>NC_138510.1:79640341-80858841 GCF_964252035.2 Podarcis erhardii
ACAGCTTCTGCATCATGTGGCCAGCATGACTAAGCTGCTTCTGGCGAACCAGAGCAGCGCACGGAAACGCCGTTTACCTTTCCTCCGGAGTGGTACCTATTTATCTACTTGCACTGGACATGCTTTTGAACTGCTAGGTGGGCAGGAGCAGGGACCGAACAACGGGAGCTCACCTTTTCGTGGGGATTCGAACTGCCGACCTAGGCTCAGTGGTTTAGACCACAGCGCCACCCGCCTCAGCCATCTTCAAATATCTTAAGTGCTATCCCATGGGAGAGGGAACAAGCTTGTTTTCTCTTGCTCTGGAGGGTAGGACTCAAACCAATGGCTTCAAGTTACAAGAAAGGAGATTCTGATTAAACATACAGTAAGAGTAAGAGCTGTTCAACAGTGAAACAGACTCCCTTGGGAGGTTGTGGACTCTTCTTCCTTGGAGGTTTCTAAGCAGAGGTTGGATGGGCATCTGTCATTGATGCTTTAGCTGGGATTCCTGCATTGGAAGGGGCTGGACTAGATGACCTTTGGGTCCCTTCCATCGCCACAATTCTATGATTCTCCTTCTGCTCTTATGATTGCCAGTATTGGTCTGGTTCATTGTTGGTGCATGTATGTCACATCCCTTTCTCTTATGCACCATGCTTCATGAAACCTACCTTCCCATGTTCCAGTTCCAAACCCCAGAATTTCCAGCAGGCTTATTTTAACTTTGCTCTTACCCACAAACTCACATTGGTAGGATATCAAAGAGAAGCCTTAAGGAAGATTAGAGAGATAATCCTTCCATGCTGGGAGTTGTATTTCTCCAATTAAATGTCCATTGCAAGCAATGAAGAGCCTGGCACAGCTGACAGGGAAGGAAGATATCACTGAAGCTCTGGCTCTTGAGTGCTTTTCTGGAGTCAGTTTAAATTATCAGTTAATAGATAGCTATTACACACACTTCTCTCCTTCAGTGAAAATGTATGATGTATATTATATCAGCATCAGTCGTTAATGAAGTTTCATTAACACAGACAGTGCCATATTAATTGGAGCTGCATATTTAATTTCCCCCCTTTTCTTTTCCTGGGGAGAACCTATCAAGAACATAGCCTTAAAAAATGAAAGAAGAAAAGAAAAATCTGTCCCTTCCTTCCACATTTAAAATAAAATGAATACATTTTTTGCGTGTCGAGGTCCCCAGGTCCACCCCAATAACTCACACATCACACAGAAATTTTTGTTTAAGATTTTTGGCATAATTTTGGCCACAACTTTATTGAAATACAAATTTGGGAGTGGTTGCGTAGGCATTGGTTGCAACTATCTGCCCCCACGGTGGGGGACAGACTGACATTCCGCACGATGCGAAAGTCAGAATGGGGGAATACACTTGGGGGTTACGCGGAGCAGGGAACCTGCCCTCACCCCAAATGCAACCAGGAGCTCATTGCTATGGCCCGAGCCCCCTTGACAGAGTGGACAAGCAATAGGTAGCTCCCAATTCCTTTAATGGAATCCCTTGCAGCAGCAGCATTAGAGGGGCAGGCACAGCCAATCCATGCCCCTCAACCAACCAAACCATAAACCAATGCCTAACCGCGAACCTTACAAGTTGTGACGATTTGCTACGCAGTAGGCAAAAACCAAATGGCCCCAGCCAATCAGCCAGATGGACAAAATTCCTACCGGGCCCCCGCTCCAAAGCAGACGACCCCATGACAGGCGTAGCAAGGTCAAAGCGAACAACCCTATTCTAAGGGAGGGAGGGACAGGCAATCCAATGCACGGGCGAAAAGAGGAAGCCCTAGCCTCGTGCAAGGAGTTTTACTATTTCTGGCTGTCAATCAGTAAATGGCAACATTAACTTCTTCCCAACAACAAGGGAAGCCCCAATCGCATCAGTGGCCAATGATCAATTAGCCCGCCCCCCCAACTTTGGAGTGTCCTGGCGGCCCCCACCGCAACACGTGCTCTCCATGAAGGAGAACACGCTTTGTAGCACGTCAAGGAATTTCAGCAATTCAGCTCTAAACCTGTGCAAGGGATATTAAAGCTTTGCCATGGCATTTGATAAAAGTGGAGGTTTTGCATCAGGCCCATCTGCAATGACAGATGAAGGAGTTTCTCGTTGTTAAAAATGACTGCCACCAGTTGTGCTTCTTGACACAGACGGCAGCCATATGGGGAGAATTTGAGTACAATAAAAGCGAGAAATTGTGTGTGTGTGTGTGTGTAGGGGGAAGGAAAGAACTGGAGACGTGATAATCTCATTAAATAAATATATCTGTCCTTGTTGGGGGTAGGGGAAAATAGATGCAATAATCAACATGGAAGGCTTGTGAGGTATATGCAGAATTTTTAAAAAGGCAGAATTGCCCCAGGGCTGAGATATCCACATATTTGCCACTCTCATTAGCTATGTGCCAGGGCCAAATGGCATGTGATGCTAAATCCCTAAGCGCAGGATTTTTCCTTCACAAATCACCAGTGGTGGTTCCTGATCCACCTGGAAGCCTCACATGGGAGTGGGGTGTAAGCCGTGCTGTAGCTAAAGGGGCACTAGCTGGGGGTTTTGCCCTGGGTGAAGCCTCCAGAGGGGCACCACTGAGGCTCACAACCTCTGTGTGTGTGTATGTGTGCATGCACGCCAAGCTGGCCCTCTGACCCAGGTGAAATAAAGCCTTGTTTCACCCCTGGTTTAAGGGTTTTTACTCATTGTAAGCTGCTCTGCCACCTCAATCCATGGGAGCTTTCCCTCTATGCCAGAGCTTTCCAAACTTTTCATGTTGGTGATACACTTCTTAGGCATGCATCAATTCGCAACACAGTTTTACTCGTAAACCGGAGGTTAAATCGACCCCTATCCAGCCCAGGGAGGAGCACAGGGAGTGTTCACGCGACACATCTACACACTGTAGCCGATGCACTAACGTGTTGCAACACAGAGTTTGGAAAGCTCTGCTCTATGCCAATGATAGGTAAGGTCCACTGATGCAGATCAGGGTCTCTCTATCTGACCTTCAAGATTCTCCCCCAGGCCACACACCTTCCTGACCCCACACATCATACTGCTGTCTCCTTGATGGCTCTTTGCTTGGCTGGGTTGTGTCTCTGATCAGGCTTCTTCTTTGTCTGGCTACAGAATATAGAGGGATATGCAGGTGTGTAGAAAGTAGCATTTGCCGCTCTGTCCACTTTTGTCTCTGACTATTTTTTTGCCTCTGGCCCCACACAGCACTGCCATGTGGCCCCCAGAAAGTTGTCCAGCAGGGAATCATTTGGCAAATCTTTTTAAGAAGCCGTCTAAGCCAGTGGGCATCACACCTTATGACCAAAGAATTCCAGAAGTGTTGTTGTTTTTTAACTGCATGAGAAACAAAAAGATTAAGACTCTCCCAAGATAACTCAGAGAGTATATTTGCATGGCCATGTTTTCACACTTGATCATTACAATCATCACATCATCATCTAGGCATTGGGAGGTTTTCATTGTGTCAAGTCAGGAGGAAAACCATTCATTTGCCCCTCCTGAGTTTGTCAATGGGTATTCTGAATCCACCTAAAGGCAAGACGAAAATTAAACGGCTGGCTGAATCCTTTTTTTTTCTTATCACAGGCTTATCATTCAACTGAACAGCATAGGCACGACATGCTTAAAGGGTAAAAATTACATGTTTCAAAGCAGGCATCAAGTTCCCAACCTTGTGTTTGCCTTTTAACGGTTATGCAGAGGTCAGGAGAGGTGATTTGTAGGAAAGAATCAGTGAACAGGAGTGCATGCTTAATCCTTCCCACAGCCAACACTTTTGCAATCGTACTTTGGATTTTTTAAAATAAAAAAACTGTTCCCTCCCCAGTCAGGCTCTGAGATAAGAAGAATCCCAGCTATAGGAGCTGGAACAGATAAGGGATAATTTATAAGGCACCATATAACACCGGTCCTAAAGGATCTACACTGGCTCCCAGTACATTTCTGAGCGCAAATCAAAGGTACTGATATTTAAAGCCCTAAACAGTCTCAACCCTGTATATATGAAGGAGTGTCTCCACCTACAACGTTCAGCCCGGACAATGAAGTCCAGCTCTGAGGGTCTTCTGGAGGTTCTCTCACTGCGAGACATGAAGCTACAGGGAATCAGGCAGAGGGCCTTCTTGGTAGTGGCGCCCGCCCTGTGGAATGCCCTCCCATCAAACAGGTTAACAACTACAGTGGTACCTCGATTTTTGAACGTAATCCGTTTCGGAAGACTGTTCAACTTCCGAAACTTTCGAAAACCGAGGCACAAAGGGCGGTCTGCAATTTGAATGGGGAAACTTAAAAAAACCTCAGCGGAAGCCGTTCGACTTCCGATAAGCGTTTGAAAATGGAAGCAACTACTTCCGGGTTTTCGGCGTTTGAAAATCGAATTGTTCAGCTTCCAAGACGTTCAGAAACCAAGGTACCAGTGTATTTGACTTTTAGAAGACATCTGAAGGCAGCCTTGTACGGGGAAGTTTTTGGTGGCTGATATTATATTGTGTTTTTAATACATTGTTAACAACAACAACAACAAATTGGAAGAGAGTTAAGCCTCCCCCTTGTAGACTACCAGTTCTCACTTCAGCCTGAGATCCTGCCCCCGCCTCAGCATTTACATCAATAAGCAGAAACGGGTTCGAGGCACACGAGTTTACTGCTACGACGTGCTATAATCCCACCTCCAAGAGAAGGGACTACAGAAATGCAAATATAAAAATCTTTTTTTGGGGGGGGCATACTTCACTTGCCCCCAACTCCTACATTGCTGCAAGAGGGGCACTACTTTCATTGGCTCTTCAACCTAGCTCAGCTGGTACATGAGAGTCTTAAACGCAGGGTTCTGGGTACAAGCCACACATTGGCCAAAGATTCCTGCATCTAGGGTGTTGGACTAGATGTTCTTTGTGGTCCCGTCCAGCTCTACAATTCTATGATTCTATGGCTATTCTATGAAGTGAGTCTAATACGGATCCAACATTGTCATGAAGTGAATTGCATGTTTTCTGCAGATGGAGATGTGAGTCTAAGGCAGGGGTCAGCAACCTTTTTCAGCCGTGGGCCGGTCCACCGTCCCTCAGACCATGTGGTGGGCCGGATTATATTTTTTTTTTGGGGGGGAAAGGAATGAATTCCTATGCCCCACAAATAACCCAGAGATGCATTTTAAATAAAAGGACACATTCTACTCATGTACAGTGGTAGCTTGGGTTACAGATGCTTCAGGTTACAGACGCTTCAGGTTACAGACTCCACTAACCCAGAAATAGTACCTCGGGTTAAGAACTTTGCTTCAGGATGAGAACAGAAATCGTGTGGCGGCAGCGCAGCAACAGCAGGTTGCCCCATTAGCTAAAGTGGTACCTCAGGTTAAGAACAGTTTGAGGTTAAGAACGGACGAATAAAGTTCTTAACCTGAGGTACCACTGTAAAAACACAATGTCTGTGGACTGGACTGAGAAGGCAATTGGGCCACATCTGGCCCCTGGGCCTTAGGTTGCCTATCCCTGGTCTAAGGTAATGTAATGAAATCATACACAGTTCTATATGAGCAGCTCATTATAGCACTTCACAAGTCAGTATGAGAGTGTGTGTAAACAGACTAGCATTTCTCTCCTTAGCACTCCTGTGGCAGGGGAGCACACTTGACTACTTATTTATAACTACTAGATCCTATGCTAAGAACTGAATCGCTTGATTAAATGTACCAGTGAGCACTGTCATTCAAGCCTGTCGCCAATAAGTACCGGTAATAAAAGCAAAGTTGCTAACACACATACACCCTGCACTGAGAGATGAAGGCTGACCTATTAAAAAGGAGTCCCTCTCTTTTTCCTTTCATAAATCAAAATTTGCAAGAGGCTAATGAATGCATTTCGAAGTCTGGCATGATACTTTGACTTCCTCCTCACAGCCTCCCTTACTTTGAACCAGCTCTTATAGATGAAAGAGATGCATTCAGGAAACATTATTTCCATTTCAGCATCCTCGCTCCTTTCCTGTAGCATCCTGTGCTTTCCCTTTCTGATCTGCCTTGTCAATCAAGCAAAATGAGGTTCTGAATCTTTTACTTACCATTAGCAGCAAACACTTGCGCACCCTGGGAACTCCACCATTTACACATACATATATAACTGCCAAATCTTTGCTGTCAATAAAATTGACGGGGCATCATTCTCTACCCCCGTAATAAATATAAATAGCTTAATGAAGCTTCATTGTGCTGTAATGCAGTACATACCTCTTCTTTTTATCATTTAGGATTTTTTTAAAAATATCTCTAAAATATGGTGTGTACTAGCAAGCTGTCTTGACCACTTTGTTGAGAAACTGATGGACAGTAGGACAAAGCCATGTCTCCCCTTATCACCACTGACCAGCATAGGTCAATTATGGTTTCTCTCAGCTCTTTTTCCTATCTTGAGTTCAGGTCAAGATCAGGTCAGGTTCTACATTTCCAAATCACATTGGAATATTATTATTATTATTATTATTATTATTATTATTAATCCTTATGCAACTCATCAGGGATATACATGTTTGTATGCAATTTTGCCTATAATATGCATTTCTGCAAAGCAGCTTTCCTGAATTTAATTCATGCTTAAATGTCTTTTTTACCAATATATGCATTTTATGTACATTTTCCCCTGGCATTTGCCTTTTTGAATGCATTACTTTGGCACTGCAAAATTTGGAGCCATGCAAATTGTGAAGGTGGCAGTGTTTCAGTTCTGGTATTGTTTTGGAAGGTGCAAATTAGGTCAGTTTCCATTTAAATGTGGATGGAATAGAATCTCTCCATCATCCCTGCCATCAACACAAATGCTGCTTGCTCAAACCCCAATTTCGCTTCTTGAATGGGCAACTGACATGCTAGGTAGTATTGCTGCAGGGGATAGATTTGGATCGGGGTGGCAAATTGTTAACTCTCAGTTGTCTGTTTATGGTAAAATCTGTGAAAAATTCATAAACATTGGCAAACCTCAATGCTTTCTCTCTACTGCAGCATGGGGGTATTAACACTACCCATCTCCTGAAGTTTTGATGCGGACAGATTTGCAAATGATGGCCACAGAGCATCCTGCAGAACCTCATTTACTCTTTTGAGACCACATTTGGCAAGACTTAATGCATGAGACACTCATTTGTTAGTTATGACATTTTCTTAAATTAGGTCTTTAGCTGAGATTTCCCTCCTTAAGGTTTTTAAACCCCGCTGTGTTTTCCAGAGCCTAAGCCTATTAAGCACCTTTCATTTGATACTAAATTGCAATATACTCCAAAATGAGGAGCTCAAACGTGCTTTTGAAGGTTGATGCAGTGTAGGGGGGACCAATATAATAATTGCTTTAAGTGGAGATGCTTCAGTATAATTTTTTTTTTTTTTTTTTTTAAAGAAATACACCCTTCAATTTGCCAAGGACAACCATATCTAGTGATAACTCACTATAGCAGCAGATAGAGAATAATGAAAAGCCACTTGTTACATCCATTGTAGGATTCAAAGCCTTATGCTATCCATGCTTAATTTGAAGTAAGTCCTATTGGTTTCAATGACATTTGGTTCCAAACAATTATGGACTTGAGATAGGGATTGTAGCTTTAATTGCTGACTTTCATCTCTCGATTTCCCCATTTGCCCTCCCTAATTCTCAAAACTGTCATAGGCCCACTTCTTGGAGGTAGAGTCCTCTGATGATAGCAACACTGAGGAGGAGATGGGCCCACCACACTTCATCCTATGTGGAGCTGAGGGTACCAGAGCCCACATCTGCTTGTCTGAATCCCATAGAGATGCCTTTACCAGCAGACTCTGATGACTGGTCCACAGACTCCCCAGAGGATCAGAAGATACTACCACAGCTTGAAAACCCAGGGCTTAGCACAGGCTTCCTCAACCTCGGCCCTCCAGATGTCTTTGGCCTACAACTCCCATGAGCCCTAGCTAGAAGGACCAGTGGTCATGGATAATGGAAATTGTAGTATCAAAACATCTGGAGGGCCGAGGCTGAGGAAGCCTGGCTTAGCAGAAGTCAAACACTTCAGAAAGGCACCATCCCTTTAATTGGTCAGATACAGCATTCAGGGGGTGTGGCCTCTAGTCAACTAATAACTACCGTATTTTTTGCCCTATAGAACACACTTTTACCCCTCTGAAAATGAAGGGGAAATGTGTGTGCATCCTATGGGGCAAATGCAGGCTTTCGGTGAAGCCTGGAGAGCGAGAGGGGTCAGTGCACACCGACCCCTCTCGCTCTCCAGGCTTCGCGGACCTCTCCGCAAGCAGCGGGAGCACTCCCGCTGCTTGCGGAGAGTTGCCTGCGTGCTGAAGCCTGCGCGCGCTGAGATCAGCGCGTCCAGGCTTTGCGGACCTCTCAGCAAGCAGCGGGAGCCAGCGCTGGGCTCCCACAGCTTGCAGAGAGCTGCCTGTTTGGGGGCTGGGGTCGGGGGAAGCTCAGGCGGGCCTCCCCCGCCCCAGCCCTGCACCTGGGGGGGAAAATAATTTTTTACCCTTTATTTCCCCCCCAAAAAACTAGGTGCGCCTTATGGGACGGTGCGTCCTATAGGGCGAAAAATACGGTAGTCCAAGCTATAAAGATTCAGGACAAATATGACATATGTATGTCCTGTCTCAGCTGCAGGATTACAAACTTTGGCCTCCCTCTCTGGTTCCATATCCAATGGGAGCTATGAACAATTTCCAAATTGGCTCTAAAAAGAAGCCTAGCTAGTTCTGCTTTCTACCCTCAAGCTAATGTGAACAAGGGACTAGCTTAGAACAGTTCTGGACAAATATCAGCACCCTTACTGCAATGTTCATTTGGATTGTACTGAACTAGATTAATGTATCTTTTGATATAGAATAGACTGCTAGGTAGTTGCAGGGTACTTCTTGGAGTGCCTCACACATTTCAAAATGTAATTTCAAGTTTCAGTATATGAATGTTTCTTGCTGCTTTACATTTGGTGCTCATTATAAGATATTTCCGAGAGAAAACAATTGTGGAAATGTATGTTGGAAAGAGTTAAATCATGTAATCTTCTGGAGAAAAGCCCAGATAGGATCTAGAACAGTGAAAGTTATCTCCAGGCTAAAAATATCTCTACCAGCAGTGCTGTTTTTCTAGAAAAATAGGTGCCAGAACTCATCATGAACTCCTCCCTTGTTCTCTTAGAATGAAAATGGCGCCCACCTGAGGAGTGCTGGAACTAAGTTCCGGAAAGTTCCAGTTGAAGAAAACTCTTGTCTACCAGGAAGAAATAAGAAAGACACTCGGTGGATTCAGACAATCAATTCAATCCAACTGTTGAGCTTTAGCTATCAAAAAAGTGTAGGAATAAAGTGAAACTGACTTCTCTGAAAGGGCTCGCCTGGTAAAGGAAGCCACAGTCATCATTCATAAACTAGGATTTTGTTATTGTCTAGGCCAGCTTCCCTGAACCACAGCCATCATTTATAAACTAGAATGTTGTTAGTTGTCTAAGCCAGCTTTCCCCCTTCCCACCCTCCAGATGTGTGGGAACAGAACTCCCATAATCCTTGACCAGTGGCCATACTGTCTGTGCTGATGAGAGTTGTAGTCTGAAACATCTGGAGGACACCAGATTGAAGAAAACTGGTCTAAGAGGTATGTATCTGTGGAGTCTACACATGCAAGGTTGGAGAGCAGGAAGCTGTCTGAATCATGCTGATGCTTTCTAGTGCATTGAAACTGTCTGCCTATAAATCTATATTGCAAACCCTAGCACCAAGACCTCTATTTACATGTCCACAGGAGAAATATCATTTTAGTCCGATCCCTAGTGACTTCACAAATTATTTTGTGGGAACACTTCAACTAGTCTCCTTTTAGGCTCTCATACAACATCCTGAAATAGTTGTTTCTCCACGCATATATGGGAAATCCTGTACAGATCAAAAGTGTACAGAATATTCTTTTTGCCTCATTTTATCCTGTTGGATGAGCTCCAGAGTGTCAAATAGCTCATGCTGCAACCTGCCTTATATGCCCTTGAGAGACTTCGTCTCAACTTGGCTTTAGGAATTTAACATCTTGGCTTGAAACAAACCATTTCTCATAGTGGCACACAGCTTAAGAACCCAATCCCTTTATTTCTTTTTGATTATGGTATTAAATCAGGATTCAGTTAAAATGAAGAAGAAAACATCCAGAAATGCAGCATTTAATGAAACTGGTTTCCATAACGGCTTTCAACAGATTATAAAATATTCTCTTCCAGCATCCTAGTAAAACATGACTTTTCTAGATTAAAGCTGTGATCCTATGCTCACTAACCTGTGGGAGTTAGCACCAAGTGAAATCAATGGGACTTACTTCTGATAGCACTGTGATAGCAATGGAGATATATATCTCCATCTTAAACTGATTAAATATCTCTCCCTCTCCATCTGAAACTGATTAAAGAGTTACGGCAGGGTTAGGCTCAAAGGACATGTGATGTTCAGGGAACTGCTTGTTTAAACTCAGGACTGCCCAAATCACATACAATTTTTAGAACATATGGTATGCATGGACTGTCAGAAGTTCAGCCTACACTTGAGTAGGACCCTGGCAGAGACACATGCCTGGCTGGCATGTTCTCTCCCTCCTGGTCTTTCATTTGGGAGCTTCAAAAGCTTTCCTCAGACCAAACATCCCAGCGACCTATGCCAACCAACACTGGCACACTTAGGGATCCGCAGAGTTTGCGCATCACGCGCATCACAGACCTCAGCAACTCAGCATTTTGGCTAATCTACTTTATTTACATATAAACACACACAGAGCACTGCAACATGGCTCCCTCTCTCTCTAGCATCAGACAGCAAAGAGAAAAAGGACAACAGTCCCACTTCACGGAGCACAGTAACACAAACATCCTGTCTTTGTCACTTCCCACTCTGTGGAGTCAAAACATATACCCTCATGTGATAGACAACAATCTCATGACTGCAATCATGGAGCAGGAATTCTAACATGGACATCCTCCCTGCTCTTACAGCTAAATTCCTCATAGCTGCTCCCAACCAGCAGTGAAGGCTGCTCTATTAGGGCTAGTGGGTTACTGCCCATCAACCTCTGGCCTGACCTCAACCAGTCCGCACCTATCTGTCTTCTCCTTTGCAAATGGTCCAGAAGTTTATAAACTGGTCAGCTTCCTCTTCCTTTATCTCAGTGTTGTCCCTTGTAGAACTCAGCAGGGAGGAAGATGGCAGCAAAACTAGCATTAGTTGCCTCTGCCTGTCATTCACTCTGGCTCCATCTACTGTAGGACTCCATACTTTCTGAACCACCAGTCCCAATAGGCACCAGACATCACTGCCCACAGGTGGTGTTCTTCCACATGGGTTCACTTCAATTGTGGAGCCCAGTTGTAGGGAACATTGAGAGAGGCTATGCAGAGGTGAGGCAGATGGGGTTGGAGGTACCCCCCTTATTCACATACTCCTTTGCTCTCGAAAACAGTAGCATACCCTCCCCCCACTTACAATATGGGGGCAGGCCTGAGTTTAAATGGTTTCAGCCTAAAAAGCACTTTTAGTTTGTACACCAGCTGTATATGGCTAAATCCCCACAGATTTTAGTAAAGTTATTTCAGTCATTCTTCACAATAAACCAATGTCCATTATGCTTTAGTGCCATTCTGCAGTTATAAGAATATTTTCATGCATAGGCCATAATTCTAGGAGACTGCTTCTCTCAGCACCAACAGAGACCCTTCTGTGATGACCTACTGCCAGCAGGCAAAGACATTTTTATTCAAACAAGGCTTAGGTTCAAAGGACACGTAGGAAGTCTAGGGGCTAGGCCATTGTTCTCCCTTTTTACTATTTGTGATCTGTAAACCAGACAGGATAGCCATAAAACAACAACAACAGAGAAACCTTTCTAATAGGAAACTGTCCCCTGCAAAGCAGGACACATGGCCAGACTAGATGGGAGTTAAAAAATTACAAATCTGTTGGTTTCATGTTGGCTATTAACAATAGGGGTGGGAAAGTTTGCTCTGCAAAAAATACATTTGAGCCGCAGGGATCTGTCATTTCTGCCAGGAATGATATATTAATGTTCAGGGAGACAGAGAATGAGACTGTGGGAGATGCACTACTCACCTGGCTTTCCTGATCCTCTTAAAAAGAGGTCCTGCTCTAGAATATCATTCAACCCTTGAGTCCATCTGTTTATCCTTCAAGAAGCATACCTGGCAGGATTATTTCTCATGAGTGCTTCTATTTTTGGCAAGTAGACTAACAGTGCAATCCTAGACATTTCTTTTCAAAAGTAAGCCCTATTAAGTTTAATGGGGTTTACTCCCAGGAATGTGGGTGTAGGATTGCAACAGATTCCATGCCCTCCAACATTTCTCTGATGAAAATAGGTACGTCCTAAGGAAAAGTGTACAAGGCTGTATATTGTCTCCTGCTTATTTAACTTATATGCAGAATTCATCATGCGAAAGGCTGGATTGGATGAATCCCAAACCGGAATTAAGATTGCCGGAAGAAATATCAACAACCTCAGATATGCAGATGACACAACCTTGATGGCAGCAAGTGAGGAGGAATTAAAGAACCTTTTAATGAGGGTGAAAGAGGAGAGTGCAAAATATGGTCTGAAACTCAACATCAAAAAAATTAAGATCATGACCACTGGTCCGATCACCTCTTGTCAAATAGAAGGGGAAGAAATGGAAGGACAGATCCTGAAGCTCCAATACTTTGACCACCTCATGAGAAGAGAAGACTCCCTGAAAAAGACCCTGATGCTGGGAAAGACTGAGGGCACAAGGAGAAGGGAACGACAGAGGATGAGATGGTTGGACAGTGTTCTTGAAGCTACTAACATGAGTTTGACCAAACTGCGGGAGGCAGTGGAAGACAGAAGTGCCTGGCGTGCTCTGGTCCATGGGGTCACAAAGAGTTGGACACGAATAAATGACTAAACAACAACAACAAAGGAAAACTGGGACATTCTTGGGACAGCTCCTGTAAATCCAGGACTGTCCCTGGAAAATAGGGACACTTGGAGGGTCTGAGACAGTACACACAGAGACTTGAAATAAATTACTGCGTGGGCCTGAGCATGCCAAAGGAACAGATCCTTCTGCTTATAGAAGGATGGAAGAGTTTGACCTGTGTTATAGTTACAGCGCTATAGTTATCATGGGGGGTGTATTAAAAAAGCAATCAACTCTGAAAACATGCTACTTTTACTTTCTTTGACAATTTAATCTTGAAGAAATGCAGGAGCTGGTCTTTGGAGCTTTCTGGTGCTTCTGCTTCTTCTAAGGCTTCTTTCCACCCATCCGCTCTGCCCTTGTGCTCTTTTTCAAGCATCCCCAGGGTGCCAGAAAGCTGGGATGTGGCTTTTCTTAAAAAAAGAAAAGTATAACGCCTCTTAGGATAATTTAAGGAAGTATCTATGCAATAGATTCACCTTTGAGCCTTTCCCACATTATTCATGCAAATGTCTGATTGGTTGAAGTATTTGCAATATAAATGACCATCATGCCAGAGGAAGTGTCGCCATTTGCATTCCAAACCCAGGGAAGCAAGGCCCTCTTGAAGTCTCATGTGTAAAAATGCCCGAAGAGCCCCCTTTTTTTAAGAAATAGTTTCAAGGCCTCCACCAACCTGGTATAAAAACTGAATTTGAAACAGCTTTTGAATGGCAATTACAGAGACATGAGCTGTTTACTAGCAGACAGCGAGAAACAGAGTATCTATATATGCATACACTATATATTTAGAGATGTGGAGGTCACTTCCATGCTAACACGCAAAAGAGATTTCCTTTTGTGGATTAGCAATAACACATCCGATTCCCTGACGAATCAGTGCGCGGCAGAACCATTTTCCAGATTCTGGATTTTACTAGTCTGCAAAAGGCTTGAATATGCATTGCTTCATTCCCAGACATGGGACTACAACCTTTCATGGTTGATTTGCCTGGCCCAGCTGAAACTAGTAGTGACCCTGTGTTAATCTGACTCAAAATATTTCACACTTTTCAATTTGTTTCTATGTTGTGAAGACCAAGGCTGATGTCTTCTAAGTTGCCCCACAAATTATTCACACAGCATCAGTTCTGCATTGTGTAAATTCTCTGCACATAAAACAAATCGAGACAGTCTTAACACTTCACAGAGACAAAGAACATATGCAGGGTGAAATGGTATTGAGGAAGACGTCAATGTATTCATAAACCTAGATAATGTGTATTTGAAGTTTAAAGCTTCCCTTTGAAATTTCCTTGTACAGAGATATAACCGGATGAATATAGTTACAAAATACAAGCACTTGCATCATCACGAGAGGGGAAAAAATATCTTGTGCCTCCTTCTCTCCCTCCTCATTTTGTTTGCATGTTGCTTTTGAGCAAATGTTCATCAAGCAATTTATATTAAATCGCTCAGACATAATGCTTTACAAACAGCTGATGAAAATTATAATGAGTATTCCTAATTAGTCAATCATCAAGCTATAATCACTTCAGGATAAATTAGGCTGTGGGAATTAGAGAAATTCAATGCACCGAGGTTGGCAACCCCCCTCCTTTTCTTTTTAACATTGGCTGTACATAGAGGAGACATGAAAAAATATTTCACAGGCACACTTTGAGTTCAACTCTGACTTGTATCTGATAAGTAAACATGAATTGTCCAGTTCCCAGGAAGAATGTTGTACCTCCAGCCTCAATCTGTTGGTTACAAAAGGTATATCTAGGGCTTTCCTAGGATTAGTATCATCCGTCTTCATCTTTTTGAACAAACTCGCAGAGTATTTTTCATCAGCATCATATACGATCGGCACACATTCATAAATCAAAGCCTTACACAAGTTCAGCAAATTTGATTCTTGGAGCCTGAAAAAAGTTGTATTGACCTGTTATTTGAGTGCTGAATCATTCATAGGATCACAATCAGCCTGGTTTCTCACTAAGTGCTGGTTTTAAAAGTCAATGTGGTCGTATAGGAAGCTACATAGTTATAAGTTGCAGACCAGCTTAGGCTCACCTGACATCTTTTAGTTTATTATACATGTATTGCTGCTTTTTACTATGTGTTAAAAATAACTATACAGTGGTACCTTGGGTTACATACGGTTCAGGTTACATACGCTTCAAGTTACAGACTCCGCTAACCCAGAAATAGTGCTTCAGGTTAAGAACTTTGCTTCAGGATGAGAACAGAAATTGTGCTCCGGTGGCGCGGCAGCAGCAGGAGGCCCCATTAGCTAAAGTGATGCTTCAGGTTAAGAACAGTTTCAGGTTAAGTACGGACCTCCGGAACGAATTAAGTACTTAACCGAGGTACCACTGTATCCTGCTTTTCTTCCAAAGAGATCAGCATAGGATGCATGGCTGATTTCTCTTACATTTTAATTTTTGAAACAGCTCTGTGAGGTTGGCAGAAATATGATGACTTTTCTAATGTCATCACCAGTGAGCGTCATTATCGTGTGAAGAGTTACTTCACAAGTTGTTAAATTTTCTAGATGTTTTAAGTATATAGCTAAAATGTAAAGAGTAATTATACAGGGAGGTACATTCACCAGGGTAAAAATAGTAATAATGAGGGACACACACACACACACACACACACACACACTCCAACGTGTTTCAGATGACTAAGAAACAGAGGAGGCAGCACATCTGAATACTGAACCATCATTCTCTGAAGAAGGACCAGTAGGGTTCAAAATGTGTTGGATTAATACATATCTCTTGTATATACCCCATTGTTTTCTGCTTTGAGTTCTTTTGGGGGGTTATTATTCACCCCTTTTTTCTTGCATGGCATTCATCAGGGGGCCTGATTGCAGTTCCCTACTGAATGTACACAAGAAGGAAATTCTGGGTTTGGATGAATGTGCAAAATTCACCCCTTAGAATGAATGCAAGGACAGGCTGTTAGTAGGACCATTGCATAACCATGCAGTACTAGTTGGGACCACAGAAGCAAAAATGTTTTCATAGAATCATAGAATTGTAGAGTTGGAAGGGACCACAAGTCCAACCTTCTGCAATGCAGGTAGCATTTTGCCCAATGTGGGGCTTGAACCCACAACCCTGAAGCTTACGAGTCTCATGCTCTACCATGTGCACCTATGAGAGCACTAGTATCTTCTTTATGCCATCTGCTGTACTTAGTGAGTGGCATACTATTATTTAAAAACAGGAATAATGTTAAGTAGATTTTTATGCAATTAAATTGTTATAATAAAATAAAAATAGTGGTACCTAGAAGTTTTAACATTCTTCCCAAATGCTGCATGTTTGCCTATGTAATTAGACTGAACATTGTGATATTGGCCAGCTAATATAAAAGGCATTAAAAATGCATAGCCTGAAACACATGGAAGCCTTCATAACACTGGGGACCTTAAAATTAATTTAAAAAAGAAAGAACTAGTAATGTTCAAATGTAGCATAAATGTGAATTCTCTAAAGTCGCTTCTTCATGTTTCGCTACTCAAAGCTGTTTAAGAGAAAAATAGAGACTTATTTATTTGGAATCACCTTGATTTGACTGCCTGTTTACACATAATATATGACAATTTCAGTTTCTTATTTCACGGGCATGGGCCTCTTAAAATCTTGGGTTAGGGGTTTCTTCCCCCTCTAAAAGTAATTATGATTTATAATGTATTTGGTTCCTTAAGTTTCAATGAGGTCAGCATTGCAGATTAGCCTCGACTGGCTTTTGTCTCACATATGCATCAGGCATCTTCCATTCTGCCATAAAGTGGAGGAAATTTCAAGGGATGATGAATTTGGAATTTTAATAGACTGCCATTAATCTTTTGTAATTCTTTCTTCCTCCATCCTAACTGTGGATCCAGCATATCTACATTCTAGCCTAATTATAAGGCTCACTATAGCAGTGTAATTTGTCATGCAAAACAGCTGTTTCCAGATCCTCCACTGTCGAGGAATTGAAGCAGGGATAGATCTGAACCCTGAGAAAACTGACATGTCATAAATTATTACGGAAAGGGCATTTCCCCTCCTGTAGGCTTGGAAGAAATGCAGGCAGAAAAGACCCTTTCCCACCCCCAGCCCTGCCCCATCTGCCTATTATGAATAACCCAAGCCTCTGCTTGTCTAAATCTGCAATGAACTTGCCTAGTCTCTCTGCCTTAGAAGCACATCAAACATACATCCATGTCCATAAGCTCATATGATTATGATACATTTTTATTTTGCCATAGTTTCTAGGCGACGTTTCTTCATTTTGGAGATGTCATGTGTTGAAGTGGCTTGAAATTTGAAACATGGCTAGAGGAAGAATGCCATACATCATTTACGCTTTTAAAGATTCAGAGCTACATATAAATTTAATGGTAAGGGTGTCGTTCGCACAAGAACACCATTGAGCCTCCAGTGGCACAATGGGTCCATGCGTCTGGCTGTTAACCAGAAGACTGGTGGTTTAAGCGGGGGGTTGGACGAGATGACCCCCGGGGTCCCTTCCAACTCTACAATCCTATGATCCTATGCAGTGCTTTAAACAAGATTGCTTAGTTGTACAGTGGTACCTCGCAAGACGAATGCCTCGTAAGACGAAAAACTCGCAAGACGAAAGAGTTTTTCGTTTTTTGAGTTGCTTCGCAAGACGAATTTCCCTATGGGCTTGCTTCGCAAGACGAAAACGTCTTGCAAGTTTGTTTCCTTTTTCTTAAAACCGTCAATACCCAGGGTGCATTCAGGGGGTGCAGTTGCGACTTGACCGAGGAGCAACTCATAGCACGCGGTGTGGTAGCCTTTTTTGAGGTTTTTGAAGACTTTGGTGATTTTTGAAGCTTTTCCAAAATCCGTGCTTCGCAAGATGAAAAATTCGCAAGGCAAAAAAACTCGCAGAACGAATTAATTTCGTCTTGCGAGGTACCACTGTACTATCATTTTCCTACTCATACTGAAATACTGGCCCTCAATGAGGCCAAACTTAGATTCGCAAAATGTTTAGGGGTATGCGTAACCCTGCATCCCCCCAGAAAGAAAGCACTGATCGTTTATACTGATGGGTGGGGCAGCACATGGTGGCTGTATGATGTGCTGCTGATGTGTATGTTGGCCATGCCCCCTATTGTGTATTTGGCCAGCTTGGAAGACCTTTATGCACCATTGGAAGACACTGACCATCGATGGTGTGGACAGTGCTGGAGCAGGATTTCTCTCTCTTTTCTCTTTCTCCCTCTCCCCCCACTCTCTGTCTTTGTGTGCAACTCCCCTCACACATTCCTTGAACAAGTTCAAAGGGTCATCTGACACCTCCCATAAGATGGTATTATAGATTTGGGAGGGCAATTAAGAAACAATACAGGGTCAATTGTTATGTACTGAGTTGAATAGGATCCAAAATGCAGCAGTCTGATTGGTCTTAGAACAATAGGATCCAAAATGCAGCAGTCTGATTGGTCCTAGAACAATAGGATCCAAAATGCAGCAGTCTGATTGGTCCTAGAACAATAGGATTCAGAATGCAGCAGTCTGATTGGTGCTAGAACAATGCAGCAGTATGATTGATCCGCAGGAGCCACCCAATCCAGCTCCAGATGGAAGTGAATCCACAACCTGATTGGCCTACAGGAGAATTCCAGAATTAGCCAATTGGGTGCAGCCCATTGTGTAAATAATGTATATAAAGCAGATATTTTGGGGGAACTTTCATTCCTCCTCACCACTATGAGCTGAATAAAGAGCATGAAATCCACTCTCGACTGAGTATATTTCATCAATGAAGACCATTGGCAATGCAAGTGAACTGTTCTTCTCCCCTGCCCTTAGGTGTGAACAGAGGATGTCTCTGTCCACCCATGGTAACTGGATGTGAGCAAGGGTGGCTGGGAAGAAGGAGGGAGGGGGGAAAGGACTGGGATCCATCTTGGGCAGGCTGGCTGAAGGCTGGCTGCACTGCTGTGGGGGACAAGCTCCTCTTGAAATGACCACGCTGTAAGCTCTGGACTCCATGCAGACTGAAAATGTAAATAGGTGAATAAACCATGTTATTTCTTAGCTATGACAGTCTCCACCGTATCTCAGTTCTTCAAAAGACCACAGACCCTGGGTAAATACCTGGCACTCCACGGATACTTGCTGCAGCTTGGTGGGGGGGGTGGCACCTAACTTTTGCAACAATATTCAGGTGCTGGTTGTTACTACAAACTGCAACTCTCACCCATCTCAAGAAATGCTGAATGTGCCTGCTGACCTTTATAATGCTTTGTGTAGGCTCTACTAGGTTAAGCTGATATATTTGAGTTTAGTTTAAAGGTAGATCTGGGACCTGCAGCAAAAATCCAACCAACCAGCCATGCCTTTTCCCAAGAAACTCTATTTCATTCTCCATCACAGTGGTTTTCAATTTAACTCCCTGCCCACCCACAACAGACACACAGTATTTTTGCAGCCAATGAACATGCTCAGTCCTCATGCTTGGGTTGTTTACCTTCTTAAGATATCTGCCCCTCTTGTTTCACAGTAGACAAGAAAAATGGCCTATGAAGCTTTGGAAACAGACCCATGGGCCCCTGTGTCTCTGGATCACTACTTTCACGTGTTACTGCTTGCTTCTTCCCTTGCAGAATTGGATATTTATTTTATCAGTTGAGCAAAGTTTCCTCCAAGTTTCGGAAACATCTCTCAATTTTTGCTATGTGGTATGCAGTTACTCCATTTGTAGTTTTGGTTTTTGGTCCATATGAATGCCAATGTGCTATCTATCTATCTATCTATCTATCTATCTATCTATCTATCTATCTATCTATTTCTTGAATGCTCACCTTCCAGAGAATTATGTTTGTGTGATGGGGAGGGGAGGGGAACTGAATTGCTTTCATCTTGCCTTTCATTTCCACCCCACCTAGATTCATCCCACCTTTCATTTTACCTCTCAGGTGACAGCCCAAAATATGGGACAATGGTCTACTTTACCCTTTCTTGAACAGCAACAAAAAAGTTATAAAATATTCTTAAGGAAGAATGATGGGGAGAGAGATTTCATTTATCACAGCACAAGCTATCTGATAGCTATACCCACCGAGAATATTTTGCTCTCTTTTCTCACACCAGTATAAAGAAAGCCAAAGACTGCCTGTGTGTGTGGAGAGGACTGGCAGGCTGAATCACATACAGTGGTACCTCGGGTTAAGAACTTAATTTGTTCTGGAGGTCTGTTTTTAACCTGAAACTGTTCTTAACCTGAGGTACCACTTTAGCTAATGGGGCCTCCTGCTGCCGCCGCGTGATTTCTGTTCTCATCCTGAAGCAAAGTTCTTAAACCGAGGTACTATTTCTGGGTTAGCGGAGTCTGTAACCTGAAGCGTCTGTAACCTGAGGTACCACTGTATGAATTGTATCAAGATTATTATTATAGCTCAGCACCATCTATACTGATTGGCAATAGTTCTCCAGGGTTTCAGTTAGGAGTCCTTCCTAGCCTCATCTGGGATGGTGGGCATTGAACCTGGGATATTTGTTTGTAAATGAGATGCTCTACCACACTCCTTCCTATAGCACCACATACCTTTGCTTTTCCATTGGGTTTACTATTGCTACAGATGCCACATACTGGTTCTAAAGCTCCAGTACAATGTTTGATTTGCCATATGGTTTGATGGGCTTGCATGATGCATCTGAGTGGGAAGCACCCCTTGCTAGAAAAAGAGGCTCAATGGTGGCCTCTTGTCTGTGGGATCCATAGATCTTGAGGAACACAGGAATCAGTCTTATCCCAAGAATGGGACAAAAATTCATCTTTGGGCCATGTCACTTTTTCATGTGTTGACCTACCTGTCTATCATGTTTCTACATTGATCTGTGGATTTTTGGGGGTTCATTTTTACAGTAATCTGCTCAAATTCACATTTGCACACGTATTTTAATATGCATTTTCTCTCAACACACATTTCTAAATTACAGTCTCTTAAATAAGCAAATAATTCTTAAGATGTTGATTTTTTGAGCTCAGAATCGCATTTGAACATTGTGGCAAATGTGAAAGTGAGTGGATGACTATTATTATTATTATTATTATTATTATTATTATTATTATTATTATTTATATACTGCCCTATACCCTGAGGTCTCAGGGTGGTTCACAGAATAAAATCAAAATACAAAACACATAATCAAAATAAAAACAACAACCCAATAACCTCCCTACTAAATTCTGATTGTACATTAGTTTCAGAGATGCAGATCAGATCACTTGCTGTCAGAACAGCAAATATTATTTTTTTGCAAGCATCCCTACTGTGTCAGACTGAGTATCATCTAAACCAATTGGTGGAAGCTCCCCAAGGTTTCAGATACAAGTATTTTCCAGCCCTGTCTAGAGATATGAGGAATTAAAGCTGGGCTCTTTTGCATGCAGTGCATGACATCTGCCCAAGGAAAAAATGGCCTTCCTCAAGTTGACCCCGAAACAAAGAGACTTTTAGAACAGGTGATCCTGCCCCCCTTTTCTTTTTGCTTCTGGCTGAGAATGTTCCAACCATCTTTATTTTCACAGAAATTCACATCTTCCTGCATGGTATTGTACGTATTGACACTTCTTCATGAATACATGTGTTTTACGCAAAACTGATCTAAGTAACTGTTGCTTGTCACACGCATGTTATATTAACACAGTGCTTGTACATACTACAGGCAACCCCCCTATTTTCAAGGTGCTTACGTTCTGAGGCACTGCACACGTCAGTGAAATCACGTATATTTGAAACACCATTGAAAAAGCTTACAAACACCCTGCCCTGTCCCATTCCACCCCTCTTTGTGACATTTTCTGGCTCACTTCCGGGTTTGGCGCAATGTGAATGTGACATTTGTGCACATAGGGAAGGCGGGTAAAATAGCCACACACAACATACATGCAACAAAGAACTGAGAGCAGTCAGACAAATACTATACTATTCCACAGAGAAGCACAGACCTGTAAATAATTAACTGTGAATGTGGCGATCACACAGGGTCCCTGGACGTTTAACCGTCTATTGATCCCTGTGCCACCACTGTGCTCACTTCCCCGCTGCCACCAACCAGTTACTCTCTGGTAAAACACTGAGTCCAGTCAGTTGTTAAAAGGTTTCTCAGATAATATTTCTGTCAGTATCTTAACTTTAGTTTCTTTACTGGCCTATACCTTCCTAATACCTTCTGACTGATTATCTCAACTGTTTGACTGACTCCTCTTAACAAATTCTCTCACTCTCTCACACCAGACTAGCCCAACCCACAGACTTATCTTCTCTGTCTTTTCTAACTCCAGGTTAACTTCTAACTCCTATTGGTTAGTGATTTTACAATTAGTTAACCCTTTCCCTATGAACCCAGTATGATGTCACACACCTAGGAGGGCAAACGCCACAGTGAACTTAAATGCTTAAATCAAAGAAACATTAATTTAAAAATCTAGAACGGTCTGTACGTGTGGAGGGAAGAGAAATGATTTACCTAATAATGAATCAACACTCCAGACAGACAGAAATGACAGCAGGAATAAAACCAAGAAGAGCATGCAAGGAGCTAGATTTTAGCATATACGGTATATCTTCCCAACAATCATATATGAGAGGATCCTTCTGTAGGCTAGAACATCACTATCCAAGGTAGCACAAACAAGCTCAGGGAAATGCAAAAGTTTAAGATCCACCCTATTGTCAGGTCAAACCCATTGCTCACTCCTGCTCAGTCCCACCAAAGTTCAGCCACAAGGAAGATGTGAATTCTGTATCAGTCCCATTTCCAAAGCCTCAGAAATACCAGAGATTACTTAGTCTAGGTGGTCACAGTTGGTATACAGTAGGAAACCTAGAATCCCAGGGGTCAGCAATTTTTTCGGCAGGGGGCCGGTCCACTGTCCCTCAGACCTTGTGGGGGGCCAGACTATATTTTGAGGGGGGAGGGGAAAATGAACAAATTTCTATGCCCCACAAATAACCCAGAGATGCATTTTAAATAAAAGGACACATTCTACTCGTAAAAATACACTTATTCCCGGACTGTCCGCAGGCTGGATTTAGAAGGCAATTGGGCTGGATCCAGCCCCTGGGCCTTAGTTTGCCTACCTATGACCTAGACCATGCTAGAGAGCTCACCCCTTTCATCACTCTTTAAATATTAACTTTTCTGAAGCACTCCTTCACCCAACAGATCTTTATTTTCCTATAAATCCTCTATCATTAGATCAACTGGATGGAAGAGCAGTGATACTTAATCATTTATATTCATTTATCCTTGCATATATACCCCAATGTGGCAATCACACAGGGTCCCCGGAAGTTTAACGATCTATTGATCCCTGTGCCACCACTGTGCTCGCTTCCCCGCTGCCACCAACCAGTTACTCTCTGGTAAAACACCGAGTCCAGTCAGTTGTTAAAATTGAACAACAACAACAAAAACAATTTTATTTTGCAACATTAACAAGTTTCTCAGATAATATTCCTGTCAGTATCTTAACTTTAGTTTCTTTACTGGCCTATACCTTCCTAATACCTTCTGACTGATTATCACAACTGTTTGACTGACTCCTCTTAACAAATTCTCTCACTCTCTCACACCAGACTAGCCCAACCCACAGACTTATCTTCTCTGTCTCTTCTAACTCCAGACTGTCTTCTCCACAACTCTAACTCCTCCCAAAAACCTCTGTGCTTCAACCTTAAACACAATTAACTCTTCCCCCTGGGTTCCCATTGGTTAGTCATTTTACAATTAGTTAACCCTTTCCCTATGAACCCAGTATGATGTCACACACATATGAGGGCAAACGCCACGTACCTCCCCCCTTAAGAAGATTGACTCAGAGGGGATAACTTAACCTAGTTATTCTCCTGATCAATCAGCATTACATATCTAATGCAAATAAACATTTACTAACCTGTTATTATACTCTTCACATCCCATATAACATTGGTACATTGGCCCCAGATGTACGGCTTCAGTTTCTGTAATGCCCACACAATGGCAAGGCATTCCTTCTTGATGGTCGAAAGATGTCTTTCTCTCGGAAGTAATTTCTTGCTTATGAAGGTACCTTTATTTCTTGTAGATTGCACAGTTGTTCCCCTCTCCCTTCCCAGCATGTTATATCGGCTTTGTCTGGATCTTCACGTATTGTATACAGTGTCCAGCCTTCTGCTCTAATATGAGGCTTTAACATGTTCACATGGACCACCTTACGCCCTTCTTCCCCTTGTTGGATTACGTAATTCACATCACTCATTTTGGACACAATTTTGTACGGTCCCTCCCATGCTAGTTGCATTTTATTTCCTTTGGTTGGCCTCAACACCAACACTTCACTATCGGGTTCAAAAGTTCTTAGTCTGGCCTTTTTGTCGTACCAGGTTTTCTGCTTTGTTTGGGCTGCTTTTAAATTTCCCCCTGCTATCGCTAAGGATCTTTTCAATGTATTTTGCAGATTGTATACATAGTCTATCACTGACTCTGGATCTCTGTCTTGATACTCATCCCAAGTCATACGGAGCAAGTCTAACGGTCCTTTTATTTTTCGTCCTAGTAACTGCTCAAAAGGACTAAACCCTGTACTTTCTTGGGGTATATCACGATACACATAAAGAAGAGGTTGTAATTTGCAATCTCAGTCATTGGGGTTCTCTGCTGCATAGGCTTTGATCATGCAGATCAAAGTCCCATTAAACCTTTCCACCAAACTGTTTGTTTCCGGATGGTATGGTGTTGAAGTTATGTGCTTGATGCCACACACTTCCCACAACCTTTTCATTAGTCATGAGGTAAAAGAGGTTCCCAAATCAGTGACAATCTCACTAGCAAAACCTAACCAACTCATATAATTAAGTAAAGCATCCGCCACGTTCTCCGTCACTATATTTCGCAACAGGATGGCTTTGGGGTACCTGGTCGCAAAATCCAAAATTGTGAGGATATATTTGTGTCCTCGTTTAGTGGCTCTAGACAATGGTCCTATCAGATCAAGACCCAATCTCTGGAATGGTGTAGAGATTACAGGCCAAGGACACAGCGTGGCCTTTGTCTTATCCTGGCATGTGTGGGCCCAAAGGTGGCACCTGGCACCCCCTGACTACACCAACTCTCAGGGCTGGCTTTCATTTCAAAAGCAGTGAGCATGCTGCTGGAACTTACTCTATTGGCTTCGATGTGTTGCAACACCTATGGGAGTTGTTTTCCTTCCCATTTCTTGAGCAGGTACATTAGCTTCAAAGAGATAAACTTAATTTAATGAAACAATGGGAAAGGACAGAAATAAAGTGAAATTACTATCCTAACCCTTCTTCCAAAGGCATGCCAAACGTTTTCTTGAATCAGAGAACTGCCTCCTTATTCAACCAGCGAGATTTTCACTGGTCTCACAATAATGCAAAGGACATTTCCGCACTTCAACTATCTGAAGCAGTCATGCACATTACCTTGATGTTGAGTCTCTGATCGATATGATTTGTGTCCCCTTCTTGCTGACTAGGAGATGTAGTTTGGACTGTCGACAGCACATCTTGGAAGAAGTTGCATAGCCTTTCCAACCTAGGACAGAATGGGGAGAATATAAGAAACTGGTTTGCAGTTTCTGTACTGAACCTGGGGCACATGACATCTCCAGGATAGACATGAATTTACTGTCATGAGCATCTTCTGGATGGGAATAGGACCCAATGGAAAAAAATATTATCAAAAGACCCTCCAAAATGTGGAGATGGCATTCTAATTATATGCAGAAATGAAAAAGACAAGACACCTTATCTGAAGCATTGTGTTTCAGTGTGCTATGTGTTCCCTAAGCTGCACTCCCTTTTTTGCTCCTAGTGGGAAATCTTATGATGCCACTGGTCACTGAAACTTGTTGCTGGTTCTACAAATCTAGCTTGCATGGAGGTGTCCAGCCTTCTGCATTGTATTTTTTTACCGTTTGACTTTATTTCCTTGAAAATTTCTCCCCTTTTCTCCTTTGCAATGTAGGTTTTAAAAACTAGTTTCTGGAAAGTGAGATACCTTTTTTCACAGCAGCGTAACAATAGTTTCACTGTCTAAGGAAGTATGCAGACAACCAAATATTAGGGAAGCCATGTCGCACACAAGGAATTGCAGAACAGGAGCAAGAATTTTACCCCCACAATCTTCTCCTTCCCTCCCTTTCAATCTGATCCAATGCATGCTTATTCAGGTGTAAGTGTGCATAGGATTGCAACCTTACAGTGCAATCCTAACCAAATCTACTCCAAAGTAAAGAAGAAGAAGAAGAAGAAGAAGAAGAAGAATCTGTACCCTACCCATCTGGCTGGGTTTCCCCAGCCACTCTGCGGGGCTTCCAACAAAGATTAAAAATACATTAAAAACTTCCCTGAACAGGGCTGCCTCCAGATGTCTTCTAATTGTCAGGTAGTTGTTTATCTCTTTGACATCTGATGGTAGGGCATTCCACAGGGTGGGCACCACTACCAAGAAGGCCCTCTGCCTGGTTCCCGGTAACTTGGCTTCTCGCAGTGAGGGAACTGCCAGAAGGCCCTTGGAGCTGGACCTCAGCCAAACCATGGGGGTGGAGACGCTCCTTCAGGTATACTGTTTAGGGCTTTAAAGGTCAACACCAACACTTTGAATTGTGCTCGGAAACGTACTGGGAGCCAATGTAGGTCTTTCAAGACCGGTGTTATGTGGTCTCGGTGGCCGCCCCCAGTCACGAGTCTAGCTGCTGCATTCTGGATTAGTTGTAGTTTCTGCGTCACCTTCAAAGGTAGCCCCACGTAGAACTGAAATCCTGTTCAATTCAATGAGGTTTAGTCCCAGGAAAGTGGGTTTCAGTTTGCCTCCTTCATATGGCCTTGAGTAGCTCCTAGGTTATTTTCCCACTCATTTGTCCTTCATACAGATGATCAAATGCCAAAGCAGCCATCATTAGACTAGATCTGGTTAGTGGTGTATTTTATTGAACCTGTGCAGTAGACTAATCTTATATGGATTTTCTGCTACTTGTTAATTCCATCACTCCAAGCAATGTAGCAACGGTCAGCTCTTATAAGCAACTTTTGATTGTCTGCTGTTATTGTTGATGGCTTTCTCTCTTCTCCCCACCAACAACTTTCTTTAAAAACAAACATAAAAGCAAACCCAAATATACCAGGAGTGTTGATGGAAAAGAGCAGAATAATTAGCACTTGTACACAGAAATTTTAGGAAGAACTATTTGACACGGCAAACATTTTCTTCCCATGAGGAATAAACATTACAAACAGTTTATTCTCATGAGGAGTGAGGAAATAGCATCAAGTAAAACAAGGGTATTCATGCATTATCTTACAAGCAGCGCTATAGCTTTTATACCTACTGTGGGGAGCTTCCACCTCTACCACCATAATGTCATGTATCTCAATCCCTGAGTCTTCTTTATTTACACACAAGTGTCTGTATATATGCATTTTTAATTCATTTGCTGCCACCCATTCCTTCAAAAGGCTTTACAACCTCTGAGTAACATAGTTGCGCCCGGATGTGAAAGGGCTCCATCGCCAGAGACAGGATAACCTAAAAGTAGGCCAATTAAGGGGATTTTATATAGATAAAGAAAAACTGATACACGTATCAGGTGCTGGATTGCAGTTTCCACAGGCTGAGGAGCCACGATTGCTGGCTTTAGCTTCCAAATGCCCTCAAGTCAATTTTCCTAATGCCCCACCCCACCCAGTTATATCCTCTTATCCCCAACCAACTCATCAGTCCCAATCCAAGTCATCTCTCCTTCACAGTTAACCCCCAACAGACTTTTAACCATCCAACTGGCTTGAACTGGCCACACCTACTAAAACTCAAAGTCTCTTTCCTCTGCCAGAACCTACCACCAAGTAACCACTGCTAAACAGGCTTGTCACATTATAACAAAACAAAGCCTTGTGGCATACAAAGACATAACACATCTTCCTTTTAAATACAGTGGTACCTCGGGTTAAGTACTTAATTCGTTCCGGAGGTCCGTACTTAACCTGAAACTGTTCTTAACCTGAAGCACCACTTTAGCTAATGGGGCCTCCTGCTGCTGCCGCGCCGCCAGAGCACGATTTCTGTTCTTATCCTGAAGCAAAATTTCTGGGTTAGCAGAGTCTGTAACCTGAAGCGTATGTAATCTGAAGCGTATGTAACCCGAGGTACCACTGTACAGACATAACCAAACACATACATAGTGTTTCTCTTCACTGACCTAAGAAAATTGCAAAGGAAGTGTGAGCTCTTCTCAGGCCTTTAACATTTGTGCATGCCCTGTTTGGGTCTGTAACAATATGCCCTTTCTTTCTTTCTTTCTTTCTTTCTTTCTTTCTTTCTTTCTTTCTTTCTTTCTTTCTCTCTCTCTCTCTCTCTCTCTCTCTCTCTCTCTCTCTCTCTCTCTTCATTTTGGTCTGCAGAGTGGCTTGCAAACCAGGGCTTCAAGTGAAAAAGATCACTTGAGGAACGTCCCCAAGCTACACGCCTGTTTATTCAAAGTGAGTGAAACCCAGGCTGCATACACACATTTTATTCTAGAATCAATTGCTAGCCTTTTCTACATAATCCACCCACAATCTAGATCTGTTGCATAGTTCTTGCCCATGAAAATCACCTCTTGAGAAATGGGCTTCCTTCCGAAAATAAAAGCTCATTGATTCTGCATTATCAAGCAGTGTGTGCATTTGAAAACAGATATAGGCAGTCCCAACAATGGTGTGTGTCCCCGTGTGTGTACACACCTGGCAAATCATGCTCTGGATGGGCATCTACCAAAATCATGATCGCCACTTCAGGTATGTCAGCCATACATATTTATTCCAGGTCTGAGAGAAGAAGAAAAAATCCTCTCTAACTTTTGTAGTTGTATATGGATGCTGCATAACTGTAGGAACATTTTGAATATTTTAAGGAAGTGGGTATGCATTTGGAGATGAGAGGGTCATACAGTAACTCACCAGCACTCCTCCTGGCCCTCTAGCCTAGTGGGCACCTTCTCTTTAAAAAAAATATCCATTTATTTATTAATTAGATTTCCTATCCGCCTTTTACCACAAAATCCCAGGACAATTTACAACAATAAATTATACAATTATAAAACAAAATAAAACAGTTACATAAAACACAAGAAGTGCAACAACAAAAATAATTTCATATAAAACAATTCCATATATAAAAACAGTTAAGAGTAGTTTTAATACAGATGCAGACCAGGGGAGTGTGTGTTTACACATTATATCATCAGCATGTTCCAAATGGTATCATTTTATAAAACCAGACAAAGGGCTACCCTAAGAATATAATATAAAGGTAAAGAGACCCCTTGACCATTAAGTCCACTCGCAGACGACTCTGGGGTTGCGGCGCTCATCTCGCTTTACTGGCCAAGGAATCTGACGTTTGTCCGCAGACAGTTTTTCTGGGTCATGTGGCCAGCATGACTAAGCCACTTCTGGCGAAACCAGAGCAGCGCACAAAAATGCCATTTACCTTACCTACTTATCTACTTGCACTTGATGTGCTTTCAAACTGCTAGGTTGGCAGGAGCTGGGACCGAGTAACGGGAGCTCACCCCGTCGTGGAGATTTGAACCGCCGACCTTCCGATCAGCAAGCCCTAGGCTCAGTGGTTCAGACCACAGCGCCACCCGCGTCCCTTAGAATATAATATACTGGGCTAAAAAATATTACATCATACAAGCAAAAGACTGCAGTTGTGATTTCATGTGATTTATTTTAAGTCAATGGAAACCCAAGTGGAACAAATATCTTTCTTTTAAAGAAAAGAGATGCAAAGAAAAAGGAACAAGAGGAAATAAACAAAAACTTACTTAATTTGCCTGACCCCCTAGGACTTTTTCTTTGACAATGCCACACCATTTCTGCATCTTTCTAAGAACCATGGGGAGTCAGGAACAAATATTCCTCTTTAATAACAAGCAAACTGAGGTTGCGATGTCAGTGACATTCGCCCCAGGCCAGGTAGTGAATCCATGACAAATATGTGGTTTGAATCAAGATCTCTCAGGCCCACACCAACTGCCCTGTCTTCTGAAGAGCATGTGAAATACTTGATAGTATCTGAAATCACATTACTATACAGTAACCACTCTCCTACCCTCCGTCAAAAGCAGCGGAAAAACACTTCCAATTATTTCACATTCACTTATCCCGACTTCTGAACATTAAAATGTTAACATGATGATAATCAGACTTAAATCAATTACTGCGTAATTGCTGAGTCAATGGGAGCATGGTTAAATATTGATAAGAGTCTTAAAGCTCCACCAGGATGTATTGACAACCAGAGTGACGAATGCAGCCCTTATGCAAGAGGAAAAATGGACAGCAAAGAGTTGAGTTTATTCTTATTGCTGCTGAGAGCATGGGCAATCAATATGGACTGCCTGTGCTCTTTTAAGCATGGGGCAGGACTGGCATCCAAGGGTTATTTCCAATCTTTTTCATCCTGAGATTTACGTGGCAGAGATGCTACATGTCATAGGGCAAAGCATTTGACTTAAAAAAAAAAAAATATCCAATTTGCAGATTAAAAATACGGGATGGAAGCAGGGCATTGTTCTTTCTGCTCAGAAAGGCATAGCTTTTCTCTGCTTAGCATTCTCTAACCATAATAGCCCCAAGCCTCGCTCGCTCCGGTGGCGATGGTTAAAAATTATAAGTCATTTTACTTCGACAGATAGATGCCAAATGGCTGCGAGGATTTTTAGCCACCTGATACAATTAGGTAAAGGTGGGCCACATTTTTAATTATACTGAGCTTTGGTCTGCTTACCATGCATACCCAAGGAGAAAGCATGTTAAATAGCTTTGTGTTGTTGGCCACTGAACATAACAAAAATAAGCAAAAATAGTAGTTAATAGATAATGTGCATCGAACAAAATTGCTGCAGAACTACAAACGCCGGTATGCTGAATGGAGCAAAGGATTAAAATGACACATCTAAAAATAGAGAAAAAGCATCTTCACCAAAAATAACAATTAATGGTTACTTCAGGTATCCCATGGCCCTTCATCTGGTTTCAGAAACAGCCATGACAAAGTTTGCATGTCTGGTTTTTGGCTCCTCACATGCTCACCAGCATGTGGACATGAACAGGGCTGCTAAGTAATCAATGAGTTAAGTCTATAGCCTGGTTTGCATGACACAATGTGCCAAATTCAAAGTGTTAGTGCTGACCTTTAAAGCCCTGAACCGTCTTGGCCCAGTATACCTGAAGGAGCGTCTCCACCCCCATCGTTCTGCCTGGATGCTGAGTTCCAGCTATGAGGGCCTTCTGGCGGTTCCCTCACTGCGAGAAGCGAAGCTACAGGGAACCAGGCAGAGGGCCTTCTTGGTAGTGGCACCTGCCCTGTGGAACACCCTCCCATCAGATGTCAAGGAAATGAACAACTATTTGACTTTTAGAAGACATCTGAAGGCAGTCCTGTTTAGGGAAGTTTTTAATGTTTGATGTTTTATCATGTTTTTAATATTCTGTTCGGAGCTGCCCAGAGTGGCCAGGGAAACCCAGCCAGATGGGTGGGATATAAATAACAAATTATTATTATTATTATTATTATTATTATTATTATTATTATTATTAACTATGGCATGCCAAGACTGTGTGAACCTGTGAGCTCCTGGAGATGTGCTTGAAGCTCTGCTTCTCCCTGGTTCAAAGTTTGTCCTCTGTTACAGCTTATGGTTATTAAGGAGAGGGCTTAACCATGAGTCTCAGCCTACACACACACACTATATACATTTAAAGCACTTCACTAAGGATCATAGGAAACAATATTTTACCTTTTACAGAGCTAGTTTCCCACAGCACTGGATTTAGCATGGCACAGGTGGTTCCCCTGCACAGGGTGCTGAGTTGAGGGGCTGCAAAACACTACTAATACTAATACTACTACCTATCTTTATATGGGTGTCTACTCAAAGTTAGGTAGGAAACATTTAGGGGGTAGACAAATTTTGTCCTTGCTCAGGGCAACATGTTACTGAAGTCGATCCCTGTTCCCAATATTATTTGTGCTATAAATGGATGGTGTGTATACAGCCACAGTTTGGATGACATGCTAAGCCTAGCACATTAAAACTGGTCAGGCAGAAATTCACAGACTGTTTTCTTTTGAAAGAAAACTACATGAAAATGATGTACAGATGGTATATAACAACAGTACAGATAGCAAGAGTGTATAAAACCAGGTCAAATATATGTTGGAAATGTAAAGAAAAGAGACCTTTTACCATATGTGGTGGGAAATGTAGAGAAATTAAAAAATTCTGGGAAATGATATATAATGAATTGAAGAAAATGTTTAAAATGACATTTGTAAAAAAAACCAGAAGCATTTTTGTTAGGGATTGTAGGACAAGACCTGCCAAAGAAATTAAAGAACTTATTTATGTATGCTACAACTGCGGCAAGAGTCTTGATAGCGCAAGGATGGAAGAATGAGGAAACCCCGACAAAAGAACAGTGGCAAGAGAAATTGATGAACTATGCGGAACTGGCAAAACTGACATCAAAATTGCAAGATAAGGACAACTGTGACTTTAAAGAAGCATGGGAACTTTTTACAAATTATTTAAAAAGACAACAAATGAATTGGACTCCTTGGCAGGTTTTGAATAAACATACACAAATTTATTGAGGGTTAATGTAGTAGACAGATAATAAAAGGATATATACCATTTTACAGTATGCAGAGAATAACATGAGTTGAGAAATCAGACAGAGGAGCTGAGGGAAGTCTTGGGGGGAGGGGGAGAGGGTTCTTAAGAGAGGGGGAGGGAAAAAGGGGGGAAAATAATGAAGATGATTTGTTTTGATAATCGTTATGTTGAAACTGTTAATAAAAAAACTTAAAAAACAACAACTGGTCAGGCAGGAGCAAAGAGGCAGCTCAGTGCCTTTTCAGGAAGGGACATTATGCATGGAGGATCCCTTCAAATGCCTTCTACATCCAATTTGCCTAATGAGCTCAGCACCCTGAAGCAGATGTCTTTCACTGCTTCTTTCAAAACTGTGACTGGCTGAGTAAATGGTGTCTACACATTTGGGCTCTTTAGATGTAAACCATGTTCATTTTTATTTCTAGACAGCAGCAACAGAATATTACTCCCTCAAAGAGCAAAATCGAATGATGAGCGTCAAAAAGAGTGTAGGGAATATGCTGTCACTGAAAAATAAGAGGGAGGTATCAGCATGGTCGGGGGGAACCCCCCACATATTATAGGGGGAAATCTAAGAGGGTAAAAAACAAAAAACGCCCAAAGAACAGCTTCAGTGACCACAATAATACCATTATGTGCCACCCCATCTCCAAACAGTGTGAGATTCTAGGGATTCCAGAGAATTCGAGGCGCTTACCCAAGGTTCATGTTTATTTCAGAAATATGTATATATGCTTCTATTTACACATATATACAACCTGAACCTAGATGGACGGGTTGCAGAGCATTCACATCCTATGAAGGTCAAGCTTCCCTGCTTAGGAGACAGCAAAAAGCCATCCTCTGTGTCTCTAATTTTCAGTCTGTCATCCCCAGCTCAAATGGAATTCTGCACCTCCTTCTCCTTCTCGCTGCTGACCAACTCCAAGGACCTCCCGCAGCCTACATCATTCAAAATTGAAACCCCAAATTTGGCCTGTGCCTCTGCCCACTAGCACCCACTAGCTCCCCTTTGCCTTTGATGGTTTCCTTCTTGCACCATCACTGGCTTTTGTCCTCTGCTAATGGTCCATCCATTTAATTTTGCAGAGCTGGATTGGCTCATTAGCACAACTGAATCTAGTGGGTTTCTTTGTTTGGCAAAGTTTAATCAAACCTTGATTAAGTCTAGCTTTTACTAAATCCAAGGGAAGGAGTTGGCACCCAGGAATTTAGGGGAATCTGCCCCCCCAAAAAACCTATAACAATACTCAGCATTAGGTAGCTCAATCCAGTTGCATTGAACCATGCGTGTACAGTGGTGGACCTACATTTTGGGGGCCCTGAAGCTTGAACTGTTATAGGGGCCCCTTCGCAACCAGCAACAAGGTTTGGGTAACCACCTATCTTCTTCAATGGGGTTGTTTACAACAGTATCTGAGCCACTGACTCTCAGACTTTGGGATTGTTGAAATATATACAACAATGTGAATCATGCAACTGAAATTTACATGAGGCTAAGTGGTATTTTGAACAAGTACTCGTGAACACCGTGGATATTCTGATCAGTGTCTTAAGGAATGGATATTCTGATCTGCCTCCTATTGGCCCCCTTCTCTGCTTGTGGTACCCAGACATCAAGATAAATTTGAGATCCAATATTGGAAGATCCAAATTATTCACTGGAATTATATGTCTTTCTATGGATAACTTGAAGCTGTATTGTTTTTAACACTTGATTGAGAGCCGCCCAGAGTGGCTGGGGAACTCAGCCAGATGGGTGGGGTATAAATAATAAATTATTATTATTATTATTATTATTATTATTATTATTATTATTATTGAATTAGGTTCTCTTCCTACCCCTTCAAGGAGCTCCATCTATTTGCTTTGTTACTAGCCTCACACTTGTCACTGGTGAGGAAGAGGAGGAAGATGATTGTGAAGGATTTCAAAACTGGGGCAAAGGCCAGAGTGGCTTGGGAGGTTCTTTTGGCTCAATTCCTGGAGCCTCGTTTTCAATAATATGAAAAAAGAGGTCAGTGAAAAAAGAAAATCATTGTTCACTCTGAGGAATAAAAATAGACAGTGCTAAGGCAGGACAGCTAGTGATCCAAACAATGTCTTTAACACCTACACTGTAATTATTATCAAACTGTTTGAGAAGATAATCAGGAGAAATCATTAAACAAAAACTTTGGACAACGATGTTCTCTCTCTCTCTCTCTCTATATATATATATATATACGAATGTGTGCCTGCTGCTGCTGCTTTATTTTATTTTATTTTATTTTTTAATACCAACTGATATTCATGAGGGTAAAGTGAAATCTTCTGCAAAAAAAAAAAAAGAACTTTCTTCAGGTTTCTCATTTTAAATTGATTCAGGGCACTGTACTTATGATTTCCCTTTGGATGCATAGCATTTCCTTAGCCGTCAATGCCTATGTTTACCCTCTCACTGAAATTCAATTCAGAATCTCCTGCAAAAATCTGTTCAATCAAAATGTATTAGCATTCCTCAGGTTAAGTCAGGATATACCTGTACACTGACCTCTATTTTGAATCAATTTTGCAGCCTTAAATGATTAAGGCCTGAAATAAATGATTGAGTATGCCTTGAGAGAAAATGTATCATGAATAAAAAGTTGACAGATATTTCATTTCTGGGCAAGATCTGAGCCAGATTTTATCCTGCTCTGAAATATTATGAGAGTGATCGTGAGGTAATAATCTGTGTTTTCATTTTCAATTAGCATAAGTCTTCATTTATAACCATGGGGGAATCATGGGTCTGTCACCTTCATATCTCTGTGGTGCTTCTTACACTCCCTCCTCTCGATCTTTCATTTCCCAGAAGCAATCACCCCCTCTCCACATGACTTCACGGGAACTAGAGGGCTATCCCGGCAACTGTGGTCCCAGTAACAACTGGGCTCTTCATGTCTGTGATTAACTGAAGAGAAAGGGGGAACCAGAGACACAGCTTACTGCTACACATTGAGTGTGTGGGCTGTGAAGTTTAACCCATAGTTTAACCCTACGGACCAAAAAACTGGGGAAGCATGAAGCTGTACCACAGGCTGTAGAGCAGAGTGCTGTACAAGTGATGTCACATGTGGTAATGGAATTGCAACATTCTTAGAGTTTGTCCACACATGCATGTCAGACTTTCTACGTATCCCTATTTTCCAGGGAAAGTCCCTGATTTACAGAAGCCATCCCGGTTTCTGATTTGATCCAAGAATGTCCTGCTTTTCCTTAGGACAACCCTATTTTCACTGGATAAATGTTGGAGGGTATGGAGTTATATGACCCCCCGAGCCAAGGAGATAACCTTTAGAAGACATCTAAAGGCAGCCTTGTATAGGGAAGTTGAATGTTTAGTGTTTTATTATATGTTGGAAGCCACTCAGTGTGTCTGGGGCAACCCAGTCAGATGGGTGGGGTATAAATAATAAAATTACTACTACTACTACTACTACTACTACTACTGTGGAATAGAACATCCCTATTTTCATTGGATAAATGTTGGAGGCTATGGCATGTTCATCACTTGTTAACTGCAGCTCAAAAAAATGGCTTGCATGTTTTTTGTTTTGTGCAGTTTCTGCACACACAGGGTCAGATACCCTAAGTGTTTCATCACGGCCTTTCTACACACACCCTTTATTTGCTTTGTTTGGACAAGAAAGGAGAAAGATTATAATTGTGGCTATACAGTGGTTCCTCGGTTTAAGAACAGTTTTGTTAACACACTATTTGGTATACGAACTCCGCAAAACTAGAAGTAGGTGTTCCGGTTAGCGAACTTTACCTCGGTCTACGAACGGATGCCGAACGGTCGAAGGGCACCGGTGGCAGGTGCCTTTCCCATTAGGGAAAGAGCGCCTCAGTTTAAGAATGACTTTGGTTTAAGAACGACTTTGGTTTAAGAACGGACTTCCGGAATGGATTAAGTTTGTAAATCGAGGTATCTAAGGAAAAGAGAACGCAAAATAATATGGGTGGGAAAGCATTATACAGAACTATATTATCACTGATTTTGTCATTCCAAAAGTTAATCTTTATATGCCTCTCTCTTGTCGATTATTTAATATTCTTCTCTGAGGAAGAAATGACTTGCATGTCTGAACGGGCCATGACACCATAGGCTGCCTTTTCACTTCCCCTCCATCTCCATCGCTTTTCATTGGAGCCCTCCTACACCTTTGACTCCCAGTCCTCAAGTACTGAGGAATGACGGGACTTGCATGCCTGCACAATTCCCCTCCTCTTGAGAAAATCCACCTCTGATTGATCAGCGATCACTCAAAACACTGGAAGACAGGAGGAATTATGTGTGTAAGTTTCAGATCACTTCTGCCAAAAGAATACCCAAGGGCCAAATGCCCCCACCCCCCTATTTTTTTGTTCAAGTAAAAAAGAGGGATCATCTCATAATTAAGCAAATTCAAGCTTCTAGCGAAAACTTGAGTGCAGCACTGCCAGGCTAATCTCAGAAGCTGGCAACAAAGGCATGATGTCCTAGCCCTGCCCAAAGCTGTCCTTTTTGAATGTCTTTCACCTCAGACTTCCCAGCACACAGTGTAATTAATGCACACAGCAATTTATCTTCTATCTCTGTGGGAGTTGCTACTCTCTTGCCGAAAATGGAAAGATCACCTTCTTAATAGACCTGCTGAGCACAACCCGAGGAAACCAAAGTCCCTGTGCTCTCTTGAACATATAGATCCACATATGGTGGTGCTGAGGAGCAGCAGCTGTTCCCTTCCAGTCTCCTTAATTCGATGCAAGCTGCCCCCCACCATTCTGAGACAGGGGGGCCTTTGCACTCTCCATTGCTTTCTTGACAACACAACCAATTTACAATTATCTTAAATTTTTTATTGGTGGGTCTAACGAGGATGTTTTCACAGCTTAGGCTTCTATCACTTTTTCCCTCAGCGCTGCCCTGAATTTCTCTCTCTCAGTATGCGAGATACACACACGCACAAATCTCTCTGTCTCTGTTTCTCTCTCTCTTTATTTATCTATCATAGCTGGTAAATGAAAGGGAGCCTCATGGAAAGCCAGAATGATATTTCATAGGATGTTCCCAAGGTGAAAGCAATGCACCGGCTGATCTCACGGTTTGCAAAAACACAGGAGAAGCATCTCTCCCAGGCAAATTTATTTTATCCGGATACTCCGTTCCTAATTAAAGCATTTTCCGTACCTGCGTTCAGGGCAAGATCGACTCTTATGCTGACTGAGCATGGGAAGAGTCATTACAAGATCCCCTCTTCGTTCTCAGTTGGCACCTGGTTGCATGCACAGTGTCACATGCTAGCTATTAGGAACAGTGTTTAATAAACCTGACACTAATTTTGCTGCTCTCAGGTCTGAATGTGTAGATCTTTTTGAATCCTAGCCTCTCCCTAGTTTTAGGTATTTCTTGAGGCTTGCCTCACCTTCCCTTCAATCTTCCTGATCTCATTCTTCTTTTCATCATCATCATCATCATCATCATCATTTTATTTGTATGCCGCCTTTCCATAGTTAAAACAATGCTCAAGGCGGCTTACAACACGACCAGATTTACATAATTACCAACATAACAAAAGTCATAAGCAATAAATAAAACACATCAAAAAGTACACAACCAAATGGAAAACAATTTCCACATGAATCATAAAATCTAAAACTAAGAATACAGCATATCAATTACAATTTAAAATGGCATAGATAAAAAATAAAAGCAATTTAAAAAACAAAAACGGAGCCCTCTCTGCCCAGATGGAAGGAGGCAGACAAGGCCCTTCTGGCCCTCAGCAGCAGATGAGCCCATCTTTTGCTCCCCCCACTTTCTTTTTTATGTATTAAGGGGATGGGATACATAGTGAGTGTGAGTCCTGCTGCAGGCTTGTTTGATTTGCATTCTCATTTTCTTTTAAAGTGTTTCGTACACTTAAAAAACAAACCATGAGACCCATGTGGAGATGCCTTGTTTTCATCTAGCTGTCACTCTCCTCCTTATGACTCAAGTCCACAAGATATTCCTACCTGATGCACGTCTGACCTGAGGAGAGGGATGACAGGATGAACACCTGGGACTTTTGTATGAAGCAAACATTGGTGCTCTGTATGGTATGATCTTGCTCCTGCGCCAGCCCAGGTAAGGAAGATGGCTCTGTGGGGCTCTCTGCTGATCCCTTTGTGCAAGGCAGTTGCATCCACATGGATATAATTTCTTTCTGCCCTTTAAAGCCAAACACACACACTCACCCCACCCCCAAAAGGTAGCTCCTATAAACCAATAAAATACAATTAAGCTGCTCAGAACATTATCACCATCCAATTACACCATGCAACAAGAACAATAAATCACCAAGAAGAAAGCACATAGAGATCCAGCGACAGTGTTGGCAACAGGCCTATCCAAAGGCCTTGTGTAAAAGAAATAGGCCTCCTAATCCCAGGCTCCTAAAAGCTGGGTGGTGAGGGGGGCATAAAATGTTGGCTGTACTCCTCCCCTCACACAAGACAGTGATAGTCTGCGGGTTCCATGTCAAAGTACTCTTGCAGCTCACGGTATGAAAAGTTGGACCATCCTGGTCTAAACAAGAGTATTTGAAGCGAAGAAGACTTATAGGAATGGCCAACCACTCTTATTAAAAGCACTGCAAATAACAACACAGCCCTCAAACTCCACAGCTGAAGAATGAGGGCAGTTATTTAAATAAACCAATGTGAGAAATTTACCTTTTCTCTCTCCTGTTCCATCTGTCTTTCCAAGTTCCATCTCCCAACCAAGAGCACACAAACCTTTATTCTCTTATATCCTGCACTGAAATTTGCCCTGGCCTCCATTTAAAAAATCAAATAAAAACCAAATAAAAAAATTTTTTTATTTTGTTTTGACCATGGCAGACCAACACGGCTACCTATCTGTAAATAAAAACCAGTTCATCTACTGTCAGTGTGTCTGTCCCTTTCTTTACTTCAGTGTGACACACTTCTCATGCAGCATGAGGTATCCCCCTTGGCCATTTTTGATAAGCGCACACCTAAAATTGAATTGTGCAAAGGAGACCTACAGAGAGTCAGGAGCCGCTCATTAACAAACCCAGGTTAGTTACTTTGTAATGAGTGAAACGCCTGTGCCAGTCTTGCAGCGAAGGTAATACATCCGTATGAACAATGGCTGTTGAGTCTACCTTGTTACAACAGACTGCGGCTAGCAGGCCATGTGAGAGGATTTGGCCTTAGGTTTGGTTGGCATGGCTTGGGCAGCCAGAGAGATAATGAGCTAGCACACTTTTTTTTTTTTTTTTTAAACAATCTTACTTTTATAACAACAAATTCTTCACTTCTTTGGACTCCCTCACGTCCCCCTCTCCCATTTACATCATTAAGAAAAAAAATTTTTCCAAACAAATTATCAACTTGTTTACAATCTCATGTCCACACATTCCAATATAGTTTAACACTTTTTCCAATAAAATTTTTATATTTTCTTTAGTCTCACTTATCATCAAATTTAAATCTAGTTTAGTGGTGGCCAGTTTTTTATAATCTAGCATCCTTCTTAACATTCAAACAAATTACAATGTTTTTGTAGATACATCTTGAATTTCTCCCAGTCTTCCTCCATCTTTTCTTCTCCCAGGTCTCGGATTCTGCCAGTCATCTCGGCCAGTTGCATATAGTCCATCAGCTGCATCTGCCACTCTTCCAGTGTGGGTAAATCTTGAGTTTTCCAATTTTTTGCGATGAGAATCCTTGCTGCCGTTGTTGCATACATGAAAAATGTTCGATCCTTCTTTAACACCTTCTGGCCGACAATACCCAGAAGGAAGGCCTCTGGTTTCTTAGTGAAGGTATACTTAAATACCTTTTTCAGCTCATTGTATATCATTTCCCAGAAGGCCTTCACCTTAGGGCATGTCCACCAGAGGTGGAAGAATGTTCCTTCATTTTCTTTACATTTCCAACATTTATTGTCAGACGAATGGTATATTTTGGCAAGTTTAACTGGGGTCATGTACCATCTATATATCATTTTCATAACATTTTCCTTCAGAGCATTACATGCAGTGAAGTTCAACCCAGTGGTCCACAACCTTTCCCAGTCCTCGAACATAATGTTATGCCCAATATCCTGTGCCCATTTTATCATAGCCGATTTAACCATTTCGTCTTGTGTGTTCCATTTTAGCAGCAAGTTATACATTCTAGATAGTACCTTGGTTTTGGGTTCTAACAATTCTGTTTCTAACTTCGATTTCTCCACCTGGAACCCTAACTTTTTGTCATTTTTAAAAACTTCTTTAATCTGAGCATAATGTAACCAGTCTCGCACCTTATCCTTCATTTTCTCCAAACTCTGCAATTTCCAATTGTCTCCATCTTTTTCTAATAATTCCCAATATTTTGGCCATTTGGCCTCCATATTGGGTCTTTTTCGGGCCTTAGCCTCCAGAGGTGAGAGCCACCTTGGAGTTTTGTTTTCCAATAAGTCTTTATATTTCGTCCAGACATTGAACAGTGCTTTCCTGACAATATGGTTCTTAAAGGCCTTATTGATCTTAACTTTGTCATACCATAAGTATGCATGCCAACCAAAAGCATTGTTAAAACCTTCCAAATCCAGCACGTCAGTGTCTTCGAGAAGTAGCCAATCTTTTAGCCAGCAGAAAGCTGCGGCTTCATAGTACAACTTTAAGTCTGGCAGGGCAAAGCCACCTCTTTCTTTCGCATCTGTTAATATCTTAAACTTAATTCTGGGCTTTTTGCCCTGCCAGACAAATTTAGATATATCTTTCTGCCACTTCCAGAAGCACTCCGTTTTGTCCACAATCTGTAATGTTTGAAACAAAAACAACATTTTTGGCAATACATTCATCTTAATAGCAGCAATTCGGCCTAACAAAGAAAGCTTCAATTTTGTCCAACTATCCAAGTCTCTCTTAATTTCAGACCAACATTTTTCATAATTGTCCTTAAATAGACTCAGGTTTTTTGCTGTTATGTTTACCCCTAGGTATTTTACTTTTTTAACCATAGTTAGTTCTGTTTCTCTCTGAAACCTTTCCGACTCTGTATCTGTCAAATTTTTTCCCAACACTTTAGTTTTCTGTTTATTTAATTTAAATCCTGCCACCCGACCAAAATCCTGTATCAGTTGTAATACTCTTTTCGTACTAGATTCTGGCTCCTGCAGAGTCAAAACTAGGTCATCTGCAAAAGCTTTCAATTTGTATTGTTTCGCTCCGACCTGAATCCCTTCCACCAACCGGTCCCCTCTGATCAAGTTCAAGAGCACCTCCAGAACCGAAATGAATAACAAAGGGGAAATCGGGCAGCCTTGTCGTGTTCCTTTTTCAATTTTGAACTCTTCTGTAACCACATTGTTAACTATCAGTTTGGCCTTTTGTTCTGAATATATTGCGTCAATCCCATTCTCAAACCCCCGTCCCACTCCCATTTCATTCAAATTTCCCTTCATAAATTTCCAAGAAATATTGTCAAAGGCCTTCTCCGCATCTATGAAAATTAACACTGCTTTTGTATTTATGTCTGTTTGCAAAAGTTCCAAAACGTCAATAATGTTCCTAGTATTTGCAAACATATGTCTACCTGGGAGAAAGCCTGCCTGGTCTTTATGAATTACTTCATTAAGCACTCTTTTGAATCTACTTGCCAAAATGTCTGCAAATATTTTGTAATCCACATTCAAAAGGGAGATGGGACGATAGTTTTTGAGTTGTGTCTTTTCAGCTTCAGATTTTGGTATCAATGTGATAAAGGCTTCCTTCCACGATTCCGGCGCCTTCTTCCCTTCCATAATTTCATTACAGACCTCCATCATTGGTTGGGTCAGATAGTCTTTTAGTGTCTTGTAATACTTGGAGGTCAAACCGTCTGGCCCTGGAGATTTGCCCAGTTGCATGTTCTGAATAGCTTGTTCAATCTCTTGTTGTGTTATTTTGTTGTTCAGGATTAATCTGTTTTTTTGTGACAACTTTGTTAATCCATTTCTTTCCAGAAATTGTTTAATCTCAACCTCATCTTGCGGCCCTTGAGTGTATAATTTTTTAAAGTATCTCTGGAAGCACTTTCTAATTTCCATGGGGTTCTGGATATTTCTTCCTTCAATTTCTAGGTTTGTAACTGTATTTAATTTCTGTCTCTTCTTCAACTGCCAAGCTAGCAGTTTTCCACATTTATTTGCCGATTCAAAAGTTTTTTGTTTCATTAATTTAATCTTCCATTCTATTTCTTGGTTTATCAATTTAGAATATTGGGCTTGATATAGTTTAATTTCTCTCAGAATCGGCTGTGACTTCGGGTTTGATCTTAATTTCTTCTCCAATTCTTTAATTTTCTGCAAAATCTTATCTTTCCTTTCATTTTGTGTTCTTTTCTTTACAGTGTTCTGTTGTATCAAGAACCCCCTCATCACAGCTTTGCTTGCGTCCCAGATAGTTCTTTTTTCCACCGTAGTGTTCATATTTATTTCAAAATAATCCTTCAAGGTTTTTTGGGCCTTCTTGACAATCTCCTGATCTCTAAACAAGCTATCATTCATCTTCCATCTAAAGGAGCCGGTTGGCAATAGTGTCATATCCATCTTCAGCGCATTATGGTCGGAGCAGGTCTTTGGGCAGATTTCCACTTTTCTGACCTTGGGTGCCAGACCTCTAGATATCCATATTTGGTCGATTCTTGTCCAAGTCAGTTGGGCTTCAGAGAAGAATGTTCCCTCTCTTCCCAGGGGGTTCTTAGTTCTCCAAATATCAATCCAGTCCATATTGTCAGCCATTTCAAAAAAAGTCTTTGGTAGTCTGCCGTCTTTTGTAACGTTTTGATTTTGTGACTTATCCATGTTTGTCGATACGACCCCATTCATATCTCCCATCATAATGATGTTGTTGTAGTCCAATGAGCTAGCACACTTATCCAATTCCAAAAAGCCTCCGAACGCGATGGAAGACAGGAAGGTTTAGAGTAATATGCCTGGAGGAGCTTCCTTTTATGTGAAACCAAGTGGTTTGCTCTCCAAATTTAGGCAGAACCGAATGCACTTCCTTTTGCCTTTCAGGGCTTTTTGATCTTATTGGCCAGATCCGGTAGCAGACCCACTCTATTACAGGAAATTGGCATCATCTGGTATGTGTATGCACAGTACACTTGTCTGTGTTTATGATTACAGGAGTCAAGCTGCTTGCGCGCATCTATATATATATATATATATATATATATATATATATATATATCTCACATGGAAAATGTGTATCTTTTGATGGGCTGCCGCGTATAGATACATAACCACTACGGCTACGGTGCATCATAAAATTTTATTTCCTGTAGATTTGCCCTGCCACAGAACATTTACTCGCTGTCAAAGAAAGTAAAAAACATGCTAACAGCCTGAGGTTCCCTTTACAAGCATTGAAATTTCTGAAACCACCCCACAGCTAGTACTTTTTCATAATCCTCCTTGCAACACTTGATGTGTGCGATTTGCGACGTGGGGAAAAGAGAAAGGGGGAGCGGAGCTTATCTTTAAAATACAATATTTTGGAATGGATCTCTGGGGTTTGCAGACTATGGGAGGCATGATTTAATTTGGGCCGTCTTTGTGACATTTAAGCAAGAAGCTGTCAGATGGAATTGTATGCCTCACTTTAAAAAATAATAATAAATGGGAATGAATCTTCCCGGAAAAGGACACTTATGTGGTTTATTAGATCTAGGCATTGTTAAATTCCAGGATCTCTCTTCAGCTGGCATGAATGTGTAGCAACTTTACTGTCAATGTTAAATTTCATTTCATGTCTCCTTTTTTATTCTTTAGTTATGCATTAAAATAAAATAGACTGCCCCATCTAAGAGAGAAAATACAGAGCAAACACTGACACCTAAAATTTGACATCCCCACCAAGTACTATTAAGCAGATCAGTGTGTGGTAGAGGAGGGAAATCTGATACATCTACCAGTGCTGTTTCTCTAGAAAAAGAGGTGCCAGAACTCACCACAAATGCCTCCCTTGTTCTCTTGTAATGGCAAAGGCGCCCACCTGAGTGGTGCCAGAACTGACCTCTGGCAAGTTCCAGCTGAAAAAATGCCCCACATTTACCTGCATATGGACCTATTAATACTGTGCCAAATTAGATATCTTCAACAGACTACAACATTATGAGATATACAAAAGAGATCAGAACCACAACTCCATCTCCCCACCAAATCAGGCAGATCCCTGGTTTCAAGGGATTTCATTGTCACAGCTCTGGGCTGCTTCTAAAAGGTAAAGGTAAAGGGACCCCTGACCGTTAGGTCCAGTCGTGACCAACTCTGGGGTTGCGGCGCTCATCTCGCTTTATTGACTAAGCCGCTTCTGGCGAACCAGAGCAGTGCACGGAAACACCGTTTACCTTCCGCCGGAGCGGTACCTATTTATCTACTTGCACTTTGATGTGCTTTCGAACTGCTAGGTTGGCAGGAGCAGGGACCGAGTAACGCGAGCTCACCCCGTCACGGGGATTCAAACCGCCAACCTTCTGATCGGCAAGTCCTAGGCTCTGTGGTTTAACCCACAGCACCACCTGCGTCCCCTCTGGGCTGCTTCTAGGCTGTCACAATTTTTGGATGGAATTTAATCACATACAGGCAATTGTAGGTTGAGCAATTAAGATTGATTGGGAGGTCTTGGGAACAAACCTGCTTCGCCAAAACAGTGGTCTTTTTGCTACAAGGAAAATGACAGGAAAAAGCACCGGTAGGTGTGGGGTAACACTTGCTTTGACACAACACCATCTAACTTCATGAACCAGTCCATGTTTTCTAATTACCCTGCAAACAAATCAGGATGAATGCTTGTCACTAGTTTTGCACATCCAGTTTCCACAGAATGAGAGGACAGCTACTACCTACTTCCAAGGGGTGTGCAGCACAAAAATAGACACAAGGGAGGGTCATTCCATATCAAATCAATGCAAAAAACAAGGGTTGTGCCACCCACCGCCTCGGATTTTGATGAAACTTGGGGTACACCCTTCTCTTATGGTTGAAAGAAACCCCCTTAATTCCCCCCCATCACAAACGGTTTCAATTTTATAGCACTTCAAAGTTTCATGAAATCTGCGTTTCTTTCCCTCTTGAAATCCTCGGCCTTTTGCACATTTTATTATTTTCTCCATAACCAATGATCAGATCTCTTTGAAATTTTACACAGATTTTATAAAGATTTAGAAAGATTTTATAAATGCCTTTAAAAATGTGTACCATATTTTTCGCTCCATAAGATGCATTTTTTTCCTCCTAAAAAGTAAGGGGAAATGTCTGTGTATTTTATGAAGCGAATGCCATGGCTCCCTTTCCTTCCCTCCTCCGTGGCAAGCTTTAAAACAAGCAAAGGGAGAACCGCTTACACGCGTGTAAGCAGCTCTTGCTCTGCTTGCTTTACAGTGCGGCGGGAGGACGGACAGAGGGCAGCCCCTTCCGTACCTCCTCCCAGCTGACTGTAAAGCAAGCAGAGCTGCTTACACCTTCTGTGCAGCTCTCATCACAGTTGATTACAAGTTCAGTGTTCCTCAGTTTCTTTGCTTTAGCCTCAGTATCACCTGTAAGTTTTTCATTTTTTCTTCCCTCAACACCATACACTCATTGGGAAAGAAGTATCTTGGGTCAGTTATGGTCTGTGGGGGTTGTACAATACCAAGCATATGAGGAAATGGTATTACACAAGAATCACCATGGCATGCCCAGCAGAATGAAGGTGAAGGTCCATTAGGGTGAAGAAATTTTACAAAAGCATCTTCCTTGTCTTGATTAATTTCTGATATCATTCCAAAGTACCACAAATGATGATGCTTGCAAGCGACAAAACATCCAGGATACAGATCATCTGCATTCATAGGAAGTTTGGTGAGGCTCCTGAGGTTGAAAGTGAGGGAGGGTTCTTTATTAATGCTCATTCTTCTTGCTTCACTTGTGCCTGTAGAATTGAGTGGTTTAAAGTTGTGGAATTTGCGAGTTCCAGGGAGTGTGTGCATGTCTCTGAAATGGGTTTCGAAGGAAGGGTGGATTATGTCTATGTCTTCCCTTGCAATATAATGGAATTTGACCTTGTGATGGGGGGGGGAATTAAGGGGTTTTCTTTCAACCATAAGGGAAGGGTCTACACCAAGTTTCATCAAAATCCAAGACAGTGGGTGGCATGACTGTGTTGAACTGACGTGGAATGACCCGGGAAACAACAAAGCAAGGCGAGAAAAGCAGAGGAAGGGGCAAGCAGGAAGGAATATGTGATTATTTTAGTTAAGTTTCATATCAAAAGATATACCTGCTGGCAGCTGGAAAAAGTCAGGAGTTCCTGGAAGAAGTCACTTAAAATTACATCACCTGAAAATATCTTGGTTGAAAGGGGGCTGAAATCACTGAGAGGAGGACTGAAAGCCGCACAGAGTGGCTGGGGAAATTCTTGCAGCCCAAGAATATCAGGTGACAGCAAACACGGCACATTTTTTAGCTGGGGCAATTAGAATTAGCTCTACAACATGCTATTTTATTTGTTCATATCTTATGCTAATGCGCTCTGCAATCGCTATAGGAGAAGTAACACATTTCTAAAAGTTGCGGCGTGGGAATGATGTTTGAGTTAACTCTGATTTCAGTTTTCCAGAGAATTTAAAAATCATAATATTTGTACTTCTATTGTCATTGTATCTTCTTTTTTCTTTTTTTAAACAAATCATTGCTACGTACGGAATAAACACATCCAGTTCCCCACCGAGATTTTTCAGTGCAATAGACATTTATGACAAGCAAATTGCCAGGAAAACATTTACAATGAATATAATTTTCATGTTAAATCAGCATGTGCATATATATATATATATATATATATATATATATATATATGGATTTTACAGTTTTATAGCAAGAGACTTGGGGAGCGTGCTTTCCTTCTGAGAAATAAAGGAATGGGATAATTGCTGAGCTGCTGTGAACCATTTGGCAGAAAGCTACTCTCAGTCTCTGAAATCCTCCCTGTGGTGAGTTTTACTTTTTATCCTAAACCCTGAAGCAACTATTAGTTGGTAATAAAGTATTAGTCTGGAAGAAAAGAGGCCCTTATCTTGTCACCGGGCCAGTTGGAAACAGAGATCTGATTGTTCCATGCTGAAGGAGTTGTTGGAGATGTGGGAATGGAAGGCTAATTTCAAAACAACACAGTTGTGCTTTGGAGAATGAGAAAGAGGACGTACCTGGAAGCTAGGTTGGAGAGGATTTTCTGAATGGAAAGAGAGACAGCAAATTGAAACCTTCAGACTAAGCCACTGACTTGGGGAAATGAAGATGGTGGCTGCCACTCTCAACCACTAACCACTTTATCTAGCACTTCTCTTTACGGTGCTGGTTTTCTGCCACCGGGCCACCCCCCCTCAAAAAAAGCGCAACAACTTAGGGTTGTCCTTCAAAAAAGAAAGTGGGAGTTCCTGCACCTATTTTTCTAGGGGGAAAAGCACTGTTTCAGGGTATGAGGAATACAGTGGTACCTCAGGTTACATACGCTTCAGGTTACATACGCTTCAGGTTACAGACTCCGCTAACCCAGAAATAGTGCTTCAGGTTAAGAACATTGCTTCAGGATGAGAACAGAAATCGTGCTCCGGCGGCGTGGCAGCAGCAGGAGGCCCCATTAGCTAAAGTGGTGCTTCAGGTTAAGAACAGTTTCAGGTTAAGAACGTACCTCTGGAATGAATTAAGTACTTAACCTGAGGTAAAACTGTATACAGAATGTGAGATCGGAAGGCAGCATGGAGATATATGAAAAGATGGCTTTACATGGTCCTGGTTATTTATCTCTGCTTGCAAAAAAGAAAAGGCAAAAAACCCAGCACAGCCAATTGCAAACTATATTTATGATTTGGACAGCTCACTAAAGTTTTGTCAGTAGGTAAATGCCTTGCAGTTACTAAGCTGAAATATAGGCACAACAATCTAATGGGAAGGAATCGGAAGAGGTGCTCTTATTTATAGCTAGGAAAAAAAATGTCAATATGACTGGGTAGGCATGTGTGCAAGGAAAGCTTGAATATATTGTGAGAGTTCAGAACTTAACTGGTTAAGTGTTCTGAGATGTGCGTCACTTTCTGACGTCAGCTGTAGAAGCTGGGAGGAGTCTGGGAGGAGACTGTACTTTCGTTTGTTCTCTCTGTGTATCTTGAGAGAGACGGACATGTTTTCTCTCTGTGTTTGAGAGAGAGAGATGGCTGCAAGCAGCGATGGGCTGAAATGTTTCAATAAAGAGCTGTAAATAGACAAACCTGTCTGTGTATGCTTGCATGGAGAAAAGGAGAAAAAGACTGCTTTACACCGCTGTATGCTACTCTGCGAAGCTAAAGAGACAGCAGAATTTATTGCGCAGCACGGAAGGAAGTGTGCTGGACGCTGCAAACGGCTGATTGAGATCGTAAACTAATCAGAGGCCACGGCTCAACGATCAAGCTCCAAAGATCGTTATCTTGACATATATTGTGAGGATTTTGGTGGTCATGTGTTGATGTATCCTTTATGCCCAGAGGTGCATTGCAATACTCTTCACCATACCTATTAGTAAGGGCTGAACCATTCATTGTCAGGGCAGGAGGCAAATTTACCCCTCTCTGCAACAGTGGCTCCAATTAGTATTTTCCACAATGGTCAATGTTATCTATTAACTGATACTGCTGCAAGCCTTTTTCTTCACCTGCGTAGTCCTAGACTGTGGCCCAGCATCAAAGTCGTACACCTGAACTCACTTTCTAGCTTTTTCTCAACACATACTTGGAACCACGTGATAACTAATGGTACAGATCCAGGGCCCCTCCGGACTGGTGTTTTATGTGGGTGTGGCACTGTGGGTTAAACCACAGAGCCTAGGACTTGCTGATCAGGTCAGCGGTTCGAATACCTATGACAGGATGAGCTCCCGTTGCTCAGTCCCTGTTCCTGCCAACCTAGCAATTCGAAAGCCCATCAAAGTGCAAGTAGATAAATAGGTACCGCTCCGGCGGGAAGGTAAACGGTGTTTCCGAGCGCTGCTCTGGTTCGCCAGAAGTGGCTTAGTCATGCTGGCCACATGACCCGGAAGCTGTACGCCAGCTCACTTGGCCAATAAAGCGAGATGAGTGCCGCAACTCCAAAGTCAGTCACGACTGGACCTAATGGTCAGGGGGCCCTTTACCTTTATTCTGAAACATGTTTTTGACACAATAATGGTGTATTAGGCTTTTCCCGCCTTGTTTTGTTCTGTGCTGCTTCACCAATACTACTGCTTTCCAGAGAGGACATAGCACAACAAAAGCGGGACAAAAGTAAACTAGAACATGTGTAGTATTAAAGCGGGGGGGGGGGGGGGGATTTCAGCAGGAAATTACTGCAACTGGCACAAAATGCCACAGCATGATTGCTGACAGGAGTGAGACCTTGTCATCATGCACACCTCTGCTCAAAAATCTTCATCGGCTGCCCATTTGTTACTGGGCCAAATTCAAATTTAAGATTCTACTATTGGAGCAGTTTCCTTGCAATCCCCCCCCCAGTGCTTTTTTCTGTTACGCATACCCCTAAACATTTTGTGAATCTAAGTTTGGCTTTATTGAGGGGCAGTTTTTCAATATGAGTGGGAAAATGAGAGTACCCCTAAACATTTTTTTTTTTTTTTTTAGAAAAAAGCACTGTACACACACACACACACACACACACTTAACCATTTCAATCTGTGGGATTGGCACTTTTACAAGTGTCACATAGTGTTTGTTCCACACTTTCAAAGAATCAATATTTCAGTGTGGCAACACCCACACTTTGGAATTCCCTGACATCATCATCACCATCATCACCATCATCATCATCAGACCTCATGCTGGTTCACAAGATAAAATCTGGGACAAAGTCCCTCCTGCACGAAGAAGCTATCTTAGATGGGCTTTGCATTTTATAACATTGAGGGTCATAGTGTGAGAATTCCTCAGAGAATTCCACCACACCAGTCACCAGCCTTTCCAGACAGCAGGAAATATCAGAAGATGTCATTGATAAGAAGCAACCCTACCAAGACATGAACATACAGTATGTATTTTAATATTTGTTAGTTAATATCCCACAATTTTGGGGGCCGGGGGGCAGAAATAGGCTAATTTGAATGCATGCTGAAGTATGTGTGAGTTTCTATGAGGTGAGATGTAGTGATTACAGCAAGAGACTTTATTGAGCAAACAGAACAGAGCAAAAGGGGCAAAGCAACTAATAACGTACATATTTCTGAAGGCATGGGCCGCTCACACTCTCAACCTGATTGGCTGTCTAAAACAAGCTGCGAATCGTAACTCAGAGCTTAAGAGCCAATGCCAGCAACCCAAACCCTGACAATGCTACATAATTGGATATCATGTATCGAATCAGAACAGAGGGCCACAGAATCCTAGTCCAGACCACTGAGTACATAACACATACTTTCTGTAAACTGCTTGGTTTTTTATGATTAAGCAGTATATAAATCCTGTTTGATACATAAAATCAGAGAAAACAACTTAGTACTTGCTGAAAAGGAGAACTTCTAGCAGCTCTACAGGGGTCCAACACACTTTGTAAATTGTATACAAATTTGAGCATGCCCCACTGGACAGTTTGTTCCAAGCGAGTTAGATAAATTGCTCTGAATGTTGAGAATGCTTATTTTAAACGGTGCAAGAGTCTGCTCCGAACAAATTGTATAATAAACATGTCAGCACTGATAAATTACAGTGTTTGTGTGTATTTTGCTTAGCATGTAGCGCTTGCCTCCCATCCCCTTGGATCATCCTCAACATGGGATGCTGCTGTTCTTAAGGATGGGGGCAAAGAATATTTGAAAATCATTCACATGCTACACTAAGTAACCACCAGCTTAATCCCAAATTAATGAGCCGTATCTGTGCCTGATGTCTGAAAGAGCAGAAACAAAATTGCATTTTGATGTTGGGAAAACCATATCATTGCGGCTAGATAATCCTTAGCAAGTCTCAAGTTTTTTTTATTTTTTAAATTCACTGTTATCAGTAATTGTTATTGGCTTTTATCCGAATGTATTACACATGCCTGAAATGTTATTACAATTAAACAGTGTTTAAAACAGTGGCTGCTTTTTGTGATCTATTCTTGCTTGGCCAGTTTAGCACTCTAAAGGTAGTTACAGGTGTGGCAAGTTACAAGACTCATTGTGAATCACTGAAGCCAAAAGCTGACCATCTTTATTTTAATAAGGGGGAAATGAACCGGGATGGGGAACCAAAGCCTCAAAGCAAATCCTTAAATTGTTTCTCTACACAGAACTAAAATTCTCTGGTTTTTGCATTCAGCACCCAGTACTGCATCCCACCCATCAAGAGTGATCTTGTCAAGGACACAGGGGACCCCCAGACCAACATTTCCTTTAGCAATACAGATGTGGTGCTCTCCAGATGTTGTTGTACAATTGCAATCACCCCTGAATATTGGCCATGCTGGCTGGGGATGGTGGGAGTTGCGACCCAGAATATCTGGATGGCACCTAGGGGACTGGCTAGACGGGAAAGAGTGGTGGGTGCCACCCGCCCAAGAACCCCCCCAGGGATGACACAGAGGAAGAAGACTTCCTCTGTGGTGGGACACAGAGGACCAGTCTGGGGAAGGGACAAGCTGGGAGGTGATAGAAGCAGGAGGTTTGAGTGAACATGGGGGGAGGGGTGGGGTCAGAAGGAGAAAGCCATTCTAGGACAGGGATGAGTGCCAAGGGTCGCAGTGTGAGGACAGAGCGGAGCCAGACACTGCTTCAGCAGCTGGACAGCTCCCCTCCACGGAGCTCTCCTCCTCTACTGACAGACAACCAAATCATGAGGAGCCTTGCACATCACTGAGACAGAACCAGAGGGAGATCCTTTCCCCTTGTAAGAGTCTACGGCTGCTTGGGAGACGGCTAGAGTGAGGAGGAAGGTCCAAACATCAGCAATGTCTTCAACTAGGGCAGATTAGCCTAGATAAACTCCACTGTGGTTTTTTATTTTTGTGAATGAAAGCTGATTGCAATTCGCGTCTTGAGTCCTTTTCCTGATCTGTGGATGAATCTGCGTTCCTGACACTACCCCAGTCTAAACTCTCGACAACCAGTAGGCACAGAGAGTGTTAGAATTTAGAAGCCAAATGAGAAATTGGCCGTTCCTGTTTATTTGTTTGCTTGTTTTTGATTTGTTTTGTTTTGTGGGTTAAGTGAACTTATGGAATTTTATTGCTACTTGCTCAGAGATGCACTAAATAAACAACCACCTGGAAAGGGCCACTACTTGTTTCCTAGTAACACACATGCCATCATTACACAACTGAATCACGGTTGTATAAGCATACCTTTAAAAAGGAAGCATGAATCATGCATTGCAAGGTGTAGGTTGTTAACAGCAAATAGCCAGGTTGAAGTCAGCAGAAAGCTGTTTGCGATACCTTTAATTCTGGCATAGAGTGGGGGGAAGGACCACGCTCTTCTTTGGATGCTGAGAGTGGGAGAGATGGGTAGCTTAATCACAGCACTTTAAAGAAGGAAGTAGGTTTGTGATCTGTTTTGCTCCTGCTGGCTTTCTTTCTCTGGACCGGTGTTTTCCTCTAGTGTGCAGCTTTTTATATTCAACCCAGTGTCCAACCGTGAGATCTGATAATATTTTTAAGACTTTAAAATGAAGGCTTTAAGTTTCTGAAATGATGGATTTGAATCTGAATAGGATGCATTCCAAAGGGCTTTTATCATCAACCATAATCTCCTTTTTTGTAATAATATTTTCTTCTTTTTTCCCGTATAGGAAGTGACATTTGTTACTCAACAATTATATTCCAATTCAACAAAACTAGCGACGTCCTGCTCACCCAACATCAAATTACAAACAATTGAGGTTTAAGGTTTCGTCTTATCTAATTTCATCCTCTCTAACATGTTTCTTAATATATTCTGCTGTTTCCTTACACTTGAAACCCCGCTGTGGTCTTCGCATATGGGAAATATCAACCATAATCTTCTAACAGCAAAGGGAGGAGGAGGAATGAGAGAGCTAGAAAGTAACAGAATTAGGAAAAATGCATGCCTCACTAGCAGCAAAGGCACAGCCCAGGTCACTTCCCCAAACCATGCCCATTGCACAATGGTAAAATTCTCATTCATTGCTCAGTCTATTCTTTCCTCTACCCCCTGCCCACCTCTGAAATGTGTCACCTGGAAGGTTACCTTACCCAGAAAGCAATGCAGTCCTTGGGCTGAAAGACATTCCCCACCCCTGCTTGAGAATAGCCACACTCCCATGTTATTGATGCATTGTTTCAACCAAAAATTTTGTTGCTGAGGTATACCAGCGTGGAGTTCAGGAGGATTGTTTTGTAGTAAGTGGCATGACAGAAAAGGAAGAAAGTAAGGTGGGACAAACAGCACAGCCTGTTTTCTTTCTGTGTCATGTTTACACGGGTTCTTTCACAAATGTGCTCTGTTCTGTTTCATAAAATTATAGGTGATGTTGGTGTGGCACGAAAAACCCATGTTGCTGTGTTTCTTTCCTAAATAATTGCAGACTGACTGCTTAATGATAACGTACAAGGTTTGGGCATCAAGACAACTAGTCGGTAGCTGTCTGTGTGCTCTCTTTTTTTCTCCTTTTCGTGGGTGAGAATAACAGTTGCCTGCCTCCAGGCTCTCAGAATCCCTTTAGTACCCTGAGATGCAATTTGCCTTGCCCCCAAAATTCATTTAGAGTGGTTAGGCACTCTTCTATCACCTTTTTACCTATGTTACCTCACTACCTTTCAACACCAACCTCCATTTTTCACCCAAAACAAGCCTGCACCAAAATTCCCATTTAAATACTTATTGGTAAATCTACATTTTTTCTCTCAAAATACACCTTTCTAAATATATTTGTCTTCAAAATATGTATTTCTAAACATATCTCCTCTCAAAACAGTGGATAACTGAATCCCAAACCTTCATTGGTCTTGGAGGTGTGGATCAAGTCAGTTCATACTGGAATTTCTCAATTTAATTCCTCAACTCTATAACTCTGGAAGCAGCTAGAGTCTTTCTGGCTGTGATGTCATAATGTGTGTGTCTCCTGGACAAACCAGGTTGACCTGTCTTGCTCTACTGCTTACATATTATAAAGATTAAGTGGTTTCAAAATCCTTTTAAATTAATAAAATTAAATGTTCTAGGGTCAACCCCCCACCCCTGATCTCAACAGAAGTTAGAAGTTTCAAAGAGAGCTTACAATCCTTGAATGGTACAAAACAAAGCCTAACCGGTTAAATTTCTGTTATGTCTGTTGGCCAACCAGTCTTTCATTAGATATATCGGGGGATAATATTCAAGAATGGTTGACCGGGGAACTAATCAAGGGGAACTAATGCTTGGCAGAAGGTCCACTGACAAGTAGGAACCACTCTGTGTTTTTTATGTGCAATACCAATCAGAGCAAATGACACATGTTCAATAAAGGGAAGGGGTAGAAAGGAACAGTAGAAAAAGCAAATGCCGGATTTTGAGAATGAACACTTCTAGCTGAAATTCTATTGGCGTAGATTCAGGAGAGAGGGGTGCCCAAGTTGTTGGGGTTTTGTCTCCTACAAGTGTCCGGCTGTATCTATTTGTATCCTGGTAAATAAAAGCAAGTGTTATATTTTAAACCTCCAGTGCTTTTTACTGCAAAGGAAACTAAATACTGATACCTGTGGACATTCTCTTTGCTCAGGGAAGTGAAGAGCATGTAATGATTCCTTGCTCAGTTTGAATGCTAAGCCAGGGAGAAAAGGGGGGATATTATACCAGGGCATCATTTACGAGATGTTGCATCTTTAAAACCATCTAGGAATAACCACCGTCTCAGCCAAAGGCTTTCCCCCCTCATGTCGACAACAGGAATGTGAGGAGACTCACATTGTGTCAGGTGTCATTGTTTCTGAGCCTCAGCTTGACATGATAGAATGGGGGGGGGGTAATAACATCTGCATGAGAAACAAATGGCTGAAGGCCTGGCGCCGGCAGAAAATGCTGCTGCAGTAAGATATGCAAAGAGCAACATCCCCACTGAGACAAACCCATTGCAACCTTTCTGAGCTGGCCAGAGGAAGGCTTGGCAGTGACATCTTTGAGAAGGCTGCTTGCTGCTGAGGCTCCAGTTCATATCAAAGCGACAGCACAAAGGTTGAGGGCATCTAACAATAAAGAGTTCCAGACAGTAAAGAGATCACTTTGTGCTCTTTGGAACAAAACATTGCTCTGCGTTGGAAAGAGCCCCATTGGATTCCACTGGCTCCTGCTTGATGGAAGCCATGGCAACAAGGAAGCAGTTTGCCCTTAGGATTTCAAGGGTTTGGACTAACCGTAAAAGTTATCCTCATTTGGAAATGAATGCCTACTGATGTGGGTGGGGACAAGATGAGAGCGGAAAGAAATTTGTGTGCAATATCTTCAGCCACCGAATACTTGTCTCCATCTAGAAGTATTTCCCAATACATAGTGGAACCTCGGTTTTCAAGCGTCTCAGAAGCCAAACAATTTGGAACGCAAACACTGAAAACCCAGAAGTAATTGCTTCCATTTTGAAATGCACCTCGGAAGCCACACGGCTTCTGAGGAGCGTTTCTCCATTTTTTCAATGGATTTTGCAGACCGCCGATTGATTCTCAGTTTTCGAACGTTTTGGAAGTTGAACGGTCTTCCGGAAAGGATTAGGTTTGAGAACCAAGGTTCCACTGTACATAGTATTGTGAGTTGGGGGGCAGGCGGGGCTGTATGTCTGAGTTTTCCAAAGCAGCTACTCCATTCCCAACTTAAGAATGGAAAGTGAAATAAAATAAAAATAATAAAAGAGGTTTAAGGATGCTCTTAAGGCAAATCTTAAAAAATGCAGTATAAGAATGGAAAATTGGGAAACACTGGCCTGTAAGTGCTCCAATTGGAGAACAGCCTTTACCAAAGGTGTCATGCACTTTGAAGAAGCATGAACTCAGGATGAAAGGGAGAAACGAGCTAAGAGGAAGGCACGTTTGGCAAATCCTCACTGTGATCAACCCGGAAACCTATGTCCCCACTGTGAAAGGACGTGTGGATCCAGAATTGGCCTCCACAGTCACTTCCGGACACACTGTTAAGACCGTGTTCATGGAAGACAATCTTACTCAGCCATGAGTGATCGCCAAAGAAGATGCCCGAGTCCTTTCTAATTCCTGGCTGCATGTGCTGGAATGGCTAGGCAACTTTCTTGGCAATAGCCTAAGCATTGGTCGTTAAGGTAACAATGTAAGTGGCTCTATGACAGAGGACAATGGGTGGGTCTCCATCCTTCAACTGTCTGTTAGAAAGACAAAAGCCAGAGTTGAGGTTTGTAAGCTAGGAGATGGAGACTGCAGGCTGGGCAGCTGGGAGATAGAGCCATGCCTGATTTCTGGTGGAACCCAAGGCTGTGGCTATTGGGATAAGTAAGACTCTCCTGGGGTTTTAATTCTTTGAACCCCTCCATCACAGGCTCAGGTTGAATATGTGTGTAAATAAACTGCCAAGAGGAAGAGGGACAACCACTGAAAGGCATCTTGAAAAAATAGCTCAGGCTGCTGAGAATGGGTTGATAGGTGCTTGATCCTGTTGAAAATAATTCTGAAGAGTTCCTATGTTACTGAAGTACTATACTGCAATACAAAGAGACAAAGTGGAGTATTACGCCTGGCCTGCTTCCAAATACATTTGGATTGAGTGGTTCAAGAGGGCTTCAAAATGAATTATGGGGCCATTTCTTTAAATAAAACAGATATAATTACATGTTTCCTTAAAAGATATGAGACATAGCAAGAGTATGGGACAATTCAGTATTGGGAGGGCAAAAATCAAAAGGACGGAAGAAGGATAACAAACAAAGGAGGAACAGAAAGACAAAGCAACCTGAAGCACTATGTTCTTCAGCCATAAAACTATCCATAGCTGCCCAATCATTAAAGCAAAAGCGTGTGCATGTAACAAGAATATATTTGTGGTTCCTATGCATAGTATGACTTTTTGTTAGGCAGCCAATGTTATATTAGGGTCGTTGTTCTGTCCTTGATAATGCTCATTTTCTGCTGAGGTTAAATCAATTTAGACACCATCTAGTCTTACATTGTAATTATTATTTTTCTATCAGTTAGAATCAGCTGCCAATTTATGGCATCTAGTGACATGCATTAGAAACCAAACTGATAGCAACAAACAGTCCTGAACAGGAAGATCTTGGTGTGTATTCCCTACTCAGGAGATGGGGCTGATTACAAGGGAAGCACATTTTCTCAAGCCCAAATTCAAACCCTGCTTCGGCTCAGTCTTCCATGGGCAGTGAATGGATTAGTTCTCCCCCCATCCCACTTTCCTTACAAAAACCGAATGGTGTATTAAGGAGAAAGGTTATTCATGTTAGCTCCCAAAATTCAATTGTCTTTTCATTACAGGCATTTTATTAAATATGCTATGGTCTGATGATGTGCGTACAGATGAATATATATGAGAAAATGAGAACAGAAAGTAGAACAGTAGAGTTGGAAGGGACCACAAAGGCCATCTAGGCCAACCCCCTGGAATGCAAAAAAACTTCTGCCCCATGTGGGCCTCAAACCCACTACCCTGAGATTATGAGTCTCATGCTCTACCAACTGAGCTATCCAGCAGCTAGAGAAGAGAACAGCAACTGTTGGGTTGGACCATCTAGGCTAGGGATGGGAAGCTGTTACTCTCCAGATGTTGCTAGACTTACAGCTTCTGTCTTCTTCTTCTTTTTCTTCTTTGGCGATCACTCGTAGCCAAGTAAGATTGTCTTCCATAAACACGGTTTTAACAATGAGTCCGTAAGTGACTGTGGAGGCCAATTCTGGACCCACATGTCCTTCCATAGTGGGGACATTGGTTCCTGGGCAGGAGTTGATCACGGTGTGGATTTGCCAAGTGTGCCTTCCTCTTAGCATGTTTCTCCCTTGCGTTATAAGTTTGAGTGTCTTCAAAGTCCATGACACCTTTGGTAAAGGCTGTTCTCCAACTGGAGCACTCACAGGCCAGTGTTTCCCAGTTGTCAGTGTTTATACTACATTTTTTTAGCTTTGCCTTGAGACAGTCTTTAAACCTCTTTTGTTGACCACCAGCATTACACTTTCCATTTTTAAGTTCGGAATAGAGTAGTTGCTTTAGAAAAATGATAATCAGGCATCTGCACAACATGACCAGTGCAACGAAGTTGATGTTGAAGAATCATTGCTTCAACACTGGTGATCTTTGCTTCATCCAGTACACTGATATTAGTTCACCTGTCTTCCAAAGTGATGTGTAAGATTTTTCAGAGACACCGTTGATGGAATCTTTTGAGGAGTTGGAGATGGCGTTTGTAAGTGGTCCATGTTTCACAAGCATACAGTAAGGGTGGTAGTGCAATAGCTCTGTAAACAAGCATTTTGGTTTCCCTGCGAATGTCCGGGTCCTCACTCTGTACTTCAATCGGAAGAAAGCCGCACTCGCAGAGCTCAGGCAATGCTGGATTTCGGCATCAATGTTGACCCTTGTAGGAAGATAGGTAGGTAGGAGAAGTGACTGACATTTTCCAACGTTACACCATTGAGTTGGATTTGTGGTGCTGCAGAGGGGTTGTTTTGTACTTGTTGGTGCAGCACTTTGGTTTTTTGGATGTTGAGCGACAGGCCAAGCTTTTTGTAAGCTTCTGCAAATATATTTAGGATGGTTTGGAGGTCATCCTCTGAGAGTGCACACACTACGTTGTCATCAGCATACTGAAGCTCTATGACGGAAGTTACAGTAACCTTACTCTTTGCTTTCAGCCTGCTCAGATTGAAGAGCTTTCCATCTGTTCAATACATGATTTCTACTCTGGTGGGGAGTTTCCCTTCAACAAAGTGTAGGATCATGGCAATGAAAATAATTAACAGAGTTGGTGCAATAACACAACCCTGTTTAACACCTGATCCCACTGTGAATGGTTCACTTTGAGTGAGAGCCATTGTTATCTGTGATTGTTGCTGTCATATTGTCAGGGAGGAGCCAAATGATGTTTACAAATTTATCTGGGCAGCCAATTTTCAGAAGGACAGTCCACAGGGCATTACGATTTACAGTGTCGAAAGCCTTACTCACTCAGGTCGATAAACACCATATACAGAGGTTGGTTTGGCTCTCTGCTTTTTTCCTGAAGCTGTCGAGCGGAAAAAATTATGTCCACTGTCCCCCTAGAAGGCCAAAAACCATTTTGGGATTCAGGAAGGGTCACCTCGGCTATTGCTAAGATCCTTGCAAGAATTTTGCAGGCCGCATCTAATAGAGAGATGCCTCAATAGTTTCAGCAATCAGTTCTGTCACCTTTTTAAAAGAGATTGATAATTTTGGCATCCCTAAAGTCTGCTGGGATCGCTTCTCTTTCCCAGATTTTTTCGATGAGCTTGTGAAGTTGTTGTGTAAGTTCAATTCCACCCACTTTGAAGATTTCAGCAGGTATTCCATCAGGTCCACTGGCTTTGTTGTTTTTCATTTGGTTAACTCTCCCAGATTTGGAGATACTGCAAGCTCATCTCTAACTTGTTTTTGCGAAAATTGTGAGAGGACCTCAGCAGCTACGGGGGAGTTGTGGTTAAGGAGATGTTGGTAGTGTTCTTTCCAGCGCAGTGCAATAGCTTCATTATCTTTTAGAAGTGTGGTACCATCTGCTGAGCGTAGGGGGCATATGCCATGATTTATTGGCCCATAGATGCTCTTTGTGGCTTTAAAGAAACTCTGTGCATCATGAGTGTTGGCTAAGTGCTGGATCTCTTGAGCTTTTTTCATTTACCAGGTATTTTTTAGTTCTCTGGTTCTTCTTTGAACCTCAGCCTTAGCGTTGGCATAGGTTTTTTTCTTAGTGGCAGTTTCTATCTCTTTGCCAGATCTGAAAGGCCTTTATTTTCTTGTCAGTCATGCGTTCAATCTCACTGTCATTCACCCAAGGTGGTAAAGTCAAAGGGAAGGAGCTAGACACAGAATGATCCAAGAAGTCCTCAACGGCACAACAGGCGGATGATAACAAGCAGTATGTTACAACGGCTGTGAAGGTGGACGAAGGCTGCAGCAGATAGGATCTACCGGTTTGTTGTCACTACTCATGCCATCGGAACAGAGCCCTACTGCGAAGACAGCTCCTGTAACCTCTGCTGATCACACTGACTGGGACTAATGGGAATTGGAAGTCCAACAATGCCTGGAGGACCACAGGGTCACCATCCCTGATCTAGGCCAAAATCCTGCCTCCAACATTCTGTGCATTCACAAGCTGGTCAGACAGGTGATCCCCTTTCTCTGTTGTGTGTTCCCAGGTGCCTCTGTAGGAAGCACCATTTAGCTATACAGTCAAACCTTGGTTCTCGAATGGCTCCATTTTTGAATGTTTTGGCTCCCAAATGCCAAAAACCCAGAACTGCTCCAGTTTTCGAACAATTTTTGGAAGCTGAATGTGCCACGTGGCTTTCGTTTTGAGTTTCCCTATTGTATTGAAGCTTCCACTTTCAGTTTTTGGTTGTCAAGCGTTTCGGAAATCGAACAGTCTTCTGGAATGGATTACGTTCAACAACCGAGGTTTGACTGTATCTACAAGCTGCTCTAGCTTTTAAAATTATGGCTTGTTTAGTTGGCAGTACAGCTACTAAACTAGACATATATTGTACACAGGAATGTAAAAGAAGGGAATGCAGGTATTTAGGTGTTGTTTCAAACACTACTAAAATCCAGTTTGTTCATTATGTCCACGTTCATCCCTCTGATAATTTTGCACTCTTGTAAGAAGCTCTGCTCCTATTCCTGTGTAAATGGCTAGATTTTAAAAAGGGGTCTGAAAGTCACATGAGGGGGATTTGGTGCCAAGAAGATGCCTCTAGGTCACTCAGCACGTTCGCTGCACAATTCCTGAAAGTTTCTGCACGGCCGTTTCTGCTTTTTATTTATTTACTACCTACCAACCTGCATTTTTGCAGCTTTCCATAAAACATGAAAATACGGTATAAAACAATAAAAATGATGAATTGACTAAAAAGCTCTGAAACACAATCATGTACATAGAAACATAAGAAGCAGCCTTAAACTGACACAGACCATCACTCCATCTACCATCGTTTGTCAGGGAGACATTGCCTGGGCTCTTTTGTATGCAAGGCAGATGCTCTGCCACTTAGCTTTGTGAATTGTGTCGAGGAGCCCTCTGCATGAAGAGTTTATAGTCAGCACCACTTGCTTGGCTTCTCTACCAAAACTATCAATGTCTCTGGTAGAACCCCCTGGAAGGATTATTCATCAGAATATCCAAAGCCATCTCAATCCCAAACCCAGGTCGAAATCCAGATGAAATGGATTGCATGCATAGATTTTGGATTTTAATCTCCTCCAATACATTTTCTATATTGATGTGTGTGGTTTCCCCCCAACCCAACCCCCTACTCCCTGCCATCCCAATAGGCTATGATTCCAGAATTAACCCTGGCTGGGAGAAATGTGTATCTTTGCAAGAGAGAGGGTTCAGCTCTCCTCATCCATGTCTTTGCTCTTCAAACTCTATACACAGTTGGAGAAGGCCTCAAATGAATCTTCTAGCCTCACATGTAGTTTGATTTGCCTCTCTCTCTCTCTCTCTCTCTCTCTCTCTCTCACACACACACACACACACACACGGATCCCTACTTAGTCTATCTCATTTCCAGGAAAGATAACTCTTTGTGTTTGTGCATTTAGTTGCTTTTGTACCCAAGGCTCAGAAAAGCAGTCTCTTATGAAGTTAACCTAGCCTTTGAAGTAAAGGTTTCACAAATTACAATGACTGTTCGGATTTTGTTTTAATTTCATCTGCTTTGAAGTCAGGTCCTTTTGCTGTTTCCCGTTTTTTGGCATCAGATACACACTGACATATGGTTAGGTAATATCTTCTATAATAATTCATTTCACAGTTTACATTGCTAACCACAGTCTGTGTCCAAAAGGGATTAATTCCACACACACCGCACACAGTGTTTTCTGCAATCAGACATTGTGGTTTTTCTCTAGAACTCATGAGAATGTTCACTTTAAATTATTCAGAGCTAGATTAATATGTATGTCTAGAAGGAACTCCTACAATGCTGGAGTGAGTTTGAGAGAAGGTAGATGCAAAGATGACTTGTTAAAGTAAGTAAGTAAATGTATCTGGCTTCTCTTTTTAATATAAAAAATAAAGAAGTCACAATGTATAAACATAGTATTTAAACACAGTTTTCTCAGACTAGAATCAGTGGACAAAATGAAATGAAATTGCTAAAATTCCACTCACAATACAGCTTAAATTCCTGCTCTGCAGTGTTCAGTGGACATTTTCACAAGAGTCAGTAAGGATAGTCTTTCATCCACTTTTGTAAATCAAACGAAACAGCTATATTAATACGAACTTGCGTTCAAACAACTTTTTTTGCTTAAAAAACTCTCTGCTTTTCCTCTGTTGCTTTCATGAGATTCAGAAATCTCATGCTCAAAAAGTACTTTTAGCACTACTCGTAAAGAAACATCCTGCACTTGAGATTTCTGAATGAGTAGTTTCTAGAACAAAATCAAAGCAGAAAATCTGTGAAAAATCTAAGGGGTGTGCAAGAACTTCCCTTTTTCGTTTCACTCTTCCATTTGTTTTAATTATTAAACTCTCCATTAAGTTTGCTATACATCCAATGAAATAACATTCACTCATATTTGTGGTCCTAGAACCAGGAACCCACACAGGCCTTAGGCTGAGATACCTTGAATTATGCATTCTCAGACCTCTATCACTTTGCAGGAACTGCAGGAAAAATCTGAGGGATGCTAGAGCTTAGCTAGGAACTATTTATGTCAAAACTTTCTGGAAGATCTCAAGAAACGCTTAGACTAGGACAAATATGCCATCACACACCACCCCAATCTCCCAGCGGTGCGAGATTCCAGGGGTACAAGGCATGCTTATCAGGGTCTGTGTTTCCTTTGGACAATGAGGCACAGCAAAGACTGTAGTGTCTTTATGATGTATGGCTTATTTACACATATATACAACCTGGGCTTACTGTGGATGGATTCAAAACATTACACTCAAAGCGGGTTCCGTCTCTCTCACAGCTGCAGTACTGGATCCAAACTGCCAACCCCATGGTACTTTGACTCTCCTTTGTCCAGCTCACAAACTGCTTGCAAAACCCCACCACCACTATTGCATTAGCCCACTGCAATTTTGAAAGTCCAACTCCCACCTCTGCAATGCCTTTTGCTAGCAACCCAGAGCCCAGGGCTTGGCTCCACCACTCTGTGTCCAGCAGAGAAGCTTGCCTTGTTGATGCCCATCATCTTGTCTACTCTCTTACTGATCCATCTCTTCAGGCTATTACTTCATCAGGAAGCTAGTCTGGCTTTTTAAAAACAGGACCTAATTTTAAAATGCTAAATTCAATGTCTGGCACCCCAGAATTAGGAGGAGAGTCCAGGAACCCCAATACCTTATAACACTATGTATTTACTTGCTTAGTTTGTGTGTCAGCCCAGCTCACTTCTGTTGAGTTGATGACAGTGATGTTGCTGCAGCAAATGATTACTGCCTGAAAGCAGTGTTGTAAAACGGTTGAACCTCAGTAAGTGCTGGTAGGAAGCATTAGGCCACAAATCTGTCCTGCTGGGAATAAAAAAAAAAACAGTGAAGCAATCTCTTCAGAGCCCCTCTGATGCACAGAAGGGAACAGAAGTGTGTAACATTAGTCTCTGCAATGGTCAGGGAACATGAAGCTTCTGAAAAGGCTAAGCCTAGTATAAAACTAGGAACCTGGTCTCCTGCCTTTGGGCAGCAAAAGACATAAGTACTTTCCTTATGCATGCCAGACTTCTGTCCTAAGACCCAGTAACCCAATTCCAGTGTGGAATTGTAAAAGCAATAAACAAATAATATCTATAGCTTTATATACAATCAGTCCCAGATTTACAGAAGCTGTCCTAGTTTCTGATTTGATCTCAGAATGTCCCGCTTTTCCTTAGGAGAATTTTCATCAGAGAAACGTCGGAGGGTATGGAGTCATGCAACCCCCTAGCCAAGGAGACAAGTAACTATACAACCTTTAGAAGACATCTGAAGGCAGACTTGTATAGGGAAGTAATTTTTAACGTCATGCGCTGGGCCTCCTCAATCTTGGGGGCAATTTGGCACCTCTGGTACTGGAAGAGTACTGTGGTTTTGCTTATTTTGTAAATAAAAAGATCACAATAGCCAGAAATATGTATTCTATAGAAGTAAATGACATGTAGTCTGGAACAGAGGCAGAGGGAAGGGGAATGCACAAAAAAATAAGAAAAGAGAACAATATGATTCCCAACACATTTCAGGGAAACTCCTTTTCCTAAGGGGAAAGTTTATTTTAAAAAAATCTCTGCTTAGGCCAGCCGCAGGCCACAATTTAGATTCCCAGAACTCCAGGGTTTCTAAAGGTATCCGCAATAAAGGTGACAGTTCAGATAGGCCATAGGAGCAGCTTTCTCTGAAGCCAAATAAAATCAAGCTGCTCTAAACAGAAAGCTTGTTTCATTGTTCTAGCAAGCTGGCATACTCTGTAATGTTTTCTCTACCAGGCAGACGATTTGCAATTGGCTTGATCCGCATCAATGGAAATTACAAATAGTTTGCTGGAAAGCTGCAAGCCCTATTTGCATTCCTCTTGTTCGAAAGGCTGAAAACATACTGGCCATAACAAAATATTGCCTGGTGCACGGATTTAGCAGACAAATGTTAGTCTGGCAGCAAGCTGGGTACAGTGCTCTCTTTCCATTTTGCATTATAATTGCTGAGGGCATAGTTGCAGAATCTGTGGAAGGAAGCAATGGCTGGCCTGGGAATATAATACATCATCATAGCAATAAGCAGAGTGTCCCTGCCCCCCCCCCCCAAGCAGCTATTGCCTTGCTGAATCCAACTACGGTCTAGCTAGCCCAAAATTATTTTGGCAGTAGCAGAGAGCCTAATGTACCTGGATGCTCACAAGCAGGATTTGAAGGGAAATGCCATCCCCTGTTCTTTGTCCTCAGCATCTAGTAATCAGAGGAACAGCACCTCTGAAGATGAAAATGCCATACAGCTATCATAGCCGCCGGGGGGCGGGAGGGAGGGATGTGGTTGAATATCAGTGCCTTTTTGGACCTCTTGAGTGCCTGTAATTTTCATTTTGCTTTTCATTTGTATACCACCTTTCTATATTACTACAGTGGTACCTCCAGTTACAAACTTAATGCGTTCCAGAGGTCCGTTCTTAACCCGAAACCGTTCTTAACATGAGGCGCGCTTTCGCTAATGAGGCCTACTGCTGTCGCCAGTGTGTGACTTCCGCTTGCATCACGGGGCAAAGTTTGCTACCAGGAGCATCTACTTCTGGGTTAGTGGAGCTCATTACACAAAGCGTTTGTAAGAAGGACGATATGTAACCCGAGTTTCCACTGTATACACAGGGTGGTTTGCCGCAACAAACTACAGTCATACCTCGGGTTGAATTTGCTTCAGGTTGAGCATTTTGGGTTGCGCTCCGTGGCGACCCGGAAGTAACGGAACGCCTTACTTCTGGGTTTTGCTGCTCCCGGATGTGCAGACGGTCAAAATGATGTCATGCGCATGCGCAGAAGCGACGAATCGCGACCCGCGCACGTGCAGATGTGGGTTGCGTTCACTTCAGGATGCAAACGGGGCTCCAGAACGGATCCCGTTCGTATCCAGAGGTACCACTGTATACAACAAAGAACACAAACCTGATCCCAATAGAAAAAAGTAATGAGAAAACATGACTTTAAAATGGAACAACTTATATCAAATAACATAATATTCGGTAATCTATTAGAATAGAATAGCACACAATAAAATTAATTCCCAGAACATCAGCAAATAACAATTAAACAGAAATTCACTCTTTACTATTACAACAAATAATTACTAAGCTATGATCAATAAAAATCACTGCAAGTCAAACAATGTATGTTATGCAAGTGATGGCCACTCATCCTTCTCAGGTGAGTGGCAGCTGTGGACCTTTGCCCCATCTGCTGTCCCCAGCAGCGGAAACCTATCTGTCGGCCGGCCGTTTAAGGGAATTCCTTGCCCAGCAGAAATACTGAGTAGGACTCCCCACCAGAAAGTCAAAATAAAATGAGCCAATCAAAGGCCCCGCTGGAAGGGCAGTGCATGTAAGAGTCAGCCGTGTTTGAAAGACTTGCTTGATCCGTGCCTATGTACCTGCTCCCCCAATGGCAGTGTGGGTGACTGCAGAAAGGAAATTTTGTTGTTGCCGCTGCTGCTGTTGTTGTGGCTTTATCTGGGCCTCACAGTTCTCAACAAAGCCTGTCTGTTACGGTGGCATATTTTTATGTAGTCCTGTTCAGATCCTCAAAAAAGTGCTCCTGACCCCGTCTTCCATACATGAAGGTGTAAATAAACCTCTACACGTGCACTACTGTACAGTGGTACCTGGTTTATGAACTTAATCCGTTCCGGAAGCCCGTTCTTAAACCAAAACCGTTCTTAAACCGAGGTGCGCTTTCCCTAATGAGGCCTCCCGCCTCCGGTGCCCTTCCACCGTTCGGCTTCCGTTCTTAGACCGTGGTAAAGTTTGCAAACCGGGACACTACTTCCGGTTTTGTGGAGTTCGTAAACCGAATAGTTCATAAACAGGGCTGTTCTTAAACCGAGGTACCACTGTACAGTGGTACCTCGGGTTATATACGCTTCAGGTTACATACGCTTCAGGTTACAGACTCCACTAACCTAGACATATTACCTCGGGTTAAGAACTTTGCTTCAGGGTAAGAACAGAAATCGTGCTCCAGCAGCGCGGCAGCAGCAGGAGGCCTCATTAGCTAAAGTGGTGCTTCAGGGTTTCAGGTTAAGAAACCTCCGGAACGAATTAAGTACTTAACCCGAGGTTCCACTGTATATGTTTGGGCTCTTCTGCATGACTGGGAATGCTGTGTACAGTCAGGTTTACTGATTATGCGTACATAAAACCCATACACAGGCAGTGATTCATACCTTTTGCTAAATGTGGAAATTTGTAGTGCAAGCAGCCGCCATGTTTTGAAGGTCTGAACAATAAACAAGCCTTCTGTTTCTCAAACAACAGATCCAAAAGTTTTCAAACAAGCAATTTCCCTCATTCTTTCTCTCCTGATATGGTTTTTTGTTTTTTTGTTATTTGTTAGTCATCCCATAACATGGTTCTCTTGCCAATGTACAATGAAATAAATTTTAAAATTACAAAAGGCAAAAATTACAAATAATATAATTCAAAACAACAACACCCCATGACAACGGTAATAACTTCAGCGTGTCGACTCTGACCAATGTGGGATGCCACATAATAAAATTACCACATGATGATTTTAACATGCCAGATTGGAAGTTCCAATAGGTTGTTTCCACCCTCGTGCAACACTGGTGAAATTTCTTCCACCCCTTCCAATAGGGACTTAAGAGTGCTGGAAACGAATAAACAATTTAAAATATAGAAAAGATTAAAATGTCAGAGGAAACAAGCAAAAATGTAACTGCACTGTTCTAAATGCAAAAATAAGCCTCATCAGCGGAACAACCAATTTAACAGATGCCCAGCAGAAACGTAAGATAAATAATCCAAACCCTCAGATATTAAATCCTAAAAGTAAGAGGTGTTCACTGACAATACGAAGTAAAAATAAATAAATACCCACCACACGAAAGCTGGAGTGCTAAAGCCGCTTCCGTCATTTTAACAAACCTATCTGTTCTGTGTTGACCAAGCGAGGAGCTGAGGAGCAAATGGCCTCTTCTACTGGAAAACGGGCCTGTGCATCTCTAATTCAAAATTCACATTTTGAGGGTAAATAACTTTTTTTCTTTTCTTTTTGCTTCCAGGGCTGGCAGAGGAGATTCTGGTGCCTGAGGCGGGCAAGATGTGTCCCATCCTTTGCCAACCATGTACAACCAGACTGGCAGTCGAATTGTCTCTCAGCGCAGGATGAGACAGGACAAGGTCATCCACCGTACCTGAGTGGCAGCTATGGGGCTGTGAAGCCAGCTGTGCTCCTTGGGGAGGGGGACTGACAGTTAAACTGCTGTGGCAATTGTTGCTCTGTAAACAGAGCAGTGGTCTCCTAGCAACTCTCAGCAGCCTTAACTACACTTCCCAGGATCCTCTGGGGGAAGGCAGTGTCAGGCCCCCACCCCTCACCCCAGGGTCCCAATTCTTTAGAGATAGCAAATCTGTGTATTAGTATTAGGTAGAAGGAACAATAAGGGACGCGGGTGGCGCTGTGGGTAAAAGCCTCAGCGCCTAGGGCTTGCCGATCGAAAGGTCGGCGGTTCGAATCCCCGCGGCGGGGTGCGCTCCCGCTGCTCGGTCCCAGCGCCTGCCAACCTAGCAGTTCGAAAGCACCCCCGGGTGCAAGTAGATAAATAGGGACCGCTTACTGGCGGGAAGGTAAACGGCGTTTCCGTGTGCTGCGCTGGCTCGCCAGATGCAGCTTTGTCACGCTGGCCACGTGACCCGGAAGTGTCTCCGGACAGCGCTGGCCCCCGGCCTCTTGAGTGAGATGGGCGCACCAACCCCAGAGTCTGTCAAGACTGGCCCGTACGGGCAGGGGTACCTTTACCTTTACCTTAGAAGGAACAATAATGCAGCTCCTTTGAGAAAAAGGAAAAAGTACCTTCCCCCTTTTTCCAGACCTCAAGGCAGGCTGGGAAATGAAGGCACAGTAATATTCTAGTTTTTTGGGCTCTTCACAGAGCAGGGGAAAAACTCCCTCTCTCCTTTGCAACCTCGTTCTGTTTAGTTATTGCAAAAACACAAAAACTTCTTAACAGAACTTCGTAAAGAGCTTCCTAACCACACTCATTCAAAGCCCAAAGAACAGCCTATTGGGACGTGAGTAAAATACCTCTACATGTGCCTTGTGAATACATGTTTGAGAGCTTTGTTTTGTTTATGCTATCCAGATTGAGAGGAGTCTCAGGATGGAACAGGCAGGGCTGTTTAAAGCGGTATGATTCCACTTTAAATGTACAGTGTGTTGTAGCGTGGGGTTTGTGATTTCTGCTCTCTTGACATAATATGCTGGAGACAGTTCTCTAGTAACACTTCTTTATTAAAGCAAACAAGACTGAGACCTGAGGAGGTGAGAGCTACATTTATAGGGACAGGGAACTAGCTAGAAAGGATACATTTTGGAGGGAACAATATCAGGCAATCACAGTCCTGCCTTTTGGAGGAAACCAATAAGACAGAGGATCCAAATACAGCAGCTTAAATGAACCAATAGTAGCTGTACCCTCTGGAACCAAAAGGCAGTTACTTTACCCTAATGCAAATACAGACAATAATAATACAGATATAAAATCCTTTGACTCAATACACAACACAGTGCACCTGAAGTGACTGCCTCATCCTGCATTTTGATAGACCATGGGTAGGCAAACTTAGGCCCGGGGGCTGGATCAGGCCCAGTTGCCTTCTAAATCTGGCCTGCGAACTGTCCGGGAATTAGCATGTTTTTTCATGAGTAGAATGTGTCCTTTTATTTAAATTGCATCTCTGGGTTATTTGTGGGGCATAGGAATTCGTCCTCCCCCCCCTTCAAAATATAGTCTGGCCCCTCACAAAGTCTGACCCCTGTGATAGACCCAGACCCTCCAAGTTTTCCGGGACACCCCTGATTTAGAGCAGCCGTCCCGGTTTCTGATTTGACCCTGGAATGTCCCACTTTTCCTTAGGACGTCCCTTTTTTCACTGGAGAAATATTGGAGGGTATGGAGTTATCTGACCCACCAAGCCATGTGAAGGCAATACTGTATAGGGAAGCTTCTTTTTTTAAAGTTTTATTTATACTTTTCAAATTTTTACATTTCATCAATTTTACAATCAGCTTAACCTTTCAAAGTTTGACTTCCTTCCCCCCTTTTTGCAGTTCCTTAAATTTATTTTTTAATATCTTCTGCATATCCAAATTCATTTAATTTGCTCATTTAATTATCTACTTTAAATATATACTCTTATGAAGCTGCAACTTATTACAATCATCCTGCCAATGTTTTTATCTGTTTGCAATTTATCTGTAAATATTCAATAAACAATTTCCATCCTTTTATAAAAAGTTTGTTATCTTGATTTCTTATTCTTCCAGTAATTTTGCCATTTCAGCTTATTCAATAAGTTTTTGTATCCATTCCTCCTTTGCTGGGACTTCTGCTTCTTTCCATTTTTGGGTGAGTAGCATTCTTGCTGCTGTAGTAGCATACATAAACAAATTTATATACAATTTAGGCAGTTCTGTCCCTATAATTCCCCAAAGTAAAGCTTCTGTGTTTTGTTTTTTTTTTACAAAGGTTATTTTGAACATCCTTTTCAATTCCTTATATATCATTTTCCAGTAAGCTTTAACCTTACTACAAGAGCACCACATATGATAAAAAGAACTTTCTTTCTCTTTACAACACTTGTTTGATTTAGATTTATACACTTTTGCCAGTTTACTCGGTGTTAGATACCAATGATATATCACTTTTAGAGCATAACATGCTGTAAATTTTATATCCATATTCAACATTGCTCCCATGCTTCCATGTTTATATTATGACCAATATCTATTGCCCGGTGTATCACTGAGGATTTACTTGCTCATCCTTTGTATAGGGAAGCTTTTTAATGATTAATGTTTTATTACATTTGTATATATGTTGGAAGCTGCCCAGAGTGGCTGGGGCAACCCAGTAAGATGTGTAGGGTAGAAATAGTGAAATTATCATTATGGAATGGGATGTCCCTATTTTCATCAGAGAAATGTTGGAGGATATGTAGACCTGGACAGAAAACTACCATATTTTTCGCTCTATAAGACACACTTTTTCCCTTCTAAAAAGTAAGGGGAAATGTGTGTGTGTCTTATGGAGCAAATGCAGGCTGTGTGGCTATCCCAGAAGCCAGAAAAGCAAGAGGCTATCCCAGAAGCCAGATCCCTCTTGCTGTTTTGTCTTCTGGGATTCAGATTTTTTTTTTTCTTGTTTTCCTCCTCCAAAAACTAGGTGCGTCTTATCATCTGGTGCGTCTTATAGAGCGAAAAATACGGTATTTCTTCTACACTGTACAATAGGAAACAGTCTGAGTGATATGGCATGGAAGTCCAGTTGTCCTTGGAGAGCCCATGTGAACCTGACAGACCTTCTGGCTGTGTGGATTGTTGCCTTAATGGGTCCTTTGATCCCACTGTGGACAGAATTCGCCACCGTTTAATCCAGATCTGCTCACCCTGGCTTTCAATACAGCTTTGGCTTTTGATCCTTTCTTCTGAGCCTTGGCTTTACACTTCTAGTGACTGGTGTTTTGGCTCATCTTCCGGAGCTTCCTTTTTTGGCTTCCATCTTGGACTTGTCTTCAGAGCTATGATTACAACATAATTTGCTTCTGGACATCAATTTTAGCTCAGCTGCCATGGAACTTTGGCTGTCAGTTGTAGCCCAAACCAGAACTTGACCTGTTCAGTTTTTTTAAAAAAATACCTGTTCCCAAATCTATGTACATTTTATTCTGTTTCTTCATTCATATTCCCCTTACTCTGTCCCATTTCTTTTCAACAGCCCCTTCCAAAACTAGCTTAGAGGCTTGCTTGACTTCTCCTACATTCTGAATTTCAACCATCACTTCAGGAATCCCTGTGTCTTCTTAGAGAGCATTTATCAAAATAAGTACTTAGCTTTCAAGCCTTTGGCCTTGTAGCTCCACCAATTTATATTCTAACAATCAAGAGAGCATTTGCATTTGTGCCCCAAGGTCTGGCTCACAGTGTTTTCGAGCAAACAGAAAAACAGAGTCAAAACCAAGATTCCTGGACTTTATTCCTAAACTACATTCATTGACTTGCTGTGTTGCCTCGGACAAGTTATTTGATGATCTTTCGGAAATGATGTCCTATTGGTTTAGAATTACATGACCAAACAACCAGGGGAAATTAATTCTGGGTTAGCAACATCGGACTTTTTCTTGCAGCATTCCAATTTAAAGTTAAGTGTTTTGGCAGGTTAATTTCATAAAGTTTTGCAACAAGACCAAGTGCTGGTTCAAACTTAACTGCCTTCATGGAAGCCAAGGCGGTAAAAAGACTGAACATGGATACAGATTGGCCAAAATATTGTGAAATTATAGAATATGATGGTGAAAAGTTGAAACTACAGAGTTTTGAGAAATTGAAACCTAAAGTCCGAGATTGGTTACATTATTTCCAGATCAATGAAACTTTTAAGCAGGACAGAAAACTAGGATTTCAGAAGGAGAGGTCAAAGTTAGAAACAGAATTGCTAGAACCCAATACTAAGAATTTGTCTAGAATGTATAATCTGCTGCTAAAATGGAATACACAGGATGAAACGGTTAAATCAGCCATGATTAAGTGGGCACAGGATATTGGTCATGATATTATGTTTGCTGACTGGGAGCAGTTATGGACCACAGGTATTAAATTTACGGCATGCAGTGCCCTGAAAGAGAACATAATGAAAATGATCTATAGGTGGTACATGACCCCAGTCAAGCTTGCAAAGATATATCATTTGCCCAATAACAATTGTTGGAAGTGTAATGAATGTGAAGGAACTTTTTATCACCTTTGGTGGACCTGCCCAAAGATTAAGGCCTACTGGGAAATGATCTATAATGAAATTAAGAAAATCCTTAAGTGGACATTTGTAAAGAAACCGGAGGCTTTTCTCCTGGGCATGGTCGGCCAATTGGTACCAAAGAAAGATAGGACCTTTTTTATGTATGCAACAACAGCAGCAAGAATCCTTTTGGCGAAGTATTGGAAGACTAAAGAATTACCTACTCTGGAAGAATGGCAGACCAAGGTGACTGAATTTATGGGACTGGCAGAGATGACCGGCAGAATCCGTGACCAGAGGAAAGAGACAGTGGAGGAGGACTGGAAAAAATTTAAAATCTATCTTAAAAATTGTTGTAAAATTTCGGAATGTTAAGATGTCAAGGGATTGGATATAAAGAATTACAGCTATAAATTGAAATTTATAAAATAGAATTTTTTCTTTAAAGAGAATTAAATATAAAAATGGGATGAAGAATTGCTAAAAATTTTAAAATATGGATGCAGTGAAGGGGAGGTTTGGGGAAGTCGTGTTATGTTTATTTGTTTTTTGTTTATGTTGTAAAATCAATAAAAATTATTTTTTTTAAAAAAAAAAAACAAACTTAACTGCCTTCAGATAATTCCATTTCAGATCACTTGATGACTTAACACTGTGTGAATTGACCTCACTGAAAATTTTGGGCCCAAGCCAAATAAAACAGCAAGGATAATATGCAGTGTCTTTGAATGAAAATAATAAATAACCCCAAGAAGGTATTAGAATCATAGAACTGTAGAGTTGGAAGGGACCACGAGGATCATCTAGTCTAACCCTCTGCAATGCAGGAATCTTTTGCCCAACGTGGAACTCGAACCCATGACTCTGAGATTCAGAGTCTTGTGCTCTTCCGACTGAGCTATATTTTGTTTATTATTTATTTCACCATTTATTTCCCCCCCACAAAATTTATATACTGCTTGTTTGCAATAAAACCTCAAAGTGGTTTACAAAAAAGGGGAAAAAACACATTATTGGTAAAAAGAGAGAGAGTTAAAAACAACTATTTAAAATTATTTTAAACTATTAGACCATACTTCTGTTAATGTACTGGCTTGAGATATGCAGCAACTTCTAAATAATAATATTAATTTTAAGAGTGATCCTTAAATTCTTCTAATCTAGCCTGTGATTCTCAGGACTTCTGTATATTTCCAGTGCAAAGTAATGCAGATCCCTGCAGTACTAAATTCATTTTTAATTGCAAGTGCAGATGCCCCTGAAACTCGTTTTTCTATGTGCACGGTCATCATTCCCTGGGAAAGAGCCATGCATACATGTTGTCATCATTCAGACACAACCCCCAACTGCCTGGGCTCTGCTCAACTTTAGGTATGTCTAAAGTCAGGAAATAATGGCATTAAAACAGCAAAAGTTATCCCTTGTAGAAGGTTCTTAAGCATAATATAGCTTATATGTCACATGATTTACCATCTCTTTTTCCAAATAGGAATATAATGAGCACAATCCACAGAGCTTTCAGCATGTTCATTTCTCAGTGATTCCAATGTGAGTGTTAAGCATGTGTTTAGATATTTCTGATTGAAATGAATGGGGCTTCCAAGAGTTTCGCTCTGAGTGGATTACTTTCCATATATTTGTCTGACAGATATGTTGTAATTGAGTCGGTAATGGGATTTTTAGATAGTTCTATTTGTCTTTGCGTATAGCTGAGATTTAATTCGTGAGTTGTATCTATTCTTGTGCCTCGAAATAAAACTGAAGCATAAGAGAAAACCATTAATATACAGAAGAATTCAAAACACTAGATTCTATCATGCAAACTGTGTATCTAAACATCTACCTCATTTCATTCCTCTTGAGCAGAATAAGTCACATATTTAAAGCAGAATTATTCCCATGAATGTAAATAATATTTCTGCACAGAGAGAAGTATTAAATAACTAAGATTGCTGTTGGGGGTTTTGGGGGGATGTGTGTGTGTCTTTTCTTCTTCTTTTATGTTCTTAAAGAGATTGTGCCAGTTGTTGCATCTGCATTGGGAGCAACAAGGGAATGGATTTCTCCATTTGCTATTCTCCTGGTATCCTTTTTCAAACAGGTATGGAAGCCTTAGATGTTTCATGCCAAAGGCCATAAAACTTATAAACATGACAGCCAGGATGGTATTTTTTTCTGTGTGAAGTGCAAACCTGGCATGGTGTTTGTGTTCCTTTTCAGTTCATGAAAGGGCTGATGTTTCTCAGGTGGTCCATAAAGTGAGATGGTTTGGTAGCAGACTGAGGAATATGCTCAGCCAGACATTCTGGAAACATAAGCCAAACAGTCATTCTTTCCAGCCTATTATTAGACTTGCTCAGTGCCAAAGCAGCCTGCTACTTGGGAACCAGCTGGTTATCAGTTTCAAAGCTCACCCAATTTCTTTCAGGAGTTCTTTTGTATGCCTCTGGAAAGACTACCTCTTTTTTTCCCCAAGTGTTCAGGGACATCGTGAGATTAGATCTTGCCAGAAATATTGCGTGTGTGTGTGCGTATGCTCAGGCTACTCAGCTTGAAGTAAAAACAGAAGAATTATGACCCAGCAAGCATCCATACTGTTTTATCATTTTTGGAATTGGTTAGAAACAGGGGGGAAGTAACTAAAAGAGACTTGTGTCTAACTTTTACTTCATAATAGTTCTGTTCCGTTCAATCCTCAGAAGTAAGCTCAACTATGTTCAATTGGACTTACTGCCAGATAACTGGGTATAGGATGGCAACCTACAATGAGGAAAGAAAATGTAGGCTTTTTGTGTCAAAAAAAGAAAAAAAGCCTCAATGTCAGATTGAGATTCAGTTGAGAAGACAATAGACAGGGCCGGGGAGGAATCACATTTTAAATAAGATCAAACAAAATGTGATGCAACTTTTAAAACAAGGGTGGATAACCCTCAGCTCATAGAAAATGTTTTGGAGCACCACATTTGCCATTGTGTTTTATTTTGTTTTATTATGTTTACTTCTCCTGTGGGTCCCTTTCTATGTCAAAAAGATTTTTGTGGCCTCATAACTTTTTGAGGTTGTTGGTTTTTTTCAACTAACTGCTGCCATAGTTACCTCACTGTGATGCCAGAAAGTTTTTGTAGCTTCCAAGACCCCTCAAAATGTGTCCCTTCTTATTATTATTATTATTATTATTTAAAAAACAAACAAACTATAATTCCAGTGGGTCCCCGTCTGTGATTATGTGATGCCCCCCAAAATGGGACCGCCTCCCAGACTCCCTAAATGCATCCTTAAATATACATATATTGTCCTCACCCACTTTGACACTTCAGCCACACCTACTATGACATGCAGCACTTGACACGGAAAAGGTCTCTCTGGTTTTGAAATATCATCTAAAAGCGGACTCTGATAAAAGTGCTATCAAAACTTGGGAAGATAAATTTCCTAAGATCTTTGACATCTCAGTCACAGCTAATGCAGCCATTCAAAATGGGACTGAAACATAAAGATAGATTACATGTCTTGACGAAAGCTACCAGAGAGCTGCAATTTAAACGTGAAGTTCTCAAAACCCACAATCAGTAGGTGAACTTTAGATTTTGCAGGATTCCTGAGTCAGTGGAGGGAAATAGGGGAAATGATATGGTGGGTTTCTTAACCCTGCGGCTCTCAGAGCTACTTCCTACCATTTCTGTTTCTCCAGCGGACTTTGAGCACTTGCAGTTTCCTTCAATAACAGCTTCCCGGAAACAGAGAAGAGTTATGCAGCAGGAAGACAATTCTAAACTCTAAGTTACCTTGGGACTTTTTGATGGGGTGACTCGCTTCACAAGCATTTAGTCGCTGTTACTGGCAACACATTTACTAATGAATGGAAGAATCATGCTTCGCTTATGCTGTTAAGTGGTACACAAGGGTACGGGGTTTAGCACTGATGAGCAAATTGACTGAATAAATTGAGACATCTGAGTGATGAACAGAATTTGGCTAATTTTGGCTTTTGATATATATATACAGTGCATTTTACACACAGTGTTGCTCAGCATAGTGTTTTGGAAGGACTTGATTAGGTATGCATTTTACATAATTGTTAATTCTATGAAGATTTGTCTTAATAAATGTTGATATCCATATCCAGTTTTGGCTATAATACGTACTGTATTTTCTAGTCTATCCCTGTCCCCAGTGTATTTGCCCTTTTAAAAATGCTTTGGGGATATAAGCTATGAACATATGTGGTACTGTCTACTTGGTGCTGTTCTCAACCTGGACGGACTTCTACTAGGTCCACTACCATCTTAAAATAATGCTTTCTTTTTTTTGTCTGCAGGCACCCTAGTATAATGTATAATGTTTATTTGCAAAACCAGTTCCCCTTTCAAATGTCCATACATAGGACATACAACTTGCAAAGCATGCAAGCTGGTATCGAGAGCTGGAGTCAGGTATAGGTCAGTGATAAAGCAATAAAGCACCCGGTTTCAGTGAAGTTAACTCTTTATTCAAAGAAACAAAACAGCTCAGTCCTAGTGGTCACAGCAACCCTTAGGTAGGTCTTGCCCCATTGAGGCAGTTGCAAGGACCGAAGGTCTCCACCTTCCCACTGCTCTCCCTCCCCAGGTCCTTCCCAAGCAATCTGAGGCTCCGTCTAGTCTCTCTTCATTTCTCTGCTGCTTCTGGGAGACCAGCGGGGAGGGGAGCTAGTCTCAGCATGAAGGGGAGACTCCCTGGATTCTTCAGCAGCTTGGCTCCACCCTGCTTCTTAACCCCCCTCTGCTTCTTCCCCCGAGTCTAGACTGCTTTCTTCCCCAGCCTCTTCCTGTTCACTAAGCCCTGCTTGCCTCTTCAGCTTCTGACTTGTCCTCCCAGTCTGCTCCTCCTTCTCTCCCTGACCACTGGTTGTCATCCCTCCACCAACCCCCTTGCTCCGAGCCTTCTTCCCCTGGGGGTTCCCTTGGAGGTTCTCCTGCTGGTCCTCTCCACCCACCCAGTCCATGATAGCTGATAATATGCCTGTGTTGTATCTATACTGACTTAAGTGTTCTGCTGTACATCTTACGTTACTCTGTCTAGGGATCCTGAAACAGGTTTGGAGAGATGGTTTGGGGAAACAATGTTAGGAAATGGTTTTTCAAAGCCGTTCCAGAAAATATTTGTTTCCCTTCTCTGTAGAATCATCTACAGAGCACATGTGTGTGTGTGTGTCTAACAAATCATCTACTCCAATCCTCTGCCCTAAAGCAAAATACTTTATGTATCTCAAGGATACACAACAAAGGCCTGTCCAATCTTCGCATCAAGAAATCTCCCAAGGACCTCCCAAGGCAGCCTACATCATTTTTGAACTGCTCTCATATTTGGGGAAGTTTTCACAAGTACCATTTCTGATTTCAGCAGGGGGCTGAGTTGGGAGAAATTTCAGTAAGGCGAACAGGATTCTCAGCGAGGCTTAAAAGCCTGCTCTTGGATATACAGTATTCATGATTAATACACAAAGCAGTGTATTTGAATAACATTTACTGTGATTAACCTTTTTTCAGTACTCAAAAGTAAGTCCCACATATTAAATGGGGCTTATTTCCAGGTACGTAGATAGTGGATTGCAGTTATATCTTCATATCTTCATCACTATAGATTTTTTTTCAACATAGTACCCCCTATTCACCAAGCAGTCATTGCTGAGGCATCATTGGAGGGCGACAGATCCAGCGTCCAAGTGGTATATGGCAGCTGTTACTACTACCATGGCTGTGGCAGCGAGTGATGCATTCCTATGAGGCTGGATCTGCTCCTCACGTGAATCCTGCTGCCTGAGGCGGTCACCTCAGCTAGCCTCATGGGTGAGCCAGCCCTGGTAAGCATACATGTGTTCTGATGCTGGACTGAGACCAGATAGTTCATAAACTATCAACAACAGCCAATGCTGCCAGTTTTGATGGTGTCAATCACCTGTATCATGCAGATGTGTTTGGATTGCTGATTCCAGAATGTCTTCCTTTGCTGAGCCCTTAAACAGGTAATGAACACTTAACAGTACAGGAACGTGCCTTTTGGAGTCTGTGAGGAACATAGGAAGAAACATTTTGGGGCTATATGCATAGGGTTGTTGAGGCAAAGGACCCATTCTGATGGGGGTCTTTGTGTGGATGGTGAAGCCATAGCCAAATAGGATTCCTGAATTATCATCCAAACCAGGGCCAAGTGTATGTGAGCCAGGATACAGAACCAAACAGCCACAGACAGAAAGTCTCTACAGAGGGTGGTGAATACATCACATGATATCATGGGCTGTTCCTTGAGTCTGCTAGATGAAATCGCAAGGGATCGTTGCCTTAGGAAAGGGAGAAAAATTCTCAGGGATGACTCACACCCCGGCCATCACCTCTTTAATCTTCTACCCACAGGCAGGAGATATAGAAGTATAATCAGCCATACCAACAGGCTAAAAAATAGCTTCTATCTGTGGGCTGTTAGGCTGTTGAACGGAAAATAACAGCGCAATTGACTTGCGAGGTGGTGTGTTGTTTGATAAGAGATTGAGTGTTTGCGGGGGAGGCTTGTTTAATTTCACTGTACGCAGGTTGTACAATGACAATAAAGGTTTTAGTATGAGCTTTCATGTGCATGCACACTTCTTCAACATCTGAAGAAGTGTGCATGCACATGAAAGCTCATACCAATAAGAAACTTAGTTGGTCTCTAAGGTGCTACTGGAAGGAATTTTATTTTGTTTCGACTAAGGCAGACCAACACAGCTACCTACCTGTAAATATAAGTATAATAATATAATAGTATAATAAGTATAATAAGCAAAGCAGCATAATAAAGGACTTGCATAAGAAAATACCCATTATGGCTGCAGGAGCAAAATCTTTTGCTTAATGCGCTAGATTAAAAACAACAACCACCTAACGTACCCAGTGCTGAATGATACGGATCTGAAAAAAATGAAGAAGGGAAGGGAAGAGGAATGATTCCTTCAACTTTTCTATCTCCACAGCTAATTGTTACAAAAATCTCTCAATGCTCTACTATGTTCTTGTATCACTTGTCAGATAGCTTGTCCTTTTTAATTGATTTTTTTCCTCCTTTGCATTTCCCGGGTTAATGGTTTATGCAGTGAGCTTAAAAGGGAAAGTAGGTTTAATGACCCTACTGAGATATAACTGAGATACTAGTGAATATTTTAAACTGGCAAAATGCCTGTCATTATGATTCATGGGGTGTGTGTGTGTGTGCGCGCGCAGGGAGAGTTGCACATTGCAAGGGTCCTTGGGATTGCAGTATGCCTATCTGCACCCTACAGGATTCCTATGAGACACAGTGGGGCCACTTAGCATAATGGTTTGCAGACAGATTTTGTGCTCACCCAAGTACTATGCTCTACGTTTACCCATAGGAGCAAGTACTAACTACTTGATTATGTCGATACCTGAGTTGATGGGGTTTCCTGGTTTGTGTATTTTGGGTAGAAGATAGAAGGTTCCTGGTCAAAGTTCTGCTGGTGTGTTTGAGAGGATCTGTTCTTGGATGTGTGGGGATAGCTCCTTAACAATCTTGTTCAGTTCTTTTTTGTATTCCTGTGTGAGTTCTGAATCCAGTTTTTTGTAAAAGGCGGTATTGGAGACTTGTCTGTGAGCCTCTTGGATGTAATCAGTTTTGTTCATGATGACGACAGCTCCACCCTTGTCTGCCTCTTTAAGTATAATGTCTGGGTTGCTCCTGAGATTGTCTCTGGCCCTCCTTTCAGCATGGTTTAGATTTTGTTGTAAGCGATGGTGTTTTCTGGTCACATCAGTTTGGATTCTGCAGTGGAAGCAATTGATATACAGATCTAGTGTGGTATTATGTGTAGAGATAGATTGTGTCCCCTGGTCTCACATTGAACTAGCTTGGAAAATACTGTAAGCTGAGTTACCACCTCCCCCCAAAAAATCCCAGAAGTAGCTTATTTTTTTTGAGTCAGCCTATCTTCGGATGCATGGGACGCGGGTGGCGCTGTGGGTTAAACCACAGAGCCTAGGACTTGCCGATCAGAATGTCGGTGGTTCAAATCCCCGCAACGGGGTGAGCTCCCGTTGCTCGGTCCCTGCTCCTGCCAACCTAGCAGTTCAAAAGCACGCCAGTGCAAGTAGATAAATAGGTACTGCTCCGGTGGGAAGGTAAACGGTGTTTCCGTGCGCTGCTCTGGTTTGCCAGAAGCGGCTTAGTCATGCTGGCCACATGACCCGGAAGCTGTATGCCGGCTCCCTCGGCCAATAAAGCGAGAGTCGGCCACGACTGGACCTAATGGTCAGGGGTCCCTCTACCTTTACCTATCTTCAGATGCAATGACAATAGCCCTTAAGAAAAAATACATTTCTCAAAAGCTACTAGAGTCTTTAAACTTGAAGGACTCCCTTAAGAAAAAATACATTTCTCAAAAGCTACTAGAGTCTTTAAACTTGAAGGACTCCCCCATTTCCTCTCACCATTGCTGGACTGAAGAACTGTTGCTTCTCATCAACCACATGGCTGCATAAGCTGGATTTCAAGGGTATGGTTCAGAGGAGATTTTGAGGATGGAGTTGAGGAATTCCAGATTTTAATTCAGACTCAGAATGCCCATAAGCATTATGAGTTCCCAAAGTATCCATATCTGGGTCCAAGCCCAGTGTGCTTCACCAGCATCTCTGTTTATAAACAAGTGAATCTGTACATACTATTTGGGTGAGGGGTAAAGCTTCTGCCGATCCCTGGTGAGATGCCAAAGAATCAAACTTGCTTCTACCTGCTTGGCCCCTATGTGGGTTCTTTTTCATGGTCACACTAGAATATGTCAGAAGCACAGTTCAGATGCTATCCCACACACATTGGGCTAATGGGTGGAGGGGAAGAATGAGTTGAACCTAGATGTGTCACCAGCATCACCATACTTCTGCTCCATTCGTCTTTAGAGTCGTACATTGGAAGTTGAATGGAATCCGTTCCAGAAGTCCGTTCGACTTCTAAAACATTTGGAAACCAAGGCTCAGCTTCCGATTGGCTGCAGGAAGATCCTGCGGCCAATTGGAAGCCACGTCAAACATTTGGGTTCCAAAGAATGATTGCAAACTGGAGCACTCACTTCCAGAGTTGCGGCATTCAGGAGCCAAAACATTCGACTCACAAGGCATTTGTCAACCAAGGTATGACTATATATGGTTAGGGAAAGGTCTGAAGGAGGAATATACGGATGTTCAGCCCTATGTGTAGGTGTAATTCCTGAACAGGACTAGACTGTTGAGAACTGTCTCTCCCTCTATTTATCCATCTATTGATGTGAGTGACAGTGAGGCTGGCAATCAAATGTTTGTCTTCTATTTAAATCCAGCCTGGGAAGGAATACAAAAGCAAGATTTCTCCAGCCTGACTTTCGCAGCTGCATGACCTTGATTTTCTGTGTTTGAGAAGGAATGGAAGGATCCTCTTGAATTGCCCATTCATCATTTATACTAAATGGAGTATTTGCTTGAGTGAGGAATGCAAGAGCAGGCTGTCAGCCTTCCAGCTCATTCAGTTTAGCTTTTCTAAATTGAGTCAGCAAATTAAGTTAAAAGTGTAGATGGTAATTTCACAATGCAAATGTCTTAACTTGTAAGTGCACCATTTTGGTGCCCTCAATCAAGAAAGGCCTAAGAAATGATCAGAATCGTAGACCGATCTTGCTGCTTCAGCAAAATAAGAAGTGCGATGGATAGTCCCCAGAGTTTTCCCGGAAAACACACACACACACACACACACAGAGAGAGAGAGAGAGAGAGAGCGCGCACGTATACTTACAGGATGATTCCCTGCACATCAGTTGGTTTGTGATGTGTTTGTGTGTGTGTTATGTATCTTCCAATTTTTATCTTCACAAACATCATGTTTAGACCTGCACCTACTTGTTCACCTAAAAATGTGCAAATGAAACAAGCATGCACACTAGCAGAGAATACAGATGAAGGTGTTTGCAAACATGCTTCACACTGTGTAACTATAGATAGTGATGACTGGTGCCCATTGGGACTGGTAGGGCAGAAGGCAGGGAGCCTAACAGTAGGTGGCACCAGAGCCAATGATGTGCAGAGCCAACTAATTCTAGTTTTGTCCCCATCCTCCTCCCTGTTGAGTTTCACAAGTGAAACACTGAGGCAAAGGAGGAACAAGATGACAGCCAGGGCTACCCCCTGGACTGGTTGTAAGCTAAAAGGCAGGCAGGTGGGGGACTAGCTGTGGGCAGACTGAGGTTGGTGGATAGTGTCCCATTTGCCCTTATTGACTAGCCTCCACTGCCTATAGGCTTGTTCACATGTTTCCCCCTCTTCCTTCACACAACTAACTATAGGCTTGTTTACAATGAGCACCAGTGCAAATCTCTACATATGTGCAAGTGTTTTGTAGAGGTCAACTACTGTAAACACAAGTACACAGATTATACGCTCGTTGGAAGTAACTTGTGAGCATCTCTTATGTCTATCCTAGAGGTAAACTTCTACAGGAGCAAGTATTGTCAGACACATTGGCTGGTCCAGGTTTGCCCTATGTCTGTGTGAAGGATCCTTCTATGTCAGCTTAGCAGTTTCAGCCTTATCTATCAACCAAAATGGCCTTCTTGGGCTGCTTATGAAATCTCTCTAGGCAGGCAGAAGATAGTACTGCTACAGCTCTAAGAGCACCCTTGTTCTAAGTAAGCAATGAGGAACTAGCATTACGTCTCTGAAGGCCCAGAAATTTAACCAGGCAGCAGCTTAACCCAGGATCTGTCCAGTATATTATTCATATAAAATCCCTCTGAGGTCTTCCAGCTGGGGAACCAGCATTGGAAATGCCAACCAGGTGCCATCCAGATGTTTTGGACTCCATCTCCGCTCCACCAACATGGGGGTGATGGGAGCTGTAGTTCAAAACATCTGGAATGAAACAGGTTTGGGAATGTTGATCTAGCTCCTGTAGGCAATTGTTACACTCCAGATGAAAGGGACTCTCCTGAGAATCATAGAATCATAGAGTTGGAAGAGACCACAAGGGCCATCGAGTCCAACCCCCTGCCAAGCAGGAAACACCATCAGAGCACTCCTGACATATGGTTGTCAAGCCTCTGCTTAAAGACCTCCAAAGAAGGAGACTCCACCACACTCCTTGGCAGCAAATTCCACTGTCGAACAGCTCTTACTGTCAGGAAGTTCTTCCTAATGTTTAGGTGGAATCTTCTTTCTTGTAGTTTGGATCCATTGCTCCGTGTCCGCTTAGACCTTAGCACATAAGGTGGGACTCACAATTGCTGCTCCTTGGATTAATCATGGGAGCTAAATGTGTGAACTGACAGTCCTGAAAAGCATTGTGGTGTGATATGAAAATTCTGTGGTGTTACAGCTGTGATGGACCATTCACACATGTAAGGAAATCATCACTTGCCTCACCTACAAGACATCTCTTGTTGCTATAGTCATCAGTTGGCCATTGCCACACACACAAAGTAGAAGCCAAGACAGGCAAGCAAGCAAGTAAACAAACATCAAAAATATCAGACTACATGATTGGACTGTTTTGGAGGAAAGGGTGCAGTAATGTCAACAGGTGCCTGTTAGAGATTTAGATTTAAGTAAATCTAAAAAGAAGAAAATTGATCTTCCCTTTTTGGATAAAACTGGCATTATCATGACTATGAATAAAATTACTGTGTACAGATAATTAGCAAAGAACTAGGACGAGACATTGAGTTTTTATAATATTTGAGCACCTTTTTAAAATGTGTGAAATTTGGTCAATGATAATTAGCATGCATATTAAACCATATTCGCTTGCATGCATTTAAATCTGGAAGATAATATATTGCACTGTTGTACTTCTGTAGTGCTTCAGATCAGTGTGAGAAACTGAGATGAAAGCTAGGAGCTAAATGGCACCTTAAACCTAGGTTATGGGTTCAACAATGGAATGTCCAAGCGTGCTTTTTTATAACAAGAATACAAAACTGAAAATGAATGAACTGCACATAAAATATTATGTTCATTTTTCACATGGTCTTGTCCTTCCCCTTCTCACCCCCCTAATATTCTTAAGATGGTCTCTTCTCCAGTCTTCAGAGTGTAGCTGGAAGCGGGGAGGCAGAAAAAGATCCTCCTTCCCTTCCACTCTGCAGCTTTAATCTGAAATCTTAGGCACAGTACTGCGCCCAGAGCTCAGAAACTGCTTGCGCTAATGAAATTCCCTGTTGCAAAATGTGCCTAGAACAATGGGAGTTTCGAACACTGCTTCAGATATTTCTCTGCCTGGCTCCTGGCCCAGAGCTACTGGTGTGGGTCACAGATATAATGGAACCATCTGACGTAATGCAATATAAAGTTTATATTTACTCCAAGAGATTGTAAAATCACAATCCATGCTAAGAACTTGAATGCCTACGAAGGAAATGCTTCAGATAACTGGCCAACAAGACAAAAAAGGGGGCTCTTTCTCCCATCTTTCCTGAGCTCCTGAATGCCAAGCTACATAAGGAAATGTCCTGCTTGCGATCTCCGTGAACAGACAGAAGTCTAGGCAATGACACGAGAGCAGTTGCCCCCCACACATTGGTGGCATCTCCTCGCTGTAAGGGGCAATGTTAGCTAGCTAGCAACCATCACCATTTAGGAAACTACCCCCTGGCTGACAGATGAGATGTCAGCAGAGGCACAGCAGTGAGACTGTTTTATTGACTAGTCTGTGATGGATGGCCATAGTACTAGTGGGAAAGAGACCAAGGGCAGTTTTCCATAGTGGCAGTGAATTATGTAGCAGGGGATGATGGATGCCAAGAGCAGCCACTTAAGAGGGCTCTGTCTAGCAGACAGGCAAGCATCACAAGCACTAAGAGGTCAGCACATCACAGTAAAAGTACATTTTGGGTTTGCTCCGCTTGCCGTGTCAACGTCTAATGCTCTGTCTCCTCCAAGGACTCTTTTTCACCTATTAGATGTCTAGATGTGGCTGTATATCAGCCTTGTCTCACGCTTAGAACCAACTTGTTTCTAGCTCCACACCCAGTGAGTGATGTTATCACCCAAAATTATGCAGTCAATTATGGAAGTCATTCCTCCCTTCATCACATGCTCCAGACTTTGACGCCTCTTTCTTCGTGAGCATGTGCTCTGATTCAGCTCTGAAACATTGTCCATTAACCACCACTTGTGAGTGGGTTAAGCCATTTGCTGGAGCTCCCTGCCCTAACCTTATGGCTCAGTTAATCCCTGCACGAGTGGGGAAATTAAATTAGAGAGGGTGAGTTTCATACGGGGAGGCTCACTTGCTTTTCGTAGGAAGCTTTGTCCATAATGTATGAACTAATGTCATTGGGGCACTGGCAAACTGATATAATGGGCCTGCGCCCAGAAAACCACCTGGGCCTCTTTTCTAAACAGGTCAAGTTCTAGGGTCATGCTCAAATATATTTTAACGTTACAGCCCTCAGTTTCAGAATTTCTCAGTCTCTGCTTGACTGCTGTGAAACCACAAGTTTCACTCATATTCTCAAAAATGCTCTTTCTAATGGCGGTGAGCTATGGGTCGTATCCAGCAAAACTGTCCCACTTGTGAAAGGACTTCCACCTTTGCAATGAGACTTCCTCTCCCTTTCCTCTTCCTGCATGCCCTTTGTGCCCTGTGCCAGATTTACATATAAGCAAAACAAGCTATAGCTTAGGGCCCCACTCTCTTGGGGGCCCCCAAAAAAATTTAAGAAAAAACAACAACTGGATGTACATTTCCAAAATATAAGATAAAAAACAAATAAAAGAAAACCTACACACAGCAACAGTGTTTCACTATTAATATACTTCTGTTCAACAATTACTTTTATAAAATACATACAGTGGTACCTTGGTTTATGAACTTAATCCATTCGTGAAGTCAGTTTTTAAACCGAAACCATTCTTAAACCAAGGTGTGCTTTCCCTAACGAGGCCTCTTGCTGCTGGTGCCCTTCCACCATTTGGTTTCCGTTCGTAAACCAAGGTAAAGTTCACAAACCAGGACACTACATCTGGTTTTGTTGAGTTTGTAAACCAAATAGTTCGTAAACAGGGCTGTTCTTAAACCGAGGTACCACTGTATTTTATTATGTGCAAATGGCTTTATATACCTATTAGGTCCATAAATTACCATATAGCATATATTCAACACAAAAAAACAGTGACAATTTGTTGTTGACAAAGGACAGCTGGAGATATAAAGGGTCCCATTACCTTCAGTAGCTTAGGGCCATCAAGCCTAAATCCGGCCCCCTGTTTGTGCCCCACAAATGTGCTTTGGAGTCCTGGGGGGGGGGGGAATTCAAGAATAGATTTTGGGGGCACTCAGGAGGAGGAAAGAAAGCTCTTGTGTTAATGGAATGGTTTGTTGGATGCACCCCAAGTAATCCGAATCACCAGATGAAGCTTTCTTTAGTTTGGTAAATCTCTTTTCTATTTATATCAGTGTTCTCCATTGAGTGTTTTTATGTATCTTTGTGTATCCCCTCCCCCCCCCCGGAAATATTGCATGTGCTTGTTGTTCCACAAATCTTAACCCCTATCTTAGGTGTGTTTGTTTTGGCGGTGTGGAGGTGGGATTGAACTTCGAGGAGGCTCGTTCCCACGGTTGATCCCCGGAGTTACAGTTCTCAGGAGGTGCTATGAAAAGATACATGTGCATAGCACCACTGGTGTTCATGTGCAATCATCAAATCAATTCTGAATTGAGCCAACAGGAGTTTTCCCATAGCAGGGGTCAATAATACAGTGGTACCTCAGGTTACATACGCTTTAGGTTACAGACTCCGCTAACCCAGAAATAGTGCCTCGGGTTAAGAACTTTGCTTCAGGATGAGAAGAGAAATTGTGCAGCGGCAGTGCAGCGGCAGCAGGAGGCCCCATTAGCTAAAGTGGTGCTCCAGGTTAAGAACAGTGTCAGGTTAAGAACGGACCTCCGGAATGAATTAAGTACTTAACCCGAGGTACCACTGTACGTAAAAAAAACTTTGGGCACATATGGAGTTGTCAATGATTGCTTAGGTACCACTCCTCTGGTACCTTTTCTTTCTTTTCTCTCCCCAAGATCTCTCTCTCACACACACAAACACGCAGACAGAGAGAGAGAGAGATAAAGAGAAAGCACATGCACTCATTGCAAGGGGTCAGGGTAAGAGCTGGATCTAGCAGAATTGTTCTGAGTCTTGAAAAGCACATAGAGTTGAAAGAGGAAGTGAGAAAGAGTGGCATCCTTCCAATCTCCTCCTTCAACTCTATGCACTTTTCAAGGGAGAAAATGGCAGACGACCACCTTCACCACCTCATGACCAAGTGGGCGGTGAGTGGGGGGGGGGGTTTCAGACATTGCAACAGACCTTGCCACTAGAGCAGCGGTTCTCAACCTGTGGGTCCCCAGATGGTGTTGGACTACAACTCCCATCATCCCTGAGCTCTGACCTTGCTAGCTAGGGGTGATGGTATTTGTAGTTCAACAACATCTGGGGACCCACAGGTTGAGAAAGGCTGCACTAGAGGAATATCTCAAGGGTGAAATTGCACTTACACATTCCTGACCCTGTCCTTGGGATAGCCTACATGAGTAGCATTGTTTTGTTATGGTTGTTTTCTTTGTTACATTTCCGTTATGTATTTTTCTGTTCCTCGGATGAACGGCGATAAAGAAATTCTATAATATAATTAATATGATATAAATTCAATAAATAAATAAACAAATTGTAGTCACTGATAGCCTTATGTATAAGCTTAATCCTTAAAGAAGACCCATTGATTTTCATTACTGAGTTGAGATTTGAATCAGGATCTACTTCATCTAAGACTGTAGTCCTAGATACACTTACAGTGGAACCTTGTGTAACATACCGCCCTCCTTACGAATACTTCAGGTTAGGAGCCCCGCTAACCTGGAAGTAGATGCCCCTTGTTGCAAACTTTGCCCCGGGATGTGAGCGGAAGTCGTGCGCCGGCGGCCCGGCAGCAGCGGGAGGCACCATTAGCGAAAGCCTGTCTCATGTTAAGAACGGTTTCAGCTTAAGAACGGACCTCTGGAATGAATTAAGTTTGTAACTGGAGGTACCACTGTACTTGGAAGCAAGTCTCGCTGAATTCAGCCCAGGGTGTAAAACACGTAACCCAACACTCAATCTTGAACCACATCCTCTTCATTCAACTCCATCACTCATTGAATGAATGACTTTGCATCATTGTGGCTTGGATGATGAAGCTTCACTGTTTACATAACAGACAGGAGGATGACCCAGAGATTTAGCAGAATTAAGTGAGTGTATCAACCACAAGACCTCAGCAACATGATAGCTCTTGAATTCAATACAACTTAGATTACATTCAATAAGTTTTTTAAAAAAGCCCTGCGGTATTAATGGGCCTCGTAAAGTAGTTTCCTGAGGGATATATGTTACTTCCACTCTTGTTAAAAGTTCTTTTGATAACTTATTCATTACTCTGCTGTTAAAGAGCCCTGCAGTGCTTGCCTTGGTGCATTAAGTATGCAAGTCCTTCTGGAAATAGGTTTTAACCTAAAGTAATTTGAACCCTGGCGGTTTGATGTGCGCCCAAACTTGGAGGGCGATATAAAACATGCAACCTTTTGAAAACAGGCAAGAGAGGAGAAACAGGCCGGGCGTGTGTGTGGAGAGGAGAGAAATTGTGTGAGAAAATAAAAATAAAATATTCATTTGTTGGGAGTAATAAGAAGTGGCAAATGTGAGGATCCAAACAAACATGTTGAAAAGTGGATGTAATTTGAGAAGAGGGAGGAATGCTTGCCCTGCAAATTCCAGCCACTCAACATAGCATGCCCATTCTGAGTTTGTGAGTGACTTGAAATAATGTCTCCAACTGCCCATCCCATTTTTAGCCCTCCCTGACAAGTCCCCTACTCCCCACATGAAGGGCAGGGGAGAGTTTTCTAGTGGCATGAATAACACGTGCCAGTCTGAGGTGGTGTACAAACCATAGAAGAGTTTGGATTTGATATCCCACGTTATCACTACCCTAAGGAGTCTCAAAGCGGCTAACAATCTCCTTTTCCCTTCCTCCCCCACAACAAACACTCTGTGAGGTGAGTGGGGCTGAGAGACTTCAAAGAAGTGTGACTAGCCCAAGGTCACCCAGCAGCTGCAGGTGGAGGAGCGGGGAATCAAACCCAGTTCACCAGATTACGAGACTACCGCTCTTAACCACTACACCACACTGGCTCTCATACATTTAAAGCACATGGCTTCCCCCCAAAAAATATCGGGGGGAAGAGTCAACTATAGTTGAATCCTCAAAGAATGACAGTTCTTGGCACCCTTAGCAAATGACAGTACCCAGAATTCTTGAGGGAAGTTATGTGCTTTAAATGTGTGTAGTCAGCCTTTTTATAAGCTGGACACATCACTTGCGAATCTTTTTATTCGGCTTAGAGAAAGACAGCTGCCTTTTGGAGTACAGCCTGTCATGAGTTAGCCCTCCCCCTTTCACAAAGGTAAGCGGTTTTGCTCCCTGCCTGCCTCTCTCTTTCTTTCTTTCTTTCTTTCTTTCTTTCTTTCTTTCTTTCTTTCTTTCTTTTTGCTAGAAACTGGGGAAATCGCCACATAGCAGGAGCTTGCACAAAAACCATTTGGGGTTTTTGACTCTTCTTTTCAACTACTCAGGCAAAACAACAGTAGGAGAGAGGTTTCCAAAGGAATTCTTGAAAATCTCAAATTTTCTGAAGTGACTTGATGAATCCACTTCACTCATTTTAAAATGTAGGGGATACATTGCGCATTTCGGTGGAAAGATGGTGCATAAATATTTCCAGTAAATGAAGAAGGTAGCATTACTGAATCACTACTAAATACATATGTTACTGAATGGGACTGTGAAACTGCTAAAACACCAAGTTGCACCAGGCTCCTCCATGAACCTCAGCCATTCCACCCACCTACAAGAGAGGACAATTCTGTCTCTTAGACGGTGAGCCTGAGTGTCACTATCTAAGATTCTTGCTGATATTTGTAACCTGCTCTAGGAACATTTTGTTGGCTGATGAATGACCGCTCCCAACATTAAACGGGGGCGCCTTTTGCGTGGACGCGCTCAGCCCCTGGACCTTGTGCGGCTCCATCAGCACAGGCTTGGCTTCGCCTTCCCCCAGGTGGGATACCTGGAGGTCTCTACCTATCTCAGTCAGTTGTCCAATCTTGCCTGGGGAAGCATTGCCAAGGAGACCAGGCCAGGTAGGGGAGAGACTACCTGCCCACACAATAGAGGGAGGATCTTACCTGGGAATCTTCAGTTGGCTCCAGAGCTTCTTCGGGAAGGACGTCGCTGGACTTCCTCACTCCAAAGGTAGGACTGCCCCTCCCCCGCCACAAGGCCTCTAAGGGATGGCGCGCGGGGGGGGGGAATATATGCCTGAATACCCCTTTAAAGGGGACCCCCTTCCCTGGCGGGCCTTCCCGCCGCCCCCATGCCCTTGGTGGGGGGCCGTGGAAGGCACCGCGTGGCCTACCCCTGCTCCGGACGGCCTTCTAGGTGATGAATGGAAAACTACTACCACCAGACTGGTCTCAAAGTACTGTGATACCAGACATTATTACAGTTAGCTTCACTATTCCAGGTTCCAACCCACTACTAATATTGACCACCACCACCACCACTGCTAGTAATATAATTATAATAATATAAATCCAATCAGGCCATTGCCTGAGCAAAATGACATTCGCTCACTTCCTCTACCTCTTATCTGCTTTGTAACCCCTGTACCTTCAAAAGGGTTAAGGGAATGATTATTTTTCTAGAAAAAGAGGTGCGAGAACTCACCATGAACACCTCTCTTGTTCTACAATGGTAATGGCGCCCACCCGAGAGGTGCCGGAACTGAGCTCCAAAGAGTTCTGGCTGGGGAAAAAAAGCCTTGGAAAGAATGATAATACTAATATAGACTACTAAGTATTATTGGCAAAAGTTATTTTTATCTGTGATCCTTGCCATCATTGCCTTTGAAATGTATTTTTAGTCTTGTGTATATGTATTTTGTGATTTGAACTTGTTGCAAGCCACCCTGAGTGGTGCATGGGAACTAGAAGGTTGGGATAGAAATAAAATCAACTAATTCAAATAAATTAAACTATAAGAATAGTAATCAAACAGATGGATGATCAGCTCTTTTTTTTGTGCCATATGTTTGGGGCTTATCTCTACAGTGGTACCTCAGGTTATATACGCTTCAGGTTACAGACTCCGCTAACCCAGAAATAGTGCTTCAGGTTAAGAACTTTGCTTCAGGATGAGAACAGAAATCATGCTCCAGAGGCGCAGCAGCAGCAGGAGGCCACATTAGCTAAAGTGGTGCTTCAGGTTAAGAACAGTTTCAGGTTAAGTACGGACCTCTGGAACGAATTAAGTACTTAACCCGAGGTACCACTGTAGTTTGAAACACTCAGGGGCATATCTATCATACATAGTGAAAGCCATCTTCAAAGCTGTTCAGCCGACACTCTAGGAATAGGGGAGAAATTGATTCAGTTCACCTTCAAAGTTAAACCCACCTAATTCACACTTTCCAGAACAATACATGAACTAAAACACAGACATTGTTTAAGATTCACAGTTGTGATTGAGATTTGAATTTTGTTATGCAAAATTCTCTGGCCAGGTAATGTATGCAGAAGTGTACATACTAGGGTAAATTTACCTTAAAATGCATATATTAATGAAAATATAAATAAGAGGGAAAAGCTTATTTGGAAAAATTTGTATATTAGGCAAAGTTCCATATAAACATACCTGTGTAGATGAAGAAATCCACACCAAAATGCTGATTAATTTTCTTAAGGACTTAAAAAATATATACATAAATCCACAAATGGATGTGGAAATGCACAGTACCAAATTTAACACAGGAAAAATGAGAAACTGAGAAAAACTGAAATTGACAGATTCACCCATTCCTAATTCATAGCAGGTAGGGTGGATGCGGGTGGTACTGTGGTCTAAACCACTGAGCCTTGGGCTTGCCAATGAAAAGGTTGGCAGTTCAAATCCCCGCAATGGGGTCAGCTCCCGTTGCTCAGTCCCAGCTCCTGCCAACCTAGCAGTTCGAAAGCACGCCAAAAGTGCAAGTAGATTAATAGGTACCGGTCTGGCGGGAAGGTAAACAGCGTTTCGGTGCACTGCTCTGGTTTTGGTGTTCCATTGCGCCAGAAGTGGCTTAGTCATGCTGGCCACATGACCCAGAAAAACTGTCTGTAGACAAATGCCGTCTCCCTTGGCCTGTAAAGTGAGATGAGCGCCACAACCCCAGAGTCATTCGCGACTGGACTTAACTGTCAGGGGTCCCTTTACCTTTATCTTTAGGATGGTGGGAATTGTAATTCTGTTGAGAGAGGAGTGGCTCTGATAAAGAATTTGCAGTGCCTGAACTGAACAATTTCATGGGTCTTTGGTGGATAGCCATGACAATTAACATCCTCTCAAAGGGGTTTAAATTTGTAGTGTTGATGTGACCCAGGTTTCCTGGAACTAGGCTCTCAAGAAGTGAAAGAAATGAAATTACCATTAACGGCGTATTGAAAAGCTGACCTTTATCATGCTATCTGATCAAACAGATAAAAAGGTTAATATAATTCCAACGGTGAAGAATGGAAACAAATAATTCTCCATACTTCCAATACAGCATACAAGTGAATTACAAAACTTAACAGTTAATGGAATATGCTGGTTGTGATTTGGTGAGAAACTTTATTATAAGGAAAGTTCCCAATATAATGCCAACACTTTGTGGCTTTAATAATAGCTCATCCATGTGCAAAGCCAGAGGGAAGTCAAGGGATGGAGTCAGGAGGTGGAGTCTGGTGAAGATTGACAGCAAAGTCATGACCTGTCAAGCTTTTTGGTGGGATATGGGAAAAGTTTGGGGATGGGTCAGAGTTTGATGATGTTTAACTCAGAGGACGCGGGTGGCGCTGTGGGTTAAACCACAGAGCCTAGGACTTGTCGATCAGAAGGTTGGCGGTTCGAATCCCCGCGATGGGGTGAGCTCCAGTTGCTCAGTCCCTGCTCCTGCCAACCTAGCAGTTCGAAAGCACGTCAAAGTGCAAGTAGATAAGTAGGTACCACTCCGGCGGGAAGGTAAACGGTGTTTCCGTGTGCTGCTCTGGTTCACCAGAAGCAGCTTAGTCATGCTGGCCACATGACCCGGAAGCTGTCTGCGGACAAACACCGGCTCCCTCGGCCTATAGAGCGAGATGAGCGCGCAACCCCAGAGTCGGTCACGACTCGACCTAATGGTCAGGGGTCCCTTTACCTTTACCTAACTCAGAGGAACTAATTTATGAGTGAACATGCCTAGGTAGAACATGCTTCCTAAGGTCCAAAGAACATGCAAAAAAGGTGGATGATCAGATATGGAATGCCAGAAGTATCAAAAAGCATAATGATTTTATTATTTAGGTATTTGATACATTTATTACCTTTTTTCTTGAGTCCAAGGATTTTCAGAGCAGCTTACAATAATTTACAAACAATATGTACAACATCTGTCTTATGAAAAAAGCAGAATAGTACACAGCCTCATCATGAAATGAAACATGGTGCCAGGAAGCCATCAAACCTAGTCCCTGGGAGAACATTTTATAGCCGGGGTACCATTGTTGAAAGTGGCCTACAGTCAGTGGCCTACATTCACCAAAGAGGCTGAGATGCAGAGAAGCATATCTGAGGAAGATCTTAGTTCCCAAATGTTTTTGTGCAAGGTAATGTGATCCTTAAGGTAGATTAAGCAAAACTGTGCTGAATATTGTCAGTTCAATGCGTGGTTGTGGCTAGTGAATTGGTGGAGGACATTTCTTCTGGTATACAGTTAGACTGTGACAATATTCAAATGTCCTTCTGTTCTCTGCTATAGTTTATCTCTGCTACTGCTTCTTTGGTGAAATCCTCCCCTTGTCTCGCATTCCTTCCTTCTACAATTAGTTAAACAGGAAATCACATGCAATCATGTACTAAACATGTGAACATAATGATACTTCTGGCCGCAAAATATCTCTGAGGGCCAATGAGGACCTTTGAGAGTGAGTGAGGCCAATGCAAATGAGTAAGTGCTCATCAACAGTGCCAAAAATACTATATTGAAGAATTAGGAGAGGTAGACCCAAGAATTGCTGCTATTTCAGAAGAGGCAACAGAGAGGCCCTCCAATCCCATTTCTCACTTTCCTGTAATCTGATGGAATGACTGTTGCAGATGACAGTTGAGGGAGGAGCCAGATTGATCTGGCCTCTCAGCAAATTATTTGGTCTCTCAAATAATTAATAGACAGTCAGTGATAATGAGGAAAACCTGAGGCTTAGAAAATGAGGCTGTTTTTGTATGAATTATTATAACCTTGCTCAGAGAAAATATAGAGACAGTTGTCACGTTCAGCTTTCAAACTTATTTGCAAATCTATTCATATTTTCAATAAAATTGACAAACCTTGATTCTCCTCTTATTTGCATTTCTGTGACTCTGGGGTCCTGAATGTGTTTGGTTTATTGACTCCCTGCAGCACATTAGCAAAGAATTGGGTTTTGCTGTTTAATGTTTATCTCCAATTTCAGCAGAGCTCACCCATCTCTTGTGCCGTTGTGGGATGCATTATCCTGGGATGCATTTGACTTCTATCAGAGCTGCAATATGAACAGATCACTAAATGTGCCACCTTGACTGAGTTTCCTGGCTGAATGTGCTTTTGCTATTTCATCCTCCCCAGCCGATGCAGAACTCCAAGGGCATGAGAGTTTAATCATCTTCCTTATTGCAGAAACCACCTGAATTTAAAAACAAAGGAGGAAAAAAAAACCCCACAGCCTTATTTTTAATAATTGTGGAACTGCCTCTTGCAAATGTAAATTTTGACATTTTTGGTTCCTCTGCCAAGAAAGGAAATTACACAAGGTAATTATTACCTGTGGTTGTGGTAAAAATGTCAGTTGTTGTTATAACTATTCTACCTTTCCACCAAGGAGTTCAAGGTTGCATACAAGGTTCCCCCTCCAATACATGCACACACATTTTAATCCTCACAACAACCCTGTAAGGTAGGATAGGCTGAGAGAGAGTGATTGGCCCAAGCTCCTCCAAACTCAAACTTTTGAATATGGTTCTTCCTCCTTGTCTAGCAGTCAAACCATTACACAGCAGTGCCTCTCTGAATAAATACATATCTCTGGGGTATAACAAGAGAGATGCCCACTGTTTTAATAACTCCAATCTCAAACTCAAGAAAGTAGCAGGACTTCTTCACAAGCCCTTGATCAGAATAAGTTGTATATGAGATTCACATGTATTTGGTGAGGAATCATTTGTCTCAAAGACAAATATGAATCCAGACAAGATCAAGGCAACCTTCAAACAGAGAAGTTTATCGTTATAGAGCAGTATTTCCCCAAAACTGTGAACCATTGCAAGTTCATATGCTGTGAGGAATACATATCTTCAGAAAAAGGTAAGATTCCCTGTTAGTTCAAAGCAGTTATGGCTAAATCTCTCAATTTTTATTACTCTTGGAGTGCACTCAGATATGGGGATTATTGTGTTAGTGAGTCCTTGTGTAATGCCAGTAATTCTGTCCCAGTTTCTAACATTCTTTTTTTACATTGCATTACCTGCTGCATTGTGGAACTGTGTCTTTTTGGTTGATATGCCGCCATGTCTCACCAAATTCCATTCACACCTGTGGGTGTCGTGTAAGACAACAGCAGACATTGGACATGCCACCACCGTTTCTGCACATGTGTGCCTTTGTTTCCCCAAGATTCACCCATGAAAATGGCTGGAAAGAACGGGATGCTGGAATATTGTCTCAAATTTTGTCACATGGAATGACCCATGAAAACAATGAAGAAATATAGCGAAATACCCATGGTTTTCTCTGTAGGTTAACTGGGCTGCATTATTTTCTGGAAGTAACATGGAAACAAGTACTAAACTTCTGCGATATCCCACTATACTTTCATAAGCGGCTCTTAAAACATAATTCAGGTAGGTAGCCATATTGGTCTGATGCAGTTGAAATAAATTTTTAAAAATTTAAAAATTGTCCAGTAGCACCTTAGAGACCAACCAAGTTTGTTCTGGGTATAAGCTTTCGTGTGCATGCACACTTCTTCAGATACACTGAAACAGAAGTCACCAGATGTTGAGTTCTGAGGCCAAAGGAAAGGACCGGACCCTGATTAGAATAAGACACGAGGCTTTGACCAGCAAGGCTGTCGGAGAAAGTGCGTTCACCACACCCCTCACCAGGCCATTTTATTAGCAAAAGAATCCTTTACACGGTGCTCGTAAGAACCAATCAGATTTCCCCTCAGCATTTAAACAAACCCCAAGTGGGGACAAAGTTAAACTATAAACACTAGTTAGGCATACATACTCTGGAGTAAATGAATGAAAAACTACAAAGGAGCGAATACAGCAACCCCAGAGGTCATAAACAATCAGTACACATGATAAGAGGGACGCGGGTGGCGCTGTGGGTAAAACCTCAGCGCCCAGGACTTGCCGACCGCATGGTCGGTGGTTCGAATCCCCGCGGCAGGGTGCGCTCCCATCGTTCGGTCCCAGCGCCTGCCAACCTAGCAGTTCGAAAGCACCTCCAGGTGCAAGTAGATAAATAGGGACCACTTACCAGCAGGAAGGTAAACGGCGTTCCGTGTGCTGTGTTGGCTCGCCAGATGCAGCTTGTCATGCTGGCCACGTGACCCGGAAGTGTCTGCGGACAGCGCTGGCTCCCGGCCTATAGAGTGAGATGAGCGCACAACCCTAGAGTCTGGCAAGACTGGCCCGAACGGGCAGGGGTACCTTTACCTTTACCTTACACATGATAAGAAGGATGGCCAGGAGGACAGGGACCATTATCGCCTTAATGTGAAACCTGTTTCCTGGCCCTAAGATTAACATCCTAAGATTAATATATAAGAAAGCTACATCGATGAAACTTGCCCACTATCTTTATGGCCCAGGATGCCAGCCTGGCGACAACTGGGCTGTGTACGTGACTTGTCAGGAAAGGAGAAATGGGCAGCAGAGTGAAAAGGGCATGAATGTAGAATCTTATGGGATTTAATCAGAAATTATCGTCAATATATCAAACCCAGTCAATACAATGTGTTCATCGTGGACACGATGGTTTGATGTATATTTTATAATTCCTCATGGTAATCCCATCTGATCCCTACAACCAGACCCTTATATATAGTGGGAGGGTGGGGTGGGTTTTTTCTCAGAAGGGTAGTAGGAGATGGGTGATTGACTCAATGGGTATGGTAAACTTGTTGACAACTGTTAACAACTGCAGTTAGTCCTACAGGAAAAAGCAAGGGATAGTATGCAGATGACCAAAAATAGCTTTAGCATATGTAATGAGGCAAGAATCCAATATCTCTATTCAGACCAGGTCTCTCCTTAGTTTTCAGTTTAGTAATAAGTTGTAATTCAGCTGACCATACCCACTGAGTCAATCACCCATCTCCTACTGCCCTTCTGAGAAAAAACCCACCCCACCCTCCCACTATATATAAGGGTCTGGTGACTTCTGTTTCAGTGTATCTTAAAACATGGAAATTATTATTATTTAGAAAGAAACATTATGAGTGATATGAGGATGAACATTGTTAAGATCATATATTTAAGGGACATTTTTTGAGTGAAGTATTTCTGATGGTAAAGTCAAACTGCAGTGTCTCAGGTTCACCACCACCATCAAGTTCACTTGGGTCAGGCAAGTTTTACAAGAATAAAAAACTTTTTCTGCTCTTATTTTCTTCCTATCACCAGTTGGCATTTGTAGGTTTTCCTGTTGTCATATTTCATTTTACTGCTGCACTAAACAAGCATATAATTTACCATATAATTCTCTATCTCCAGCTATTCCCCCTGGCACTCAGTACTGCAGAGGACTAGCCAAAATGAAAAACCAAATGAAATCCATTTCAGAACAAGCGTTCCAATTCCTTTTTTTGAAATGTGTATCCATAACATATGCCCTAAATTAAAGCTGATGCAAGTATCAAGTATTTCCTTTCACAGAGAGCCGGTTGTTCCTTTGATAATTCCAGAATTGGAAGGCACCACAGAGGCCTTTGTTAAGAATCGCTTCTCAGTCCTAGCATACCTCAGAACCCCAGCATATTTGAGGTCCCTTGACAATTCTCTGCTGTCTGTAGCTCCTGTGTCTCATTGCATTTCACAGCACCTGGAAAAAGGAAACTGGAAGTAGTTCCCTGTAATGATATAGGCTGATGGGAACCCATATTTTCTATTTTTAAAAAATAAAAATAAAAATTCAGACATGACAACACCATCTTGACTTTCCTCGACAATCATTACATCTGTTTCTATGCTTGTTGTTGTTGTTTAGTCGTTTAGTCATGTCCAACTCTTCGTGACCCCATGGACCAGAGCACGCCAGGCACTCCTGTCTTCCACTGTCTCCCACAGTTTGGTCAAACTCATGCTGGTAGCTTCAAGAACACTGTCCAACCATCTCGTCCTCTGTTGTCCCCTTCTCCTTGTGCCCTCAAATTTTCCCAACATCAGGGTCTTTTCCAGGGAGTCTTCTCATGAGGTGGCCAAAGTATTGGAGCCTCAGCTTCAGGATCTGTCCTTCCAGTGAGCGCTCAGGGCTGATTTCCTTAAGAATGCATAGGTTTGATCTTCTTGCAGTCCATGGGACTCTCAAGAGTCTCCTCCAGCACCATAATTCAAAAGCATCAATTCTTCGGCGATCTGCCTTCTTTATGGTCCAGCTCTCACTTCCATACATCACTATGCTTGTACAAATGATCAAATCCAACCTGCATCTGACATACTTGATGAGATAATTACCTGGGTGAGAATCATAGAGGACCTCAAAGGTTTTCTGGTCCAATTTCCTGCCAGTGGAGGAAATCTACTGTTACATCATCCCTGATAGGTGGCCATTCTGTGTATGCTTAAAAACCTCTAAGGAAGGAGAGAGACAACCACCGTCTGAGACACTTTGTTCCACAGCTAAACAGCTTCTGCTGTCAGGAAGTTCTTTCTCATGTTGAGAAAAATCCTCTTCCTTATCATCTGAACCCAGAAGCAGATATCAATGCTGGTACACTGGCATTGTAGTGGAATGAAATAATCCAATGGGGAGAGATTCCATCCTCAACCCCCCCCCCCCCCGGAGAAGGCAGTTCTAATGACAGAATTCTCCTCAAACCAGGAGAGGTTTTGTACTTTCTGTGTGGAATCTTTAAGAGTCTAGACAAATGACATAATTTATTTACTGCAGAACTTGGCACTCTAATGGGTAGCTGATTGTGAACTGTGGACCATTTGTAGCTCTTGAATCATCAATAATCCTACACCACCACTAGGTCTTGATAACTACATATCTCATGTCTGACTTTCATCTATACTTACCTATGCAACAGATGTGTATGGGAACAGCTGAAGGTGTCATGTGGAATGAATAAACCTCTTCATTCAGATATGTGCTAAAGCTATTCAGCAAAGGAACTGTATTCTCCCATGCTGGGATAGCGGGTGGACAATCTCCCCATCAGATTATTTTATTCTACTATCACACCGGTCCTTCAAACTGGTGATAGACAAACTTCCTCTCAATGCCCCGAAGAGAAATTACAGATCCCTAAGAAAGATTTACAGACTCTCCAAGTGTCCCTATTTTCCAGGGACAGTCCTGGATTTACAGAAGCCATGCCAGTTTCTGATTTGATCCTGGAATATCCTGCTTTTCCTTAGGATGTCCCTATTTTCATAGGAGAAATGTTGCAGAGTATGGAGTTATCCGACCCCTGAGCCATCTGAAGGCAGCCCTGTATAGGGAAGGGTTTTTTTTTTTTTTTTTTTAAAAACAAACTTTTTAAAATGTTTTATTATATTTTTATATATGTTAGAAGCTGCCCAGAGTGGCTGGGGCAATCCAGTCTGATGGGCAAGGTATAAATTGAATAAAAATAATAACTAGTGCTTTTTTCTAAAAGTATATATATTTAGGGGTACTCTCATTTTCCTACTCATATTGAAAAATTGCCCCTCAATGAGGCCAAACTTAGATTCACAAAATGTTTAGGGGTATGCGTACCCCTGCATACTCCCAGAAAAAAACACAGTTGTTGATGATGATGATGTTGATGATGATATGTCCCTATTTTCATAGAGAAATGTTGGAGGGTAGGAGATTTATAGAGGGGTAAGAGTATCACCACGACAGCAGTTGGAGAGATGGTGCAGTGCTTGTAGATCTTTGTGCAGTTACAGATGCAGCAGTTCTTCTGTCACCATCTTCAAGAGCACATGGTCAATGTGATTGAAGTCCAGTGAGCTTTGGGTAGCAGATGTGCCTACCATGCATTAAAGCCAGCCCAGATGACAGTCATAAAATGGACTGTGCAGTTTTTTTTACAGTAGCAGAGACTCTACATTTGGCACACCTCTTCATTTCTACTAAATGCCAGAAGACCTTCCGAATGCAAATAGCTTCATTAGGGGTATGGTGTGCCTTGGCTCTGTAATAAAACACAGGTGCTTTTCAGTGCTCCCCTCCCTCTCCCCTCCCAGTGCATTCATTTAGCATAACATGATTCAGAGTTTCAAGAAACACTTAATGAAAAGATTAATAACTCCTCACATAAGAAGGATCATCATGCATTTTTGACCATGTCAGTTTCTAAAAAGAAGGTTTCAGAGGTCCAGGAAGCCATTATAGTGACCTTGCAAGACTTTCTGCTCACAATGTAGACATATTAAGAGAAGTTCAGGGATATATATATATTTGATAGTTTTATAAGTTGTGTGTCTTTGCTTCTCAGTTTGTATTGTGTTATTTTATGCTGTTATTTTTATTGATTAGAAATTATATATGGTAATTGTTAAGAGTGAATTTCTGCTTAATTATTATTTGCTGATATTTAATTTTATTGTGTACTATTCAACTCTAATGGGTTATCGAATATTACTTTATTTGACATACGGTAATTGTTTATTTTCAAGTTATATTTTTATTTTGACATGCTCATATTGGATCAGATTGTTATAAGATGTGTGATCTTTGCTGTTTCTTCAGCTTATAAACCAGTTTGTATATAGAAATATAGAAAGATAGTATACAGATTAAAAGTGAAATGAAATAATCCCGAATCAGTTTTTTATTTGAAGGTCATAGGTTGACTTTTTCGTAGCCTAGCCCACCCCAAAAGATTGTGGTGAAGAAAATATGAGCGATGGATGTGCTCTAACAATTCTGAGCCCTTGGAATGAGGCAAGGACAAACATTTGAAAAGAATAATATGAAAAAGAAAATTTAAAAATCCCTTTTAAATAGAATAACCTCTCCAAGTTCTCCCTCCCCACCCCCAGTGCTGCCCTAGATAAATATGCAACAGTAGAGACTTAAAGCATTTCTGCATACTTAATCATTTATCGAAGTGGGATTTGATTGGCAAGCTCACTTGCCTCACAACCAAAAGTCCCCCTATTTTGCAAAGACCTATAACTGCATGGGCAACAAGCGTGACTGCAACACCTGGTTTTCCTCTTATAATTATTCTACCCTTAATTGGAGAAAGAAAAGAGAAATCATGACACTCATTTGCATATCAACTCCGACTAAGGGGGAAAAAACATTCCGACAAAAACCTCAGACAAATAAACATATTGTAGCTCTTTCGAAGGCTTGACATGAATTCTCCTGTAAAGCAGACGGGCGATGAAAAGAGGTTGCCTAATAGTAGGGTTAAATCTGACACTTAAAATAAAATTAAAAAAACACACACAAGTGCAAGTAATGAAATGGCTTCCTTCACTACCTCACCCCCTCTTCAGATCAGCCTGGGCACATCAAGGCAAGTCCCTGTCCTTTGTTGCAATTGCTCTTCAACCTCTCTCCCTACCTCTCGTGATTCGGCTTTGAAAATTAATGGGGCTCAGTCTGAAGCCAATTTTGAAGCCCATGAATGACAGATCTAATAAAAGCATCCTTTTCCATGTCAAACTGGGACACACAGGTCTGTTTAGGTTAACCACACACACACACACACTCTTTTTATAGTCGCTGCAGACATGCCCACTTACATGCAGGGGAAGCCTCAAACAAAGTGGAACAAGGATGAGCACAGTGGCCTCAGATCACGTAAATACCCACTGAAATGTTCTCCAGTGCAAGCGCCGACAAATATGCAGATGGCCTTAACATTATCTTTCCAAGAGCAGGCCAGTAATTCTTTTGAGGAGTTCAAAACCAGAGCCTATGTGATGGTGGTTGTCCCCCATGGTGACTGTCTCCAATCTCTGGTTGTGGCGTTTGCCCGTTCTTTTTTAAAATGTCTGTACAGGGGGATAGAAAGAGTTAATAGGTAGACCAATAGAAAAGCCAGAGGCGGAGCCTACCTGTTTATAAAAGGGCTTAGCCGGAGGTTTGGGTTGGTTGGTTGGGAAAAGGCAGTTGGGAAAGCAGTTGGCAGACAGTTGGAATTAGAGAGACAGTTAGTGCAGTTGGTTCTTGTGTGAGGGGAGGTAAGAAGAGTTAGAGACAGGATAAAAATAAGACTAAGAAGGTAAAGAGTAACAACATTTTGAATGCAGTTAAAGTTTATTTGTGTCTGCGATAAACTACACTCTTCTTTGTTAACTTGAGAAACTGATTGAGACTAAGTGATTTACTGGGGAGGACCTGGTTGGTGGCAGTGGATTAGTGGTGTACGGGTCAATAGTCCATGAGACAACTGGGAGCTCCGTACGAACGCCACAAAGTTATTCAGAGGAATACTGCCAGTGTACATGGAGAGGGGGTGTTGGGGGAGGGGTAGTACCTCTGGTGAAGGGGACACATCGGGCTCCTTCTGGGGTAGTTTGACCACCTTGGTTCCCCATCCTGCACTCAGCTCTCACCTGTGACTCCTAGAAGGTGTCAGCATGCAACAGTGGCCACACCCTGGGAATGGATTTGACTGGCTGGCTAAACCCTCATTGAGTTAGGGACTTCCTCAGCACGCAGACAGGCTCCGGCGGATTGAGCAGACGAGACCAAGAGTGGGTCCAATGGTCAAGAAGGCAGTTTCTGCACGTGCTGAAGTGAGGGGCAGATGGGGCTCATTCACCTGGGAGGGTAGCCCATCTTTCAGGGGCTGGGCAGAGGAGGAAGAGTAATGGAGACTGCCTCCCCATCCTGAGCCTTCCAGGGAGGAGGAAGAGGAAGACAGTATAAATGGACAACAGTGGTTTGCGGGAGGTCACAGCTCAGAGGCAGATGAGGGGGAAAGTTGGGAAATAATGGGAGAGGAGGAGCAGGCAGAGCTGGAGCAGCAGCTTGCTGACATGTTATCACTAGAAAGCATTCCAGACCCATCATCTCCCAGAACCTGGCGAGCCTTAGAAGTAGGAGAGCAAAGAGCTCAGAGACAGAGGGCACTTAACAGCAACCGTAGAGGAGATGATGACCGATGACGATGAGGAAGGGGGAGAGGCCAGGCGGCGGAGATTCAGTCGGGACAATGCCATTATCCAAGAGGCTGGGCTCTATAGCCTCTCTCTGTAAGGTGTGAAATAAAGGACTAAGAAACTTTTCCTTGGCTTTATAATTTCCTGGGCAACCAGCCGGGAGCCGCTGACAGCACCCTGACACCATCTAGGAGAAGGGAAACTGATCCTAAACCTCTGCTGCTGGATGTTTATTATGGGGTGGCTGCTTTTCACGCATGCACTTTTCTGCAGCATCCACATGGTGTTAGCATTGTCAAAATGCCGGCTCATAGTTCCCCCTCATTTTAGTCCAGATTTTCCTGGGGGGGGGGGAGTTACAAAACCCATTTGTGATTGCTCAATGACCTGTTCATTCCCGACTCAGAAACACCCTGGGAAGGTAGGAGTGGTGTTGTGGGTGTCTTTTTTTTGAGCCTTCTGTCTTGATGCTCGGAAAGCCTTGACCCCTTTTCAAGCAGCCAGCAGGAGGCCTGCGCATCTCTAACAGAGACTGTGAAAGAAAGCCTTATGAGAATATGTAGGCTGCAGAGGAAATGTGTAGTTTTTCATTAAAACAACAAGAAAACGAGACTCTGTAGGTAATGTCTTGCAGGTTTCTTTTCTTATATGCTTACATTTCTCTTTCTGCACGATGCCATAAAAACCCATTAAAGTAAAACACAAAAACAGGAGCATAAACTGTCACCAGAGATCTTTCAGCCAGTCTGCAGTTGTCCATGCATGGCTCCTTCCAATTTGGAGCTTTGAATCCTTTTTTTCCTGTCTTCTGTGCAGGGTATTTTTAATGTAATTCCTCGCAAGTACCATGGGAAAGGATGGGGGGGGGGGCTTATCTTTTTAACACACCTATTTTAATCTCTTTGATGTGCAGTAATCCAATATGCATGTAACCTGGGGCTGCTTTCTAAAAAAAGAATGATCTGCCAATGATAAGGAAGACTTGTAATTTGACTGAATGGAATTTATAAAAGTCCAGGAGACGAATTGCTGGATGGACAGAAACTCCTTTCATCTTGATCAGACTGCTTAGACATATGTTGAGTAATTCCATAACATTAATTCAGTCAACAGCGCTAATGTACATGTCTTTAATTTTACATAGTTGAAGATTGCAGGGCGGGTTGGGGAAGAAGGTGTTAGCAGAATCCCTTAAATAATGCAGACAGAATCTAGTGAGAAAAGAAACTGATAATACTTTACTGAGTAAACTGAATGAAACCTACACATAATATGGGAAGTAACAAAGTGTGACATTTTGTTTTTCTTAGTCATTCAGGCCTAGTCCATAGCAAAGAGACATACAACTAACATGGTGGAAAACCTCCCTCAGATCTTGTAGGCAACATCGCCACCCCTCTTGGCTTGCTGATTCTAAACAAAGTTAACTCTCATTTTGTGAGTTCTTTGGATGGGGAAAAGTCAGTTGTCTCCTTGTGTTACCTCACAGCGCTGATTCTAACCAACAGAACTTGAAGGGCAGGTGGGTTTTGTTTTGTTTTGTTTTGTTTTTTAAATAATATTTATTGAAATTTCCAAATATAACAGAAAAAAGAAAAAGAAAAAAGAAAACATTTACTTTTAGACATTATTTTCATTAGCATCTTTCCAGGACTTCCCCACCCCACCCCCTCTTGTATCCCAATTCCATTAAATTAGCTCAGCAAGTTCTTACCCCCAATTTTAAGCTTATTATCATTGACCCAATGTTAAGAACATTTCCCCCCCCCTAAAATCGACCCCTGTTCCCTTCCACGAGTTCCCCTCCTTAATATGCAGAACAGAATAAAATAAAAAATAAAGAACAAAGTATAGTTTTACACCCTTTGGATTCCAAATTTCCCTCCCCCCTTTCCCGGTTATGATCCCCAATGTCCATCAATGTCTGCTGTCATCCTGGAGATCCCACATCTAAGCCCAAATCTCTCTCCGCTCCACTTTGCCGTCTTTTTAATAGTCTTTGCCATCTTTTTAGTAGTGTTTAATTTCGAGCACCCAATCTTGGAAGAACTCTATCTTAAGAAGGTCCATTTTTTCCATCCAGATCTCTATATTTAAGAGTAAAACTCCAATTTTATTTCTTTAGACCTTTTAAATCTGGATGTCCCAAATGTTCCCACTTCCAGCTTTGTCCAATTCTTGTTGTTCTCTTTCCTCACTCTCCTCTGGTTTCTTTTCCTGCTCCACTGCAAAAATGTTCTAATTCCAAAAGCTTCTAATTCCTCTACAGAGGCTTTGTTTGTTCAGGAACAAAACTTACGTCAAGTCCCTTCCATTCTTCAATAGATAGATCTATTGTCTCCTTTGGTGTAGAGACCTCTGTAGACAAAATAATGTTCCATTTCTGCAGTTTTCCCAGGAGATAAAAAGTCCTGTACAATTCCATGCGTATTTTTCCACTTACAGCAATACTTGTAGTGTCCCAAAGCCCCCTCTAGAGGGATTATGGTAACTCAGTTTCCTTCCAGATCACCCCCAAAAGTCAAAGTAACTTGTTATCCCTTGTTTTCAACAATTTATATCCAAATTGTAACAAATATAACCGGCAAAGTCATCGTAACAAAGTTCTCTTTTTATTCTTCAGCTTTGACAGCTACTTTGACAGCTGTCAAAGCCTCTATATCTCCTCACCAGGCGCTCTCACGGATCGCTCCCAGTTCCCGGGGGTGGGTGGGTTACGTTTTAGCTCAGACGTTCCACTTTTCTCCTCCAGCACAGTCATGTAATTTTCCATCGTGAAATTAATAACTTTATCAAAATAGAATAGACCCTTCTCTCGATCTTAGTTGTCAAATCCTTGCTTTAAATCCTCTACAACAGGGGGGAGACGGACTTCCTTTTTGCACCTCCCCCGCTCGTTCCAAATTTAATTTTTTTTTTCTTTTAAATCCGATTTCTCAATTACTCACGGGTTGTTCTTTTTAGTCCAAATTTTCAATGGAAGAAGTCAGCGCTCTCCGTCGAATGGCATGCGGCTTCGCTCGGCAGGGGAAGCAGAGGACTCATAGCACCACACCACCCCCCGTCCCCCGCTCCGTAGCCTTTAAAAAGGCTCCTTCGTGGGTCAGGGGGGCGCAAACGGTGCCCGCCGAGTCACCAAGTCCATGGGTTTCAGCGCCCATGGTTTTTGAGGGTCCCCGCGTCGCCGGCGCAGCGGGACCCAACCCCTGCCGAGCAGGCTTCCTCTGGAGCTCGGAGGGAGTCCGCCATTCGGCGATGGCGCCAACCCGGAAGTCCAAACTCAGGTTTTGAGCAGACCATGTTGGTCTACTTTGAATCAAACCATTTCAGGCCCCTAACTTTAATCAACCTGAACCAAACATCTGCTAGGGATTTTTTAGTTGTGCCTGTGTTGCCTGTTGTGCCTGTTAGACTAGATGACCCTTGGGATACCTTCCAGGTCTACAGTTTTATGATTCTATGAAAGCAGAACCTCACATGCTATCAGGAATTAGGTGCCAAAGGGTGTGGGGAGCTTAATTCAAAGAGAGAAGGGGGGGGGGAGTTGCAGAGAAAGTACATCTGAAAGCCTCTAAAGAACTGAATGCTGTGGTTTGTAGTGCTGCAGAATTTTGAGAAATATTTGAATGAAGTTTTGATACACACACAGTTATAATAAAAAAAGAAGATGAGCAGAAGGCAGCTATATTCCTGAATAATGCAGAGACCAAAGCAGTTGATGTTTTTAATAGCATGCAGCCGAGTCTGGATGAGAGGGTCTGCCAGGATACTCTTATGCAGAAGTGTGCAGAGTTTTACATACCAAAGGAAAGGGAAACATTTGAGAGATACCAAGAGGACACAGATACGAGGCAAGTGACTTGAAAGATTTTATTATTATTATTATTATTATTATTAAACAGGCTTGAAACTGGTAAGCCAGAACTTCATCATAACAGACGAGCTTGTGATTGAAATTGGAGATCGAAGGAAGGAAGGGGTAAAAACGAAGAAAGGAAAGGGAGGAAAGGCAAGGAAAAGAAAGGGAAAGGGAAGAAGGAGGGTGGGAAGTAAATAAAGGAAAGGAATAATTAGGTTTCTGAAAAATTTGGAACTTGGTTTACACTATGAAGTCAGAATTTGCTAGGAATCTGAGATAATCAGCAGCATGAGAGAGAGAGAGAGAGAGAGAGAGAGAGAGAGAGAGAGAGATGTCATTACATCTGATGGAGCAGAATGCAACAAAGACAGCAAGCACAATTCAAAGTGTTGGTGCTGACCTTTAAAGTCCTAAACAGCCTCGGTCCTGTATACCTGAATGAGCATCTCCACCCCCACCATTCTGCCTGGACACTGAGGTCCTCCTCTGAGGGCCTTCTGGTGGTTCCCTCACTGTGATAAGTGAGGTTACAGGGAACCAAGCAGAGGACCTTCTCAGTAATAGCACCCACCCTGTGGAACGCCCTCCTGTCAGGTGTCAAGGAGATAAGTAACTATATAATCTTTAGAAGACATGTGAAGGCAGCCCTGTATAGGGAAGCTTTTTAAGGTGTAATGTTTTTACATATGTTGGAAGCCACCCAGAGTGGCTGTGGCAACCCAGTCAGATAGGCAGGGTATTATTATTATTATTATTATTATTATTATTATTATTATTATTATTATTATTATTTAGCAGTAGGCCAACATATCAAGGAAGTCCACACAGAGAGTCAGTGGAAGTCAGACTCCTGAGGGGGGTGGACAACATATGACACCATTGTTAAAACATTTCCACTGGCTGCACATCTACTATCAAGCCAGTTCCAAGTCCTTGAGCGACGTAGCCCTGAGCAATGCAGGTCCAGGGTACCTGAACTCATATATCTCATTTTGATCACTGAGATAATCTGTAGGAGCATCGCTGGTCATTCTCCAAGCTGGCGAGGCTCAATGGACAAGAACCTGAGCCTTTATAATGTCATCGCCCCAGTATTGTGGAATGCTCTGCCAACAGAGATTCATCAGGCGCCTTCTGTTTCAACTTTTAAATGCCTGCTGAAAACTTTTCTATTTTGTCAGGTTTCTGCAGGCAATTAAGAAGAATATGTCTTTCGACAATGATTAATTGATGTCTGTTTTTAAACTTTATACATTTTTTATTGTATGGTTTTATGCATAATTGTTGTAAATCACTTTGATATTTTTACGAATATATTTTTATAAGTAAATAACATATTAGTTTCCTGTAGTTATAATCACCAGCTTTTATTAATTAATTATGTTTGTTTTCATTTTTAATTGGTAAGCCTTAAAGGCATCTGAAATATATGTTAATGTAGATTAAGGAAATTGAGCTTTTTGGAGTCCCAGAAAATAACTAACGAGAGAGAGGAACCTTCAGAATAGATGCACTCACTAGCAATACTACTACTACTACTACTACTACTAATAATAATAATAATAATAGTACCATAAGATGCTACAGTTGTGTTTTGCTCCTAAGGAGTTGGACAAATGTATTAAAAGAAAATACTTTCCCCTGATCCCAGGGAATAAATTTTGGGTAGCATAGGTGGTATGAAATATTTCTCAGCATTTTGATCCAGCAGCTGGATTTTGTTGAATTCCACTAGAGGAGCAGAGTTCACTTAAATGCACTTTTAATATTCCCTTTGGAGACACTACTTTGCAGGCTGCTTTTTTGGAAGAGCATTGGCAGGCAAGATCTTTTATTCTAGCAGTAGATATCTGAAAGTACTGAGGGACCAAGGTATCTATTGATGAAGCTCTTATTTGAGGCAAACCAGTAGAGCAAGGGGTGGCGAATCTGTTGGGCTACAACTTCCATCATCAACATTGCCCACAACAGCTCCACTGGTTTGCCCAAATGGTTGGTGATCCCAATCTATATGTAGTTTATATATCGCAATATACACATAAGACACTAGGAACATCAACCATCACAATATACACATAAGACACTAGGAACATCAACAATGGGTGGTATCTAACTTATTACATCAGTACAAAGATTTCCACTTGTACATTGGGGTTTCTCTTCAACCCTCCAGAGCAGGGTTTTTTGGGGGGGAGGAGGCACAAGACACACACCAGGGAGAGGAGATGGGGGCAAGTTGTGTTGTGCAAGCAGAAATCCTTGCAATGATGAAATGTGTTAGGTGGCTATCACTCAACATTTGAAAGTATGGGCTGAAACTTCATTCTTTCTGTTTCTTGGGGATCAATCCACCGCAGCAGTGCCAACAAATATGTGCCCCCCTTTTCATTTTACGAAGTTACCCAAAGATGGTAAAAGAAGCTTTCCAAACTTGCTTCTCAGCAACAGGGCAACAACAGCCTCCATCAGAGCCCAGTTTTTGTTTTCCACCCCTCTTTGGAGTGAAGTGATGAGAGCTAGACAAAGGCAACTATTTTATCTCACTCACAGCACAATATTTACAATCTGATGAACAGGGATTTAAATGACAAAGGAACCAAAGTACAGAAGCATCAACAAATCAAACAGCTCCCAAAGCTCACAGAAGCAGCTGTGCTCAGAAGTTCAGTCATCAATACCTCTCTGCGTTCCAAAAAGTCAACTGTCAGTGGCTGCTGTTCTCTTTTTATGGTGATTTAACAGAGGTTCAGAAGTAAGGAGGGACCCTAGCTGACTTTAAAGCTGAAACCATAGTTGCCAGTTAAAGTGGACATATGAATTGTGATGGAGCACTTGGTCCATTTAGTTCAGTACTAAGTGGGCCAACTCAGATAAGACTGAGGAACTGTTAGTGGGTGGTTGCCTAGACTGGATGGGTGGGAGATCATCTGCTCTTGATGGGGTTACGCTTCCTCTGAAGGAGCAGGTTCGTAGCTTGGGGGTACTCCTGGATCCTTTGCTATCGCTCGAGGCTCAGGTGGCCTCAGTGGCTTGGAGTGCCTTCAATTAGCTTCGGCTTGTAGCCCAGCTACACTCCTATCTGGACAGGGATAGCCTAACTACTGTTGTCTATGCTCTGGTGACCTCTAGGTTAGATTACTACACTGCGTGATATGTAGGGCTGCCTCTGAAGACGGCTGAGAAACTTAGCTAGTGCAGAATTCAGCGGCCAAGTTGCTCACCGAAGCAAGATGGTTTGAATATATTACACCGATCCTGGTCCAACTGCACTGGCTACCGATTAGTTTCTGGGCCCGATTCAAAGTGTTGGTTTTGATCTATACAGTGGTACCTCAGGTTACATACGCTTCAGGTTACATACGCTTCAGGTTACAGACTCCGCTAACCCAGAAATAGTGCTTCAGGTTAAGAACTTTGCTGCAGGATGAGAACAGAAATCGGGCTCCGGCAGCGTGGCAGCAGCAGGAGGCCCCATTAGCTAAAGTGGTGCTTCAGGTTAAGAACAGTTTCAGGTTAAGTACGGATCTCCGGAACGAATTAAGTACTTAACCTGCTTTAAAAGGCTCAGGACCACAATACCTCAAGGACTGCCTCTTTCCATATGAACCCTGAGATCAGATTCTGAGGCCCTTCTTCATGTGCCACCTCCTCGAAAGACCCGGAGGGTGGCAACATGAGAACGGGCCTTCTCTGCAGTAGCTCCCCATCTTTGGAGTGTGTTGGATTTTCTCTCTGTATGTGTGAGAATCATTTGTTCCAGAATCAGAGAAGAACAGAGAAGTTTCAAGAAGCAGCAGAGGGCTGAGATTGTTTTGTCTATACAAGGATGTTTTTCGCTGGGACTGTTCTTTGGACACTTGACTGAATCTTTATGGCATCCATGAATGTTTATTGCCTTCTTTGTGTACATTCAGCCTCAAAGAATCTTCCAAGGAAGGAGCTGTGTTGAGATGTAACTCTGCTAAGTATGGATACTGGAACACATGCACAGCAAAAGTGATTCTGGACCCAGTCCTTCTAAATCATCCATCAGAGGTTTATGGATTGATGCAACAGAATGCTGTCCCCAGGGAAATTCACCTGGTACCTTCATTATACACCTTTAGGTGCCAGGCAAAAACGTTTCTTTTGGCCTTTGGTTGATTTGATTAACATCCCATGCCTTTTCAAAATGTGGTGGGGTTTTTTTTTGGGGGGGGGTTGCTGGGTTGTTGGTTTTATTTTGATTATGTATTTTGTGGTTTTAGATTTTGATTTTATTCTGTGAACTGCTCTGAGACCTCCAGGTGGTATATAAATTCAATAAATAATAATAACAAAATACGTACATACATACATACTCACTCACTCAAGGGCAGTCTTGTTGGAAGTGGCATAACACAAAATGGCTGCCCAGAGGGGTGTGGCATAGCATAACATGACTGTCACATACAACAGAGCCAAAAAAGAGAGGGCTGCCAAAATGTGCATGTATGCTCCTTCATCAGCCACCATCAGTTGGGCGTGTGAGAGAGAAGGCACTTCCATCAGCCATTGCCATACTCACAGAGAAAGCCTATTTGCAATTCTCTGATGTTCACCATGGAAGGAAGGGTGTGGGTGGGCAATCCTGGCAGCCAATGAAGCATGGGCATGTTTAAGGGGGCACCTTCAGCGTAAAAAGAGGCCTGGTAAACAGGAATTGAGCAAGAAGAGCAAACAACCCACAGCCACCTGTGCAACTCAAAAATCTGCCCTGGAAGGTCTCCCAAGAGGGAGGTGGGAAAGGAAGATAAAGTCTCAAGTTTACAAGAGGAAGTTTGTTTTCTTCACACATTGATAGCATTGGATGCAACCCTCTGAGCTGTTACCATGATACTGTGTTTTCAATCATATGAAGACCACCTAGTGTGGGCTGTGCCCCCAATGGTGGTGTGATAAAATGAGCTCATATATAGACAAATGGTGTGAATTAAATGTTGAAATAGTAATTTCAACTGTTAGTTTCCCCTTACGATGCTCTTTAGCAGTTTAGAGATATTGGTACTCGTCTTGCACAGAAGAGTGGTATGAGTGGTGGCATGGCACCGCTCAACAGTAGTGGCCGGTCCTGAGAGTTGATGACCCTCAATGGTCCTAATCTGCATTTCAGTGGAGCCCGGATGAGCAGAAGCATGCAGATGAGCCTTGCGACACCTGCATCATTTGCAGATACAAAATATTGCTTCTGTGCAAAACACCAATAGCCAAACTAATAATGACCGCTCCCCACTTAAAACGGGGGGCGCCTTTTGCGTGGACGCGTGCAGCCCTGGATCTGGAGTGGCCCCATCAGCATAGGCTTTGCCTTCCCTCAGGTGGGATACCTGGAGGTCCCCGCCTACCCCAGTGAGTTGTCCAATCCCACTTGGGGGAAGCGTTGCCAGGGAAACCAGGCCAGGTAAGGGGAGGGATTACCTGCCCACACAATAGAGGGTGGATCTTAATTGTTAATCCTCACTTGGCTCCAGAGCTTCTCCCACCCTACCCACCCTCAGTTAATGTCTTCTTTAGCAGGTTAACTTTTCTTCATAGGTTTTGCAGGTTAACCTGTCTCCACAGGTATGCGGGCGCTGCTACGATAAGGTCGCTGTTAAAGGGCCGGAAAGGAATTTCCCTGCATTGGCAGGTTTCCCCTTTCCCGTAGCAAAACGTCACAACTTTGGCGGTATCAGGCCTTGGGCGGAATCCTTTAGTACATCTTCCTCTTTGCGGCGGCGATACCAGGGTTCCCCGTTAAAGGGGTTTTTGAAGGGAGGCTTTGGCCGTACGCCGAAAGGTCGTCATTGCTCTCCCCTGCGGCGGTGTAACGGGGGCGGCTATATCTGCTTGAACATATGTTCTCCAGAGCCGGCCCATCCCCCCCCCCACACTGGATAACCCTGATGCTCCCTAGGTCCCCGGCTGGGGACTAGGGAGGGAGAACGCCCAATGCCTGAGCCAAGGTCTACCCACATTTGAAATTTAATAAAGTTGTGGCCAATTTAATCCCATAGCACGTTGTCTAGAGTCGTTATTCCACATGACGGGGGGGACCACTCGGGATCTGGGGACTCCGCCTGTCCACGCAAATGAGCACACTGAACTTTCGTCCGTCCTATGGAACAACATATTTCAGGGAAAGTTTCAAGTCACTAAAAATCCTAAAGCAGCATTTTTGGAACACTAGTTGCAGGGCACAAGGTAAAGTTTGAATTATCTCTGAGGGGTCAGTTTGCATTTGTAGATTTCCCTTTGGAATAGTCTCCCAACCCCTCCTCAATATTCATTTTTTATCCCTACTGAAATGTTTGTAATAATAATAATAATAATAAGAAGAAGAAGAAGAAGAAGAAGAAGAAGAAGAAGAAGAAGCACCTGGGGTTGCCACAGCCGGTGTCATTTGTTTGCTTATTTTTTTGGCCTCTCTGAACATATTTGCAGTTACAATTGGGATTATAAAGGCAGCATTTCCTTCTGTGATGCATTCAAGGTCATACACCATGTTCCCTTGCTTTGCTCTGTATCGCCAGAGTAATAAAAAAAGGTAATGCTCCTTCTTACATTGAGGAGCAGATCTCATTTCTGCCGAACATCTGTGCTGTATGAATTGTCCTATTACACCCCGAACACCAATTCTTTGGTAATATTATCAACTTCATTCTTTCCTCTACATTTATATTTATGTTGATATGAGGCAACTGGGAGATGCTGTGTTTGAAGCATGCATAATTCGAATGGGTATAAAGTGCAAGGAAGGCCATTTTGCTAATAGGAATATGTAGATTCAAAGAAGGAAAATCACAGGCAGAAAGCGGGAGCTAGTAGAAATATGGAAAAGGTACAGTGTGCACCACTGGGCTGTTTGAAGAATGATGCAGGTAACCCTCTAGGGCTGCTGGTCTGGAGGCAAGGCAGGAAGCCAACCGGCAGCCATGCAGGTGAGCAGAGAGTCTAAAGCAGAGTTTCGGCTTGCAAGTTCACCTTCCATCTTTACTAGAACCCCATGGTCCATCAGTTGGTGCCAGGTACAAAATGGTGGCTCCGAGGACAAAACCAATTACCCACTGTACCATGGGACACTGGAACAACCAGGGGACACAGTGGAATACAGTTGCTGAGTATTCGTTCTCATTGCAGAGGAGGGGCTGTGGGCTTTCTTTGTATTGCCTCAGTTTCTCTCCTTGGTCTTATACCCCTGCCCTTAAGCTCCTCTAGCTGAACCTCTAATTCGTTATGGTATCAAAAGGTACATTTTGCATTTTGATCAGCGGATTGTATTTCCATGACTGAGCCACAACATTCAAGCCGGTTCTGACGGGCAGCTTCCAACATATATAAAAGCATAATAAAACATTAAACATTTTAAAAAACAAAACACTTTCCTATACATGGCTGCCTTCCGATGTCTTCTAAAGGTCGTATAGTTATTTATCTCCTTGGCTTTGGGGGGGCGTGTCACATAACTTCATACCCTCCAACATTTCTCCAATGAAAATAGGGATGTCCTACCCTACCCACCAACATTTCTCCAATGAAAACAGGGACATCCTAAGGAAAAGCAGGACATTCCAGGATCAAATCAGGAACCAGGATTGCTTCTGTAAATGCGGGACTTTCTCTGGAAAATAGGGATACTTGAAGGGTCTGCTCTCTTCTGCCCCCACTTCTGGCCTAAAAGTTCACTCTTTGTTTTGGTAATGGGACCAGCTCTATAGGAACAGTTGGAGTCAAATTGGCCTGTTGTGTCATCTACTTATCTGACTCCCATTGCAGGGAACTGCACTACAGACAGCCACAAATATGACTTTGATCCGTGTTAGCCTAATTGTCCATTGCATTTGTGAAATCAAAAACTGGAGATCAGACCAAACTTAACCGCACGGAGAAAGTGAGTGTTATTGTTAAGTTGCCTTAATACAAAGAGTAACTACTTGAGATGCAGGGAAAACAGCTCGAGGAATAGACGGGAGGACTCTTCTCGAAGATTGCTGTCAGGAGGAGGTGCAGACTATTCCTTTGAAGCTAATGTAGTCAAATTTCCTGGGGCTGGTGCCGCCTTGGGCTGGAGCATCATCTGAATGAGACACATTTCTGTCTAATCCTGCTGAACGTAGATAAGTCTGCCAATTGAAACTGTAAGAGGCCTGACAGCCAATGGCACCAGCTTTGTAATAGCAAATGACTGGTGCTGAAATATCAGAAATGGAACAGCACTTTCTGACAGCACAAAATGAATGTGTATGACAAGACATTTGAGCCACAGTCATTTTCTGCTCAAACAAGTTGTCTCTTCGCACCAAATATCAGATCTACCTTAGTAACTAAATGGGCAAGTTTCATTTCCTTGCTGACATTTAGCGCTTCTTCTTTGCCCATAGATTGGTTAGCATTTCACAAGTGGCTTTGATGTCACTTATGCAATCTCAGTCCTTCATGTCACATCAGAAGCTTCTGCTGTTTCTTTTGTGATAGGCACTACGCCAAAAGAGAAAAAGGAAAAAGTTTTAATTGTGCTTCGCTACAAGTCTGTGGTGCCCTTTTGAGACCAGTCTTTGATGTGGCTTCTGATTGCTAGTTGGACAACCCATCTCAGGAGGCCACCATTTTGCTGAAACTAAGCAGGTCTAGGTGACATTGGTGTCTGAATGGGTGACCCATTGGGAACCACTTTTACACCACCTTGGGCTCCATCATGGAAGGAAGGTGGGATATAAATTCAAGAAAAATAAGTACTTCTAGGCCAAAGTGACTCGCTGGGTGGAGAGGAAATGCCAGCACCATCAGGTCTCAGGGACTGGGCAGAAGAGGAGGGTTGGAGGCTGCCTCCCCAGCCTGACCCTTCTAGAGAAGAAGAAGGATGTTCAGAATTACAGCAAGGGTTTGAGGGAGATCACAACAGAGGTAGATGAGGGGGAAAGCTGGGAAATAATGGGAGAGGAGGAGGGGGAGGAAGCACCAGGGGAGACAGCTGAAGGACACAGTGTCTTTAGAAAACATTCCAGACCCCCCCCCAAACCTGACGAGCATTTAAAGTAGAAGAGCAAAGAGCTCAAAGGCAGAGGGCACTTTTCAGCACTCGTCGTGATGATGCATGAGAGAGGGAAGGGGTGGAGACTCACTTGGGGTGATGCCATTATCCCTAGAGGCTGCATTTCCAAGCCTCTTTGTGAATATTGAATAAAAAGCAGTTGGTAAGGAATTTCCTTGTCTTATCCATTCCTGGCAACCTGCCGTAGGGGTGGGATCCTCTGCCGCCTGACATCAGGACTGGAAATAGTGAGGCAGCAAGGAGGTCAGTACAGTGGAAGTCCACTAGTAGGAGTGCCAGATTGGCCCTGCTGCTGTGTTTGTACCATGTTGACCTCTCCTGGTACTCTACAGCAACCCACCTGCCAGGAAGCTATCATAGCAACCCCTCTGGGATTCACGAACCTGTGAATTTTGTGGTTGGCTTAAGAAAAGTTTTATACAGTGCTCAATGTTAGTTTCTGTTTGCCACTGTGCAGCTGCTTGGAGTCACAGGACTCTGTTTACATTCCAGAGACAGTCCAGGCTGTTGGAAGTCTCACGAGAGACAGGAGACGGATAGGATGTTTTACTGGTTTCCTCTTCCTTTGCTCCTTTGTTTCATTTGCTCTCTGCTTTCATAGAGAGAGGATGTATATTTCTTTGCTGTCTGTGTAGTAAGAAATAAAGCATAGTGATGTAGCCATAAATCTCATCACTTCCCTGTGCTGGAAACTTTGCTGAACAGGAATGTGCCTGAGGCCCATTCAAAGGCCCAGGTCATTAATTATCGTCGGGAGGCGATTCCGAAGGACTCGGCTGGAGGAAAACAAGCTTTATCAGCTTGGCCGAGCGGAGATCCCGACAATTTTGGTTATGGGCCCAGAAGAACGGCAGAAGACCAGAATGCAGCAGCTTATCTTCTCCACGTGTCTAGAAGATTGATGAGAGTGTTGTACAGAAGTGTGCTAGACAAACTAAACTTCATTGCCAGATGTTCAAGACTCCCTACAATATATTGGATAATCAGGTGGTTGTACAATGTAAAGCAGCTTGGCGAAATAAATAACCAGCATAAAAAGAACAATATTCATGGTAAGAAAACAGTTTCAAAATCATAGAACCTTGGTTTTATAATAGGCATGAGGTTGGGAAATGACCTGGTCATTTTTATTCCAATAATGGAACTTCCAACAATCTTATTATTCTGCATGTTTTGCTGAGCTCTGGAGCAGTACCCATTTTGTGTTTAGGAAAGAAACAGTCTGTGATGTTAGGGAGTTCAAAGGGAGTGGTGTCCTTGAAGGCTCTTTGTCCAATGGAGCACTATTACAATCATTCATATGCTGTTGATTTTTTGTTAAAAGATCTCATCTCTTATAGGAAAACATTGCCATGACTGGCATCACCATTTTAGCCAGGTGCTCACTTAAACGAGAAAGGCAAAAGGTTTGCTTGTTTTGAGTTTTGTTTCTGTTTATTTTTGGCAATATATGCCGGTGGTTATTTTAAAACCATATTTCACATATCTGATATTTTGACAATGTGCTCACATACATTATATTTCTCAATGATAATAACAGCTATTTGGTGGCCTTCTTTTCCCAGGAAAGTTTAAGCAATGGTTGAATGATTTGCTAAAATAATAACTGGAATGACACCCATACTGAAAAACCTCTCTTCCCCCTTTTGCAGAGGGGTGGGAGAGGAATGAAGTGCACTGATTTGATGACCTACTGCATTATTTATGTTTGGTTCCATCTATGTTCATTCAAAGGAACACAGGAAGAAAACAAGTGCCGTCTGAGCAAAATGCATAATCTTAACTTGGAAAAATGTGGCTACTGAAAGTAAATAGAAATTCCTGAGGCACATGCTGTTGAGCACACCCCCCCTGCCCCCTCCACAATATATGTTTAATGGCAACTGTGCCAACCTGTTGCTTTGCATTGTTTGCAGTGATTTTCCCAGGCTTTTAGCCTCTGATGGATTTTCTGTTACTGCTGTGATTGTTTTTAACACTGCCTTTTACTGCTCTTAATGGTGTTGTTGATTATTGCTGTTTTATTGTGCTTTATGGGCTATTGTTAACCACTCTGTTGTTGTTTTTTATTAATGGACAGTATAGAAATGTTTTTTATAAATACATATATTGTATCTCTCTCTCTTTGTGTGTGTTACACACATATATTTGCACACACACAGAGAAAGGATGATTTCATAGTGAAGTTACTATTTGCTCTATCTGCTTGCATTTTTAAACGCTAGCAGGGATACTGAATGCTGGCAGAGGTAGGGAATATGTGGCTCTTTAGGTGTTGCAGGACTCCAACTCCCATCAGCCCTAGCTAGAACAGCCAAGAGCCACAATCATCAGGGATAATGTGAGTTGTAGTCCCTCAACACCTGGAGAATCACAAGCTCCTTTTATCCCCGGTCATCTTTGTAATGTGGTATTAGGTAAAGGTAAAGGACCCCGTGTGGTTAAGTCCAGTCAAAGGCAACTATGGGATTGCGGCACTCATCTTGCTTCAGGCTGAGGGAACCGGCATTTGTCCACAGACAGCTTTCCAAGTCATGTGGCCAGCATGACTAAACCGCTTCTGGCGCAATAGAACACCATATCTGAAGCCAGAGTGCACGGAAACGCCGTTTACCTTCCCGCCTCAGTGTTACCTATTTATCTACTCGCAATGGCATGCTTTCGAACTGCTAGGTTGGCAGGAGCTGGGACAGAGCAACAGGAACTCACTCCTGACCTTCCAATCGGCAGACCCAAGAGGCTCAGTGGTTTGGACCACAGCGCCACCTACGTCCCTCTAATGTGATATTACAATTACATAGCTGTATTAGTCTACATTTTGATTAGTGTTCCAGTGTTTAAGGTAAAGGTAAAGGGACTCCTGATCATTAGGTCCAGTCGTGACCGACTCTGGGGTTGCGGTGCTCATCTCGGTTTACTGGCCGAGGGAGCTGGCGTACAGCTTCCGGGTCATGTGGCCAGCATGACGAAGCCGCTTCTGGCGAACCAGAGCAGCGCACGGAAACACCGTTTACCTTCCTGCCGGAACGGTACTTATTTATCTACTTGCACTTTGACGTGCTTTCAAACTGCTAGGTTGGCAGGAGCAGGGACCGAGCAACAGGAGCTCACCCCGTCGCAGGGATTCAAACCGCTGACCTTCTGATCGGCAAGTCCTAGGCTCTGTGGTTTAACCCACAGCGCCACCCGTGTCCCTTTCGCTCCAGTGTTTACCTGCAAATATTTCCAGGAGTCCAAAAGTATGTCTGGAAAAACCCATACCTCACCTTGCTTTTAGTTTATCACAGCCTGTTTGGCGATTGGCTGCTCCTTGATAAGATGCTGCTTCAGTCTCATGCTTTTCTTCAACCTGTATCCTTTCTGGGGGCAGCGGTGTCATCACAATCTGAGTTGGCTGTGCGATGACATCAGAGAGAGAAAATGAAACAGATTTGGAGCATTTTCTGGACGACGTTGCCTGCAGTGTGAGCCAAGTGGGAATTACGTACCGGACATAATGGTAATGGTATCATGATGCCATAGATATTTGGCTATGCAATGAAATAATGGAATGCAAACTCAGAGATAATAATAATAATAATAATAATAATAATAATAATAATAATAAATTTTATTTATACCCCACGCTCCCCAGCCAAGACCGGGCTCAGGGCGGCTAACAACCAATAATAAAAACAAGTTGATTAAAATACAATTAAAAAAAACAAGATTAAAATGCAACATTAAAACATTAGGATGCAGCCTCTTCACAGGAGAAAGGAAAAAGAAAGAGGGGGAGGGAATCAAACTGATTGTAAACCAAAGTCCAGGTGGAACAACTCTGTCTTACAGGCCCTGCGGAAAGAAATCAGATCCCACAGGACCCTGGTCTCATGAGACAGAGCGTTCCACCAGGCTGGAGCCAGTGTAGAGAAGGCCCTGGCTCTGGTTGAGGCTAATCTAACTTCCTTAGGGCCCGGGACCTCTAGGGTGTTGCTATTTATGGACCTTAAGGTCCTCCGTGGGGCATACCAACTATTATAATTTCAATAATAGTTAGGGCAATACTACCTGCATATACATCAGCCAGAAAACAACCCTCTATAGCGGTGCCCTGTGTGATGCCCTGTGGAGCCCGCTGGGCGCTCAGTGCAGATGAATCGGTCATGCTACCCTAAATACACCCCACACCTGGTAGACTGGTGGAAAGCTCTGCCTCCTCATAGATGTTAGGATGGTAGTGTTTCACCAGGGTGTTTTGAAATAAAAATAGAAGATTTTAAAAATAAAAGATAAGATGATATAATGTGTCAACGTGTCAAAAAAAGAGGAAGGAACAATGGGGGAGATCAATAAACATGCAGACAGATGGCAGAAAGGAAGGAAGAGCATAAAAATAACTATCCGATGAAAAGCTAGCACAGATTTAATGATTTGTTTTGAATTAACCTAACCATTGATGCTGCATTGAGCCTGCTGATAGAGCCTGGGCAGCAAAATTTATAAACCTAATCCTTCAATTTGGCCCGCATATTATTTTGGGGGGTGGGGTGGGGAGAGGGGAGGAAGTTATATAATTTTCGCATTCAGATAAGCAGGCTGGTGGGTAGTTCTTATGTCATCATCAGTTTGAGACGTCTCCTTCTCTAGCCCATAATGTGGGAAATGATTGCCAGCAGGTGTTTAAGGTGCTGTGTTAGATGAAGAAGTTATTTAAGCTAATGTGCCAGCTGCAGAAGGCAGTGGGAGGAAGAAACAACCTGGTGTATTGGGTTTCCTTTGATTAAAGGCTTCCTAGCTTGATATTTACCAGCTTCTACAGCCATCAGTTAGGGATTTTGTGGCTGTGAATTGCACTCCCTTATTGCTGGGATGCAGAAACCCATACATAAAACTAAAACTTAGTGTAGGAAAAGACTTTCTGCCCACCCAAAGTAGGCTCGACCAAGCTAACCGCAGGGGCATCAAACTGTTTGCAATGAATGGACTTAGAGGGACCTAATTGGGCATCAGTTTGAGCTGTATAAGGGACGTGAGTGGCGCTGTGGGTTAAACCACAGGGCCTAGAACTTGCTGATCAGAAGGTCGGTGGTTTGAATCCCCGCGACGGGGTGAGCTCCCGTTGCTCGGTCCCTGCTCCTGCCAACCTAGCAGTTCGAAAGCACGTCAAAGTGCAAGTAGATAAATAGGTACCACTCTGCCGGGAAAGTAAACGGAGTTTCCGTGCGCTGCTCTGGTTCGCCAGAAGCGACTTAGTCATACTGGCCACATGACCTGGAAGCTGTACGCCAGCTTCCTCGGCCAATAAAGTGAGATGAGCGCCGCAACCCCAGAGTCAGCCACGATTGGACCTAATGGTCAGGAGTCCCTTTACCTTTATCTTTGAGCTGTATGCTTCACAATCTGAACCTTGAATGTTACCTGCCACTGTAAAATGGATATTTGCAGGTGGCGAGGTGGTGGGTGCATTTGTTGATGCCATGCTTGTTGGACCGCCCATCGCCTTGCTATTAAAGACCCATTTTTTTTTATCCAGAGCAGAGTCAGCAGGTGAGTGGAACCCCACTGGTCCCCCAGTCCTTGATGAACTACAATATTGCACTTGTGTATTGGGCCCATTCAGTTAATTTTTCCTTTATTCCTTTATTTGCTCCAAAATTAAGGTAATGAGAAACAAAAGGGTATGAATAGTTCCTTCTGCTTTTTTTTTTTTTTTAAGTATTGCATGCATATCTATTTATCACTCATTTCATGGTCATGGGGGCTTACATTCCTCTAATGTCAGTTGTGCCAGCAGAGCTGATTTTCATTTAATCACAGAATTGTAGACTTGGAAGGGATCCCAAGGGCCATCTAGTCGAACCCCCTGCAATGCAGGAATCTCAACTAAAGCATCCATGCCAGATGGCCATCCAACCTCTGCTTAGGGCCCTCGTATTTACGGGACAGCCTCTCCTGGTATGTCCCACAGAGGACCTTAAGGTCCATGAATAATCATAGTTTAGAGGTCCCGGACCCTAAGGAAGTTAGATTATCCTCCACCAGGGCCAGGGCCTTCTCAGTGATGGCTCCGACCTGGTGGAATGCTCTGTCCCATGAAACCAGGGCCCTGCAGGATTTAACTTCCTTCTACAGGGCCTGTAAGACAGAGCTATTTTGCCTGGCTTTCAATTTGAACTTAGCCTGATCTTTTATTCCCCTTTCTTCCCTCCCCCTCCCCTTTTTATGAAGATTACCTGCTAATTCTCCCCTGGTCTCCTCACTGGCCCAAATAGGACTAACTTAGCCAGCTAGCCCTGGTGATCATCTAATGTTTATTGAATGGATTTTCCCCCTAAATTGATTTTTGAATTCTGAATTTATTGTTATTCACATTTTATACTGTATTTTATGCTGTTTTTTGTTGCATCAATTAAGTGTTTTAAATTTATTGTTAGCCACCCTGAGCCTGGTTTTCTGAACCGGGAAGGGCGGGGTATAAATAGAAAATTTATTATTATCATTATTATTATTAAAAACCTCCAAGGAAAAACAGTCCACAGTTTCCTGAGGGAGTCCGTTCCACTGTCAAACAGCTCTCACTGTCAGAAAGTTCTTCCTTATGTTTAGCTGGAATCTCCTTTCTTGTAACTTGAACCCACTAATTCAATCCCTACTCTTCAGAGTAGGAGAAAACAAGCTTGTTCCCTCTTGCATGTGACAGCCCTTGAGATATTTGAAGGTGGCTCTCATATCTCCTCTTTTCCATACCCTGCTCCTTCAACCGTTCCTCATAAGGTTGGTTTACAGACCCTTGACCATCCTCTGGGATGCCCTCCTCTGTACATTTCGTAAAGCCTCTCCTCCTTACAGAGGGGAGGAGTTGTGAGCAGGAGCCGTTTCCCGTGTTGGCAGGGGCATTCCAGCCCCCTGCCCAGCTGGCCTGGCTGCCGCGCCACGCCCCCTGGTAGCCAACCAACCAGGTGGAGGCTTGGGGGCAGGGTTTTGCCACTCAAACGTGGCCCCGGCAGCACTTCCCTTTCATTCCACTGCTGGTTTTCCTCAGATCACCCACCCTCCCTCCCTTTAGTTCACTGCTTGGTTCTTGACATTGCTATGGACCTGTGGTTGGTTGCCTTGGTTGTCCAAAGGGCCTGGTAGGAATTTTTATCCAACTGGCAAATTGGCACCAGCCACTTGGTTTTTCGCCTACCTCGTAGCAACCGCCTTGTAACAGTTAGGCATTGGAATATGTTTGTGTATTGGAGGGCAGGGTGTGGCCATCAACTACCCCTCCACAGTATAGGTATTCTGATAAAGGAATCCGACGGTCATGGATCCTGTCCGCCGCCCTTGCTGGTGGCTAGGGCCATGGCACGACCCCTGGTGACATCAGGGGGAGCTTTCAGTTGTATTTGCATCAACAGGTTCCTCCCACTGGTGGTTAACCCTTGTTAGACTCACCCCTCCCTGAGGGGGTGGAGTCGCGCTCTGTTGTTTTATCCAATGCCTAAGCCAATACCTCTCACATGCTGTAATCAATAAAGTTGTGGCCTTTTTTAGCCCATTAACCTAATATACTGTGTCCACGTGTCTTTCTTATCCCCAAGTGGGTGGCGGGTCCTTGAATCACAACTACTGTATTTTTCGCCCTATAGGACGCACTTTTCCCCCTCCAAAAATGAAGGGGAAATGTGTGTGCGTACTATGGGGCGAATGCAGGCTTTCGCTGAAGCCTGGAGAGCGAGAGGCGTCGGTGCACACCGACCCCTCTCGCTCTCCAGGCTTCAGGAAGCTATCCGCAAGCCTTGCGCGCCCGGCGGGAGGTCCCACCGGGCGCACAAGGCTTGTGGGCAGCAGCCTGCAGCCCAAAGCACGAGGCGAGCTGCGGAGCCCGCCCCGTGCTTCGGGCAGATGTCGGCAAGCCTCGCGCGCCCTGCAGGAGGTCCCGCCGGGCTCGCAAGGCTTGCAGGCAGCAGCCTGTTCTGGGGCTGGGGTCGGGGGGAAGCTCGGGCCAGCCCCGTGCCTGGGGGGGAAATAATTTTTTTTTCTTTATTTCCCCCCCCCCCAAAAAAACTAGGTGCGTCCTATGGGGCGAAAAATATGGTACACCATGGAGGCAGAAATATGTTCCCTGGTGACTGTAGGCCACGTTGGGAACCCCTGAAGGTCCTGATACAGCCCCCCCTTACAAGTTACATTAGACATCCTTGCTCTGCTGGGATATAAAATCTGGTGAATTTAGTATCTGCAGCATGGTTTGAAATGACTTCTTCTTCTTTTTTATGTACTTACTTAGTAATCTAAGAGTGCAGGTATTCATTGTCCTTTTCACGAGCTGCTGGTGCAGTCTACTTCCAACTGATCAGCACAACATGGTTTTAACAATGTTTTAGCATCACATTTATATTTAGTTCGCCTGCTTGTTGCAAGGGCTATTTAAATATGCAAAGGAATTGACACGCAGCGAGGCTAAAAATGTTTGAGAATGCATCCAGGAACGCATTCCGTTCTCAGCATAGGTTCCTAGTTAGATACAATGCCCATTTTGCCATAAAACGTCTTGTTTACTGCACTAAAAAAAATAGGTAGATTCATATTTCAATGAGTCACACTCCGCTCGGTCCACCTTTCATCATGGCTATAAGCAGCAGCACCGTTCAAACCATTATAGTACTTTAGTGTCATTATGCTGTACAGTTTGCAAATAAGATACACTGTTATAAAGGAGAAATCAATGCTCTTTCTCCTCTCTTTGGAGCACTTATTTCTGAAAGAAATACTGTTATAGTTATCATTCCCATAACTCTGACAGCTTTCCTTATCCGTCATGCTGAATTATTCTTTTTATGATATTAGTACTTTTACTTACTTAAAGCAGCTTTCGTTTATCTGATGTATTTTTCTTACATTTTATCCCACTTTTCTCCTGGAAAGGAGATCCCAGCTTTTTCAAAAAGCCTCCATAAAAGACCAGGCCTTCCTTCCTTCCTTCCTTCCTTCCTTTCTTTCTTTCTTTCTTTCTTTCTTTCTTTCTTTCTTTCTTTCTTTCCTTCTTTCCTTCTTTCTTTCTTTCTTTCTTTCTTTCTTTCTTTCTTTCTTTCAAGTTATTTTAAAGGCACTCTTTGAGCTGTGTCCTCACACCAAGTGACGTACAAAGGAATGAAACATTAAGGTAGAAATGACCACAGCAAATTAGATGCTCTGGAGATAATTTAAGACAGTGGCATGCCACCCCATAACACAAAATTCTGTGGGTGGCTTTCAAAGCCTACCTAAACTCCAGAATTGAAGATGCAAAGCAAAAAATGCATTGGAAAATAGTTGCGAGGTTTGGTGGGCCGCCACTGATAAGCTCATGTCTCTTGTGCATGCTCAGCCTGATTGTAACTGTGGGTACTCGAGAAGTTCACCTGAAGTTGATTTTAGAATATGGGCTAAGGATTATATCAGGCACCCCCAAACTAGGCCCTCCAGCTGTTTTAGGACTACAACTCCCATCATCCCTAGCGAACAGGACCAGTGGTTGGGGATGATGGGAGTTGTAGTCCCCAAACAGCTGGAGGGCCAAGTTTGGGGATGCCTGGATGAAAACCATGTAAGGCTTTAAAGCTTCAGACCAGCACTTCGATTTGGATTCAGAAGTCTACTGGTAGTCTCTGCAACTGATGCAAAATTAATTCTTCACTACCACCCAGGCAACCACATTTTGCCACTCTAGCTGTAGGGTCTGGAATATATTCAGAGGCATAATCTAATCTGAAGGAAACCAGAATATGGGTCCGGTCTCCTTGCTCTAGAAAGGGCAGCAAGCAGAGATTCTGGGAAACACTGCTGGTCACTTCCATTATTTCAGCATCAGTTTACATGAATAAACTGAAGGGGCACTAAATCCACCTTCTTGCTCCCAAACAGCTGATGGGCTGGGGAATATATCCCTATTTGTGTGTGTAATTCCATATCCAGTTAGAAGTCTGCACAGAAAATGCCATGCTATTTCAGGACACCAGACTCTCTCTCTCCCCCCTCGCCCTCATTTCAAATCATTTTTCTCATGTATGTGCCAAGTTAAACTATCCTGCACATATAGGCAGGTTGTTAGCAATTAGCACCAATGTGGGATGCCATGGTTTTAACAGAGCCAGAAACTGAGGGAATAGTGCCTTGTTATATTCTTATGGGTACTGTCAGGGAACTGACATTGGAGAGAAAGGAGGAGGCGAGGCTCCAAAACGATGCAGGAGAGGGGACCAGCAGGGGGGAAGGAATTCAGCGTAACACCAGTAGAGAAGAGAAGGAGATGGAGGAGTTGGAGACAGGGCTCCAAGACCCTTCACCAGAGACTAGTGGAGAGAGCACTGACACGCCTCTGCCTTCCCCTTACTTGCGCAGACGAGTGCCGCGCAGGGAAAGTAGGAGGAGACTTGGCGTCAAACAGCTCTTATGCTGGAAGAGGTTCAAGAAACGCCCACTGACGGATTCTGCAAGCGACTGACCAGCCACGGAGTGTGGGCTGTCAGCCAAGGCATGGTGAACCAAGCAATCTGACTGAACTTGCAGGCAACTTACGCACAAGTAACCCCTTACTACCATTACAGGTACATTTCAGCTCACGCAGCCTGATGATGTTGGCAATCTACTTGAAGCTTGGAGGCTTACCATGTCTTCTCTTGACCTACAGACGGTGGCTTTGAAAGCTGGATTTCTGGGATGTTTAATGCCTCCTTAAAGGAAGATGTGAACCAAGCTATGTTGAAAGAGGCAGTGGAGAGATCGCTGTTTAAGAAACCAATCATGGACCCACTGCTCTGTGCCAGCTATTCCCCAGTTGAAATCCACCATTCTTGGGTGAGGTGACAGAAGAAATGGTGACCTCTCAACTCCACAAAGTACGGGAGGAAGTTGATCATTTGGATCCATTCCAGTCTGGTTTTCACAGATATAACTGACCTTGTGATTTGTTGTTAAGCTTTCTGCTTTTGCCCATTTTAGTTATTTTAGATTACGTTCACTGTGGTTTCCTAATGATATGGTCGGCCATCTTGGATGAGGTAGGCTCAAAAAGCCAGCATATGAATAATAAATACGTAAAACTAGGGAGCACCCTCCTTCTTTCTCTGCAGCTTTCCCAAGGTATGAACTTGACTAATTTCTCAGTATTGTGAGCTTTCCTTGCTTGGCTGTTTATTAGTGACTCGGGTGTTGGTTACTGACGGAGGGTTAATCAACAGTAGAGAACTTGATTTAAATTTCTGCTCTGGGATTGGGGTGGTGGTGGTGGTTTAGCCATCCAAATAAAAACAAACCATTAATCCATGTGTTGCTCTCAATAGTCCGCTACTCTGAATAGTCAGCTAATTAAAGCATCCTTTGGGTGTGGAGATCCAGTTCTGTTCACTTAGGAAAAATAAAGCCACATTTGATGCCTGAGAAATATGTGCATCATGTAAGCAAAACCTGCAGTAGTTAATCATGACTTTGCGGGTGTCGAAGGACAAACTGCTTTGCTAGAGTGTGCATGCGAAAGGAAGCACATCAGGCAGGCTGAATGGGTACTTCCAGCAAGGATTAAAATAGTGTATAGAGCTCACTCCCTGATGTTTCTTCTCATGATACTGCAGAAAACATAATGATGTTTTTTGCCCCTGTTTTGCCCTCTGCATGAATAGAGGACTGTTGCTAGCACCAGAAAGTATTCTGGGAGTCCCCTCTGTGTGTGCTATCCCTAGGCCATTTCATCAGTTCTACTGTAGGTATTCATCACTTGATCTGTGAGACAATATAATCATCACCAGACCCTTTTGATTGTCTCTAGGCAGCAGGCAGGCTAGATGAAAAGACAAAGGGAACTCGTTTCCTCTACCATTACATTTTGAAAGTTGCTAGATTTAGCTGACTGTTTTATAGACTACTTAGGCAACTACAGTATTAACCTTTTCAAACACATTTGCATTTTTAAATAAACACTCTCCATCCTCTCAAAATAACAGAGAACCGTACTTTTTCAGCCATCTAAGACCAAGTCAGACCAAGTCATGATTTGTCTCTGGAGCTTACAGAACCACAACAAATGAACAATCGGTAATTTGACACCTGAGATCTGAGGCTGAAGATCAAGGAAACACTTCATACTACCCTCTAAAGAAGAGCTGTCCTGGCAAGAGCAGACTGAAGGAGAAGCTGGGCTGTTAGAGGTGTATATCTTGTTTTATTCATTTTTGTGATCTGCCACAAGGGTAGGGCTCACATGAACGAATCCAGCCTTCTTTGTACATGTTTCGAGAATGTTTGAAGGTGAACATCTGAATAGGGCTTGTGCCTTTCACCCAATTTAATTTGTGGCTTAGTTCAGGGTAAGATACAGATAGAATTTGGGCCTTTTTGAAATACATATTTTCACCCAGTACGGATTACATGCACAGCCAGGGTTGCATAAAAGGAAGCTCAGTGGCAAATTAATGACAAGACAAGACCGAACTCTGAGAGTGAAAGATGATAATGACAAAATGAACAGTGGGAGATTCATTAACAGGAGCGCACTAAAATGAACACACTGCTTCAATATGAGCATAATTCAATTAGATTTTTATTAGAGCTTCCCAAAATTTCATTTTCATTTGGTTTTTGCACAGAAATTAGTGTTTCATATCAGAAATATTTCAACAAGGTAATCAATGCAGATATCCAATATTTAGTGTTTGTGACACAAACAGAAAGAGATTAACTACCATGTCAAAGGGGTGAAACACCTTCTCCCCCCAACCCTATTTTCTGTTCCCTTTATATAACATACTGTACTTCCTACATTGTAATGTGATTCCACACACAATTGCTATGTAAAAGGTAAGAGCAGTATAGAACACCCCCAGGAGCAGTTAGGGACATCCCCCTGGGCCAAATTAGCTGTCAAGGACTGGCTGGAGAACGAGGAGTGGTGGGAGGCACCAGCCGGGGAACCCCTAAGGAAATCCCAGAGGAGGAAGGTTCAGAACAGAGGGATTGGTGGTGGGACACCAATGAGAGGTCAGAGGGAGAAGATTGGGAGGAGGTACTGGATATTGAAGAGACAACAGGATTTAGTGGGAAGGAGGAACCTGTGACAGGGAGCAGTTCAGACTTCAAGGCTGAAGCAGAGGAGGGGTGCCAAGAGGCTGCTTAAAAATCCTGGGGGTCTCTCTCTCCTGCTGTGACAAGCTCCCCTCCTCCCAGTCTCCAAGAACAGAATAACGAGGAGAGCAGAACAGAGGCCAGAAGTGGGCAGACACAGTTTGAGACTGCTTGGGAAACAGCCAGGAGAGGAGGAGCCTTAGAAGGAGTGGAAGGCAGGAACGTTCAGTCCTGGCAACAGCTCCATAGGGCAAGACCTGCTGGGAAGTGTTGCTGAGTTGTATGCCGTTTCCTTGAATGAAGAGTTAACTTCACTGACAACAGAGCTCTGCATCTTTCGTGCTGACCAGCATCTGACTCCAACCCTGCCATTTCGCCTCTCAAACCTAATTTGCCCCATGAGACCATTTTGACCAAGTCATGCCCACTTGCCCTACACCTCAAGTGTGGGGCTTCCAATTCTTTGCTTCCTTCCCTTTAGTTTTTTTTTAAAAAATAATATTTATTGAACATTTTCAAATATAACAGAAAAAAAAGAAATAAAACATCCATTTTATAACCTTCTTTTCATTAGCATCTTGCCAGGACTTCCCCACCCCACCTCCTCTTGTATTCCAATTCCTTCAAATAGATTCAGCAAGTTCTTACCCCAAATTTTAAACTTATTATAGTTAACCCAATGTTAAGAATGTTTTTCCATCCCCTAAAATCGACCCCGCTCCCTTCCACGAGTTCCCCTCTTTAATATGCAGAACAGATTAAAATAAAAGAAAATAGAACAAAGAATAAAATATAATTTAACACCCTTTGGATTCCAAATTTCCCTCCCCCCTTTCCCGGTTGCGTTCCCCAATGTCCATCAATGCCTGTTGTCATCCTGGAGATCCCACATCTAGGCCAAAATCCTTCACAAGTCCACTTTGCCGTCTTTTTAATAGTCTTTGCCGTCTTTTTGATCATCTTTAGTTTCAAGCGTCCAATCTTGGAAAAGCTCTATCTCAAAAAGGTCCATTTTTTCCCATCCAGATCTCTGTATTTAAGAGTAAAAACTCCAATTTTGTTTCTTTAGACCTTTCAAATCTGGATGTCCCAAATGTTCCCACTTCCAGCTTTGTCCAATTCTTGTTGTTCATGTTGTTCTTATTATTCTCTCTCCTCACTTTCCTCTAGTTTCTTTTCCTGCTCTCCTGCAAAAATGTTCCAATTCCAAAAGCTTCTAAATCCCCTACAGAGGCTTTGTTATTCAGGAACAAAACTTTACGTCAAGTCCCTTCCATTCTTCAATAGATAAATCTATTGTCTCCTTTAGTGTAGAGACGTCTGTAGACAAAATAGTGTTCCATTTCTGCAGTTTCCCAGGAGATAAAAAGTCCAATTCAAATTCCATACCAGCAATACTTGTAGTGTCCCACAGCCCCTCTAGAGGGATTATAGTAACTCAGTTTCCTTCCAGATCGCACCCAACAGTCAAAGTAACTTATTATTCCTTGTTTTAAACAATTTATATCTAATTTGTAACAAATGTAACCGGCAAAGTCCTCATAACAAAGTTCTCTTTTTATTCTTTAGCTTTGACAGCTCCTTTGACAGCTGTCAAAGCCTCTGTTTCTCCTCTCCCGGCGCTCTCGTGGATCGCTCCCGGTTCCCGGGGGGGGGGGGTTGCATTTTAGCTCACGTTCTAACTTTTCTCCTCCAGCCCAGTCTTATAATTTTCCATCGTGAAATTAGTGACTTTATCAAAATCAGGTAGCACTCGATCTTAGTTGTTAAATCCTTTGCTTTAAATCCTCTACGACAGGGGGGAGACTGACTTCCTTTTTGCACCTCCCCCGCTCGCTCCGAATTTAATTTTTTTCCCCTTTTTAAGTCCAGTTTCCAATTACTCACGGGTTGTTCTTTTTAATCCAAATTTTCAATGGAAGAAGTCAGCGCTCTCCGCCAAATGGCATGCGGCTTCGCTCGGTAGGGGAAGCGGAGGACTCATAGCACCCCCCCCGGCACCCGCTCCGTAGCCTTTAAAAAGGCTCCTTCGTGGGTCGGGGGGCGCAAACGGTGCCCGCCGAGTCACCATGCCCATGGGTTTCAGCGCCCATGGTTTTTGAGGGTCCCCGCGACGCCGACGCGGTAGAACCCAGCCCCTGCCGAGCAGGCTCCCTCCGGAGCTCGGAGGGAGTCTGCCATTCGGCGATGGCGCCAACCCGGAAGTCCTCGCTTCCTTCCCTTTAGTTTTAAGGGGATAAGTAAACTTAGTGGACAGGATTCACTCCACCAATGGAAGACCTATGTAAGGATTTCTGTTCTTCCACCATACACCACATGTGCCCTCACCAAATTGGCCTGGGGTGTGTCAGGAGAACACTCCCCCCAAAAAAACAACAACAACAACAATGACACAGCACATGTGTATGTGTGAGAGGATGTTGTTCCATCTGCTAAGCTGGATTGCTTGCACAGAGAGAATGACTGAAAGGGCATGATGTTGATGTCATGAAATCCTACTCAATATGGATCCAGAGCAGAATTCCGACATATAGTTAGCAGAGTAAAAACTTAAACACGTTGCAGGATCCCCCCAAAATAGACCAGAGGCAATTAATTCATCCAGCAGAGCTTTACTGCTACCAAAGGCAAATGAGCATAATGGTCACAAATCCAATAAATGCAGGATTGGCACAGTCCATAAGAAATCCAGTTGCAGCAGACTTAACTTAAACTTACAATAACTTATAATAAGTCTAAACCTTAGGGCGGTCCCTCCCCCTACCTGACCGATCCCCTGGCAATGCCTCCCTAGGCGGGATTGGGCGATTGGCTGAGGTAGGCGGAGACCTCCAGGTATCCAACCTGGGAAGGGCGAAGCCAGTCCGTACTACCGGGAGCCGCATTGGGATCTGGGGGGCTGCTTGTGACCACGCAAAAGATGCCCCCCCCATTTGATGTGGGGAGCAGTCACTATGTACAGAACACCACTCCAGAAGAGAGATAGAAAGAAAAAATGAAACCCAGGCTCCTTCTGGCCTCTTATTATAGCCAGCATGACCTTGACAGAAAAGATAACAGAACCAGTTTAAGCTAGCTGTACTCAGCTTCTCTGAAGTAACAACCTAAACATCATGAACCTTCTGCTTGTTTCTTTCATGTAGAGAAACTTCCAGAACCCTCTTGAATTAATAAGAAGAGGAGACATCTCTACACATTAGATCAATACTTTCTGCACTAAGAAATGCAAACAGTTGAATGCCAACCAATGTGTCATCTTGGGCTCAACTTTTCTCTCTCGTGTGAACTTCTGAACATCCTGCCTGGAATGTAACACTGAAAGCAACCAACTATTTTGCAGCAGCAGCAGCAACAACAACAGCAACATATAAAATGATGACAATGACATCTCTCCACAGTCTCACAACACAAATTGGACCAGATGAACCTCAGGGTCCCTTCCAACTCTACAATTCTATGATTCTATGTCTTACAGAACTGACATCTCAGCTCCACAGAATCCTCTTTATGAACATGTGCCCAGCATAAAAGAAAGCATTACTTTGCCTTTGATAAACCTGGCCCTGTTCATTTGCTGTGGTAAGAATCACATCATAATTAAACTGGAAAAGTAGCAATTATACTGCAAACTCATAGTGACGATGTTTCTCTGCGTGCTTGTACCGTGCCATGGTACAACAAGATCTTCTTTACAAATAAAATAAAAAAGATGACTGCTCTTTGGCACAAGTACAACAATAAAAAACAACAGTAACAAAGTATATGACAGCCTTTCTGTGGATCAAGGGCAGTGCAGATGACAGGCTATCATTTGTCTTGCTTTGTCTTTATATTATCATTCAAGGGAATAAAATGCTGGCTGATGTCCTTTTTTATGCTTCCGCATGTTAAAAGCTCGAGGTGATTAATACCTATCATCTATATCTATCATCTATCTATCTCAGCTTCTACTCAATATAATGAAAATGTAATATATAGCAGCCCTTCCAAAATTGTGCCAGGTTAACCCATGTGGTCAAAATATAGCCATGTGCTTATGTGAGGGGATTGGGGGGGGAGAGAATGTTACACTCCTTCCAAAAGATGTTCAGCACATGGGAGTCTGATAAACAGTTCCTGTGACGACTGCAAGTGGTGGTGGAATATTCCGGAAGTGGTAGAATATCAGTGAGAAGGAATGTTATGGAAGGTACCCTGAGAATGACATTGCTGGGAATGACCTTACACAGCAACCAGGCCCCCTTTCAAAAAAGAAGATTCTAGAAATCTTGGAGGAGCAATCCTGCTCACATCCAAGGACTTCTACTTCAGTTGTGATTAAGTTCTGAAACAGATGCAAGTGTTACAAAAGGGTGATATCCTGACTGACCTTCCAGACTTCTTGTGACAGGTTCTGAGGTAACATATATTTCAGGTTCCAAATGCTATATAAGCTTGTAAGTTTTAACTTCTTCCCACTTCATGGCTTAGCCCACTGCAGGCCTGAGTTTTGCCTTGCCAGGGAACTGGTTATAAACCCTCCAGATTTATCTGAGGAAAATAGGGATGTCCATGGAAAAGTGGGACATCGCAGGATTGAATCTGAAACTGGGACAGCTTCTGAAAATCTGGGACTGTCCCTGGAAAATAGGGACATTTGGAAGGTCTGTGAATATAAACTTGTGTAACGAACCTGTTATGATACCCACAACTCTGTGGACCCTGGATCAATAGGCAATTCATGCAGTACCACCAATTTTATACTGGGGCCTCTGGCTGTTAGACCAAAGTGCCTTGTTCTTTGAAAGACCAACTTAACTTATTCTTTGAACCACCATATACATTTTGGAATTGTGAGCTGGTGGCTTGCTCTCTGCTAAACCCCAGTGCCACCAGAGGCTGAAGGACAGTGACCAACCCAGCGGGGATTGGGTGACACGGGGAGTTTTTCAGTGTTTTTAAGCTATAAGCTCACATTCCATTCTCTTCTGCCGCCAACTTGTGCATGCTTACTCCATGCTCACGGTCTGGTCTGGTGTTCTTTGAGAGTGATGTCATGCAGACAGCAGAAAGTTAAATGGGAATGCAAACAGCTGAGAATGTATTGTGAAGTCTGGTGCAAACCGGGATTCGATTCGCTGCTGGGTGTAGTGGTTATGTAAATTGCAAATCTAGGTCATAGAATTAGAAAACCATGGAATTGTAGAGTTGGAAGGGACTCCCAAGGTTCATCCAGCCTTTCTTAACCTGTGGGTCCCCAGATGTTGTTGAACTACAACTCCCATCACCCCTAGCTAGCAAGGCCAAAGCTCAGGGATGATGGGAGTTGTAGTCCAACAACATCTGGGGACCCACAGGTTGAGAACCACTAAGCTAGTCCAACCCCCTGCAATGCAGGAATCCCAGCTGAAGCATCCATGAAAAGATGGCCACCCAACTTCTGCTTTAAAAAGGAAGGATAGTCTGTCACTTTCCGTGGTAGAGCGGTCTACTGTTGAGCAGCTCTTACTGATAGAGTTCTTCCTAATGTTTACTTGGAATCTCCTTTCTTGTAATTAGAATCCATTGACTCTCTCTGGAGCAGCCCAAAAGAAGCTTGTTCCACCTTCTGTGGGGCTATCATACCATCTCTCAGTCTTTGCTGCTCCTTTTTCTGCTCCCTCAACCATCAGTGTGTGATTGGTTCCAGCAATTTCTGCATCCTACTTTTTCCAGGGCTTATTTTTTGAAAGAAACTAACAGCAGGGAGAGGGACCTGCAGCAAAGTTCAATGCAGCTCCTCAAACATCAGTGATGATTATATGTAAATGTGTGACAATTTTACTAAAGAAAATGAGTAATAATGCTTAGCATTTATTGAACACATTTCAAGTGTTCAAACACTCCGCCTACATGATCCTAGTGATTCCACAACGACCCTGTAGGGTAGGCCATATCGCAGACAGGAGACAGAGACAGGGAAGAAGAGCTGTTTCCCAGGGACACCTCTTATATTTGCAGGGGAGGTGCAATTCAGTTCTCACACCAACTCATTTCAAAGTTTGTTTGAGGCCTGCTCCTACTGTCATTAATTCCTGTGGGAACAGGAAACAAGCCCAGACTAGAAAACTTTCATCCATCTCTAGTGAAAAGTATGTGATCAGCTGAATCTATTTTTACTTAAATTGTTCTTTGATTTGTTTCCCTTGGAATGTATCATGGAATGCTGAGATGTCACTAATGCTAGAATATATAAACATTATTCATTACAAAATACCGTTTCCCAGCTGGGCAGCTCCACATTTCCAGTGGTCATTTAATTAATGGATGTCTAATAGACCCATCTGCAAATCTTACAACAATGCAATACTTCCAGAAACTGAAATTGAGCTTGCCACTGCAAAAAGGATGCAGAGGGAGGAGTGAGTGGGGCAGTCGGGGTGCCAATTAACAATACAGAGGCATACTTGATCTTAGAAGCCTTAGGGGTAATCAATAATGAGTTTCCTTTCTGAGAACGTTATGTAGTTATAAGCACAAGATGATAGGCTTGAGTTGCTTGCATTTTGATAACCTTTTCCTGCATAGTTCCAACTTCTTAGTAAGTACAAAAGCTAGACCAAGTTTTATTGTACAATAAAATTCTCAACCAATTCTTGGATCAAAACACACACACACACACACACACACACAGCTCCTCCAGCCACCTAGGTTGTAAAGCACTGTCTAGTCTCCGTAAAAAATTAATAAGTACAATATTAATAAAACAACATGGGAGCTGACTAATATATACTTTCTGTCTGTCATTTCCACGGACACTGGGACACTATTTCATTTCACGAGACGTTATAAGGCTGGCAAAAGAAATGGTCTTGTTTCATGGGCTAATAAGAATTCCGAGCTGAGCTCCAGCCTAGTTCACGGCTTGAAATTTACGAGTCTCATCATTAAATTAACAGTAAGGAATTTCAAGTTCAGTGATTATAATCAGCACAATTCGTAGAGGATGGGGATTTATGAGCCTCATCAATTTAGCAAGGGAGGCCAGAAAAAATGGAACGACCCCATTGGTTAAAAAGAGTGGCAAGAGTCACAACTTCATTTGAGTTTCACTCATTGGGATCTGAACAAGTGAATAAGTGCAGGTTTCACGAGGATGAAAAACGACAAAGTCGGTACGGAGAATATGCCTTTGGATGCTAAATGTGTCAAGTGGCTAGAACCATACACTAAGGATGACAACAAATGTAGCAGTCCTGGGTCTCCTTCTCTTTCTCCTTCCTTGTCTACCTGTAATGTCTAGTGACTCTAGTTCCTAGATGGGTGCTAGTCAACAAAGTTGAGAGCCAATGTGATGTAGTGGTTAGAGTGTTGGACTAGTACATGGAGCACCATGGCTCAAATGCCCACTCTGCCATGGTTTGACCATTCCACAACTTCAATTGATTGGTTGATGGGAAAGGAAACTTCCATTTCCCATGGCAACCACAAAACTAACAATTCATGACACTGCCGCCAAATCTCCAGGAAGCACCATAGCCGGAGTCCCCTAAAGAATCTAGAACTGCTGTCTAAAGGGTTATCCTTACACTTTAAACTAAGCTAACTTCTAGAGATTTTGAATGAGAAAGTGGTGATAACAACCAGTTTGGATGACAATGTAGGATCAATCTACCAATCCCTATTGGGAGGCATGCCTGTTGTGTTTGTCCATGGAATTTTCTGGGCAGGGATACTGGAGTGGCTTGCCGGTTCCTGCTCCAGGTGGATCACGTTTAGTCAAAACTCTCCACTATGACCTGTCCATCTTGGGTGGCCCTGCATGGCATAGCTCATAGCTTCTCTGAATTCTTCAAGCCCCTTCGCCACAACAAGGCAGTGATCCATGAAGGAGAAGCAGTATGTGGACCGAGAACTCCCAGAAGTGCAAGCTGGATTTCGAAGGGGCAGAGGAACCGGAGACCAAATTGCAAACATGCGCTGGATTATGGAGAAAGCTAGAGAGTACCAGAAAAACATCTACTTCTGTTTCATTGACTACACAAAAGCATTTGACTGTGCTGACCACAGCAAACTATGACAAGTTCTTAAAGAAATGGGAGTGCCTGATCACCTCATATGTCTCCTGAGAAATCTCTATGTGGGACAAGAAGCTACAGTAAGAACTGGATATGGAACAACTGATTGGTTCAAAATTGGGAAAGGGGTATAACAAGGCTGTATATTGTCTCCCTGCTTATTTAACTTATATGCAGAATTCATCACGTGAAAGGCTGAACTGGATGAATCCCAAACCGGAATTAAGATTGCCGGAAGAAATATCAACAACCTCAGATATGCAGATGACACAACCTGGATGGCAGAAAGTGAGGAGGAATCAAAGAACCTTTTAATGAAGGTGAAAGAGGAGAGCGCAAAATATGGTCTGAAGCTCAACATCCAAAAAACTAGGATCATGGCAACTGGTCCTGTCACCTCCTGGCAAATAGAAGGGGAAGAAATGGAGGCAGTGTGAGATTTTACAGTCTTGGGCTCCATGATCACTGCAGATGGTGACAGCAGTCATGAAATTAAAAGATGCCTGCTTCTTGGGAGAAAAGCAATGACAAACCTAGACAGCATCTTAAAAAGCAGAGACATCACCTTGCCGACAAAGGTCCGTATAGTTAAAGCTATGGTTTCCCCAGTAGTGATGTGTGGAAGTGAAAGCTGGATCATAAAGAAGGCTGATCGCCAAAGAATTGATGCTTTTGAATTATGGTGCTGGAGGAGACTCTTAAGAGTCCCATGGACTGCAAGAAGATCAAACCTCTCCATTCTTAAGGAAATCAGCCCTGAGTGCTCACTGGAAGGACAGATCCTGAAGCTGAGGCTCCAATGCTTTGGCCACCTCATGAGAAGAGAAGACTTCCTGGAAAAGTCCCCGATGCTGGGAAAGACTGAGGGCAAAGGAGAAGGGGACGACAGAGGACGAGATGGTTGGATAGTGTTCTCAAAGCTACCAGTATAAGTTTGACCAAGTTGTGGGAGGCAGTGGAAGACAGGAGTGCCTGGCATGCTCTGGTCCATGGGTCACAAAGAGTTGGACACGACTAAACGACTAAATAACATTGGCAGGCATACATGAGACCTGTAACAAAACATTGCAATTACACGTTCCTGTTCAGTCTTTCAGCCAGTCGGCCATGCCCTATTTCAGGACCCTCCATTCCATTTCCTCTCCCCCAACTTTCCTATATCTCCCACATTTGGCAAAAGATTCCTGCATTGCAGTGAGTTGGACTAGATGACCCATGTGGTCCCTTCCAACTCTATACTTCTATGATTCCATCCAACAAGCACACAGCATTCTGTGGCCACTGATTCCAATTTTTCCATTTTGGAGTCCTTCATCTGTTTTTCATCTCCACCACCACCACCACAAACACTCTCTTTCTTTGGCCGTCTTCTGAGCTTGGGTTTCTTGATATCATGAGGGGACTCTGCACTCTGCTTTGGTTTTTCCCCTTCTCCAGTGTGTGGAAGGCAGCAAGAAGAAGAAGAAGAGTTTGGATTTGATATCCCGCTTTATCACTACCCGAAGGAGTCTCAAAGCGGCTAACATTCTCCTTTCCCTTCCTCCCCCACAACAAACACTCTGTGAGGTGAGTGGGGCTGAGAGACTTCAGAGAAGTGTGACTAGCCCAAGGTCACCCAGCAGCTGCAGGTGGAGCAGCTGGGACGCGAACCCGGTTCACCAGATTACGAGTCTACCACTCTTAACCACTACACCACACTGGCAAGATCAGGTGATGTTGATGCAACAGAGCACAGAGGGTCAACAGAGTGAGCACCCACATAGGGCTTCTGTAATCCTTCCTTACACCCATGACCAATCCAGTTTGCCAGCTATCTCCAGGAAGGTTATATAACAACTCCTTCTCTCTGGAGAGCTCCTCTGGCTCCTCGCCAAGCAAAGCACAGTAGGGCTGAAATCTCTAGTGGAGGTGTTTTTATGACGCTCCAGTCAAGCAGCCTCCAAAGGAAGTGCAATATTTATTATGTGTTGTAAGGGATGAACATGAGAGAGCAGAGATACATGTTCAGCAGTGACTATAATTCAGAGATTCCTTGCTGTGCAACATTATTTTTGACATCATTTTTTGGTGTTTATTTAATACATGCAATAATTTCTCTGCCTTCCCACACTAAACACCACTGACACTTACACAACATAGTCCTTGCTCTGTGGGATGTCTTCATTAAATTGCTATTGCTGCTGCTGTTATAAACCAGGTCCTTTTGGAGAAGTGGAAGGTTAATAGTCAGCACATATTCCATTTTCTTCTTTTTCTATTTAAACTAGATATTCCATTTATTTTAGTATGTGAAATGGACCACAACTATACATTATTAATCTCTCAAACTACCACCATCTCAGTTTCACATATTAATTTCTCCTGCTTCCCCTCAAAGGAAAATATCAGAAAAAAGATGGAGGGAGGAGATGGCTACCCCCCCCACACACATGGGTCTATGAGGGAAGCCATCTTGTTTTTCTGTTCACTGTTAGGAGGGATGGCATAACACCTTATTGTTTCCAGGACCCTCCAAGTGTCCCTTTTTTTCAAGGACAGTCCCAGATTCACAGAAACTGTCCTGCTTTTCCTTAGGATGTTCCTGTTTTCACTGGAGAAATGTTGGAGGGCATGGAGTTATGCAACCCCCGAGCAAAGGGGATAAGTAACTATACAACCTTTAGAAGACATCTGAAGGCAGCCCTGTATAGTTTTATTATGTTTTATATATGTTGGAAACCACCCACAGTGGCTGGAGCTACCCAGTCAGATTAGTGGGATATAAATAGTACAGTGGTACCTCGGGTTACATACGCTTCAGGTTACATACGCTTCAGGTTACAGACTCCGCTAACCCAGAAATAGTGCTTCAGGTTAAGAACTTTGCTTCAGGATGAGAACAGAAATCGTGCTCCGGCGGCGCAGCAGCAGGAGGAGGCCCCATAAGCTAAAGTGGTGCTTCAGGTTAAGAACAGTTTCAGGTTAAGTACGGACCTCCGGAACTAATTAAGTACCTAACCCAAGGTACCACTGTAAAATGATTATGATTATGATTGATTAGGAGTTCCCTATTTCCATCGGAGAAATGTTGTAGGGCATGTGTTTATGGACCCATTTTAAAAGCACTTGGGGTTGTGGCGTTTCCTCCTGCAAGACACTTGCTTGGTCCTAACCTCTAGATCTTTTCCAAAAGATTATTACAGAAGGCATTTGGTATGGGCGCAGTGTTCACTTTAAACTGTGTGTTTTATGGTATGGCCGTGCAAATAATAATAATAATAATAATAATAATAATAATAATAATAATAATAATAATAATAGTTTTATTCTTTATACCCCACCCATCTGGCTGGGTTTCCCCAGGCACTCTGTTGTTCCCCAACAGAACAAAACATCAAACATTAAAAACTTCCCTAAACAGGACTGCCTTCAGATGTCTTCTAAAAGTCAAATAGTTGTTTATTTCCTTGACATCTGATGGGAGGGTGTTCCACAGGGTGGGCACCACTACCGAGAAGGCCTTCTACCTAGTTCCCTGTAGCCTCACTTTTCGCAGCGAAGGAACCGCCAGAAGGCCCTCAGAGCTGGACCTCAGCGTCCGGGCAGAACGATGGGGGTGGAGACACTCCTTCAGGTATACTGGACCAAGGCCGTTTAGGGCTTTAAATGTCAGCAGCAACACTATGAATGGTTTTACTGGCATTTATTTTATTAAATTGTAATCCAATGTTGGCCTATATTTTCGTGAAAGGCAGTTGTTGGGAAACACAAGTGTGGAGAAATGCTGTTGCATTGAGAGGTTTCCAGCTTGTGAGTTGTCCATCTGGTTGGCCACTGTGAGAACCAGATGCTGCACTTGATGAGCCTTTGGCCTGATACAGGAGAACACTTCAGACAGGTAAGAAATTTAATTACATACATACATACATACATACATACATACATACATACATACTGTCAGAGCCACCCTGGGTCCCAGCTCACAAGAGACCAAAGTCCAGTCCAAGCTATATACAAAAGGTTTTATTGAAGATCATTGTCGTCATTACATCCAAACTCCGTGGCTCCGCATCTGTTACCCTTAGATGTTAGAAGTCCCCTCTGAGTCCGTCCCTCCCCTGCACCAATTTAAGAGGCTTGTACTGCTCCACCTTTTCCTCTCTTTCCTTTTCCGCAGGGTCTTCCTGCCCCCCTGTCTTCCCTCTTTCCGGGACTCCCCAGAGGCTGAGTCTTCTCCCGCCTGCTCCCCCCTCCTTCGTGCTTTGGCACCAGGCTCCTCCTCAGAGCTCTCCTCATTTCCGCGCGCCTCTATATTTGAACTTGGCGCGCGTACGTTGCCTCTGACCTTCCTTTCTACAGTTACGCTGCTCTCGGTACTACACTCCTCCCTTTCAGGCAGGACGTCTTGCTCCGAACTCCTCCCCCTTCCTCCTTCCTGTCCTGCTCTTTCTGACACACTGGCAACTCCCCCCCCTCTACTCCGTTCCGACGGGGGAGCTGGTCCCGCTTTGCCACTCCCACTGGGGATTCCCTCTTCGTTCCCCTCTCTCTGACTGATTCCCTCTCTATTGCCCCTTGGCCTGACCAGGGGGGCTCCCTTCTGGGAATCCTCTGATTCGCTAGACGGACTTTGGGACAACCTCGGCTCGTTGTCGTCCTCTTCCTCCTCGCCCTCGCTCTCTGTCTCCTCTCTCCCTAAAACCCTGACATCTACATACATAAAAACACACCAAAAAACAGTCCCAGCACTCCATCATTCTGTACTATGTTTAAGAGGCAGAACATACAATGGGACTACCGTATTTTTCGCCCCATAGGACGCACTTTTTCCCCTCCAAAAATGAAGGGGAAATATGTGTGCATCCTATGGGGTGAATGCAGGCTTTCGCTGAAGCCTGGAGAGCGAGAGGCAACAGTGCGCACCGACCCCTCTTGCTCTCCAGGCTTCAGGAAGCTATCCGCAAGCCTTGCAAGCCCGGCGGGAGTTCCCGCGGGCTCACAAGGCTTGCGGGCAGCAGCCTGCAGCCCCGGCGAGTGTCCGCAAGCCTTGCGCGCCCTCCGGAGGGCTCCCCGTGCTTCGGGCGGGTGTGTGCAAGGCTTGGGGCGGCAGCCACGGCTGGGGGGGGGGAATAATTTTTTTTTTATTCATCCCCCCCCAAAAAAAACGAGGTGCGTCCTATGGGCCGGTGCGCCCTATAGGACGAAAAATACGGTAAGTCATACCCTCCAACATTTATCCAATGAAAATAGGGACATCCTATTCAATAATAATAATAATTAAAATATAATAATTTTATTATTTAGATCATGCATATCTGACTGGGCTTCCCCAGCCACACTGGGTGGCTACCCCCCCCCCAAATACAGGGCTGCCTTCAGATGTCTTCTAAAGGTTGTATAGATAAGTATTTCCTTGGCTTGGGGGTCACATAACTGAGGTCCTACCATACCCTCCAACATTTCTCTGATGAAAATAGGGCATTCTAAGGAAAAGTGGGACATTCCAGGATCAAATCAGAAACCTGAGATGCTCGGAAGGTCTGAGCAGTTAGGAATAGGCTTGATTCCTAGTGGTTGGCTGCTGGTACCACCAGAATCAGCGAGCAGGTTTAGCCCACATACCCCAAATGGCCTAACCTCTGGATCTTTCCCAAGAGGAGAAAGGAGTGCAGCCCTTTATTTTCACCCATTAAGGAGAACAGATGTGCTTCAGTTCTGCAAGGGGAAAGAAAGAGCTATAGACGAGGACCCCATTTCTGAGAAATTAAAAAGTGCTTTCCAATAGTGAGTGATTCAGCCCTTCCTGCAAAGTGGGTGGGAAGTACAATATCTGTTTGAGTGCTGGAAGACATGTGGTGTTATGTACTGAGCTGAATAGGATCCAAAATGCAGCAGTTTGATTGGTCCTAGAACCATAGGATCCAAAATGCAGCAGTCTGATTGGTCCTAGAACAATAGGATTCAGAATGCAGCAATCTGATTGGTCCTAGAACAATGCAGCAGTATGATTGGTCAGCAGGAGCCACCCAATCCAGCTCCAGGTGGAAGTGAATCCACAACCTGATTGGCCTACAGGAGAATCCTGGAATTAGCCAATAACGTGCAGCCCAATGTGTAAATAATGTATATAAAGCAGATATTTTGGGGAAACTTTCATTCCTCCTCACCACTATGAGCTGAATAAAGAGCATGAAATCCACTCTCGACTCTGAGTATATTTCATGTGGCATTGATGATGTGCAAGCCCTACACACACACACACACACAGAGAGAGAGAGAGAGAGAGAGAGAGAGAGAGAGAGAGAGTGTGAGTGAGTGAGTGACTTAATGGGGATGGTGCTAGTTTTAACAGCAGCAGCGATAGTAACCATGACTAACAGCAGTTTAGAGGTGAAAGATGGTATGAGGGGGGAAAGGCATAAAGTAATGGAAAAGAGACAACAAGAAATGCGAGCTGGCTGTAATCATCGGAAGGTAGGATGGGGCCAGAGACGTTCTTTAAGCGCCTGCAAAATAGCTTTGAATAAGTCTTCCAGGGGAGCAATGATTTTTATACCTCAGTTTCTCAGTGGTTGGTATGATAGCTTGCCTTCTATGGTATTGTCCCTGCTGTGGCTCAACCTAAAAGGCAGTCAAGCTTATCTTTTCTCCAGGGGTGATTTTTATGCCATGACTTAGAGTCTTAACTAAAATGCTTTATTCGGCTGCTGTGACTTTGTATGCAGGTGGTTTTCCTTTCCTTTTTTCTTTTACCCCTCTGGATATGCCACATGTGACATTGAAAATATATATATATATATATATATATATATATATATATATACACGGTATAGAGAGAGAGAGACTTCAGAAACCAACCTTATTTAGATGTGCCGTTCAGAGCCACAAAGAAACACGCTTGTTTCTCATCTAACAGAACTAGCATACAAAGACACTTTGGAAGAAAGTTAATATTACAGTACTGGGGGAGGGGGAGGGGGGGGGAATTCTCAAAATGACATTGTCCTTCATGGAATGTCCTTTATGCAATCGAGTAACAAAACAACAACTGCCAGCAAAGCTTTTAACACCACATATGCTCAAATTGTGCTAGTTTCTGTTAGATAGATTTGCTATCGACGTGACAGGTCACAATGCAATTTAGAAGCAATTAAAAGGTAATGAATGTGCTGAACTGAAACCTCTGCCTGGGAGGCTTTTTCCCCCTCCCAGTGTACAGGAGAAAGCAGATAGATCTGTGCCCTTCAGTAATTTGGGCTGGTGAAACGGCAATGCAGGCTCGGCTGAAATGGGGTTTTTAATGTCGGAAGGGCTGTTTGCAGATACTTCGCTGAGGTGGCAGCATACATCATAAATATGCTTGGAAAACAACAAGCCTTCCTCTGATGACCTAATGTTGGAGAGCTATGGGACCTAGGTTTGCAGATGAAATGAGATGAGAAGGAAAATGTCAAATTGTGTTGCAATCAGGCACAGTGACTTAATTACGCACTGTTCTGTTAAGTGTAACTGAGCCTCCAGATTCCTTCATTCTTTTCCTTCCTTGTTTTAGGAGAAGATCTGCTACAGGCCTGCATTAAGAGCCTTGCCAGGGGGCTGTACAAAACCCTGTCTAATAAATCTGCTATGTTACCAACACTGGTGTGGGGGCTGGATTAGTAACTGAGGTTTAACAAACCAGTATCGGAGATTCTGTCGTCACTCTTCTCAGTTACAGGTATATATACTTACAGGGAGAGGTGAGACTGTAAGCAGTGAGATCAGACAAAATGAAATTTGAAAAGTGACAATTCAATTAGAACTTCAGTTATGCAAAATAAACACAGTGGCCCTTAACCCCCCCAAAAAAAAACCACAACCCCAACAACTTAGCAATGCTGAATTAATTAACATCTGAAGAGGGACAGGAAACCATTGTCTGTATCCAGGCTCAGCTGAACAGAACTGAACTTTATGGTGACATCCATGCATCCTTTGACATTCCTTTGTACAAGAATGGCCACCATAACATCAGTAGCATGGTAGGTTGAAATGTTGTCCTACTGGTTTCTGAATATTGCCATTTTGGGTGTCAGATTTGTGTCCATTTATTCTTTTCCATAGGGACTGGCCCATTCGTCCCACATAGAATGTAAAGGTGCATTTCCCTGTGGAAAAGAAGTGGACTCTAGTCTTTAAAAACCTTATGCCTTAATAAATTTGCTATCACAAGATTCAGTTATTTTTGTGATGTCTGAGTGTAGCCTAAGCATGGGGTGTGTGTGTGTGTGTGAATGCATTGAGGATGGCAGAATACGGATGTCCTTCCTTCTTGTCCCGCTGCCCAGGATAAGACAGATGGGGAAGGAAGGAGAATCAGAGTGGAAATTTCAGCAGACAAGCACAACATCTTTATTTTTAATATCCTTGTACTCAATTACAACATTATTTCATGTTTTGTGAAGATGGTATCTTTGTCGGGGCACCCACACATTTTCCGCAGACTCCAGCATTACTTCCTACAGGATTAATGGCTTGGTAAATGAGGCAGAACTGCCCGCACAGTTAATTAATGGTGGTATATGTCAAACACTGATAAAATCAAAATGATGGATAGTGCATTAAGCCACAAAGTTTGGATTGGTTTATCCTCATTCTAAAGATTTATCTCAAACAGTGCAGGTCAAGGCCATATTTGTCTCAAAATGACGATGAGTGGTCATTTCCTAAAACAGTTTTGAGCAGATAATATGGGGTCCTTCATCCCATATTTATGTTTATTTCCTCCTATATAGCCTCCTATAGTTTTCTGTCATAAATTGTTTAAAGTAACGCTAGTGCTAATTAAAGTCATTCTGGTGATACCTTGCTTAAAATCTCAGTCTGAAATGCAGTGAGCACACACACACACACAAGACACACACCACACTCCTCCATTGTTGATGCATGTGTATATAATGGTTTTGCTGAGGAAGTTACTATGGTAATTGCAGGTTTAACATTCAGAGGTGCGATGGCTGAAAACATAACATTCATTTTGCAGCCAAACAAACAGTAATCTTACAAAACAAGTTCTTCTCAGTTCATTTTCAAATGTTTCTTCTCCAGACAATGGAGCTTCCCAGATTCTTGAGTAACAGTCCAGATTCCTGGATGAACATTTGGTGATCTTACCAGACATGGGTCACTAGAAGCGTGTTCATGGTCCAGTCTCCCAGCATTTTCACAGACAGATTCCGTATTTTGTATACATTTGATGACCATTTTACATGGGGGGGGGGCATTTCTCCCCCCATTCACATTGACAGACTGCGTATAAGTGTGGACCACCTCGTTCCTCCCCTGTTCCACATTTTAGTGACATATTTGGTGACTTTTTGGTCACTTCTAGGTTAGGTGCTGTGCATGTATTCGCAATCACACATCTTTCAGACAGGTGTTAATCAGTCGTCACCTTATATTTATTTTTCCAGTGCTCTGTATCTTGATGTTTTGAATGTTTGCTATAAACCGCTTTGGGCACAGCTCATTGTGGAACAGCGGTATACAAGTATATCGATCAATCAATCTTAGTAGTTTACACGAAATGTTCAAAACAGTAATTTAAAACATTTAAAAGATAATAAAAACAAACAGTAAATGATTGAATGTCACTATCGTCACCTACATGACTGGATAAAGGTAAAGGTAAAGGGACCCCTGACCATTAGGTCCAGTCATGACCAACTCTGGGGTTGCTGCGCGCATCTCACTTTATTGGCTGAGGGAGCCGGCGTTTGTCCGCAGACAGCTTCCGGGTCATGTGGCCAGCATGACTAAGCCACTTCTGGCGAACCAGAGCAGCGCACCGAAACGCCGTTTACCTTCCCGCTGGAGCGGTTCCTATTTATCTACTTGCACTTTGACATGCTTTTGAACTGCTAGGTTGGCAGGAGCAGGGGCCGAGCAACGGGAGCTCACCCCATCGCAGGGATTCGAACCACCAACCTTCTGATCGGCAAGCCCTAGGCTCTGTGGTTTAACCCACAGTGCCACCCGCATCCCTTAGACTTGCCTAAACAAAAATGTTTGAAGCAAGTGCCAAAAAGAGTACAGCCAAGGCAGCAGCCTGATGTCAACAGGCAGGGAGTTCCAAAGTGCAGGAGCTGCCACATTTAAATATTGATTTCTTACAACTGTGGAATGAATTTAATGTGGCACCTGGAACATTGCTAAACCCACTGATCAGAGTAGCCAATCGGGCACATATGAGTTACAGCAGATCCACAAGCAAACTGGTCCCAAGCCTAATAATAATAATAATAATAATAATAATAATAATAATAATAATATATTGTTTATACCCCACCCATCTGGCTGGGTTTCCCCAGCCACTCTGGGCAGCTTCCAACAAAATGTTAAAAATACAATAAAACATCAAACATTAAAAACTTCCCTAAGCAGGACTGCCTTCAGATGTCTTCTAAAAGTCAGATAGTTGTTTATTTCCTTGACATGGAATGGGAGGGCATTCCACAGGGCAGGTGCCACTACCAAGAAGGCCCTCTGTCTGGTTCCCTGTAGCTTCACTTCTCTCAGCGAGGGAACCGCCAGTGGCCCTCGGAGCTGGACCTCAGTGTCTGGGCTGAACGATGGGGGTGGAGATGCTCCTTCAGGTATACTGGGCCGAGGACATTTAGGGCTTTAAAGGTCAGCACCAACACAATAGTAACACCTCAAAACTGGTCCAGGAACAAACTGGCAACCAGTGCAAATCTCTGAGCAAAGATGGTCTCACATTTACCAGCAGCTGTAATTTCGGTGTCAAGCACAAGGGAAGCCCATATAGTGCACACTGCAGTAATCCAATCTGGAAGTCACCAATGTCTGAACCACTGTGTTCAAGCTCTCCTGGTCCAGGAATGGCCATAGCTATTCCACCAGTTGCAGCTGGTAACAGGGGCTTCTATAGTCCTCCAGTGACAAAGCTGGACCCAGAAGTACTCCCAGAGTGTATGCCTGGGAGTGTGAGGGTTATGCCAGCCTCCTGAGCTGGGACTGAGGGTATTTAAGTGATGTCCCAAGATCCCTCAAGGGGATCCCCCTAGGGAGATGTAGGGTGTCTGGCCCCCACTTAATATGAGCATGAATCCAGTCTAGCCTCTCTTATGCCTGTTCTGAAATGTTTGTGCATATCAGAGGTAAGAAGCTTCAGCCAAATGCAGCCCTCCAGAACTCTCTTTCTGGCCCTTGAGGCTTTCCCCAGCCACCCTTCTCAGGCGTTGCTTCACACACCCCTTGAGTGTTTTTGACCACCTGGACAATGTCCTTGAACTCTGATATACCTCTTTCTTCTCTGGGGTATGTAGAAAGGAACCTACTGTACAAAGGTAAATTTTTCATTCAATGCTCCAACCACCTTTTTGCCTCTGAACCCACCCAACACTGGCGCTTGGGCCTTGGAAAGCCGTTCAAAAGAGAGCACAGACTTCTCCACCCCTGGTGCACATCAACAACAGCAAATCTAGCAAATGTTGTTATGGGGAACAAGAAAGCCCCTCAACCCTTGGCTGAATTGTGAGAAGAATCCCACTGCAGCCTCATCAGCTGGCGACTAGCTTCCAATCCAGAGCAACTACTGAATATATTTTTATGCAGATTGTTAAGAATTTGCAGCAGAGTCAAAACTCAGATTTTCTATTCACATTTGACTGGATCTCAAATCTTAGCATTTGCGGGACCAATTTTCCAACAGTTCGTTTCCTGTCTTTTAAAAATTTCTTTCTATGCATGTGCCGCCTTTGCAGTTCCATGGTTATGACATATTCCCTCTTTTTCCCATGGAAACTTTTAAAAAAATAATATTCTGAGCTATAATGAAGTGCAAATAACATGCACCTGGTTCTTCCCTTTGAACAAATATTCATGTTTTCACAGTATTTACTTGGCTTTGGCAGTTTATGATCATTTTCGTTGGTTACCAGTTTACACAGAATTTACAGTCTCATGCATAATAATGGCAATGCAAATTCAAAAGCAATTTGGAATGTGTAGAGAAATAGGTTGAATTCTGTGGTCCTGTGTGCTGCATCCATTTATATTCTTCTATCACTTATTAGCTCAATGTTGTGAATCATTTCTATTTTATTTGTATATAATTTTGTTCCTTAATGACAGGCTGCTCGCCAGGAACTGGTTCTGAAGTTGAATAGAATCAGGGATCTCAATGCTTCTCTCTTCCCCTGCACCTGAACAGACAGAGATGCTATTGGTGGATGGTGCATCCATCTGGATGAATGGCGTTCAAACTGGACAGGTTTGCATTCCTTGAAAGGATCTGGTCCTCAGTGGTGTGTTCATTGAACCAGGTCTGCGGCAGTATGTTTATTGATGCAAAATTGCCATAAGAAGTGGCTCTAAGCATCTTTGACCAGCTTCAGGTGACATGACAGCTGCAAACATGCCCAGATGGAGTCAGCGCAGCCACATATACTAGTAATCTTGTTGATAACCTCTCATTTTGACTATTGCAATGTGATGGAAGTTGGGTTGCCTTTAAAAATGGCCCAGAAATTGCAGTTGGTCAAATTTGGGGCTGGGTTTGGGAGGTTCAATGCATTATCTCCACTGTTTCCACTGTTTCCACTGTTATCTCCCTGTTTCCAGGGCCAATTCAAAGGGCTGCTTTTTCAAGCCCTTAAAAGCTTGGGATCAGGTGACCTGAAAGATAATCTTCTTTCATAGATATCTACCCAAAATTTAAAATCATCTTCAAAAACCCTGCTCTGTACAGCCCCACAAAATGAAGAGTTGAGTGGCTACAAGCATTCTCAGTTGTGGCAACCTGGGCATGGAATTGCTTAACCAGAGATGCTTACCAGCAGTGGCATGCAGTCAGTGGACTAGGGGGGACTAGGTTAGACCCTTAAATGTTTCCCTGGTGCCTCCTTCCCAAAGCCTGGGAAGATATTGCCCAGCTTAAGGAGCGAGCAGTGATGCTCACATGCAGGGCATCACAATGTCATGTGCACATTGGGCTCACCCTCAATTGCCCTTGCAAGCTGGCACCTCTTGCCCTAACTATTTCTGCACACCACTGATGACCAGAAACCTTTTCATTCTCCCAGGAACAAAGAAAATCTGTGTTCTCACTCTGGCGCTTACTTAAGTAGAACAGACTCCCTGCTGCAAACATTCAACCTCTAACCTGTGGTGGGTTGCGGAAACTGTGACGTGGACAAGGGGGGTGGAGCCAGTGGGCTTGTCCCTGCTCGGCCCGTTATGTGATAGTAATCATATGGTGGTGGTTGAGAGAATAAGTGAATATGGCAGGCATGACCAAACTTGGCCCTCCACCTGTTTTGGGACTACAGTTCCCAACATCCCTGACCACTGGTCCTGTTAGCTAGGGATGATGGGAGTTGTAGTCCAAAAACAGCTGGAGGGCCAAGTTTGGCCATGCCTGGAATAGGACACTGGTGACTGATCCAACACTCACAGGGGTATGACAAGGCAGAGGTGCGCTGCAGTCCCTATGGATCCTTGCATTGTCCAGGCCCTTCCACCATACATGTACTGCCCATTATAAGAAATTCACTCTTCTCCTTTATATTTTGGGAAGTTGTTTGTCTGTTCACTGTACATTTGAACATCTCTTAAGATATCACAACCCAGTTTTGCGCGATGGTTTCTGAGATCAGGGAACAGGTTTTCATCTCCACAGTGGCACAGAGTGGGTTGCCAGTGCCTGGGCCCTTGCATAATGGGGGTGGGAGGCAGGGAAATTGACGGAGTACGCACGTGCATTCAACTGCCTAACGATGTCTGCATCACCCAGGAGATTGAAGCTGCAGAGATAAGAAAAGAAGAGTCATTCCTTTGTCTGGAGAGGTCACTTCCTGGTTTGCATGGAGAAGACCTTTTCAACAGAGGCCATTGATGGAAGCGCACAGCTGTATTGAGGCAGCATTGGGTGTTGACATTTTGTGCCTCTAACAATTGTGCTCCCGGGGAAACTGCCCCTGTGGCCCACCCCTGCGCTATGCCACTGCATCTCCATTTGGATACAATTAGGTGCCATTTTGGATCAATATGGCAGACTGGACCTTTCAGAGCTGCACTGCTTTTAACCACTGATTATAAAACTGCACTGGCCTTTTGGTTTCCAAAAATTCCAGAGCTTCGCCAGGGCAAGGTTGCTAGCATTTCATAATGTCCGAAAACATAAGAGCAGCTACAGAGACATTACATCATCTCTCATGAAGCCTTCTCCACAGCTCCTGTCGATCTGTTACAATATATCTTACCTAGGCTTGGAGAATGTGCTGACCACGCAATTCAAGGGAGATTAACAATCAATAACAACGTTGGCTTCTTTAGAACCTCACATTCGCCCAGGTTCAATGAATAAAAGCTGCTCCTGTGCATAGTGAGGCCGGGGCAGGATGCAAAGAATTCATTTGGACTGCTCTCTGTGCACAGCCCTGTCAGGGTTAGCAAAAGCATTAGAAGAAGCCAGCCGGAGAAGAAAGCTGATCTTGATTTCTGCAGGAAAGGTCAAGGCTATGGCTTTGTATAAATCTTATCTGCAACGCTAAGGGAAAGAAAAGTCTTCGGGTGCCCTCCAACTTGCATCTTGTTTCCGCATTATGTTACGTGACACAGAATAACACCACATAACCCCATTTAATGTGATGTGCCATCAATTTTTATTAAAGCAATTTATTTCCACTGCCCCTGGAAAAAAGGCTGAAGTCCTATTAAATGGAAAGAATTTCAGAGGTACCCGTTTGTAGACCGTTTGCAAATATAGGTATCTCAGAGTGAGCCTTTCCCCACAACAAAGGTTATCTCCAATGCTCAGCAATACCAAACAGTCAGCACAGCAGCCGCCAATTCTATAAAATGGAAATTTCCGGGGGGGGGGGGGGAAGCATTCAGTCACCCGGGAAACTGTCATTTTGACAGGATAGACTATACTGAGCTATGTACAGCAGACCTTGGAGTCCAGCTGGAGTATGATGAATGGAAGAGACTGGAGGCCATTTTATACAATCAGCAGAATCAAGTGGTAAAGCTTTTCCCGGACTGTACCACTTTAGGCTGCAAATGCGCCTCTGGGGAGAAGTGGGGTGCCAGAAAGAAAGAAAGAAAGAAAGAACGAACGAACGAACGAACGAACGAACCTGTTGGGTGACAAAGTGAAATAACTAAATATAATGGTGTTAAAAAATGCATAAAAAACTGATCTGCAGTTTTGTTCTACACACTGGTGAAGAAAAAGAAATGCACTCCAGGTGGAAACAAACTCAAAGAGGCGGTGCTCGGACTCCCACTATTGCAATGGGGTGTTCCCTGTCTCTTCCCCATGTGTGCTACCTTCTTCTCTACAAGCTAGCTCTGGGGGATCAGGAGATCCCCCAGAATACCATGGCAGGGGTGAGGAAAGGGGAGATCATTTTGTTGGTCAAGCAGCTCCCCTTTCTCAGCGGCCCTACACATTGCACAGTTTCTAGATAATTCAGCCGATCCCCTACTCTGCCCCTGTCCAATACTCCTGCTCACCTGTCTCCATTTTTCTAATTGTGTGTTCAGACCTTTAAACCTCCCCCTTAAATAAATTCAGACAAGACTCAAATTTTGGTTTGGTTTTTGGCAGAATTTAGGCCACAACTTTATTGATTACAGAAAGTGAGTGGTTACATAGGCTCTGGTTCGACTAGCTCCCTGCACCGTTGCTGGTAGCGCTGACCCAGGGCACCAGCATAGGTCAGCCTAGGGTGAACACCCGGATAGGCGGAAAGCCGGGAACAGGCTATGTCCACCACCCAAATGTCCCCCTGGACTCAGGCACGGGCACAACCCCCTCTCAGGGTTGACCAAACCATTGAGTCCCTGGATTCCTTTAATGGAATACCCTTCACATAGGGATGGCGAGAGTGTTCTCCCATCCCTATCCCCTGAACCAGAGCCTATTCACAACCTTACATGTTGTGATGATTTGCTACATGGCAGGCGAAACCCTATCGGCACCAGCCAATCAGCCAAGTGGGGGAAATTCCTGCTGTGCCCCTGTCCCAATGACAGACGACACACGACAGCATAGCAAGGTCAAGTGCAACAACCCCTAAAAATAGGGAGAGGTGGGCGGGTGTTCTGAAGTATGCACCAAAAGAGGAAGCTCTGGGTCATGTGCTTAGGTATATATAGGTCCCTTGATCTGTTTAGCCTGCGTCCCATTGGTCTGATTAAACCCTGCATCAAGGGGCCTACTAATTGGGTGTTGTGGCTATTCGATCGTACCCACCCACAACACAGGGTTTGGTTGGCAGGTCTCACCGCAACACGTGCCCGCTTTAAGGGAGGACCCAATTAGTCTATAGATCATCCTTTCTCTATTGGTATTATATAGCATTGCATTGCATTCTTACTACTGTTCAAGAGACAGCCACCATATGACAGTGATGGTAAAAATCTTGCCTCAGCAGAGAGTTCAATGCAATGTTATTGGAGCATATCACTTATGTACCCCCTGTATGTAATCATTGAACTTGTGGTGGCGAGGAAGTAATGCTTTTTCAGCTGATGCTAATACCAGCATCAGCACACATACTGATCATGCCCCGGCAAGGTCTCTTAAGTCTCACATTAGAGTGAAAGGGCCTTCTTCACCCACCACACAACAGGAGACTATGGGACAACCATAATTCCTGATTACAGTTAGGAGTCTTAGGTATGTACTCACTTAGGCCCCTTTCACAATAACACCCAGGAATATTTATTTATTTATTTATTTATTTATTTATTTATTTATTTATTTTGCAGCCAGAGTTCACCGGAGCTCAGCTTCGGCCCCTCTCATGTGAGGGCCATTGCCATTCTAAGAGGACGAGGGAGAAGTTAATGGTTAAACACTGGTACCTCTTTTTCTAATACTGAAAGTGCGAATATTGTGTGTGTGTGTGTGTGTGTGTGTGTGTGTGTGGTAAAATCTCTCCCCTCCACCATTTCAGGGTAACGCATCCTATCAGAAGCAGCTTGTTGGGTGAGTCGCTCTCACAAGAACATATTATTTGATAGCTTGTTTGGGATTCCTCAATAAGAAGATCTGTAATGGCAGATAAGCATTTTCGGAAGACCACTCCTACTTTCCCTATGTCATGCACATTCCAGGGGAGTTTGGGATGTGGTTTATGGTTTCATTGTGAGGCAAAACTAAGGTCCAACAGAATTGGCTGGTTCCTGCCCCTCCCCATTGAACAGGTTGTGTGCTTCAGAACATCTTCAGTGAGCTGTGATTTTGTGAGAGACATACAATGTTTCCTTAAGTGGAATGTCTTCCCTAAACCTTTGCTGCTTCCCTTCATGGTACTGAATGGAAGGAGGCTTTCTCTAGCATTGGGAAACAGAACGGAAAGCAATCCAGCTACCTAAAACTAAATAATACATTTCCTGCCTAATACTATTTTTATTTTTGAAAATCTGAGGTGCACTATAGGGCAGGAGGATTCGGATTTGTCATTCAGACCTTAAAAATGGGGAAAGGGGGGGGACTTTAGGGATCAGCTAGTTCCTACCAGATTCTCTTCATCCTAACAAGCCACCTTCTCAGACAGGAGGCCAAACTCATATGCATTTCAGTAGATCCTACCTGCGAGCTGAGTCTGAATGTGTTCCTGAAAATGACCCTGGAGGAAGCTGTAACCATAGCAGTAGCAATGAGACAATTTATTCCTTTATAAATGGAAACAGAAAAAGTTATTAGCATATCGACCTTGTTAGCTTCAAAAAAATGTTAACCTCTTTCTTGAAGAACTGGATCTCCCCCCCCCCCACTTTTTTTTTTTTATACATGTGTATGTGCAGTGATAAGTCATTATGACCTACAAATGAGAATTCTTTTTTTAAAAAAAAGAGGAAAAGTTTTATAATGTGTTTTTGGAATTTAGTTTCCAAAGATGGTGTGAGCCTATCTTTTGTTCTTAAAACAGAAGTCCTTGGACCCAAGTTGGTTAGGATATCATAAATGACTACAAGAAGCATAAACCTGGTGGGCAGCCAGTCTTAGCATCTCAGCACCAAAGTTATACACTGGCAATAGTCTGAATTGACACAAAATTCTAAATAGGGTTTTGAAGCGCATTCCACTAAGCATATGTAGGATTCCCCACTGTGGCTGGAATTCCCAACCATATTAACACAGGAAGCTGCCTTATAGTGAGTTAGACCATTGGTCCATGTAGCTCAGCATTGTCCAAACTGTGGCTCTCTGGGGTCTCTCCCAACCCTTCAGCATCCTTTTGCTCTGTAAATGTTTCACTATTCAAACTCCAACGCAGCTTAGTATGTTCAGAGACATGGAGTAGATTAGATTGCACTGGGTGTGGTCCCCCCCCTTCCTTCTTCTTAAGCAAAACTTTTGCTGGTCAACTGTTTGGCCCTATTTTCCCGCGTGAACAGTTTTTTAAAGCATCACAAGTGCCATCCCTGCTTTTGAAATCTGTGTGATTAACGATTTGGGTCCTGTGTTTACAAAGCAAGGGACTGAGTAGTTTTCCTCCTATCCCTTGTTTTCCAGACACAAGTATGAGTTGTTTTACCTTTGTCCCACCACTTCCCCCAGAAAACCTTCTCTTTAGCATTAAATTGGAGCAAACATCAATCTGGAGAAAACCTGATTGATGTTTGCTCCGATTCTGCAGTAAACAGTGGGTTTTCCCATGTGGAAAGCATCTGGGCAAGCGGAAGTGTGGATGAACCTTCTACTTCCTATGTAGAAGCCTGTTCCATGCATAGATGATCTGTAGCTTGAGTGGCACTTTGAATTTTGAATATTTTTATTTTTATTTTAGTTTCACACACTATTCTTGTCCTTAAAAGAAAACGAATCCATAAAAGATGAGCTCTTTTCCTGGCTTTTAAAAATCTTCTTAATTAACAGTCATCATTTCCTACTTTAGCAACATGTGTCAAGCTGTAGGATTTTTTTTGGAAAGGATTATTACTAGCGCAATACGTCCTGGAGCATGACTTCTCTGTAATATCCTTTAACAATCAATTAAGCTTGTAACAAAGCCTGAGATGGACTTGATGCCTTCAAATTTGGGCTCAGATCTTTTGAAGGAGGGAGGGAGGAACTTAAAACTGTTTCAAAGGAGGGCAACTGAGAAGCAGCAATATGACAACAGATTAAAAGTTTAGGTTTATGCTAATGTAAGCTCCATGTAATTGAACACATGTGGAAGGTAAGTTGCAATGAGTGGCATTCAACAGGTTAACTCTCTGATAGTCTGTGTAGATGCTTGAACCAGCTTAGTATTAATCCTTCTAGGCTGAGTCCTTTAAGGAGTTAAGTGTGCTTGGGAATGTGTTATGTCATATAAAAAGAATGGTGGTCTTAAGTAGAAGAAACTACAGGTTGTGAGCTTCCCTTATAGGCCATCACTATATGGCATTGGAGTTATCTCTCTTAGCCAATAGCCAGTCTTTCGAAGTTACCTGTGGAAAAGTTTGGTGACATCATGATATGTAAAGTCCTAGTGATAATATATAATTTTAGAATATCTAACTGTGAAGATACAGAGAACGAAAGGGTCAGTGAGAACGAAAGGGTCAGTGAGAAAGAGAAGGATTGGTTTGAGAAGATATTGAATTATTTGGGTAGGTTTGAACAATTTGGGGGCAATTAAAATGTTAAAATTTAAATAAACCTTGTGGATGGAGGGGTATTAACGTATATAAAATTGTACATATAGTTGATTTGAATATGTTATTATTATGTATACCCAATGTACCGGTCACCTGGGGGGTTTCACTGTTTGTGTTTTGGTTGTTGGTAAAAATAAAAATTTTAAACATTAAAAAAAAGTAAAGTCCTAGTGCTTTTTTCCCTGGGGGGACGCAGGGGTACGCATAGCCCTAAACATTTTGTGAATCTTTTGTCCATTTGCTGTATTTATTTTCCCCAATTTGAACTATAAAATGGTGATTTTCTTGAGTCAAAATGAGAGTACCCCTAAACATATTTTTTAATAGAAAAAAGCACTGTAAAGTCCTTTAGTGCCTCTGCTTAGAGAAGAATATTCCAACGCCAGTCATAGATGGAAGGAATAGGAGGAGTGCTCTTTTGGAAGAGACTTCTCAGCAACTCAAAGGGTTGTGAGAGCTTTGTGGCTGCTTTTATGAAACAATGAGAAAACCCCTCAGACCCAGCTTTTGAAACGTATTTTTAGACTGGACAATTTTTATTTCAAAGAAGAGTCAGTTTTTATTCATCCTATTGCTTCCAAATGCACATTATTAATAACTGAAGTAAGGAGAGACCCCAAAATGGCACCACTTAGCCAGGGAAGAAGGGGTGAGGGAAGATCTATACCTTGTCTCATGGGTGGGCCGGCATTGAGTGCAGCTATTTCCTACCAGATTGGTAAATAGCTTGGTTCACTACCAAAGCAAACTTGGCAGCAACTGCTTCCTGGTAACTTCAGCCAGGCCTTGGAGAAAACCCAGTTTGAAGCCCTGGAGAGCCACAACCACTTAGTGTAGACTACAGGAAGCTAATGTGGCACCCTCCAGATGTTGTGGACTACTACAACCCCCATTAACCCTAACCACTGGCCATCTTGGGTAGGGCTGATTGGATATGTGGCCCACAACTTCCCAAGGGAACCATGTTGACTATCTCTGATATAGACAATGCTGAGCTAAATGGTCATCTAGTCTAGATGCAGTATAAGGCTGTTTCCTCTGTTCCTAGCACAAATTATGGACGTTATAGACTAGAGTTCCACACACTGAGTTTTTCAGGGAACTTCCTTAAGTATCATTTCATTTATGTGCCATCTAAAATCAGCACATTTTGAGTTTGTGTGTATAGTCACGTCCTGAAAAATTGCATCCAACTGATAATGCTTACGGCCTCTCTTGCTCTTTTGCATTCTGTTGCATTCTCCCTTGAACCTGTAAAATGATCCTCGATTTTTAATCCCTTAAAGTGTGACTGAAGTGAAAATGCCTTGAAATTCAGTATAAAAGCAAATTCCCTCACAACATTGCTCATTCAACTGTTGCAGTGTTCTGGTGCTCTGTGTTGAAGAAATATGTGAAATTGGTTTGCATATACTTTGACCCCTTTTCCCTTGGAATCATAATCCTTCTCTGTGTAAATGATTGTAAAATGTTTCATGATACACCACGTTGAGGGAAGCCGTATAAAATAATTTGCAATTGTAAAACACTGCAGTTGGCCAAACTGCCTGCGATAATAGAAGGAAGGCCAATTACTGAACCATAATGAAAGGCAACACCTCGCTCAGAAAGGCATTAGCTTTTCGAAAGAGGGTCTCCACCCTCTAATAAGAGGAGAACGATAGGCAAATCAAAATGGGAAATCAAGAACTGTTACGATGCATTTGTCATAGTGACAGGAAGAAAATGTATTTTAGAAGCAACATTACTGATGCAAAGCCTGCATCATGAAGAATCCAGAAAGCAAGTGGTGTGCACAAAAGGCAATCATCAAAACTTCATACTTTCTCTCCTCAGCAATACCTATCATTCAAAAAGAATAACACCAACAGAAGCACATTGGAATAATCGCTGAGCAGCTCTCCTGCAGTAGTATCAATCAATGTCTGTTTTGCAGTGTAATCATAGAGTTATAGGGCTAGAAGGGGTGTGGAGGATAAGAGCATACAAGTGGTCCAATAGCTCCAACAGAGCCCCACTGTCGATCTCAGTAATCAGTTTACAAATATCTTCCCCCTCCTCTCAAATCATACTAGGGTTTCCTGCCTACTTCCATAGGCCTGAGCAAGATAGGCAATTGGGAAAATCCTGTGTGGTGAGATTTTAAAATTCTGCTTTAAGCTGACGGAATGATAAGGCGTTACCCAAAACGAAACAGAAATAAACAAAATTTACATGAAATAAGGTGTCTGGCATCAAAACCAAATGATGCTAATATTTGCACATTATGCAGAAATACTTCTGAAGCTATCATCATTTGAGAAATTATTATCTTGAAGCTCAGGAGTTAATCTCTTGATATAAACTTCTCATTAACCATCTGCTTGTATAACCCCAGCTGCCAGATGACTTGGGAAAGTTGTCTGGGAGAAAACCAGTACGGAGAGGTATTTGGAAACAGGTCCGTTCTTAACCTGAAACCTTTCTTAACCTGAGGCACACTTTCACTAATGGGGCCTCCTGTTGCCACCGCACCGCTGGCGCGCAATTTCCGTTCTCATCCTGGGGCAAAGTTTGCAACCCGGAGCTACTACTTCTGGGTTAGTGGAGTCTGTAACCTGAAGTGTTTGTAACCCGAAGCATTTGTAACCTGAGGCACCACTGTAGATAAATAGGTACCGCTGCACCGGGAAGGTAAACGGTGTTTCCATGCACTCTGGCTTTGTCACAGTCCTCTATGCGCCAGTAACTGTTTAGTCATGCTGGTCACATGACCTAGAAAGCTGTATGTGGACAAATGCCAGCTCTCTCGGCCTGAAAGTGAGATGTGCCCCACACCTTTGACTGAACTTAACCATCCAGGGGTCCTTTACCGTTACCTTTTACCTAGATGGACTGGCTCCTGCGTTCCTACATGGGAGAGTTACAGAGCTTATTTCTGAGGTTTAAGAAGCCCTCCTCTGCCCAACAAGTTCCATGCCAGACACGATGTTAGTGAACTTAAGAAGTGGGGATAAAATCCTGCTCCACGGAAGTGTATTGCAAACTTACACTATCAGCCGTCAGAACTTCACCAGAGGGTTCAGTGCAGGACAAAATGGAAATTTCTTAATGCCGTCAAACTACTTTGAAACACGGTTTTTGTAACAGGGTTGTATATTGCACAAGAGTTCTTTGCCTGGAAAAGTTTCTTGTTTATATGCATACCTATTACCGCTCTATGGCATCCTGTTAATTGTGTTGTAAATAAAGGGCTGCCCGCGCTCCCAACTCGAGAAGCCGCATTAATTTTATTAGGAGAGAAAAACAGCACATTTACCAAAATGACATCACATTTGTTAGTTGCCTGAGGCTTTTCATTATATTTGACTTCATAAAACAGAATACTTAGCCTTCTGCCAGAATTAGCCGCATGATATACACAGCACAGTAAGTCGGCAGTGCTCAACTCCTTCATTCAGGAGAAGGAAGCAAATCAGACTGTTTAGGAGTACATCAAATTGCATGGCATCTTTACTGCGCATTTCTTTTGGTGAGTGCACCTTATTTTAACTCGGAATTATAGCCTCTGCGGCCCTGGCATCCTTTTTCCTTTGCCTCATCAGGATTCATCATCTATTTCAGGTTGGTCCAGGGAAATTACTGGGATGAGGAAAGAATGTATAACCCACCTTTCTGCAAAGGTACGGGAAGCAGTTTACGCAAAATTGACACTTTGCAAAAGAAGATAAAAGCACAAGATGAAAAGCAAAATTAAAAACGCAGTCTAAATGTAAAACAAAGCAGCAAGCAAAACCAATAGCAGTTTAAAAGAAACATGCAGCAGTTTGAAGATTGGGAGCCTTGGGATTGGACTCACCTGCCCTGGCTCCTGACTGCGTTAACCAGGGCTCTCCATAACCAAGATCTGCCACTAAGATCTTGGATAATTCCATGGTGAAGAAAGGATCTCATTGGTGGTACAGTCATACCTCATGTTACGTTTGCTTCAGGTTGCACGTTTTCAGGTTCTGGGTCCCGCGGTGACCTGGAAGTACCGGAAAGGCTTACTTCTTGGTTTTGCTGCTCGCGCATGCGCAGATGCACAAAATGACGTCACACGCATGCGCAGAAGCGGGTTGCATTCCTTTCAGGTTGCGAATGGGGCTCCAGAACGGATCCCGTTTGCAACCAGAGGTACCACTGTAATTGTGTTCATATACTCCTTAGGGTTTCAGGATTTGGTTTCTGTCCTTGAGTTCAGAAAATGTCTGATCAATTCCTTCCTTTTAACATATCATCTCTTATATAGCTTCCTTTTGGGAAGCTCAGGACAAAGCTCTCCCATTTTACTCTCACAATAACCCTGTCAGGTAGGCGAGATGGAGCTAAAGATCACCAAGCAAGCAGTATCTGAATTCAGTCTCAATAAGCAAGTGAATATACCACGCTGGCTCTTAGACGTACCATAGCTTCTCCTTCTGCAAAGGGGAGAATAACATGTTTAATTTAACCTTTTTGCACAATGTCAGATATTGATAGATGTTTTAAATGGGTATCGGAATTACTGATCTTTCCAAGCACCAAAAATCCATCTAAGTAATCAGCCACTGAGTTCCTTATCTGAATCAGGCCCACAGTTTATATTGCTTATCACTGCTGCTCAGGATCCACTTTTTTAGGTGGATATGGTAAAAGGTCTTTTCATGGGCATTCTTAGCAATTTTGTTCCCGGCAGTGCTCTTCAAGTAGTGCAAACTGCATCAAAATCAATAAAATCCAATCAGCAATTTTATTCATGTGACCAGCAGTTACAGATAACTTAATATTATTTACTGTAAAAACACAGGGTAAGAGACCTGCTGGGTCAGAGGAAAGGTCCGTCTCCTTCAACCTTCTGCTTTCAGCAATGGACAACTAGTTGTTTCTAAGGAGCTCCTAAAGCACGCATGATAAAGACAACATTTCTTTCCACTGGTCCCCAACACCTGCTACTTAAGAACAGAACTGCACCTCTCAACTCAGAACTTCTGTTTCGCTTTTCTTCTGCATTTGTAAGTTCAGCACCATCGTGGTGAACGTGGAAAATAACAAAAGCATTCTGGGAAATGATATAAAATGAGTTGAAAAAAATGTTTAAAATAACCTTTGTGGAGGGAAAACAGAAGCTTTTCTATTAGGAATTGTAGGTGCAGAAATACCAAAGGAGCAGAAAAGACTATTTATGTATGCGACGACGGCAGACTTTGGGCCCAAAGATGGAAGGAAGGTAAAGCCCCAATTAGAGAAGAATGGTTGATGATGGACTACACCGAAATGGCAAAAATGACAGGGAAGATTAGAAATCAAGAAGATAGAAACTTGACTAAGGAATGGGGAAAATTTATAATTTACTTTGGAGAACATTGTAAACAACTAAAAACTTTGGCAGGACTGTAACAACACTTGTGATGTAACAAGAACTATGAGAAGTCCAAGGATTCAGGGAATCCTTTATGTGTATGATTATGAATACTATTTGAATATAAATGTAAATTGTGTGTGGGGGGGGGGGAGTTCAGCCCCATCAACAGCATTCTGTCAACAGTCCAGGCCCACAGATCGTGCTCAGTCCTTAGTGGTGTGTTTTTGAGGTGTTTCTTACTGTTAAACTTATGGATGTCTTGGAGGTACCGCTTCTCTTTTTTGTGTTAGCACCGCCATTTTGACTACATAAGTGGGCACTGTCCTCTGAAGATCAGAAACAGAATGAAACAGAATGCGACCACCACCACATCTTATGGTTGTCAACTCTCTCAAGTCAAAGAGGAAAATGAGTGCCGCAACCCCAGAGTCATTCACGACTGGACTTAACCATCAGGGGTCCTTTACCTTTACCTTTTTAGTTCTACGTACAGTGTGATGCTTAAATAATAATACAAATGTGATGCTTAAACAATATGTGGGTGGCAAATCTATTTTTAAAGATGTGAAGTCTGGTGAAAAATCTATATACATTTAATCAGGGATTTTCCTTACACTAACTTCTCTCTGTACTTTTAAAATTGTAATTTGCAAAGTCCTAAAATATGCTGCACAGATCTCACAACAGAAAGAACCATTTGCAAAAACATTAATACAGTGGTACCTTGGTTCTTGAACTTAATCTGTTCCGGAAGTCTGTTCAACTCCCGAAACCATTCGAAAACCAAGGCGTGGCTTTAGATTGGTTGCAGGAGCTTCCTGCACTCAAGCGGAAGCCGCGTCGGATGTTTGGCTTCCAAAAAATGTTCGCAAACCGGAACACCTACTTTTGCAGCATTCAGGAGCCAATTTGTTTGGCAACTAAGCCATTTGGGAACCAAGGTTCCACTGTAAATGCTGTTTGAAACAGAATTGGGAAAAATAACAACAGAGACTTCCAGCCACATGTTTCCTTAATAATAATAATAATAATAATAATAATAATAATAATAATAATTTATTACGGTTGGAGACCGGCTTATATTTCCTTCCTTCCTTCCTTCCTTCCTTCCTTCCTTCCTTCCTTCCTTCCTTCTTAAATCTTTATTTAGAAATTTCCATATTACAAGATAAGAGCTTAGAAATTTACCCTGATTTAACACCTTGTTAAGCATCACTTAACCTCCTAGCATTCACTGAATATCTCTGTCACGTAGGCTTGCGTTTTGCCTAATAATGTCACAATTAAGGAGCAGTCATTGCCATTCAGTATCATTAGGTCAAATTGGTTTCTTGGGAGAAGTCCTGGTAAGGCAGCCATCCTGGCTAACTGCTATTCAATTACATGGGAAGGCTTGTATGAAAAAGATACCCAGGAACAGGCAAGGAAGCAATGCTGTGCTGTATTTATGCATCCTTATTTCTTGGCATTTTATTCATAAGAGAATCACAAAACTGTAAATTGTGCATAATTTTATAAACTTCAGCCATGTCCTTCTCTGTGAAATTCTCCTCTAAGCTAAAAAAATAAATCCCCAGACATTGTAACCTTTGCATGAACCTTTGCTAGACCAGGCATCCCCAAACTTGGCCCTCCAGCTGTTTTGGGACTACAATTCCCATCATCCCTGACCACTGGTCCTGTTAGCTAGGGATGTTGGGAGTTGTAGTCCCAAAACAGCTGGAGGGCTGAGTTTGGGCATGCCTGTGCTAGACACATCAAAGAAGCATTTCAGTTAAAACATGTTGTAAACTTTGTGTGAGAAATCGGGTTGGCAAAAACAGAATTCCACACTGCCATCTGGTGCCACAGTCTGATAATGCATAAACAACACATATAAAGCGCTTTTTATTTGCCAATGTAGCTGAGTCCCTGATCACTTTTATAGTAACCCGTAATATACATATAGCTGCCTTTTAACAGGAACTATTGTATTTATATAATGCCAATGTGCAGTTAATTCCACTTTACCAAAGACTTTGTGGACTTTGAAGACACTCAAACTCAGGATGAGAGGCAGAACGTGCTAAGAGGAAGGCATGCTTGGCAAACCCTCACCATGATCAACTTGTGCCTGGAAACCTATGTCCCCTCTGTGGAAGGATGTGTGGATCCAGAATTGGCCTCCACGGTCACTTATCATTATCATTAGGTCAAACTGGTTTCTTGGGAGAAGTCCTGGTAAGGCAGCCATCCTGGCTAACTGCTATTCAATTACATGGGAAGGCTTGTATGAAAAAGATACCCAGGAACAGGCAAGGAACAGTCACTTATGGACTCACTGTTAAAACCGTGTTCATGGAAGACAATCTTACTCGGCTACAAGTGATCACCAAAGAAGAAGACATGTCTAGCATAGGCATGATGCCAATGTGCAGTTAATGCCACTACATGCATTAACAAATCCAGTAATGTCCTCATCAATATCATTCTACAAGAATTTAATTTAATGTATCTAAGGAGCACAAATTCTATCAATATCCGAGATTCACGGCAATCATGCAAATTTATATAGATATTGGCTTTGTGGCCAATATTTCATCAGTAATAACTACATAATAGATAAACGCAAGAATTCTAAAGCTCATTGGAATACTTTTAATGTGAACTGACCTTTGGTATTGATTGCAATTCCTTCTGATGCTTGCTTTAAAAATAACTGGAAGGATTAATGAGTTCTTGTAGCTTTTAGACCAAGCCGGGTGCTCCTGGTTGTATAGATCTTCTCTTCTGTCCTGTGAGATGATTAAAACAAATTATAGCCCTGCATAGGATATTAGCAAATGCCTTTAAAAGAAAAGAGAGAAGAGAAGGCCTAGTTCTGATGGGGGCGATAACCCTGTGGGATGGTGGCGCCATTTTGTACTGCAGGGGAAGGCTCTAATAACTGATGCTCCTTCATAAAGGAGAGGTCAAAACAAAATAAAAAAATTCCTTCCAGTAGCACCTTAAAGACCAACTAAGTTAGTTCTTGGTATGAGCTTTCGTGTGCATGCACACTTCTTCAGATACACGAAGAAATTATAGAAATTATTTATTGTCATTGTTCAGAGTCAATTTCTGTTTAATTTTTATATGCTGATAATTAATATTATTCTATACTATTCTGATGATTGTTGAATGTTACTTTATTTGATGTTGGTGTATCTGAAGAAGTGTGCATGCACACGAAAGCTCATACCAAGAACTAACTTAGTTGGTCTTTAAGGTGCTACTGGAAGGAATTTTTTTATTTTGTTTTGACTATGGCAGACCAACACGGCTACCTACCTATAAAGGAGAGGTGTTAGAGGTTTAACCCTTCTACAGTCTGAACAGACTTCTATATCACCTTACATGTTACAATGGCCTGGTTCACATGCAGGGATGGCGGGGAAGATTCAATTCAGTTTATATTTGAAGGCAAAAGTCATGTCTAGCCTTGACCTTGGCATGGAGCCCTCAAAGTCAGGCTTTTTTTTCAGTCAGAACTCACTGGAACTCAGTTCTGGCACCTCTCAGGAGACCACCATTATAAAAGAACAAGGGAGGCGTTCATGGTGTGTTCCGGCACCTCTTTTTCTAGAAAAATAGCACTGCCTCAAAGGATAAACTGAACACCTCCACATCGCTGGAACGCCATCTTATCTCATTCACACTAAGTCATAGTTTGGCTTACAGTTTTGTGTGAGCACAGCCATATAAAAGACACAAAAGGAGGGAAAGGGATAGACAAAGCAGGGGATATGCTTTTGTTTGCCTTGAAGATATTTCTCATCAGTTTCATGGCATTACCTCATCATCATCATCATCACTTTTAATTTGTATACCGTCTTTCTATCTTACAATACCCAAGTCGGTTTACAAGCTGAAGAAACAAAGAATGTACACCTTATAACAATCTAGTAAAGGTAAAGGCCGTTAGGTCCAGTCACGGACGACTCTGGGGTTGCGGTGCTCATCTCGCTCTATAGGCTGCGGGAGCCAGTGTTTGTCCACAGACAGCTTCCGGGTCATGTGACCAGCATGACTAAGCCGCTTCTGGAGAACCAGAGCAGTGCACGGAAATGCCGTTTACCTTCCCGCCAGAGCAGTACCTATTTATCTACTTGCACTTTGATGTGCTTTCGAACTGCTAGGTTGGCAGGAGCAGGGACCGAGCAATGGGAGCTCACCCCATCACAGGGATTCGAACTGCCGACCTTCTGATCAGCAAGCCCTAGGCTCTGTGGTTTAGACCACAGCGCCACCCGCATCTCTATAACAATCTAATGCAACACAAAAATGTGATAATAAAACATAACTTTAAAATAAGCAACCAACATCAAATAAAGTAACATTCAACAATCATCAGAATAGTATAGAATAATATTAATTATCAGCATATAAAAATTAAACAGAAATTGACTCTGAACAATGACAATAAATAATTTCTAAACTACAAGTCAATTATAAATGGCAAGCCACAGTGCGTAAAATAATACAATACAAATTGAGAAGCAGATACTGGAGGGTGGGGCAAGGCAGGTGGAAGAAGGCCTTGCCTGATGAAGTCTCTCCCCTCACAGTTTTTCCTCCAACTCACCTCAACTGACCCTGGAGTCTTTTGTTATAAGGAACACACTGGAAGCAAGCAATTGACAGCACATCAGCAGTGTAATTGATGGGACTGTCAATGCTTGATGTTGTGTGCAGGTTAATTAGTTCTAATTCTTTAAAATTTTGCAGGGATCTTTTTAAAGGTTACATGCCCTGTGAGCTTCATGGAAATACTCAGGGACAACAGAAATGAGTTTTATATTGGTCCAGCTTTCATGGTGCCTAGCACAAAAGAATCCTAGACCTATTTGTCTCCACTTTGGTCAGTTCTATGCCCTCCCAAGGGATAGGTATCCCTGCAAATTTCATCCACATCTGTTTAAATTGTTACATTGTGATTTTCACATTAAAATCAGTGGGAAATGCAACTGTAGCTTCCTTTACAAATTGAAGTGACCATGCAAAGTGGGAATGATATGAAGCAGCCTCGGCCCACAAAGCAACAAAACCAAGTGTTTTCCCTGACAAAGCAATGGAGTACGAACTGGTTTTTGAGGATTATTATTTTTTTGCACACTCCTATGTGAGACTATAAAGGTCAGCACACTGATTTTTCATGAGATTCTGCAGTCAAGAGTCTACTTCAGTCTCTTCCGTGTCCACCCCACCCATATCAGCCCTTTTCTAAATTAAAAGACGTCTTCAATGGGAATCCCAGCCTCCTTATCACCAACTGCATAAACTCAACCCGCTTTTGACAATAGTTACCTGCAAGCCGATCAAACCTATCCATTCTTTAGGAAATCAGCCCAAGTGCTCACTAGAAGGACAGATCCTTAAGCTGAGGCTCCAATACTTTGGCCACCTCATGAGAAGAGAAAACTCCCTGGAAAAGACCCTGATGCTGGGAAAGATGGAGGGCACAAGGAGAAGGGGACGACAGAGGCCGAGATGGTTGGACAGTGTTCTCGAAGCTACCAGCATGAGTCTGACCAAACTGCAGGAGGCAGTGGAAGACAGGAGTGCCTGGCGTACTCTGGTCCATGGGGTCACGAAGAGTCGGACACGACTAAACGACTAAACAACAACCTCTTCTCCTATGCATCAAATGTCACTTGGGGGATTCTCTAGACAACAGCCATGCCCTAGGAGTCATTCACAACATACAGGCTGCTTTCTCAGAACACGCTACAAATTCTCCTCTCCCCGCTGATATCAACATTCTCTTTCTAGTCCAACTTCTTCATATTTTATACCATATATACAGGGATGTGCTGCCTCAGGAGAACTTCTTCTGACCCAGATATAAAATCTCTCTTTAGAAAGCAGAGATGCATCCATCATGCTTCCAGTACATTTATAAACCATGAAAAACCATATTTTTCATTTCAAATTTATATGCAACACTTTGGTTTGCTGTTTAATACTAGCAAGTATGTGCATGCAGAAGAATATGGATTTATAATAGGGTTTTTGTGGGGTTTTTTGCGAGTTTGCCTGTATATATTTCTTCAACTTTCAAGTCGCAACACATTTTCCCTCTGAATGGAGGAGTCTGAAAATGGCCCAAGTCTGTATTGTATGTGTGTTAAAAGCTGGAAAAATATCAGATGTTTTCCACAATGTACAGAATTCTGTTTTATCTTTTAGAGACATCCATTCCTTTGCAAATATACCGCAAGCCATGCTCATTCACCTGTTGCAAACACCGGGCAATGAAACAGTGGACAAATAAATTGTACAATGCACACAAATATTATATGGTTTCAGGGCATGATCCAGTCAAAGTTGAGCATGTTTACGTCCCATTGATTTCAATAGGGGAAAGTTAAATGCCTACTTGACTTTCCTAAGAAAATCCATGAGAGTTAAAAGTGACTAACATTGACTTAATTGTGTCCTCCCTTGAAAGGCAACTTTTGTGATTTTTATTTTATTTCTATAGCTATTTTCTTGCTTCACACATGATGGTCTCCCACTTTGGGAACACTTCTCTACAAAAGTGAGTAAATTGTTATTTCAATGAAGGCCTAAATCATTCTTGTTCATTAGGTGAGTATTGCATGCCAAGGCCCCGTGACCTGCAGTCCCCTAGTGGATGAATAAAACACACAAACAAGCAGATTCTGGTTTATGGGTTCAAACAGGCCACAACTTTATTGGTTACAGATGTGAACGATTTAGCATTGGGTGAAGTTAGACTATATCTTGACTCCTGTCTGTCTGCTGGGAGTCCAACTAAGGGTAAACCACCAATAAGGGAGCCCTAAGACTTAAATCTTAGGTCCGTATAGTTAAAGCCATGGTTTTCCCAGTAGTGATGTATGGAAGTGAGAGCTGGACCATCAAGAAGGCTGATCGCTGAAGAATTGATGCTTTTGAATTATGGTGCTGGAGGAGACTCTTGAGAGTCCCATGGACTGCAAGAAGATCAAACGTATCCATTCTTAAGGAAATTAGCCCTGAGTGCTCACTGGAAGGACAGATCATGAAGCTGAGGCTCCAATACTTTGGCCACCTCATGAGAAGAGAAGACTCCCTGGAAAAGACCCTGATGTTGGGAAAGATGGAGGGCACAAGGAGAAGGGGAAGGCAGAGGACGAGATGGTTGGACAGTGTTCTCGAAGCTACAAACATGAGTCTGACCAAACTGTGGGAGGCAGTGGAAGACAGGAGTGCCTGGCGTGCTCTGGTCCATGGGGGTCACGAAGAGTCGGACACGACTAAACGACTAAACAACAACAACAACAAGACTTAAATCAGGGACGCGGGTGGCACTGTGGGTTAAACCACAGAGCCTAGGACTTGCCCATCAGAAGGTCAGCGGTTCGAATCCCTGCGACGGGGTGAGCTCCCATTGCCCGGTCTCTGCTCCTGCCAACCTAGCAGTTCGAAAGCCGAGTAAGATTGTCTTCCATAAACACGGTTTTAACAATGAGTCCAGTTAGCAGTTTTGCAGCCATAGTCAGTACCTCTGTGTATCTGCCTTTGGAGGATAGCGTCAAATGATGAAGTGGGCCCTACTGCGCAAAAAGATTATGCCATAATAAATCTCTTAGGCTTTAAGGGTACTACATAAATCTTCTAGGATTTTCCAGAATGTTTAATAACTGAAGCAATGTTCCATATTGCATTTACATGACATAGGAGCACTCTTACATCCAAGGATGAATGCAGGCTACTTACTCTGGAGTAAGCAAGTAGCCTGGTTAATGTTGTTGAACATCTGAATCAACCTTCTCTAAAAAGCTAATGTATAAAGTGAATAGGGAACATTGGTGGGTGAAATTGGGTGTTTAAGCTTCTGCACTAAATTTCTGTTTCTGCAAAAAAAAGGAACCCATCTGAAATCTATGAAAAGAAGCATGTTTTAACAGGAATACCTGACTGTACGAGCTTTTGCAGCAATAGCTGCATTTGCAGCAGACTTTTGAAAGGCTTTAATTGTAGCCTACAATTTACAAGTCATCATTAGCGTTTTATGTTAACCAGGGAGAAGGAAATTGAAAAGTTGAAAGGGAAGAAAAAGCTCAAGAGGCATGTGGTTGAACAATGAAATTAAATAGAAATAATTTCAATCTTTTGACATTTCTGGCAGCTGAGAATGCACTAAGAAGAAGAGTGAACATGATTCTCTGACTAACACCTTTTGTGGGTACACAACACACACCAATATTCAACAACATAACCCTTTTGTAAGCTGGGGATGGGGAACCTCAGGCATGGAGGCCAAATATGACTCTCTGAGATTTTCTGTACAGTGGTGCCCCGCAAGACGAAATTAATTCGTTCCGCAATTTTTGTCGTCTAGCGAATTTTTCGTCTTGCGAAGCACGAAATCCCATAGGAATGCATTGAAAATCAATTAATGCGTTCCTATGGTCAAAAAAAGTCCAAACAAAGCCAAATTTGGTACAACAACAGTTTATTAACTGCTCTTTAAAGTCACACATACTGTAAAGAGCAGTTCAAAAATTGAAGGGAAAATAAATTAACTTTATAAACATGACAGAAAAACATTTAAAAATCAACAAAGTGTACAGTACATTTTCTAAGACTCTGGGGGACCACTCGAAGAAGGCTCCTCTTCCACTCTTTGCTTCTTGGTCAAGAACCTGTCCATAGTCTGCTGCTTTATCCGCCTTTTCAGCAGCTCCCTGAAAGACGACATGACCCTCGTATCATAAAAGTTCCCAGCGTCATGTGCCACGTGCTTCTCATGGTGGTGTAGATCTGCAAAAGTCTGCACCTCCTTCCACTTCTGGCAAATGTCCCTCAGTCTTTCGGAGGACAGCCGTTCCTCAGTTGCTTCCTCCTCTTCCAGTGAGGCCTGCTCCTGCGCAGCCTCTGCCTGCAGAACGTAGCCCTCCGTCGTCACAACCTCCAGGAACTCCGCTGCAAAGTCTTCAGCCGCAGGAACATCAGAACTGGCAGCCTCTCCATGCCTGACCACACTGTGGATGCCAGATCTTGTCTTGAACCGGTCAAACCAACCTCTGCTAGCCTTGAAGACTTCTGGCTCGGCTGAGGTTCCTGGCTGTTCCCGGATGAGGTCAGCGTGCAAGGCCTTGGCCTTCTCACAAATGACGGCCTCAGACACTGTGTCCCCTGCACGCTGCTTCTCTTCTATCCAGATGAGCAGCAACTTCTCAACCTCCTCCAGGACAGCTGGGCGGTTCTTCACGATCCTGGTGACTCCCTTGGCTGCATCAGTCACCAGGATCTTCTCCCTCATCTTCAGGATGGTCCCGATGGTCGATGGGTTCCTGCCGTACTCCCTGGCGATGTCCGTCACACGCATTCCGCCGTCGTGCTTCCAGATGATCTCCTTCTTCATTTCCAGCGTCACCTTCTCCTTCTTCCTCTCGCCGGCCACCGCAGCAGCAGTCTTCTTGGGTCCCATGGCAGCACAGCTCCTACCTTCGTAAACTCAGAAACAGAAAAAAAAATCAGTGATGTGCTTCAAACCCAAAAAATACAAAAGCAGCCAGGCACCCACCACACAGAAATTAAAACCCAGAACCAAGGGCTTGAATCCCAAGCACCCCAACCCCAAATCCAAAATCCAAAAACCCCCAAAAAAGTTTTAAAAGTTTAGCTTACCAAATGGATGAAAGAGAAGTTCTGGAAAAGCTTCAACAATCAACCATCGAAGTCCTCAGAAACCTCAAATGGCTGCAAAATAAGTTTAGGAAAAGCTTCAAAAATCACCAATGTCTTCAAAAACCTCAACTGCTCCCACAGACACGCACCAACCCACCCACAACACAGAAATTGCAAACCCCTCCCCAACTGCTCCCCCAGCCCCTCCCCAACTGCTGCAAACCCCTCCCCAACTGCTTCCCCACCCAGACAAAAAAAAATTTCAAAAAATAACAACATGGCCAGCACTCAGAAATTCAAACTCAGAAAATTTTTCAAAAAAAAACAACCTGGCCCAGTGGTCACAGAAAATCATAAAAATTCCCAAAAAAACCCCACATGGTCCCAGATTTCTGCAGAAACCTCCCCAACTGTTCCCCTAGCCAGCCAGCACTCAGAAATTCAAACTCAGAAAAAAAAAAATTGAAAATAAACAACCATGCCTAGTGGTCACAGAAAATCATAAAAATTCCCAAAAAACCCCCACATGGTCCCAGATTTCTGCAGAAACCTCCCCAACTGTTCCCCTAGCCAGCCAGCACTCAGAAATTCAAACTCAGAAAAATTTTCAAAAAAAATCAACCTGGCCCAGTGGTCACAGAAAATCATAAAAATTCCCAAAAAAGGCCCACAAGCCCCCAGATTATCGCAAACCCCTTCCCAACACCAAGTCCTTGAATCCCAAACACCCCAACCCAAAATCCAAAACCCCCCAAAAAAGTTTTAAAAGTTTAACTTACCAAATGGATGAAAGAGAAGTTCTGGAAAAGTTTTGGAAAATCTTCAAAAGTGAGCAAAGTCTGAGAAAAGGCTACCAAACCACGTGCTAACAGTTGCTCCTCGAAGTCAAGTTGCAACTGCAGCTGCTCAAGCTAAGCACCCTTGGTTTTAACGGTTTTTACACAAAGGAAACAAAGTCGCGAGACGTTTTCGTTTTGCGAAGCAAGCCCATAGGGGAATTCGTCTTGCGAGGCAAATCGCGGGCGAAAAAACCTTTCGTCTAGCGAGTTTTTTGTCTTGCGAGGCATTCGTCTTGCGGGGCACTACTGTACATCCCTCTGGACTCTCCACAAGCTATACCTCTCCCCAGCCATGCTCAATGTCCTCCTTGAGTGTTTTTGCTTGGCTGGACTTTGTGCTTGAACTCTGATCATGTCTGGATGCAGAGGTGCATGAATGGCAGTGTTTCTCAAACTTTTTTCAGATTAAAAATTTGCTCTACCGTCACCATATTTTTTTTAATGCATATGAAATGCATTGGAAAACGAAAAAGAAAGAACTTCTAGAAATGCTTGATTTATAACATGGGCCACAGCTACTTTATCGTATGATCACAGACCCTCCAAGTCTCCCCATTTTCCAAGAACAGTCCCGGAGTTACAGAAGCCATCCTGGGTTCTGATTCAATCCCGGAATGTGCCGCTTTTCCTTAGGACGTGCCTATTTTCATCAGAAAAATGTTGGAGGGTGTGGAGTTATGGGATCCCCAAGCCACATAGATAGATACAACCTTTAGAAGACATCTGAAGGCAGTCTTGTATAGGGTTTTTTTTTTAAAAAAAAAAATTTTACTGTTTTATTATGTATTTATAGTAAAAGGCGAAAGATTTATACGATCTGAAGAGAAACCAGAGTATTATTATTATTATGTATTTATATATGTTGGAAGCTGCCGAGAGTGGTTGGGGCAACCAAGTTAGATGGGTAGGGTATAAATAATATTTTTATTATTATTATTATGGAATAGAATGTCCAAAATATAAAGCGTTGGAGGGTATGTGATCATGGAACACCCAGAAAGTATAAAACAATGCAGCCACATAAGAACATGAACCATTCCCAAAATATAATTATAAACAAGTCTCTAACATGTGTACCTTAAGTACATATACAGACTCAATGAGAGGTGCAAGCTGCCAAGTAATCTCATTTGTATTAGGTCTAATTTGAGACAAACAAACTCTAATCTGATCAACACAAAGAAGCCCTTCTCTTTTCTGATTTTTCATATTTGTCAGCATTGAAAATCCCTGCTCACAACAAAATGTTGTAGAGAGCTGTAGAAGAATAGCTAATGCTCATGAAGAGAGGTGTGAATACTGTTTTCTGGTTGTATATCCCTGCCAAAACATTTTAATATTATTCTATACTACGATGAAACGTTTACAGGTTTCTTTGATTGTCCTTGAATCTTCCTGCCATTCTTGCCACCTTCTCCTGGTACACCAGTGTGGTGTGCCACACCCTTTGATAAAACTGGTCAGTGGCAGACGTTGATAATATGCCACCCTCTGTGAGGCCATTTGATGCTCTCTGTCCACCACCCTAGTGGTGCCGGCTTAAGCCGGGCTTTGGGAAGGAGGCGCAAGGCTCTGGCAGGGTCCAAGAGCCCTCCTACTTCCTTCGCAAAGCCTGGCAAGCACTTGCCCAGCTTTGGGAAGGAGGAATAAGTCTAGGACCATGACAGTGCCCTCACATCTCCTTCCTAAAGGCGAGCAAGCATTTACTGGGCTTTGAGACGCTGCCTTCCTTGGCTATGTGCCCAGTGCAACCACACCACTTGTATGGCCCTAAAGCTGCCTCTGCACTGGTGTATAGAAACCTCTAATTTTTGCATGGCTGGAGGGTAGCCTTCTGTCATGAACTGGCAGGACAATGGGGAGGAGGAAGAAGATCCCAGCAAGGTGTGTAGCTGGGACTGGGACACACCAAGGCAAACTGGGGAAGGGGAAGGAGAGGTTGGTGTAGAAACTACTCACGAAGTGTCAGAGGATGATGAGGGGATAGGGAAGAAGAAGAAGAGTTTGGATTTGATATCCCTACCCGAAGGAGTCTCAAAGCAGCTAACATTCTCCTTTCCCTTCCTCCCCCACAACAAACACTATGTGTGGTGAGGGGCTGGGAGACTTCAGAGAAGTATGACTAACCCAAGGTCACCCAGCAGCTGCATGTGGAGGAGCGGAGACGCGAACCCGGTTCCCCAGATTACGAGACTACTGCTCTTAACCACTACACCACACTGGCTCTCTGTGTAGGGGTCAGTACACAGGAGTCAGAGCAGCAGGACCTATCACCAGAGGCAAAGGGGCCCCTGTCTCCATGAACACAGTGGGCTCTGAAGAATAGGGAGTGACCGGGGTGCTCCAGGAGGCTGAGGCAGGCTAGGCCCCAAAGCCCAGCTCCCTAGCTGGCCAAGTGGGGCTTACTAGTTCTGGGAGGAGAGATGTGATGGCTCAGCGAAAATAGGTGCAGGGCAGGTGAGGGTCACATGACTCAACAAGCCCAGATGCTGCAATTAGCATGCAAAGGACAAAAGGGCAGCAGATCTGAGGTGCTGCGTCTGCTCAACTGCCCATGTTGGTGGACCTCAGCTTGGATGCACCAAGATCTCTGGGGGACTGTGCTTTGGGTCTGACTCTGGACTGTATCCTGGCTGCTGGACTTCAGACTTGGCTTCTTGGATTGACCCTGGACTGCGTTTCCCGACCTTTGGACTTTGCTTGTGTGGATCAACTCTCAGACTTTGAATTTTGGGCTTGGCATACTGACTTGCTGCCAGGTAGGCCAATCTGACTAGGCAATCTGAGCCTGGGGCTGAAAAAGCTCCCTCACTCCTGGCTTGAAGCCTAGGCCACAGACCAGGAAAGCATGAGCGAAGGACATTGCACTGTAAGCTTTGCCACTGTGCTGTCCGCAGCCACAGGGACACAGACTAGATAATTGGAATGCCTTAGCTCCAGTGTAAAAACCATGCATGTGCAGTCTGGGCTGTGAATCTGGCATTCTAGTACAGTAAATATTCATCTTGCCATTGCTGTGCTGGATTTCCGATATTTTGATTTTGAACTTGGGCTACTTCTAGAGGGCAGTCATAATCTCTGTGTTGAAATTCTTTGCTCATCCTTTCTCTCTGCCCTCATTCTCAGCAGGTGTCGTCGCATTAGCTGTTCCCCAATCAGATAATGGATGTCATAATGGCAGTAACTTCTCTTCCTCGACAGATGAATTGCCCATTCAGACTTTTAGTATGTGCACACGATGGTTCTCCTGTTCCCAGATAAACCTCTACTGGGAAAACTGTTTATTGCTAACGGTACTTCTTTTGCCTATTGTCTTTACCTATAAATAGGCTAATTGAGTTGAGATCCTGCAAGCGTGCTCTAACTGCACAGGTCTCTAGAAGTCTCTCCCTCAATTATTCCCCTTGCCCAGGTATCTGTCCCTTTCTGACCTATAAGAGAAGCCAGCTCTACAGTAGGCACTCTGGAAGAATAGTGTTTCTCCATTGCTTCTTGCTTAGTTGACTATGCCATTCAAGGACTTTCTATGTTTTCTGTGCAAAATGAGTGTTTTCATTACTGTACTTTCCCATCTATAAGACGTCCCCATGTATAAGACACCCCTTATTTTGGGGGACTCATATTTAAGAAAATGGGTAGAGATGGCACAGAGTTGTCAAGGTTTTTTTTAGGGGAGGATTACCCAGGGTTCTTGAGCTTTTTTGAGGGGGAATGCTGAAAATCGCTCACCCACATGCATCCAAAACCCTGCCTCTCGTCTGTCCCCTCACCGGCAGAAGCTGCCAATCGCCTGCCCAATTGCCACACCGTCAGCCAATCAACACCAGCCACTGACGCAGCAACCAATAACACGCCCAATAGCCACTGACAGCCGCTGCAGCAACCAATCAAACATCCACCCTATGCACTATCCATGTATAAGATGACCCCCACTTTTAAGCATAATTTTAAAATAATTTTTATTAACAGACAAATCAAATCACATAAAATTCCAAATTACAGAGCCAAATTTTAATTTTTTGTTGGTGGTACCCATATTTCAAGTTCCGAAAGGGATCCAATCATCTTGTTGCTGCTGCTTTAATGTCCACAAATCTGTCCAAATAATGTTCACAATTCTATGCAATCCTTTCTTGATATTTTCCACATCTCATCTTGTTATTTTCATGTATTTTTCCTTTCTCTTTGTGACCTCTGATAGTCTCCACAAGCGGGTTGAAGCAAATTGTAATCCCCTTGTGGGTTTTTCTATTCTTCCACGAGTCATATTCAGATGGCTATCGCATTTCATCGCTTCCATAACGAAGAACACTCTTACCGTCCACTCGTTAATTTTCACAGGTCTGTCACTCCTTTTCTCAGTCCTCTGAGGAGGTTTTGCCAGGAATCCAGTATGAAAACAAATCCATAGCTTCCTCCTCCCGATCATCAATCTTTCGACAGAACCTGCCAACATGGCAGCTCCCTTTTTATTGCTGTGTCACTCCAAAGGCCCTTGTTCTTTTCTCGATCTCCATAAAACCAAGCTTTTGGTTAGTAATTCATTTCCACACAGTTTTTAATCATCCTGCTTAGGTCAGTTATGTGATGGTTCTTTCTTGGGGAGGGGTTATTGGTTAATCACATAGAAGAAAATAAAATTTAGCATAATTTTTAAAGGAAAAAAAAACCTAGTCTTATACACAGAAAAGTACGGTATGTTTGGAAAATAAAAGCATCATCTTTAAAACAATGGTTACCATGGTGGATTCCCAAAGCTGGGCCATATAATAGGTTAAAAAAAGGAGGAAAAATCTTTCTTTTTTAAAACTTCATTATCCTGTGTAAATAAATATTTTAAAAGGTTACATGACCTATTTGCTGTTTACTCATTCTAGACAAGCTTAGATCATATGTTATTCTAGAGAAATTTAAATCATATGGTAGTTAACTAGAAAACTCAGTTGGTTAGAGCATGGTGCTGACAACGCCAAGGTTGCAGGTTTGATCCCCGTATGGGACTACTGCATATTCCTGCATTTCAGGGGGTTTGACTAGATGATCCTCAGGGTCCCTTCCAACTCTACAATTCTGTTATTCTATACAAAAATAAATAAATACCAGTTTGGCCAAGAAATAAAAATATAATGTGGATAAAATATAATGTAGAAATTCCAGCACTGAGCCACATACTACCAGAGACCAAGGAGAGAACAGAAATAGTCAATGGTTGTAGTGATGCAGTGAAGTAATGCTAAAACACAGGTTGAGAGCATGGCACCTGTGGGCACAGGTGCCCAGGAAGCTTCCTGGTGCCCAAGAAGCCTCTGAACCACCCACTCTCCTTGCCCCCCATTGCCATGAGTTGGTGAGGGTAGTTAACTTTCCATAGGAGAAAAGAGCATAGAAAGAGGAAGCTGGAAGAGTGATGTTCTTTCCCATTTCCTCTTTCATCTCCACATGCTTTTCAAGGCTGAACTTCTTTATTTTACTCAGTCAGATCCCTTGGAAAAGCAGTGTGTGTGTTTCTTTCTTTCTGTTTCTTGAGATGGTGCTGATCTGAGGGAGGAGGAAAAGAACAGTCAGGGAGAAGTGCCCAGCCCATGGTACTCATTCAAAAATCCAAATGTAAAAAATGGAGCACCGATGGTATCTAACACCTTGGAAACTCTCGATGATGTACAAAAGTGTCCCAAGCAATTGCTGGAGGTGTGGCGATAAATCAGGCACTTTCTATCACATGTGGTGGCTTTGTAAGAAAACCCAGGCATTTTGGGAGAGCACCCACTCTCCCAATTACAAAAAATGCTATAGATTTCCTTTAGGAAAAAAAAAAACAGAAGTTTATCTTTTGGGGATTACAGATTTGGATATCCCGCAATTTATTTATTTTTTTAAAAAATGAAAGGTATGTTTTCATATGCTACAGTTGCAGCAAGAGTTCTTATTGCTACAAAATGGAAGAGTGAACGAAATCCCCTCTATTCATGAATGGATTCAAAAACTGACAGAATATGTGGCGCTAGATAGTCTATCAGAAAAAGTAAAGAATAAACTGAAATAGGAATTTGTCTCAGAATGGGAGGTTTTCAAAGTTTATTTGAAAAATAACTACAGCAGTTTAAACTCTGTCGCAACATTTGAATAATTTCAGGAGTAGCTTCAAGAAAGATGTGAGACCTAAGACAAACTAAAAATTAGTCAATTTATGATAAAAGTGTGTACTGGCAACAAGTAATATATAACTGAAATAAGGAATAGACGGGAGGTCGGGTCTATAGTCCAAAGACCATTTTCTACTTCATTATTTTGTAACTAATATTGTGTTTATCACTATTTTCATTTGTAATATTTTTGTTTTTCTATTCTTTTTGGTGTATAAACAAACAAACAAACAAATCCAGATGTAGCCAGCTTCTCTAAAACCTAGGAACATCTCACTGCCCAGGGAGCACTCTGATCTATAAGGCTCACTGAATAGGACAACAGCACACTGGTCTATGGTTCCAAGTTCTGACTCCTGCAGCTCTTTCCAAAAAGAGTAGGGATACAAAAAGAGCTTTTTGGCAAGAAAAGAAACACATTTTGTTCCAGGATTTTTCTTTGGCTTCTGGGTTGAATCTAAGATTAAATTAACTATAGAATGGTTGCATCTTATTTTAATTTAGGAATGAGGGTAGATTTAACAGAAAGAAGCAAGCAAATAACTCCCCGTGTGAATCTGAATTTGCAGTAATCAATGCGTCCCGAGATAAAGACAGGTAATTTATTTTACTAACATCATTGGTTCCCTAATAATTATCCATAAAGTCAACGAGGATTTGGCCCAATTCATATCTGCTGTTATAAATATCACTAATTAATAGATGAGTAAATTATTTGGCCTTCATTTTCAGTTCCATGGCTTCTTGGAATAGCTGTTTTTCAGGGATCTGAAAATAGCTGTTTTCCTTTTGGTGCAAAAAAGTGTAAGCTAGAGGAAAATATTCTCCAGCGCACATCAAGAGCAAGACTGCAATGCATCCCATTAGAACTGAATGCTACATAATGTTTAAAAATAGGAGCAGGAGGTTTATGTCAGTACAACAACTATCGCACGGGACTGGGTTACGGGGAGACAGTTTAGCCAAGCAAAAGGAATAAAGAGTTGATTGTACTTTATACTAATATGATATGATTTTGATTTCCCAGGGAGCAAGCCTAATGTAATCCAAAGCTCACATCATATAAACTAACATCTTACCATATCAGATTCTTAATACGAAAACAATATTCCCTTTCTCTTCACATTTAAAGGACCATATATTGTGTTTGGCTGTACACAGATATTTTTAATATCCACATTATTTACTGATATGTCACCTTCCCTCTCATTGTGCTTTCGAAACAAAATTTGCTTTTAAGATTTAACTGTTTCTGTGCTCACCCATTAAAGGTCACAGAGACTATTCCTATTACATGAGCAGAGAAGGTAGAAATAGAGATTAATTTGTATGCAACCCTGAGAAGCTCATAAGAATTGTTGCCACAGAGGACTGGCTAAATTTGGAGGTTCTGAGGAGAGTTGTGCCCCATTCATCTGTTATTCACATGTAGGAAGTGCTGGATTTAGGGTGGTGCGGCTGGTGCCCTCACAGGGAGCTGAAGGGACAAATAATAATAATAATAATAATAATAATAATAATAATAATAATATCCATAAAAAGCAATTGTAGCAAAATGAATTATAGTGAAAATAAGAAATACGGGCTATTTTGGAGCAAGGAGGTGCCAAATTTTGTCCTCGTTCAGGATGCCATATTACCATAGTCTACCACTTCATGTAGGGCATAAACCTGTAGAGAGAGGAATGAAACTGTCCTTGTAGTCTGACTATGATGTCACATTTACTGTATTCCCAAGGATAGTGGAGGAGAGTATAGCTGCCCTCACACAGGATTTGCCATAGCTGCACAGCCTGGGAGTGACATAGGCTGAGATCTACACAGGGCTGACCCACCCATGAGGCAAAGTGAGGTGGTTGCCTTGGGCAGCAGATCTAGCCTCCTCTGCTGCCTCTTGCTGCCTCCTCCTACTCTGTGCCCACCCACCATCACAGCCTGCCCCTCAAGTTACCACCTGCTATCTTCGTCCCCATCCTGATCCATTTCACTAGACTTCTGAGCCCAGTCCCCAAAGTTCCACTTACAACAAGGAGATACTGGTGGAAGAATTGGAGTTACATTTAAAATACACTGGAGAAGACTTCAGGTGATGCAATGCAATGATCAGAGATCATTGAGCTGTAACTACTCATAGCTGAGTGGGGAATGTTTTTCAGGCCAACCTGGGCGAGTTTGTGAAGGGACATGTGCCAGTGGTGGCTCCGGCAAGAGTCAGAAGTGGGCAGAGCAATGAATGTCAATGTTACCTCAGTGTAGTAGGTTAATAGTAATTTATATGCACATGTTCACACACTCCTCTCTATTCTCCATCCAGAGAAGCAGGAGGCATTGTCAGAGTTCAAGGACACATTGCACAGAGGCAAAAACTCTTGGGTTGTGGAGCAGGGCCAGTGAGCGATGTGGTGTGAGGTAAGGGTGCGTGGCCTGAGGTGAGTTTTGAGGGTCAGACAGAAAAGCCCGGAAGGTTGCCTTTGATCCCCACAGACCCGAGGTCCCTCATACCCTCTCTCCTTCCAAGCTGTTCCAGCGCTCAGTGTTTCTCAGATATGTACCTTTATTCCTTCTACTCTAAATTATCTTTTGTCTAAGGAAAATAATATTTTAAAAATACTGGGCGAAATGTACCTATGTACCAGCCCGATATTATTTCAGCTACCAGAAGAAAAGCAGGATTAGTGCAAACCTATGCACCAAATTGGTGCAAATTGGGACGCGGGTGGTGCTGTGGGTTAAACCATAGAGCCTAGGACTTGCCGATCACAAGGTCGGCGGTTCGAATCCCCACGATGTGGTGAGCTCCCATTGCTCGGTCCCTGCTCCTGCCAACCTAGCAGTTCGAAAGCACGTCAAAGTGCAAATAGATAAATAGGCGGGAAGGTAAACAGCGTTTCCATGTGCTGCTCTGGTTCTCCAGAAGCGGCTTAGTCATGCTGGCCACATGACCCAGAAGCTGTACACTGGCTCCCTCGGCCAATAAAGCAAGATGAGTGCTGCAACCCCAGAGTTGGTCATGACTGGACCTAATGGTCAGGGGTCCCTTTACCCTTTACCTTATGCACCAGATTATCCAGAACTAAGGTATTTGTCAGAAGAGGAAAGTGAGGTGTGCTGCTGTACATACTTCAATTTACAATTTTACTCTAAGCTTAATGGTACACACAAGCATATATATAGCATGAGGACATCCAATGTATGCTGAGATCATTTTAGAAACACACGCATCAATTTTCCTAGGTTAAAGGAACACATATGCCAATATAGTGGGAGGGGAGAGGGAATGTTTCGAAGGGGCATTCCTAATTAACCTTCAGTGTTTTCATGACATCCCTTTAACCTAAATATAGATGTCATTAATCCAATGGAAAACTAATTTGGGTTAAGAAAAGCTGTAATGAATTTCCCCCCCTCTTCTCATTGAATTATTGACCCACTACTTTCATTAAGGAGAACCAAGCAAAGGAAATCATACGGCTTTCGTGTTTATCTTGTTATCCTCATGTGGATATGTTTTCCTCCCCTTATTTATAATAAAAGGATTCTTGAAAGCACACATTCTATTGATTGCAGGTGTTTATAATATTATTTCATATTTAGCCTGGGCTCACAGGTTCAAGGGAGAAAAAATAATCAATGGGGAACTGTAAAAAAATGAAGAAAATTGAGAGATGGCTGTCAGCAAGAAGGATGGTTCTTTCATAAGTTTCTAGTTCTATTTTAGATCCAAACAATGCCAACACATGCATACACTCATGCATGTGGGTGGGGGAGAGGACTTGACAGATCCTATAAATGAGGAAAAAAGTGCTTTCCAAGGAGGAAGTTGGGAGCAAAAAGGCTAAAGGTGAACAGAGCATTTAATGCTCTCTCTGCCAACCAGGTTAACTTTTAACCTGTACAGACCTGAACAGATTAGGACTTATCTATTTGGTAGATCTCCTCCCTCCCTCAAAAACAACCACTGCTGTCTTTTGGCAACACCATCTGGGATTCCCGCAAATTCAGATCCAGAGTATCTTTTAGAAAAGCTATAATTCAGCAAGGTTTTGCGACTGGGGAAGAGAAGAGGTTCTTTTAAAGCCTGACATTTAAATGAATTAGGAATATGCATACCAGGGAAGTTCTCCTTAGCCAGCTGAGAATCTGACCTAAAGACCCATCTAAACGAAGAAGTAAGACTGATAAACTCCAGAATTCTTCTCAGGTCCAGACTGACAAACGCTTAGAGGGTCAAGAGCAGATGAGCAGAATCTTTATCAGCCAAAGATAATTGGCTGACATTGCTTTGACTATCAAAGCCCCACTTCACAAGACCTCCATTGAAATGCAGCCACATAGCTGAGAAGTGAGGAAGGGATTCTTTTCACATGGAAAACCTGCCCTGCTGGGGGTGGCGGTAGACATCTGTTTCAAAGGGGTTGGAATATGCAGACCAATATTTGTATTCATCCCTTTGAATGGGCCTTTTCTGTGAGTCAAGTCAAGTAATTTATTATAGCCAATGACCAAGATCAAAACAAAAAATGTCAATTACAAAATTTAAAAGTTCAAGGCAAAGTAAAATAAGATAAAATCACATAGAGTGATACCTCGGGTTACATGTGCTTCAGATTACATATGCTTCAGGTTACAGACTCCGCTAACCCAGAAATAGTACCTCGGGTTAAGAATTTTGCTTCAGGATGAGAACAGAAATAGTGCTCCGGCGGTGCGGCGGCAGCAGGAGGCCCCATTAGCTAAAGTGGTGCTTCAGGTTAAGAACAGTTTCAGATTAAGAACAGACCTCTGGAACAAATTAAGTACTTAACCCGAGGTACCACTGTATAAAATAATATAAAATCATGTATACATGACAGGGCAGTTCTAGGCCTTTTCTGCGGTTGCTCCCCATTTGTGGAATGCTCTCCCCAGAGACGCTTGCCTGGCACCATCATTACTTGTCTTTAGGCACCAGGCAAAACCATTCCTCTTTACCAAGGCCTTTGACCATTAAGTAATATAGTAAAGGTAAAGGGACCCCTGACCATTAGGTCCAGTCGTGACCGACTCTGGTTGCAGTGCTCATCTCGCTTTACTGGCCGAGGGAGCTGGCATACAGCTTCCGGGTCATGTGGCCAGCATGACTAAGCCGCTTCTGGCGAACCAGAGCAGCGCACAGAAACACTGTTTACCTTCCCGCTGGAGTGGTACCTATTTATCTACTTGCACTTTGATGTGCTTTCGAACTGCTAGGTTGGCAGGAGCAGGGACCGAGCAATGGGAGCTCACCCCGTCGCGGGGATTCGAACTGCCGACCTTCTGATCAGCAAGTCCTAGGCTCTGTGGTTTACCCCACAGCGCCACCCGCGTCCCCTTTAAGCAATATATGGCCTTTTAAAAGTATGTTATGATTCTTGCTGTGATTGTTTTATTGTTTTCTTATTATTATGCTATGTAAATTATCTTTTAAAAGTTTTACACCGCCCTGGGATCTTCATTTAAAGGGTGGTATATAAATTGAATAAGCAGTAGTAGCAGCAGCAGCAATAGTAATAATTCATTTTCTTTCTTATAAACCACATTAAAAAACCCCATCAGGTTATGTCAGGAGAATTCGGTCAATCGGACAACAGTCATTTTTACAAAGTGTTGGTACTGACCTTTAAAGTCCTAAATGGCCTTGGCCCAGTATACCTGAAGGAGCGTTTCCACCCCCATCACTTAGCCCAGACACTGGTCTGCCTCAGAGGTCTGCCTCTGAGGGTCTTCTGGCAATTCCCTCAATGTGAGAAATGAAGTTACAGGGAACCAGGCAGAGGGTCTTCTCAGCGGTACTGCCCTCCCTTCAGGTGTCATGGAGATTAAGAACTACACAACTTTTAGAAGACATTTGTTTTTTTAAAAAAATAATTTTTATTAACCGACCAATCAAATCAAATCAAATCAAATCACATCACATCACATCACATAAATTCCGAATTACAAAGCCGAATTTTAAATTTTGTTGAGGGGACCCATATTTCAAGATCCGAAGGGGGATTCTGATCATCTTCTTGCTACTGCGTTAATGTCCGAATCAGTCCAAACAAAGTTCATAATTCTATCCAGTCTTATCTTGCTGTTTCCGCATCTCATCTTGTTCGTATATTTTCTCTTTTTTCTTTATGATCTCTTCTGATAATCTCCTTAAGCCGATAAACACCAATAATAATCCTGTGTGAATTTTCCGTTCATCCAATCCTCAAATCGACATGGTTTCCATATATCATCACATTCATAGATAGCATCGCTCTTTCCATCATTAATCACAGAACTGTCGTTCTTAAGTCCCTCTGAGAAGTTTCACCCACAATATAAAAACAGCTCTATTTCTCTATTTCTCCTCCCAGACTTAAGTCCTCCGACAGAACTTCCCAATATGGCGACGGTATTTTTAACTACGTCATTCCAAAGCCCTTATACATCCCACACTCTTCTTAAAGCATGCTTTGGTTAGAAAGTTTATCTCCACACAGACATAAATCCACAGTTTAAGTCCTTCAAATGACATTTCTGACTTGTGAGGTGGGGGGGATTCTTGTTTAATCACATAGAGGAAAGAAAGGAAAGTTTTTTTCCCCTCCCCCATCCAGTCCTTTTGCCATACCGAGTCTTGGTGTGTCTTCATCTGGTTAATTCTTGTTCTTCCGACACGTCTCGTTTATCAGAGATCTCTTCTGTTAGCAGTCTTTACTCCCCCTCCTTCCTTGAAATATGTAGATTCGCTTCATCCTAATTGTTTCTTTTGAAGTTCTTGCAGCTAGAAGCGCGGATCAGAGGCAGCGTTCAGGAGTGCCGATATCCACAGAAGGGCATTCTGCCTAGTGCCCCTATCCCCTCAAATTCGGGGGTGGTATAGGGCACAGCAGGCAAGGGCACCCCCCCCCCACAATCCTGGGGGGGGTAGGGAGGCTATTACTCCCATCACAGCCTCCAAATTACCTCGTGTGGGTCGGAGAGATGTTATTGTCAGCCACCTTCTGATGCGCCCCTAGTGCCCCCTGACTTTTAGAAGACATTTGAAGGCAAAAATCCCTGTATAGGGATTTCTTTGACATTTCACATTTTATTACGTTTTTATATTCTTCTGGATGCCGCCCAGAGTGGCTGAGGAAACCTAGTCAGATGGGCGGGGTACAAATCTAACAACAATGTTTTTGTGATGGGTCAAATGGCAGAGCCAACCTGTAAACTCTTGTCTGTGTGATAAATCTGTGTCTTTTTGATCCCTGCCACTGAGATGCTACTCAAAGGGAGTGGGGAGACTGGCAGGGATGTTTTCAGAGGTTTGAATGAAAACACTTAACACTTCCTCATACAGGGGCACAGACCTGAAATTTCTACAGAAGGCTGTACTGCTAGTGAATTACTGACAAATTTATGAGCATATACAACAAGGAATGATAAAGTGGAACAGCTACCTTTGTGTTCTGAATGAGAGTCTTGGTATTAAGTGGAAGACATGCAAATTAAATGCATGTATTCCTGGCACTGCCAAGTTGAAATATCAAGTGCTCCAAAGGTTAGCGCTTACCATGTTGAGCCTATGTGGTTTCTGGAAATGATTTTAAAAGGCATGCAAATGTCTGATGGAATTCAGTGTTATCAAATACCAAACCCCTAGTGCGTGATCTTTCAAAGAAAGGGAGAGAGGAAAACCTTACTGCAGTTAACCAAGATAGGTCTCTATTTCTGCGTGAAAAGAGCTTCCTTGTTGTTGTTTTATCATGAGCAGTGCGACCACGGATGGAGAATATGTTGTGTTAAGAGTTCCTGAACGCTGGCTATAATCCAGGGGTTTGCAAACTGGTCCATGGCAGTGATCTACCCCCTTTTGGGGGGTTCAGGTCAAAGTTGTTGAGCTTTTTCAGGAAGGAGGTACCAGTGATCTACTGCAGACGTCCCATGATCTACCTGTTGGACATGCCTGGTAGCAGTCAGGCAAGACAATATCCACTTGTGCAGGGTAGTTCACTGACAACCTTTCAGTGACACCCATATATATATATATATATATATATATATATATATATAACCCCTTTAAGGCCAGTGACACCCATATATATATATATAACCCCTTTAAGAGGGGGACCCTGGAATCGCCACTGCAGGGGGATGAGTCACCACTTTACTGAACAGAGAATCTCACACTGTTGGTAAGCCTATTTCAAACTATATGCTCCACAATTAAGAAAAATGTTTTAACTTGTAATATATCCTGATTCCTTAGATATATTTGCAAGATATTGCTGTCATTCCCATCTTTTTAAACATTTAATATATCTAAGATGACCAGGTGCAAAGCAAGGGAACATGGTTCCTCTATTTTAAATTGTTGAATTGAAGAGGGGACATTGCATCTTTCAAGTGAGGAGCATGCATAGGTGAATTGGCCAACATTTAGGCCGCTGAAATCCTGTTAAAATAGAAAGTTTCCCTAGATGTGCACCACTCCTCTATCCATTTCTCTCGAGTCTTTCATAACACAAACAGGGAAACCAAGTTAGCTCTATCCGCCTCACATCTTATGGTTAGAGGAAATCAGCAATATTCCTTCTTTCAGAAGTATTGCATGTCAGAAGAAAGCTAAAGTGGAATAGGAAGAAAACTGACAGATGCATCCCAATCCAATCACAGGTAGAGTGAATAAAGAAGGTAAAGGATACTCATTTCCAGTGAGAAAGTCAAAAGGCAAGATATCCAAGCCATAATATAGCTGTCATGCAATTGTCGTTGCAATGCTGGAGATGCTGAGAAGGAAGATTTGGCTTTTTGAACACCTTTAATAGGCTTCCTCAGAGTTTTAATTAGTAAGAGAACCAAGCAGTAGCTGACAGCTGGCAGAATCTTCTGTCTTAAGTTAAAGTCAAACTAATTAAGATTCTAGAAGGAAAACATATTTCTTCCAGCACCCTTAATCAGTCAACTTTGGTTAGTAAAGCAATATGGAACCTTTTGCCTTGACAACTTCATAACCTTGGAAATGTGAAACTTCTAAATAATAATGAACCAATTTTTCAACAGGGCCACTCAGAGTGCCTCAACAGACCAACTACTATGCTTGCATGTTCCTCCCTCCCATTTAATTTCATTCTGTTCATACTGTTTAGGATTTAACTTTGTGAATTTCCTGTTGATTATGGTCCAATCTGAAGGCACAATGCAATATGACCTGAAAGGGATGCAAATTAAATTATGAATGGGCGACCTTCCTCACTACTAGTTCAGACATAAAGTGGACATACTGAGTTATTTTTCTACATAGTCCATAATTTCCTGAACCACTCCTGTCCATCGTGGACTTCCACTGGCATGGAAGCAAATTAGTTTCTGTATGAAATGCTGTAGATTCTTGGCTCATTTGGGGTAGATGTGTTGGAATCTTCTTGGCTTCCATTCAATTCTAGCTAAACCCTTCAGTGGTCTAGTTGCATGATTGCTTTTTAGCTTTAATTATACAGGTCCCAATCATGTCTTGACATTCACACACACTGCACCAAGGGCTTTGCATTCAAGGTTGCTGCTTAGCTGGTGCATGCCTACATCACATTTCCAAGGACTAATAACCAGGGCCTGTAAAGTCTGTGATGCAATGTGACTTGGAGTAAAGTGTGCATAGGGAGTCTGTGCCACATTTTAAAATAACAATACTGTACTGCGAATTGAAACTACAGCAGCACAAATGAAACAAGATGATTCTGAGGAAACAGACTGGTCTCCCCCTGCTCTGAAATCCATGGCCTGTTTTCAAGGCAATAGATCCCATAGGGTAGGGTTTCACCAAACCCTAACAGCATTTATCTAAAGCATAGATTCCTAAACATTGTCTATGTTGGCTGGGGCTGATGAGAGTTTGAAGCCATCAACATCTAGAGGGCCACATCTAGAGGTTCTCCGTCCCTGGTCTAAAGCATGGAGGGCTTGTTTTGAGACATCAGTAGGTGGTAGGCAGTGAGCACACAGAGGAGGTGGCAAGTGGTGCACTCCTTGGATGACAGATCTGCCACCTCTCCCAGCTGTCTGGAGCCTGCAGCCCTGAGGCAAATGCCTCACCTTGCTTCATTGGTGGGCCAGCCCTTTTGCTTGGTGCTATGTGTGAACCAATCTTCTGTAATGACTCTGGGTGAAGGAAATATGCTCCAGATGTGTTCAGGGATGCTTCTGCTATTTTCCAGGCTTGCACTCTGTTACTAAGATGCTAAGGATGAGCTCTGGAACAAATTAAGTACTGCTAACAAGAAAAGGGGGTGTGTGTGGAAACTACTTTTATAGCTGTAAGGCTGGTCTTCAAAATGTTTTTGGCATTTACTTAGGACTGAATACGAAGTATGATAAAAAAGAAAGAAAATTGGGTTTAATAATGGAAGATGCTATAGAAAATCTATCAGAGAAAGCACTGGTGATTAATAAAATGGCATTTCTACCTCATCTCCACCCAATTTATCCCTGAGATGAAAATATGGGATAAGAAATTTACATTCAACTCACTCAATTAACCTACGAAATGAGTCCCTTTTTGATGTCTGAAAACAGTAGCCTGAGGTTCAGTTGCCACACTCCAAGTCATATCTGTGCATAGCAGAAATATCTGTACGTGTCCTTTGCTGAAAAATTCTTTGTTGCTGTATGCAGGGGTTCCCCCCCCAGCCCTCTTAGGCCCAGTTCACACAACCATGAAAGCAACCTGAATGTGGTTTGAGGGAACAAGACTAGGATTTGAGTGTGCAGTTAAGCCATTGTGCAGTTAATTGACTGTCAGGTGTTAATTTTTCCTTTCTAATTTTCTGGTAGTTAAGACCAGATACCATTGGTAGGAATCCAATGTGGATCCCTCCAGATGTTGTGGGAAATGACTCCCTCTTGCCCCAGCCAGGAGGGCCAGTAGTCAAGGATTATTGGAGCTTTCGCCCACATCGTCTGGAGAACAGCACTTTGGCTACCCTAGCCTAAAAAGGTCACGGGCAGAGACAGGGGATGATGCCCACACAGAGAAATGAGAGTGGGGGCAATCCTAGCCAATAGCACTTCTATGTTCCTCTGCCACTCCCCAGCCAGGTGACGTTAAGAATCTCTTGGTTGAATTCCATGGTGTCTCTTAAGACTCCATCTTGTTCCAGATGCTGCTTAGCATCTACATGAAACTGTAGGGGCTATTGCTCTGCTGATATTTGTAACTGGTTTTTTTCCTCTTGACAAGTTATGTGGGAGATGGGCATACAGCAGGAGTGAGGAGGATGTGGCCCTCCAGATATTGTTGTACTACAACTTCCATTTTTCTGAAACATTGGCAATGGAAACTACAGCTGGTGGGAGTTTTAGGCCAATTATATCTGGAGAACCACAGATTCCCCATCCTGAGCATAATGAAATTAATGCGTTGAAGAAATGTTCAGGATGGCTTGATGGGCACTGGGGTTTCACATGTTGCACCAACCTTAAAATAATCATGAAGTACCTGAGTGGTATAGATCACTGCTTTAATTTCCTCCTTCTCTTCCTCCAGGTTTAATCCAGCTTCTCTATCTACCAAATCCCTACAATTCCTGTTTAAAGAAAGTTACAGCAAGACCATCTCCAGGAAGCTTTCCAAGACCAGGAAACTGCCTGCAGAGCACTAAATAGCAGCAACACTGGGGGGGGGGGGGAAAGCTACACAAATAATTTTGGATGCTCAGTCATGATCTGGGGGATGTCAGTCTAGGGCTTCTGTCTTTTGGTTGCAGTTGACTTCCAGTGCAGTTGGTCCTCCTGGTTCGGAAATAAAGTTTATGGGCGTCAGAAACTCTGTGTGAACACGACTGGGGGGGGGGGAGTCATTGCCAGAATAATCTGCAGGCCTTCAACCACAAGCTAGTCGCCAGAATTGCTGCATTTCATTTTTACTCTAGTCCACAAGTTGTCTCTTTCCTTTACACTTTCAGAGTTACCTGCCTCTATTTCTCAAGTCAGCTAATTTCAGTCCTGTCTTTTCCACTTCGCTTCAATTTGCAACCTACCCTTCTCTGTCCACTCTAGTTTACATCTTACTCTTTGCCTCTCCATCACACGATTTTTCTCCAGAAGTCCACAACCAATTATTTGTTTCCGCTACTGAAACACAGAGCTGGATGTGAGCTCTTGTGACTGCTGCAGAGCATCAACATTTCCACCGCTGGACTCTGCAGTTTCAGGAGAAGGAAAATACCCTCACATTTTCACCCTTTCTTCATAAATTGGTTAGACCTTCCATTGCCATTTCTCTATGCTCACCGTTTGCTATAATTCTGGGCTCTGACAGAAGGAAAGGTAGAAAAGAAACACAATCACAAGAGATAAAGTTAATTATCTGAACTACTTCTGAAATTTTAATTATTTAGTCCCCGACACTCTTTACTATGATGTGTAGCATACTGTCCAAGTCTTTTAAAATATGGCCTGAACATTTTTGTTGGGAAGTCTGGTTTCTAGAGCAATGCTAGTTATTACTGATAGCGCAAATTGTCTAGCAGCTTAGGCCAAGTTTGCTGCTCTGGGGGCATAATTTCTGCATTATAGGTGAAAGATCCTCAGTTCCGTTCCTGCAGAAACCCATATCTGGGGAAAGGGAGAAACCACACATTTAAAGACATTGTGATGTCATGTACCATCAACCCAATGATGCTTACTGGGTGGTCTTCAGCCAGTCTTCATATCTCAGCCTAACCAATCTCACAACAGGGTTCGATGCAAAGGCTTTAACCTGGTTCATTTCCAAATGTTTATCAGTATGCCTGCTCTGCACCATTTGTGTGCATTTTCCCCCTGGAAAAATAATTTAAAATCCACATGAATCTAGTGTTGTTGTTTTTTAAAAAACCAAATAATTACAAAGTGGTTCAGAGGCTGACTTTCTCATTTTGGAACATGTTTGGGTGGATTTTGCATTGCCTGAAAAACAAAAACTTTTTTTTTGATAACTTGTTGATGGACCTTGAGCAATCACTTCTAGTTGAGCACTAATCTAGCACCCTGTGAATGTGGTCCAAGTGAATAATTATTGCACAAAAAGTATTACCCCAAAGGGGATACAAATTAATTTTGGAAACATGTTTCTATTACTCTTCATATGCCTTCAATGCTCCCCTAATAAGTAGCTGCAGAGAAATAATTGACTTGGTCATTCAATCTGAACATGTAGTCAATGGTTATTAAGCTCTGACACATGTCGGTGGAATTTAAATAGTCAAAGTGCAATTAAAATTGGAAATGCAAACTCAGTTTATAATACAATTGTGCTGCATTACGATAGCCTAATGTAATAACCTTTGCCTTGACAGCAGACAATTCACCTTCTAGTTTTTGAATTGTCTGTATTCTGGCTAATTCGCTACTCATGCAATAATTGGTTGATACAAATTTAGACATCTGCAGCTACAAATAATCTTCTTGTAATTAAACAAGTGCATTGTACTTCTAAAAATAAATTTGCTGCTTTAGGAGGAAACAGAGGGGTCCAAGCCAACAAATAGCTTCCTAGCAGATCTAAGTATTTCTCCTTTCTTTCTTACTACAAGTATGATGGGCTACAAAATGCTGCAGTGTGGAGCATCCTCGTTCAAGTTTTCAGCCACTCCATTCCTTTTCTTCTCCCATCTCACCCCTTGCAATTCAGTCAGCACACCTTGCCCACTGAATATCCTTCATTCTCATTGGGCTGCTTTGGCATCCTCTGCTTTATAGATTTTTTTCTTGATTTTTTTTTTCTTTTGGACATCTTGGGGTTCCCCAGGATTGCTGATATCCCTTTCCTGTGCAAGAATGATGCCATTTTGGCTACATAATGATAGGCCCTGGGAGATTAAGGCACCAATTCAGAGGCTGTAGAGTTCAGCTGAGGATCCAAAATCAAATTCTTATTAAGAAAAATGAAATGAAACTTTTGGTCCCCACCCCACCCCAATTCACTATTGGGAAAATTAAAAATGACTATAGCTGATTTATTTTAATAGAATTTCATAAAATTTGCAGGCACAGACACTCCTCTAGAGTGGATAAAGCCAGCCGCATTCCAGGCAAATGGGTCTTCAATATTTTTTAAAAAGGAACCATCTGTAATTTTCTAATTATTTGGCAGAATCTAATAAAATTTGCAGGCTTGGTAGACCTTTTCCAGGGAATTAACACTACCAGCATTTAGAAGGCTACCTGCTGTCATTTTTCTGCATAGATAGCCTTTACCATTTTGGCATAGCAAGAAGAGGGTTCACTTAATCTCCCTTGTAGGGGCATTTTATATGAAAATAGCATACATGAGATAGGATACAGATAGGTAAGAAGCTGTCAAATTCCAGAAAAATTGATGCAAGTTTCTTTTTCTTTTTTTCTTTTTGTTCTGGGGACCTTTAAAGTTATTTTGGGGATGGAGAACTAAAATGGATTCACTTCTTTCCCTGTGGTTTTGTGAGCAACAATTTTTTAAAAATGAAAATGACATACATTATAGAGGTGCCTCTAGGAAAGCATCTTGGGAAAGGATGGATGCAAGGGCTAGGAATTTAATGACGAGAAACAGTTTTAGGCTCCTGTTCTGCTCAATTGGCACCAAAAGCAACAGAAACAAAGTACAAACCTACCTTGACAGGAGAGGATTTGTGAGCGTGTAGCACACAGGCAAAAAGGCAGGAATGTCTAGCATTTTCCAAGCAAGCTCTGCTAGCAGAACTAACCAATAAGCTTGCCACATTGCTCCAACATCACTTTGTCCAAAGCACTGTGATTGGAAAGTGCTGGAAAAATCACATCCACTGATTATAAGCTAGACCTGTCAGTTACAAAAGAATTCCTCCGTCCACCCTGACATTTTCCTTATATACCAAACTTGAGGATAAGTTTCAGGTTCTGCAGACCCATTATCTGTAGCATTTTCTTTGGGGGGGGGGGCAAGGTCTAAATCATCCATAATCTGTTTGGAGGTCTCTTCAGTGTGGTGTAGTGATTAAGAGCTGTGTACTCGTAATCTGGGGAACCGGGTTCGCTTCCCCGCTCCTCCACATGCAGCTGCTGGGTGACCTTGGGCTAGTCACACTTCTTTGAAGTCTCTCAGCCCCACTCACCTCACAGAGTGTTTGTTGTGGGGGAGGGAAAGGAGAATGTTAGCCGCATTGAGACTCCTTTGGGTAGTGATAAAGCGGGATATCAAATCCAAACTCCTCCTCCTCCTCCTCTTCTTCTCCTTCTTCTCCTTCTCCTCCTCCTTCTTCAATTCAACCTACTTCAGAGAGATGCCACTTGTTATTTGACAAGTCCTGAGTCTTTCTGAAATGCCCTAATTTGGTTTGGAATTTGTTTGAATCCCATACTTACTTTGCACTTGTGGGCATTTCTGCCTCAGTTGCCCCCCCCCCCAATGACAGCCTTTGGATATGATGCACCTCAGCCTGGGGTTGGGGCATACTATTTGCCGTTTTGCCTCAGGTAGCAAAATTTATTGGCTCAGCTCTGAAATGAACTTCCAGTACTTTAGTGTCTGCTGCATTGAAAACAGAAGGTGTGGTGGACCTGAAACATTGAATAATTGCATGAAGAAATGACTTTGCAAAGCAGATAGGGCAAGTGGATGTAATATCAAAAAAAAATATGTCATGAGGAATAGGCAACTCATTGGCATGAATATCAAATGCTTCTCAAAACAAAGGGAAAGGAAGGGAAAAGCAGATGACTATCTCTCCCCCCCCCCAATAGTGGCATTTTTTGAATACAAACAAATGCAACAGATGAAGCAACATAATTTACTTTGACATGCCATCATTAAGTGCTAAGATAAATTAATAAACAGCACCTTTGGGTGCAGCCAATATATTCAGATCCTGTCATGGTTGATTAGAATATCTGACTGAGCTGCAATAAAACCGAGTGCGTATTAATATACAATAGTTTCCCTTTGTTTGCTTAATGCAGAGTGATTACTATTTATTCATTCTACCAATCACCATTTTCTCATAAACACTGAATGCTCTCCCCCCTTTGCTTACAGTGTTGAAATGAAATGGGTCATTATTCACATTTTTATTGTTACCCAGAGCCTTATGTTATTGTGAAATACTGTACCGGCATAATGGAAATTTAAATAGGTAACAAAGTTGCTTAACTAATCAGGTTTGCTCAAAAACATATTCTTAGCAATGTTAGAAGAAAGCTGGATGAATAGAGCATCCTGTAAATTTAATACTGGCATGTTCGCAGCCACTAATTGTAGGAATATTCCAGGAGGGTGTTTTGTCACATACATTTGTTCATCAAGTAAGTGAGGATAACATTCGTGATAGATCAATGTTGTATTCTACCAGCACTGCCCTTTTCAAAATAAGTTTAGGTCAATGTAATTTGATTTCGTGGTTGTTGAGTTCCTTGAAAATAAAAGTTGATTTTCAAAAAGCACTCTCCGATTTTCATAATCCACTGGGATACTGCCGGCTTCCTTCCCAGTCTGCTTCCCTTATACATGCTAATGCACTTTTGCTTTGGAATGCATGAATGCTTCCATATATTAGTCTTCTAATCACTTCAACTGAAAGATTTTTTCCACATGGAATAGTAGGCTATTGTTTTTCTCTGCCCAGCCTACATTATACAGAACCTTTCTCCCCCCTTTTAAATGGTAATATTATTTTACACTTCTCGGGCTGTACAAAAAGTTCTTGAAGCACAAAAAATATAAAGCCTTATTAGAACAAGGCAAAAAACTTTTAACAGCCAATTTACATACTTTTTCAGAGGATGATCATTTTTCTGCATTGAAGGACTAGGTCACACTTGTAACATGTTATGTTATGTTATGTGGATGTTCTAACAGAGAACCTGCCCACATAGAGCCCACTTGATGGGACCTTTACATACTTTTTGTTCAAGAATCACACTTCTGTGCAGAATTTATATATTTACACACTATGGTTGAGGCCTGGTGCTGCCCAGGAATTTCTTGAAACTGAAAATATTGTGATTTTGAAATGAGTGAAGCCACATTTTTTGTCTGCCACCTTGATTCTTGATTCAAAATGGTGCCTGGTGACCAAACAATGATGAAGATGGCTATTCTCACCTCAGAAACTCTCATGCTGAGTTTGACAAACCAAAGTCACATTTTGGTCCACCATGTTTATTCAAAAAGGCGCCTGTCATCCAAATGGTGACAAAGTCTGCCACTTCCATCTTAGGAAACATCATTCTGAGTTTGGTGATGATATCTCAAGAGGCAACAGAACCTATGCCAAAAGAAAGGAGCAACATCACATCAAGGTGATTTTTTGGTCCACCATCTTGATTCAAAATGGCGGCTAGTAATGATATTTCCAGAGGCGGTCAAACCTATGGAGAATACATGGTATGGAAGAAATGAATGAAAATGAGTTTTATTCTTAGGGAACAGATGGACAAGCCACTTTCCAAAATATATAGTCTCACCTTTCCTCCAAGGAGCTAAATATGGTGTGCCTCATTCTGCAGAAAACAGATTTCTCAACCAGCTAGACTAAAAATATATATTTCTTTGCCTTAAAAAAAAGGTCAATGGAGTCAGGGGCGGAGCTTCATGCTCCGGCACTGGGGGGCGGAGAGCAGGCGGGGTGGGGCTGGTGTGTGCGTCCCAGGGGTGTGGTGCCCAGCGCGGGCGGGGGGGCAGCCCCAATGGCATCCCACCAGGATCACGCTGATGGGGGCGGTGCACTCCCCACACACTCCTCTTCCTTCTCCAGTGAATGGAGTCAAGTATGTTTCAAGTTATATCATCAGGGGTAATGCTGACTTATGTATGTAAGTTTGAATCTCTTAGTGCATTGATCTGATGTGTAGAGATCTTTCCTATTCTAATTAATTCAAAAGGGTTCTGGAAGCTTCTCTGTGTGAAAGAAACAAGCAGAAGCTTCATGATGTTTGGGTTATTCCTTCAGAGAAGCTGAGTATAGCTGGCTTAAACTGGTTCTCTTATCTTTTCTGTCAAGGCCATGCTGACTATAAAAGTAGGGTCAAAAGGAGCCTGGGTTTCACTTTCTCTTTCTATCTCTCTTCCTTCTGGTGTGGTGTTCTGTATATAGTGCTATGGTTTAGACTTATTATAAGTTATTGCAAGCTTAAGTTAAGTCTGCCACAACTGGATTTCTTATGGACAATGCCAATCCTGAATGTATTGGATTTGTGACCATTATGCTCATTTGCCTTCAGCAGCAGCAAAGCTCTGCTGGATGAAATATTAATTGCCTCTGGTCTATTTTTTGGGGAATCCTGCAACGTGTTTAAGTTGTTACTCTGCTAACTATACATGGGAATTGACTCTGGATCAATATTGAGTAGAATTTCATGACAATGTATGGTCTTCAAGACTGCACAGCATTCACGGCTTACATCCATTGTAGTCTGTGGACACTATGGAGCTCCTCTGTAGTATCTGCAACCTATAATGAAATTACAAGATGGAACGTTATTTTTGGACTCATCAGTTACTTTTCAATAATAACAATTTTCTTCACACATTATAATCACATTGTTCTTTTCTTGAAAATTAATAATGAGATATTGCCTTGTTACTTGCAATCCTCCAGGCTTATATCTAGCAGAAAGAGGGGACAGATGCATTTATCAGTTGATGTGTACATGGCTCCTGCCCAATCTAGCATGTGGGACTGTGTTCATTTCTTAGTCACCTACTTAGGAGAAGGGGGCTGGGTTCAGCTTCTCCCAGAAACAGGTTCAGCCCTGTTGACCCCGGTTGTTTTCTGCTGCTCCAGAGAAGCGGACACGGAGCAATGGTTCCAAACTACAAGAAAAAAGATTCAATCTAAACATTAGGAGGAATTTCCTGACAGTGAGAGCTGTTTGACAGTGGAATTTGCTGCCAAGGAGTGTGGTGGAGTCTCCTTCTTTGGAGGTCTTTAAGCAGAGGCTTGACGACCATATGTCAGGAGTAATCTGATGGTGTTTCCTGCTTGGCAGGGGGTTGGACTCGATGGCCCTTGTGGTCTCTTCCAACTCTATGATTCTATGATTCTATGACCTGTTGACTACATGAATTTGAGCTGATCCCCTCCTCCTTTGTTCCCACTGGTGCTAATGCCCATTTGCCCCTCTTGCCCGTCTGTGCTGTGTGTTTATCTGTCAACAGGCTTATGTGGAAAGCTGGCTGATATCTGCAATTTCTCAATCTGACATCAGAACACCTGAGGTAACCTTGTTCTTGGATGTACCAGAACCCAGCCACTACACTGCCACAACCTCTTCAACCTGGGAGGGAGGTTTTGCACTCTTTATCCATCCACCACTTTCCCACTCAAATCAGACCCCCCCTCCCAGATTTCTACAAGATTGCAGCTACTTTGAGATGCTGTTGTTGTTGTTTAGTCGTGTCTGACTCTTCGTGACCCCATGGACCAGAGCACGCCAGGCACTCCTGTCTTCCACTGCCTCCCGCAGTTTGGTCAGACTCGTGTTAGTAGCTTCAAGAACACTATCCAACCATCTCGTCCTCTGTCATGCCCTTCTCCTTGTGCCCTCCATCTTTCCCAACATCAGGGTCTTTTCCAGGGAGTCTTCTCTTCTCATGAGGTGGCCAAAGTATTGGAGCGTCAGCTTCAGGATCTGTCCTTCCAGTGAGCATTCTGGGCTGATTTCCTTAAGAATGGATAAGTTTGATCTTCTTGCAGTCCATGGGGCTCTCAAGAGTCTCCCCCAGCACCATAATTTTGAGGTGGTATACCTCTGTATATCAGTTTCTGGGAATCACAAGTGAAGAGAGTGCTGTTGCATCCCAGGACTTATCACAGACATTGATTGGCCACTGTGAGAACCGGATGTTTTTGAGCTAGATGGACGTTTGACCTTATCCAACAGTGTTGCTTTTATGTTCTTAAGCACACAGACCTGCTACCACTGTGTCCAGCTTAGCTCTCTATGTCCTGCTCAACGCTGGGTTGTTTGAGACTCTTAAAAATGGGAACACTTCCTTGAAGAGCATTAAATATATCTGTGGGGCTCAGTGCTATTTGAAAACCAGCCAACTTTTATGAAGGGGATTATATATGTCTGTGGAATAACAAGTACTCTGCTGCTTACGAAGTATCTAAAATTCATAGAAAAGTCCAGGAGCAGAGGATTATTTATTTATTTATTTAAAGAGAGCACAGAGGAAGAAAGGACCTTTCAAAAGAATTTAAAATTAGTAAGAGTACAATAGAGCCAGACGTTTTTGAAGATTTTCCCGGTCTCTCTGACTAGGCCCACTGTGTGTTCCTTGATATCTATAGTTTGGATGTGATACTTTTAAAGAATCTTTTTCTGTAAGTCTCAGCATAATGTTATGTTAAATCTGTTCATGGGGGAGCTGCGGTATCTTCTCCAAAAGGAGGGGGAGACTGTACTAAAAGGGGATTTCACTTTGCAGATTTGATTTTGGTAAACAGGATGGGGGAAGAAAGAGTACCTAATGCAATAAAATAGCAAGCCTCAAAGACAGACGTAGATTTTAAATAAAGCTGCTGAATTGAGAATGCATAAGAGTTCCCTTTCAAATGTGGTGGATTTCAGATGAAAGTTAACATTTGGGCTTTGTGTTTGGGACATTTGCACAGCAGAAGGAAGGCTGCGGTTTAATGTTCTTATAAGCTGACCATCAAGAAACATACTTACCAAAGGCATTCACACTACTGGTTTAGGAACTGGTGAGCCACCTTGCACACCTTAAATAATAGATCTAGTTTGTTTCTTTATTTATAGCATTTCTTATATGCCCTTCGTTGAAAGGCTCCATGCTCAATGGCCTGGCATACACACCCACCCTGGGCGTCAGCAACTGACACTATGCCACTGCCTTGGACTAGTTTCAGAAACCTTCTGCAAGTGATGATCAGTTCAGCCCGCCACAGGAAAACAAATCTGATTCATTCTGATTTAAAGCACCAGCACAACAACAACAACATACCAGGTAGATCTCACTTGGGTAACTGTTCATAGACGGGGTGCCACAACTGAAAAGGCCCTCTGCCTTCCTATCATCATCATCATAGCTGTTGCAGTAACGCTTTTATTCAAAATATTCTGGCCATCACAAACAATGTAACTGTAAAACATTAAGCACAAATTCACTAACTGTGACACTAGGGTAAACAAAATCTTAAAGCAATAAAAGGCATTTAAAATAATATCACCCCCAATTGCATTATAGCACCGAGTAAATCAGCCTGCATGTTGATGTAAAGAGGCGGGTGGCAGAAGAAAAACAAGGAATTATTTTGGCAGATCTTCCTAGGCTTGACATGTCGCCACAGAGAAGAGCTAACTAATGTGGCATGTTGAGGCATATTACGTAAAGAAAAAAAGAAGAAGAAAAGGACTTGGCATCCCACTTTGCTGAAAGTAAAAAAATGGGCATGCTTGCTCCCACTTGTCTCAAATTCATTCTGAAATTAACTGTTCCCACTCCAGAACAAAAACCGAATCAGCAACAATATGGTTTATTTGGTAAGCCAGGGTTCAGACACTCTAACTCCAAAAAAGCAGCTATTCCGAATGGCACCAGAGCAAAACAACAAAGTCCTTTCTCCTTGCATTGTGGTGTAGTGGTTTAGAGCGGTAGACTCGTATTCTGGGGAACCAGGTTCGCTTCCCCGCTCCTCCACATGCAGCTGCTGGGTGACCTTGGGCTAGTCACACTTCTCTGAAGTCTCTCAGCCCCACTCACCTCACAGAGTGTTTGTTGTGGGGGAGGAAGGGAAAGGAGAATGTTAGCCACTTTGAGACTCCTTTGGGTAGTGATAAAGTGGGATATCAAATCCAAACTCTTCTTCTTCTTCTTGCATTGTCTTTGGGGTTGTTTCAGAGGGCTTCCTGCAAGAAAATCATCACTAAGGGCAAAATTCCTCAAGGGGGTGTAACACGCTCAACCAACTTAAGTTTTATTGTCCTTTGCTTATCTGACTTGTCAGTTCAGAAATGAAAACTATTGATACAATAAAAGTGTTTTTATTCTCTATTTTTCTGGTGTGCTCTTTAACTGAACTTTGGAGGGGGGGGGTAGAGAAATTCTGAGTCATCTTGCATGTCAGGATTCTCGTTTTACTCAAATGCTGAATACCATTTTGAAAAGTTATGTGGCAGCAGTTTCTCAAAATGGCATTTAACATGTGACTATTAATCATTTTAATTATACAGAACATGTTAACTATACAGTGGTACCTCAGGTTACAGACGCTTCTGCTTACAGACACTTCAGGTTACAGACTCCGCTAACCCAGAAATAGTACCTCGGGTTAAGAACTTTGCTTCAGGATGAGAACAGAAATCACATGACGGCAGTGGCAGTGGGACGGCGGCTGTGATTGCACAGTGGGAAGAGCTGTGCTTTATGTGCAGGGAAATGCACTGGACAGGCAGAAGTTCAACAGCCCCATTAGCTAAAGTGGTGCTTCAGGTTAAGAACAGTTCCAGGTTAAGAACGGACCTCCAGAACGAATTAAATTCTTAACCCTAAGGTACCACTGTATATGAAAATGAAAAAAAGGGTCGGTAAATTGACATTTTCATGGAATTAGCTTACTGGAATGCTACTCCCAACAGCTTTTCACTAGGAAAATACTAATACTAATAATAAAAATTAATTTATTATTTATATGCTGCCCATCGGACTGGGTTGCCCCAGCCACAGTGGCCAGCTTCCAGCAAATTAAAACATAAAACACAGTAAAACACCACAGATCAAACATTTCCGTATACGGGGCTGCCTTCAGATGTCTTCTAAAAGTCAGATTGTTGTTTATTTCCATGACATCTGATGGGAGGCATTCCATGGGGCAGGCGCCACTACAAAGAAGCCCTCTACTTGGTTCCCTGTAACCTCACTTCTTGCAGTGAGGGAACCACCAGAAGGCCCTCAGCGCTGGACCTCAGTGTCTGGACTGAATGATGGGGGTGGAGACGCTTCTTCAGGTATACAGGTAATGCGACTCATTCCCCACCCTGCTTTGTGTCCTATGCAAGTCCCCCTGAAATAGCAATTTCTTATTGCCCCCTTAGCTCAGTTCCCTGCCTGCTCTACCCTGACTCGAGTCCCACAATCCCTCATATCGGCACTGTGTCGCCAGCTTCCTACACTTTTCTCCTTGTTTCAACCACAGTACATCCATCATGATCTCTCTCTCTCTCTCTCTCTCTCTCTCTCTCTCTCTCTCTCTCTCTCTCCTCTTAGCATGCTGTCTGCCGGGCCATCTTCTCACTTAGGTTCTCATCTCTATGTTCCGTTGACTCTTCAGCCTAAACCCCAACAACTCTGGCAATGGCACACAACCCCTCTGATTTCTAGATGCAGTCAAAGGTTCTTCCCTTCCCCATACCCATTACAGCCTTACCTTGGATCCCAAATGCCCTGTGAGTCAAACGTTTGGGCTCCCAAATGCCACAAACCCAGAAGTGAGTGTTCTGTTTTGCAAATGTTCTGTGGAACCCGAAAGTCTGATGGGGCTTCCGCGGCTTCCGATTGGAAGGTGTGCCTTGGTTTCTGAACGTTTTGGAAGTCAAATGGACTTCCGGAATGGATTCCGTTCGACTTCTGAGGTACCACTGCATGTTTTCCTTTCTCTTTTTAGCATTCCCTGTAGCTGCAGCACTTGCTAACATATTTTGATTGACTCTTCCCTCTCAATGTTAGAATGCTTATAAATATTCCGTGGCATCACAGATCAACCAGTGACTGTGTGTGCAAAGCCCTGTTCCATTTCCAGATGAACATTATTCTTTTAATTTTGGTAAGCCACTATGAGACCGGTGGCTTGCGGTGAATTTGGGTGGAGGAGTTGACATCATGTGCATGAGCATCACACCTCTATAAACCAGGCAGGGGTTTCTTGGGCTTTGCGATAGAGGCACCAGGGGAACATTTAGGGAACTAGCCTAGCCCCCCTAGTCCACTGACCACATACCACTGTATAAGACTGTGATTAATAGTGAAATAGAAATACTTTAAATAAATAAGCCACACACTTTCATAATTAGTATTGTATCCCACCAACAGCACCTGCTGTTCATACTTTGCAGTTCTGACTTTAAAAATATATATAAAATTCCTCAGAAATGCCAGATTATTTGCTTCATGTTCTGCTACTTTATTTCTCAAGCTTCGTCTGTTAAATCAAAATAATAGGAGCCCTTCCTCCTCTTAGCCCTCCTTTTTTTGTATTTATAAACTGCATTTATTTAACCTTCTCTTAAGAGAAGCACATGCCTCTGCAACTCAAACACGAATGCTGGCGAAAAAACGATAATGTGGATATAAAATGTCCACAGAGAAATCTGTGGGAAAAGATGATTGAGCCCTCTGTTATAAAGCATAGCTGTGAAGTGCTCACAGCAAAAAAAGATGTACTAAATTTTAACAGTTTGCCGTGGTTGCAAATATACACCAAGGTTGGTTTTTCCCCCGGGGTGGGGTGGGGAGGAGTTGTTAAATAATTTTTTATCTATGGAATGGAAAAGTGGCCACAGGAGCTAATAAATATGTGTTTTTAAGACGCTAGAGGATATAGTTTAATACAGCTTGCTGGTTTAATGCCAATGGCACACCGTAACTTATCATGATTAGGTACAGTTAGGGTAACATGCTAGGTAAACTTGCTTCATGCTATTTACACTAGCTGCTTGTCCATGATGACTAAAAGGGCAGTGATGCATGCATGGGAATTAAATCATTGCCGACCTTCCTAGCCGTTCAACATATAAATGTAGCATATTTTACATCTCCCAGTGATCTATACTAGGTATTTTATGGGAAGGCCTCGCTGCAGCAAATATTATTTAAGCAAACCCAATAATAATTCAGAATAGGAAAGAGGAATTCCCCCCTGACTCTCTCACACACATCATTCCCCCCCCTTCCCTATCACAGCTTAAAATGGATGGCCTGTACCCTCAGTAACATTTCTCAGTTCAGCAACCTCAATATGTGTGTTGCTAAAGACGAATGGAGAAGGTGTTTAGAGTTAATGATCTGTATCATATTGCTTCCGTTTAGCTAAAGATATATAATCCCACACGGTTTTGGTTTATATTGACTCTTATTCAAGAGCCACATCTTCCAAGGGCCATCATGCTTTCCTGACAGGTTGGGAGATTAAAATAAATAAGTCAATAAAGTCCCCATTTTTATTTATTTTTTCAGATCAGCCCTGTAGAGAATTTGATGTTTTTTACTCCTTCATGTTTTACATTGATATTAGAATTACATATTGCCAAATTACTGTCACGTTGCATTTTGTCATCTAAACGGCATCTCTGGAGGGACAGGGGTGAGTGAGCGTGTTTCTGCAATCAAAACGAATGCGTTTTATTCTCTATCGCAAATCCAAGAAGATGTCATTGAACATTTGAAGCTTTCATATCTCCAGGGAGGTTTTCTAACCTGGGCAAAGGTATTGCTAGTGTATAACATGGATGTCTCACATAAGCCCTTTAGGACCTAATATCAGGATGAGATCTCCTCCCCAGCCAAAATAAACAAGTTCTGCTTGAACTACTCTGGACACCAACCATTCTGAGGCTCAAGACTTGAGTACTTTATTTTATTTTATTTTCAATTATGTTGTATTAAATTTTAACATTTTCAATATACAGACCCTCCAAGCGTCCCTAATTTCCAGGGACGTCCCTGATTTAGAGAAGCCATCCCGGTTTCTGATTTGATCCCAGAATGTCCCACTATTCCTTTGGGTGTCCCTGTTTTCATTGGAGAAATGTTGGACGGTATGGAGTTATCCAAATCCTAAACTGTCTGAAGGCAATCCGGTATAAGGAAGTGCTTTTTAAAATGTTTAATGTTGTATTATGTTTTTTTACGTGTTGGAAGCTGTCCAGAGTGCTGGGGCAACCCAATAAGATGTGTGGAGTATAAATAGTAACATTAGCATTATGGAATGGGACGTCCCTATTTCATTGGAGAAATGTTGGAGGGTATGAGCATATACAGTTAAAACACAATTTCCTTTTTTCTCTTATTTTTGTCCACTTCCCACCCCCTTTTCCATGGAGTTGTTGTTTCTCTCCTTCTGCTGTACTCTATCTTCTATCTATCAAATCATAACTACAATATTATAATCTATTTACTTCTGTTGCTCATAGCTCGGATCCTGCTCGTAAGTTCAACATACTGTAATATTTCTTTAAATAGTCTGAAAAGGGCATCCATTCTAAGACTCGAATAAGGTAAAGGTAAAGGTAAAGGTAAAGGACCCTTGGATGGTTAAGTCTAGTTGAATTCAACTATGGGGTTCGGCCCTCATCTCTACTTTCAGGCCAAGGGAGCCAGCATTTGTCTGCAGATAGCTTTTCCAGGCCAGCATGGCTAAACTGCTTCTGGTGCAACGGAACACTGTGATGAAGCTAGATTGCATGTAAATGACATTTACCTTCCTACCACAGTGATACCCATTTATCTACTTGTGTTGGTATGCTTTCAAACTGTTAGGTTGGCAGGAGCAGCGACAGAGCAATGGGAGCTCACCCCGTCATGCGGATTCGAACTGCCAACATTACAATCGGCAAGCCCAAAAGGCCCTACTCATGACAGTCAGTAGCTGTAGTTACAATGGGAGACACAAGAGTTGAGACCTTACCAGTAGATGCTCAATATCTGTGGAACTTCCTCCTTGGAGGCATGTGATTGGCTTTTTCATTATTGCCTCTTAGGTGGGTCCCAAATTAGCGATATAATAAGGCATCACTTTTCCGTTCCATCCTGTGTTTGTGGAATGTAGCGCTGTTTCCATTCTGCTGCAGTTCTTCTTCCAAGAGAAACTACATTATTTGTATTGCTAACTAATGTGGGAAAATGATGGAACTTGCACGATATGTGTAATGATATTAGTGATGTATTCGACATTTCCATTATGTTGTTCCACTTTATTCATTTTGGTGTGAAGGAAATGCAATGCAATTTGGGGGGGGGGGAGGTGTGTAATCAATTATGTATGTTATCTTTTGCAGTCTGAAAGCAACAACAGTGAATACAAATCATATTTGTGGGATTGATTTCTGACCTGGACATCTACAGATCAGCAAACAAATAAGCAACCATTAGCAATTTCTGCTCATGTTTCGTTGGAATTCTCAAGCATTCCCACCCTAAATGCTTTCTTATTTCAGTCTGCTTTTAATGAGGGTCGGTTAACGCCTTTTTCTCTGCATGTTGTTTTTCGATGACTGCAAGTGAGGGTTTTTATACCTTTTTTATTGGCTGACTTAAAATGAAATGGTTATATTGCTGTTTCCACTTTCGAGAGTTTAATTGTGAATTGTTATGTTTGTCTCAAGATATTTTTTTCCATTGTGCATCACTTTGAGAATATTTATATATATATATATCTTGAAAGGCAACTGAGACATTCTTTTGATAAATTTTGGGCTGGCCCATTCAAAATCAAGGAACATGAGGAATGGATGCACTGCAAAATAAGATAAAATAGAATACTCCTATGTTTCTGCTAGACCAGAGGTACAATATCCTTTGGCACAGCTGGTAGGGGAAGGGCCATAGTTCAGGAGCAGAACACCTGCTTTGTAGGCAGAAGATCCCTGGTGCAACCCCTGGAATCTCCAGGTGGTGATGGAGTTGAGAATGTCCCCTTCCTAAAGCTCTGGAGGGCCACTGCCAGTCTGTATTGACAATAACCGGCATGGTGAAAAAGAGGCCAAAGGTCTAGCCGGCTGGTAAGTTATCCTGGCCCTGTGCGTGGGGCTGAGCACCGCTACTGCGCAGTTGGTCCTGTGCTCAGGGAATTCCCTCCGATTCCTGCCACCGTTAACCAATTTGGTGGCAGGACGATCCAGCTTGCTAATAGCCCAGTTCACCAGGGAAGGAGCGATTGGACATATTTCATTAGTTGACTTCCGAACTGTTGTGTCACCCATGTCTAGCCTCACCTGTTGCAAGTTCAGAGTTGAAGCTATATTAACAAATCCTGTGCATTTCCCCCTGGCATCTGCGAGCATGTCGGTCCTAGTGGTAGCACACTGAGCATTCCCCAGCATAGCTGGGCTTCCAACTAAATCCGACAGCTTCCCAGATGGAGACTCTCTTTCATCCCAAGGACTGCATTTCCTTTCTGAACAATGCCAGTCCTAGCTGGGGCCAGAGGCAAAAGTGGATGGAGTATTTTGAGATGTTTCTTTAATCCCTGGGCATTATTAATTTGGTATTTTTACCCAGATCATTGTTTATATATTTAGATGAGTTATTTGTTTCTTTGTCTGTTTAAAAAAATCACCATTCAGTATACATGTTCTTTCTTTCTTTCTTTCTTTCTTTCTTTCTTTCTTTCTTTCTTTCTTTCTTTCACAGTTTTCTTTCACAGTTCCAAACTTTCTTTCTTTCACAGTTCCAAACTCTCACAAGCACGCACACACACAGATGTTGGCACCGACCAATTAAACGGAAATGTTGCTGTGTTTGGGCAGTAACAAAACAAAGCAATGCCTTGGGAATATACAAAGCAAAAAAGAATTAAGTCCCAGAGATAAGAACATAAGAGGATGTGAGCGAAAATCACTAATTGCTCCAAATTAACCATGTTGAAAGTCAAGTCAGAAATGAGGTTTGAGACCTATTTTCTTTTAAAACTGAAAGCACAGGGGATCTTAGCTATTTATTCTGAGGGTGAGCATGCAGGGACAGTTTGTGTGTGTGTGTTTTCCAGAAGGTCATGAACTGCATATTTCACATTCCCTTCTTCTCTTTCTGTAGAACATTGGAGTTGTCTGTTGTCTGAAGAGGTCACTTCCTGCTTCGCACAGAGAAGCCGTTTTCAATGGAGCCCAGCGAAGTGCACAGCTGTATTGAGGCGGCACTGGGTGTTGAAATTTTGTACTGCTAACTATTTTGCTCCTGGGGCAACTGCCCCTGTGCCCCCCACAAATGCTACACCACTGTGTTTACTACCTGCTGATGTGTGCATAAATATCTGTGGGCTGGGCTGCTGGTGGCCCAACCACTGCCTATAACTGCTAACACATAGAAAAGTTCCAGCTGAGATCCAGCATTGAGGGCCTTCTGGCAGTTCCCTAATTACAAGAAGTGAGGTTACAGGGAACCGGGCAGAGGGCTTCTTTGTAGTGGCACCCACCCTGTGGAACAGCCCCCCATCAGATGTCAAGGAGATAAGTAACGATACAATGTCTGAAGGCAGCCCTGTATAGGGAAGTTTTTAATGTTTAACGTTTTATTATACCAGCCACATGGGGGGACTGGCTAGGGAGTGCAATACTTTCCTTCTCTGGGGGCTGGCAACCCACGCTATGACACTGGTGGGGGCTGTAGTCTGCCATCCTAAAGAATCTCGCTGGGCTCACAGAAGCCAAGCACTTGGAGGAGGTACTGTGGCCAGATGTTCCCCTATGTTCTCTCCCTTTCTACAGGTTAACAAGGCCGTTTGGGTGACTTCAAGGTTAAATCTTTCACTGTGGCAGGTGTTTCTGGCTCCTCCAATTGCAGGTTCCATAGATTTTGCGTGCCTCAGGCATCCTGTACCACCCTGCAATGGTCTGAACCCACATTTTGACAGCCACTGCTCTAAGCATTTGTTAGAAAACAGTTGTTTTGCCCAAGGGAAATCTCTTATATAACACCCACACCCACACACCCAATGTGCTCATAGTTCTGGTAGAAATAATTTCCCTTTGGTGCTAATGTTTAATTGTAATGCAAATTGCATGTTCAATTATGTTTATGTTAACAGCAGTTTTTCAAAGGGATGTCATAAAATGTTATGAGGTTCTGCTCCTATCATTTGACCTAAGGGGTTTATTAAAAGCAAACCAAGTGAATATAGGCCAATAAGCATTTCACAGGCAAAGAGAAAGAACACCTTATTTATTTATTCACTCTAAACATGTGTAATCTGTTCTATTAAAAACAACAACAAGAAAACAAAGACAGCTAACAATGGAGATGATCCATTCAAAATGAAGCACTTGCCAAGCCTTGTTGATTTCATTAGATGCATCAATCTCTCCTATTGAAGGTAGTGGAACAAAAAAGACTTTAAGTTCTGTGGAGAACGAAGGAAATTGCCTTATACCAAGCCAGGCAACCAGTTTATCTCACTCAGTATTATCTACAGTCCCAGGCTTTGGCTCTCCAGGGTTTCAGGCATGGGATGTTCCATAGAGAAGGCAAGGATTGAACCAAGGACCTTCTGCATGCAATGTGGACACTCTGCCACTAAGCTATGGCACTTCCCTTTAGCAAACTGCCCCCCAGTTCCCCACTCTGACATCAGTGGCCTTCTGGAATGTGTGGCGCTCACTTATATATTGATGTACCTCCAAGAACTGATCTACCCAATTATCTACTGCAGCCAAGGGACTGTGGTTCAGATTAGGAAGTTCTTTGTTTGAACCTCTCCTCTGCCAGGAACTCTTTGGTAGCCTTCATCTGCAGTATGGGGCATAATAATACTGAATTACTTGTACTTTACAGGGTTGCTTTTGTACAGGCCTACATGATTCCTGGATTCCACAGGCTTCTGGGGTTTATCTTGCTCCAGAAAGAAGCTTCCCAATTCTGGGTTAAGATCTACTACATTAAGATTAGCAAAACTTCTTAAGGATTTTAAATGTCTCTTCACAGCTGATCAGTCATAAGTTGCACTGAAACCACTATATTCAAACCAAATCAATAACCAGTTGGGAACTTATGGACCCATTGGTGCTAGTTTTTCATCATGATTGTATGTGGGTAAGAGATGTTTGAATGCAGGAATACACAGCACACTTAGGTTCTTGCATTGCTGCCATTCAATTCAAAGGCAATTCCACAGAAGAGTATTTTTTAGTGGGATATGCCCTGTGTAGTACTGCTTGTAATTTGATGAACCCACTAGAAAGGAAGAAGGATGAGATGCTCCTTATTCAAGCAGCATCCCAAAATTGAACACTGTCAGACATGCATCTTCTCTGGAGCAAATCTATTTTACCTGCTTTAAGAAGGTTAAATTACTTTTACTTTCTCTCCCTGAACTCTATCTTCCTGTTAAGGGGATGGGGAGAGGAAAAGTACATGCCTCCAAGGAAGATGACTTTAAAAAATCTTAACTTATGAGTTCACCTCATAGCAAAGTAGATATAATTTGGAATCAGAGTTGTGCATTTGGACTTTTCAGAATTACATCAGGCTCAAATTTTCACACCGGCAAGGGACATGCTGTAGAGTCCCGAGCAGAATTCTTTATCTAGCTGTGACACCTGAGAGTGTTAAATTACAAAATAATTTCCAGGGTCTGTAGCAAACTAGTGGAAAACATATTCTCCGGGTCTGGGGGATTGTCCAAAGTCAGGACCCATTTTAGCATTGTCAATGACATCTTGTAATAATAAAACGATGTTAATAATAAACAAGAAACTCTTTCTCTTCTTGGAGTTTTTGCTCTGTGGCCTTGTTTAGAACATATAGTTTGAAATGTTGAAGCCTACTAAAGTCGGTTTTACAGTGCATTCCAGTGTGTATCTCCTCTAACACAAGCCCCATTCAGTGGGCAGTATTCCTAGCTAAGTGTGTAATGACAACCTGAATTTAGAGAAGGCTAAATTAAGAACAAATGGGATAGAAAGGAAGAAATTTTCATATGTGTAGGTGAGCTCAAGGAATGGTGCTGGTGAGATCCTTGGCTGTTTGTTTTTCCTTGGCACCATATTATTCAATATAGGGCTTACTATCTCCAAATGGAGAAATATTTACCCCTTAAAGGACCCCTGACTGTTAAGTCCAGTTGTGGACGACTCTGGGGTTGTGATGCTCATCTCACTTTACTGGCCGAGGGAGCTGGCATTTGTCCACAGACAGCTTCCGGGTCATGTGGCCAGCATGACTAAGCTGCTTCTGGAGAACCAGAGCAGTGCACAGAAACGCCATTTACCTTCCTGCCAAAGCGGTACCTATTTATCTACTTGCACTTTGACGTGCTTTCGAACTGCTAGGTTGGCAGGAACAGGGACCGAACAACGGGAGCTCATTTACCCCTTAGCTCATGCAAACTCAGAAATTGGATCTTTGACCAGGACGCCAATCAAGATAGAACATCCATTATTGCTGCCTGGTATTCTATTTGGTACCTCCAAATTAAGGTCAATCATTCAAGGCCTTATTACCTTGAGACACTGACTTTCTCGTAGGGCATTTGTGGAACTAAGGTTCCAACAGATGCCTTTAGCATACTTAGAGGGGAATTCCCTGTATGGAACACAAATGCATTTATGGATGCAACCAGGTCAAGGATATCATGCGCTACCTGCTGATTTGCCCCTTATATACAACGCCAAGATAATTTTTTTTATCGCCTATTCTTATCTGGTTCTCAAGCCATTCCCCCCAGGAAGTGACAGTCGAACTCTTAGCTGATAAAGATCTACAAATTACACAAATTTGCTCTGGCAGCTAAGAAGCTCCATTCCAGCCATACTAATGCTTTCAGATTTTAAAACTGTATGCTGTAGTATTGAATGATGTAAACTTTTATAGGTTTTATATTTCGTGTTATTTCAGAGGAGAACCTTGCTCTTGTCCTCTGCTGTTGACTGCAAAGGCCTTTGGCTATACAGTAGTTACAGACACTTCAGGTTACAGATGCTTCAGGTTACAGACTCCGCTAACCCAGAAATAGTATCTCGGGTTAAGAACTTTGCTTCAGGATGAGAACAGAAACCGTGTGGCAGCAGCGCGGCGGCAGCAGCAGGCCCCATTAGCTAAAGTGGTACCTCAGGTTAAGAAGGGTTTCACGTTAAGAACGGACCTCCGGAACGAATTAAGTTCGTAACCAGAGGTACCACCGTACACAATAAACTGATTGATTGATATTATTCAATACAACAGTTTTTGGTGGGGTTGTCATATTTCTAGAAGTGAAATTCAGGGCACAAAGGTTTTTGTTGAGCTTTTTTAAGGCAATCAACCTCGAAATCCTAGTTAAATCCTGAATATATATGGGAAATTACTGACGTATGACAACCCTAGTGTTTGGGAACTTTCAAGGGCCATTTCCTCCAAGCCATACTCACCTGCCTGTACCTGACATCTTCAGTTATATCAAGTATGGAGCAGACAAAAGATGTGGCTTCCTGGCGAAAATGAGATTTACAGGTGCTTGATCGTCCCCAGTTACAAACTCTTCTTCCTGCACAACTTGATTTACAGGATCAAAATCTCAAATGTCCACCCCTAACCATGACCCAGACCATTGCATCTCTAAACTGATCATGAATGACCCACATGCACTTCTGCCCTCACATTCCTGGTACATAAGATCACCCAGGCCTTACATCTGCATGTCATTTCGTCCACAACCACAGTTTGCTGGAAAGTTTGGCTCCTCTTTTGCACTTTGCTGTGTTTGAAGGTTGTCTGAGGTGCAGTTCATTTACATTTCAGGCATTTCTGTAAGACTCTCTTGGCAGGGTTATAAAGTGTTACAGCGTCACAAAGTCAGAACGGTACCCATGGCAGCACTATTCAAATTTATTTGATTAGAAACCTGCAGGCCTTTTCCTTCTGTTCATCATAACTGATGGCCAATGCAGTAGGGAGGCCTCAGAGGCTGAGAGCACATCAGCTGACAGAATGCAATCAGGGAGATAAAATACAAGTTGCTAGTAAGCTTTTTACTGGGACAAGGATCTGTCTGGCCCTGTGTCTCCGACTACTAAATCTTGATTTAAACCTCTTCTGAAAGCTTTTGGAGTCAACATTACCCTTTTCATTTCCATTTCGAAAGGTGGCTTTCATTTCAAAGGGAACTAGCGAAGGTTGAAACAAAAGGTTAACTGAATACTCTGAAAAATTGATATGAGTCTAAATGCAAATGTAACTAAGGCACTGGTTCTCCAAACACTTAGAAATGAGCATAACTCTATTGAGGACTCTTTCACCAAACAATTACTGGATATACCCAGCAGTATAATGTGCAATTGTTCAAATGATCATGACTAAAGTATGGACAGGACAGTGGACATTTCAAGAGAAAAGTCTTCACAAATGTTCTGCATCAGTTTAATGACCATGATGTGCAGGAAGCAGGATATTTAGAGGGGAGTATAAATGCCATTTTATTCCAGCCCTGTTCCAATTGTTCTGCAACCTGAATCATGAGATACTGCATACCCTCCAACATTTCTCTGATGAAAATAGAGATGTCCCCTACAACTTTTATCCAATGAAAACAGAGACATTCCTTCCAACATTTCTCCAATGAAAACAGGGACATCCTAAGGAAAAGCGGGACATCCCAGGATCAAATCAGAAACTGGGACAGCTTCTGTAAACCCGGGACTGTCCCTGGAAAATAGAGACACTTGGAGGGTCTGCCAGATATCAGGACCTGGTTTGCTGAAGAGGAGAGCTGGGAGCCACCAGCCCAAAAGCCCAAAAGCCCCCCAGGGAGGGCTCCAAAGATGATATTGTGATGAAGGGTGGTATATTAATTGGTAAATAAATTAAAAATAAGAACATCATTTTCTGATGACTTTGTGGCTGTGAAAAACACTGACATTTCTTATGCTGGCTGCGGCAGGTTTCATGATATATTTTGATATTTAGCCCTTTGTGTTTGAAAGTAGCACTTGTCTTCTCCTTGGGACTCATAGAGCTGCGCAGTATGTAAAAACCTCAACTTCAGGAGATGGCCCAGATCAGGCAATCGTGCACAGTGCAAAGCAATAATGGACTGGTTACACAGGACTGGTTACTGGTGGAAATTCAAGCTCTGGGCTTTTGAGAGATTTGCCCCTGCCATGCTACAAAAAGCCAGCAGGCAAATAAGAGCAATGCGAGATCATAGGGCTTAAAAAGAGAAAACAAACAGATTATGTGGGGAAATCAGCCCTGAGTGCTCACTAGAAGGACAGATCCTGAAGCTGAGATTCCAATACTTTGGCCACCTCATGCGAAGAGAAGACTCCCTGGAAAAGCCCCTGAGGTTGGGAAAGATGGAGGGCACAAGGAGAAGGGGACGACAAGGGATGAGATGGTTGGACAGTGTTCTCGAAGCTACTAACATGAGTTTGACCAAACTGCGGGAGGCAGTGGAAGACAGGAGTGCCTGGCATGCTCTGGTCCATGAGGTCACGAAGAGTCGGACATGACTAAACGACTAAACAACAACAAGTATTTGCATGGGGGGAAAGGTGGGATTTCTGTGGTATTCGCCACACACTTTCTCCTCTCTAACTCCAGAGATTCCCTATAACACTCCTATTTGGATTTTCTGAGCATATGGAATTTCCAGATTTAGAGAGGGGTACTGATGGGGCCCTCTTTAGTGGACTTTGCCACAGTAGTTTTCATTTCAAGAGTGGCTTGCTCCAAAGCACACACCTGATAAACCACATACCACACTAGTTTTCAAGTGGTTTGGGCACAGCCTGAGAGGTGCTGACATCTCAGACAAATGAACATTTGAATCTGCCCTAAGTAGGATGGTCAGCTGGGAAGCAAAACTGAGCTCTCCATCAGCTTAATGACTTGTACCTTTAATTGTCTAGCTAGGTGGCACACTTAACACCAGCCTCAGCTGAGAAGATTGTGCACTTTCCAGAAGAATAATGTGGGGAAATAATAGTATTATCAATTAGAGATAAGCCCTAGAACTGGGAGACATATCCTAGAACTGCTTTAAATTTTTTAATCAAAATGATCTTAACATTCACCACAAAAAAAATAGCGACCCAAAATGAGTGAGGATAGTCCAGAAGCCCTTTAAATAAAATTTGGTCAATCATGGTTCACATCAAGAGATCGCTCCCCTCCCCAAAAGGAACTGCCTGCTCCCTTCTTCTCCTGCTAAAAATTGGCCAAGTCATTTCTTCTTCATTCCTCACAAAACAGAAACGAAGTTTGCAATTACATACTTACATGGGAGTAAGCCCCGTTTAACTCAGTGGGACACCTATAGACTTATTATGTTCTTAGATCCCCCCCCCATTAATATTTGTGAAATAATCTGAAAAGGGCTGATGAACAGCTTTGGGGTTTGGGGCAAGGCTGCATCCTTAGTTAGCAGAAGACATTAAAGGGCTAGTATGTAAAGGTTTTGTTGTTTGCCTCAGTGAACTAAAATATTTTTAAAATGTTTTTCTCCCACAAGCCAAATAGCCATTATTTCACTGTTTGCCCAATATACTTTTGGCAGGTATGAAAGTACACAGCTAAAATATTCCCCAAACTGATACATTATGCAGGCAGTAGGGAATGATGTTTATAAATCTCCTCAAGATTATTAGCTAAAGAGCGCACCAACCCCTTTCTTTATGGATAGCAACTCAAGGAAGGAAACAACAGCCAGGGCATTTAGGCTCCAATTCTAACCCGATTTACCCGAGAGTAAACTGAACTGAAGGGACGCGGGTGGTGCTGTGGGTAAAACCTCAGTGCTTAGGACTTGCCGATCACATGGTCGGCGGTTCAAATCCCCGCGGCGGGGTGCGCTCCCGTCGTTCAGTCCCAGCACCTGCCAACCTAGCAGTTCGAAAGCACGTCAAAAAAGTGCAAGTAGATAAATAGGGACCGCTTACCAGCGGGAAGGTAAACGGCGTTCTGTGTGCTGCGCTGGCTCACCAGATGCAGCTTGTCACGCTGGCCACGTGACCTGGAAGTGTCTGCGGACAGCGCTGGCTCCTGGTCTATAGAGTGAGATGAGCGCACAACCCTAGAGTCTGGCAAGACTGGCCCGTACGGGCAGGGGTACCTTTACCTTTTTAAACTGAACTGAATTCAATAAAGCGTACTTCCAAGTAGACATTGTTGGGATCCTGCTGTTGGTCAGGAAAATATGTTATCACCTGATACCTTTAGCTTCACATAGACCACATCCGTACCATACATTTAAAGCCCAATTTATACTATTTTAACTGTTTAAGAGCCAGTGTGGTATAGTGGTTAAGAGCGGTGGACTCGTAATCTGGTGAACCGGGTTCGCGTCTCCACTCCTCCACTTGCAGCTGCTGGGTGACGTTTGGCTTGTCACTTTTCTCTGAAGTCTCTCAGCCCCACTCACCTCACAGAGTGTTTGTTGTGGGAGAGGAAGGGAAAGGAGAATGTTAGCCGCTTTGAGACTCCTGCAGATAGTGATAAAGCGGGATATCAAATCCAAACTCTTCCTCCTCCTCCTCTTCTTCTTCATTGCTTCCTCCAAAGGATTCTGGAAGATGTAGTTCAGTAAGATTGTTTTGAGTTGTTAGGAGACCCCTATTCCCTACACAAAGCTAACTGTCAGTCCTTGTTCCCTGGGAATTCTGGGTCTCCTAATAACTCTTAACAAAGCACAGTTCCCAGGATTCTTTGGGGGAGGCCATGACTTAAAGTCGTATAATAGTGCTTTAAAACTATGGTGCAGACTGGATGTGGTGACTTCATTTCCTTAACACAATGATTTCTTGCTTGGGGCAGCGATCACGAACACATTACCATACCCTGCAAGTGTCCCAGAAAAACTGGTACATCCCGTTTTCTCACACAAGAGCCCGGCGACCATTTTGGGTGCTGTGATCCTGCGCAATTTTGCACTGAGATCTCACCCTGAAAAAAAGCACACCTTTTGGGCTCCGTGATCTTGTGCAGGTAAGAAGATGTGTGTCCTGGTTTGGGGACTCAAGATACTGGAGTATTACAAGAGTGAAATATTGTTACGATCTGTATTCTTCTTCTAGAGACTTTTCACATAAGACAAGGCAACCTTAGCCATTGGATAGGCCTGTTAACAATTTTATACTTCATACTTTCATAATTTCATACTAGTTGTTCACACTTCCGGCGGCAGCTGCTGTGCAAAAGTAGGTGTCCAGACAACTTAGGATACTGACCTTGCAGGAATAAGCAGCTATCTTGCAGTTTGAAAGCAATTATCTTGGTGGTGGTTGGGATGCACCAAAGTCTCTCCCTCCCTCCCTTTCTCTCTCTTGCATTTATTACTCTAGGAAACATCACTGTTGATGCTGCCATCCAAGAAACCTATGCCCAGTTCTTTGTGGTAACAGAAATGGAAATGCAGTTGTGTTGACATACATATTAGGCGGAGTGAAATTAAGGTCTTATTAACTTGAGGTTTATGCATGCAAAGCTACTTGAAGCTGTCATTTCTTTTTCTATGATCTCATTGTGAGGCCTTCAGTGATCTCGAGAGGGAAGAAGTCACCTAAGAAAGTGGGTCAAACTAAGCTGCAAGGTTAAATAAGCATTCTGACCAGCTGTATAATAAGGACCAACATTTAAATACCCCCACTGAGAAGAGGACAAGGATAATAACTCTTCAACCTCAAAAAATGTGGAGGAAGCATCCCTGACAAAATATTGCAATGCTGGTTAGGAAGGAGGCAAAATTATGGTATTTGATATTAGCCGAATTAGGATCAAAGATTTTCCTCTTGGCACATCTGCCCACAGTTTGGCATGGCTAATTGGGCTGAATACTAATCAGAGCTTTTCACCCTTAATTACTGTTCTTGAAAAATGCAACGGTCACAAAGCTAGGAATCCATTCTTCTTCAAAGTCTGCATTATTGTGTAATACTGCTTTTCTCTAATAAGAGTTCGGCTTTCTCAGAGAGAAAAAGTTATAATAAGAACCTGCTAAATAATAATGAAATATGCCTGACAATAAAACAGAACGAAACAACCAACATCAGTCAAACCAACACTCAATTATTCTACTTCAAATGCCCCCCTTTAAAATAATAGTCCCATATATTTTCTGCTTGTTGGAGCATGACCAAGGTTATGTCCACGGTATTAAAATACAATAGAAGCATATTTTTTCTTCAAAGAATTCTTGGCATTGTAGTTTACCCCCCACCCAAGTTACAGTTCCCAGCAACACTTAACAAATCACAGTGGCCCACCATTCTTTGAGGGAGAAAATGTGCTTTGAATATGCTTTAAAGAGGAAAAAAGTGTATAGGCCACATGCAGGTTTCTCTAGAATTGACACCCCATAGTTTTTATGTTGGTGTCTGGTTGCAAACTTGCCACTGGTTAGCAGTTTCAAGTTGGGTGAATGACGTACCGTATTTTTCGCTCTATAGGACGCACTTTTCCCCCTCCAAAAATTAAGGGGAAATGTGTCTGTGTCCTATGGAGTGAATGCAGGCTCCTTGGCTTCAGCGATAGCAACGCAAAGCCTCCGAAGCGCAGAGGGAGTGCTCCCTCCGTGCTCCTTGGCTTCGCGTTGCTTTCGCTGAAGCCAGGAGAGCAAGACTCTCTTGGCTTCAGCAGAGAGGGATTGCTGCGCAGCGCCCCTTCAGCCAAGCGGGGGGAGAAATGGAAGGGGCTCCATTTTTCCTGCTGCTTCACTGAAGGGGCGCTGAGCAGAGAGGGGGAGATTCCCCCCCTTGTTCTCCCCCTCTAAAACAAGGTGTGTCCTATGGTCCGGTAGGTCCTATAGAGCGAAAAATACGTTACTTCTCTCATGGGGAATGATTAGGATGAGGTCTGGACAGAGCTAGGAATTATGTGGAAGCAGTTTGGACAGTTTCTTGCTGGACTCTTTTGGCTGCTTACAGTAGACTCGGACTAAGTGTCAGGGTGGTACAGGCCATCCAGTGTTTGTGTTGTGGTTATTGTGTTGGACTAGGGAGAAGCAGGTTCTTCAAATTTCCACTCAGCCTTGAAGCTTACTGGGGTGACATTGGGGCCATCATTACCTCCCAAGGTCGCTATCAGGATAAAATGTGCACACTCAGACAACAAATTTGCTTTTCATATGCAGTGGTACCTCGGTTTACGAACTTAATCCGTTCTGGAAGTCCGTTCTTAAACCGAAACCATTCTTAAACCGAGGCGTGCATTCCCTAATGAGGCCTCCCACCGCCGATGCCTTTCCACCATTTGGATTCTGTTCTTAGACCGAGGTAAAGTTCTCAAACCAAGACACTATTTCTGGTTTTGCGGAGTTTGTAAACCAAATCGTTCTTAAATCCTATTGCTACTGCTTTAACTACTACCACCTTTTCTGAAAGCATAATCCTATTTACTCAGAACAAAATCCCTCTGTGTTCAGTTACTACCCAGGCGAGCAACTGTAGACTCAGGTAGGAATTCAACATCCTGCTAAAACAAATGTTCCATCTCCTCAAGCACTACTGGTTGCCCAGTGGAATGACCCCCCCCCATGTACTGTAATGAGAGTTCTCCTGACACCCCCTCCCCCTGCAAGCTGCTTTGGAGGGTGCGGGGGCATGTGAGAGGAGGGAAAGCCTAGTGGCACTACTGTGGAACTACTTAGTTCAATCCTGCCCTAAGGTTTGCTACCACTATCAAGGATGGGCTGTAGGCCATTTCTGATCTGTTGGAATCCCTTACTTGAGTGACTAACTTATATCCCATTGATTTCAAGGAGAATGCGTAATGAATAACTTTTACTGGATTGTGTCCAGTGTGTATTTAATTCAGTGCAGTGCTGCTAAAACAAGAATCTTCAAATTCCTTTGAATTCAAATTTAAAAGCTCATTAAGCATTCAGCACTTTTGTATACTTTGGAGGAATTGTCACCTGGCATAAATATTTGAATTGCCCTGTGCAATCCTCAGGGCAAGGGGAAACCATTCCCCCCCTCTCAATTATTTGAAAGTTCAGAAATTAGCACTGGAACTTTTCGGCTTGCAAGTAAGTTACTATAACAATAGACATTTTAAAGCCCCATGGAAAGATATGTTGGAAATTGCCTGTTCAAAGAAATTTATGATTTTATTACAGCTGCATATTGACTATTCCTACAATATCCTGAAGGCAGAACCAAACAGTTTATTTATTCAAACTGCAAATGAAATTGGGCAAGAAAAGTAATTAGCAAGCAACAAAAAATAATGGAAAAGCACCATAAAAGCTGTTTGGAATTTATGTGGGTTGTCAGATTGTTAGAAAATAACAGCTTAAATTTTAAAAGATCAACTTTTTTTATATGCATACCAACAGCATACAGCATATATAGATTTATCACAAAGTTGGCTTGGAGAAAATCCAGCACTCTTGTGGAGGCAATTTTCCTGCTTTTAACTTTGACAATAAGCACAATAAGGCAAGAAGTGCTCAAACCAAGAGGTGCGAAGGTTCAAAATTTGTCCTGATCCAAAGTTGCATGTCAAGTTGTGCTGGTTACTAATGTTGAATCGGGACCATTGTCCCCTATGAAGAGAAGTGTGCATGGAGTTGATGTACTTGCAACCCTAGAATGGGTGTGCAATGTATGAAACCTTTTGAAATGTGACCAGGTGATTTATGACCTTGTAGCATTCTCAAATAAGGACGTTACCCACGTTTGACAAGGCGTAATCCCTGGCCATGGGGGCTGGTCTGGTGGAAAGATCGTGGCGAGACCCCCACAGTTCTCAGGAAATCATATGTGGAACCACAGTACAACAGTTAATGCTGCCACTCCATGGCTCACACATGTTTCACATGCACAGCTCTCACACATAGTATATTTTCAAGACATGGATACCACAGTAATTGTAGCAGTCATAGATGCCTTAACCACAAGGAGACAGTGAATGAATCATACAATCAGATGCAGCTCAGAAGAAGAAGAAGAGGAGGAGGAGGAGTTTGGATTTGATATCCCGCTTTATCACTACCCTAAGGAGTCTCAAAGCAGCTAACATTCTCCTTTCCCATCCTCCCCCACAACAAACACTCTGTGAGGTGAGTGGGGCTGAGAGACTTCAAAGAAGTGTGACTAGCCCAAGGTCACCCAGCAGCTGCATGTGGAGGAGTGGGGAATCAAACCCGGTTCACCAGATTACGAGTCCACCACTCTTAACCACTACACCACACTGGTTCTCACAGAGACTGGTTCTCACAGAGAACTTGTGAGTCTGTGAAACCAGGAAAAACCTTTTATGATCATTGCCACAATCAGAACTAAGAGCACTTGTTCATCTGTACAGCAGCAGACCCTCAAGTGCTGTTATACAGAAGGATTTCTTGTTTGGGGTCAATATGTATTGAGAGGAAAGAGTTTCCTGACTCCAAATCTTGAAGATCTTCTGCTGCTGTGTCTCAATATCTGACAAGCCGGTTCAATGAGATCTTCCCCAGTCTCAGCTGCCTCCGCCTCCCCCCACTTTGTTGAGCATGCTACGCATCATTTTCTATAATGCCCATACTTTCCATTCTAAGCATTTTCATGTTGGTTATTTCAATCATGGTTTCAGAAGTGTTTAACATGAAAAATAAGTGAGGGCTCAGAGAAACAGTTGGAGTGAGTCTTTGGCACTTCCTTTTCTTGTGCTGGGACTTTGTTCTGATCCCATACATGGAAAAAAATGATAGTTATTAATATTCTAATGAATCGGCCTTCACCACAATTCCAACTGTGAGCAAGTAATCAACGTTTCTCTGAATAAAAGCACCCATTCTTATTGCTTGTATATATACACACAACTTTGTGTCCATTCACTTTTCACTGTGCTTTCAGAGGGCTTGTAAATACGGTAACTTCCATCACAACTTCCATCTTTAGGTCAAAACCAGCACTTTGAATTGGGACCAGAAATTAATTGGAAGCCAGTGCAGTTGGGCCAGAATTGGCAATATAGGCTCAAACTACTTTGCCCCAGTGAGAAACCTGGCCACTGAATTCTGCACCCGTCCAAACCATCTTCAGAGGCAGAGGCATGTATAATGTGTTGCAGTGATCTAACCTAGAGGTTACCAGAGCATAGACAACAGAAATTAGGCTATCCCTATCCACATGCATGTACAAATTCTGATGTCTCACAGTTTTAAAGTGTGAACAGCTTCCACTGAAATTCAATTGATAGAAGATAAAACAATTGAAAGCTCCATCTATGGTGTTTGATCTGTGATGGTTCTTTCTTTGCTTCATGTAGCATTCATCAATTGATGGATAGGCATGCATGAATTCAATATAAGAATGGGTAAAATTCTAAGAACCATTCTGATTTTAATGCAAAATCATTCTAGCCAGATCAATGTGATGGAGATCCAGTTTGGTTGGTAGAAAAATGGGTGCATACCGTTCCGCTCTCCCATATGATGTGTGATTTCCATGTGGAAGCCCAAATTCACACAAGCTCTATTCATTCAACCTTCCCCCCTTTTGGGTTGTCTCCAGTGTTAGTTGTACTTAGAATATGGCCATTGAAAAGAAAGGTCTGCTAATGTCAATGGATGTACTCTGAATAGATCTTAATTAGCTACAGCTCAATTGGCCTCTAGAATATTTTTTTTCTATTTCCCAACCATATTAGTATTATCATTCATACACATACATGGTTATTCAAAGGCTACTACTTTTCAGCTAGACAAGTTTACCATTAGACAACAACAGCACCACAAGTTTAAAAGAAAAGAGAAAAGACGTAGGAAAACAATCGAAATGGGTCATTCAGGAGGGAAGAGGTAAATCTCAGAAACTTCAATGGCTCCCTCCTTGCCATGTAAAAATCTTCCTTTTGTTTACAGATGAGTGAAAGTTAGTTCTAAGAGCTAACTTTTAAATGGTGATGGCAGCCATGATGTCTTTGGAATATCTAGCGGTTCCTTCAGACAAATGGCAGTGACCCCTGGGAGATCAGAAAGGAAGAAGTGTTTTTAAAGGGAGATGTTTATCCACTTGAAAGCGTTTGGGTTTACTTTATTTTCATAGGCAGATATTCAAAGATGTATCTTCTTTCATATCATAACTGGCACAGACTGCCCCTGATCCAACACCTTCTATATATCAATATCAAATTCGAATATAAATTAGAATTAAGGCCCAAGCCAGATATGATGTCAGGAGATCTGTAATTAAATCTATCTCTTTAAAAAATGATAAAAGTTTATACAGGTGTGATTGGATTGGAGCTGCAGTGCACACAAGATTGATACCCCCTCTGTCAGGGCAGTGCCCCAATCTGATTCAGAACCTCAACCCTCTTCACAACACCTTTTTATATTATTTTTAAGTTGGGATATCTATATAACAATTCATTTGGATCACAGATCAAGACATTTTGATTTCTTTCCCCAGTCCCCAGAAATTAATTCTAATTCTATTTTTTTTTAATAAATATTTATTAAAATTTTTAAATATCAATGCAGAAATAATAAACAGTCTTACTTCTGTCACAAACATAATTTCATCACTTCTTTGGACTCCCTCACGTCTCCCGCTCCCATTTACATCGTTAAAAGTTTTTCCAGACAAATTATCAACTTGTTTACAATCTCATGTCCACTCATTCAAATATAATCTAGCACTTCTTCCAAAAAAATTTATATTTTCTTTAATCTCACTTATCATCAAATTTAAATCTAATTTAGTGGTGGCCAATTTTTTATAATCTAGCATCCTTCTTAACATTCAACCAAATTACAATGTTTTTGTAAATACATCTTGAATTTCTTCCAGTCTTCCTCCATCTTCTCTTCTCCCAGATCGCAGATTCTGCCAGTCATCTCGGCCAGTTGCATATAGTCCATCAGCTGCATCTGCCACTCTTCCAGTGTGGGTAGATCTTGAGTTTTCCAATTTTTTGCGATGAGTATCCTTGCTGCCGTTGTTGCATACATAAAGAATGTTCGGTCCTTCTTTAACACCTTCTGGCCGACAATACCCAGAAGGAAGGCCTCTGGTTTCTTAGTGAAGGTATATTTAAATACCTTTTTCAGCTCATTATATATCATTTCCCAGAAGACCTTCACCCTAGGGCATGTCCACCAGAGGTGAAAGAATGTTCCTTCACTTTCTTTACATTTCCAACATTTATTATCAGACGAATGGTATATTTTGGCGAGTTTAACTGGGGTCATGTACCATCTATATATCATTTTCATTACATTTTCCTTCAGAGCATTACATGCGGTGAAGTTCAGCCCAGTGGTCCACAACCTTTCCCAGTCCTCGAACATAATGTTATGCCCAATGTCCTGTGCCCACTTTATCATAGCTGATTTAACCATTTCGTCTTGTGTATTCCATTCTAACAGCAAGTTATACATTCTAGATAGTACCTTAGTCTTTGGTTCTAACAATTCTGTTTCTAACTTCGATTTCTCCACCTGGAACCCTAACTTTTTGTCATTTTTAAAAACTTCTTTAATCTGAGCATAATGTAACCAGTCTCGCACCTTATCCTTCATTTTCTCCAAACTCTGCAATTTCCAATTGTCTCCATCTTTTTCTAATATTTCCCAATATTTTGGCCATTTGGCCTCCATATTGGGTCTTTTTCGGGCCTGAAATACCACATATAGCCAGCAGGAGTCAGTGATTGCCATGTAGTCTCCCATCCAACATTTTTTTTGCTATTGTTGATTCTGCTTAGCTGAATAAAGCACTACTGAGTCACTGCCACCAGAGCTATACGTGGAACCCAATTAATTCTAATTCTAGCTGGTGCAGAGAATGTATGGTAAATTGTGCCTGTACACCTATATACCGCCTATATCAGGAAAATATCAGAGCTTCAAAACTGAATCAGTTTAATGATCAGTAGGACAATCAATTTCAGTCTTCAGTGGGTCAATCAGTGGAAGCCAATTTTAATATGTGGGAAGTTTTAATTGGCAGAGCTGTGAATTAAGACCTGCTTGCCTATTAGTGCTGAGATAGATAGATGATAGATAGATAGATAGATAGATAGATGATAGATGATAGATAGATAGATAGATGATAGATGATAGATAGATGATAGATAGATGATAGATAGATAGATGATAGATAGATAGATGATTATAGATGATAGATAGATAGATAGATAGATAGATAGATAGATAGATGATAGATAGATAGATAGATATAGATATATAGATATAGATAGATAGATGATGATGATAGATAGATAGCTAGATAGTCTCAAAAACTGTCTCAAACTGTCTCAAAAAAATACACCAAGAGATTTTAGTTATATGTAGAAGTATGGTAGATGATTAGTCGACTAAAAAATAAAGCCCATTACTGTCTCCAGGCATCAGTTCAGTACCTGTAGGACCTTTCCTAATTCAGATGGAACACAGAGAAAGAGTTGCATGTCATCTGCATATGGATGGTACTTTGTTCCATATTCTCCAACGATGTCTCCCAACAGCTTCATATAGATGCTAAATAATATGGAAGACAAAAAACCCTGTGGGCTCTGCAGGTCAATTCCCATGGGACTGAGTAGTACTCTTATTGCTACTCTCTGAAAACAGCATCATGCCATAGGGAGACAAAAGTATTGACAGGAACACCAGTCATGTCAACCAGACAACCCCCCAGAGCATTTAGTAATCCAACAGATCCCACCAACCTCCATGGGAAGACCATCTTCAACCTTTGCAGAGTGAAGAAGCTTCATTCAGTCCAACCTCACCAGAGAATGCTCCATCCATAACAAAAACAAAAACAACCTCACAGTGAACTCCACAATCAACAGAGTGTTACCAATCTGCTCTGGGGAAAAGTCCAGGCTGAGGGTATGCCCAGCCACATGTGTTGGACCACTTAGATACTGGAACAGTCACCTGGTTGTTTCTGAAGCCCCAAACTGGCTCATTTGAGTCAGCCTTGGTGTGGGTATTGAAGTCCCTCAACACCACAATGAAACTGGTTCATCAACACCACATCCAAGATTACCTGTGCCAGCTTGGTAAGGGAGGTTGTAGTGCAGGGGGTGGATGGTATACTAATAACATCCCTGTTCTGTTTCTCTGGCCTAACACCTCCCCAAAAAAATCAAACTCAGACAAAGAGTTGATAGACCTGCTGAGAGAGACAATATTTTTTATGGATGATTGTGACTCCCCCTCCTCACCCTTCTGACCTGGAATGGTGCTGTGCCAAATACTCAGGTGGGCACAGATGGGTTAGCACGGGGCCACCAGGCTCATCTACCCAGCTCTCAGTTATACATGCCAAGCTGATCCCCTCATCCACGATCACTTCTTGGCCAGTGTGGTGTAGTGGTTAAGAGCGGTAGTCTCGTAATCTGGGGAACCGGGTTCACGTCTCTGCTCCTCCACATGCAGCTGCTGGGTGACCTTGGGCTAGTCACACTTCTCTGAAGTCTCTCAGCCCCACTCCCCTCACAGAGTGTTTGTTGTGGGGGAGGAAGGGAAGGAGATTGTTAGCCGCTTTGAGACTCCTTTGGGTAGTGATAAAGCGGGATATCAAATCCAAACTCTTCTTCTTCTTCTTTTGAATCTGGACAGATCTAGCATTTAGCAATAACAACAGCAGACCAGAGGGCCAGTTGACATGCACCCCCAGATTCTGAAATATGGCAGGTGAAGCGGGGGGGGGCAAAGGCTTTGGTGTAACTAGCCCCACCTATACCTTATCACACCTCCGTATCTCCCCTACCTACCATCACAGGGCATAGAGGATAGTGTCAGGGGACATGTAATAGGAGGCACAAAATAAAAATATCAACATGATTATTACTATTCTAATCTCTTCTCCTTCTTCTGTTAGTTGTGTCAAAGTGACTGGGTTTCCATCCTTTGAGCAACTGCTCCAGTGTTGTTGATGAACTGAGTATATTTTTTTTGTCCCTGTGCAAGAACAGGACATAGTAATGAAGTGCGCAAAATCGCATAGTCATAAGTTACATGTCAAAGGCTTTCATTAAGAACTCAAAATGCAATTTTTGAGCAATGCACTTCATCTGAAACTATTTCAGAAAGCAGCTGAAGTCCTCCTTCCGATATGGCAGAAGCCAGCAGAGAGGGAAGGGGGAGACACAGCAAGCTGGTTGGTGCCTAGCTGAGGAAGCATAAATTTGGAAATGTACGTCGGATGGGAAAGTTACGGCTTGAGTGAACACTCCATGGGAGTGACGGAAGGAAAGTCATTAAGTTGAAATTAAAACCAGTAGGGAAAGAGTAGCCTGAATGAAATAGATTTAATCACAACGTTGATTGAGATGTCCGTGAAAGCTGATAATGAGAAGCAATAAGATTTATAAGTAAATTAGGTATAATAAAAATGTGTTAATTTTTAATGAGACAAGTTCATCTCATTAGTGACTGAAGAGAAAACCAGACCTAGAAAGTTCTACATTTCTTTTTAGAAAGGATTCTGAATTTGGTTGGCAACGTCAGCTCCTGTAAACCATTAGCTGTAATGTCAAGAAGCTAGATTTGTCTCTTCTTCTCTGAAAAAAAAAAGTGTGTGTGTGTGCTTAAGAATAATGACTACAAAGGAGGAAGTGGGGACCATTATCAGCATGATACATTTTCAGCCTCCATATTATTGTGTGTGATAGGAAATTGTTTTGTTTTGACTGCAAAGCTAAGTATTCTATATTCACATTAGTTTGCTTTATCTGTGCTGTGTAGGTTAAAGACGTACAACTTCACCATGAAAGAGCCTCATGGCTTCTCATAAATACTAGGGGGAAAGTGGAGGCAAAATCTATTGTTTTCCTCAGTGATCACAGTTTGAGTCTTAACTCAATTAATCCGGATAGGGATCAAACTTCCAGGGGAGCTGTGAACTGTTAGATGATGCCAGAGTCTCTCTTAAGAAAACTCTGACTCTGGGGACCTCGTAACTATTAGAGAAGGAATGGAAGGAGGATTACAAAGAAAGAAAAGCAAACAAGTTGCCTTGAGTTACCAAGCATAGATGTTAAATTCAGATAATTGGCAGAGCTGGAAGAAGCAAAGGTTTCTTGAGTGTGTGAACATTTCACAGTTTACCGGACAAGTCCTTCAGCCATACTTTGACACGCTTAGGAGTCTTTATTCGTATTTATTTACCTCAAATTAATGAAGCATGGAGGCAAGGCTGACGTCTTGCAATCTGAGAAAAAGGCACAAGATGGCGTCCTGCCATTCAATGCTCAGAACTGGACTGGCAATTTGACTAAATGTTGCCAACAGGATAGCATTCTCCATCAAACCTGAGGATAGTAGGCTAGCTTAAGAGGTAAATGGCAGCTTTGGCCTGCCACCCCTTGTTCACACTCCCTGTGCCATGCTGCATGAGGCAGCTGTCTCACTCTGTGTAACAGTAGGGCCAGACCCAGTGCTTTTGTTCTGGGGGTATGCAGCGGTATGCGTACCCCTAAACATTTTGCGAATCTAAGTTTGGCCTCATTGAGGGGCAGTATTTCAATATGAGTAAGAAAATGAGAGTACCCCTAAACATTTTTTTAAAGAAAAAAAAGCACTAGCCAGACCTATATGGAGTTTAATGTTTGGGTTTACTTATGGCCATGTAGATCAATAGCCACTATATATGATGACTGTATGTTGAGTCTGGCCTGCTATAATTATTATCATATTTATTTGTCATTTACTACAAAAAATTGCCTCAAAGTAGCTTGCCATTTTTCTTTAAAGTGTGAAATACCAGATTTAATCTACAGTAGTACCTCGGTTTAAGAACAATCCGGCTTAAGAATGATTTGGTTTGCAAACTCCACAAAACCGGAAATAGTGTCTTGGTTTGAGAACTTTACCTCGGTCTAAGATTGGAATCTGAATGGTGGAAGGGCACCAGCAGTGGGAGGCCTCATTAGGGAAAGCGCGCCTCAGTTTAAGAATGGTTTTGGTTTAAGAACGGACTTCTGGAACGGATTAAATTCGTAAACTGAGGTACCACTGTACATCAGAAGATTAAAGAACATTATTAAGTGCTCACCCTGCGACAACAGACATGGTTGGGATTGCACCGTAAAGGCCACTCCATTTCCCTGTCTGCCATTTTGAACCCAAAATCATGTTTCAGACTACTTTTAATACAGGTTTTCCCACAATAAACCATGTGTTGTTGGAGAGAGCATGAGCCACTTCTGTGCCTCAGATGCAAAGTCCAAATGGTGCCCTTCCCAGCAGAGGACTTATAATAATAAATTCAGTCGCTGATAATTGGAATTTGTATGCAAAATCTTCTACACGACATGGCTCTTTCCATTTACTTGATGCTAGAGCTGCTTCTGATTGTGGTTCAGTTAACCATTTCCATGACATTAAACATGATGAACCAAGAAGCAACTGACAGGCAAATCTCAGTGTAGCTTTGTTTGGGCCTTCTCTGTGTTGTTACGAACCATTAGTTACTTTATACAGTGTAGGGCTGTAGTTAATGGTTTATTATTTTTCCTGATTTCTCAGTATGCTGCTCCATACATCAAACCTGAACAGGGGGGAAAAAAAACCTGATATCCGTGGAGCAATCAGGCACAATTTCAGGCAGGTGATTAATGTGCCTTTGAGTCTCTCTCATCACTTTGGACAAGTAGCAAGTCACGTTTTATAGCATTACTAATCTGATATTCATTAAAACTTGTATACAAAAAGGCAAGCCAAAAGATTAAACGTAAGTGTGTGTCAACACCAAACCCCCAACGAAAAGCATCTGTTAAGTTCCACTGCACTCTCGCTCCTAAAACTTTTGATGATTAATGGAACTTGGAAAAGAAAATTCCTCTGCTGTAGGAAATCATGTCTCCTCACCACCGACCCTAAATAATATCTATGCATGAAACAAAGAGCTGTTGTTGTTGGCTTCTTTCTTTCTTTCATCTGGAGTCTCCTAGGCTCCCATCAAGAAGTGCTACGCTCTGGGCCAGCTGAAGGTGCCTTTCTTTCCAAGGTCGCTAAATGTTTCATTTCGCAAGAGACCTAAACCCATGGCAATAAAGCTAAAGAATGCAAAGCGTGGCTCCGCCGTTTTCTCTCGCTCTCCTACAGTAAATAGTATTGGCCTCTATATATTCATGGTATTGATCTTTTTTAATGATATGCACAGAAAAGTAATTCCCAAATGTTCAGCCTGTCACCGTGACTAATCTTTTCCCCCCATGCTCTAGATTTTACACCTTGAGGAAACAGCTGTGTCAATGATGCTTTCCATTTAATTGTCCTGCAGATGTCAAGAGAAACACATTAATGGCCAGATAAACCTTATAAATGGCAAGCGTGCCACTTAAATACTAAATAAAAGCAATAATCAATAGCCAAGGCAACAGCAGGATATAAATTTGCCTTGTTTTTTTTTTAAAAAAATTCACTGCAATCATGTAAGATGAAAGTGCTGACTTTTAATTCCATTCCTCCCAAACTTTCCCAAGAAAAACTTATTTATAGCTTGTTTCTATTTTTTGGAGGGTGGGAATGTTCCTACTTATGAGATCTTTTTTAAAACCATCAACTATCCATAGCTATGAAATGCAACCTTCTGAGGAGTTTTGCAAAACAAGTCTAATGCATGAATATAAACAAAGCCTTGATGATAAGCTTTTATAAAAGGGCATGAGTTGATAGTCTGCTGAAAAATAATTATGATGCCCATTTGTGTAGGGGTTCTACTGAAGATAATGCTTTTTGGGGCCATCTCAGTATAAGGGCAGTGCAAGAATTTTAGTCTCATCATGAGCTGGGTAGTGAAATCAATGCTTTTTGTGGGAATAAAGACCCCTGTCCTCCCAAAGATGTCAAATTGTTTGATCTCAGTAACATTTTAATAATTTTTTATTATTAAAGTATGTCTGCTCACACTTGAAAATATTCTTTTCAATCATTTATGCAATTGATATGTACAGATCTACTGCCATGCTTTAGACAGATGAAGGTTCTGGAAAGGCTGAGCAAATTCAGCTCACTTATTTGGGTGTTACTCCTGGGACCAGCCTAGTCCAGTATACCTGAAGGAGCATCTCTACCCCCATTGTTCTACCCAGACACTAAGGTCCAACGCAGAGGTCCTTCTGGCAGTTCCCTCACTGCGAGAAGCCAAGTAACAGGGAACCAGGCAGAGGGCCTTCTCGATAGTGGCGCCCGCCCTGTGGAACACCCTCCGACCAGATGTCAAAGAGAACAATGACTACCAAACTTTTAGAAGACATCTGAAGGCAGTCCTCTTTAGGGAAGCTTTTAATGTTTCATGTATTATTGTATTTTAATATTTGGTTGGAAGCTGCCCAGAGTAGCTGGGGAAGTCCAGCCAGATGAGCGGGGTATAAATTATTATTATTATTATTATTATTATTATTATTATTATTATTATTATTACCCTGAGGCATCTAATCATAAGCCTGCATTTTTATCAAAGCTTCTATATGTTTAATCAGGGCTTGCATTTTAAAATAAGCTTAAAGATTTTCAAATGTTTCATGCCAGGCAGAAGACCAGCTGCTTAGAAAGAACCTTGGCAATGTTTTCCTCCTGAACAAGGGGCCCCCTGATTTATAGCAGAAAACAATTCTCAAAGTCGTAAAAAAAGGGAGTTACAGACACTGACCTTGCATATTGCAAAGTACTAAATTAAGGGTGGATAAATAGTAAAATAATACCATTTGCCTCCCAGTAAAATGAGCCATATCTTCTTCCTAAGGTTGAAAGGCCAAGAGCAATGGAGAAGCATCTAGTTGGCTGTGAAAGGAGGGGTGTAAACTGAAGAGGCTTCTTTTAAAGCTGTTTTTTACTGAGTTCCTTTTTTACTTTACAAAGGCCTTATTCCTTTTAAAAGGCTACCTATGATAATGTATGAAATATATTAGCTTAAATATTGGCTTAAATGTAATTATGCAAAGGATTTAAGAAATGCTAGATTCTTATTTCATAGAGTCATATTGCAATAGGAGACCAGAGGGGCAAATGAGCCCAGCCTCCTGCCAGACAGGAGACGCCATCGAGCACTCCTGATATATAGTTGTCAGGCCTTTTTGTTTAGAAACCATCAAATGAAGGAGATCTTTCAATGTTGATGTGAACTCAAGATCCTTGACATCTGTTGAAGATAAAAATTTAAGATTAACCATCTGTTTTAGAAGGCAATAGGGCAAGGAGGGCAAGAGGTGAGCTGGTAATTAAGATTCCTTGTTGAGACATATGTAAGATATATTACTACTTATTTGTCATTTATAGATAGCTCTTTGTGTTCCATAAAAGGACAGAAGGAAGTGGGTGTATCTTTTGTGATTGGTTCTAGCAAACAGCCAATAGGAATTTCAACCAGGCTGATTGGACAGAGGCAGCCAAAGGAGGAGCAAGGGGGCTGGATTAAGGAAATATAAGTGCTGGCCAGAATGGCAGGAGGCCAGGCCAGAGCTTGGTAACCATGTACCACTGAGCCTCTCATTTATTTGTCTGACAAATAAATTACTATTTTAATTTCTCTATTGCTGCGTTGAATATTTCATTCCAGCTAAGCGTTAACCACAAGCAGGGTGCTACAACCCTAGATAGTGATGTATTGGTGGTGCCCAGTGGCAGAGGAAGGGGGTGCAGTGGGGCAGTCTGCCCTGGGTGTCACCACTGAGGGGGGTGACAAAATGCTGGGCGGCACTCACCGTGGGGCCTGCAGTGCACCCAAGCCACGCATCTCTCCTGCCCAAACGGTTCGCCCGCTGCCTTCCCCCCACTGTAGGGCGGCTGAGTGGGACGAGGCAAGCAGACTCCAGAGGTCCCACAGTGCGCCCCGCCCCTATGGGCAGCTCACCTGCCCCTGGGCACACCACTCTAGGCACCCAAGCTGCTTCCTTCGCTGCTGCTGGTGCCTAGGCATACTATTCCACAGCTCCGCCTAACAGGCAATCTGCTTTCTTTTCTGGAGAATGCAGATCAGACCACTGCAATTCATGTCTTGGTCACACATCATAAAATAACCCCTTCCATTGATTTCCCCCCTTCAAATTAGGAAGCATGGATAGCCAGGGAAAGAAACACACACATCACACCCTCAGTCGCCACACGACAATAAGGAAAGTTCAAATGCTCACACCCAATGAAATTCCAAAGTGCCTTGAGAATGAGGCAGAAAAATCGAAGCCTCTTTCACAGTAGTGGAAAACATGCAAGAAAGGGACAGGTTTTGGCACAGCACTGGTGATAGCTGCCACATGGGGCAATTTCCAGCTGCCTCCATGTGGACCTTGGATCTGAGAGCTGAGCCTTTAAAAGCATCAGCTAGCAAGAGATGTGCCATTCAAACAAGCAGAGCTTCTAACAGTGAAGTGGGAGGGGGAGCATTTGAAAATGCACGTGGGGTGCATCTGAAAATCCCATTTGGCTGCCCTTATCAAGGTAGGGCACTCTCAGCCTGGATAGCTCAGCTGGATAGAGTTGGATAGAGCATGCTGACGATAACACAAAGGTTGCAGATTCAGTCCCCATATGGGACAGCTACATATTCCTGCATCGCAGGGGGCTGGACTAGATGATCCTCAGGGTTACCTTCCGACTCTACAATTATATGATTCTATGAACATAGGGAAAATAAGTAAATTAATTTGTTGCTGGATGAGACTCAGCTTGCTCAGTGTAGGAGCAGTTTTTCACTCTGATCCAAGATCCCTTTTGAAAAAGTTAACATCCCACTGGTTATCTGTTATGGGGAGTTTTGCTGCTCCCCCATCCAATATCTGCCATTGGCAATTTAGCATTAAAAGAGGGGCTCAGCTCCTGCTCAATTTCATTGAATCAGAATGCTTGTTTTGATCATGGCAGCCTGTCAACTGCCCAAGTTGAACTCATTCATAAGCAAGACATTTGTATCTTTGTGACTGAAGACTTTTTTCCCCAGCTAAAGAATGCTTTTAATTAACTGAAGGAGGAAATATTATAGGTGCCCCTATATGAAATGCCAATCACTTATTCGCCACCAAGTCAAAGACTTTTCATTTCAGGTGTTTCTTTGATCTACAGTGGCACCTACAATATAATATAATATTCCCTAAACTTCAAAGGTGGAACTGAAAAGTCTGTGTCAGGTTTCAAAGGGGGGGGGGAGGACAGGAGGAAGAAGAAAAAGACAAGGAAAAAAATGAATTATCTGAACAGGAAAGATCCATTACGAGTATCATTTATTAAAGGAACACATGTATATTCTCTTTTGTACAATGCTGACAGTACTCACAGTGACAATCATATCTGACTTTGAAATACATACCAGCTGAAAATATTGAAAGGAGGATGAGAATAATAAGACACATCTTGCAAATTTAGGGTGATTTACTATACTTTTCATGAGCCATGACAAAGGATTTCTGACAGATAGCTTGGCTGTCCTTCCCTGTGGCTATTTCCTGCGTACAGTGGTACCTTGGGTTACATATGCTTCAGGTTACATACGCTTCAGGTTACAGACTCCGCTAACCCAGAAATAATGCTTCAGGTTAAGAACTTTGCTTCAGTATGAGAACAGAAATCGTGCTCCGGCAGCACAGCAGCAGCAGGAGGCCCCATTAACTAAAGTGGTGCTTCAGGTTAAGAACAGTTTCAGGTTAAGTATGGACCTCCGGAATGAATTAAGTACTTAACCCGAGGTACCACTGTATTCTAAATCTAAGGACTTCATTGGTAGACTGCACCCTTACTTAAAGTGGGCCTAGAAATGCTTAAGGATTTGATCTGGGTGCATTTCTTTATGAACTGAACTTCTTAAATGAACACATCTGAACTTTGCTGTCTGCAAGATTTTGCCCTTCTCCAAATGTTGCAGCTCAGTTATTGGCAGGTTATACTATTTTAATACATATTGCGGGTGTGCACTGACTACAAGTTTTCCTTTGGATCCAACTAGGCATATTTGAAAGTGGCCCACATTGTCCAAAGTCCTTCAGAGGCTGCCTGATTCAGCACAGGGTCTGAATTGGAATCTCCTTAGGGAAAATATAAACTAAGAATATATCAGATATATATTCATGCACTTCCTTAAAAAAAGAGAATATGTCCTCCTTGAAGCTTAATGTCCACCCCCTCCTTTTTTTTTTACAGGTCACAGGTTTGGGGTGAGTACCTTGCCGAAACAAGGGACTGGTTGAGCACTAATCAGGTGGGATTTCATGCATCCTAAATCCAAGCCTAATCTGGAAAGATAATTCCTCTTAGCAAACATTGGCAGGGTGGAGTAGAATAGTCCAACAGAGAGATGATTGGATTAGGACCAGGGAGCCTCAGCTGAGCCATTTATTCATTGGATGACTAGATAATTTTGGACAAATATTAGTTAGTGGTGTGCAGCTGCTCTGTACTGGAGCTGAATAACTAGGTGAAGTGATATGATTCAGGGTGATTTGCCCCTCCCCAAGTCAAACTGATGTCCATGAAGCACCCTGAGTGAGATCAAAGCCTCTCCCCACCTAGTGTCATTCTGGTTCCACTTCCTTTTCTGCTGACCAATGCCTTCCATGTGCAGGGAGAAACTAGCTGGAAGTCACTACAGTGGTACCTTGGGTTACAGACGCTTCAGATTACAGACACTTCAGGTTACAGACTCCACTAACCCAGAAATAGTACCTCAGGTTAAGAACTTTGCTTCAGGATGAGAACAGAAATCACTTGGTGGCGGTGCAGCGGCAGCGGGAGGCCCCATTAGCTAAAGTGGTACCTCACGTTAAGAACAGTTTCAGGTTAAGAACGGACCTCCAGAATGGAGTAAGTTCTTAACACGAGGTACCACTGTACATATATACCAATGGATAAACTTTAAAAACTAGCAAATTAATAAATCTAGTACTATCCACCTCGGGCCTTCAGAATGAGGTAAACTTTTTTTCATTATTTACTTATTGGACTTCTATACCGTCCTTCACCCAGGGATCACAAAGAGGTTTACAATATTAAAAAACACAACAGTACATTGGAAATACAAGACAACGAGATAGGGCAGAGCTTTCCAAGTTGTGTGTCAGTGTGTCGCATGAACGCTCCCTGTGCTCCTCCCAGGGCTGGGAAGGAGTTAGTTTAACCTCTGGTTTGCTAGTAAAGTGAATTACTGCATTGCGAATTGATGCATGTCTGAAAAGTGTGTCACCAACCATGAAAAGTTTGGAAAGCTCTGAGGCAGAGACTACAGACAAGAGTGACGGTTTTATCATCTCTTTTCTGATTCTCAAGAACGGTTTAACAATTGCCACAAACTATGCGTCTCTACTAACCATTGTTCTTGACATCTAAAATGTTTGCTGGTGAGTACAAAAAAACAATATGTGTAGCTGTCAGCCTAATAGGTCACATCCACTCCCTTCCATGTTTCCTCTCTCTCCCTTTACTTAAAATCAATAACGAAGAAATCAGAAGCATCATACACTGGAGGGCATGAAGAATGAAGCATTTAACAGTAACATCTAGACATCTTGCTCACTGGACAACTTACAAGCTCATAACTATTTTATCAGATTTCAATTCATTACTTGTCTATGTGTCTTCCAGCACTTTGTGTGTCTTATATATAGGGGAGGGGGAGATAGGTGTTATAGGCAGTAGCAGCAGGAAACGCCAAACTTGCTATTGATTTGGCTCTCCGGCATTCTGTGCTGAAGATCCTTATGCATGGCCACTGATTGCATCTCAGTTTGTGGTTCAGGAATAGCAGCCTGCCTTATATCTAAATAAAAATCTAAAAACTCATCATGGCTAATATTTCATTACCTAAGCTGCCTGATTCTCATTGACAATAAAATAAAAGGGTTATGATTGGAGTACAGTGAAAACAACTATCGGGAGTAATTCATTACCTTTAATCACTTGGAGAAAAGCCTTTTATGACCTCTACTAAAGCCATGTTTTGTCTACTAATGCCAATATTGCACACACATACTGTGAAGTGAAATGCAGGTCGATATTCATGCAAAGCGGAAGGGCAATAAAAAAATTACTGAAATGCATGGAGTTATTCTGTCACTGCGGAAATAAATCTCTAGAGCATGCCTCTTGCTGCAAGGTCAGCTATCATGGATATAACCTTAGACAGGCCGTATTGTTGCTTGACAAGAATGCCATGAGAGATGATTAAATATGTAAACGATTATGAAATGGGTAAAGGTAAGAGTGCAAAGGAGCACTGAAAACTGAGTAGCTAAGTAGAATAGTGTGTTTATCAAAGCACTTGAGCTTAGAAGGTTAAGAGTTACATCCCGTTCGGAGCTGATTTAGACAGCCCCCCAAAAGCCACACGATAGAGTACATAAGTGATGTGCACCCAGGCACTCTTGCATGCACACCCACACACCCACCCACACACACACGGATGCAGGAGAAATTCAATTCTGCTTGCATTTAATGATAAGTCCACATTTATTGAACCAATACAAAGAGAAAAAAGAGAAAGTAGCAATAATAATAATTAAAAATACTGCACCCTCCCCTTGCATAGAAAATCTCCCATTGTTCCTGTGGATGGACTGAAGAGCCGATTTGGGCGATGGCTCATTGCTAGGGCACCCTCTACATGGGTTTTAGAAAGATACCCACTCTTGACAAATTCCCCCATCCCACTCTCCACCATGCTCAATGCTCGTGAGGTGCCACAGCTGCCAATCGGGTAGGTTGCCAAGCTAGTGTCCCTTTGTTCCAGCCTATTGGCAGGTGGTACTAAGGATACTTGCTTTGCCCCGTGCACTGGCAACCCATGCTACATCACTGAAACTTGCCACCTTTTATTGAGGGGATCTGCCTAAGGTGACCCAACTCAGCCTTTGCTTCCTTCTCTGCCCTCCACTCCAAGTCGGCTCAAATCAAGTTGTGAAATTAGGTCCTTCACATATTTTTAAACAGATGCTTATTTTATGCTTCCTTCCTTGTATTCTGTGTAGGCACAGCCTTGAAAATGATGAGTAGTTGCTGTTGAATCTGGGAGGTGCTAATTATGCCGAACAATCCTCCCAGACATTTTGCAGATGTAATGCATATTGATAACTCTGCACTGAACATGTGATGGTTCCCCACACTACAAATGCTGTATTAGGAGTTGTATATGCTGCGGGTGGTGCTATGGTCTAAACCACTGAGCCTCTTGGGCTCACTGATCAGAAGGTCGGCGGTTCGAATCCCTGCAACGGGGTGAGCTCCCGTTGCTCGGTCCCAGCTCCTGTCAACCTAGCAGTTCGAAAGCACACAAGTGCAAATAGATAAATAGGTACTGCTGTGGCGGGAAGGTAAACAGTATTTCCGTGTGCCCTGGTTTCTGTCACGGTATCACCTTTGACTGGACTTAACCTTCCAGGGGTCTTTTACCTCTTTTTTTTGTATAAACTGTATGAAAAGATAGGAAAACAATTTTTTTACTGGGGTTGAACCACTGTGCATAGCATACGGCTACCCTCAGCTGTATTTCTTTAAACAGTGGGTTCACTTTTCTCATGTCCTGACCTTTAAAAAGTCTCTAGGCTGCCCAGTAAAAGATGGTATAGAAGCAGTGAGCTATGATTCCACTCATCAGCTTCCGGCGCTGACACTAGCTCATAGGCTGTGTACCCTTGCTATATATCAAGTTGACTATTTATACCACCCACAAGAGGCTGATGAGGGTCGTCTGCATGATTTACCTTATCTGTCATGGTGTGCCTCTTCCATTCTTGCAAAGCCTCCCGCTGGCCTTATAAACAGAAAAGATGACTACTCTGTAATAGACATAATTAATGCACCCAGGAACGATGGTGAAACAAATTTGTGTCTCTGTGTGAAAAAAAGATTTCTGTAATGCCTAATACTCAAGCATAACAATGAAAGTGTGTTCTTTGTTTGGCATGTTGGCACATTCCTTACATTTATTACCTTGAGTTTTTATTTATTTCATTTTATAGATCACCCTCTCTTGAAGGCGCAAAGTGATGGGAAAGGAGAAAAACAGATTTTCAATATTCTGATCATAGCTCTATGCTGCTGCTGTTTCGTACCTGCTCTTCATCATAAGATTCCAACAGGACTGCTACATTATAAAGATAAATATTAAAAACCAGTTAAAACAATCTAAAACCCTAAGAAGATGGCAAAGGTTAAGGAGGGTGGGTCCCAATATCTGATAGTTTGCATGATGTCAGGGTAGGGACAGAGGCACACCTCTGCCCTACCTTGTCCATGTCAACATTCTGTGTATGGACAAAACATGTGAAAAGTGGGGTTGGCGCCATCGCCGAATGGCGGACTCCCTCCGGAGCTGGGCAGGGGTTGGGTCCCGCCGCGCCTGCGACGCGGGGACCCTCAAAAACCATGGGCGGTGATGCCCATGGACTTGGTGACTCGGCGGGCACCGTTTGCGCCCCTGACCCGCGAAGGAGCCTTTTTAAAGGCTGCGGAGCGGGTGACGGGGGGGGGGTGTGGTGCTATGAGTCCACTGCTTCCCCTGCCTAGCGAAGCCGCATGCCATTCGACGGAGAGCACCGACTTCTTCTTTTGAAAATTTGGATTAAAAAGAACAACCCGTGAGTAAATTTATCGGACTTAAAAGGAAAAATTTGTTATACGAATTCGGAGCGAGCGGGGGAGGTGCAAAAAGGAAGTCCGCCCCCCCCCCCCCGTTGTAGATGTTTTAACGCAAGGATTTGACAACTAAGATCGAGAGAAGAATCTGTTTATTTGAAAAAAGTTATTAATTTCATGAAGGGAAATTACAAGTAATTGTGCTGGAGGAGAAGAGTGGTTTGTGAGAACTAAAATGTAACCCCCCGGGAACCGGGAGCGATCCGTTAGGAGAGACTGGTGAAGAGATATAGAAATTTTGACAGCTGTCAAAGTAGCTGTCAAAGTGGGAGAATAAAAGAGAACTTTGTTACGATGACTTTGCTGGTTAGATTCGTTACAATTTGGATATAAATTACTGAAAACAAGGGCAACAAGTTAATTTGACTTTTGGGTGTGATCTGGAAGGAAACTAAGTTACCATAATCCCTCTAGAGGGAGTTCTGGGACATTGCAAGAATGGCAGCAAGTGGAAAAATACTCATGGAATTGAACAGGACTTTTTATCTCCTGGGAAAGCTGCAAAAACGAAGCATTATTTTGTCTACAGAGGTTTCTACACTAAAGGAGACAATGGATTTATCTATTGAAGAAAGGAAGGGACTTGACGTAAGTTTGTGTTCCTGAACAAATAAAGCCTCTGTAGAGGAACTAGAAGTTTTTGAATTAGAAGGTTTTTGCAGCGGAACAGGAAAAGAAACCTGAGGAATAAGAACTGGACTAAGCTCGAAGTTGGAACATTTGGGACATCCAGACTTTAAAAGGATCAAGAAACAGAATTTGAGTTATACTCTTAAATATAGAGGTCTGGATGGAAGAAGAATGATCTTTTCTGAGAGTTTTTCTAAGATTGGGCCTTCTGAAATTAAAGACTACCAAAAAGACAGCAAAGTGGAATCGAGAGAGATTTAGACACGAACGTGGGATCTCCAGGCCGGCAGCAGACAAATGGATGGATTTTGGGGATCGAAACCGGGAAAGGGGGGAGGGAGATTTGGAACCCAAAGGCTGTAAAATTATATCTTTTTATTTTCTTTTGTTTTACTTTGTGTGACAAAAAAAGGGGAATTCGTGGAAGGGAACTGGGGTCGATCCTAGGGAAGTACAAAAAATATAAAGAGAAATGGTTATATAAGATAAACTAAATTTGAATAATGGGCTTACTATAATTATAATAAGGTTTTAAAATTTGGGGTAAGAATTTGTGGAACTAATCTAATGGAAATGGAATACAAGAGGGGGAGGGGGGTAAGTCCTGGAAAGATGTTAATGAAAGTAAGGTTTTAAATGCAAATTTTTATTTCTTTTCTTTTTTCTTTTTTTTCTTTTTTATTCTGGATTTTTTGGAAATTTTAATAAATATCATTTTTTTTAAAAAAAAAAAAACATGTGAAAAGTGCTATAATCCTCCACGCTTGTTTCTCTGTGCCCTGCATGGTGTGATTTCTGGGTGAAAATATATACTATGTATTGCATTATTGGCTAATTCCACCCTCTATAACGGGAGCTCTATAACATTTTCCATACATGAATAACACTTGAAAGGGTTACATTTCATAAATTCACATTGTGAGGGTTCGCTGTCCTTTTTTAAGGGTATATTGAGTACTTTTGAATTGGAGACAGGATGTAACACATTGGAAAACAAATGTCTAAGACCAGATCTTAGAACTTAGTGGAGGGGAAGAGGAAAGGAACGTGCTGTCGGCTGATAATTCTTCAGAAGAGAAACATTTCTTAAAATGTGTATTTGGTAGAATGTGAGAGATTCCCATTCTATAGCTCCAACAGCTTGAAAAGAATGATGCTAAACAGCGGCTGTGACTTAAATGTTTCCTTGGTTTAAAGTAGAGTTAGGTGAAAAAATAAAAATGTTTCAATTTTCAGGCGAAAACTAGTGATTTTAACTGGATAGACAATTTCCATTTTTAGAATACATTACAATGTTTGAAAATTAATTTTTTGAATATTTGGTGCTACAGTGGTACCTCTGGTTACGAACTTAATTCGTTCCGTAGGTCCGTTCTTAACCTAAAACTGTTCTTAACCTGAGATACCACTTTAGCTAATGGGGCATCCCTCTGCTGCTGTGCCGCCGCCACACAATTTCTGTTCTCATCCTGAAGCAAAGTTCTTAACCTGAGGTACCACTTCCGGGTTAGCGTAGTCTGAAACCCGAAGTGTTTGTAATCCGAGGTGTTTGTAATCCAAGGTACCACTGTATTTTGTTCTGGTTTTTATTAATTTAAAAAAAATGCTTGCTTTTTTTCTTAGCACTATCTCCATGCCTCCATGTCTCCTGCTTCTTTTGGTATGAGCTACCCGGGTGATCTCACCAAGAGAAAATGACATCACAATCCTAAGTAACCAATCAGAGTTGCCTCTGTATTGTCACTGATGACAATGGATAGTGAAGGCAAGTGAGGACTAGGAAAATCAGATAAACAGCTTTGCAAAGTGTGATTGAATATCCCAGGGTGGGGGTATGTTTTCTGAAAACTGTGATTACTTTCATCTCATCTCTACATATGGGTGTTATTCAAATTCAAATGCAACTTTCCTCCCATTTTCCCACTGCAATTCATCCAGATCTTTTGAGATAGCTGCCTTTCCGAAAACACAGAATGCCAACAGGATACTAACAGGCTAGACAGCTGCGAAAGAGCTAATGCTTGAAAGCTTGCCATGGCAATGTGATCTACAATGAAGCTGATGAGGAACATACTGGCAGATATATATTTTTTGTCTCACGCAACAAAACTGACTTTTGCATTTGTGAGGAAAAGATGCAAATGTCAGGCATTAATGATAACCGGTGTACGACGCCATGGTCCAGTAGCTGCTGGTACTTAATTTCAACAAAATCACAGTCCTCTCTCAACCTTTTACCATGTAGTTGTGTAAACATGACAGTAACTTTAAATCTTGTTGACAACTACTTCCTTACCTGTCAGCAAGCAGTCAGCTGCAGTTCAAATGGCGCTGTATCGGAAAGCATCTTGCAACCCGCACCCACCACCTTGAGCCAAGACTAGTAATTTGGGATACTGCTGAATGCTGGGTCAAAACATGTCACAGCTTTACAAGCAGCTAAACAATTAAAATGATGGTGGTAGCAAAAAAAGAGAGAGAATTTGCTGTAAACAAATGTTTCCGCTGGTTTGGGGTTTTTTTGGGTGAGTGTCAGTTCATACGGCTGTTTTTGAGTTTTTTTTTATCATCTGTAAAAATGAGGTATAGGTAGTAACCCATTCGAAAGATGTCTTCAGTGTAGCATGGAAAGTAAATCTAAATAAATAGTCTTTGGGTGGATTCAGACAACTGGGAGCTATACAGTTGCTGCTTAAAAGTCTGTGGTCTCAGACCATGAAATTAAGCCTAGAGTCCCTTGCAGATGTTCAAAAATCATAGAGGGTGTTTTGTGTCTGTGTGTGTGTGTGTGTGTGTGTGTGTGTGTGTGTGTGTGCTGGGCAGATAATGCTTGGCTTAACCATATGGCAGGAGGTGACAGAAGGGTAATCATCTAAGTCTGTTCTAGAAAAAAGGGGGAAATATCCTGTGCTACCACCTGTCTAGCTCAGTCGGTAGAGCACAAGGCTCTTAATTTCAAGGTTGTGGGTTCAAGCCCCACGTTGGGCAAAAGATCCCTGCACCACAGAGGGTTGGAATAGATGACCTTCAGGATACCTTCCAACTCTACAATTCTATGATTTTAGATAAATGGAGGTTTAGTTCAATGGGAGATGTTTGCGTAGAGTTACATCAACATGGGACTTAATAGTAAATTGGTGTTATTGGTGCGGTTGAAGGTGAGGCGACATGTTACATAGTCTATACAGCTGTTAAATCAGCTTTAACAATATGCATTCTCGGCCACTGGTTTTCTTTTCTTTTCTTTTTTTTAAACCCTTTCCCTTTCTGTAAACAAGAAATAAGATGAAAGTGACATGAAATTTTGACTGTTGTGCCCTTCTTTGCTTTAATATGTCCCCTTATTAGGCAATTTCAGCCACAATGGCATAATTGCTTACCAGCTTCTGATATAGAATAATATCCGATTGGAAGCGTTGGCAGTTTCCTAATTCTATTTCAGTGCCCCAGAGAAGCATATTGCATTGTAACTGCCAACTGGGCATTGGCATCTGGAATTCCTTGCGCTAAATGAAGGAAAACATTAGCAATTTGATTAGTGGGATCTGACTGCTCTCCTTAAATATTACAGCCTGTTCAAAAAAACAGAAGCAGCATAGAACAAATAGACAGAGCAGATGTGAGGCAGTGTCTGAACTGGGAGGCTGCCAACTGATCAATTCCACCAAGGGTTGATTATCTAACCAGAAACACATTTTGTTGATACTTAGATTTCGTCCCCCAAGAATAACTTCTGCCAATGTTGGAAACCTCTCCGAAAATGGGATACTCATAACCAGTGCTGCTCCAGGTAAAGGCATTAGTGAGAATTGTTTTGCAGGGAAAGCATTTCCTTACATGTACCTTATCTGCAAATACATATTACCTGCCTTTATGCCAACTAAAAGTAGCAGAAGTGGAACAAAAGGGCAGGTGTGTGTAAGAAAGAGAGATTAAAATAGCATTGGAAAGAATAGGCTCAATGCATTTAGAGATGGCATGTCCAATTATGGCTTGGTTTTGTTTTAATTGTGATCCCTCAAACAGTACTTATAAGCTATAATAAGGGATAAGGAACCTGTGGTTGTTCAGATGTCATTGGGTTCCAACCTCCAGCATCCCTAATCATTGACTATGCTGACTGGGACTCATGGAAGCTCATGGAAGCTGAAGTTCCAACAACTTCTGGAAGGCCACTGATTCTCTATATCCGAACAAAAGTGGTGTTATTTATTAGAACACTGGGGCCATCCACACTTTCATTTGTCCCATGATTTCAAATCATGGGTCCCATAGGTTTTTTCTTTTCTTCTGATGCTTTCCCTCTAATGCTATTCTAGGCTGCATCAACAGAAGTATAGTATTCAGATCAAGGGAAGTAATAGTACCGCTCTATTCTGCCTTGGTCAGACCACACCTGGAATACTGTGTCCAGTTCTGGGCAGCACAGTTTAAGAAGGATGTTGATGAGCTGGAATGTGTGCAGAGGAGGGCAACCAAGATGATGAAGAAGGGTCTGGAAACCAAGCCTTATGAGGAATGGTTGAAGGAGCTGGGTATGTTTAGCCTGGAAAAGAGGAAACTGAAAAGAGATATGATAACCACCTGCAAATATCTCAAGGGCTGTCGCATGGAAGATGGAACAAGCTTGTTTTCTCTTGCACTGGAGGGTAGGATTCGAACCAATAGCTTTGAGTTACTAGAATGCAGATTCCGATGAAACATCAGGATTGCCATGGAAGGTAATAGATAAATGCAAGACTGGTATCTACTCAATTATTCTTCAAATTAAAATAGCCAGATTTGGCTAACATCATTTCTCTTGGGGGGGGGGGACTAGCTGGACTGTGTTTTGCACAAGAGCTGGCAATGGGAGTATTGGGTGAGCGCTTATAGCAGTAGCTCTTTCAGTATTAGAGCTAATAACTTGAAAAGTTTCAAAATCAGCTGACTGGGCTGAAACATTTCTTCCACTTTATAGTAATGAAAAACCGAGCAGTTAGTTTACTTTATATACTTTACATCCATCTATGGAGTGTTTGTCGCTTGCACTCCCGTTCAGCATTTAAAACACTGCTTCCCGATGCTTTGCTCTATGTAGCTTTATAACATAAAAGCAATAAATACTGTACTTTGCCTCAGAGTGGATTGGGAGAGCTCTGGTAATGGGTATGTAGGCAATTCATTGTCATAGGCAGATTACTTACTGGTGAAGTTTGGATTGGCAGCAGGAGCTCCTCCTTGCAGGGATAGGAGACCCATTAAGAGGGTCCACCTCTAGAGACTTAAGGAATTGGAGAGATTCTTAGATGCTCTGGTAGATTTCTGGTTGGCTTGTCTGGCACTTTGGACAAGGCCCAAGTCTGCCTGTGGAATGGAGAGGTGGAGAGGACCATTGGCACAACAGTTCCTAAGTGCTCGCACTGCACAGCTCAGATTGCTTCCTGGTCTTCTTGAGAGTTTTTGGGCTATGAAACAGCCTGGAGATGGATCCCAGATGGCACAAGTCCTGTAACCAATACAACCAAACCCAGGTGAGACCACCAAATGGCGCCTACAGTGCAGAGGTGGCAGCAACAAAGAATACTTACTTCTACACCAGCATGTTGTCTTCTAGTTGATGTCCAGCCAAGCTTTGGGGGTTGGTGAATGGCTCGGTCAAATCCACCCCACAGAGTGGAACAACTGAACCCTCCCATGTAATAGATTTGCTAAGGATTTGGTGGGCATAGTTTCTCTCATTCACACAGCTTCTCTGGGCTTTAAGCTTTACCAGAGTACAGTGGTACCTCAGGTTACAGACGCTTCAGGTTACAGACTTCGCTAACTCAGAAATACCTTGGGTTAAGAACTTTGCTTCAGGATAAGAACAGAAATCGTGCAACAGCGGTGTGGTGGCAGCGGGAAGCCCCATTAGCTAAAGGGCGCTTTAGGTTAAGTACAATTTCAGGTTAAGAACGGACCTCCGGAACAAATTAAGTTCTTAACCCAAGGTACCACTGTAGTGAGAAATAAAATTATGGGGAGGGTGCAGCTACCACAGAAATCTTGCCATGTCCATAGACCATCAAAGGACAAGTGGACCATACAATTCAAGTGAGCTGAGCTATGCTGGTAGACAATGTATGAAAAGACAAATTCCAGTCCCCGGGGGGGGGGGGAGTCTGTGTAGTCATGACTCCAATTTAGTCATTGAACCAGGCAATCAGGCACAACAAAAACTAGATCTCCATTTGGTAACCAACTAGGATCATGTCAAGTGTCAGCAATGTTGCTATTGACTCCAGTGGCTTCATCTTTGTAAGACAAGCTCAACACAAAGAACACAAAATAATGGGCTGGTTGGTTGGCATGGGGTTGAACCAGTACTTTTTAAAAAGACCGTATTTTGGAATGTGTCTTGCAAAACAGCTGCTGGAAGTCCTGAGTCACCTTGGCCTTTTGGACAGCTGCTGCCACTTCGTTGCCTCTTTTTGCCGGCCATTCTCTTTTAACCTGAAGCGAGAAAAGCAGCCAATATTCAATGCTACAGTTTAAAACGGTGGCTGTGTGAAGAAATACTTTGAAGGTGAAGCAGCCCGGTTACCTCTCAGGGTACAAAGAAGCCACGTGGCCCTTGCTGAGATCTCTACGGCTACTTTCACGCAGTGTGAGGAGCAGCAATCCATACATATATTTCAGAAAGAAAGAGAAGGAGGGAGGGAACAAAAATACAAGCACAACAGGATAGCAATGCTTAGCTGACCAAGTTGGTAAGATTTCTTTTTCTGATCAACAAAAATGTAAGCTAAATTAAATGGGCACCAGCTTGGTTTTTTTAATTAAAAAATAATTTTACAAATCTAAAAATATGTACAAAAGTGCATATGTGGCATCTTATGCCATCTTAGAAGAGATATTCATACATCCCTTTGTCCTTTCCAAAAAGGCGGCCTGATGGCTGCATGGGGAGTGCTATTGTTTTTGTTTTCTTTCTATGTTATACATTTTTGTGTTTTTATGTTGTAAACAGCCTTGTGATCCTTGGATAAAGGGAAGTATGGAAATTTAATTCATGATCATCATCATCTTTTAAAAAATGAAGAATGCCCCCCAGAGCAATTGTTTATTCATATGTGGTGTGTTTGTATCTGTGTGCAGAACATACTATTACCTATAATCAAGATTTCATTCTTTGAGCAGCAGGTAATCTATCTACCTACCTAGCTATGGGGTGGATATTCTAAAACAGACTGCAGGCCTCTGTACAATCTAACATTCACCATTTGTGTATTTTTAAGGCAGCTGTTTGGAGGAGGGATGAGAACATACCGTGAGCCTGTTACTCTTGTCAGGCTACTTCACAGCTGAACTCTGAGCGGACAGAATATTCATTGGAGGACAAAACATTGCACTTGCAAAGCAAGCTTACCATGTTGGGAGGGTAAGAATTGAAGGCAGATGAGCTGCCTTTTCCAGTGTCAGAGCTCAAATATTGGAAAGGGAAGGGTCCTGGTCTGGTGCGTGAAATGTCTTTCGCTTTGTAGCTGTGTGATTTGTGCTCATTGTGTATTATGACGGTCATTGGCTATAAACAATAAAATCTACTGGCCTCGGTAAGGGAAGGGGTGAGGGGGTTTCTGCAGCAGGTGTGGGAAGGAAGGGCTTATAGTGTCAGACCTTGGTCACCAAGGATGGACCACCCTCAAGAGAGGGATCTGAAAAATTGTCATTGGGGACGTCCTCTAACAAAGCTTAGAAAATGATGGTACAAGTGGCCAGATGTGATGTTTCTTTACTTGAAAGTTAGCACAGCTGCATCAAATGTGGCATAATCCCAGGGAACTATGAAATTATTCACACATTTGCCTGGAATCAATCATTTAACACAGCAGTGCTACTAATTAAGAACTGTGGTGCTTATTTTCAATTATACTTAGGATATGATGGTGTCCATTGGAACCTACTGACAATTTTGTTTGTGGACTGTGTCCTGGATCAACAGAATTCTCTGGAGTTTTTTTGTATGGAATACTGGAGATCAAGTCACTGGGTGTTTTGCAAATAAATAAATTACTATTATTAGTAGTGATGCCTTTTGGTGGGAAAAGCTCATAATCTAAAATAAATTCTCTTCTTTTTCCATTGCCTGCCACAGTCAAGTAATATTCTTGTCCCATCACCCACACTACAAACAATTTGCCCAAAGTCAAAAATGACTGTCAGGATGACCTTGGAAAAACGTACCCAATAATCAACCTAACTCAATTAGAAACACCTGTGAATGTGCCTGGCATAGATTGTCTACATGATTGCTTATTCTCAAATTAAAAGAACAGATTGCTTTTTCTATGACAATGGAGTTGACATGAAGGATGTGGGTGAGGTCTATAAATCAGTCAAAGGCAAATTGGACTGGATTAGAAAAGAAATGAAACTCTCAACATAGGCTGACCAATGCAATTCTTGCAGAGAAGGTAATATATTCCCAAAGAACTCAAGATGAATGTCAGGATAGAGGAAGGTTTCGGGCCATCTTAATATGGGCTTTCATATTTATCTGCGAAGAGAATTTGCTTAAGATTCCCCTCCAGGCAAATAATTTCAGTTTGAATCACAACCAAGTGCCAGTGATGGTCTGAGGAAGACCAGATTAGTGTGCTTGGGGGCCTTGGAGCAGTTCCTGATATAGGGTCCATATTAGAATAAGTAAATAAATGCATGAAATAGGCTGCAAGAAAACAAATTGTGTGGTATTTTAATGACTAACAAATTTATTATGGCTTCCATAGACTACAACAATTACCATAAGCATGTGGATATTCAAAACTCTCAGTGAACACAACCATTTTTTTCCCTCTCAACCTTGGAAGATGAAAAGAAAATACTCTGAGTTTATGTAGTTTCACATGTTGAACTCACTCAGCTCACGATTGTTTTTGCTCACATTCTGCCTTACGCCAACCACCTACTGTCATCCTAAAATACTTTATATAGCTGCTGTGAGGCTATAAAATGTATAAAATGGCTGCAAAAGGGAAATTAGTGCTTGTATTATAGGCATAAACTTTTGCTTCATTTAACCAGAGTGATATACCTTTGTACTATAAAGGGCCTCCCCCTCCCTCCTACCTACCCCCAGGGTGTCAACCAATCTTAATCTGGTCTCGTTCTTGCAAGTTTCAGATGCTTAAATCCCACTTGAGTTCAGCCAAGCATACTCTCAGGTTAGTGGTCACAGGAGATTGATTCCTAAGAGAAGCTAAGTTAGGCTTGTAGCCTAAAATTGAAAGTAAAGTAGTAAGAGAAAGCAGTGTCAGTATTTCCCCTAATGGCTCAGTTAAAAACAAAACCCTGCTCCCACTTCCCAGTGTTCTGCCCTGATGGCAAAACGAGATAAACAACAGAATTTATAAAAGTTTTAGGATAAACTTTATCTTATAAATAGCAATATGATTGCCTTAAAATTATAATTTAATTTTGCATCCCTGTACCCACTTATATAGGGACGCAGGTGGCACTGTGGGTTAAACTACAGAGCCTAGGACTTGCCTATCAGAAGGTTGGCGGTTCGAATCCCCGCAAAGGGGTGAGCTCCCATTGCTCGGTCCCTGCTCCTGCCAACCTAGCAGTTTGAAAGCACATCAAAGTGCAAGTAGATAAATAGGTACCGCTCTGGCAGGAAGGTAAACGGCGTTTCCGTGAACTGCTCTGGTTCACCAGAAGTGGCTTAGTCATGCTGGCCACATGACCCGGAAGCTGTACACCGGCTCCCTCGGCCAATAAAGCGAGATGAGCGCCGCAACCCCAGAGTTGTCACAACTGGACCTAATGGTCAGGGATCCCTTTACCTTATATTTTCAAATGCTGCTTTTTGAATATTTTAATCAATAACGCTAATGTTTCATTTTATATTTTTGTAAACCGCTTAGAGGTTATTTTTTTCTTACAGTCAAGCTACATATAAATTTTGCTAAATAAAACAAGCAAGCAAATGCTGGGCAGTTGTAGATATCTGAGAGGAAAAGCTGGATAGCTTGGTTGTCAGAACATGATCTCATAACTCAGGGACGTGGATTTGAGACCCAAGTTCGGCAAAAGATTCTTGCATTGCAGGGGGTGGACTAGACAACCACCACGATCTCTTTCAACTCTACAATTCTATGATTCTACGATCTCTCAGCTAATAATAATAATAATAATAATAATAATAATAATAATAATTTATTTATATCCTGCCCATCTGGATGGGTTTCCCCACCCACTCTGGGCAGCTCCCAACAGAATATTAAAAACTTCCCTAAAGAGGGCTGCCTTCAGATGTCTTCTAAAAGTCAGATAGTTGTTTATCTCTTTGACATCTGATGGTCAGGGGTCCCTTTACCTTTACCCACTTATATTGGAGTAAGTCTCATGAAACATGAAGAGACTTACTTCTGAATAGCCATGTATGCAATGGTACTGAAAGATAACTATATAGTGAATTCTGTGGAGCAGGAAACCTGCCTAAGCCTCTTTGCAAAATTTGCCCGTTTTTCATTTGTCATTTGGGGGTGGGGGGATATTTAACATCCACTAGCATGTATTGTGTAGTGGTATTTGCGCATAACTTCTAGGGAGAACCTGATCTCATAAGAACCCACCACAGGAAAGATGTATCCTGGTTGCTAGGCGGCAAAAGGAAGGACAAGCTACAGAGATTTCAAGGACTTGAACATGGGAAAGGAGTGGGAATGAAAAGTGCACTAAAGGGGAGGGTGAAACAGCATTTATTTAGGACCCCGATGATTGCCTGGTTTGCAGACAACTCATTTCTCTATCATAGCTTTGACTACTTTTCTAAAAACACCAAAAGGTGGGAACAGCCTAGCTGCCTCATTGATTAGAATGTTGCCTGCACATTTTGATTCATAACTTCCCTTCCAGGAGGACTGGAGACTTACCTTTTTTTGTTTTGTTTTTTTAAAAAGGAAAACTCAGAATTTTGCCATGCTTGCAGGCATAGGCCCTGGTGAAATTGTACTTTAGCAGACATGGACCTGAGCACACATTCTATTATTAAAGTTAAGCAGACCTTGGTCTACTTGGAAGAGAAGCTATCTGGAAGTCCCACATATGCTGCTCTTAGAGTGGGATGCAAGCACAATAAATAAATAAACACAGAAAAGGACATTTCCAAGGGCTGTTTTGTAGTAATTCCAACAACGATGAGCATGGCAATGAGAAGATTCTGTTCACATAAATCACTGATCTTTCCTCCCCATGCCCTCTCTAAAATGCAAGAAAAGAGAGAGAATTTTATCTTCACAGTTGGTATATGAGCCTTTCACGTTGCAAAGTTAAGGAGATGCAAGATGTTCGGCTCCTGCCATGGTTATTTATTTGCCATGTGCAGCCTTAGAAATGTGAAGTACTTATGGCTATAATTGCCCGGAACGAGACAGGCAGCACATTCATTTAAAAAATAAAAAAGCTCCCTTGTCCCTGCCTTGTGCTATATGCTTCTGATGATTGCCTGGTGATAAAAAGCTGGATGAATATGAATGCTAACACACTGTCAGGATCCCTGCATTATGATATTGAAAACTGGGACTCTTGGCTGCTTAGAAAAAAGCAGCTGGCTGTCTTCATTTGGCGGGGTTCCTGTTATAATTTTCAAAGGGGACAGCAGTAGACACAGAAAACAAAGACCTGCATTTTGTCAGCTTCAAACCATCTGAAGAGTGTAAAGTCAAGTCCAGTGGGTTGAATCAGCAACAACATCTTGAGTACATTACTAAGATATTCTGAAGGGGCTGAACACCCATCGATGGCTGGATAGCACAATGGGCACCCAGGAGGCATGTGATGGAGCTGATATATAGAATTGAAAGCTCATGTGGCTATCTCTAGGGGATTCCTGAAATGTCTGGCCTAGACTAAAAAGTTGGAGAGCTTTTCTCAGGCTCACTAGTAGGAAGATATAGATTCATCTGATATACCAAATCCAGCAGGAGGCCTGGTCTCTGAACTTTCGCCTTTCAAACAATGAGGAAGTATCTAGCTTTCATCGACTGAATGATACAAGGCAAAATATGCAGGCACCTTTCCAACCGATGGGTTTGTAAGAAATGAGCTTGCTCCCATCTTTGTATTTTTAGCCAATGAATTAAGTAACAGCAGGGGCTTGTGTTTAGGAATCCACAAGGTAAAGAAAATTAGGATAACACATACCCATTGCCCGGAGAAAGGGCTTCCTCATTCATTTTGAAGCCCTTTTTTGGTAGAGAATTGGCTTATGTCCACTGCCTAGACTCTTCACTTTCATTAAAATAATAGTAAAGAAATAAAGAAAAGCAAAGAAAAAAGAGCAACTTTCTATCCCTCCGTGGTTCCTTTTGAAACTGTCTTTGGTGGTCACTGTTCCGAGCAAATAATGTAAAAATCCAAGGATTTATGATTTGTTACAGCATATTCACCTAAAAGCAAAGGGCAGCAGCAAAGACCTGCATCCACACTTTTTCTCAAGCAATTTAAAGAGCGGAAATGTATTTTAAGAAATTCATTTAAAACATTTTAAAAAGCTATCTTGCCATTTAAAATATTGTGAAGGGCAGAGGAGGGTGGCATTGTAACTGAGAGAGCATTGGATAAGTCAACCCTGCAAAGTAGCCCGCCAGTATTATGAAGTGAGGGGCACCGCAACAGAGACAGCAATATATTATGTGTGACAAACCTTTGGTGTAGACTAGTATTAGTATCTGGTTTCTCGGTGTGCTACGTTTTCCAGGGAAATGCAGTTTGCGGGGGGTGGACTTTACTGTAGCAGCAAATGAGGGAGAAGGGGACCAATTGCTATTAAGTTCAGCTTCCCAATGAAAGGATGAAATACATTTTGCTAAAAAAGAAAGAAAGAGCCAACTGTTTGACCTGCACTGATCACATTGCTGAAGTTATTATGAGGCATAAATAAATAATCACAGCAAAGGTTCTCAGAAGACGCTGTTTGCCTTTTAACAATTTCAAGTTGAATCCATTCAAACACAAGCGTTTGAACAAGTGCCGTGCTGAAAATTTCTCCTCCAATTATTTATGATGAAAAGAAATTGCATTTGAAAATTAAGAAATGAGAGAGAAAGAGAGAGAGAAATAGTGAAATTCTCATCAGTTTGGAGCAGTGTTTTCATTGAATTTACTTTACTTCCAAGGTAACCAAGGGGTGTTTATGACCTTCTTTTCTTTCATTCTAAAGATCATGTCTCTGGTGGTCTCCATGTCCATTAATTTCAATGGGTCTCCTCGGAGCTTGACTAATGCTGGATAGTGACATTCTGAATGTATTAACTTTTGACTTTTGGTCAATTCGTGAATTTCTACAAAGTTCTACTTTGCTTATAAAAATTGGAATCAATTCTGTTCTGATTGCTGAACGAACTGCTTTCCTTTTATTTCCTCACTAACGTATCCTGTCTTTCACTTCAGACCGTAAACCTGTGAGCAGGATCTGCTTTATACAATCATAGAGTTGAAAGGGAATCAAGGATCTTGTAGTCCAACCCTCTGTAATGCAGGAATATGCAGCTGTCCCATACGGGGATCAAACCTGCAAAATAATAATAATACTAATACTAATAATAATAATAATAATTTATTTATACCCCACCCATCTGGCTGAGTTTCCCCAGCCACTCTGGGCGGCTCCCAATTGAGTGTTAAAAACAATATTTTATTTTATATGTTCAACTTTATTTTTAATAATACTTATTTTTTAGTTTGCAATTCAGCTTTTTTATCATATGTTTTGATCAGCTTCTTCTACAGCAAACATTCCATTAATACTATTTCAGTAAGATATAGCAGTGCTTTCCCCCCTCTAGGGGTACTCAAAGTACCAGCACCGTGTACCCTCTAGGGGTACACAGTACCGGCACCGTTTTTTTTCTAGAAGAAAAGCACTGAGATATAGCTAGTACTGAGGTTATTGATGTGATTTCTCTTATTTACTCTGCTGACCTGCCTTGAGAACGTCAGGGCTTGACACCATGATAAAAGGCGCCAGGCCTTGACTCTGATTGTTTGCTCTCAGTTGCCAGTAGATGTCATTCATGGTAAGAGACTGTCAAAGTGATTGTGCAGGATGGGTAATCATCTGTTACAGTTGTGGGCAGAATCTCAACTTATGAAGGATTTAGCCTTGACCCTCTTTTCACCTTACCTCCCACTTTCCCCACACTAATGACAACGGGACCCGTAAATTAAACCTGTCAGCTACCTTGCCTCCAGTCTTCAAAAATGCATGGACTAAAGTGTAATTTATGGTCAGAGCTTACATAAGAAGCATTGGCAACTCTCAGTAATTATTACAGAGATGTAACTCGACGCGAAAATAAATGTTTCTACAAGTTTAACAGAGCGCTGACATTGCCATAATTAGGCCTGTGATTCATGTCAGACGAGTCCTTTCGCAGGATCCTATAATGGTTGGCGAAATTAATTTAACTCAGTCGGTGGGAGAGGAGAAGAGAGTCCTGGAATTTAAATCATGTTTTTTTCTGGATGCTAAAATTAACCAAAAACAAAAACAAAAAACAGAAACAGAAAAACCCTCAGCTTCCCTGGTTTGTTCATAGATTGCTTTGTGCTACAGATAGCATTGCTTTAAAATTTTACCTGATTCTCTCATTCTTGTTTCTAGGGATATGTTCTAGGGATAACAGTGAAGGTGGAAATCTATTTTTCAATATAAAAATAAGAAATGTGAATGAAGACACATGCAGCACTCAGAAAGTATATTGCTGAACCCCAAAATAATGAGAGGGAACTGGAGATTAGGCTAGCAAAGGTATACTAGAAAAGTGTTCAATGAGATTACACATGTGAGATGTAGTCTATACTCACTAGCAAACCCTGATCCATTAGTCCAGAACTCTACATGCTTCTAATTGTATACAACCACCTTCTGTTGATATTCCATGGGAAGAATCAAATTAAAATAAAGTCCCTTCCAAACCTATGGTCCTATAACCATCAGCACAAGCTACCACCTGTGCTACTTGTTGTTGTTGTTGAGTCGTTTAGTCGTGTCCGACTCTCCATGACCCCATGGACCAGAGCACGCCAGGCACCCCTGTCTTCCACTGCCTCCCGCAGTTTGGTCAAACTCATGTTCGTAGCTTCAAGAACACTGTCCAACCATCTCATCCTCTGCCGTCCCCTTCTCCTTGTGCCCTCCATCTTTACCAACATCAGGGTCTTTTCCAACGGAGTCTTCTCTTCTCATGAGGTGGCCAAAGTATTGGAGCCTCAGCTTCACGATCTGTCGGCCAATTATCGCCCAGTCTCAAATATTCCATTCTTGGGCAAGGTGATTGAGCGAGAGGTTGCTGAACAACTCCAGGCATGCCTGGAAGAAGCGGACCATTTGGATCCCTTCCAGTCGGGATTCAGGCCTCATCATGGGACTGAAACTGCCTTGGTCGCACTGGTTGATGATCTCCGGCGGGCTAGGGACAAAGGTGAGAGCTGTTTCCTAGTTCTGCTGGATCTCTCAGCGGCATTTGATACCATCAACCATAACATCCTTCTGGACCGTCTTGAGGGGCTGGGAGCTGGGGGCACTGTCATACAGTGGCTCCGCTCCTTCCTCCTGGGCCGTGTTCAGAAAGTGGTGGTGGGGGATGAATGTTCAGACCCCTGGGCTCTCTCTTGTGGGGTGCCTCAGGGTTCTGTCCTCTCCCCCATGCTTTTCAACATTTACATGCAGCCACTGGGAGAGATCATCAGGAGGTTTGGGCTGGGTGTTCATCAGTATGCAGATGATACCCAGCTCTACCTCTCTTTTAAATCAGTGAAGGCGGTGAAGGTTCTGTGTGAGTGTCTGGAGGCGGTTGGAGGATGGATGGCGGCTAACAGATTGAGGTTGAATCCTGACAAGACAGAAGTACTGTTTTGGGGGGACAGGAGGTGGGCAGGTGTGGAGGATTCCCTGGTCCTGAATGGGGTAACTGTGCCCCTGAAGGACCAGGTGCGCAGCCTGGGAGTCATTTTGGACTCACAGCTGTCCATGGAGGCACAGGTCAAATCTGTATCCAGGGCAGCTGTTTACCAGCTCCATCTGGTACATAGGCTGAGACCCTATCTGCCTGCAGACTGTCTTGCCAGAGTGGTGCATGCTCTGGTTATCTCCCGCTTGGACTACTGCAATGCGCTCTACGTGGGGCTACCTTTGAAGGTGACCCGGAAACTACAACTAATCCAGAATGCGGCAGCTAGACTGGTGACTGGGAGCGGCCGCCGAGACCATATAACACCGGTCTTGAAAGACCTACATTGGCTCCCAGTACGTTTCTGAGCACAATTCAAAGTGTTGGTGCTGACCTTTAAAGCCCTAAACGGCCTCGGTCCAGTATATCTGAAGGAGCGTCTCCTCCCCCATCGTTCTGCCCAGACACTGAGGTCCAGCTCTGAGGGCCTTCTGGCGATTCCCTCACTGCAAGAGGCCAAGTTACAGGGAACCAGGCAGAGGGCCTTCTCGGTAGTGGCGCCCGCCCTGTGGAACGCCCTCCCATCAGATGTCAAAGTGATAAACAACTACCTGACATTCAGAAGACATCTGAAGGCAGCCCTGTTCAGGGAAGTTTTTAATATGTGACATTTTAGTGTATTTTTCATCTTTGTTGGAAGCCGCCCAGAGTGGCTGGTGAAACCCAGCCAGATGGGCGGGGTACAAATAATAAATTATTATTATTATTATTACTGTTCTTCCAGCGAGCACTCAGGACTGATTTCCTTAAGAATGGATAGGTTTGATCTTCTTGCAGTCCATGGGACTCTCAAGAGTCTCCTCCAGCACCATAATTCAAAAGCATCAATTCTTCGGCGATCAGCCTTCTTTATGGTCCAGCTCTCACTTCCACACATCACTACTACTTGTTAGCCACTGACTGATGCTGTGATGCCGTAGGGGCACAGGAAGCTGTCTTATACTGAGTCATACCATTGGTCCATCTAGCTCAGTATTGTCCACATTGGTTGGCATGGTTCTATAGGATTTCAGACGGGTTTCTCCTGGAGTTTTTGGAGAACATCAACATTCTGAGGGAAGCAGTTAAAGAGAGAATTTCATGGTGAAGCAGCTGGAGGGGTTGCAAGAAAATCTGAAGTGGTGTCTGGGGTGGGTTGTCAAGAGCAGGGTCGGCCAATCCATGAGGCAAGATGAGGTGACCGCCTCAGGCAGCAGGATCCACAGGAGCAGCAGATCATGATGTAGTCATTTATTCCCCTTTTGTTACTGAGGTAGATCTTCACACACCCCTTCTTCCCTGGCAGGGAGGGGTATGCCATTTTGTGGTTCACCTCAGGTGCCAAAATGTCTTGGGCCAGAACTGATAAAGAGGGTTGTGCTGCAAGGGGGAATGAGAGCAGAGATGAGGTCCTGAGCAAACACTTGGTTGAGGCCAGGGAAGTGGAATAGTTTGGAGCTAAGTGTTTGGAGGTAGAATTGCTGAAGGACACGGGGCAATGCTGAAGGAAGGATGAGTGGAAGAAGCAGAAGAATGGAGGAAGCAGCGTAAATGAATCATACTACATAGCAGTTGGAATAGTGTGCTTATCTCTCTCTCTCTCTCTCTCTCTGAAATATACTCAGAGTCGCAAAGTGATTTCATGCTCTTTATTCAGCTCATAGTGGTGAGGAGGAATGAATGAATGTTCCCTCAAAGTATCTGCTTTATATACATTATTTACACAATGGGCTGCACATGATTGGCTAATTCCAGGATTCTACTGTAGGCCAATCAGGTTGTGGATTCACTTCTATCTGGAGCATGATTGGGTGGTTCCTGCTAACCAATCATACTGCTGCATTGTTCTAGGACCAATCAGACTGCTGCATTCTGAATCCTATTGTTCTAGGACCAATCAGACTGCTGCCTTTTGGAGCCTATTGTTCTAGGACCAATCAGACTGCTGCAGTTTGGATCCTATTCAACTCAGTACATAACACCCCTCCCCTCTAAGTTCCAGTCCTGCCCGGAAGGTCGCATTCATAGTCCTCAAGGTACGCCGGTGGCCTACGTGTGCGTTGCGGCCTGGGGTGTTCCCTGGTCCGGGGTTCAGGTTCTGGCTCGTGTTCCAAGGATGGGGCTGTTTGGTCTGGCGCAACCGGCTCGCTCAGTCGTGGTTCTGGTTCCGGTGTCCTTTCGGCCTCGCGGGTCCTCTCTGTATTTACTGATTCTGCCTCTCCTGCTTGCCCCTGCTGCTCTATGGGCCTCACTGCCCCACTGTTCCCTTGGGACTCCTCTGACCTGTCCTCCTCCTCCTGGTTTTCTCCCGGGAATTGTCGCCGTATCTGGTCGCAGTGGCGGCGCCAGCATTGCCCCCCATCTGTTAGCACCTCGTACGACCGGGGGCCCGTGACCCTGGTGACTGTGGCAGGTACCCATGCAGGGCCTGCCCCAAAATTCTTTGCGTACACTGGGTCCTGGGCCTCGAAGGTCCGGGGGTTCCTGCCTTCCCCCACCACTACCTCATCCTGAGCTCTATCGGGGTGAAGGCGGTCCAATCTGATTGCAAGGCGCCGACCCATTAGTAGTTCAGCGGGGCTCCGGCCAGTCGTTGAGCTGGGGGTGCTGTGCTGTGCTAGAAGGAATGTGGCAAGGCGGTACTCCCAATCCCCTTGCGTCATGCGGCGAAGGGTGTCCTTGGTGGTCCGCACCATGCGTTCTGCTTGGCCATTGGTGGCAGGGTGGAATGGCGCCGAACGGATGTGGCGGATGGCGTTCTGCACTGTGAAGGTTTGAAATTCTCCTGATGTAAATGCAGTCCCGTTGTCTGAGACGAGAGTGTCAGGGAGCCCGTGGGTTGCAAACAGCCTGCGTAGTACCCGGATGGCTGCGGACGTAGAAGTGGACGGTACCAGTGCGACTTCCAGCCATTTGGTGTAGGAGTCCACCTGTGCTGGACCCGGGGGAAAGGTACCGTGAGCGTAGTCTGAGTCCACACGAAGAGGGGCGAGGTCCGAGGCGGAGAGCCGGGCGGGGAACAGGAACGCTGGAACAGGAGGCCGAGCAGGGAACAGGAACACCGGATGGTCAGGAACAGGAGGCCGAGCAGGGAACAGGAGCACCGGATGGTCAGGAACAGGAGGCCAAGCAGGGATCAGGAACACAGGAAGGTCCAAAGCCAACAACGACGTTGCTCCCGCAACCTGGGACCGGGCTGACTGGGCTTTTATCCTCTTCTAAGGCCAGGGGCGGTCCCGGCCCCCAGGAGCCCCGCCTCCTCTGGCCTTAAGGCGAGCACTCCTCCTGGGAGCAACCAGTTCCCTTCGCCTCTCTGCCCTAAGCCTCTGCAGATCAGGAGAGGCCGAAGGGTTACTGGGCCCTGGAGGAGGCTCACCTGTAGCCACTGAGTCCTCAAGCCCCTCTGGGGCCTGAAGGGTTTCACCTGGGGCCAGCTCCTGGTGCTCTGCCACAGGTGCAGGCTCTTCAGCATCTAGGCCTTGCCCCAGTTCAGCCAGCCCTGGAGGCGGGGACTCCTGTGCAGGCTGGGATTCCTCTGGTTCATCCTCTGAATCGGAATCCCAGGCCATCACACCACCACTATGAAGAATGTTTTCCCCTGAAAGGGGCCAGCGAAGTCCACATGCAGGCGTGACCATGGTGCTCGGGCGGACTCCCAGGACTGGACTGGGGCCCTTGGGGGATCTGGGCGGGATTCCTGGCAGGCCTGGCAGTGTTTGACCCAGGCCTCTATCTCTCCGTCGATCCCCGGCCACCACACATAACTCCTGGCAAGGGCCTTCATTCTTACTACCCCTGGGTGTGTCTCGTGTAGGGCTGTGAGGACCCTTTTGCGGAGGGGCTGGGGAACGACGACCCTGCTTCCCCATAACAGGCACCCCTTGTGGGCTGACAGTTCATGTTTGCGGGTTGTGTAGCCGGCGAATTCTGGCCCGGGGCTGCGGCTGGGCCATCCCCTCCACACCCAGTCCAGGACCCGGGAGATGACCCTATCTTTCTTGGAATGGTGTGCAACTTCTTGTGCCTGAATGGGGCGGTCAGGAAGCAGCTCCAGGCTCATAACCTCTTGTGCAGGTGCTGGGTTGGGGCCTGTTTCCGGTAGTGGTAGCCTGCTGAGGGCGTCTGCATGGCCCATCGCCTTTCCAGGGCGGTGAATCAGTGCATACTGGTAGCTGGCAAGGAAAATTGACCACCTGAGGACGCGAGGAGACAGCACTTGGGGGGTCTGCTTTTCGGGGGCAAACAAGCCAAGCAACGGCTTGTGGTCAGTCACCACGGTGAAGGGCCGCCCGTACAAGAAATCATGGAATTTTTTTACTCCCTTCACGATTGCCAGACCCTCCTTGTCGATTTGCGAGTAGTTCCGCTCGGTTTCGTTGAGTGTCTGGGAAAAGTATGCTACCGGTACCTCTCTTCCATCCGGGAGTTGGTGTCCCAGGACAGCGCCGATGCCATAGGGCGAGGCGTCGCATGCTAGCACCACCGGCAGCCTCTCGTCGAAGTGTGCCAAGACCGAGTTTGAGACAAGCAAGTCCTTGACTGCCTGGAATGCGGCCTCCTGGCGCTGGCCCCACACCCAAGGGGCCCGCTTGTCCAGGAGTCTGTGTAGGGGCTCCGCTACCGCCGCCTTGTGGGGAAGGAAGGAATGGTAAAAGTTCAATAATCCCAAGAAGGCCTGAAGTTCAGTCTTGTTCTTGGGCGCTGGGGCATCACAAATGGCCCGTACCTTGTCCCCAGTCGGGTGAACCCCTTCTGCATCCACCATAAATCCCAGAAAGTCCACTTGAGGCACTCCTAGTAGACATTTTTCCCGCTTCACCTTGAGACCCGCCATCTGGAAACGGTGCAGAACAGTGCGGAGGCGGTCCTCAAACTCCTCTGGTGTGGGCCCGGCAATCAACACATCATCAAAGAAGGGGGTGACACCAGGAATCCCTTTAAGGAGAGAGTCCATTAGATTCTGGAATATGCCTGGTGCCACGCTGACCCCGAATTGCAGCCGCTTTACCCTGAACGCTCCTCTGTGCGTCACAATCGTCTGTGCCTCTGCTGTGGCCTCATCTACTGGCAGCTGTTGATATGCTTGGGCCAAGTCCAGCTTGCCAAAAATTTTCGACCCAGCCAGGGTGGCAAGGACATGGCTGACCACTGGCACTGGGTATGCATGGGCCATGAGGGCCTTGTTTATGGTACATTTGTAGTCTGCGCAGATGCGGACCGAACCATTAGGCTTGACGGGTGTGACGATTGGGGTTTCCCAGGGGGCATTAGGCACCGGCTCCAGCACTCCTTGCTCCACGAGTCGGTCCAATTCCTCGTCTATACGGGGTTTCAGGGCGAATGGGACCCGGCGGGCCTTGAGCCTGACTGGTCGTACTGCGGGGTCAAGCTGTAGAGCAATGGGGGGGCCCGTATACTGTCCCAATTTCCCATCGAAAACCCCCGGAAACTCCTTGCATATGGCGTCCACGTCCACTTGTAAGCTCATGTGGTTCACCCCGGTGATGGCTAGTCCCAGTGGTCCAAACCATGCCAACCCCAGTAAGCTAATGTAGGGGCCCTTGACCACAAGCAAGTCCAGTTGCCGCGTCTGCCCTCGGTATTGCACCCTGAAGGTCCCCACCCCCATTGTGGGGACCTTACGTTTCTGGAAGTCCCGGAGGGTGAATGGGGCCGGCCTGAGTTTGGGACCCCCAGTAGGACACAGTTTCCTTAAGGTCCTTGCCGAGATTATGGATAGAGTTGAACCCGTGTCAAGCTCCATGCGGCATGGGGCCCCCTCTATCTGTACCTCTACATAAATTTTCTCTACGTTGGGGTGGGGCAACTGGTATACCTGGAAGTCTGTGAGCTCCGTCGAGTTGCCTTGGTGCGTTGGGCCCCGGGACCTGGGGCTCTTGGATTGGTCATCTGATGCCTGGCTTCGGGTGGGCCGAGCCCGACACACCCGGGCGATGTGTCCCAATTTTCTGCACTGCCTGCACTCTGCGTTGCGGAAACGGCAGGTCCTCCTCTCGTGACTTTCTCCACAGCTTGCGCAGTTCCCTCCTTCTCGTTGAGGCAGCTGTGGTATGTGGGCTGCTTGAGTGCGCTGCTGTACTCGGTGCACCTCCTCCCTGTCGGATCCCGAGTCGTTGGTGAGGTCTTCGTGGTGGACCCTCGGTTGGGACGGCTGGCTCAGCCGTGCCTCTTGCGTCGACCTCTCAGCAGCTTCCGTTGCCAGGGCCTCCTCCAGAGCGACCTGGAACGTTAGGTTCTTCTTAGCGTAGAGGCGTCGTTGCAGCTTCTCATCCTTCAGGCCACCGACGAGGCGGTCACGAAGCATGTTCTCCAGCTCTGAGAAGTTGCAGAACCGGGCAGCTTGGCGGAGAGAGGTCACAAACCCAGTTATGGTTTCCCCAGGGGCTTGCCGCTTTGCGTAGAAGGCATTTCGACAAGCCACCACTGAGGGCTGTGGCGAAAAGTGCCCCTTCAGCTGTTCCATTATTGTTTTGTATGGAACAGTAGCGACGTCTTCAGGCGCAAGGAGAGCCCGGGCGATTTCAAATGTCTCCTCTCCGCAGACGCTGAAGAATATTGCCCTCTTCTTGGCGTCTTCTTCATCGGTGACCCCTTTGGCTTCTAGGAGGAAGGTGAAACGGGAGGCGTACGCTTCCCAGTCTCCAGATGCTGGGTTGAATGGCGAGAAGCTGCTGTCAGTTGCCATTCTGAGTTCCTTGTGTCCCGGAGCTGAAGCCTGGATACACGGTGCGAGGCAGCGGTGCGGCAGGTGGCGGTGCTGCGGTGCTGTGTGTGGCAGTCAGCTCAGCGGGATACCACCTTCGTCGCCAGTGAAATATACTCAGAGTCGCAAAGTGATTTCATGCTCTTTATTCAGCTCATAGTGGTGAGGAGGAATGAATGAATGTTCCCTCAAAGTATCTGCTTTATATACATTATTTACACAATGGGCTGCACATGATTGGCTAATTCCAGGATTCTACTGTAGGCCAATCAGGTTGTGGATTCACTTCTATCTGGAGCATGATTGGGTGGTTCCTGCTAACCAATCATACTGCTGCATTGTTCTAGGACCAATCAGACTGCTGCATTCTGAATCCTATTGTTCTAGGACCAATCAGACTGCTGCCTTTTGGAGCCTATTGTTCTAGGACCAATCAGACTGCTGCAGTTTGGATCCTATTCAACTCAGTACATAACTCTCTCTCTCTCTCTCTCTCTCTCTCTCTCACACACACACACACACACACACTTGGCAATACTTTTCTCTGCATGCAGATTCCACTGTCATTTTTATCTCTAGTGCAACTTGGGCTCACACCCAGAGAACTGTAACCATTTGAAATTTGAAAGCATCACGGCCTTGAACAACAAAGCTTGACTGAACACACACAAATGCTGAATTGTAAAAGGCAATGAAGTCTTTGAGAAAGCAATATATTCGGCAGGTGTTGATTAATGACACTTTTATTTAGAGCTTAATATTAAAGAAGTTTGAAATTATGTATAACGGCAGCAGTACTTGGAGCATGGCACAGAAACACTTCACTTCTTAACAGTTAACCCTAACCTTCACCTCTCCCACCAGCCCCTCAGAGAATTATCTCTGACCTCCCAGTGAAGAGCATTAATGAAAAGAATTTAAACACCTTTTGTGACACTATTTTTAAACAACAAATGTACTTCTTAAGGCACATTTCTAGAAAATACAGCCCTCCCTCCCACTTTACACATGTATTTTTAAGCTCACTATCCCTGCAGGCTTTTAGAACAATTTCTGTTATCTCATATTTTTTAACATATGCATTAAACTGGGCTTGTGACAATTTTCTTTTACTTGTTTAATATTCAAATAAAAGCTTAACGACAGTTCCTCTCAGCCTGAATTTGAATAAAACCAAAGCATTTCCTAAATAGGCAGAAACATACATTGGTTTCTTTACAAGCCAAGAACATTTTGGAGGTTGGCTCCTGCTGCCACCAGCTCCCCTCTCAGTTGTCCCCCAGTCCACAAAAACCCTTCTGGGTGCCAGGAAGGTCCCAATGGCCTTTGGGGAAAACTGAAGCTCACACAGACCATCAGAGAGTGATGGGAGAGGAATATCCCACCCTCTTCCTTTGTCTCTTTTCATTGTTGAAGTGTCCTTGTTGCACTCCATTGCCACTTTAACTAATCCAAGTGTGAAGTGTTGAAAATCTCTTACCTCCTGTTTTCTGCATGTGCGACTAAATTAATTACTGCCTTTATTTCATATTTGGCAAGGGTCCTCTACCTTGGTATACAGCAATCATTTTGATATCAGCCACTAAGCAAATTAGTTAAGCGTTAGGATGTTCAACTATGTTCTCTGACCTTGGGTGTATGTATGAATTAGGAAATATTGTAAAAGACTGCCTCAAAATTCCTGGAGAAAATTTTCTGGCTTGCCCAGCCATCCTGGGCAAGCCAGGTGTAGTTCTGTGTCCAGGGCAGCTGTCTACCAGTTCCATCTGGTATGCAGGCTGAGACCCTACCTGCCCAAAGACTGTCTTGCCAGAGTGGTGCATGCCCTGGTTATCTCCCACTTGGACTATTGCAATGCGCTGTATGTGGGTCTCCTTTGAAGGTGACTTAGAAACTACAACTAATTCAGAATGCGGCAGCTAGACTGTTGACTGGGACTGCCCACCGGGACCATATAACACCGGTCCTAAGAGATATTCACTGGCTCCCAGTGCGCTTCTGAGCACAATTCAAGGTGTTGGTGCTGACCTATAAAGCCCTAAACGGCCTGGTCCCGGTATACCTGAAGTAGCATCTCCACCCCCTTCGCTCAGCCCGAACACTGAGGTCCTCCTACAAGGGTCTTCTACTGGCTCAGTCACTGCAAGAAGCAAAGTTACAGGGAACCAGGTAGAGGGCCTTGTCGGTAGTGGTACCCACCCTGTGGAAGGCCCTCCCTTCAGGTGTCAAGGAAATAAACAACTACCTGATTTTTAGAAGACATCTGAAGGCAGCCCTGTTTAGGGAAGTTTTTAAAGATGGATGTTTTTATTATTTTTTTAGATATGTTGTAAGCCACCCAGAGTGGCTAGGGAAACCCAGCCAGATGGGCGGGGTATAAACAAAATCATCATCATCATCATCATCATCATCAAACCTTTTATTGGCATCACATACAAACTTCCAGAACAAATCAATACAGAATTACCACTTCCCCAGTGGCACAAAACATTTACTAAAAGAAAGGAGGCAGAGCAGTCTATTGTCACATCTCTTGGTCTCCAGGGAGATCAGACATCTGCAGTGTATTTCGATGACAAAAAACCAAATAGAGATATTTAGCCACTAACTTGGTGAGCTCCTGATCATTCCCCAGTAATAGAAAATGTATGACCTCCAACTCTGGTTTCCATTTGGGGATACAGAGTTGATCTAGAAATTGCTGACGGAGATCAGCATACAGTTTACAATTAAGAACCATATGTGTAAGGGTTTCCACCAGCTGGTCTTCACATGGGCAAGTTCTTTCTCCTTCCACCCTGCCTGAGAACCTTCCCCAAAGGAGATTTGATGGATTTGAATTAAACTTGGCCATCATCATCATCATCATCGCACCTACTAAGTAAGTAGTTAAGCATTGGGATGTTACCTTGGGACAGATGTATGAATTAGGGAAGATTGTAACAGCCTGCCTCAAAATTCTAGCTGGAGAAAAATTCCTGGTTTTTCCAGCCATTCGGATCCATAAAACTGACTGCCCCAACTTCCCTTTGAAGTGCCAAGCAGTGGGAGCAGTAGTAACTGTGTTCTCACCAGGATCACACATCAGACCAACATCAGCAGTGCTGTGCTGTAGATCCTCTGAAAAACCCTAGTAGCAATGACCTCCCCCCCCCCAAAAAAGGTATCAAAGTTTCCCCTCCTGACTCAAAGTCTTTACCTGCAGGGACTAGTGATATTACAGCTTGATTGGAAATGACACACACATCGAAAATGAGCAGTGGGATTTTATTATTATTATTATTATTATTATTATTATTATTATTATTATTAACATGAATGTAATAGCTCCGCATCAGTCTTCTGACAATATTGTCAGTACAAGTTTGTCTGCCAATATTTCATTTCTGGGGCTTGGGTATATAGAGATGATCAGATGACGACGTAATTAAAGGCAACACAGGAAAGCAAAGGGTTGGTGAGGGGCAGCTGGAATAAAAATCGCATATGTTGTTAAAAGACAGGCAGCAACCAGCTGAGAGCTTCCTGTTTTATCATTTTGTCGGTGTAGGGATTTCAGGCCTAGGTGAGTTCTCAGGACTCGGCACTCAGAAAGCCCACATCATTTGATCGATAGGCCCAGAAGCAACAACTTGGCCATCTCTTCCCTGTGTGATATGGGTTAGCGAAACCTAGGGTTTGACTATGAGAGCAGTGCTATGGGGTACCCAGGGGACACTACTCTGTGTGTCTGTGTGCATTCATATTCTTTGATCAAATGAAAGGGCGGGTTGGATGGGTATTTACAGCAATGCTAGTGATGGAGGGCTGTGTTGCTCTCCTGGCTTCCCAATGTCGCACATTACTGCCATGTACCGAGGGGGAGGAGAAAGACAGTGGGGAGCTAGGCATCATGTGGGCATGGCAGCAGAGCCATTCCCATGTTCCCAGTGCTGCACCCATGCTGTGCCCAGCTCCCTGCCAGTGATGCAAGCCAGCAGAGCAATGCAGCCCCACATGTGCCCCCCACTGGCCACTACTGGGTATACAGGAGGCATGTGGAGGACTCCCAGTCGCAGTAACAACCTGATGAAGTGTACTGGTGGTGCTAGGCTTCATAATACCCTAAGGTGCATTAAGCATAGTTGACTTAGTACACACTGAAATGAAGACATTGTGGAAAACGGGATGGGAAGTTGACAAAACAAAATGCAAAATTACGTTTTGGAGCGCATATGTGGAATTTTCTTATTGAACTCTAATAAATAAATAAATAAATAAATAAATAAATAAATATTCACACTGAAATGAAAATGTATGTGCATTAATGAAGGTTTAAAATCGAAAACAGCTAAATGTGTATTGCTAACATTGGGGTTTCTCCACAGTAGCTTTTCTAAGTAAAAATCTTAGATTCTTAGATTGAATCTTTAGGCATCGAGCTGGAGCCCCTGTACAATTCTAATGAGCAATATATTTCCCATAATATCCTAACTAGACTAAAGGATGTCGAGAGACAAAATATTATGGCAGCTGTAAACAAAATTTGCTCCCCCATATTCTATGAATTAAATATCTTAGATAGCAGAGCCAATTACGTCACTAAACTAATAATCCCAGCCCAACGTAGGGCTTTTATGCTGGCCCGTTTGAATGTTTTTCCCTCAGCATTTGTCAGGGGAAGATATCAAAACATTCCTAGAAACAAGAGACTCTGCAGATGCTCTATGAATGTCCCGGACACTGTAGAGCATATTCTCCTTCATTGCCCATTGTACAGTACGCTCCGTCAACGCGTGCTGTCCCCTCTTTTGGGTGGTCTGGAACCGCAGCAAGGTGAATGTGTGGGATTCTACCTATCCGACGTTGACCAAAGGGTAACGGCGGGGGTAGCCGAGTTTTTGGTAGCAGTCCTCCAAGGAGCAGGTTAACAAGGAAAACCACTGACTCTATATGTATATATATATATGCATTTAGCAAACTGCTGCCTTTTTATATATATTTTAAGGCTTTTATATGTTATTTTCTCTTTTAAGGTTTTATTTCCATAATGCCTAATAAAGGTTTGATAAAGTAAAGTAAGCTTTTCTAAGTGGACTCTGAGCTCTCGCAAAGTTAATAATTAACTCATTGTTGTTTTCTGCTAGCTAACATGTGAGTGTTGTAACCTTAGATCAGGCGTCAAAGGTACTGAGTTGCAAATTCGCCATCTTGAAAGGGTGGTGGCTGTTAGTCTTTCTTTGAATGCCACAGGGAACAGAAGATGTAAATGAAGCTCTCAAGGAAAACAGCTCCAGGGAAATGGATGCTGTTAAAGAGAGAGAGAGAAACCTTTGCTTATTCGTCTGTTTGGATTATTTCATATTTTTCTAAGATGCTGAGCTTGTGTTGGACAGCAGAAGACATTGTATGTATATTTTGGATATGCCTTTGATGCTTATGTTCTGTTTTTGAAGAGTTCTGCAAGTAAAAGTTTTTATGGGTCTGAACAATGATTTCTTCCAAAAAGGTTCAGTTCTTGTGCTTCCAGTTGCTTCAGACTGTGCAATATTAATATTTGCAATATAGTGATATTTCTTCACAAAGGTAGACTGGATTAAGAAGAAGAAGACGACTTTGGATTTGATATCCCGCTTTATCACTACCTAAAGGAGTCTCAAAGCGGCTAACATTCTCCTCTCCCTTTCTGTTGGAGTTCAGAACTTAACAGGTTAAGTTGTTCCCATGATGCCTCAACATTCTGACGTCAGGATTCGAATGTGGGAGGAGATTTTCTCTGTTTTCTCTCTGTCTTTGAGGGAGAAGGATGCAGTTTTGTCATGGCTGCGAGAAGTCCTGGAGTATTTTTCTGAGAAATGTCGCAATAAAGAACTGTTAATAGACAAGCCGGTACTCTGTGTGTTTGTCTGAAGCTAAGTGACAGCTTTGCCGCTGTGTTTACTCTGCAAGGCGTGACTGGACGGAGCAGAATGCGCAGCTGAGAGGAAGCGTGCCGGACCGCTGTAAAGAGCTAATTTGGATCGTAAACAAATTAGCAGGTCACGCCCTAATCAATAAATCACACACTTTCTCCCCCACAACAAACACTCTGTGTGGTGAGTGGGGCTGAGAGACTTCAGAGAAGTGTGACTAGCCCAAGGTCACCCAGCAGCTGCATGTGGAGGAGCGGAGACACGAACCCGGTTCCCTAGATTACGAGTCTACTGCTCTTAACCACTACACCACAGTGGCTCTCATGTATTTATGTAACCTCTGACCTAAATTAGAGCTGTGAAAGTACTCATCCCCAAAATGGGTGGACAGTGTGTGGCCACCTTGAGATTTTTATTTTTTATTTTGTATTTGCATTCAAGAACTGACCTCTTAAAATATCTTTGTTTAAGAAGAAGAAAAAACCCACTCAGAAACAAGCAACCTGAAAACTTCAAGTATCTTACTGCCTAATTATGTTGATTCTTACTCAGAAATAAGTTCCAGTGTCTTTTGCAGTGGTAACTCTCAAATAAGTGTATACAGGATGCTAACTATATAATGAATTTCTATACCTGTCTGTTCCAAAGACAGTCCCACTGAGTTAAAAGGGGCTTGATCCCAAGGTAATTGAGTAAAGGATTGCAGCTTTAGTCTAATTTCTCACATTTTTTTAGCTTCATTGTGATTTTAATACAACAGTGTACAGTTCTCATTATGCATTTGCAGTAAAATTCTTGTGAGAAAGAGGGAAATATCAGATACCCAGGATTTGCTTTATCATTCAACATAGCACTGCATTCCCCATCATGTTCTGCCTCTTCTGGTAAGCTTTCACTGTTATATTTTGCAGCTGTATCTGATTTGCTGCATTGCTGATCACTATAAAAATCTGTACTTCCCATATATTATCTCACCATATTTCAGTATGCTATTTCTGGAGCGTTTGAGTTTATAGTGCTCTAAAGAAGAAGAAAAAGCACCCTCTGCATTTTTTTGAGGAGAAGAATTGAGCAAAACACTTGAAAGGTTAGGAAAACAAATTGGCAAGCGTAATTTAGGAAAACAAATTGGCAACCAATGAGACGGAAACATGGAAGGTGCCTAAAGAAGCCAGGGTGGCTATCTAAAGAACTTTTAACTGAGTTAAGATTAAAAAAGGATGTGTACAAAAAAAATGGAAAAGGGGGGAAACCACCAAAGAGGAATTCAAACATATAGCCAGCACGTGTAGACACAAAGTCAGAAAAGCTAAAGCACAGAATGAACTCAGGCTTGCTAGAGAGGTTAAAAGCAACAAAAAAGGCTTTTATGGGTATGTTCGTAGCAAAAGGAAGAACAAAGAAACAGTGGGGTCACTCAGAGGAGAAGATGGTGTAATGCAAACAGGGGACACAGAAAGGGCTGAACTCCTCAATGCCTTCTTTGCCTCAGTCTTCTCCAATAAAGAAAACAATGCCCGACCTGAAGAATTTGGAGCAAATGATTCAGCAGAGGAAACACAGCCCAGAATAACTAAGGAGATAGTACAAGAATACTTGGCTAGTTTAGATGTATTCAAGTCTCCAGGGCCAGATGAACTGCATCCAAGAGTATTAAAAGAACTGGCAGATGTGATCTCAGAACCACTGGCAGTCATCTTTGAGAATTCCTGGAGAACAGGCGAAGTCCTGGCAGACTGGAGGAGGGCAAATGTTGTCCCTATTTTCAAAAAGGGGAAAAGAGAGGACCCAAATAATTACCGCCCAGTCAGTCTGACAGCAATACCAGGGAAGATTCTGGAGCAGATCATTAAGCAAACAGTCTGTGAGCACCTAGAAAGGAATACCGTGATCACCAATAGTCAGCATGGATTTCTGAAAAATAAGTCATGTCAGACTAACCTGATCTCGTTTTTTGACAGAATTACAAGCCTGGTAGATGAAGGGAACGCAGTGGATGTAGTCTACCTTGATTTCAGCAAGGCATTTGACAAGGTGCCCCATGATATTCTCGTAAAGAAGCTGGTAAAATGCGGACTTGACTATGCTACCACTCAGTGGATCTGTAACTGGCTGACTGACCGAACCCAAAGGGTGCTCATCAATGGTTCCTCTTCATCCTGGAGAAGAGTGACTAGTGGGGTGCCACAGGGTTCTGTCTTGGGCCCGGTCTTATTCAACATCTTTATCAACGACTTGGATGATGGACTCAAGGGCATCCTGATCAAATTTGCAGATGACACCAAAGTGGGAGGGGTGGCTAACACCCCAGAGGACAGGATCACACTTCAAAATGACCTTGACAGATTAGAGAACTGGGCCAAAACAAACAAGATGAATTTTAATAGGGAGAAATGTAAAGTATTGCACTTGGGCAAAAAAAAAATGAGAGGCACAAATACAAGATGGGTGACACCTGGCTTGAGAGCAGTACATGTGAAAAGGATCTAGGAGTCTTGGTTGACCACAAACTTGACATGAGCCAACAGTGTGACGCGGCAGCTAAAAAAGCCAATGCAATTCTGGGCTGCATCAATAGGAGTATTGCATCTAGATCAAGGGAAGTAATAGTGCCACTGTATTCTGCTTTGGTCAGACCTCACCTGGAGTACTGTGTCCAGTTCTGGGCACCACAGTTCAAGAAGGACACTGACAAACTGGAACGTGTCCAGAGGAGGGCAACCAAAATGGTCAAAGGCCTGGAAACGATGCCTTATGAAGAACGGCTAAGGGAGCTGGGCATGTTTAGCCTGGAGAAGAGGAGGTTAAGGGGTGATATGATAGCCATGTTCAAATATATAAAAGGATGTCACATAGAGGAGGGAGAAAGGTTGTTTTCTGCTGCTCCAGAGAAGCGGACACGGAGCAATGGTTCCAAACTACAAGAAAAAAGATTCCACCTAAACATTAGGAAGAACTTCCTGACAGTAAGAGCTGTTCGACAGTGGAATTTGCTGCCAAGGAATGTGGTGGAGTCTCCTTCTTTGGAGGTCTTTAAGCAGAGGCTTGACAACCATATGTCAGGAGTGCTCTGATGGTGTTTCCTGCTTGGCAGGGGGTTGGACTCGATGGCCCTTGTGGTCTCTTCCAACTCTATGATTCTATGATTCTATGATTCTATGAATTTCTTCTATCCTTAATTATTATCAAGAAAACTGAACACCCCAAAACATAGATCCTTTGTTATTATACTGCAGTCTAAGAACTGGCATTGTATCTTCTCTTGTTGTGTTGCAACTGTGAATAAAAATGAATTCCCTTTTTCAAAAAGGAAGAAGGAAAAAATATATATTTAGAATTCATGGGTTGGATCTAGCCTAACAGAGCATTCTAGGTCAGGGGTCAGCAAACTTTTTCAGCAGGGGGCTGGTCCACTGTCCCTCAGACCTTGTGGGGGGGCCCAGACTGTATTGGGGGGATGAATGAATTCCTATGCCCCACAAATAACCCAGAGATGCATTTTAAATAAAAGCACACATTCTACTCATGTAAAAACACACTGATTCCCGGACCATTCGCGGGCCAGATTTAGAAGGTGATTGGGCTGGATTCGGCCCCCGGGCCTTAGTTTGCCTACCCATGTTCTAGGTCACCACTCAGTCCATCACACTGAAGGGATTTTGGATGAAGCATAAATTTCACTCCCCTTGACTCTGCCAACAATAGGTGGTGGGGACCACCCAACAGCTCCTTGATGAACCTGCAGAAACTGGAAATGGACAAAAGCTACAAATGATGTATAGCCAGCACAAACCACTGGGGTTTCTGGAGTGGGGAGAAACAGAGCTTGACCAGTAGAGCATCTGCTGGATCCTAATCTGCTGATAAATTGTGGCAGGGCCTGATCCAGGCTTGTTTGCAGCACCAGCTTGAGCACTGCCAAAGAAGCAAGACAAGATTTTTGTGTCCCTCTCCTTTTGCCCTGGCTAGCTTGAGAGATAGGGCTGCAAATGTGGCAGTGACTCTGCCACTCTAGCTAAGCCCTGCAGGTAGCTGCCCTGGCAGGGTTAGGGTTACATCCTGAGTTACATTCAGAGTAGATCCATTGGAAGCAGCTAGATTTGAGGAACCCAAGTCCTATTGTTTTCAGTGGGTCTGCTCTAAGTATTACTAAGTCTGGAATTGCACCTTAAAAAAAAAAATGTTAGATGCAAATTGTTCAAGGTGCTAAAGCAGTGAAGACGACGTGTGTGTTGTATACACATTTTTTAAAAATATATATGTGTGTACACATATGTGTGTTTCTAACATTTACACCAGTAGAAATGCAGCAATTCTATTTACTGATAACATTAAGTAGTGTCTTCAGAAGGTGTGGTGAATCTTTTGCCTTCTAGATGTTGCTGAACTACAATTCCCATCATCCCTGACCATTGCCCATGCTTGCAAGGGCTGATGGGAGCTGTAGTTCATCTCCATCTGGAGGGCCAAAGGTTTCTTCAGTGATACATCTGGTTATGTTGGCTCTGATGGAAGAAAGCTCAGGCTTGCAGTAAGTAATTGAGATGTTTGGATGGGCTCTGAAAAGTCTCAGATAACTAGCCAGAACTACCACAGTAAAGTTTTGTGTATGTGTGTAAAGTTTGTTCTCTGGAAAGATGACTTTCCCCCATTAACTAGCCCTGAGAAGCACACTGTAGCAACTCCTCTTATTCTGTTGAAGGCATAGCTGGTTCATTGGGTAATGCAGGATAGAGTGGAAGGATAATATGGACAACATAGAAGTTTGAGGCATCACAGGAAGAAAATGGAAGGGGGCAAGAGTATTATTAGCCCAGAAATGGAAACAAGAAGAAATTCCGACGAAAGAAGAATGGCAGACAAAATTAATGGACTATGCAGAATTGGACAAAATGACAGGAAGGATTCGAAACCTGCAGGACCAGAGATTTACAGAAGATTGTAAGAAGTATATGAATTATTTGAAGAGCAAATTTTTTGTAAGGAGAAATATACGAAGTGGTACAAAGTATAAAAAGATAGAGATATGAGTTTGAAATGTAATAGGGAAGATAAGAAATGTACACTGAGAGATTAGATTGGAAAATTTTCAGACAGGATTCATGGAAGTCAAAAATTTGAATAAGATGCAAAAGTATGTTTAATTACTGTTGAAAATGATATGTTAAAAAAACTAATTAAAAAAATTATATTACAAAGAGGGAGAAAATGGCAGGGTCAATGGAAAAAAATGATGAAGGATCCTACCTATGGTACTCCCCTAGTTATGGCTGCCTGCCTTAACTAGAACAATATTCATTTATCTATTTATTTGCCCCATGGATCTATACACAAAAGGAAAAATGTGTATTAAAAGTCTTGAATACATTTTCTGCATTTAAACAGCAGTGCTCCAAGTTGGACAAATCCTTGCTCCATTTTCCCCCATTGGCCATTTATTTGGGCAAATATTAACAACCCCCAGTCTTATAACTTAACACATCATGCTGGCTATTGATTCAGCTAGCCATGAAGAGTAATGAATCGGTTTGCTGGGATTGTTGTTGTGCTTCGGGACCTGAAAGTCTTCAGCAAAAGCCACCCCACTGAGAAGTTTCATGGCATGGTTTCAAAAGCCTTTGTTGGCATCATCCTGCGAATTACACTCCCCCTTGTCATATAAGAGTTTGGTGCGGTAGGTGATTCATCTATATGGAGCGCTCCAGCAAAATGATTTATTTTAATTTTTTTTGTTCACGTAAAGTGTTCATAATGGGTTTATCCCTGCTCAAAAAACTACCTCGTAAAAGTCATATATCAGACTGAGTCAAAGCCTTACAGCAGGTGGCTTTATAATGAGGTTGATGACTAACCATTTCAAATGATTCCTTTCCTTTCCTTCCAACTTGTCAGAAGAGACAAACTATCCATTAGGAAGCATATTGCCCAAGAATTAGTTAATGGAGGCATTTGATTCCATACAAGTCACAGGGCCTTTTGTATCTCTATTCCCATATGAGCTAAATGGCTTTCACAAAGCAATGACCAAAGTATTCTTAGATCTAATTCTATTCTAGTCACCTGCTTGAAATTGTGAAACCAAGGTAGCAGCTATCCAGAGATTCTGAAACATGTACAAGATTATTCTGTTCCTTCATTGTGTGTCCCTTCATATTACGCTACTCCCTCGCTGTCATGTATACATGGCCTGCTGCAGAGATTCATCCCTCTCAAACCATCACATATCAATGTGCTGAACAACAATAAAACAACTGGCATTGTCACCCCCCACAAAAAGCCTCTGCTTTCTTACATGTGGGAGGTTGTAAATCACAAGCTGTGGGTCATAAATTCAGCCTTTTTTAGTTGTTGAGTTGCTATCACTGTTGGAATGCATAAGAGCAGTTCTTCTTCAAATTTTGCAGTTCTCCAGCCAGTGCATATATTAGGGGAACATGAGTGGATGTACTTGTGAACTTAGCATACAAAAATTCATTGTATTGAGTAAAATTCAATATATTAGACAATCCTGCGCACAAAGATGTGTATATCAGAAGCATGCGCTAAAATGCGGATTCATGACAACTGGGGAAAATTACAATGCAGTGAACTGAAGACTGAGGAAATGCAAAACAGAAAGAAACTAAAATTTTCAAAATTGTCCATCCTTTGTCTTTCCACCTCAGTTTTATGTTCCCTCAGCTACTACCAAAGTTATCTAAGTATTTATGCTTGCATAGGATTAGGCCAATGTTTTCTAAATCTCTCAAAGCTGATGCACACCACAAATCTTTTGTTTACAGTACAATTTATATTTTTATTTTATATTATTTATTTTACTATTTTCTTTTCTTTTCTTTTCTTTTCTTTTCTTTTCTTTTCTTTTCTTTTCTTTTCTTTTCTTTTCTTTTCTTTTCTTTTACTTTTACCCCACCCATCTGACTGGGCTGCCCCTGCCAGGCTGGGCAGCTTCCAGCAAATATAAAAACATATAAAAACGCAAAACATTAAAAACTTCCCTATACAGGGCTGCCATAAATAAATAAATGAATAAATACATAATTTTGTACCCCCACCCATCTGACTGGGTCACTTCTAACACATATAAAAATGTATTGAACCATTAAACATTAAGGTTACATAGTTACTCATCTCCTTGACATCAGATGGGAGGGCGTTCCACAGGGTGGGTACCACTACCGAGAAGGCCCTCTGCCTGGTTCCCTGTAACCTCACTTCTCACAGGGAGGGAACTATCAGAAGGCCCTCGGAGCTGGACCTCAGTGTCCAGGCTGAACAATGGGGGTGGAGACGCTCCTTCAGGTACACTGGGCCGAGGCCTGTCTGCTCAGAAGTTAAGCCCATTGAGCTCAACAAGACTTATTGACAGGTATGTGATAGGATTGCAGCCTTAAAAAAGTCTACTTGAAAGTATGCTCCTTTGCATTCCATGAGGCTTACTTCCAGGTGAGTGACTATAGGATTGTGGCCTCAGATACTTCATTTCTCATAGGAGGTTATGCAAATTTATTTACGGATGTATTTGATTTTTAAAAAGTGCATTCTACCTTCTGATATGAACAGGGGCTCCTTAGATGTCCTATAATTTAAAAGTACAAATTGCAAAAAAGAGAGTATATAATACAATAAATATCAAAAAGTGTAAAACCAATAGAATAGGAACCAGCATAGATTTTGCTTCAAAATAGACTTTGTTCTTTTGGTATGAGTACACCAGATACAATATATCATATAATTTTGGACTGTCTTCTCTTCAGTGCTCTTCAGAGAGACCCACTGGCAACTCCTTTGAAACTTAAAGTATCTACTTGCAAAGAATTTGTAATACAATATCTGCTGAGGGATGATATTCCCCAAACTACTGAGATTTCAGGATATTTAGCTGAGATTTTTAAAGTCAAATTTAAAACTACTTAATTTTAAGTATTGTGTCTTTTATACATTTTATGTGTTTAATATGTCTGGATTACCAATGTTTTATGGGTGGTTTTTATCGTCTAAATTATGTCCATAATGGCTGAATGAATGAGTGAATGAGGAACCAGCATGTTAAGACCTGAACTGTGGTTTTCCAGATGTTTCTGGATTCCAACTCATATCAGCCCCAGCCAGCATATCCAATGGTTAGGGATGATGGAAGCTGGAGTTTATCAACATCTGGAAGGGCACAGAATAACCCAAACAAACATGGCAGTGGGGAAACAGCACGGAAATTAAGGTGTGTGGAAATAAGAAAAAAAAGATTAATGCCACTTCAAAAGATCATAAGAACCTTTCTAGAGTGGGAACTTCAAAATACACTAGTATCCTCAACAAGGAAGGCAAAATATAGAACAAGACCTGTGATGTTCAGTGCAGTGGATGGTCAGATTATTGGATCATATTTATGGATTAGCCATTACTGGATGAGCCATTGTTAGTGTGTAAAATTTAAAAATAACTTCAGGTTCTGACTATAACAGGTCTTTTCTCTCAGTCCTTTCCTTTCCCAGCAGAATCTATTTTCTGTAACCACAAAAACTTGTAACATCTATTTTATCTTAGCTAGCAAAACATTAAACGCATCAGTGCTTTACATCTTATGCATTTGTCTGCAATAAATTAGCATAGCTTGCAATGTTAAATTTAATTTCTGAATGATAATTATTCCCCCCTCCTTTCCAATCTCCCCTTTAGAAATATTAAAACATGCAGTGGCTTGCTTTTTATTCTGGCAAAAAAAGAGGACTTCAATTTATATAAAATAATAGTTCTATTGAACCATAAAATTCTACTGGAAAACCAATAGGGGATGGACATCGTGTTGGAACAAAAAAACAGTCCAGAGATGCACTTTCAAAGTTGAGCACCTGCTGTAAAATAACCATCTGTGTGTAACTGTAATTTAATTATAGGTTCATTCCTTTTGTGTACACTGGAAGAATCTCATAGGTCTTCCCCATTTGGTCTGCAATCAACTTCTGGCATTTTGCAAAAGCAACAGACATGTTCTCTTAATAACACCTGCTAACTTCATCTCATTCCGGTTTCAGTAAATGGCTTCTGGGATTTTGCAATGGTGGTTGCAAGATTTTTTTTGATGGAAAAAAAAATATGGATTCAAAGCCTACATTAACTAATCATGTGCCTTAAGAAACTGTTGGCGTTATTGGCAGAGGCATCACTAATGCACTCATCAAAAATTGTTATATACCAGATGCATTAAATCTATCTGTCATCTAGTCTTTGTTGTACAGCACGTCACAATTTTAGGTGCTTCATTCATCATAATCATCAGCACCAGCATCATCATGGATGAGGCATATTGGAGGGAGGGGAGCTTGGGCTGCAAACTTTCCCATCTCAATTTCACCATTTTGGCTTGCAGTTGATGGGGAATCCTTGGCTGAGAGTCACTTGTAGCCAAAGACCCTGGCACAATGTTCTCTAGCTGCAGCTAAGACCCCCCCCCCCCGAGAGTGTAGGAATTTGCAGAGCTTTCTATCAAGCCCTAAGGTATCCCACTGCAAATAGCTGGTGCATCTGAGGAGAGAACCTACAGGGCCTCAACGTCCTTGGATGAAAGCTTCAGCTGACATTCTTTGCAGCCAAGAAGACATCACACACAGGACTGTTTTGGTGGATTGAAGAATAATTTATTATGATGTAAGCCACTTGGGTATTGTGTAGGGATCAACATTATTTTCATAAATAAAATGAATAATAAATTGGCGGATGTAGTGGGATACGCTATTAGTGAGATTGCATTAGGTCTTTTGAGTCCTCTGGTTCATGCTTTGCAGCTTAGCTGTCACGCCTGCAAAATGCTTGAAAATATCCTCTGTTTATACAGTCCCAAGCAGATGGCAAAGCCAAGAGGTTGATGGAGTCCTCAGTGAGTCACCCGACGCGGGTGGAGGGTTATAGAAAATGGGAATGGGGTTCAGCAAAGTTTTGCCAGATGGAGAAACCTTTTTGGAACTGCTGTGGAAGGAGGTGGGCTCCTAGGATTTCTGATGTCAGAGTTAGCCGTTTAAGGGCTTCCTGTCTCCAAAGGCAAGGCAGTGCTGGCACCCACAAGCATAGGAAGCAAGTGTCGAAACAATCTGTTGTAAGGCTCTAAAGCACATCAACTGTTTTGTACCATAAAGGTTTCATTCAACAGGCACGTGTAGACAAAAAAATTAAGCAAAAATTGCTCATTGACTCTGCTTTAGCACAAAGCTGCTTAGGTGAAAGTTATTTAGCTTTTCTTTGACATCAGAGCAGCTAAGCCAGTGGCACTCAGAGGGACCCTGACGGATCAATCTGTCCAAGCAGATCAACTTCCCAGCATACCCTGGGAAGAGGGGTTGCTTGTTAAATCATGCTGGGAATTGTTGTTCTGTGAAGGGAGCAGGAGCCTCCAAACTACTCTCAGCACAAACTACAGTTCCTTGGATTCTTTGTGGGTAGCCATGACTGTGAAAAGTGCCATGATAGCATCAATGGTGTACATGTGGCTGGCATCAAGCACATTAGTCTGCCAGAGATGTTGGAGGAAGATATTACAAGAGTGAAAAGATCTGGGTCAAGAAATGAAAGCAGGGATTTTTGAGATGACTCCCAAGCACATGCTTTGCGTGATTTACCACTCTAAAATATCACGAAGGTTGTGTTTGTTCAAAATGAATGCAGACATGATTCAAACCCTCCAGATTGTGAACAAACTAATTTGGAACATGTATGGTTATCAGGGGACAGCTCTGTTCAATGGGATACCACCCTATTCCAGGTTTTTCTCATAAACAGTCGTACCTTGGATCCCGAATGCCTTGGTACTCGGATGTTTTGGCTCCTGAATGCCGCTAAAAACTATGGAGAGACCTGGTCTGAATACAGATATTGGATTCATGTTCCATTAAAGGTAAAGGGTAAAGGGACCCCTGACTGTTAGGTCCAGTCGTGGACGACTCTGGGGTTGCGGTGCTCATCCCGCTTTATTGGCTGAGGGAGCTGACGCACAGCTTCCGGGTCATGTGGCCAGCATGACTAAGCCACTTCCAGAGAATCAGAGCAGCACACGGAAATGCCATTTACCTTCTCACCTGAGCGGTACCTATTTATTTACTTGCACTTTGATGTGCTTTCAAACTGCTAGGTTAGCAGGAGCAGGGACCGAGCAACAGGAGCTCACCCGTCTCTGGGATTCGAACTACCGACCTTCTGACCGGCAAGTCCTAGGCTCAGTGGTTTAGACCACAGCACCACCTGTGTCCACATGTTCCATTATACATACTAAAACTAATTTTGGTCATCTATCCCTTTAAAAATGCCTGTGGAACCAACTGCCATAACAGTCACCAACAGTTATAAGGTTGAATCAACCTCTGCTTCAGAGTATTTGCTGAAGTGTGTATTACACACGAAAGATCATACCTTGAAAGTTTATATTTAATTGATCTTTAAGGTGCTACTGGAATTATTAAAAAAAGATTTTTTTCATCTTTCATCTTGTTATTTATTATGACTATGACAGATCAACATGGCTATCCACCTGAATCTGGTTTGTGAATGTTCTTTGGAACCCAATGTCCGATGGGGCTTCTGATTGGCTGCAGGAGCTTCCTTCAGCCAGTTAGAAGCTGCACTTTGGTTTCTGAACTTTTTGAAAGTTGAATGGACTTCCGGAATGGATTCCATTCAACTTTCAATGTACGACTGTATATATGAGGCGGGTGGGCAGGAGAGAGATATTAATAGTAGTTCCCCAAATCCCATAAACTGCAGAGAGATGATGCAACTTCTCTTTTGAGCATTTTGGATATCAGGATATAAATGTCTTAAATAAATAATAGTAGCATCAAAGCATTGACTGATATTTCACATAGAAAGGTGCACCAACTTTATTTCACATGCATTGGCCACAATCTACAACACCCTTGACAATGGAATTAAGAAAGGCGAGGAAAAGCATTTTGTAATCCTGCATAAGCTGAACCTCATAGAGAAAAGTCTAGACATCCAGAACTGAGGAGAGAAATATCATCTTAAACATTAGGCAGGTTGAGACATGAGTAAAATGTATGCAAAACTCACTGACTGCTTATGACACCTTTGGCAATTGCTGTCCTCAGCAAGGCTGCCACAGACTCTCAGGGGACCGCCAGAATTGTCTGAAAGCCTTTGACTTTAGGAACTATGAAGCCACAGCTAGAGGTTTTGATGTATTCTTGACATTTAGCCAATTACATTTCCAGACACAGTCTGACAAAGTGATTTGTATTTTTTTGTTTCCCATTTACAAGTAACATGGTCGGGACATTAAGATATTGGTGTGCTAGGTGGCAGACAGCCCGCAATAAAATGTTTGTTAAATTACTGAGGAGAATACTACCCTGGAAATGAGTTGGTTGTGAGATGGACAATGTTAAGCTGGAGATGTGCCTTGTTTTGAGATATGGGCACGCCCTTGAAAGTTCTAGGCCAGTGTTTTCATCAGATTATAAAATAGTTTCTCTTTCCCTGTAGAAAGGGAAGTTCATAGCAGGCTTCTTCTCAAAGTGGGTTTCCCTCAGAAGAGAGGGAATTCTGGTTGAGATGTTATTGTTACTAATATTCAGGGGGAGTTTTTCAGCCAGAACTCAACAGAACTCAGTTCAGGTACCTCTCATGTTATGGGGTTAGAAAATGAAATTTTTAGAATTCTCTTTGGAAACACATGGTTGTGCAAGGAGTTTCCCCAATATATTGTTTAAAAAACCACTACATTCACAATCTATTAAAATTTTATGTAACATTTCTAAGGTTATTGTCAGGGAACTGCCATCGGAAGAGCAGGTGGTGGAAGGGCTCAAGGAGGTTAGGAGAGACTTAACCGCAGAGGAGGGAACCAGCAGGGGGAGAGAAGGAGCTCCGAGGGAAAGGGAGTCGGAGGGATGGCTCTGGGACACTTCTAGCGAAAACAGTGAGGAGGTTTCAGGACCTCCTATAGGGACACCCACACCTCGCCGGAAACTGTCACGCCGAGAGTCCAGAAGACGCGTTTCCGTTAAGGAGCTTTTATGTTGGAAGAGATTCCGCAAACGCCCACTGTCGGATTCTGCCAGCGATTGAGGGAGCTATGCTTAAGGGGCTCCGCTACAGACAGAGCTTTGCTAATCTGGGCAAACTCTGAGGGACTAAGCTTTTACGCACAAGCAGCTCATCATCCCATCACAGTTATATTAGTTCTGTATTATTTGTTGGCATTTTCACAATTTCAAGAAGGGATGTGTGTGTGTGTGTGTGTGTGTGTGTGTGTGTGTGTTTGAGAGAGAGAGAGAATTTTAATTACAGAAGCAATTAAGAAGATCCCAGGAAATACTTATAATGAGCTAGAGTCGTATGCTTTAGTGTCACCCCAGAGCATTAAAGCACCTGCCATATGGTCTCTTTAAAAATTGTATCTTTGCCTTCTGAATGAAGGAAGGGAATGTATTAATTTGTAGAGACTTTTAAGATGTATGTACCTGTGTCTGAAAATGTGAAAGGAATGTCAATTTTCTCCACCACCCGCTGCATAAAGTTTCAGCTAGGAATGCAGTAATGTCTCAAAACTAGGCATAATTCTAAATTCATACATAGATAATCGTGGGTTTTTTCCCTTTCAGAATAAAATATTTATTATATAATATTCATAGAATTATTTATATGCCACCTTTTGCGGGCAGAGCCCACTCAACATGCTCACAGTATCAACAATAATCTACAAACAACAAAGGCAGTGGTGTTAACCATTAAATAATATTAGTGGAACAGCTAACAAAGTTATCCACTTTAACATAGTTCTCTAGAAATAGCCTTATTCAAGCAATGGTAGTTTGGAAATAATGGGTTGTAAAATGCACACACACACACACACACACACAGAGAGAGAGAGAGAGAGAGAGAGAGAGAGAGAGAGAGAGAGAGAGAGAAGATGGTTTTGAGGCCAAACACATCTCTGTGGAGAGGAAGCTGTACAATACAGAGCCACTAGAAGCCTCGTTTCTCATGGCTGCCCAAATACAGATGGCATTTTGAAATTTCCCTTGAACTTTTCCTTCCTTGCTGGTCATTAGAACAACTTATAACTAAGAACTTGAACACGAGTTTTGCTTATTTCCTCCTCCTTCCCATTCCATTTTAACTTTTGTGCCATATCCTTTTAAATTGCAAGCCCACAATTCACAGATGCAGGAATTCAACAAAATTTAGAAGTCATAATGAAAAATGTACTTTCGGACTAAGAAGAACAGACAAATGTTTAAGATAATTATTTAAAAGCTAGTTAAATTATTAGTTTGTTTAGCATAAATAGATGGATACATGTATAGAACAGGGTGGTGGTTGTTTTTTAAGACTAATGTTTACTTGCACGAATTAAGGATCCTGAAAACACCCCAAGTCAACATAATTTTCTTTGAAAATAATGGGGATGCATCAGAGTAATCCTTGGTTTGTTCCTATACGGCAGCGTAAAACCTACTTGTCTTTTATGTAATTGGATTCATTAAATATTTTGTCACTAAAAACTACCTCCCCAGGGAGACTGGTTCTAAATGAATGTTATTAAGAAAGAGCAATTCATTTTTACTCCATTAGCCGAGTCCTTAGAAGACACCCCCCCATTAATTCCTCTCATATGTCTTCTGACATTTGGATGTGAAACCAGATGCAGACAGGACATTCTGGATCACAGCAAAGGGGCTCATGCAAGTACTGACCTTGCCCACTCTATACCACAAAACATTCCAGGTTAGAAACCACAAAGAAGTAAGGAGAAGGCAGGTTCTGTTGCTCACTAGAGTACTTCCTCTGCTTTCCAAATAAAGTACTTTCTGCACTACACATTTAAATCAGTATCATGCTGCTTTGAACAGCCATGGCTTCCCCCAGAGCATCCTGGGAACTGTCACCCTAAAATGGCCTCAGCCCACTATACCTGAAAGAGCGTCTCCCCCCCCCCCATTGTTCAGCCCGGACACCGAGGCCCAGCTCCGAGGGCCTTCTGGCGGTTCCCTCCCTGCAAGGTGAGGATACAGGAAACTAGGCAGAGTGCCTTCTCTGTACAGTGGTACCTCAGGTTACAGATGCTTCAGATTACAGACTCTTTAGGTTATAGACTCCGCTAACCCAGAAACAGTACCTTGGGTTAAGAACTTTGCTTCAGGATGAGAACAGAAATCACACGGCAGTGGGAGGCCCCATTAGCTAAAGTGGTACCTCAGGTTAAGAACAGTTTCAGGTTAAGAACAGACAAACGAATTAAGTACTTAACCCGAGGTACCACTGTAGTGACGCCCACCCTGTGGAACACCCTCCCTTCAGATGTCAAAGAGTTAAACAACTATCTGACCTTTAGAAGACATCTGAAGGCAGCCCTCTTTACGGAAGTTTTTAATATTCTGTTGGGAGCCACCCAGAGAGATCATAGAATCATAGAATTGTAGAGTTTGAAGAGATCATGGCGGTCGTCTAGTCCACTCTCTGCAATGCAAGAATTTTTTGCCCAACTTGGGGCTCGAATCCATGTCCCTGAGATTAAGAGTATCATGTTCTGGCAACTAAGCTATCCAACTTTTCCTCTCAGACATCTACAACTGCCCATCATTTGCTTGCTTGTTTTATTTAGCAAAATTGATATGTAACTTGATTGTAAGAAGAAGAAAAAAAACCCTCTAAGCGGGTTACAAAAATATAAAACAAAACATTAGTGTTGTTGATTAAAACATTCAAAAATCGGCATTTGAAAATATACAAAAGATGATTAAAATCAATAGAAGCTAAAAAGAAATAAAACACATGTAACTTCTGGAAAGGCTCGTCTGAACAAAAATGTTTTAAGCAGGCACCAGTGAAGGCAACTGGCAGATATCAAGAGGCAGGGAGTTCCAAAGTCTAGGTGCTCCCGCAGTAAATGATCAATATAATACAAGGATGGAACAAGTATTATGTGGTACCTGCAACAGTGCCAGTTGCACAAATGGAAGTGGATGAATGTATATATATATGCGGTAAGGTGATCTCTCAAGTAAACTGTTCTCAAGCTGTTAAGGGCTCTATTTACAAATAATAATACCCAGGGCTTTTTTTTCCCAGCCCAAACTCAGTTCCAGCACCTCTCAGGTGTGTGGCATTGCCATTCTAAGGGAACAAGGAGGCATTCCTGGTGAGTTCTGGCACCTCTTTTCCTAGAAAAATAGCAACGGTAATACCTTTAACTTCACCAGGGAGCAAATGGGCAGTGATGTTATATGCGCACAAAGTCTCACTACCCAGAATTCCCTGGGAAGAAGGATTGATTCCTAAACCAGACTGGGAATTGTAGCTCTGTGGGGGTAATAAAAGTAAAGGTAAAGGGACCCCTGACCATTAGGTCCAGTCGTGACCGACTCTGGGGTTGCGGCGCTCATCTCGCTTTATTGGCCGAGGGAGCCGGCGTACAGCTTCCAGGTCATGTGGCCAGCATGACTAAGCCGCTTCTGGCGAACCAGAGCAGTGCACGGAGTGGTACCTATTTATCTACTTGCACTTTGAGGTGCTTTCGAACTGCTGGGTTGGCAGGAGCAGGGACTGAGCAACAGGAGCTCAGCCCATCACAGGGATTCTAACCGCCGACCTTCTGATCAGCAAGTCTTAGGCTCTGTGGTTTAACCCACAGCGCCACCTGCACAAACTGCTGTTCCCAGGATTCACTGGGGGAAGCCATGAGTGGTTTTAATTCATAACATTACCTCCGTCATTTTGCACTTCCAACACATACTTGACTTGGTTTTATACGTTATGACTAGCTTATTTGGCATTAATATCATCTGTATATATATATATATATATATATATATATATATATATATATATATATATATATAGTATAACAAGCAGTAAATGACTTCAGGTTCATTATTATTACCCTTTATTTGTCTGTCTATATCTATCAGCTGTCTATCATCTCTCTCTCTCTCTCTCTCTCTCTATCTATCTATCTATCTATCATCTATCTATCATCTATCTATCTATCTATCTATCTATCATCTATCATCTATCAATCTATATCATCTATCTATCTATCTTCTGAAACATGGATGAAAAAGGAGCAAGGGGGGGGACTGAAGGAAGAGGGACAGTGTCAGAACAGAAATTGCCACCTATTAAAAAAAGGATCTTTTAAAAGAAGCTTGTCCATCAGCAAAACAGCAGCATCCTTGTATTCTCCCATGTTCCCCCTCACATGCAGTATTTTCCTCTTCTTATTATTATCCTTATATATTGTGATATGTTTTAAATTATTCTTTTAGCTTGATGTCATATAAGACACTCCAATTTCCCAGGCTTTGACACCTGCACTCTTTGCAAACCTTTGCCCAATGTTTTTATTAACTCAATTTAATGGAACCTTTTTTTCATGGTGACCTTAAGAATTTAATAACTCTTCAATGCAAGGACAATACCACCTGCAGGCTCCACTGGGATTAAACTGCAGTAGCTCAATATGTCTGCAAGAACACATTAATGGGAAGCAGAAAAGGAGGGGGGGGCATCCCTCAGAAACTACACAAATAGGTCCCTTGGCCCTGTGGGTGGATATTATGAGTGGTTATGATGTCTGCTCCAGGACGGCGAACATAAAACACTGCGCTTCTGAGGCATGGGGGATGCTCACAGCTGCCTAATATTAATCTAACTTTGATCATGTCAGATATGCTAGCAAATGTCCCTTTCCACAGTGCCTCCCTCTCTGACAGACACTCTGCTTATCTTAAAAGATACAATCAATACATTATTAGTCAACAAGCTGACAGAGGCCCATAAATTAATCCCTTTCTGTCAATGCGGAAGTTACATTTTCTGGTGAAGCCTCATCCTCACAGTATGGAACAGAGACCATTTAATCCAATTAAGGTAGAAATGAACTCCAGTCCCTGCCCCCAGCGCACAACTTGGCTCTGTCCCATATATTTGAGTTCTTAAGCTCAAGAGCAGCAGGAGTGACCTTAGGGTTGTGTGTGTGTGTGCGTGCGTGCGTGTGTGTTCTTTTTGGTTCAGTCATTGAATTCCAAGGTTAAACTTTGAACCGACATGTTTGAAATGATAAATCAGCAGGTGGTACAGCAACAAAAGCGCTAGCGCATTTGCAAAGTACGGATTCAGTTTGGATGGAGGAACGCGTGTTGCAATTCCCGCACTGCAGGGGATTGGATTAAATTGCCTTTGGGGTCTCTTCCAACGCTACATTTCTATGATTCTATGTACGAGCATGAGTGTGCACACATGCACACAACCAGTAAGCATTCTTTCTCATCCATGTTCTTCTTTAACCTAACCAAAGGTGGCCAACTTTTCAACTAACCTGTGCCCCATTGCCTTTTCACAGCAACTTGAGTAACAGAAATTGGCTGGTGACAACATTCATGATATGAAAAGGTTCCTCTTCAGATCTTTGGGCTGCGAAAGGTAATCCTGGTCAGCTGACAACCATATGCCAAGTACCTATAAAAAGAAGGTGAAGGGGTTTCAGTAAGGATAGCTAATGCATGATTATTTTTGGAGAACTGGTGAGGTCACTGTAGATTGGAGGCAGGCAAATGCCCCCATCTTCAAAAAGGGGGGGAGGGGAATCCGGGTAAGTACTGACCGGTGAGCTTGACATCGATACCAGGAAAAGTCCTAGAACAGGTAATTAAACAGTTAGCACTTAAAAAAGGATGCTGTGATTACCAAGACCCATCATGGATTTCTCAAAAACAAGTCACGCCAGACAAATCACATTTCTCTTTTTGATAGTGTTAAAAGGTTGCGGATCAGAGGAATTCTGTGGACATAGTGTGTCTTGATTTCAGTAAGGCTTTTGACAAAGTCCCCTGTGATATACTTGTTGAGAAGCAGGTAAAATTTGGGGTGGATGAGGTAATAGTTAGGTGACTGACTGACTGACTGGCTGGCTGAACCCAGAGTATGCTCACTAATGGTTCCTCATCATCCTGGAAAAACATGACTAAGCATGTTCCACATGTTTATAAGCGATTTGGACAAAGGAATTGAGGAGCTACTCATCAAATTTTAGATGACACCAAACTGGGAGGGGTAGCTAATGCTGTAGAAGACAGCTTTCTGACAGGAAATGCTTTTTGACAGTAGAATGGACTCCCTCAGAAGGTGGTGGACTCTCCTTCCTTGAAGGTTGGTCATGGATGCTTTAGTTGAGATTCCTACATTGCGGAAAGTTGGACTACATGACCCTCAGGGTTCCTTCCAACTCTACAGTTCTCTTTTATACGTGACAATTTATTCCAAATACATAAAATGTTCCATTTAGGACACCTTGTACCATTATTTCGGTGGGATGAACATTCAAAAATATGCATAAAACCTGCCTGTGCTTTTAAGGACTTTGACAAGGAAAGGATGTTAACAGCCTCATGGCACGCAAAACACATAATTCTGAATCTTTGTGATAGTAATCCAATATAATGATAGCATGCATTAAGAAAGCAGGCTTTGATTGACCCTATTATTGTAGAGTAGTAGCAAGCAACAAGCACTTACTTGCATTTAAATCTTTATTGATAACAGAGAAAGAGACGGTGCACCTGCTTAACGCTATTTTTCTGTGAAGGGATGCTAGCAACACAAGAAGACCCATGCTGGATCAGGCCAGGGATCCATCACAGTGGCTAACTGGATGCCCATGGGAAACCCACAAGCATGAACTGAGTGTAACAGCACTCTCCACCTGTGATTCCCAGCCACTGGTATGCAGAAACATACTTCCTCCAACAGTAGAGGTGAAATCTAAATCATCTTGCTTTTAAGCATTTTTCTCTCGGCCAGAGGAGTGCAACTCTAAAAAACACGCAATATCATAGAACTTTAACTTTGTAGCCTGTTATAATGCTCTACTCCTTGGTCTGCCAGTCCTCTTACTTTATTACTATTGATTTTTATTTTTTTATTTCTGGAAGCGCCTGGAACCTGAAACCTACAGGACAAAATCCCATAACGCTTTACAAATGGTCAATAGGCATTAGGTCTACTTGCATTCAAGGAAGGTGTGTGCACACCACAATCCCACCCGATCCCCATCTTCATATATTTAGCACAACAGTCAGGAGGGAGATTCTGAGTGCTGAATGTGCTTAAAACCTCCATTCAGAAGGGGAGCCAGCAGGGATGATGCATTCTTGAGCTGTGGCAAAACCTCTCCTCTAATTAGTCAAATGCCTTCTGCAGTGGTGGCTGGTCTGTTAGGGCAAATGGGCCAACCTCAGGTTGCCTCCCTTCTTCCTTACAGATCTTTTCTTACAGTGTTGGTGCTGACCTTTAAAGCCCTAAATGGCCTTGGCATCTCCACTCCCATCACTCAGCCTGAACACTGAGATCCAGCGCAGAAGGCCTTCTGGCAGTTCCCTCACTGTGAGGTTATAGGGAACCAGGCAGAAGACCTTCTCGGTAGTGGCACCCATGCTGTGGAATGCCCTCCCATCAGACGTCAAGGAGTAATTATACAGCCTTTACAATACATCTGAAGGCAGGCCTGGATAGGGAAGTTTTTAATATTTGTTGTTTTATTATGTTTCTGTATATGCTGGAAGCTGCCCAGAGTGACTGGAGCAACCCAGTCAGATGGGCAAGGTATTATTATTATTATTATTATTATTATTATTATTATTATTATCATTACAAGGTGTGGCCAGAAAGTTCGGTGAATGGTTACAGAAATCGGACAGCGACAAATATTCGAACATTCAATCGGCATCGGAAACCCACGAAATGCTCACAATTGTGTACAGAGATGAAGCTGTAACTTGAAAGACAGTGTATGAGTGGTTTAAGCATTTCCGTGAAGGGCGGCAAATCATCGAAGATGACCCTTGGTCTGGCAGACTGTCGACGAGGAGAACGGCGGCAAATGTCGACAGAGTTTGTGAGTTATTGATGCAGGATGGCGTTTGTCCTTCTGAATGATGGTGAAAGAATTGCATATTCCCCGTGAAATCATTACTGAGGTTACTGTGTTGTCCCACCCTCCATATTCTCCCGATTTGGCCCAACCGAATTTCTTTCTTTTTCCAAAACTGAAATCTGCACTGAAAGGGCACAGATTTCCCAGCATTTCATACTTCCAAGCTGCTGTGATGAGGGAACTGAAAGCAGTACGAAAAGAGGACTCCTCTAGAAGTTTCCACTAATTCTACGAACATTGTATCAGAGGGGGCCTACTTTGAAGGCCTGTATGGTATGTATGCTCAAATATTTCTCACTGTCCAATTTCTGTGACCACTCACTGAACTTTCCGGTCACACCTTGTATTACCTTTCTGACCCTGCCTGTTAGCTTCCATTGCAGGACAAAACTAGCATTAGTTCTGCCTGTCATTAGCTCTGCCACCACCTAAGGTTGGGCTCTGCTTTCCACCCCAGCAGTCTCAATGGTCACAAGCCATCGCTTGTCTTCTGATGCAAAAGAGGCTTCTATTTTTCTGCTTCTTTCTCGGGACACATTGGAATTTCTTTATAATGTTGTTGAGCTTGCAGGTCAAGTTTACCCTGTCATTGTGAGGCGGCTGTGTGGCTGCTGTGCTTTTCTTTCTATTACACTCTTCTCTAGCAGCGTGCAGCCTCCCAAACAGCTTGGATGGGAAACCTCTTGAGAGCTCCATGTACACTGCTTTGAGCTTTTCCAATGATATGCTGTTTATAGCAAATTATCGTGCAGCTGACACTCAGCTTCCACCATCAGCCAAATTAAATACACATGCCATGTAGTCAGTTTTTCAATTATTGCAAATATTTGCATGGGGATGGTCAAAAGGCATTGCATCACAATTAATCTTCATTGTGCAAATACAAATGAACACAAACCATGAAAGGAGAAGATTAAACGCTAGCTATGCTGGTCAGATATGTTGTTCTGAACTGAGTTTTTCCCCTTTTCTTTTCCCTTTCTTGGAAGGTAGGCAACGCAAAGGGGTTGTACACATTACCAGCTTAAAATGGATCTTGGTCATTGTTTTTCTCAATTTGGATTGAAGCTGGGTATGGGTGTGTGTGGAATCCATCAAAATACAATATTTCAAAAGGCAGAAAATGATTGATGCAGGATAGATACAGATTGTGTCTAATCCTAGAATCCTAGAATCCTAGACCTTAGTTACCAGAAAAGTTGCTGTTACATTTATGCATGCAGAATTATTATCACTTTCACCTAGCATTTGCCCTTTTTTCTGTCATTTTCCCGTGTCATACTTGAACAACTTATGAAAGCGGTCCAAGTCTCAACAAAAAGATTTCTGTCAGTCACTTTTCACTTGTGTGCTATAAATAAATCACTTTGTGCCGAACAAGAAGAAAAGCAGAACCATTCCTACATCTCAGTGGAGATAGCTTGACACAATACAGGAGGTCGTAGAAAGGGCATCTGGAATATTATTCTCCCTCATATCTAAACAATATGTCCTTTCTTACATATATCGAAACCATAGTCTGCTATCTTCCTACAAAACCCCCTCCAAAATTATACTATTCCCAATATGTTTGCTCTGACATTTGAGTTTCCGTTAAGATTCACACTTTTGTCCTTGAAAAAGTGTCATTATTCTTTGCTGCACTCACCAATGGATAATGCTGCTGAATTTGGGCATTAAAATGGGGGGAAATTGTGTGTGTGTGTGTGTGTGTGTGTGTGTGTGTGTGTTGATACCCCACAATCTCCTTAGCTCACCTCTTTCAAACTAGACCACACAGTGTATCTACTGTTTAATGCTACTCCCATGACAATGCTGAGTTGATATCGGTACTGCACTTTTTTATTATTATCATAGCCTCTTATATCTCATTGTTCTAAATACATCTTAGCTGTGACAAGGAACAGGAAGAAAACAAATGTCTCATTGGTCGCATTAATTCCTGTGCCTGTATTCAGTCAGGGCCCCACAGAATGAAAGACTAAAACCGACAATTCAATTTCTTAGCCGCTTTTGTGAGGGACTTTAGCAAAGGCATCTGACAGATATAGAGGGAATATTTTTCAAAATGGAAAGAAATAGATTTTCTGCTTTGAGCCAATAGGAAAGTTTAACATGATAAATGATCTGATCCATGGCTTCTTTTCTATTATTTTAAGGAGGGTTTTTATATTTTAGTTTAACACCTTTGCAAATGGCTTTTCAGTCTCTTGGCATTTACTACGGATGCTACAGAAGTTAGGATTTCAACTCCTGCTTTTAAGTAGCAAGCTAGAGGCCTGGAAGATCAGTGGTTTCCTGTCCCCCTCCCTCGTTTAAATTTCTGGGTTTCGTTTGCCAATTCTTTCCCAAGAGTGTTCAGAACTATGTACGATTATGGCATGGCATGGTCATAAATAGCTGCCAATAAATCAGGTCTATCCAACAAGCAGTTCTATTCTCTATTTTTTAGTGGGGTTCAATCATACACTCAGCTTGCACAATTACAGGTGATTGATGCAACAAACCAGCTTCCCCAATGGTCTGGACTTTTGTCATAAGGAAAGGGATGGGGGACATGCACTTGAAAATGTGAGCTAATACTTGTTTTTAATATATCTAATCTCCCTGCAAGCAAATCGGAATAAATGCTCAATAAACAGGTGGTCTGGAGGCACCCTTAGACTGCATGTGTGTAGCACAATGGCCATGCATTGCCATGAGACATGAGGTAAATCTGTATCTGACTGGGTGGGCCTCAGACCTTCATGATAGTTACGAACACACACACACACACACACACACACACTACCCAGGACGTTCACTTTCAATACTACTAACTGCCCACTGTATTGTCCTCCTTAGCAACAGTAACCATGGCTCTTGTTCGTGGTTGAGCCCCATACTTCGTAACTATCATGAAGGTCTGAGGCCCACCCAGTCAGATATCATCTCAATATCATCTCAATATCATAGCTTCAATTTTTTTTAACAACAACCATTTTTCCACAATCCTTTCCACTGGGTAGTTCATTATATTGATCAGGGCATTAGAATTGGATTGGTGTTCTGAGGGTCATTCTGAAAGAATTCATATTGCCTCTTGGGCAAAGAACAAAAGAAGAGGGTTTTGCAAAGTACAGTGGTACCTTGGGTTAAGTACTTAATTTGTTCCAGCGGTCCGTTCTTAACCTGAAACTGTTCTTAACCTGAAGCACCACTTTAGCTAACGGGGCCTCCTGCTGTCACCACGCCACCGGAGCACGATTTCTGTTCCCACCCTGAAGCAAAGTTCTTAACCCGAGGTAATATTTCTGGGTTAGCGGAGTCTGTAACCTGAAGCGTATGTAACCTGAAGCCTATGTAACCCGAGGTACCACTGTAGAGACATGCTATTCATCTAAGGCTGTGGCCACCAGAATATTTAAGGCTGAAATAAGCAGAGAGAGTATGTGCTAAAGAACGATGGAGGGCTAAAGAGAAAATATGAGCATAAGGTGCGACGAAAAGTCTTGGACCACACCTGCATAATACATTTAAAGCAGTGCTAAAGCATTTTAATCAGGCATAGTTCCCCCCTCCCAAGAATCATGGGAACTGCAGTTTGGCAAGTGTGCACAAAGTTCTTGGGAGGCAAATATTATGTTCATGAAGCTACAATTCCCAGAGTGGTTTAACAATCAATTCCTTCCCAGACGACTCTGGGAATTAAACTCTGGGAATTAAAGCAGAACTCTGAGAATTAAAGCAGTAGCATGTCATTGCACACACCTCAATGATGGGCTCTTTAAGTCACCCTCAACATTTTACTCTCAGCTTGCTTCAGTTTTTCATCTCTAAAATGGGGATAGCTAAATTACCAGTGACGCAAGGGTGTGATGCTCAACGAGATGCATACTTTGGCAGAACTTTTACATGCAAATAAAAAAGCATTATGAATGACCATCTATGCTTTTATTTTGAATCTCTACAATTCCCCTCCCCCTTAAAGGTATCATCATTATTCACCCGCCCGTGGTATCCCCCCCTTCTTTTGTGCTTATAATAAGCTTAATTGCTCAGAGATGCATTGTGAAGTAGAACACTAAAAAAAACCATGGTGGCAATTTAACAGCAGTCATTTTTTAAAAAACAAACAAACCAGGGCTGGCTTATTTGGTAAATGAGAGAGTGTTCTGGCATTGACATATGCAGAGCAGGAACCAGCTTGAGATGAAAAATCCATTGATTCCTGAGTGACAAAATGCAGCCCAATGTAATTGTTCTGATAAGGCTGTCACTGATCTTGTTCACTATCTGAAATTCCAAATGAAAATGAAGGGAGAGGCATCTCAGGGCCTTAATGACAATTGAGTAAAATGTGCCAATGCAAGCTAATAATATACCTGCATGATACAGGCCATTAAGCACTCAACGGCAATGCTTCCTCAACAACAGAAACAAATGGAAGTGACATTTATGGTCAATGTGTTGTCTTATTAAGCTGTGTTAAATGCTCTTCAGAATAATTAATACACCTCGGAGCCAATCTTTAAAAAAAAATCTGCAAGTACCCTATCAGCCCCATCTTCTTTGCTGGTAATTACTTAAGCCAGCTTTGACTGAGCATTGGGTGGCCATAAGAACAATGGAGACAAAGGCAAGTTTTCCTTGGGGAGCTGTGGGAACGCCAAACATTTGAAGGCACAGATGAAGAATTGCTTCTATTGCGAAATTTAATAATATTCTATTATTGGAAGAAAAGAGGCGGCCCATCAGAGTTAAGTATGATGGTTTAATTGACACAGAAATGAAAAATGGCTAAAGGTATACATTAATACCTCCTCCCCACCAGAAATTAGGCATGAAAAAAGAGGGTTGCGCTCCACCCCCAAGGCTAAATTCATGGAGTGTGGGGTGATCTTCCTGGATATTGCAGCTGAGGAGGCAAGAGTTATCTTCACCCCACATGCAGTCTCCAAGAAAATCACCCCTTCACAATAAGTAGGCTTGGACGAAAGCTTCTGCTTGAAGCAATAGAAGGCTTCCTCCTAAGTCTAGTTGCAGTGGGGAAGAGGCCATTTTAGGGGCAGGGGAACAGATGGCGAGGGAAAGGGTAATCTGTCTCTCCATACTTGCAACATCTACAATTGTCTTTTGACACACACACATATATATAGCCTTATTAGCAATGATAGAAAGCGTCTTCCAAGCCTAATCGTTGTAGAGGTGGCATATTTGGTATTGGGAGGGTCAGAATTCACTGAATCATAGAATTGGAAGGGACCCTGAGGGTCGTCTAGTCCAATGCAGGAATCTCAGCTAAAGCACCAATGACAAATGGCCTTCCAAACTCTGCTTAAAAACCTCCAAGGATGGAGAGTCCAAAACCTACTGAGGGAGACAATTCCACTGTTGAATAGCTCTTACTGTCAGAAAGCTTTCCCTGAAGTTCAGTTGGAATCTCCTTTCTTGTAACTTGAAGTCATTGCTTCAGATCCTACCCTCCAGAGCAGGAGAAAACAAGCTTGTGACAGCCCTTGGGATATTTGAAGATGGTTATCCTATCTCCTCTCAGTCTCCTCTTGTGAGAGAGGGAAGAGTTGGGAAGAATTAACTCTCCCCTCTACAGCCGTAAATACTCTCGTGCCGTAACTCTTGGGCAAAAAAGTCTTGTGTTGGAGGCAATACACAAATGGCACACTACAGAGCTATGTTATGAAGACAGTTCAAGATGGCATTGGTGTAGCAACTATGCCAGCCTCTGGCAACATAGCACTTACCAGATGGCCCTGCTGGCAGGGGCTCAGGGGAGTTGCAGTCCTAAACATATTGAGGTTGCCAGGTTGGCAAACACTAAGCTAGTATTTCACTAGTTTCAATATTTGACCCAACATTGAACCCTCCATAGCCCCCTCAAAGTACAGCAGTCTGCCTCTAACCTGCTGCTTGCTTGCCTGGTGTGGAGATCCATTCACGAGGCTTCAGCAATGCGTAGGGAAGTCCTGGCACTCATAATTGGCTCCCTCCTTGCTTATCTCTCTTTGCAGTGTCACCTGCTCGACTCACTTTATTTCGATTGTGTTTTTATCATTCAATTCATCCAGCTGATTTACTCCCTGTGCCAATGCTTTATTCATTTGCTTCCTTTCCTTTTTTCCGTTCCTGTCGGAGTGGTTGCAGCCGTCCTCTTGGGCAAAACTTGGCTGTTAATATGCAGAGCATCTCACTTTGTAATCAGTACTTCTGAAAGGCTGTTACTAATGTTCTTGGAGGACTGCTACAAATCATGAATAAGTGGGAAGCCCTGCACCATTTCAGGTTGGTTCCCCTATCCTGTATATTAGATCATCTTTTATTTTGGGGACTTTGCACATTGACTTGTACTCCTGTGGCCAAATGAAAACCCAACTCATATATCTGTCATTTATCCCAAAATGAGGCTGCTGAATGAATGGTCTTCTGATGTGATTCAAATGCCCTTGTCTTTTGTGTCTGTTTATCTATAGGCGGTTCCCCACTCAGGCAACCACACACGCCGACATTTGCATCCCATAAAAAAATGGCAACATCTTGCTTATTTACATGTTCCCCTTAGACACATTCCCTTTTTAAAAGCCCTTTTGGTGCAGTATATTCTTTTATTGTCCCCCTCCAAGGGGATGTAAAAACAGTCTGATACTCTACTCTAGATTCTGTACTGCCTCAGACATAAGTACTGGGATCTTCCGTAATATTTAAAACATCCTTCTCTTGACGCAAAGTCCTTTAAAGCTCTTCCAAGTCCTTCATAAATCATTAATTAGCCGGTAATGCAGAGACTTGCAATGGGAGCATAAAACAATTCCAAAGAATACTGGAAGGTAACACTCTGGGCTTGCATTCTGGAGAGAAATCTCTCTTTGCCACCTGCATCCTGGCCGTGCCTTTACCAGGGTCCTCAGGGTTCCTTTGCAAGGGGAAAAGCTCTGAAGGCAGCAAAAGGCCAATGTTTGTGAGATAAACGTCAAATTGCACAGATTGCTATTACAGTGGTACCTCGGGTTACAAACGCTTCAGGTTACGGACTCCACTAACCCGGAAGTAGTACCTCGGGTTAAGAACTTTACCTCAGGATGAGAACAGAAATCGCGCCGCAGCAGCAGGAGGCCCCATTAGCTAAAGTGGTACCTCAGGTTAAGAACAGTTTCAGGTTAAGAACGGACCTCCTGAATGAATTAAGTTCGTAACTAGAGGTACCACTGTAGTGACACCTATCTGGTGTTACCCAAATAGGATGGTTCTTGAGGTTGGCCCTCTATAGAAGGCCCTGATACCCTCCAATACCTTTGATGAAAATAGGGACAACAACAACAATTTTATTATTTATACTTCACCCATCTGACTGCCACTCTGGGCAGCTTCCAACATATAGAAAAACACAATAAAACATGAAACATGAAAAAACTTCCCTTTACATAGCTGCATTCAGATGTCATCTAAAGGTTGTACTGTATAGTTACTTATCTCCTTAGCTTGTGGGTTGCATAACTCCATTTCTCCAATAAAAAATAAGGACATGCCCATGCCCTCCAACATTTCTCTGATGAAAATAGGGAAATCCTAAGGAAAAACAAGACATCTCAGGATCAAATCAGAAACCGGGACAGCTTTTGTAAATCTGGGACTGTCCCTGGAAAACAGCGACACTTAGAGGGTCTGGCCCTATTGTCGTGGATACTGCCTCCATTAGGGCCAAATTGTTTTTGTTTTTCCTTCTACCCTAATGTCCTATGGTGGGTTACAATATTAAAAATGGTTTAGAACAACTTACAAGAAGTGGTTAGGTTTGATCAAAATCCTCTAGGAGGATTCTATCCATTCTTAAGGACATCAGCCCTGAGTGCTCACTGGAAGGACAGATCCTGAAGCTGAGACTCCAATACTTTGGCCACCTCATGAGAAGAGAAGACTCCCTGGGAAAAGACCCTGATGCTGGGAAAGATTGAGGGCACAAGGAGAAGGGGACGATAGAGGACAAGATGGTTGGACAGTGTTCTCAAAGCTACCAACATGAGTTTGACCAAACTGCGGGAGGCAGTGGAAGACAGGCATGCCTGGCGTGCTCTGGTCCAGGGGGTCACGGAGAGTCAGACATGACTAAATGACTAAACAAGAAGAAGAAGTGGAAACACTTAAGTGCAGTGACCCTGGCCCCCGCCAACCTGAGATGCTCCAGAAGGATACCAGGGTCAATAGTATCAAAGGCCACCATGAGAATGAGTCTTGCTCCCCATGTCTCCTGATAATGTCATCAACAAGGGCAATGAGGAAGTTTCAGTGACCTGAGCAGACCTGACACCAGACTGGAATGGATCCAAGGAACCACTGGTGCATTATGTTAAATGTGTTATAGCATTAGCAAGCACCAACAATTGATGCCACAAATCCAGAAGGTGATCAGGATCAGGATGCCAGGGCTAAGGCTGGTTAGCTAAACAAATAGGAAGCTAAGAGGTGTGACTAGGGATGCCTCTCTATGCTTGGATGGATATTTGTCTTGTCTGACCTTGGGCTTAATTCTAACACTGCTTCGAAATGAACTTCAGAGATGTTTCATTTCCCTTCTTCTTCCTGGCTGTGATCCAGTCTCCATTGCTGATCACTTCCATCCTTTCCTTTGCATGCCCATAAAATGAAAACGGCAGCAGCCAGCGGCCCTATTTGTCACAGGGGAAACTTTTAAGGAGCAGCAGAAAACCTAGCTACACTGTATACCAAATACCTAGAATTAAACTCCTTTGTACAGCTGTAGGTGCAGACCAGTGTTTTCTTTCTTTTTCGACACAAAGACAGAAAATATCTCTCCTGTCGTACTGATGTTAAATTGCTTGTGCCTCTTACACACATACACCCGAAATATATATGTAAGAATATCATTTTGTCCTATTTCATCCCTTTGGGAATGTATTATCTAAGAAATGAGTTCTATTAAACTGATGGGGAAATGCCATTTTTTCCTCCTAGAGGATTAAATAATAGCACAAACAGAGATTTTAAAATGCCAATTAGGAATATATTTCACATTTACTTGAAAGAAGGGTTTGGTAAATCAAATGCTGGTCATGAATCTTACATCTAAATTGCATAATGTTGCTCTGGCAATTACATTAACATTTCTAATGCTATTAGCAGAACTGAATTGAAATTCTCAAGGGTCTAGTCAGACACTGGCTTCCCCCCTCAAGTTTCTATAGGTAAATGGGCCTTCCATTTGAGGAGAGTTCTCCCCCACCCCATGAGCTAAAACTTTGCAAGATAAGAATCAATGCAGCTTGGGAATGTTTTAAGATCAGTTTCAGAAAAAGCAAGGAGAAAATGGCTTACCAGGCAGCACATGAAAAGGAAGGAATGGGTCTATGTTACATTTTCCACAACTTATTGCAGAGGTTGTCCGTGCATCTGCTCACATCTGTTAAAAACCTTTGAATGCAGTGGTGGCCAACATTGCACTTTTTTTAACAGAGCAGGGGTGCTATGAAGCAATTCTCCAGATAGCTGTGCTCACCTTTTTCATTTCCCAGAATCCCACACGGGCTCAGAGGCACAGCTATCTGGAAAACAAGCTGGTGTAACTGTCTGGGGCTTTGCCATGCAATCTGTTAGAAAAGGGAGAGGAAATACACTGTGGCAGACTGCCACTGATGGGGCACAATTGTGGGCAGATCTACACTCATGGTTTATAACATTAAGGAAGGGTTAAGGGATGGTTTTGATAATGTAGATGGACACATGGCGACCTCCTTTTTATGTTCATAATGCGTTATTACCTTGTCTTTTTTATCGCTTAATTTTTGGCCATTTCATGCTGCTATATTGGTGAAACACCATTCATAAATTAAATTTGAAAGGCTGATGTGCAGAAAACAAAGGGCATGGAGGGAGGGAGAATTAAAATGTGCCCCCAGAGGGTAGAGCAGAGCAATGAGCGACGAGCAGCCAGGAAAGAAACAGTGTTTTGGAAAACGGTGTGACTGGGTATTACTTACATTTGACCAACCCCCCCCCCCCAAAAGGTAAAAAAGTTTTAATTAGCAAGGATGCCCTGTGATGTTTTAGAATGACATATCTAATATTGTTCTACTAGGTGGAAATAATGTTAGACAGAGTAGATCCAGCCCGTGTTTCTGGAGGGCAGACTGTGGAATCTCAGCCCTGTGCCCAGTAGTGCCACTGATAAGCACTGTGTGAGTTTCGCCTTCATTCCACAATTGAGCAGGCCACATATATGAAGTCAGAGGAAGCAGGTCATTAGAACCGGCTCTCTGCCAGTGTGTTGTCAGCTGGTTAGGTTGTGTATCCTGTGCCTTGAAAAGACAACAGCTCTTCTTTGCCTCGTCTTCCTCTGTCCCAGCTGGGCCAAATAGCTCCCTTTCGTCCCATCACCGTGTGGACATGTAATTAGTGCCATCCCCTAATCGCATCTTGACCTTGTAGGACTCTACTATTGTGTTCACTTTGCCAGGAACTAAATGTACTACTTAAGCACTATGACATGCAGATAATTATCTACTGTCTCTCAGAAGGTAAACATACGAATTTGTCGGCTTCTGGGCTTTTAACACACATTAGTCAAGGGCATGTCAGTGTTTTCTTTGACATGCAATATTTAGCGTGTCCGGTAGCATTGATGTTCATGATCTCTTCAGACTATACTCCAGAAATGCTTTCGGTTCATAATAATGTTTCCCTGGAGGAAGATATTCTTTGAGATTTCAATTTTTGGTGACCTTTAAATTTTGTGTGTGGATGTTCATGAGTAATGACCATTTCCAATAACCATTTCTCTCCCGGGATTCTGATATATTTTAGAAGTGTTGTATTTCTGAGTGCACATTCGGCATGTATTAAACGTATGGAAATGTCTAAAATACTGGTTGCTTATCACTGAGTCTGTATAAAGATCTCTGTTTAGTAGTAATAAAGCTGTGGCTTTTTACTGAAAATACAAGGTATGGCCTGAGGGTGCATGAGGCTGCCATCTTGTCAGAGCTAAGAAGGTCTGGGGCTGTTAAGTATGTGGTTGAGAAACAACTGAGTCACTACTAGGGATGGGAGATGTATCAAGACATCATCCCAAATTGGTTTGAAGTCCCCATCATGATAATTGCTTCATAATATTTGACATGGTGATAGATCGTGAATCACAATGTGTGTGTATGTGTGTGCTATGTAATGTGTGCTATGATATGGGGAAAACCGTGATGCCAGGCAGCACTTCTCTCATGATTCCTTCTGCCCCTGTTGCTTTGCACTATAAAATAATGGTTGCAACGATATGTTAAAGAGGAGAACTAGCCCCGCTGTACATCAGGGAGGGCTGTGTGGAGAGAGTCTCTTCCTTTAAATTCCTAGGAGTTTATCTCAGTGAAGACCTTACTTGGAAAATAAATACAACCCAGGTGTTTAAGAAAGCCCAACAGAGACTCCATCTCCTCAGAGTATTGCGGAAGAACGATGCCAATCAACATTTAATGATCTCCTTCTATCGGTCAACAATAGAAAGTGTCCTTTCATACTGCATCACGGTGTGGTATGCTGGTTTGACATCATCTGATAGGAAGTGCCTACAGAGGGTGGTGAATACAGCACAAGATATTATGGGCTGACCTGTGAATCCACTGGATGAAATAGCGGAAGAATGTTGCCTCAGGAGAGTGAGGAAAATTCTCAGGGATGATTCACACCCTGGCGGGCACTTTCTTGATCTCCTGCCCTCAGGCAGAAGATATAGAAGTATGATTACTTGCACCAACAGGGTAAAGAACAGCTTCTATCCATGGGCTGTTGGGCTGCTGAATGAAAAGATAACAACAGGGCAACTGACTTTCGGGTTCAGTGGGTGGGTGTCAGTAAACAAGGGGAATTAAGACTAAGAGAGCTGAGTGGGGGGGGGGTGCTCATGTAATCTCACTGTATACAAGTTGTACAAGTGACAATAAAGTATTTCAATTAAAGGTAAGTAAAAATATATCGGTTTTAGACTTCTAAGTAGTAGCAGTTGCCAGGACAACACCCTGTTTGCCTTTACATGGCTCCATCCTTATTTCAGACATCGTGATATTTTGGTATATCGCAATGGTGATATATTACAATGCTGAAAACCAAATATTTCCCAGCCCTAGAGTGGGGATAGCATTTCGCCCCTAGCTTCAGGCGGCAAAATGTCTTGTGCCGGCCCAGCAACAAGATGAGGCTACGTCTGCTCCAACCACATTGCAAGAAATGACCCGAAAGGTCTGTTCGGTGTGTAGAGAATCAAGCTCATCACATCCACAGTCCAAAAATAAACTAACATTCTCAGCCCCTTCCCCTAAAACCGGTGTCATGTTCTGTGGAGTCATTGCAATTTGCAAGCGCAAAGAAAATCCGCCGTTATCAGAACCCTTCCATTAACATGGGGTCTGAAAAGGCATCAAAGCGACTGCAAGAGAGTCAAAGTTGCAATTTATTTCTCCTCCCTGCTTTCTCAAAGGGGGAAAAAAAGGAGTCTATTTTCAAACGGTATATTGGAGAGCTCTGTAATGCACCTTTGATGTAAAGGACACTCCTTGCTATTTCTTCTGCCATTGTCGCTATTATATGTTTTGTGTTTCGAAACTAAGGTGATAGATGTCTTAGAAATCCCTTAGAGAAAGAGAGAGAATAATGAAGTGTTCTTATTTATTGTCACTGGCAGTTCTGTGGTTCATGGTGTGTAACCCAAATCGTACCTACACAGCTTTTTTATCTACAGGGACTTGAAGAGGTGTGGTGGTGGTGGTAGACTGTGAAGCACACATAAAATGAATAGGGCTACGAACTTTAATCAACTAAAACTTAACTTGATTAATTGGAGAAGGTCAGTTTTAATCACTGGTACTGTGAGCAGAGGACACATTCATTTGTTCCTTGAGCCTATCTTGGTTCTTTAACGGGAATGATAAAATACACACACACACACACACACACACACACACACACACGAGAAAGGTAGCCTTTTCCTTCTAGTGAATCTAAAAATTCATTGTTTCAAAAAATGTATCTCTAGATGAAAAAGGCATCTATGGGAATTCCTGCTTTAAGCTATAAAAAGCAGAGACTAAACTTGAAGCAAATCTACAGTGCTCACTACTGCTAACGATCAAGTATAGTGCTTAGCAATAGAAGTTTAAATTCACTGAAAGTTTAAATTCGTTGTCCTTTAAGATACTTGCCTCCTTAGGGAGTCTGACTTTCATAAAACTGCTTAGGGGGAAAGTTTCAGAAAGGTAAGCTTGTGCTACAGATCTAATTATATATATGTGTGTTTGTAGAAATTGGTTATAGAATATGCTCTCTGAAAACACATACAGCAGTTGTTTTATTTATGTGGCTCTATTGTAGTCTATTTTTATTGTTTTTATTATTATTTCATTTGAAAGTGATTTCACAATGCAATAAGAATATATATAAAATAATTGCATATATAAAAACAGTTAAAGACACCTGTAGATATGAAATCATTCAGTCAATATGCAACATATTATGCATAATTGTCAGAAAATGTAATAATTCAGCCTAGATAGGCACATTCCTCCAGGCCTATTGGAGATGTTGTATATCGACCTGGAAATGCACACAGTTCCCTCTTCAAGGAAGGATCATGTGAACAATAGCCAGTTATTATACACATAACTTACATTCCCTTTAACATATATACACACTATATTCAGAAAGCACTATGAAGCTTTTTGGATTCATTCATTCTCTTCCAACTGACAACAGAATCATAGAATTGTACAGTTGGAAGGGACCATGAGGGTCATGTAGTCCAAGCCTCTTCAATGTAGGAATCTTTTTGCCTAGTGTGGGGCTCAAACTCACGAGCCTTAGATTAAGAGTCTCATGTTCTACCATGGCCAGATGAAAAAAACAACAATGGCGCTCTCTAGCTTTTCATAGACAAGTGGAAATTTTAGTAGAGGTCATTTTTCCTACCCCTTCAACGTCACGTTGCACCTGATGAAACTCTTTCTTATATAACTATTGTAAGAAAAGAGTCATGTCCTCCTTCGCACCCAAGCCACCCTAGAATCACTTCTTATGGCCATCCAGTTTTAAAGAGGGGGCTCTGCAAATCATCCAGGAGCACAATGTACAGTGGTGCCCCGCAAGACGAATGCCTCGCAAGACGGAAAACTTGCTAGACGAAAGAGTTTTCCGTTTTGGAGGTGCTTCACAAAACGAATTTCCTATGGGCTTGCTTCGCAAGACGAAAATGTCTTGCGAGTTCCTGCGGTTTCCCCCCCTTTCCCCCCTTTTTCTAAGCCGCTAATCCGCTTATCCGCTAAGCCGTCAATGGGCTTGCTTCGCAAGACGAAAAAACCGCTAGACAAAGAGACTCGCGGAACGGATTCTTTTTGTCTTGCGAGGCACCTTGCAGGGATGTAAGGACACTTGTAATGTGGAATTATTTATGATAATTATGGTTATTTAATAGATGGATAAGGGTAAAAGATGAGGTAAACTTAAATTCAAATATGGAATCCATGGAGGGAGGGAAGGAGGTCCAAAGTTTCAAAAGAACCTTGTATTTGAACTTTTTGAATTCTCTATCATCTTTGTCTCTAAGTTTCCCAGTTAGCTTTACCATTTTCCGCATAGTCCATCAATTTTTCTTGCCATTCATCTTTAGTTGGTATCTTGTCGTCTTTCCATTTTGGGGCTAGCAATATTCTAGCCGCTGTTGTGGCATACCTAAATAGTTTCTTCTGCTCCTTTGCTAAGTCTTGATCTATAATGTCTAGCAAAAAAAGCTTCTGGTCTTTTAAGAAATGTTATCTTTAACATTCATTTCATTTCATTTCATTATAAATCATTTCCCATTTTTATTTTTTAAAAAATTATGTTATGATAAAATGTGCCTTCTTTCTCTTTACACTTCCAACATTTCTTGGAGCCTGTTCTATACATTTTTGCCATTTTTACAGGCATGATATACCATCGATACATCATTTTCATATAATTCTCTCTGCTCTCCTACTTTTAAGGCTTGCCGGGCTCTGGGAGATGGTGGGTCTGGAATGCTTTCTAGTGATAATGTGTCAGCCAGCTGCTCTGGCTCTGCCTCCTCCTCCTCCCAATTTTTCTCCTCATCTTCCTCTGAGCTGGGACCTCCCTCAAACCCCTCTTGTAATTCGGAACTGTCTTCTTTTTCTCTGGGGAGGGGGTCTCCTCCATTCCTCCTCTGCCAAGTCCCTGACAATCAGCATGTGCACTCCTGCTCATATGCATGCCAAAAATGGCACTGAAAGGGCAGAGGCGGAATGGGAAAAATGCAACCACTGTGTAAGTGGGGAATTCCCCTGTATATTCCTCACGGGTGGAGGGGGTGGCGATGTCTGACGCTGTTGCTGTAAAGCCGGGGTCAGCAAACCTTTTCAGCAGGGGGCCATTACACTGTCCCTCAGACCTTGTGGGGGGCCAGACTATATTTTTTTGGGAAAAGTAATGAATTCCTATGCCCCACAAATAACCCAGAGATGAATTTTAACTAAAAGCACACATTCTACTCATGTAAAAACACCAGGCATGCCCCACAAATAACCCAGAGATGCATTTTAAATAAAAGAACACATTCTAATCATGTGAAAACATGCTGATTCCCAGACCGTCCGCGGGCCAGATCATAGCTGTCAACGTTTCCCTTTTTTAAAGGGAAATTCCCTTATTCTGAATAGGATTCCTTGCAAGAAAAGGGAAAAGTTGACAGCTATGGGCCAGATTTAGAAGGCAATTGGGCCAGATCCGGCCCCCAGGCTTTCGTTTGCTTACCTATGCTGTAAAGGATACCTTACCTATATTCCAAATTGTCCTCAGAAAAATCTTTGCTGTTTTAGCCATATCTGTGCTAGGCAATGCTGCAGAGATCACTTTAAGAGCTGGCCTGGCTTCTCTCACCAGGCCCACATAATGTTCACTCTTCTGTGTCACTGCTGGAATTATTATGCATTCGTTTCCACATATTTCACTCTGTGCTCCTTGATCAGGGAAATCCAGAGAGGGCAATTATGATTGCTCATTAAGAGCTCCATTGCTCCAGCCCTTCTTAATTTAAAGAAGGCAAATGTTAGTCTGACATGGCTGAGGCAAGCAATCAAGCTGCTGTTAAAACCAAAAGCCTTTTTTTTAAATGGTCAGCTGGTAACCCAAGAGCAAAAGGCAAGCCATGAACAAAGTTAAAAATGTTTTAAACTTTTTATTTTTTTAAAAAAAGGCTTTATGTTAATAATAGTATTTTTTCATCAGGAGGTGCCTAAAATGGCTAGTTGCTTCAGTGCAAGGATAAAATGAACACAGCATGGCCCCCAGGCATGCTCTACTAATAATAAGCTGTTTAAATGGGAATTGAGGGCAGAGGGAGAAAATTTGAGGAGGAGATCAGAAACTTGGTAAAGCATAACCAAGTATAAGTATATGGAGAAATTTAAAAGGAGTTCCTACACTGACGGTATCCCGCCCAGAAACCCAAAAGAAAAGGCTGCAGGCTGCAAATGAAAAGACAGGCCTTTATTGAATACAAATGTACATAGGGTCACCCTCCTCAAAATCAGAAAGGCTGCACTTTGATGTTGCCTGGCATAATATTTTATATAGGTGCACCTACACAAATGATGACCACTTAACTAATCAGACAATTACAGCAATTACAGCAATCCTTCCCATCACAAGTACACAGTTACATCACACTGTTGTCATCCGTAAACCACTCAGCAATCCTTTGGCTCTTCTGACCTGCCCACACAACCTTCTCATTTTAATAATATGTGAATTCACAAAAACATATTTCCTTATCTTTCAACATTATCTTCTAATTGCTCTGCGTATTGGTTGAATGCCTCCAGTCAGGTCACCAATGGAATGGCAATGACCAAACATCTGCATTTGAGGAGATTCTCTTCTTGCACTATGTTGTTGTTTAGTCATTTAGCCGTGTCCGACTCTTCGTACCCCATGGACCAGAGCACGCCAGGCACTCCTGTCTTCCACTGCCTCCCGCAGTTTGGTCAAAACTCATGCTAGTAGCTCTTGCACTGTAGGTAGGGGCAAAACTACCAAAACCAAACTTGGAATATGGTTTCAGTAAACCAACTCCAGGGTATAGACTTGGCCCTTGGGAAATTCACACCAACCCCAGCCAACATGAAAAAATAATCTGAGTTGGTGGGAGTTGCAGTCCACCAACATTTGTAGTCTCCCAACATTTGGAGGGCAAATGGTTTAGGCTTGCTACTACATAGCCAACCCAACATTTGTAAGCAGCAATTGCTTGTGGGATGAAACACACTTTACACTTTTTTTTTACTGATTTTCATCATATGCACTTGTGTCATTGATAAAATGACACCCAACGCTAACTTGATATGATCATATACATGGTTCTATTGATACTTTCTTTGTGTGGTGTTTTATCAATGTGCAAGAGTTCATGATGCAACTTGTGCCACCACGCCCTGGTCACATCACCCAGAATGCTTCGCTCTGAGGAAGGATCCTCTTGGCCTTTCCTCAGAGTGAGGCACTGAGGCAGGGAGGGAGTGATGGACATACTGTGAGCAGCAAAACAAAAACAAAAAAAGGAACAAGTGAGAAAAGGAACGGTGGGGTGGGAAGAAAAGAGGGGGATATCACTGTTCTCATGAAGAAAAGAATGGGTGCACCAGGAAGAGGAGAAGGATGGGGGTCGCAAGGCCTATACCTGCCACAGGTGGCACAATCTCTAGCTAAATTATGTGTATGGGGATGTCGAAGGAGGAACTTGTGTGTGAAGAGAATGAAATTGCAGAGCAGAGTAAACAGAATGGGTGTGGGTCCTCTTCCTTTAGACATACAAGAGAACTTTATGTCCTTTAAAGTTTTGGAGCTGCTAAGTTTTCAAGAGTCTTAGAAATTGTGGTCTTCAAAAGCATACCCTCTGAAACCCCTCAAACACCCCCTCCCATGCACAGCTATGTGAGAGATTGCTTCAGAGTGGGTAACATGCATTGTGGAGAGATGGAAAAGGAATTTAAAGTCCTCTATGCACCCTTGATCCCCCTGCATTCATCTGCCCTCTCCACAAATTATCCACAAGTCCCATATTTGTTAGTATGGTGGTGTAAATAGGAAACACTGTGTTCCTTTCCACCCTTTCTTTCCTTTCATCTTGCCCGTTCTTTACTACAAAACCAGGCCTTTACTATGAAAACCAGCTATGCCACATCTTAGATCTCAAAGATAAAAATAGAGGATAGCAATGTCTGGTTTTTCCACAGCCCCTGCGTACTTTTTATCTCTAATTGAGGTCAGTGAGAATTGTAGGCTCCAGCACCTTTGAGCACCAGGTTTTCGGCATCCGTTCAATTGCATATCATTCACTTGGAAGACGTGTCTCTGATATGGAGGTCAAGTGCAGGCCTCTCCTTTTTTTGACTGCATGTGTGAGGGACTCTTTGATTGAACTCTATGCAGCATTCTGCTGCGGGTGCCTACAGCAGCTCCTTATAAAAGCGACCTTCATTGCTTACGCTTCTGGTGTTTTTGAGCACACCGGTGTTGTTACTGTAATCATTAATTTCATCCTCTGGAGTGCACTTCACATGAAGGATATCTAAGTGAATGAAGACAGGCTGCATTTCGGTAATGACTTTGAAGATGCATCACAAAGTAGACACGCAAGGAAGAAAACAACTTGGCTCCTCTCTGCGGCTAGTGTGACACAACTCAAATCTGCTTTGTGCTCTCAGCCTTCATTTTTTTTGCCTTCATTTTGAAAGCCACAGGCCACAAAGAGTGCAGGGGGAGGACTCAAATGGTTGTCAGTGGAAATGAAAGCTTATAGTGATTTGAGGAAGCTCGGTTTGTGGTCTCACCTATGAGAAGAGATAAATGGAGAGCAGATTTCAGCAAAGTGCAGATGTTTGAATAAAGTGATAGGGGAATGTTGGGGAACTGCAGTCCTGCCCATTCCATCAGGGACTCCTCCATCTTCCAGTAGTGACATCTTTGCCTCTACCCACCTTCTAGGGCAGGGGCAGGCAACCTAAGGCCCAGGGGCCGGATGCGGCCCAATCACCTTCTTAATCTGGCCCATGGATGGTCCAGGAATCAGCGTGTTTTTTCATGAGCAGAATGTGTCCTTTTATTTAAAATACATCCCTGGGTTATTTGTGGGGCCTGCCTGGTGTTTTGACATGAGTAGATTGTGTGCTTTTATTCAAAATTCATCTCTGGGCTAATTGTGGGGCATAGGAATTCATTCATTTTTTCTTCTTCAAAATACAGTGGTACCTCGCAAGACGAATGCCTCGTAAGACGAAAAACTCGCAAGACGAAAGAGTTTTTCGTTTTTTGAGTTGCTTCGCAAGACGAATTTCCCTATGGGCTTGCTTCGCAAGACGAAAACGTCTTGCACGTTTGTTTCCTTTTTCGTAAAACCGTTAATACCCAGGATGCATTGCTTGAAGAGGTGCAGTTGCGACTTGACTTCGAGGAGCAACTCATAGAACGTGGTGTGGTAGCCTTTTTTGAGGTTTTTGAAGACTTTGGTGATTTTTGAAGCTTTTCCTAAACTTCTTTTGCAGCCATTTGGTAAGTTAAACTTTTAAAACTTTTTTGGGGGGTTTGGATTTTGGGTTGGGGTGTTTGGAATTCAAGGATTTGGTGTTGGGGAGGGGTTTGCAAGAATCTGGAAGCTTGTGTTGTTTTTTTCTGCATTTTTATGATTTTCTGTGACCATTGGGCCACTCTGCTGTTTTTTTTTTTAAAAAAAATCTGGGTTTGAATTTCTGTGTGGTGGGTGGCTGGGGGAACAGTTGAGGAGGGGTTTGCAAGAATCTGGAAGCTTGTGTGTTTTTTTCCTGCATTTTTATGATTTTCTGTGACCATTGGGCCACTCTGCTGTTGTTTAAAAAAAATTTCTGGATTTGAATTTCTGTGTGGTGGGTGGCTGGGTGCTTTTGAATTTTTTGGATGTGAAGCACTGATTTTTTTTGGGGGGGGGGGTTGCGAAGGTAGGAGCTGTGCTACCATGGGACCCAAGAAGACTGCTGCTGCAGAGGCCGGTGAGAGGAAGAAGGAGAAGGTTACGCTGGAAATGAAGAAGGAGATCATCCGGAAGCACGACAGTGGAATGTGTGTGACAGACCTCGCCAGGGAGTACGGGAGGAGAAGATCCTTGCAACTGATGCAGCCAAGGGAGTCACCAGGATTGTGAAGAACCGCCCAGCTGTTCTGGAGGAGGTGGAGAAGTTGCTGCTCATCTGGTTAGAAGAGAAGCAGCATGCAGGGGACACAGTGACTGAGGCCGTCATTTGTGAGAAGGCCAAGGCCTTGCACGCAGACCTCGTCTGGGAACAGCCAGGAACCTCAGGTGAGCCAGAAGTCTTCAAGGCAAGTAAAGGCTGGTTTGACCGGTTCAAGACAAGATCTGGAATCCACAGCATGGTCAGGCATGGAGAGGCTGCTAGTTCTGATGTTCCTGCGGCTGAAGACTTTGCAGCGGAGTTCCTGGAGGTTGTGAAGACGGAGGGCTACGTTCCACAGCAGGTCTTCAACTGCGACAAGACTGGGCTGTTTTGGAAGAGGATGCCCAAAAGGACTTTCATCACTCAGGAGGAGGCCAAGTTGCCTGGCCACAAGCCCATGAAGGACTGTCTGACCCTGCTCTTCTGTGCCAACGCAAGCGGCGACCTGAAGATCAAGCCCCTGCTGGTGTACCACTCGAAGAACCCACGGGCCTTCAAGAAACACAAGGTCGACAAGGAGCAGCTGAGTGTCATGTGGCGATCCAACAGTAAGGCTTGGGTCACACGTGTGCTATTTGTGGACTGGGTCAATCTTGCTTTTGGCCCTGCTGTCAAACAGTACCTGCTGGACAACGACCTGCCACTGAAGGCTTTGCTGATGGACAATGCTCCTGCTCATCCTAAAAGCCTTGAGGAGGACTTGTTGGAGGAGTTCAGCTTCATCAGCATCATGTTCCTGCCGCCTAACACCACGCCACTGCTCCAGCCGATGGATCAGCAGCTCATCGCCAATTTCAAAAAACTCTACACCAAGGAGCTTTTCAGGCGATGCTTCGAGGTGACTGATTGCACCAACATCACCCTGCGGGAATTCTGGAAGGACCACTTTGACATCGTCACCTGCTTGAAGATGATCACCACGGCCTGGAACAGGATCAGCCAGAGAAATTTGAATTGCGCTTGGTGCAGCCTGTGGCCGGACTGTGTGGCACCAAGTGACTCTGATGCACCAGAGTCAACAGTGGTGCAGGACATTATTTCCTTGGGGAGGACCATGGGCCTGGAGGTCACAGAGGAGGACGTCTGCAAGCTAGTGGAGGAGCACGACCATGAGCTGACCATCCAGGAGCTGGTTGAACTGCAGGCAGAGGCTGTGCAGGAGCAGGCCTCACTGGAAGAGGAGGAAGCAACTGAGGAACGGCTGTCCTCCAAAGAACTGAGGGACATTTGCTTGAAGTGGAAAGATGTGCAGGCTTTTGCACAGCGGCACCACCCTGACAAGGACCTGGCACATGACCTTGTGAACACTTTTGATACGAGGGTCATGTCGCCTTTCAGGGAGGTGCTGAAAAGGTGGATGAGGCAGCAGACCATGGACAGGTTCTTCAGCAAGAAGCAAAGAGTGGAAGAGGAACCTTCTTCGAGTTGTCCCCCAGAGTCTTAGAAAATGTACTGTACACTTTGTTGATTTTTAAATGTTTTTCTATCATGTTTAGAAACTTAATTTATTGTTCCTTCAATTTTTGAAATGCTCTTTACAGTATGTGTGACTTTAAAGAGCACTTAATAAACTCTTTTTGTACCAAATTTGGCTTTGTTTGGACTTTTTTTTACCATAGGAACGCATTAATTGATTTTCAATGCATTCCTATGGGATTTTGTGCTTCGCAAGACGAAAAATTCGCTAGACGAAAAAACTTGTGGAACGAATTAATTTTGTCTTGCGAGGCACCACTGTATAGTCTGACCCAGCACATAGTCTGAGGGATGGTGGACCAGCCCACGGCTGAAAAAGGTTGCTGACCCCTGTTCTAGGGGTACACTGCAAGATTGCATCGTCCTGTGTGATGATCTGGCACAGGTGGTATGGGGGGGGGTTGCATATCTGACCTTTTAAGCTAGCACTGTCACCTTCTCCTCCTTTTTTTTTGGCTACATGGCATCCTAACTCCCCCCTCCCCACCATCCTCATAAAGCAGTGTGGGATCAGCCAGTTGTGTTTTGGAGCTGAGTAGGAATTTTGTATGTGGTGCCTGATTATGATGATTATGTCTTCCTTGCTGACTAAATCTCAGTGGGCAAACTCCTTCTGTCCTATCTGCAACCAAGAATGTGATTTAACAACTTCCTGGTAGCCATCAGCATTCTGGCTCATCACTGCTCATATAACCCATAGAGTAGGTTATCTGTAAGAAGCTCCTGGGTAGCTTGAGAAAGTTTCAGTGACTCAGTTCTCTGGGTGGAGAATGGACAGCCTGCGGCTTTCCTGTGGAATCAGTCCCTTTCTTGGCACGGTTCCAGGTCTACGTGGAAGGAGCAATTGACTGGGCTTTACCTATGTGGTCTCCCAGGATTCTCCAGGCCATTTGGGGCAGTGAAATTAGGGAAGTCAACTTTGCTGAATGTGTGCATGTGTTTTTCTAACAAAATTCTCTTCAGCTTACTTCATGTTTAATGAAAATATAGTGCTGTTTATATTGGTGGCTGAAGGAAGCAATGAAAAAATTGGGGAAAGCTGGAAGGAGGGTCAAACCGTTTCCTTCTCTTGACAGCATTAAACAATATTAAAGAAGGTCCCACAGTTGCAACCAACATTTAGGAATGGGGTCAGGGGTGCCTTACACTAAATCTTCTGCAGGGAACAGCTGAAATTCTCCAGTGGCTTGGGAGGCGTTTGTAAATGAAAATTTTCAAAAAACTGTTAGAACATTCTTCTCTCGGAACTTTCACCCCACCCCAATTTTAAGCATTCTCCCAGCCATTTCAGAGCTGCTTGAATGGAGAAGGCAGCTGGGATAATGTCGAAAGAGCATCTCATTCAGAATATATCCCAAATTTATTCTTCTCTTAACTCAGCCTAGTGTCACTAACCATTTCAATGCTAAAAGCTTCCAAAGTAAATGGAGTCCATTTTAATGTGAATATTAAACTGTGTTACTTAAGAACATTAATGCAAATGCCTGGCTCACTTATCTTTATGAGGCTTCCTGCTACACACACACTGAACGAGGCTGCTGCTAACATTTTTGCAGTATCTTGTTAAAAAAAAATTCCACAACCCTCCTCACCAACAGAGCCCTCTCTTTAATTAAAATACTTTTTTCTAAAAGGGAAATATTACTATTCTCCTTAGATTTTTTTTTAAAATTACTGAGCTCTCTCATATTTGAAAGTCATTTCATAGGTAATGGGAAAAGGGATGCTTTTCTTTAATTTCCCGTTCACATAGCTGGAAACTAACATTGTTCGTATGTGTGGCAAAACCTGGAGCTTCTACTCTTAACACATTCATTGTTGCCGCTGTAAACCTAATGACTGAGAAACTGGGTCAGGATTTGAATAAGCCAGGCAAATCTGTCACTGGATTGTTAACATTTCAAGTGTGGAGCTGAGGGCTAGGCAGGGGATTGATCCCAACAGAGGTGGAGGCATTCGCTTCATTTAATCCATGGCGATTTGCTCAGAAATAGTGGTTTGAAGAACTCCTTGTAATAAATATTCCTAGTCACTGAAATCATTTTCTTTAGAATTCCTCAAAGATTTTGCTTCGGGAAGAACCCTCAGACTTGCTACCACTTTCACTTTCCGCAAAATTTGCTGGCAGGCCTAGTAACAAAGGAAGTTGAATATGTTCAGGCGAGAGTGGTTGTTACGATTATTAATATTTTTATTTACCCACCCTTCACCTATAGGCCTCTGAGTGGGTTTCAACATTTTAAATACAACATTAAAGCAGATGGGAAATGGTTATAGCTCAGTGGTAATAAGAATAAGAATAAGAATAAGAATAAGAATAAGAATAAGAATAAGAATAAGAATAAGAATGAGAATGAGAATAAGAATAATTTATCACCACTCTGGGCAGCTTCCAACAGACTATTAAAAACACAATAAAACATCAAACATTAAAAACTTCCCTAAACAGCCTTCAGATTTCTTTAAAAAGTCAGATAGTTATTTATTTCCTTGACATCTGGTGGGAGTGCGTTCCACAGGGTGGGCACCACAACCACGAAGGCCCTCTGCCTGATTTCCTGTGACCTCACATCTCGCAGTGAGGGAACCACCAGAAGGCCCCCAAACCTGGACCTCAGTGTCTGGGCAGAATGATGGCAGAGCATCTTCTTTGCATGCAAAATGTCCCAGGTTCAAGCCCTATAATCTCTAGGTATGGGTGGGACTGTCCTCTGTTTGAAACCCTGGAGAGTCACTGTCAGTTGTCAGTCAGTCAGTGTAGGCCATGTTTTTCTAGACAGGCCAATGGTCTAACTCAGTATGAGCAGCTTCCTATGTTCCCACCAAGTTCCACTGTGCCTGAGGTTGTATGTTTCCACGACAATGTAGGAAATTTGTACAGTGATTCACAGACCCAGCTGACAGGCATTGCCAGGAAGGATTGGGCAGGACAGGCATCAGCACTGATGAGTCCTTCTAGGCACTGGAATTCTAGGAGCTCTCCAAGGTGCTGATGCAGGGCCTGCCAGAACCCAATGACCTCTGTACAATTACAACATATACCGTATTTTTCCGTGTATTGGACAAGGTTTTTTGACACAAAAATCATGTCAAAAAGCTGGGGTCATCCAATACACAGATAGTGGCATTGGGGGGGGGGAGATGCCACTGCGTGTGGGGAGTGATCTGGGCGTGCTGGCTGGCGGCGCGCAGCTTCTCCTGATGCAGCTGCATGCAGGGAGCAATCTCGGGGTGCTGGCTAGTGGTGTGCAGCTTCTCCCAATGACGCAGCGAGCAGGGAGCGATCTGGGAGTGCTGGCTGATGGCGCACACCTTCCCCCATGCCGCTGCACCCAGAAAGCACTCCCTGGATCATTTCCCACATGCAGCGGCATGGCTGGCTGGAGCGCTACTTCCTTCAATGCTGCTGGGCAAGGGAAACACTCCCTAGATAGTTTCCTCACACCTAGCGGCATCAGGGGAAGGTGCCCTCTGGCCAACCAACTGGCTGGCTGAAGCGCAACTTCCCTTGATGCTGCAGTGCATGGGAAACAATCTAGGGAGTGTTTCCTGCCCACAGCTGTGTGGGGGAGGGAAGCGATGTGTCCGCCTGCCCACCGGTTCCCCAATGCCATTGAGTGCAGGAAATGATCTAGGGCAGGGGTCAGCAACCTTTTTCAGTCGCGGGCCAGTCCACCGTCCCTCAGACCATGTGGTGGGCCGGACTATATTTTGAAGGAAAAAAATAACGAATTCCTATGCCCCACAAATAACCCAGAGATGCATTTTAAATAAAAGGACACATTCTACTCATGTCAAAACACGCTGATTCCCGGACTGCCCATGGGCCAGATTGAGAAAGCAATTGGGCCACATCCGGTCCCTGGGCCTTAGGTTGCCTACCCCTGATCTAGGGAGTGTTTCCTGCCCACAGCTCCGTGGGGGGAGAGGCTCAACAATTTTGGGCCATCTCCCCTCATTTTCTTAAAATTGAGACTGGGAGGGGGTCTTATACATGGCGGCATCTAATAGACAGAAAGTACGGTATGTGTCACGAGGCAAACTGCACCTCCTTTCTTAGCTATTGCTTACTCCCATCACCTTCAGTTTCCTTGTGGACACCTAGAGGAGCCTCTTTGGGGTTTTTTAAACTTATGTATTTATTTTAAAACATCTCTGTACTTCCTAATATTTTTACAAAATCTCTAAACGGCTCACAGTCAAAAAAGCAACAACAAGAAATCATCACAGCAAAAACACACAGCCTAAAGCCAATGAAACAGTAATATAGAAATAGTACATTAAAGTGAACAAAACAGAAGTTGAGACGATTCAAACAAGTAAAACAGGATCCAATCTTATGGGACAAGGAAAGACAGTCTGAAACAACGATGGCTGCTCCTTCTCATATGGCAGAGGAGAAGGGCGCTCTGCAGTATAGGGGCAACAGGAAAAATGCCCATTTCCTGTTCTGTAGGGTGCAGTGCCACAGGTAGAATTTCCCTGGATGATCTAAGTGATTGCGGCCAAGGGTGCAAAACCAAAGCAGAGGAAAAGGCTTTCTAAAAATGCAGCTTTCATTTCCTGTTTGCTAGATTTATGCTATAGAAGAATAAAGGAACTATAAACGTCAAGCATGATCAGTTTTGCAGCCCTTGCCCTCAGACTGTCGACATGCTTTATTTTTTATATTATCATACAATTATTAGCTACTTGAACTATTTCTATTATTAGTGGAATTACCTGCTGGTCTCTCCTGTGTGGCAAATTGTCTTCTTGCTCTCCAAGAGATTTTTTCCCTAGCATCTAAAGTGTTCTCTATTTATTAGCCACACTCCTTTTCCAAATCTCTAATATGAGATATGACACAAGAATGCCATGAGTTTTAGGAACCAAACACTTTGGGAGGCAACCCATGGCATATGTACCTGGGAGTCAGAACCACTGAACACAGTGGGACATTATTGAGTACACCAGGCTTCCTCAACCTCAGCTCTCCAGATGTTTTTGGCCTACAATTCCCACCATCCCTGACCACTGGTCCTGGTAGCTAAGGATCATGGGAGTTGTAGGCCAAAAACAGCTGGAGGGCCGAGGTTGAAGAAGCATGGAGTAACACCTTCATAGGATTACACTGCTAGCCAATATAGGATTGTGATCAAATGTTGAGCATACCATTGTATCATAAAAACAACACAAATCAGGGGGTTGAGGGATCCATGCATGAAACCATCTGTAACATTAAGTGCAGATACGTTTTGTTGCATCAGGTCAACAGCATATCTATCACCCATTTCTAATTTGAAATGTCTTTTTTGCATCATATCATAACTTGACATCTTAATTTTCCCTAATTAGTGAGAAAAAATGTTACATATGCTTGAGCTGTGCCCACTGATTTATAGTGAGATGGTTATCACATTGGTCAAAGTAGGTTAATTTATTCATTCATTTATTCAGGGAATGATCCATTCCATCTTATGAACAGAGTCTATGTTCATAACTTAGTCTATGTTCACAACATTTAGGGTTACCCAGTGCTTTTTTTCCCCCAGCCAAAACTCACTGTAACTCTGTTCCAGTACCTCTCAGGTGGGTGCCATTGCCATTTTAAGAGAATTAGAGAGGGATTTTTCTAGCAAAATAGCAACGAATATAGGTTTCTGCATGTGAAGAGATGAGTTAGTGTGGGTGGGTGGGTGGGTGGGTGCTTAGGCATTTGTCAATAGCTAGGTGTGTCTTGTATTGGGTATGCTGGCACATGGCAGTCAATGGACTGTACTATTCTTAAAAATAATAATATTCTTTTTACTTTTGGCATCCTAAACTTTCATGAACACATCTAGGGAATCAAATATATGTGGGTGCACAAATAGTCATTTACCAGTGCCTCCTGATCCCCTGATGAAGGAAGATCTTTGGCCATATGATCCTAACAGCACTTATCAGCACCTTGGAGCCAACTTCTGGGAGCTGAGGCCCTGTGGTCCCACCAATGAAATATTTAAGGCGGCCACACACCCCAAAGTTGATGGGCATTGCTGTTCAGATGGTGTGCATGTGCTGTGTCTTATGATCGGTTATGCAGGGCATGGCTTACTTTGACCCCCCCCCCCATATTTTATTCAAGTTGGCACCACTGCATCAGGATGTTTTCACATCCCTTCCTGCTATTTTTTCCTTGCCCTTTTGTAACTGAAAAGCCTTACTCCGTTCAGCAGACCTGAATCGGAGACTAATTATTCTGCCTTCTAAATTTGTTTGACATAAGCTACAGCTAGAAAGTTTGCCTTCTGCTGTCTGGCTTTTTGACAGCCATGCAGATGTCAAGGTAGCCTCCCCCTTGGGATCTCCAACAATCACTCTAGCCATCCATTATTTCTTCCTTATACTCAACATGGTGCTCTATAGCTTTTGTCTTCAAAAGCTCATCCCACTATAAAAGTATTAGTATTTAAGCTGCCACATCAGTTTGCTGCTGTTTATTCTGCAATAGAATGTGGCCTGAATTGGATCAATAAATAGGCAGGTGCAAGGGAGCCCAAGGAGAATTACTTACAGAATGGAATTTGCTTTCCTTCCAGCCAGTGGTGAAGCTGCATGCTCCACTACCGGGGGTGGAGAGCAGGCAGGGGCGTGGCTGGCACCTTGGGGGTGTGGTGCACATCCCAGGGGCGTGGTATGCCACCCACGAGGGCGTGGCGTGTGTTCTGGGGGCATGGAGCACCACTCATGAGGGCGTGGCGCCCAGCACACCTGGGGGTGCATGGTGTATGTCCGGGGGCACCGCAATGGCACCCTACTGGAATAGTGGTGCCAGGGGCAGTCCGCTCCCTCCGCACCCCCGTTCCTCCACCAGTGCTCCCAGCCCCATCCCTTGTGTCCTGCAGCCCCTGCTCTGGGGGTTCCCAAGCCACCAGAGGAGGTTTGGGATGTATTGAGGGCATGCATGGGGAGGAGATGGAAGAGACATTCCATTGCATGAGCAGAACTCAAGTAATGACCTAGACAGCTTAATCCTTCCCCTCCCACACTGCTATTTATGTCAGAAGGGAAGCAGCCGTTGCTGCCAATGGTGCATTCTATCCTGATGCAAATAGCAGCTTGAGGGGAGTGGTTTTCATCAGAATCGCAGCCTTAACACAGCTGTTCTTCTAATCTCTACTATTTAGCTGTGGATTAAAAAACAACATATTATCAAAAGAATTTTTGGGCTGTATGGTGGTTGGAGGCACTTGTGCAAGGCAAACCAGTTTTGCCAAAACAAAAAGAAAACCCTATCCCACCATTTGCAGACTTCTATGCCTTATCTCACACTGTTCCACAAGATTCTCCAACCCTGAGCAGAAGGGTTTTCCAGCTGGAACTCACCAGAACTCAGTTCCTGCACCTCTCAGGTGGGTGAGAGGGATAAGAGAACAAGGGATGCATTCGTGGTGAGTTCTGGCACCTCTTTTTCTAGAAAAATAGTATGGGGAGGGTGACACAGTTAGTTCCATTAGGTAGGAGCAATTGGGGCCCTGTCTTGTACGTGAAGAAGCAGTCCAGCTAGCACAAGACTACCATTAGATACAACCCTTTGCAAATTGCACATTTCTGAAGAGTTGAACCTTGAACCGGACTTGGCATTTTTGTGGCGTTCCACAGACATGCTTTGTAACCATTGTAAACACAAAAATGCTATTTCTGTCCCTTCTTTTTATTTTTCTTGCCTAAAAAGAATGAAGTTCTAGGGAGTTAGCTGCCCTTGGAAATTGTTCCTACTCAACGTGTCTCCGTTGTAAGCATCTGTGGAATGTGGATCAGTGTGTCCCCTGGCTTTGCATTTCAACTTGGTTTCCATTGAAGACACAATCCGAAACTCTTTCTTTCCCTCCTCCTCCTACCTCCAAATTATCTAGAGATTTCACCGTTGGAAACTGTTATCCTCTTCTTAACGGTCACACAGGGCAACTTCAAACACACGACTAGGTTTTTTTAAAGTCTCTGTAAGAAAACATTTATGCCAGCTTGAAAGAGATTTCGGACATGCTCACAAGAGACTATGAGCAGCCGTTGTGTCCTTGTGACTTTGTACCGTGAGTTCACTATAGCAACGCAAGGGGTGTAATATTAATAATCTAATACCTGCTCGTAAGAAAATATGTTGCTAGACACAGCTGCCATCATAAATATCTAGTGTGTCACTCAGCAAGATGGTTAAATGACAGACAGTTTTGAGACGATTAAAAAAAAATATCAGAACTGTTGCATTCTGGATACTGTAATAATGTGTTCTACTTGATATAAAACTCTAACATTTTTTATTCACATCATGGCATTTTTTCATTGTGCCTTAAGGATAACTAGCTGCATTATATTCAGTGAAGGATTAGAAATTTTTGCACATTTACTGAAGATTTATAGAAATGGAAATTTTATGCAGATGATTCTGGCATACCTGGCTTAAAAAAAGAAAGAAGGTTGCTACCTTATGACTCCCTGGGAGAATGGATACTGCATGGTACTATAATATGTAATAGATAGTACTGTAGTTTTACAGTATTTGATTGGTTCTTCTTCAGCATGTCTTTCTAACCCTGTAATGAATTGCCACATAATTTTAAACTATATGTTTCAGCAGAATGCCAAAAGTTAGACTTGCGATCTACTATGCCTTAGAATTTCTGGGTGCTACTCAACTAAGTATTATTCAGAATTGGCTCACTGAAATTAATAAACACGACCAAGACCCATTAATTTCAACGCATCTACTCAGAGTAAAACTTAGTTGAATACTGTGGCGTTCATATGGAACCCCTGGTCGTATCACAGACTATTGACCCGTACACCACTAATCCGCTGCCACCAACCAGGTTCTCCCCGGTAAAACGCTTAGTCTCAGCCGGGTTCTCAAGTTAACAATGAAAATTGTAGTTTATTGCAAACGCAAATAAACTTTAAATGCATTTGAAACGCTGTTACCCTTTACCCTCTTAGTCTTATTTTATCCTGTCTCTAACTCTCCTCCCTCCCCTCACACAAGAACCAACTGCACTGTCTCTCTATTTCCATCTGTCTTCCAACTGCTTTCCCAACTGCTTTTTCCCAACTGTCTAAACCTCTGGCTAAGCCTTTTAAAACCAGGTAGGCTCCGCCTCTGGGCTTTTCTATTGGTCTACCTATTAACCCTTTCTCTCCCCCTGTACAGACATTTCCAAAAGAACGGGCCAACGCCACAAATACCACCCTATGTTTTTAAGCTAGCAATTTTTAAAATGGGTTGGATCTACAAGCTGCGTAACTGTCCCGCAGAATGTCTGTACCTGTCTGTGGAAGCTTTATAGCTTCAAGTCCACACTCCAAGGAAAGATGATGTTTAAGATAGGAATTAGATACAGTGCATGCCAAAAATGTATGCTGTTATAGTGGGCTGATTAGGAGGCAGCTGTATACTGCTGGTGCCCTTTTGCTGCAGTGTGTGGAATAGGAAGATGTGGTTACACTATTCTATGCTGCAAACCAGTAACTTTCTTCCACAGAACTGAATGGGTCAGTGAAAACTGAGCCTGCGCTAAGTCATCATCTGGAAAAGGTGTTATGAGCTGACTTTACCACAGCTCCAGCGGCTGTCCCTAAGACTTTGATATCCATTTCCAATATAATAGTCCTTTTTCCACGACACAATTACCCGTTCATACTGAGCAGGTATATTATGAGGGAAATGAGCAGCATATATTTCTGTGAGGAAAAGAAGCGCTGTGAAAGTAAAGATGTCAGCGTATTCCTTTGAGCCATATCCTATGCCTCTAATATAAATTGATTGGCCTGGTTAGCAGAACTAATAAGATGACATCTTTCATATTTTAGAAAGGAATACAACTTAAATGAGTCTCTCTTATTTTTTTCCCATCGAAACAAAATGGCCAAATCATTCCGTTTCATCCTTATCGTTAAATGAATTGTCACTTGTGTACTGAAATAAAGCTTTGTTCACTACAATTTAGTATCATGCTAGGAATTCTGGCACGTTGCCATGTGGGTTTGATCTTGACAGTGACTGGATCTGTTGAAAAGCATGCCTTCATTGTCTTCCTGAAATTATTAACAGTGAATATTCCACATGGCTGGGCCTAGCTCTCTCTGTCTCCTGCTCCCTCTCCAACAACAAGCATTGTTATGAAAGGCACCTATCAGGAAGGGGGTGGGGTAGGGGGTGAAGAGATGCTTCGTGTCAAATAGATTGAGCTCCCTGTGATCAGTTAAGGAACATGTAATGACATGTCACCTGTCAACTCCTGAATGGGCTGGGAAAGGTTTAAATACAGTCTGGAAGACTCACTGCTGAGACAAATGTAATTGATTGCTCTCCCCTGGTCACACGAACAAGACAGAAGATATATCATGCACTTGAAAAGGGTGCATGATGAGATTGAGGAGATGGCGAAGGCATCCCAGGAATCGCTACACAAGGGCCACCCAAAGATTGTTGAAATACCCACTTAGACATTTTTGAAAAAAATCATGGAAATGTGTTAAAACACAGAGAAACAAACCAAGTGGTGAAATACTGTCATGGAGGGGAACCGCCCAAAGACAATGGATGAAATCACTTAAGGAATGCTAAAGCAAATACTGAAATGCTGTCAGGAAACAGAAGCAGATTGAATGGAGAAAGTGCTAAGGGGGGGGGGGGACAAACATGCAACAACCAAAAGTGTCGAGGGATACAATAGATTTCATAATATTCAATTCCCAGTGTGAAGCTTGAATTGCAAAGAAGTGTCCTGAAGAACATTCATGAGAGAGACATCTGCACAACTGGGCACACTGTGAGCCCAGGGAGAGACTTCTGAATGTTCAGATTGCAATGATTATTCATTCAATTTGCTTCTTTAACAGCAGTGACAAGATTTACACAACCAATGCATATGTGGGCATGTAAAACTACTACAGTCTCTCTTTCAATGGGGTGTATGCAGAAGTGCCTTTAGATTTTGTTATATATAGAGAGAGGGGGTGGGGTATTTCACAGTATGGCATGTGTCAGAATCCCACAGGAAGCTGAGTCCCACAAGAGATCATATCATGTAGGCATCAACAGATTTAGATCAGGCTGTTAGAATCTAGATGATACTCTCTCTGTTTCTCAGGTTAAGGAGGGCTTCTTGCAGGTTTTCACCAGTTCAGAAATGAAAATGCCATTTCTTTGACTCTGTGCATATAATAGTAGTAAAAATGCCCAAGTTCTCCTCACTAAGGAGCCACATTTGTGCAGGCTGTGGTGGGCCTAGTCTACCGCTTGGCCACCCAATAGCTCATTCTACATCCTGAAGCCAATTGGCTACACTTGCTAGATTCGTAGGGTGAAGCTTTGACAGACAGGAAAAATTTTCCAGCTGGTCTAAGGGGTAAATGTGAGGCTCATCCTGCTTTCTGGCAAGTGCCTTCTTTATGATATGATACGATAATCTTTATTGTCATTGTCCCATACAGAACAACGAAATTGAAAAAAATCTACATCAGACATTCAAACCAAGAAGCCTGCTATCCCAGCTATCCCAATCTGGTTAGCCCCCTAAACACTCTGATACCCCACAATTAAATACAGTATACTCCCATAGAGACTACCTTACGCTGCTTTTAAAACCAAAATCACATTTGGATAGAAACTGTTTCTCAGGCAGCTAGTCCTAGTCTTTATAACCCTGTACCTTCTTCCAGAAGGCAGAAGGTGAAAGAGATCATTTCTGGGGTGCGCACTTTCCTGCTCTATTTCTGCAGCTTTCTTATGACACCTGGTAGAGTAGATTTGATTTACCTTGTCTCCTGCCCCCCCCCCCCCCCGGTCTTGCAACACTCATTTTAGCCACCTTCCCTGGGTTTCATGTTAGTCACTGGAAGGGGGACTCTTCCTCACCCTTGTGACTGGCCTAGTGAACTAAGGGCTTTGCCTTCCTCATAGCAATGTTTTGAGTTGGATCTTCATCCATCTTGCCCTTCACCTTTAACACAACTGGCTGGCATAGGAGGCACTGGGCAGGAAAGGTGAGCTTCCCATAGGGCGAGGTTTTAGGGGTGTTGCTTCAAGGTCAATTGTTTCATCCCCACTCCTAAATTGGTAGTAAAGGTAAAGGTGCCCCTGACCGTTAGGTCCAGTTGCGGACGACTCTGGGGTTGTGATGCTCATCTCGCTTTACTGGCCGAGGGAGCCAGCGTTTGTCCGCAGACAGCTTCCGGGTCATGTGGCCAGCATGACTAGGCCACTTCTGGTGAACCAGAGCAGTGCACGGAAACACCGTTTATCTTCCTGCCGGAGCAGTACCTATTTATCTACTTGCACTTTGATGTGCTTTCAAACTGCTAGGTTGGCAGGAGCAGGGACCAAACAAAGGGAGCTCACCCTGTTGCGGGGATTCGAACCGCCGACCTTCTGATCAGCAAGCCCTAGGCTCTGTGGTTTAGACCACAGTGCCACCCGCATCCCTAAGTTGGTAGTAGTGACCACCTTATCAGTATGAACCAATGTTGGCCTGAGTTTACCTTCCAACTGGTGATGGCTGGTGCTCATCAGGACTGCTAGGGTAGAAGACAGGGAGGCCAACAATACAGCAGAGCCAAAGCTAATGACAAGTGGAGCCAATCAATGCTGCTTTTGTCCCCATCCACTTTCCTGTCAAGTTCTTTGAAGGCAACACTGAGCCCAAAGATGAAGAAAGTGAGAAATGGTGCCTCCCATGCTAGGCTGGTTGTAAATATGGAGTGAGGCAGGTGGGAGCTGGCTGAGGATAGACTGATCTTGGTGGGCCAATGTCCCACTTGCCCTAATGGAGCAGTCCCTACTGCTTCTAATCCTTTGTGTTCCCCCAGCATGTAGGCTGGTAATGGTTTCAGCAGGGGCAGCACAATGTATTTTGGCACCTGAAGTGAAGCACAAAATGGTCCCCGCCCACCAGGGAAGTAAAAGGGACTGAAGATCTACGCCAGGAACAAAGTTGTGGGGGAGAAATAAAGATCAGCATTGGAAACCAGGGGTGGGAGGAGATGAGCAGTGTCTCCTTTTCACTGAGAGACTATTGTGGAGGCAGCATTCGGAGGGCAGGACTGTCAAGGAGGCAGCAGATCCAGTATCCAAGGAGTGCAGTGCACTGCAGCTGCCACTGGCAACACAGCAGCAGGGATGAGCAATGTTTTCCTTGGATGCTGAATCTGCTGCCCCTGTGAATCCTGCGACCCAAAGCAGTTGCCTCACCTTGCCTTATAGGTGAGCTGGCCCTGGATTTCAGTAGTTTGGCAATCAGCAAACCAGAGTGCCATGCCAAAATCTGTGGAAGCTGCACCCATTGTGGCCCATTTTAACCCTCTTTTACTCTCTCAGTGTTGTTCTTGTTACTGCACCTCAACACATTCCATGCTGAAGGCACAAAAGGATTCATGGCACTAAGTACCTAGGAAGCTACGTGATGCTGACTCAGACCACTAGCCCATGGAGCTCAATGTCATCTCCATTAACTGGCAATGGCTCTCCATTGTTTCTTAGAGGCACAGGGGGTTGAACACGATACCTTTTGTATACAAACTATATGCTTCTCCCTTTGATCTATGGCCCCTGTCCAGTATCACAATCTGGTCAAAGTTAAGCAATTTAAATCCTATTGGCTTCAGTTATGTGGAATTAATCCTTACCAGGAAACAAAGGTGCTTAATTTTGCTGGCTCGTGCCCATCTTTTCTAGCCATGTATTTGTGTCAATGTCGTAATTTGTTTTGTGTGGTATCTTGGATATTTTAAACCATGATAGTGTGAAAGAATATGACTTCCTCCCCGCTCTCAGTATGACCCAATTAAGCATCTCACCCGTTTCCATTTTCAGATGGGTGATTTTAAGTTATATCACCAGCACCTCTGTTATTTTAAGCTTATCCTTCTCACTTCGTAATTTGCAGCTATTTTAAATCAAATTTGTGTTTTGACTGTTCCAGTAAAAAGATCCTGAGGTAGGTCCAGCTCTGGATCCACACACAACTGAAAACAAGCTAGGGGAGAAAGGTTTTAATGGCGTAATGATGCAAACAGTACAGAATTAGTTACATCAAAAGTCCCCAAAGATTCATTAAAAAGTTGATATGCAAATTTCATTTCCAATAATAATCTCTTGCTTGTTCGCTGTGCATTTTGACGCCTCTTAAGGAAATGTAACCAAATTTTGCATGATGGTTCTGGAGATCAAGGAGCAGGATTTTGTCTATGCTGGGATGCAATTGGAGGCCATTTTGAATCAAGATAGCAGACAGAACCTTTCAAAATTTCCTGGTTTTTGGTTAAAATGAATTACAAAATGATGTACAAAGCAAGAATCAATTAAGGAAGGAAAGACTGTATATTTTTATTTCGTTGTTCATTGATCATCTTTGTTATGTTATGCAATTTTCAACTAATATAGCATTAAAAAAAAAAATCACCTAGTTTTTACCACTGACTTCAAAACTGCCCTTTTTGGGTTTGGGAGGGCAGGGTGTTTCTTAGAATTCCTAAGCATTGTCAGGTGCAATGCTTTTGGTTTTCAATATGTGACATCATTCAGACACAGCTATGCAAACCAACTGCAGCCTGTCCATGGAGGCACAGGCCAATTCTGTGTCCAGGGCAGCTGTCTACCAGCTCCATCCGGTATGCAGGCTGAGACCCCACCTGCCCGCAGACTGTCTTGCCAGAGTGGTGCATGCTCTAGTTATTTCTCGCTTGGACTACTGCAATGCGCTCTACGTGGGGCTACCTTTGCAAGTGACTCAGAAACTGCAATTAATACAGAATGTGTCAGCTAGACTGGGGACTGGGGGTGGCCGCCAAAACCATGTAACACTGGTCCTGAAAGACCTACATTGGCTCCCAGTACGTTTCCGAGTACAATTCAAAGTGTTGGTGTTGACCTTTAAAGCCCTAAACGGCCTCAGCCCAGTATACCTGAAGGAGTGTCTCCACCCCCATCGTTCTGCTCGGACACTGAGGTCCAGCGCCAAGGGCCTTTTGGCAGTTCCCTCACTGTGAGAAGTGAAGCTACAGGGAACCAGGCAGAGGGCCTTCTTGGTAGTGGCGCCCGCCCTGTGGAATGCCCTCCCATCAGATGTCAAAGAGATAAACAACTACCTTCAGAAGACATCTGAAGGCAGCCCTGTTCAGGGAAGTTTTTAATGTATGACATTTTAATGTATTTTTAATCTTTGTTGGAAGCCACCCAGAGTGGCTGGGAAAACCCAGCCAGATGGGCGGGGTACAAATAATAAATTACTACTGTTACTACAAATAACTCAGACCTTTAAGTCACCTTTAATTATAGTGCTCTTCAAACAGAGCACCATCCTCTGACAGCCAATCAGACAGAGAAGTGCCCTGCTAAAGTAAAACACATGGCCACCTTGGAAATTTTTCATCTTTTTTTCTTTTTATGTTGCCTGCAAACTTGAATCTTCCCAGTTATCCATGCCTGTGCATCTGCACATAGGTAAACATGTTATATGAATTGATAACATTTTTTTTCTCCACTCACCAACAGACTTATCTTAATTCTGAGCTCATCTCTGGGTTTCGCAGTTCAAGAATCCATCAGGGAATAAGAACTGTGTGTTTCTGGCTCAAAGGATGCCTTCTGATGACAGTAGATAGGAGGAGAGAATAGCACTGTAAAGATATAACTTCTGAGAACATTTCCTGGTTTCGCTATTGTTTTCCTCGATTGGTGTGTGGAGGAAGAGACAGCCTTTTAGAATACTAATTCGGTATGCTAAATAATAATAAAAAATAAAGACACTGAGCCTCGCAACACATATTTTGGCCATTACACACTAGAATGAATAAAATCAATCCATAGTACCTCCTTCAACTGCATAAATCTCTGCTGGAAGCATGTAACAAGGCAGAGATAAATAATAGCGGTGCCTGGAAAATGCAGGGCAGATTGTTTTCACTAAAACAAATGTTTCCTATTAGTTCCGTGTGGTACTCAAAACTCATTCTGGGTATTTTGCCAAAGAAAAGTGTTTCTTTGTGTACCCATTCATGGGTGGCAGGGTGGTGGAGGTGCAAAAGGAGCTGGCAGCCGCTGGGTTATTTGTATTAGTGTGCAGCAGGGATGGGCGAAACTGTCAATCCTGCTTTCTTTCCCTTTCTCATTTCCCCAGTCTTTTAAGTTCAGTTCTCCATATCAGTTTGGTGTCTTTAAAAACTGAAAATTCATCAGTACAAATTTCTCATAATTTGTGCATGAAAGTTAACCTAACACACACACATTTTTGCAAAGTATATATATCCCCTAATATGATGCATTTCTGGTAGATTATTTTCAGTAACGTCTGCATTTTTGTACGCATTACTTAGTGGGAAAACTGCATTGCAAAATTCGGAGAGGTGCAGATTTTGAAGGGTGGTTGTGTTTCTGTTTGTTCATTGTTTTGGGAAGTGGGAACCAGATAGGTGAACGGAACCAAATTTTTCCTTCATCCCTAGCCCACAGAGATGGTTCAGGGAAGGAGTCACAGTGCATGCTCATTGTTACAAGGGACTGATCCCGAGGCTTGCATCCCTCAACAGACAATGAAGCTGGACAGAGGGCAACAAGTGGTCATCTCTGCTGAATGGGGGTGACAAGGGAGAAGACACACCCTTCACAGCAAGTCCTGGGTTTCCTGGATCTGCACCTGCACTGCTTGCCGCTGACCCAGTCAGATTCATTCAGTTGCACAGTGTTAAACCAGCCACCTCCTGCCTGCACGGTTGTCATGCAATGCCTACTACTAAGTGTATACCTGATGCTGACCAAACAAAGCCTCCCTGATGCATATTTTGCTCCAGGAGGCTGAGTTTGGTCAGAATTGAGTACAGTGGTACCTCTGGTTACGTACTTAATTCGTTCCGGAGGTCTGTTCTTAACCTGAAACTGTTCTTAACCTGAAGCACCACTTTAGCTAATGGGGCCTCCTGCTGCCGCTGCACTGCCGCTGCACAATTGCTGTTCTCATCCTGAAGCAAAGTTCTTAATCTGCGGTACTATTTCTGGGTTAGCAGAGTCTGTAACCTGAAGCGTATGTAACCCGAGGTACCACTGTATACACTTTCAGAATTAATGCTAAATACATCACTTCTGGTAAATGAGCCACTGCTAGAAGGCTGCTAGAGGGTCATGAAAATTTGAATCCCGAGCTTTTTAGACTCGTCTATCCATGTACAGTGGTACCTCGGGTTACATATGCTTCAGGTTACATACGCTTCAGGTTACAGACTCCGCTAACCCAGAATTAGTGCTCCAGGTTAAGAACATTGCTTCAGGATGAGAACAGAAATCGTGCTCTGGTGGTGTAGCAGCAGCAGGAGGCCCCATTAGCTAAAGTGGTACTTCAGGTTAAGAACAGTTTCAGGTTAAGAACGGACCTCCGGAACGAAGTAAGTACTTAACCAGAGGTACCACTGTACTGGGACGCAGGTGGTGCTGTGGGTTAAACCACAGAGCCTAGGACTTGCCGATCAGAAGGTTGGCGGTTCAAATCCCCGCGACGGGGTGAGCTCCCATTGCTTGGTCCCTGCTCCTGCCTACCTAGCAGTTCGAAAGCACGTCAAAGTGCAAGTAGATAAATAGGTACTGCTCCAGTGGGAAGGTAAACGGCGTTTCCGTGCGCTGCTCTGGTTTGCCAGAAGCGGCTTAGTCATGCTGGCCACATGATCCGGAAGCTGTACGCCGGATCCCTCAGCCAATGAGCGCCGCAACCCCAGAGTCGGTCACAACTGGACCTAATGGCCAGGGGTCCCTTTACCTTTACCTTATTATCCATGTACTATCTGAAACCGAAGGGGGAAATTGGTTGCCACATGTGATTCCCCCCCCCCAGCTCTTCTACCCCACTAGATAGGTGATAGGTTTGCCATGCAAGGAAAAGCAAAGCTAAGAGACTAACTGATTGGCGCAAAGAGTAGGGCTCTGCCAGTGCTTCTTGGAACATAAGAAACAGCCTTATCACCATTCAGACATTGATCAGGCTAGCTCAGTATTGTCTACACTGATTGGCAGCAACTCTCTGGCATCTCAAGCAGGAATCATTTGCAGCCTTACCTGGAGATGCTGGGGCTTGAACCAGGGACCTTCAGCATGCAAGGCAGATGCTGTGACACTTAGCCATGACCTTTCCCTCCTCATTTTCTCACTAGGGAGGAATGGTTCGAGGGCCCTTTTCCTGTGACCCAAGTGAGTCTAGGTGGGCAAGCCCTTTGCTCAGTTTACCTTAGTTGCCAACCGGTGCCATTATTGTAGATCAAGACCTGATGAAAGAGCTTACTATAGACATTTCTGTTGGCAGGAAGTTTCCATGCCATTACAAAGTCATATGATTCTTGCATTTTCCCTTTTCTTAAAAGTGAAAAAAAAAAGTTTTCCGTAAGAGATTGGCAAAGTGCCTTTCTAGGAGCAAAGTGCACAGAGCTGATGAAATCAATGTAGATCTCCATTTACATGCAACACTCTTTAATAAGGAATCAGTAGGGATAAAATGAACCAGATGGTCCAAGTATAAAATTAGAAATATCAAGGAGATAGATATTATGAAATATAAAAGGCAAGTGTACGTACATTGACTCCACTTTTAGGATAATCTCTCTTTCTCTCTTGGAGTTGTACAGACAAGAACCGCCGCCATTAAGGCTGGAGATTGGTTTTGAAATGGTGATGGATGACTCCATTTATACTGTCAATTTTATCAGTATTTCAGTCACCAGAAAGAAATATGTTGATTTCTATAGTTAGATGTTATATGCTCAACAGGATGGAATGCATGGTTGATGTAAGGAAGAAAAATATCGGGTGAAACGTCTGTAACCAAAATAATCAGAAATGGCTTTTTATCACTCCAGTGAAGTAGAAGATGACTTACATTCCTGTTTGAACTTCAGTCTCTGGCTGCAGTTTTTAAAATGGGTTTGCAAAAAAATGCATGGGAAAAGGTTGTTGCGCACGGACAAAAAGAAAGAAAGAAAATCCCACAATGAGCTATATACACTTGCAAGTTATCAAAGGTGAAACAAAAGAAACACAGAAGAGAATAAGTCACATGAACTACACATTCTGCAGCTAATAAAAATTCAAAATGAGCATAAAATGGCCAGGATGATGATTTTACTGAAGCACCAAAAGATCTTTATGCTTAAGATAATATATGGAAATTCGCTGCAATTCTAAAAGGGTTTCACGAGGCCCTAATGATGGAGATATCAATTGAATACAAGTTCAGTGTTAAGTACCGGACACCATTAATGTGTTGCTTGTGGGGAAAAAGAGGCAGTTAGCTTCTCTTATTGTGTTTTGTCTTTGGCTTCTAAAGATCCTAGTGTGCCTAGCCAGCTTTTCATTTTAATACTTTTATTTCAGATGATAGGAGTCGGAGAAAAAAAAGAAAACATTTGTGCCAAAGAAATTGTATCATGACACGAGCCTTCTGTTTGGAGTGCCTGGATAGTCCTAATAGTCTTTCAGAGCCTTTGCATTTGGGGAGTATTTACATCACACCCCTTCCATCGGTGTCCTGGTGCATTTTGGTTTAGACCACACACTTTAGAGACATGAGTTCAGGGGGAAGGCAATGAACATGGCCAGGTCTTAGCCTTACCACAATCAGGCGGGCATGATGACTCATGAATGACTATTGACACTCACTAGCAATTATATAATGAATGCTCACCACTTCCCCAGTGGGCATCTGTGGCACACCCTCGCTCTCTGCATCCTTCCCAACCAGCCAGACCCACATGGCTGATGGGGAAATCCTGTTGGCTGTCACAACCATGGGAGCATTAGCTCCTGGCCAGTAAGCCAGGTTCAGATGGGGCTTTGGGTGGAATCCTAGCCTTCAAACTTGGGGGAAGTGGTGCATCACCCAGTACTTATCCTGCAGCGTATTCAGGGTACCCTGTTAGAGGGGTCTTGGGGGAAGTCTCTGTCCAGAAGCCACACATGGGGCAGATGGGTCATAGAGCTTCCAGCAGCGGCCTTAGGATGGCCACCTCAGTAGATCAACGTCTTGGGGAGGCCATAATCCTGGCATGACCCTTCAGCAGTTTCAGCCCTCAAGTAGGAGGCTGGAATGGATAGACACCCAATGCCTGAGCCAAAGACCTGTAATCAATAAATGGTGGCCATTTTCAATCCAGCTGGTTGTCTGCCTGAGTCTGTGTGGCGATCACACAGGGTCCCCAGACTTTTCACCATCTATTGATCCCTGTGCCACCACTTTATTTCTCGCTGCCACCACCCAGGCCCTGCCTGGTACAATACTGAGTCCAGTCAGGGTTAAATTGGAACATAAACTTCTGTTTATTTATTACAGTTTAACAAGCGTGTGGTTTCATAAACGGTATCGGTCAATTACAATCATGGGGTGCCTATCCAGACCTATAACTTCCGCTACCTGCTCTCACTCACTAAACCACCTCTCAGATATTTACTTGTCTACCTAGCTCCTAACTGTTCCTGACTCAGCTTATTTCTCTACACTAACTCAACCTCCCCACAGACTCTATCCCAATTCACTCCCACTCCAACCAACTACCCAACTCCCAACAAACTCCTCCCTTCGCCCCTCCCAGAGCTGGTTTTATAGTCCCTCTGACTCCACCCCTGGGCTCTGATTGGGTTACCTGTTTAACTATTTCACCTCCAGCACTCTCATATATTAACGTCACAGTCTGTTCTGCCACAGGTTATCCAGCTGCTTATGGGGGGCAGGATGACTCTGACTGGGCCTGCAACACTTTTGCCAGGCAGATTATGAAAGGCTAGGAGACTCGAATCAGTTAGGTAGGCAACAGAGGACCTCCAGAAAGGAATATGATGGCTTCAGTGAGCATTGCAATTCTCCTCCTCAAATTTTCCCTGTATATGCAAGGCCATCATGGTAGAGAGAGGACTTCTTTTTATTTACCCTTCAATACAAAAATGACCAGAGGAGTTTATGGTAAAGCCATAAAATTAAAAACAATACTCATTAGTATAATACTATAAGAATAATCATGAGATTTTTGTGTGTGGAAGAGGTGTCAAACAAATATCTCCCCCTACCCTGGTGTCTATTGTAGAGGCAGTGCAGTCCCACAAAGACTATCTCACATGCTTCACTGAACATCTGAGTCAGCTCTGGGTTGGGCTTTTCTTTTCTTTATTCTCTTGGCAATGTCATGACATTCTATGGGATTATTTTTATGGTTGAACAGGCAGTTTCTTAAATAACTGGGCTTTCCCTTACAGTGTACTGTAGTTCAGGGGGGGAAAAATCAATTCCTAGGTTCCAGACTCTTTAGTGTAATCGCAGTGAACAGCGGTCCAATGTATCATTGTGAAATACTGTATTATTTTATTTTATTTTTCTTTATAGCTGAACCTGTTTGAATTATCTCACACTGGGGAGGCTTTGGAAAGGTTTGGAGTCGTAATACCTTTAATTATAATTTGTGAAGTGCCATTGCAGGAGTTACTCACAGAAAAGCAATCTTGCCCCTGCTATTCTTCCAATTCCAGTAAAGCTGATATTGATAAAATTAACCTTTTTATTATTTGCAATTCATTTATTTTCCATTCAATGGCTGAAGCAGATAAAGAACAATTACACCACAAATGTCTTGAAGATATTTTTTTTTACTGTAACCACCCACTAAATATTAAATGACATGATGTATTTATAGTGAGTTATGTTTGCCTCAGAGTGTTTTCATAGCCATTAGTTTTTATATCTGTGTGGGAATATGCGTGCTAATAATATAAAACGTTTATAATTTGGTTTATGGATATTTTACAAACCATAAAATTTCTCGCCTTATGAATATGTGTCCTAAAACAGCTCATTTAATATGTGGGGTTAGCTGGTCATTGCTCGTGTTTTGGGTGCCGCAAAAATGATCAGGGTTCAAACTTAATTACCCCTCATGAAATTTCAGAGGTAGATTCTTAGATGAATCCTAAGCATATCAAATTATATTTTGCAGTTCTGGGTAGAGGGGGAGTTATCATCATGGCAATTCTCTCCTTCTTCTTCTTCTCCTCCTCCTCCTCCTCCTCCTCCTCTTTCATCTAACTAAGCCTTCATCTAACAAATGCCATCTAACTAACCCTAACAATCATAAAAGGCATATCATTCTTGTATTTCCTGTTGGTGGGTGGTGTGGAGGGAGGCAGTCACATAAATTTATTATGCTTTGCCTGAAGTCATGCCACAGGCCTGTAGATGGTATAAGATGTTGTTCACAGAGACCTGGATATGAGCTGATAATAAAAATGGGCAGTTGAGGACAGTCATTTGGTGCAGGGAGTGAGAAATGTCCTTATTTTCATCTGAGGAATGTTGGGGGGTATGTAATTTCAGTAGCGTGTCTTGTTAGAAGGAGATTTATGAAGCCCCATTCTCATCTCACCCCCCCTAAACTGAGAGACTTTTTAGATCTAAAGCAGTTTGATACAGTAGAAGGAACTATAGTTTGAGGGAGATATAGTTTGGCATATGCTCTCAGATTTCTTGGATCCTTGTCAAAATGCTCTTAGCACATCAGATAGGTACACACAGCCAAACTATGGCTGAACTTCATATAAAGTCTTCGGTGATACTAAATATATATTTTCCTGTGAATCTATAAGTGAGCTGCAAAAATATAATGGCATGAATTCTTTGGCAAAGCAAAACAGGTAGATCTAAAAATAGCACCTGGACAGTTGTGACACCCACCATTGCCTGGAGAAATAAACTATAAGATCAAATCCAGGCAAGACTTTAAGCGCAATCACATTCACACAGCTACCCCAGACCTTCTTTTGAAATTGCCCTACCTGGCTTTTTAGTTCCAAATATACACAATTGACTACTCCCAATTGCATTCTACTTTTGCCTTCGCTAAAATGGTTAAAACTTAATTTTTAAAATAAGCACATTTCCATCCATTTAATGACAGGATTTTGAGAGAGAAAAACTAATCAGCAGCCGCCTGGCATATGATTGGACTACTATAATGCACTCTACATGGGGCTACCTTTGAAGGTGACCCAGAAACTACAACTAATATAACCAGTGTTATATGGTCTCAGCAGCCACTCCCAGTCACCAGTGACTGGGAGTGGCTGCTGAGACCATATAACACTGGTCCTGAAAGACCTACATTGGCTCCCAGTATGTTTCCAAGCACAATTCAAAGTGTTGGTGCTGACTTTTAAAGCCCAAAGCTGCCTCGGCCCAGTATACCTGAAGGAGTATCTCCACCCCCATCGTTCAGCCTGGACCCTGAGGTCCAGCTCCAAAGGCTTTCTGGCAGTTCCCTCCCTGCAAGAAGTGAGGTTACAGGGAACCAGGCAGAGGGCCTTCTTGGTAGTGGCGCCCACCCTATGGAACGCCCTCCCATCAGATGTCAAGGAAATAAACAACTATCTGACTTTTAGAAGACATCTGTTTAGGGAAGTTTTTAATGTTTGATACTTTATCGCATTTTTAATATTCTGTTGGGAGCCAATGATGATGATGCTGATGATGATACAGTAGATGCCAGTGCTGGCCTTGGACTAGAGTTCAAATCTTCTGTCTCCCATGAAACTCACAGAGTGACTCGAAGTTGCCATTTTCTCCCCAACTCCTTAGAGCAGATTTTGGTGGGTGTGTAAGGGGACGAGAGGGAGCGGAAGTTTGGTTGTGCAAGAAATGATTCTGCTCATGCAGTGACTTCATTGGATATAGCCCAATACTTCATTCATCGACTGAAGCCCTATAAATTGCACACAAAGACCTTGATAAATTAGCAAAGGCAAGGAAGAGGCTGGCTCATTGTGGCTCCCACATCATGGAACTCTTTTTGCTGGCATGTAAATGCATTTTTATTCCAACGGGCATTTGCCCAAAGCTATAAAATGGCGGCTGTGTCAGACGGCTGGCAGATAACATCAACTTGCTGTCTTGCTACTCTCTGCGGCTTCTACTTTGTGTTTCTTTCCTGGTTTTTTTTGCAGGGTTTTTTAATGTTTTTGCTCAGGGGACTCTTTCGCTCCTCTTAACCTGTATTAGCACTTTTAAAAATATATTACAAGATATACATATATTTTTATTGGATTCGTAGGAATGTGTCTGTTACTGCACACCATAATATTAAAGTAGGTACAGATATGTATTCATGAGGAAAGCCGTTTCAAAGAAGATTTTTAGAATGGCAAATCACATAGGCTTTGAATGGCTTCCACTCTCAGATTCCTTGTTTTGCTACAAAGCACTGTCAGTTTAAAGGTAAAAGCAGAGAGTGAAGCACTTCAGAAGATTATGCCTGCACATTCTACCCCCAAATGAGGAAATGTATTATGTGCATCACACTATAAAGCAAATAATGTGATCTTTGCCATATATCCTCAAGTTCACTATAGCCATGCAAGGAGGAAGCTCAGACACATGAAGCATAACATTCAGTTTTAGGATTTCATTTTTTTAGGGCTTACAGTTGCTGCACATATTCCTTCAGCTGCCGCTGAATCTTGTCCAAAGAGAAATTCTGAGGAAAGTAAAAAGATATAGTGCAATTTTCTGGGAGATTAGTGTGGCGATATTACACTCCTGATCTGTGCCAGCAACATCAGCCAATTTGCATATTCATTGTCTGCCTGCTAAAAGCAAAAACCCGGAAAGAATTGAAGCAAAACCACAACGATATCTATACAGTGCCATCTATATGCATCTCCAGCCAACCCACAACTGTGCTCTGAGGTAACATTAAGTACTTAAGATACATGATATCGAGCGACAGAATAATTTTGCCACAATAAGGAAATTCTGTCCGTGGTATGATTATTTTCCACCTAGTCATTTTGATACGTTGGCACCCTGTTTGCAAAATTTAACAGTTCCAAAATACAGGCGCGCTTTCCCTTTTGCAAGATTAAATATACTGCCTTCAGCTGTAGTTGAGGGTCGATTTCAAAAATTTCTGCTGGAAAAATGCTTACTTTTTGTGGAGAGGGCAGTATTGAATCAGTAGCTTACGTGCTGCTAGCTTGCACTCTTTATAAAGGTTTGAGGAGTGGGATTATTACCCCTGAACTACTATCCATACCTGGTCGCTCAATCATTGCTACTGTGTCTTTTCTTGTAACAGATCAGGATAACCAGGTGACAGCAAAAACTGCAAAAAAAAATAGCAGGGGCAATTAGAATAAGATCTATTATTTGATTATTGATGTAAACCTCTAGAATGAATTTTGTATAGTTACATTTTCCCCTCTGCCTTCAGTACATGGTATTTTATTTTATTGTTATGGTTAGCCGCTGATGCAAATAAAGATTCTTCTCAGTCTGATTCTACTTACGAGAGACATTTTAAGTTCTCTGAGCTGGTAGCCGAGTTAGGTGTCAAAGCCACTGTGAAAGTCAAGTTCTCAACTTGACATGCACGGCAAGGAAGGGTGACCTTTAAAGCAGTTTCCCTGAGCTGGAGAGAACATTGCAGTAACCTTGTACTACTTTGCGTGCAAAGCAATTCACAGGGTAACAATTAGTTCTCTGAAACTCCAGTGCTGCAAATTTACAACATCAATGCTTGCCACTACCAATCAAGAAAAGGCTTCTTTCCAGTCCAGCTCCATTACCGTTACCTGTTGGTTGACAATATTCTTTTGAAAGCTAAATTCCAAAATGTGGTGTGCATAATTTCTTAAATAGTCGTCTCAAGAAATGAAATATGGTGTGCACATCTCTTCTCTCTCTCTCTCTCTCTCTCTCTCTCTCTCTCTCTCTCTCTCTCTGTGTGTGTGTTGTGGGGATTATCTGATGGGACAGGGGGACCATGTATGCCACCTTGAAGGAAAGGTGAGATATAAATAAAATAAATGGTTAAATAAATTATTATTGTACACAAAACCACTAAAAATAGCAACCACCTCTGTAATAAGATAGCAGTCCTTCAAATGATATAAAGTCATTTTAGCTAGGAATGTGTGGAATGCAACTCTGAGAAATTTATGTTTCCCTAAAAATCCCCAAGATGTTTATCTCAAGCAAGAACCTCAAAAATGCCTCACAGTTTCACATTAGGTGAAATATAGTGGGGAATCTAGATAGTGGGAACACAAAAACAAGCCAGTCTGACTGGAACTAACTAGCACCTTCAAACTTTTCAGAGTTGCCAGAAAATGAAAATCTGCCAGTCATTGATACTATCTGGGGCCATAGGAGGATTTCTCCCCTCACATGAGGGGAGAAATCCTCCTAATAAGTTATAATAATAAGATATTATTTGCATTGGAAACTTTCGGAATCTTACAAAAACACCTTTTCATAAAACATTTCGATTTACATTGCTCGATATCAGTTATATAATGATAGCATCTGAGCCTCCGCCCACAAAATACATTGAATTTCAGCTCAATTCTGCGTTGGGGAAGACTGCGCCACTTGGCATTATTTTTAATTAAATTTTTTAAATGTTGACTTAGGCCAAGGAAATAGGTGTTTCAGTTAACAGGATCTTGCAGATCTATCTGATAAGTTTGCCCATGTTTCACCTTTCCAATTTAATCAGAGGTTTTCTGCAGCTTCTCAGGTGGAGGATGTGCAATAATGAAAACAGTGACAGAGTATTAAAAGGACGAAACCAAATACTCTCCCTCAAACTACAGACTCAATCAAAGCAACTTCAAGTGTTAAATTGAATTTCATCATAAAATAAACCTTTGTTGAGTTATTATAATAGGCTTAGGCAATGATATTTACCAACTATGGGCATAATTGCCTTTTGCTCTCCATTTTATTAGATGGAAAATATTAATGCAGGAGGGAAAAAATCCTCACTGGTACAAGTTCAAGCGTTTTTTTGTGTGCATGTATGGAGGCGATAAAAAATTCATGGGGGAGAAATGCCAGAATCCTGTGTGACTGTTCATAAATCCATGAAGAGGATGCTAAATAGAATGTTATTTGGGTGTGGAGCCAAAATGAAGCCTATTGCCTTTTTGACCTACAACAGATTGCGCTGTTCTTTCTTTGAACATCTGGGCTCCCCAGGGAAGTGAGTGCTTGCTTTATGAGAACAATGAGGCACAATAACCACAGGTATCCCATAAAACCCACCCAAGATTCTCTTCGCTTTTTAATCAAGTGGCGTACATGATTTAGATTTTAATAGAATGCCATGTCGAAGACCTTCTGAGATTGCATACGTCTTTCTGCTATCAGCGTCCCCAGCTCCCCCCCCCCCAACACTGCAAGCTCCATCCTAGTTACACCAACACTGAAATCTTATTTGATAGAGAGGGCTGGTATTTTAACAGTTACCAATTTCTGATATGTGAGAAGGAAGCAGTTGCCTTGCTCTGACAGAAGCGAAACTCAAAATGCTACAGAATGAGCATTCTGGATCCAGAGACCTTTAAAATACTTTCACCTTTGCACAGGCTATTATTTTGCAAGGACTAGTGATGCTATTGGGCTCATGTTAGTGTTCCCATCACATCTTTTGAGTCCAAGACCAAGATAAAAAATAATTAGCTATGCATAAGTTCTACTGATTTCAATGGAAGGCAAGCACCTCTACCTTTCCCTAACACCCCATGTCTAGATAGATGATATTGCAAGCTGATATTGGCAAAATAGTTATCTGAAGGTCAAACATAACCATCTGATATTTGCAAAACTGGAACAGTGGTGAGAGGTGGGGGAAATTCAGCACAATGACCTGTCAGTCACCCATTGCAAGCATCTGGCTGCCGCTTCCAAATCAGAGTCCCACTATTTTATTGTTGTGTTCGTTACTTATTAAATTTCTATACTGTCTTTCATTCTGGGATTACAGGGCAGTTGACAATATCAAAACACGAAAATACATAACACAGTAACAAATGAAGTCAGTAACCCCTCCCCTCACAGTTTAAATGGTCATGGATTGTTTCATTAGCCAAAGGCCTGGGAGCCAAGGAATGTTTTTGCCTAGTGCTAAAGTTTTTTTTACCACAGAAACTGCCTGCTCTCATGTTGCTGCCCTCCAGACCTTTCATGGAGGGGGCATGCAAAAAAGGTCCTCAGACGTTGATCGCAAGGTTTGTGCCAATTCATCATGGCCATAGCTGGTGAACCAACCTAAGCTGGACATAAGCCGGGCATGTTGCAGGCCCCACAGTGGGTGCCACCCGGCATTTTGTCACCCCCTCAGTGGTGACACCCAGGGCGACCCGACCCCACCACACACCCCTTCCTCCGCCCCTGGCTGTGTGCCACTGGCATATTGATGATGCCTTGCTGCAAATTCCCAGCTTTTGCATTGCCTAGGAGAAAGGATTGACCTCTCTGGGATCCCACAGGCCAAAAGCTATGGGGCCAAGCAACAGTCTTTTCTGGTAGTGGCCCTGCAGATAGGAGCACAACTATTATTTTATTTTTAAATATTGTGTGTACAGATGCGGTGGTGGTACAGCTCCTGATTGCTGCTTTCCAAAAAAATAAAAAATGCAACAAACTTCAGGAGCTGTAGCTTCCATTCTAATCAACACTTAAAATGCATGCCTAACTTGTGGAAGCTTTTCCAGGTCTAGTTTACGAATGATAGTATTTAACCTCCTCGGCTTAATTGTTGGTGGGATTTATTTCAGAACAGGCTAACCTGAAAAGGTTGAGCAGAGGGAATTGCAGATTTGCAAAGGCCAATCAAAAGGCTACAACAAGAAGAATCACAGTGACAAACATATATATCATGTTGTTCCAAGCAGGAAGGGATTTAAATCCATTTTGTTCTGTGTTCTCGAGTTAAGTTTCATTATTTGAATATTATCTGTGCATAGATCTGGAAATAGCAAGTTAGGAACTCTTAGAATGAATGCAAAACAGTGTTTACTACACAGTAGCCCTCCCAAGGTTCAGTTTTTTGTTTTTCTTTTACATTTCAGCAATTTCTCATTCATGACTCATTACCAATAATATATTCAGAAATGTCAACAGATTTGCAGTAAATTGGTGAGTTATGCATTGGGATATATGGAGAAAATGTTTTGTGCAACTTTTTGGAATCATCATATGAATATATTGACCCCAGTAGTATAAATTAAAATGGCTAGAACAGATAACTGATGGGATTCATTAAAGCATAAGAAATACCCACTACAAACATGCTTTCCCTATATTGTTTTGCTTTTCATTTTTCTTCTTGACTGTTTCCATTCTTCCTTTTTCAGTTTGGACCTACTTTCCCCAAATCTTATCTGTAGTTTGTATCTTTTTGCTGCATCATTATGTTCCTTTAATTCTCTTTTCTTTCCAAGCTGTCTCCTTCCCTCGTCTTCTGCCAAGACTATTTTCTTCTCCCATTCAAATACGCATTCACATACTGTTAAATGAAATTTCACATAAGATTATCTGCCCATTTTATGTTGCACGATTTGAATTTCTCTTTGGTTATGGCATGAATATTTTGAGATGTTAGAATTTGAGTTAGATGTTTCTTTTCTTTCTTTTCTTAGCTATTTTCATTCTTAATTAGAACAATGGACAGTTTGTAAAATCAGATAGACAATGATTAGTCCTTCTTACCAGAGCCATTGATAGAATATAGCCTTTAAAATCCCTTTGATTCAAATGGAAAAGTTAAGGATGGACTCAAATCCAACACCATGATATTAGCAAGAGGCATTCCCCCATTCACAAAAGTCACCTCCTCCTGTGTAAAGGGGAGCCTCACATACCATTCAACACCTACAGCACAAGAAAGAAACCACCAGCAATGAGGTCAGTTTCCTCCAATTGCCATCATAGGAATCAGTGTAGTCCCAGATGCTACAGATTAACCTAAGAGAAGGTTGGATAACTTGTAGCTCTCCAGATGTTGCTGGAATCCAACTCAGACCAGCCCTAGCCAGTGCAGCTGGTGGTCAGGGATGATAAAATGAACAACAATTTAGAAGCTATCCTTCACCTAAGGCATTTATTTTATATTAACAGCTCAGGGCAATTCATGGTGGAACGACTTGGATCTTAATCACCATTGCCTTTTCTTTTCTCTTCCTCCACACTCATTTTTCTAAGACTGAGAGACAGGGTGATATAAAGCAAAAATGGTCCTTCAGAGATTTGTTGTGCTATGACTCCCACCATTCCTGATCATTGCCCATGCTGGCTGGAACTGCTGGGAGTTGGAATCCAACAATATCTGGAGCCGGGGGGGGGGGGGTACAGGTTAGCCACACTTGTCACAAAGGCTAGAGCCTGGATAGCTCACTACTGGCTAGTGTGGTGCTGATAATGCCAAGGTTGCGGGTTTGATCCCCATATGGGGCAGCTTGTGCTGGTCCCGGAGGGGAGGTTACCATTGGCATAGTCAAAGTCCGGTCCTGGGTCACTAGCCTGGAAACAGTCCACAAGGAGCGGGGCAAGGTCCGAAGCAGGAAGCCGGGCGGGGGCAGGAGCACTGGAGAGTCAGGTCTGGGTCCAGGCAGGAACAGGTACTCCACAACGACGTTGCTCCCACAACCTGGGACCGGGCCGACTGGCCTTTATCTGTTCTGAGGCCAGGGGAGGTCCCGGCCCCCAGGAGACCCGCCTCTCTTGGCCTTAAGGCGAGCACTCCTCCTGGGAGAAACCAGTTCCCTTCGCCTCTCTGCCCTGAGTCTCTGCAGTTCAGGAGAGGCTGAAGGGTTACTGGGCCCAGGGGGAGACTCACCTGCAGGCACTAAGTCCTCAACCACCTCTGGAGCCAGAGTGGAATCACCTGGTGCCTACTCCTGAGGATCCGGCACAGGTGCAGGCGCTTCAGAATCAAGGCCCTGCCCCAGTTCAGCTGGCCCTGGAGGCGGGGACTCCTGTGCAGGCTGGGATTCCTCTGGTTCAGCCTCTGAATCGGAATCCCAGGCCATCACACAGCTGCATATTCCTGCATTGCAGGGGGTTCGACCTGATGATCCTCAAGATCCTTTCCAACAGTTCTATGATTCTGTGGAATTGGATTCTGTGGAAGTGGAGAGAGACAGATTCAAACCCCAGCTTAGGCATGAAGCTCACTGGATGACTTTTGCCTAGTCACTGACTCTGACTCTGTGGTAACCGATACCACAGGGCTGTTGCGAGGTTAAACTAGAACACCACCCTAAGGTCCTTGAAGGAAGGACAGCATACAAATGTAGTAAGTTCCTCAGCTTGCCCAGATTTTGTTAAGGGGAGGCGCAAAGAAGGAAGAGGAAAATATATTTTCATATGCATATTCAGCACAGCAGCTACACAGAGCCTTGTCAAGCTCTTCATGCATAGCTACATATGCATCAAAGAGACCTATCGATGACTGAAGTGAGAACAATGTTTATTGCATTAGCCAGTTGTTGTTGTTTTAAATTCACACATAACTTTCGAAGCTACCCTTATTACTGCGTCCTGTTCCAGCTGTGCTGTGTTGCTAGTACAAAGCAATCTCTGACTTCTTTGTATGTCCCATGGCTAAAGAATTTGCGCTGGTTTGTAAGCTGAAAGAGGACTCTCTGCAATACCTTATTGTCATGAGGGGTTCGTCAAGGGTGTGGGCATTTTTCTTCACAAATGCAAGTGGAAGCCATCAAAGAGATCTCTCAATAATCAAAAACTTTCTTTCTTTCTTTCTTTCTCTCTCTCTCTCTCTCTCTCTCTCTCTCTCATATGCCACAAGACAAAATGGCTGATTTCCAAGCCCCCTCCCCCTCCCCGTTCAGTAAATGTCTTTCATGGAGCATGAGGATGCCCAAGACTAGCCTGTCTCTCACAGGGGACCAGAGGAATTAAAATGTTCAGGGCTGCCTTTGTCCTCCCACTCCCACCTCCCCTTTGCGTTTTGTTTCAGCTTGCATGCACTTGATGCTCCAGGAGAATGAAACCAACAAAAGGAGCACGTAGCAAGATGTGCTATATGCTATCAAAACAGCGCTGGAGATGAGAAAGTAGTCTCACGGTGCACTTCTTTGTTAAGGATGAAAAACAATACCCCCGTTTCCTAAAAGCTAAGTTACTCTCTGTCTCTACTGAAGCAGCCTTTGCATTCCCTGTGCTGGGAAAGCTTCAGGAGGAACTTGCATTTGGATGGTGGACAGTCTGCCAGAAGATCCTGAAAACGTACCCTCCTTGTGCCAAAGCATGGATAGAAAACCAGTGGCCCTCCAAACATTGTTGGACTCCAATTCACATTATTGCAGAACACTGGCCATGTTGGCTAGGCCTGATGGGAGTTGGAGTCCAGCAACATCTGGAGAACAACAAGTTGTTCATCACTGCGCAGAAAGCTGGGCACTTAACTCTAAGATGTGGAAAAACCCACAAAATATATGGGATGTGGGGTGTATGGGGTGTAGCACTTCTGGTGGGGGACACATCATACTCCTTCTGGGGGGGGGGGTTCCACCCTTGTCCCCACCCTGCACTTAGCTCCCTCCTGTAGATCCTAGAAGCTGTCAAATCTGGGCTGGAGTCCCTAGGATGTTTGTATGGAGCCTTGTATTCCTCCTTCCGGCAACTCTTGCAGCCTAGCTGGTGCCCAATATATTGCTCTGCTTTCCTTTGAACCACATCAGCAAGGCCAAGAGGATGGTCTTGTCACCTGGGCAGCCCAGGACTTCCATACAAAGTGCCCAGGATTGTGCCCCGGGGAGGTTACTTACTTGAACAAAGTTACAGATAGGTAGCCGTGTTGGTCTGCCATAGTCAAAACAAAATAAAAAAAATTCCTTCCAGTAGCACCTTAAAGACCAACTAAGTTAGTTCTAGGTATGAGCTTTCGTGTGCATGCATTGTTCGTGTGCAAAGACATTGTTTTGCTTGAACTGTTTATAATAATAATCTCCAGCCAATGGTCCAAGTGTGATCCTCCGGGCCTCTTCCCTCGGTCACACTCCCTCTTCCTGGTTTGTGCCCCTCACTGGCCTAGCTCTGCACCCTCCTCAACTGCTTTTGCATGACGATGATGTGAATTCTCACCATAAAGATGCCTCCTTCTTGCCTAGTTGGAGACAGGTGTGGGGGGTCCTCTGGCTTTTGCATGGCCCAGACCAGAGGAAGATTTAGGAGAGCACGTCTGGTTCACATACACTGGGTGCCAAGCTGAGAGGGCACCACAGAGGGCACCAAAACAATGAACAATGGAAGGCAAGAGGTGGGGGACACAGAATTGTGGCATCACACACCAAAGTACGCCGCTGCTCAGATGTTGCCTACTGTATAAAGTTAAGACTCTGATCTGTAATTCACATCCCTTTTGTCTTTGACTCCACCCATGCAGCCCCCTGAAAGTTCTCCATGAAGGAATACGACCTTTGGGCTGAAAAAGCTTCCCCAGCCTCTGATTTAGGCATATAATTAATCAAGTGGAAATATTTTCATTTGTTGACAACCCTTAAATTTAGCAATATCGATAACCTCATCTTGGACTTTAGAACACTGGTTCACAAATGTTTTCTAACACCTCTACTAAAATTTAAATTTTTAAATTAGTTTTTATTAAAGATTTTCTTGCGTCACAAACAAACAAACAAAAAATACACATAGTGTCTTCACTTTCAATTCACAGTCTTTTTCACAATTCCTTTACATGCAGTATGGGACACTGTTGTCATGTGCATTGTGTTGTTGAGGGCAAAAAGAGAGGGGAGAGAGAGTTGGGGCATACTGATCTTTCATTCTATTGAGTAATGTTTGTGCGGGAGTTTTGTGTTATCATCGTGTGGGTAGGTCCTTTATTTATATATTTCTTTATTCTTATTGGCATTGCAAAAGATCGGAAGGTCCAGAACTTGGTTGGTTGCGTTCTGTTGGCTGCAGTGTGGTTTGTTTGAATGTGTGAGGGGTGAGGAGTTGTGGGTTCTGATTAGCCATGTTGATTTGTATTCTGTTGGGGGGATAGGTCATTGTCTTCTTGTGCTGTATATGTGATAAAGAGGAGCCACACTGGGGTGAAAGCCTCCTTTGCTTGTCCCTGTGCTAGTTTGAATTTGTTGGTTAACTTTTCTAATAGGGCGCTTTCCCATTGTATATAAGCCTCAAGGTTTATAAGAGCAGAGGCACAGGCAGCTCTGAGTGGGTGAGGGGGAAATTGGGATTTTTTTAGCCCTGTGGTTAATTCTTGACTGTTGGCAGTAAACAACTCCAATCGGAGGGCAATTAAGAGACAATCATTCTAAGTAAGCCTCCTGGGTAAAAAGAAAGCTATGTTGCCAGGGATCTGCTTAAAAAACCAAATATGAAGAGACTGCAGCTCAGCCGCATGAATAAATTCTCCATAACCAAACATAACGTTCTGCTTTACCTGCATGTGATTTCATAAGTATGTATCATTAAATTTGAAAGTAACCTATTAGAGGTTTTTTTTATTGCTATTCTCAGATAAACCGCTGAATCTAATATAAACCCTAAACAGTATTCACTTATGTTTTAATATGGCAATTGTATTTCTTTCTCCCTAGATCTTTCCATGGTATTTTTCTTTTATTAAAGTTTTTTCTTTTTTTAAAGCAACCCCAAAAGAGATTTTGTAAAACAGACGCTGAACTGGTTTAGATATGGTAATAGTCTATTTTAATACTTTTCATCTTATGTGTAGTCAGAAATACTAAAAGTCAAACACTTCTAAGCGGACTTTTTTCCACTTCCCCAAAGATTCTTTAAAACTGTTTTGTGGATTCCTGGGCAGCATAATGCCAAGCCTTTTTCAGAGCATAGCCTGAGGCAGCAAATGCTCTGAGTCCTCAAACATTATCCTTCAAAATTTTCAGAACTATCCAAATGCTTTGTTTAGCCGTGGAGTGGATTCTCACACCAAGGTTCAAACAGCTGTGCAGTCATAGTCATTAACAACACATCAGCCTTTTTAAATAATACATTATACAGCAGGCAAAACACACAGTGCTGATCATATTGTGGTGTTAAATCAGGATGGGTCTTCTGTCATCATTGACTACCAAGGATCAGATCTTCATCTGATTCTACCTTTGCCAGCATTAATGGGATGAAGATGTTTCACACCTCACTGAAGATGGACTCTGTTTTGACCTCCAGTGATGAGAAAAAGAAACCCAGCAATTTCTCACTGTAATCTCTCCAAGACTCAGTTTCAGGTGGTGGGAGGAAGGAGTAGTAAATACCTTGGTGGAGTATAAAGGCTTAGTCTCAGACAAGCCCAAGATATAGGCCAACTCACCTGGGAGAAACCCCATTGGATTCAATGCAGCTGACTTTTGAGTGGACAAGGAAAGTTTTGCATTGTGAGCAGGCAAAAAGCAGTCTGTATTGAGAACATTTTGTTGCAGTTGTTGTTGTTGTTGTTTAGTCGTTTAGTCATGTCCGACTCTTCGTGACCCCATGGACCAGAGCACGCCAGGCACTTCTGTCCTCCACTGCCTCCCGCAGTTTGATCAAACTCATGTTAGTAGCTTCAAGAACACTGTCCAACCATCTCGTCCTCTGTCGTCCCCTTCTCCTTGTGCCCTCCATCTTTCCCAACATCAGGGTCTTTTCCAAGGAGTCTTCTCTTCTCATGAGGTGGCCAAAGTATTGGAGCCTCAGTTACTTTCTTTTTATTAACTCTCACTAGCCATCCCCACCTCTGGCACTGCTTTGCATCCTCCTTGGATATCAGGGGCTGAATGGATGTGGGAGAGTGGTGGAATCCATCCGTCCAAAAGCCCCCCCCCCCAGTGAAGACACAGAAGAAGATGACTTAGATCATGGTTGCTGGTGATGGGATACTGGCCGCATCTCAGAGGAGGGGACAAGCTGGGAGGTACTAGAAGCAGGAAGATTGAGGGATCATGAAGAGGCAGAAGCAGGACAGGGTTCCTAGTTTGGATGCAGGCTCCTACAGAGACGAGCCAGACCCTGCAGCTCTATCACGACAGCTTCTCTGCTAACATGTCTCTGGCCCCACTTCCTCCTAGAATGCAAAAGATGTTACATGCTAATGAGCAATGAGCCAGGCAGGCACAGAGATAGGCTCCTAGGGCTCACAGTAGCAGAAGATTATAGGGGTTGAGCCCTGACTCAAAAGGCTAGAGAGTGAAGGAGGGGCTGCATACCAGTTTGGGCAACTTCTTCATGGAGGGAGCACTGGCCTTATAAGCCTTCTTGTATTTTTTTCCTTTTCCTTAATAAAGAAACTAATTGCATGTTAGCCTCGCACCTCCCTCTCAGACCTGCTCTCCCTGTCAGCTCCGTGACTTTGAGTGTGTCCACCTGAAACTGTGTCATCGAGCACTGATATTGCCTGTTACGTCCCTCAACAGATGGTAGAGAGACAGCTTCATCTTCCTGCATCGCAAGAGTTTGCACTAGATGGTCCTTGGGGTCTCTTCCAGCTCTACATTTCTATGATTCTATAAAGGTTGCAATTACATGATGTATCATTTTGCGCTGTCCATCCAGCAATCCACTTCATGATGCTCCCACAAACCATTTCGCTATACAGTGGTACCTCTAGTTACGAACTTAATTCATTCCGGAGTTCCGTTCTTAACCTGAAACTGTTCTTAACCTGAAGCACCACTTTAGCTAATGGGGCCTCCCGCTGCTGCTGCGCCACTGGCACACGACTTCCGTTCTCATCCTGGGGCAAAGTTCTCAACTCGAGGTAACTCTTCCAGGTTAGCGGAGTTTGTAACCTGAAGCGTTTGTAACCTGAGGCGTTTGTAGCTCGAGGTACCACTGTATTGCAGACCTCTTCTCATCATTTTGAACCCCCTGCAGTCCAGTTTGGGCTGTAAATGTGAAACGTATAGCGCCAGCCTCTTAACACTCTGCACCAAATTACATTTTAGGGTTATTTGTTGTGTCCTACCGACAAGCCCCACAAGAAGTTCTGTGGAGAACATTTCACCGAAGGCCTGAGAGGCTGTTGCTTGGAAAGAAACGAAACGAAAAATGCAGAGACTACATTGTGTCTAGCTGTCTGCCTCTTAAGCCACAACTCAGAGTTTTAGCCAATTCGGGCTAACACACTACCAGGCTAGATGAGACAACTGTAGCTCCATATATCCTGAAATGCTAACTGTGCTATTAAAAATAATATATGGGGTTTTTTTCCTACACTGTGTGTGGGTTTTTATTTCCCCCTTCCTGGTTTCTGGTTCAAAAACCCTCAGCATCACTTCATTTGTTGTCATGGTGCTCATGGTACTGAAAGAAAATTCCAATAGTTTTCGGAGTGCAGCTGAGGAAATGGAATGGGTAAACAGTCCTTTGGAGAACCTTTGTCAGGTTTCATGCTCATCACAAGGCAGCTGGTGCTTAAAATTAATTACAAATGGTTACCTAGGTAACACCAAATCATGCTTGAAAGTTTCAACATTGTTTATCCTGAAAAGTTTCCACATCAATTTCAATCACTCGAGTACAAAATAAAAATAAAATAAATGGGGGAAGTGAGGTTCAGTGGCAAACACAGATCAGAAGGACCCCTTGATATAATCAGATCTGTTAGTTGACCCCCCCCTCTCTCTCTCTCTCCTGCTTCTGTGGCACGCTGGTGCTTTATTTTAATTATTTTATTTAAATTGAACTTTATATGTCTACCTTAAAAAGAGTATTCATCAAACCCATGCTGTTCAAATCACAGATTATTTGGCCACTGCAAAGTTCATATTGATTTCATATGTTCCATTAAAAGCACAGGGTAACAAAACTGGCTGGATGGTAGAGATGAACTGCGCAGATGTTATTTGTAAGCACACGAGTGTGACAGCTAATCACAACTGATCTCCTTTGACCCACATCGCATGATTTGTGCATCAAGCTGTGCCAGACATGTCTCGTGCCACAGCAGTCATTTGTTTAGACTTGTAAAAAGAAACGAGTCAGATCTGACAAACATAATCTTTTAGGATGTGTTTTCTGTCTGTTCACTGGAGTTCTCCCCTTCAACTGCGATGTGGAATACACGTGGGGTTGGCTTTTTACAGCATTGCTGCCTGACCAGGCATGGCAGCAGCCAATGTAGAGCCAACCAGCAAGGCACTGCTCATCAGGGGAAGCTCTGATTGGCCTGTTTGAAGCTAGCATCAAGGAAGTCCCGCCCTGTGATCTGGCTGCTGGTGATGGCGGCCGAGAGCGAGGGACCACAACCACCGCCCATGTGGGAAGGGGTGAGCAGCCACCCCCTGTCTAACTTTGGCACTCAAAGCCGTACTGGCAAAGCACTGGATGACAAGGAAAGGAACAAACACTTGCTTCAAAGGGAAGAGCCCAAAAAGTAAGTCAAATATAGGGGTGCTTGAAAAAATTGATCTCTGGGAATTTTTATATAGACTGAGGTGACAAATTTTTATATAAACCGAGGTGACTGCATCAAATGCACACATGTCCATTCATACATTCACCCCTTTCTTTCAAAATATGTATTTTGACACAAAGTACAGTGGTACCTCAGGTTAAGTACTTAATTCGTTCTGGAGGTCCGTACTTAACCTGAAACTGTTCTTAACCTGAAACACCACTTTAGCTAATGGGGCCTCCTGCTGCTGCCGCGCCACCGGAGCACAATTTCTGTTTTCATCCTGAAGCAAAGTTCTTAACCTGAAGCACTATTTCTGGGTTAGCGGAGTCTGTAACCTGAAGCGTATGTAACCTGAGGCACCACTGTATGTTCTAAACACATATATTATCTCATACATATTTATCCTAAAATACTATTTGCTATTTATTGTGGTATGTTTTCTGAATCAAGAACTCATAAAATGAGGAGAAGTGTGAAATGTGAAGGACAGTTGCATTCTAACCTATGTATTAGTCTGACGAAAATTAGGATAGGTTGCTTTAAAATGCAGACTGAATGAAATTCTCCTGCATCTTCAACTCCTGTCTCTACGTGCTTCTCTCCTAGTCTGCCAGCATCCTGCCCTTTGCTTCACAGCCCTTTTGCCGGCAAACTCTTGTCCCAGACTCATCCCTCCCAGTATAAACTTTGAAGCCCAGATCCTGGCCTGCAGTTGAGTTTACCATTGGATTTCTTTGCTTGTGGAGCTTCCTTAGCACTCCATCTCACTTCAGTCCCAACCTTGCTGCAACTTGCATTTCAATTCCTCACGTGCCCACTGTTTGCCTTATCGTAGGAATGCCCTATATCTGGCCTATATTTAAAGCAGCCAGGCATTTCTTTAGATGTTTTCAAGGAAAGGGTGGGTTGATACAGATAGACTGTCACCTCTACACTCTGCTTGTTTTATTATTTGAATCCACCTTATCATAATGCAAATCTGTAATTGCTTCTTGTCCTATTCTCTGAGTCTATGGGAAAGTTCTCACTTATCTTCTTTAGGGAAAATATATGTAGGCCTTCATATGATTACTCCGTCTTCTATTATCCTCACACCTACATAGCCTTTCTAATCTGGAGCATTTTTCTTGCTGCCAAATATATTAGAGGCACCCCCGAATAATAATAATAATAATTAATAATAATAATAATACGAGCATAGATGGGTATTGCTGTTAACAGTGGGGGCAGCTGGAAGGGTCTGGCAATGTCTGCTGCTGTGCAGTGATTGGAGGGGAGAGGGAATTACTAGCAAATGATGCATGGCGGGGAGGCAAGCACTACTGTCAATACTCTGTAGTTGGACTGTTTCTGATTGGCTAGCTCCTGCCTCACTGTGGACATATAGATGGTTAAGATCAAGCAAAGCAGCTAGCCAATCAACAACCACACATTTGCAGAATGTTGACTGAGATATCCTCTGTTCCCCTGGCTGCCTTACATAGCTTCCACCCCAGGAAGTGAATCTCTGCTGTTTTTGTAGCAGGCAGGTTGGTGTAGTGCTAACACACAAGTGGAACCAACCCAGCATTGCTGTCTGTGTGTTTGCACTGCGCAAATCCCCTGCCACCTTATCCCTTCCCCTCTCTCAATGACCCAGCTGCTAGGATGCTTGTGTGGGAGCTCCACCACACCTAGGTTCCGCTCTCCTCTTCCTTCTGTTGCAGATATTAAATGTTGCACAGATCGAAGTGACTGGCAGCATAAGAACTGACTCCTTTGGAAGTGAAACATTGTCCAGACCCATAGAAATATTATTTAAACTTTTTCTGGCAGAACTTTCTTTAAAACAGATTTAAAACATCAAAAATATCCATACAATATATTGTGCTGTGTAGCACAGGCTCAGCATGTTACAAAATATGAAATAATCCAAACAGACCTATAAGCAAAGGTCTCTCTTTCTTCCTGGTCTGCTTTCCAGCTTCCAGGCTGTCTGCTGTCTGCTGTCTGTTCAGGAGAGCCATTTACTTGCATTGTTCTCCCTGTGGTGTTTAGAGAGACAACTCCATTTGCATCTTCACTCCATTCAGCTTTGGGAGGCAAAAGACTCAAAAGAAACTCCATCCAAAATGGAGATTGCAACCCAACACCTCTCACATGATCCCAGGTTTACAACCCTCACAGGTTAGCTACCAGAGAACAAATAACAGTGAGTTAACCATTAACTCTGTAAGGAGCTCAGAGTCCTTTAGAAAAGCTCTTGTGGGGGGGAGACCCACATTTACCCATTTTTCCATTTTAAACCATAATTAATACCAGTGGTATTTTTCTAGAAAAAGAGGTGCTAGAACTCACCATGAACACCTCCATTGTTCTCTTATAATGGAAATGGCGCCCACCTGAGAGGTGCCGGAACTGACTTGAGGCCGAAAAAAAGCCCTGATTAATATATATACATTTTTCATTTCTGTGTGGATTAAACCATTCTACTTAATGCCTTCTGAAAAAAGAAGTATTACCTCAGCTGCATTCAGGGCCGGATTTAGGTTTGATGAGGCCCTAAGCTACTGAAGGTAATGAGGCCCCTTATATGTTCAGCTGTCCTTTGTCAACAACAAATTGTCACTGTTTTTTGTGTTGAATATATGCTAAATAATAATAATAATAATAATAATAATAATAATAATAATAATAATTTATTTATACCCTGCCCATCTGGCTGAGCTTCCCCTGCCACTCTCCTGGGACCTAATAGGTATCTAAAGCCATTTGCACACAACAAAATATGTATTTTATCAAAGTAATTGTTGAACTGAAATACAATTAAGAAGACGTATATTGAAATAAATAAGTTAAGGTCTTATGTAGATAATAAAGGTTCATAAATGTACCAAGCAAACACGTACATAGATATATAGGCCACATGTCTGAAGCTGCACAGGAGAGCAGCCTTGGAGCCATTTTGACTCCCAGGTGACCAGGTGTTTTCTCTGCAAGGTCAAATGGAGGAGCCTCCCCATTGTCTTCTCCTTCACAAATCCTGTCTTAAGGGTATATCTGTCAAAACAAAATAAAAAAATTCCTTCCAGTAGCACCTTAAAGACCAACTGAGTTAGTTCTAGGTATGAGCTTTCGTGTGCATGCACACTTCTTCAGATACACTGAAACAGAAGTCACCGGACCTTTCTATATAGTGAGAAGGTGGGGAGGGGTATTACTCAGAAGGGTGGTGGGAATGGGTGATTGGCAGATAGCTGCGATGAGCCTGTTGACGACTCTTAACGACTGCAATAGGTCTAACAGGAAAAAGCAAGGGGTGAGAAGGTGAAAAATGGCTTTGTCATGTATAATGAGATAAGAATCCAATGTCTTTATTCAAACCAGGTCTCTCCATAGTTTTAAGTTTGGTGATATCACCAAACTTAAAACTATGGAGAGACCTGGTTTGAATAAAGACATTGGATTCTTATCTCATTATACATGACAAAGCCATTTTTCACCTTCTCACCCCTTGCTTTTTCCTGTTAGACCTATTGCAGTCGTTAAGAGTCGTCAACAGGCTCATCGCAGCTATCTGCCAATCACCCATTCCCACCACCCTTCTGAGTAATACCCCTCCCCACCTTCTCACTATATAGAAAGGTCCGGTGACTTCTGTTTCAGTGTATCTGAAGAAGTGTGCATGCACACGAAAGCTCATACCTAGAACTAACTCAGTTGGTCTTTAAGGTGCTACTGGAAGGAATTTTTTTATTTTGTTTTGACCATGACAGACCAACACGGCTACCTATCTGTAACTGGGTATATCTGTGTATGAATAGGGTTAGCCTGTGATCTGGCTCAGGAACTAAGTATTGATCATTACAAAAGACTGGCCAGGCTTCCCAGGGTATCAATCCAGTAAGCATTAACAGGTAACTTGCCAGACACGAGGTAAACAACCCACTCAGATTTCTGCTTTAGCCCGCCCTTTCTGTGATGTAGGTATGATGTTTCTGGGGGTGGTCTTGGACTCCAGGGATGGCAATTTAAAATGTCTATATGAGGGCGGACACACCTTAGGACACACCTAAGGAGGTTCTGGGTCCTCTTCCTTTTCCTGCGTGTGAGGGGAGCACCCTGTTGCAACAGTTCAATAAAGATCAGGCTTACAAGGTGCTTTGCTTCTTAATATTCTCTGGTTGGCCTCTGTTTTTGCCTCCGACCAATGGAGAACCTACAAAGGACTCTATAAGGGCTCTTGTGTCCCCCATAAGGGAATAAGGGCAGATTTTCATTTATTACATATTAACAGTGAAATACAATTAAGAAGCATATTAATAGTGAAATAATTATTAAGCTCTAACTGTATGTAGGTTTTATGTTATTTGTTTTTTATCTTATATTTTGGAAATGTACATCCAAGTTTTTTTTCCTTTAAAATTTTTTGGGGCCTCCAAGAGAGTGGGGCCCTAAGCTATAGCTTGTTTAGCTTATACGTAAATCCAGCACTGGCTGCATTACAAGATGTCTGTCTGCCTAGTACAAACTAAGGTAGGCATTAAGGGACAGCACTGCTATGTCAGTTAATATCCGGGGATCATAGCAAGTAGTGCTATGGTAACGTGGGACTCCATTGGAATCACACAAATCCATTTGCATGGATCAGTTCCTTAGAATAAAGTTCCACCACACTCTTTCTATCTGTATGCAAAAAACAGCTTCCTCCACTGCTTCCACCTGAAAAATAATAAACGAAAGTAAACTATTTGGCAACAAGCAGGTTTTTTGGTGGGGGGGGGAGAGAATGGAAAAAACACACAGATTACAATTCAAAGAACAAGAACAGCTTTATCTGCATTTTAGGCAGCTGCCTACAGGTGCCTTATGTAATTTATGAATTTCCTTAACTATAGAAACACCCATGACAGCCACAGAATTCCATTACTCTTACAAAGCTAACTAACCAGGCTGCTTAAAATGTCATTTCATAATCTAAAATGGAATAAAAATAATTTCCGTTATGACTATTTACACAATTTGATATGAAGGGGCTCTTCAGTGGGAATGCGAGAAGTAATTACTCGCCATGCATTTATATTCAACTCCAAACCATTAGTTCCCACTGCTTTTCTTTCTCCATAATGAAATTACTTGGAATATTTTCTCCCTTTTGGTTGTGCATGAGGGTGCCTTTTTTGGCATTATCTCCCTGGGCGGAAACACAATAGGAATCCATGCAGCCCATCAATTTTCTTTTGCTTGACTAATGTTTACAACTTCTTCCTTGTATATGTATATACAACTCCCTATTGTGAGAGCCATGTGGGCTAACTGTAGGAACTCTAGGTGCTGATGGAGCTATTGATCATACAAACATTAAAATTACATCTCCTGTGGAAAATACCAATAAATGAGTGGTACATTAATCAGGAAATCAATACGTTTGTCAATAAAAAAAGCTAAGATTGACAATGTGAGGCAGTTAGCAGACCTAGTGACGGGTGGACCAAAAAGTAACTAACCTAGATGGTGAACCATTTGTCTGACATCTCACTGTGCTTGAAGTCTTCTGGAAAGCAGTAGAATGGAGAGAGAGAGAGAGAGAGAGAGAGAGAGAGAGAGAGAGAGACTGTGCAAAACAGGAAGCAAAAAAGGAGCAACTTTTACAAGTACAGAAACCACAAATACAACCTCACTTGGATTGCTTCAGTAATCTTTATTTTTATCATGACAAAGAAAGGTATTTATGTTATCTAATACAGTGGTACCTCGGGTTACATACGCTTCAGGTTACATATGCTTCAGGTTACAGACTCCGCTAACCCATAAATAGTACCTCGGGTTAAGAACTTTGCTTCAGGATGAGAACAGAAATCGTGCTCCGGCAGCACAGCAGCAGCAGGAGGCCCCATTAGCTTCAGGTTAAGAACAGTTTCAGGTTAAGAACGGACCTCCAGAATGAATTAAGTACTTAACCCAAGGTAGCACTGTAAGTCTGTAAATGCAGCATGCTGTTAAGAAAATTGCTTATTTCCAGCTCTAGTACAAAGCAGAACAAGAAAGTTCTACAGTCCCCCAACCAAATGCAGTACAATTTGGATTGTGGTGCCATCCTGAGAAGGAGCTGTGCTTCATCCTCAGTGATGAGGAGTTTTCAACTGTGCAATGCCTATCTGGAACTGAAACAGCCTACAGTGATCTCTATAAATGTCTCTAGGGAGAGATTACAAGACATCTGTTCTGGGCTCGGGTGTAGCGAAGCTGTGGCTTGCAGGCCAAGACATGGTGAAGTTGCAATAAACACAGGGCAGCCACTCAGGATTTAAACCAGCCGCAAGTTTATTGCTTGCAGATGTCAGCAGGTTTTGGCACAGGCATTGAATGTGTATCCTGAATCAACCAATCTATCTGCTGGTTGATTATCTGACAGTCTTTAACGAAGGTTAAGGATTGCCCCATGATGTACATCAAATTGGAACAACTGTCCCTCAAGGTCACCATTATGGCCCATCAGTCTCCGTCAGGGTGTCTGGACAGAAGCACCTCACTGGATCCCTTTAAAGGGATAGCCTGATTCGTTGGATTGGGGAGTGGCAGGTGCTCCCAACCTGCCATCCATCTAGACTAAGGATCCAACCCCATGCCCCTCCCTGCCATCTTGCTGCCAAACTGGTCACATCTGCAACCAATCTCTAATGCTATTGCATATATCAAGTGACGAAACCTCATTACCTACTGGAGAAAAATGCACCCCATGGGGTCTATATAGGGGCCCCCGTTGTCAAAACTGATGCCAGGGTACTGAATCAGTCAGTGCCTGAGTATCAACACCCAGGTGCTTCATTGCTTTCCTAATTTTCCTCCATGTGCATTTGACTCACGCAGGCTCTGCAACTCTCCTCCAGGTCTGCAGTTCCAACAGTATTGACCACAGTGTCTTTATTTCAGCAAGTGACACTTAAAAGTCCTCCCCCCTTTTTTTGGTACTATGGTGAAAGTGGGAGGGCAAGAGAAACCCACACTCCTATCCCTTGCCCCATTACCTGGATTCAAGAGCTTTGACTGCTTGCAAGGCCTCCACCCAGCGCCGCTGCTACCATACTTGGACCACCTGAAAAACCCTACACACCAATGCCGCCACCACTCTTTAGACTTTCGCCAAATCTTCCTTCATCCTGACCATTTGAGGCCTCTTTGTGATAACTTCATTCTAGCGAATCCAGTGTCAACTGAGGTTTAGGTCTGGCTTTGAGTGAGGCGGAGACTCTTATAGCTTGGTGACTGTGAGCAGCCTCCGGGCCCATATAGCACCAGTCCTAAAGGATCTTCATTGGCTCCCAGTGCATTTCCAAGCACAATTGAAAGTGCTGTTCAAAATTAAAGCCCTAAATGGCCTCAGCCCAATATAACTGAAGGAGCATCTCTTCCCCTATCGTTTAGCCAGGACACTGAGGTCCTCCTCTGAGGGCCTTCTGCTGGTTCCCTGACTGCAAGAAGCAAGGTTACAGGGAACCAGGCAGAGGGCCTTCTCGGTAGTGGAGCCCTCCCTGTGGAACACCCTCCCTTCAGATGTCAAAGAAATAAGCAAACTATGTGGAATTGTGGAACTTGCTCATGCTGATGACACAGCACAGTGAGCAGTGCAGTGTAGCCCTGTTTAGTCTTTCAGAAGCTGTGGGACCTTCCACTAAAACTAGGCCCTAGGCAATGATGCATACACACCCCAAATACATACCAGCACCACAAAATACCATGACTAACATACCTGACTGATACTGAAGTCACTTTAATTATTATTATCAGCGACTCATTCCTTTATCCTAATTTACAACATTGCCTTCAAACTGGAGGACATTTTTTTGGTACAAATGCCGCAGTGATCATATAATTATCTTGATAAATGGATTTGTTCCGGGGTGGGGGCGTTTGAAATAGTATGATACCTCATGGACTGAAGCCAATATATTCAAAGCAAGAAGTAAACCAGATTGTTTGGAAACTAATTTTTAATTCTCTTTCCAAATTTATTGGTTCAGGAGCTAATTTTTTATTCTCAAAATATACTGAAAGGTTATTATTTCCACATACGGAAACTTTTCTAATATGGATAATGCTTCTATGCAGTCTGTATCTATATTGGATGAAATCGTTTTAATTGTTGTGTATCTGGAATTGTTTGGGAATTGTTGATGCATTTCTTGTTAAATCACTTTGAGGTGTTTTACAGTTAAGCAGTTCACTCTGACAAAGCTTCATGCTGTTGCTCTATTACTTAAGTCCATTGTTTCAGTGGGTCTGGCAAAGTATGACTGAGATGGATCTCACCCAGAGATAAAAAAGCTACCGTATTTTTCACTCCATAAGGTGCACCTGACCATAGGGCGCACCTACTTTTTGGGGGGAGAATTCAAGAAAAAAAATATGCGGCTCTTGGGGCTTTTGCGGGAGGTGGGGGGAGTGAAAGAGCCGCGCTCTGTCCCTTCCCCCACCTCCCGCAAAAGCCAGGGATAGCCGTGTGAAGCGTCCCCAGGGCAGCAGCATGAAGGCTCCCCGCTGCCCTGCAGAGGCTTCTCGGGCTACCCCAGAGCTGCTCAGGAGCTTGTGGGGCTGGCAGTGGGGGAAGCCTGGCTTTCCCCCACCCCCAGCCCCAAAGAGCAGGTCGGGGCTGGTGGGAGAAGCCCGGGTCCCCCCCTCCCAGCCCCAGAGACCACACTTTCACCTCATAAGACGCACAGACATTTCCACATAGATTTTAAGAGGGAAAAGGTGCGTCTTATGAAGCAAGAAATACGGTATTTTCCTGCAAATGGTGGAAGGTACCCTAAGTTTGCTCCATTTTGCCTCATCGTCATTGTGCAAAATCTTATTTAGAGCTTGGCAGTAGGAAGAAAGCCTTACAAGGAAAAATAAGTCTAGAAGACAAAGAGAGTGGAAAACGTAATGCCTCAGAAGAGCGTTCTTTTCCCAGCAGACGCCCTTCCTCCAGATGCCTATTCTGTGCTTTGCAACTGGATGAGTGGCTTAGGCACAGAGATTCTATATAAAACTAAACAAATATTTGAGTTTGTATTAAGGTTGCAGCTTGCAGGTGTATACACAGAAGGGAGAGGTGTTATAATATTTCATACCACAAATTCATATTTTCTGCAGAAATGACTTTATCCAAATCCTCTTTTCCCATGATGATTTTCACCCTAATGAAATGTTTCACTATGTCTGCATACCAATTGTTGATTTCTTACTAGGAAATGCACATTTGGCATTAAATTTCTTTCTGTACAAAATACCAGGTAAGTTTGGAGATTATTGCTTGAGCAAAAAAAAAAAAAAAAAAAAAAAAAAAGTTTGGCAGGCAAACAAAAACCAAGAATTCCATTAGATACTGAAAACCCCTGTCTAGGGAGTAGAAGTAGATCAGGCCAGGAGGCTGGATCTTTAATTCCCCCACCCCTCATATCATAGGTCAAATATAGTAATATTGTGAAACTGAGGAGCAAGTATATGGGTAATTTAGAGGCGCACAGTAACAACTGCCAGAAATGACAGTCCTTGAGGTATTGTGGTCCTGAGCTGTGTAAGGGTTTTTCCCTTTTTTAAATATACAAGATGCATTTATTTTACCTGATTAAAGTTGGAGGTGTACTGAACTCAATGTATACATATTTCCCCAGTCATTTCCTAGAGAATTTGCAACTGTGGGACAGCCTGTTCTTGCTACCTAGAATACTCCCTTCCACTTTACCTGCTGTTTTCTGGGGCAAGGTGGTACCTGCCTACCGAAATATTTCAGCTGTAGTGTGGGCTAAGGCAATCATCATCATCGTCATCATCATCATCTGGCTGGGTTGCCTCAGCCCTCCAGGTGGCTTCCAACACATATAAAAACACAATCAAACCTCAGACATTAATAATGACAATCTGATTCAATGTTAAAGTCACAATAACTTTAAAATAAACAACTTATATCAAATAAAACAATATTCAATAATCCATTCAAATCTAATAGTAAACAGTAAAATTAAACACCAGCAAATAATAATTAAACAAGAAATACTTCTCAATTACAACAAAGAATTACTAATCTATAATCAATGAAAATAATGGCAATACCAGTGTACCGTTTAATCTCCACCACCTGAGAAGGGATGCAGGTGGCTCTGTGGTCTAAACCACTGAGCCTCTTGGGCCTGCCGATTGGAAGGTCGGTGGTTTGAATCCCCACCACGGAGTGAGCTCCCGTTGCTCTGCCCCAACTCCTGCCAATCTAGCAGTTCGAAAGCATGCCAATGCAAGTAGATAAATAGGTACCGCTGAGGCGGGAAGGTAAATGGCGTTTCCACACACTCTGGTTTCCATCATGGTGTTCTGTTGCACCAGAAGTGGTTTAGTCATGCTGGCCACATGACCTGGAAAGCTGTCTGTGGGCAAACGCCGGCTCCCTTGGCCTGAAAGTGAGATGAGCACCACAACCCCATAGTCGCTTTTGACTGGACTTAACCATCCAGGGGTCCTTTACTGCCCATATCTATTTTCAGAGGCAGGTGGGAGGATCAGTACCACAGACAGTGAACCAAGGGGCATTGAATGCTTGATGCATTCAACAGGACAGAAGAATTTGTAGATGAAAGTGCTTCTTCAGCCACACACGCACAAAACCATTATATCCCAGTGCACTATTAGGGCAACATGGTTTTAAAAACAAGGATGTGGAACCTGAGAGCCTCAAGATGTTGTTTGAATAACTCCCTTCCTGTCTGACCAGTTGCCATGGCTGGCTAGGGATGATGGGAGTCGGAACCCAACAACAACACAAAGACTGCTGTTTCCACATGCCATGTTTTCGAGCCTCTCTAGTTAGGAAAAAATATTCCACATCCCTATATCTAACACCATTTTCATGATTAAAGATTGTATTCATTTCATTATTTATTCACAAAAGTTATTTATCATGGTTAGTTTGAATTTGTTCCATTAGTCATATTTGTCTTGGGGTTCTTTCTTTTCCTTCAGCTTATTTTTTTAAAAAAGAAGAATTACCTGAATCCAGCAATTGCTCCAGGTGGTGATCATTTTCTTTTCAGAGAACAACTCAGATTTGGGAATGTTCACATTTTACACCTGTTGATTTTTTTTTTTTACAGCTCAGCTATTGTGTATGCAGGTACACACTGTATACTTCTTGAGTATTAGTGTCAATAACCTTGTGTGTGTACAGCTCAATTGTTGTGTACACAGATTCCATGCGCAGTTGTTGAATGTAATGTGTGAACAGACCACTACTGATAGGGAACATTTGGGGGATATTCTGGGACAAGATCAACTTCTGAGCTCATCCCCTGCTACCTCCACACAGAAAGTGGTACGGTAATCTCTCCCACCCTCTGAATGATATGAAGGGGAGTCATAACCATTTGTCCCTCTGTTCCTTCATTTCTGAATGAATGAAAAATCAACTGAATCGAGTCTCATTTGCTTCATTTGCTCATGCTTTCTGAAATGAACTCACATCCTCTAGTTAGCAGTGAAATATCAATATGCAAGCACATTGCGCTTTTAAAGACTAGAATATGCTATATAATTTAATTTTTGTGTTTCTCTAAAAGCTATGCTGTCTCTAGTAGCTTAGTAATTTTGCAAGATAAACATATGTTCACATTTTGCAAAAAAAAAAAAAAAAAAAAAAAACCAAAACTAAACAATGGGCATGACTCTCTGGTCATTTCTGTAATTCTGCTTATGGAAGAAAAAATGGAAGGAAAGTTGTCAATGAAAAATGTACTTTGCTGAGCATCTGCTAGTGATTCCATTTTTAAATTAGCAAACATTGCCTTAATATTTTCCTTGCCAGCAATTTTATAACTAAATTTTAAAAGGGCAATTGCTTCACAGCTGTTGATTGATAATAGACGAACATTCATCCTCCCCAATATAGTTTAAATATTGCTACTGTTGCACCTGTTTCTACTGTGAATTGTTATTATAATTGTATTTTGCATTCCATATTGTAAAAAGGCTGGTTAAAAATATCCCACTCATATATAATGCGTAAAATGCGTTATAGAATTCCTGAGTAGGATTGTTTGTTTTGAAAGAAATGTCATTGCCTTTTCTATTTTCTAAACAAAGAACTTAATACAATATGCTAGGGATGTCATGAACTGGAAATTAAATTTTTTTAATGAAAAATAATTAACTTTTATATGTTTTAATCACTTGTTTTAAACTATTCTCATTGATAATTTAATATTTCTTGTAAACTGTTTTATTACAATCAAATAGTATGCAAGTATAGTTAAATAAAGGGATATGCTGTTTTCAATTATCTTGTAATGCTTAAATTACTTGGGCTTAATTGCTTTTATTGATGTTTTTAATATTTCTCATAAAAGACTTAGACGTTTCATTACAATCAAGCAGGACATAAATTTCTGTTAAATAAAGGAAATGAGCAATGCGGCAGGGGAGTTCATGCAAGTGAGTCCCCCATTTTCAATTACTTGTGAGCAGGTCCAGATGTAGCAAGGCCCATTACAGAACAAGAGTTTGCACTGAGGAGGACATTAGGACTACAACTCCCAGTGTCACAGATAGGAAACTGATGTTGCTTGCATCAATTTATACCAAAAGATGCCCTCCATCGGCAGAAATTTTAGCAAATAGCAACAATTTCCTGCCAGGATACTGGGACTGCAGTCTACGACTCCGCTTCAGTGGGAAAGCATGCTCCACTGTGTGGAGTTGGAACACCCATTCCTGACTCCCCTTTTTCTGCCTTGGATATGTGTGTTGGGTCCCAGTGGGGGGCACAGGAAGAGAGGGGTGGTGGTTGTGGGTGCCTAAGACCTTTTGTGCATTCTCACATTGAGTGAACCTCATCTGGGGAGAACAAAAGGATGCTTTTGCATCTCTACCACGAACACATATTTCATGGGTTATTCAAATCAATGACAAAGCAATGTGCCATTCCTAAACAGCTCTTAAGGTAAAGGTAAAGGGACCCCGGACCATTAGATCCAGTCGTGACTGACTCTGGGGTTGCAGCACTCATCTCACTTTACTGGCCGAGGGAGCCGGCGTACAGCTTCTGGGTCATGTGGCCAGCATGACTAAGCCACTTCTGGCGAACCAGAGCAGCACACGGAAACACCGTTTACCTTCCCACCGGAGTGGTACCTATTTATCTACTTGCACTTTGACGTGCTTTCAAACTGCTAGGTTGGCAGGAGCAGGGACCGAACAACAGGAGCTCACACCGTCGCGGGAATTTGAACCACCAACCTTCTGATCGGCAAGCCCTAGGCTCAGTGGTTTAACCCACAGCGCCACTCGCGTCCCATCCTAAAACAATTAGAGTGGTATAATGACTACTGCAATCGACACAGGATAATATCACCAAGGCAAATATCTGTAAACAAACACTAGGAAGAGGTTTAACAAACTGAAGGACATTGTCCTCTTTCTATACTCCTCCAGATGGAAACATGCAGATGGGGACAGATATACCCCTGCTTTAAGTCGTTTATATACTGTCTTCTCTTGTATATTATTTACTATAAAGCTCAATGATTAAGCTCTTTAGTGTTGAAACATCAGATTACCGCAACTATGTCTAAGCACTGAACCACTGGTATATCAAAAGTGGACTCTTTATTTACTGTGTTTACTATTGTTTAAGATAAAATCTATTTGGGAAAGAAACTACTTTTGCCATTTTTATGGATGTTTAGTGTTTGTTTACAAATAGTTGCCTTGGTGAAATTATCTTGTGTTGATTGATTACATCATCCTGGCAAATTACACTACCTCACTATTACATGGCTCCAGTGCACAATGAGGAGAACTTTGTCCCATTTGATTCCCTTCCCCAGGTTAGCTGATAAATTAAGACCATCAAGTGGAAGATAGCCTTGAGAAGTGAAGCTGTTGGAAATGAGAATGGAACAAGAGATTCTGCAGCTCCATATGACACACCCAAGTTTCCCCATACTCTCTGGAAGGACATTTTCAAGGATATAGGACAAGGGTGGAAAACCATGGACCCTGGGCCAAATGTGGCTCTCTCTCAGTCTCCTTAGGCAGTGCCCTCTCTCTGGGTAACACACCTTACACCCAGGCCACATCCCCTCAACATCCTTGCTCCCTGTACTCCATGAATGATTTTGTCTGGCTGATTTGTGTCCTTGAACTGCTTGAATAGTGTTTGCTTGAATAGTGAGATGTGTGTAGAGACCTCCGATTATTGTGTGTCTGGAACCTAGTCTACTGTATGAAGGTAAGACATTTGTTACTCAACCCACTGTTGCCTCTTGGCTCACCCACCACTGGGACGGGACTGAAATTCCCACCCCTCGTATAGGGGTTGCAGTGGGGAAGAGAGAGGGGGGGGGTAAATGGTAGTGTGAGCTTTTCCTCTCTCATGCAACATTGGATACTGCTCAGTAGAATTCCAGAAATACATTACTGGGCATTCATTTTAGTTTAAAGTATGAGGTGATTGGCAATCAATGGCTACTAGCTATCCCCTTGGTTTTAATGTATCTATGTGGGCTTTTGTTTGCTTGTTTGTGTTTTGTTTTGCCTTTTTTGCAGGTCCCAAATAACAAAGCAAAGCAACAACAACAATGGTCAGAAGCAGTTTATTGCCAAAGGGCCAGTGGTTCCTTTTGATTCATGTAGGCAATAAAGAACCTGCTCTTTAGCAGGTTTTATTCAAGGCATGAGGATATAAAGAACAAAGGCAAAATATCTTATGCCTCCTTGTGTTGTTTGGAAGTACTCCCATACCCTCCAACATTTCTCCGGTGAAAATAGGGACGTCCCATTCAATAATGATAATTTTACTATTTATACCCCACACATCTTACTGGGTTGCCCCAGCCACTCTGGGCAGCTTCCAACATATATAAAAACATAATAAAACATTAAAGGTTTTTTTAATATAAGAAAATCCCGATACAGGATTGCCTTCAGACCACTCCGGGGTTGGATAACTCCATATCTTCCAACATTTCTCCAATGAAAATAGAGACACCCTAAGTGCGACATTCTGGGATCAAGTCAGAAATCAGGATGGCTTCTCTAAATCAGGGACATCCCTGGAAAATAAGGACACTTGGAGGGTCTAAACTCCTCTGAATGGAAATGGGTAGAGTCCTGACAGCCAGGATGCAGCCCTCATGCCAACCTAAGTTGTGCAGCAGTGTTCTCATTAAGCAAGGGTGCTATTAGGGCTTATATACTATTTGGTCATGCTGAAGAAACTAGTTAAGGTACTAGCCACCTCTTCCAGAATTTGGGGTAAAAGATAACTTTGTACTGTTGGGGTTACATACCTGGTGCTTGGGTAACACACCAGTTCTCCACCAGAGTGAAAGACTAAATGCTTCAAAGGGTAGCCAATACTCCCTCCAATACTTCCCAGAGCAAAAGATGCCAATTTCAAGATTGGCAACTCCAGATATCTAACTAGGCCTGAAAAACTACCAGTTTATGGAATGAACAGAATTAAAGATCCAGTCCTACAGGATTTATTTCGGCATGCAAGGGGCATTGTTGTAGGCCACCTGGAACTCCTCAAAATAATGAAGGTCTTCCATGATATTCCAATAGATATGCTTATGAATACCAGTTTCTGGAAACAGCAAGACAGGAGAGTGATCCACCAAGCTCTTCTTAAAGGTAAAGGTACCCTTGCCCGTACGGACCAGTCTTGCCAGACTCTAGGGTTGTGCGCTCATCTCACTCTATAGGCCGGGAGCCAGCGCTGTCTGCAGACACTTCCGGGTCACGTGGCCAGCGTGACAAGCTGCATCTGGGGAGCCAGCGCAGCACACAGAATGCCGTTTACCTTCCCGCTGGTAAGCGGTCCCTATTTATCTACTTACACTTAGGGGTGCTTTCGAACTGCTAGGTTGGTAGGCACTGGGACCGAACGACGGGAGCGCACCCCGCTGTGGGGATTCGAACCGCCGACCATGCGATCGGCAAGTCCTAGGTGCTGAGGTTTTACCCATAGCGCCACCTGCATCCCACTAAGCTCCTCTTAGTTCTTGTGAAAATTTCTTTTTTCAGTTCATTGTTTTTTGACTCTCACTCACACTATTCAATAATACTATTAAAAAAGCAGCAATGTTTAACAGTGGTACAATAAATTGGCACTCATTCTAGTATTAGGCTCTCTTATAATGCTGGGGTTATGCTGATATTTAAAATTATTAAATAACTCAATTGCTTTGATTAAGTAAACATGACATAACTAATTAATTACAATTTGACCTCTTAGCAAGTAAGTAGCTTAATTAAAACAGGTACAGTTCCAACAAGTGCCCAATCAATACCACAGGTATTTCCCATTTGCTCAAATATGTAACATTGTACAGATCTCCTCAGCTAACTAAATATTCCTTAATTAGGTTGTACGTGTTATATTAATCTATACCAATGAAAGTGGATCTGTCACTCTCTCATGGTGTTCATGTAAGATTTTCATTATCTAGTGACTTTCTTCCTACTGGCTAGGTGCATTAAAAACCTTTAGGGTCACAAAGTTAATTCCTTCCTAAAACAGTCTGTGTTGTAAAGTTGACTTTTACAGCATTCTAATTCTCAGGACCACTTAGCATATTTTATGGCTCCATTTGGAAAGGTTCCAGACTTACATCCATATTCCTGTACTTCATAATTACTTTGTTTAAAGAGGCTAACACAGACCTTTTGCCACTTTTGAGGTGGTCCGTTACTGAGCTGTGGAAAGAGTATATATATGAAACAGATGCCAACCCCACAAATTTTTAATTAGCAACTCTAATTTTGTACCATTTTACTCGAGCTCTTGAATACAGGGGGCATTTGGTGGCTGACGTAAGTTGTGCTATTTAAAATAATTGAGAGGAGACTGAAAAAGCCACACATAAAGAAGAAAAAAAGGGAAATTTACAAAAAGACTCAAAATGTATGACATTTTTGAGAGAGAAAACTTACCAACAATTTAAATATTAAAGATAAAGGCAAAAAGATCATGAGAAACCAATTACTTTAAATTTAGTTGCAATAACAAATTTGATGTGTTTCCTCAAATTTAGAACTTTTCTATTTAATCATGAAGCATTTCCCAGACTGGCTTTTATATTTATTTATTTTCCTTTGTATTGGTGATGCAGATGCCATTAGGCAGTTGAATGCGCATGCAGACTCCATCCGTTTCCCACCCTCCCAGCCCACCCCCTACGCACGGGTGCTGGCAACACACACTACGTCACTGCACTTCTCTGCTGGTAATGGATATCTGCAAGCATCAGCAGAGCACTAAATGGAAGGTACCTTTTTAAACTTTTGGCAGAAACCCTAAATGGCAATAAGATGAGAAACATAAAACTCAGGCTTTGCAGCAGCTTTCCAAATGCAAATACCAGAGGTCAACGGAAGACACCTAACTGTCTGAAAACCACTGCCATGTGACCAAGGAGTACAAACCAGGATAAGGCTATATAGAGATGCAGATCAAGTTTTTCAGACAGGAAAATGCCTAATTTGTTCTCTCCTTCACCTCCCATCTCAAACACAGAGGAACGGGAATGATCCTTCTTAGTAAGTTGGATCCTCCTAACAGAGGGTCCATGTTGTGCTTGGCCCTGAAACTCTTCCCTAACCAGCTTGTGGGCAGGGCTTGCCCCACTCCAAGCCAGTGGTGCCACAGTTATGCCAATGGCCTTTAGCCAATCAGCAGCGTGGCAAGGTTGGGGGTTGGGGATATCTATTTGGCAGCACGACGTAGGGACCTCCTTTTGCCTCGCGCTGCCAAACACCCGCCCACACACCCATCAATTAGGTCGTGTTTGGCCTTGCTTTGGAGTTAGGTTGGTCGTCTGTTTTTGGAATAGGGGCCAGGTAGGAATTTTTCCAGTGTGGCAAATTGGCTGTGGCCACTTGTTTTTTGCCTACCTCTTAGCAACCGTCACAACTTTGTAAGGTTTGGCGGTTAGGCATTGGTTTAGGGGACTATGGGGAGGGGAGGTGTGGCCATCACCTGCCCCTCCAATGAATAGGGTATTCAGTTAAAGGAATCTTGGGGTCTGGATCTCGTCCAAAGCTAGGGGCTAGGGCCATGCCAGGACCCCAGGGGTGAGCACCAGTCAATATACACTGACAGAGATCCCCCTGCTGGTTGTTTACCCTTCCAAACGTCCTGCAGGGTGGGGCAGGAGCCAGATATAGTTTGATACCAATGCCTAAGCCAATACCAGTCACATTGTGTATTTTAATAAAGTTGTGGCCAAAATTTGCCCATTAACATTTAAACTAAATTCTGTCTCCACTGTGTCTTTATTTCCATTCGGGATGGGTTTTGGGGCTCAAAGCACAAGATAAGGGCTAGAAAACTGGTCAGAAGAATGGCAAGTTTTGGAAAAAGATTAGCGTACCCTAGTGACCACCCCATGGCAATGGTTTCAATTATGGTTGGAAAGATGGTGGATTGGTAGAAGAAGATGTCCCCACTCTTTCCTCCTTGCCATTCCATTTACTGGTGAAGATGTTGCCCCACAATGCAGGTAAGCTGCAATAGTGGGGTGAGGCCATATTCTCCATCTGAGAAGTGTTTGCCATAGCGAACATGTAGGGCAGTTGTACGTTGGGTGGTGGGAAGGATGGAAATTTTCCATCCCCCTTCCCTTCCTTTTGAAGTTGCCTAGACAAGTCTTTTTCTAGTGATCTGATAACTGCCATGTTTCCTACAAAGTCTTACACGGCATACCTGTAACGGTGTAACTTGATGAATGAACAAACCTGACAGTGAATGTGAGCTCAGAGCATCCTCCAGCACTCTCAGCTCATTAAGCACTAGCACTAAAAAAAAAAAAAAAAGATGCTGAATGCAACCTTTCCCTATTTAAACCTGAACCAGTTATTCCTCATTTGTCATTACTCAGTGTTTGACCTTTATGTCAATATTTCCCCAATGGCCAATGTGAATGCTTGCAGTAAATACAACCATTCAGTAAAGTACCCAATAAATTATAGAGCCATGTACACTGTTAATTCCTTTGCATTCAAACCCTTTGCAGTGTCAAATCATTATCACAAAACCAATGTACCATTTCGTGTCCCCCCTCCCCCCATGGTTGTTTCGAATGGTCTGTTTCACCTTCCTTCAGGGTGTCACAACTGTCTCCAGAAATACAGTGATGTGGAAAATGTAGCGTGCGACTTCAACCATTTCTAGTGCTGGGCTGAAGGCAGATCGGGTGGGGGCAGAAGGGGAAGTGGCATCCAATTTTGCCCAAAGCAAAATTCAAGGTAAATTTGCAGGTCCCACTAGGACAAGGTGTCTGCAGAAATTGTTCAGGAAGATTTTTTGTATTTTTCAGTACATTTTACAGGGTGCGCAGGGGTGGATAGGGGTTGGACATCTCCACTTCCAGGCAGTTCTTTTAAGAAGTTTGTATGAAAGCATATTCCTCTAAATTCAAAGAAACTGGGAAATAATGATTGCAGGTATGCTTCCCATTGCTATTTTTCCCCCAACAGGAAGTGAAGATGTTTAATAATTGATTGTTAAAATGATTGTTTTAATGTCTTTTTTAAAAAAGAAGAAGACATTTCAAGGTTTTTGGACAATTATCCTGTAATTATAAATACGTTTGGCTTCCTCTACCCGCCTCCCCACCCCCAATCCAACCCTGTGGATTTTAATTGCTGGACTAGGCTATGCTTTTGTATTTTAACTTGTTGTCTAATGGGCTTTTAATGGAGGGTTTTGATAATGTTTTTACATTTTTACCTCTTTTTGTACAATGCTTCAAGTGCCAATTCATTGGAGAACATGAATTGTTGTAAATGCAAATAAAAATGCACGCATTCAAGAATGCATGACTGAATAAAACCAACACCTGTTTACTTAAATTTAAGTTTCATTCAGCTATGTTTGAAGCAATAGGATGAACAAGAAAGTAATAGGTTATCTGTGTGGAGGAGACAGAGAAATGCTATTCAGAGACATGAGAAAAAGCGTAACTGCTCAAACCTACTTTGCCTCTATGTCAGGCATAGGCAAACTCAGCCCTCCAGATGTTTTGGGACTAAAATTCCCATCATCCCTAGCTAACAGGACCAGTGGTCAGGGATGATGGGAATTGTAGTCTCAAAACATCTAGAAAGCCAAGTTTCACCTAAAAGGAAAGTAGTACCCAACCTGGTTATAACAGAATAAATGATGGAAGGAAAGAGCTTCAGCCCAAGATAGATAAAGGGGTGAGGGAACACCTAGCGTCTTTAACTTAATTTAAATTTAAATTAATTCAACTTTGTGATGCAGCAGCAAAAAAACCCCTAACGCTCTTCTAGGTTGTATCAACAGAACTCTAGTATCCTGATCAAGGGAAGTCATAGTCCCTCTCTATTCTACCTTGGTCAGAACACTCCTTGAGTATTGTGTCCAGTTCTGGATGCCATAATTGAAGAATGATATTGACAAACTGGAATGTGTGCAGAGGAGGGTTGCCAAGATGATCAACCAAGCCTTATGAGAAATGGTTGAGGGAGTTGGGTGTGCTTATCCTGGAAAAGATTAGAGTGAGGGGAGATATGATAGCTATCTTAAAATATCTAAAGGGCTGCCACATGGAAGATGGAGGAAGCTTGTTCTCTTCTGCTCCAGAACGTAGGACCTGAACCAAGGGACTTAAGTTCCATTCTGGGATAACTTTCTGGTGGTAAGAGCTGTTCAACACTGGGATGTAGTCGCTCAGGAGGTTGTGGACTCTCCTTCTTGGAGATTTTTAAGCAGAGGTTGGATGTCCACCTGTCATGGATGCTTTGGTTGAGTTTCTTGCATTGCAGTTGTTTGCACTAGATGACTGTTGTGGTCCCCACCAACTCTACAACTCTATGATTCTATGATGTGTTTTGTGTTTGTGTGTGTGTGTGTGTGTATGCGTACACATCTAATGCCCTTTTCCCATCATCATCATCATTTATTTATAACCCGCCCACTCTGGGTGGCTTCCAACTGAATATTAAAAACAATACAGCATCAGACATTAAAAATTCCCTAAACAGGGCCGCCTTCAGTTGTCTTTTAAAAGTAAAATAGTTGTTTATTGCCTTGTCATCTGCTGGGAGGGCGTTCCACAGGGCAGGCACCACTGCCGAGAAGGCCCTCTGCCTGGTTCCCTGTAACCTCACTTCTCACAGTGAAGGAACCTCCAGAAGGCCCTCGGCGCTGGACCTCCAGGCCAGCTGTTTAGGGTTCCCAGGCAATCTCCCATCCATGCACTGGCTAGATTTAGCCCAGCATCATTTCAGCATCCTGTGACTTCAGTCCGTGCCCTTGGACCAACCTTATAACATTTAGGCCTCACTGATACCTTTTGCTCTATATTTCGAGGGCACAGGTCAGTGCTTTAAGGCTTCATGTCTGAGCAAATGGCAGTGTTAAGCAAATGGCAAAGGGTAATTTAAAGCACAGACCTGTGCCTAGAAACAGGGCACAAAAAGAAGTCTAGATGAGTCCCTACTTGTGTGTAAATCCCACAGACACCAGCAAAACTTCTTTCTCTGAGAAAAAGCTTGTTCCGGATCCAGCTGTAAACCCTACCTGCCAAATTGTGCATTTCAGAGCAGTCACGACAAGGGCCATCTAAACTATTTCATAGCATTGGGATATGGGGAAAATGTGTATTAAAAAAAAAAAAAGGAGAGGGAGAAATAGGTCAGCTCTCATTTGGAAGGAGCATCGGAAAGAGGAGTGAAACTGTAGAGTCAGCCTTGAGGGAAGCCATGAGGGGATTCAGGAACTAGGCCAATGAGGAAGTACAGGCACCTCTGTCCGACAGTTAAAAAAGGGTCAAGCAGCATTTAAAGTGGAAAGGAGAAGATCAAACGGTAAAATACAATTAACCCCTTGGCACTGGCAGCTGGGATTTCCTGACACGAACTGTTAATGCTGGCCTTAAGGGAATTGAAGAATCAAACAATAATAAGTCGAGTCTTGCAATAAAAAGGGTTGCTTCTTTCAGGAAGCAAGGGAAAGACTTTCAAGCACATCCTGGCTGGCTGGATGAACGTACTGAGAACTAAGCCAAACAACACATTCAATCAAAACCAGAAAATGTAGCATGCTTGGGCCCTTCATAATATATATATATATATATATATATATATATATATATATATATATATGCAGGTTTTGGTGTCCTCGGGTGTCTTCCCGTGTAAAAGTTGGGGTGTCTAGGCGACGTTTCGACGAGGTCTCACTCGTCATCTTCAGGCTGGTGCTTTCGGCTTCTTGTTACTGGAACAGAGCAGGATCTCAGTGTTTGAGTTCCTATAAATACTGTAGAGGGGGTGTGGTGTATAGCCTCCAATGTTCTGGGCAGAGAGGAAGTTCCCAGGTTAGTGTGCCTTTTCTTCTTTTGTTCCTTAATTACTTGAGAGATATCTTGAGTGATTTCTTGAGTGATATCCTGAGTACCACTTAGGTGGGTCATTAGGTGTGGATTAGTTGTTAAAGTCTTTGTGTCTTGACCTCTTGAACTTTGTGAAGAGTTTTCCTGAGAAGATGGCTGTACTGTACTTAGTTGTGCTCTGGCTTGGCTTCGTGTATAGGGGCGAGCTGTGGTTTTGTGGCTTGTGTCAGCCAGATCTGTGTAGGGATTGCAGGGGGGTGCAGCATCCGGAGGTGCCACCATGGATTGGCTACTGGATGGTGTCTGTAATTCATCTGTAATGACCCACCTAAGTGGTACTCAGGATATCACTCAAGAAATCACTCAAGATATCTCTCAAGTAATTAAGGAACAAAAGAAGAAAAGGCACACTAACCTGGGAACTTCCTCTCTGCCCAGAACATTGGAGGCTATACACCACACCCCCTCTACAGTATTTATAGGAACTCAAACACTGAGATCCTGCTCTGTTCCAGTAACAAGAAGCCGAAAGCACCAGCCTGAAGATGACGAGTGAGACCTCGTCGAAACGTCGCCTAGACACCCCAACTTTTACACGGGAAGACACCCGAGGACACCAAAACCTGCATTCCTGTACCCGTGAAAATCTACGAAAGCATATATATATATATATATATATGAGCTTCCCTTCCTCCTTTCACTGCAGGCATGGATTCACCAATGGGGGGCATCTGCTGATGAAGGGATAATAGCCAGGAAAACTAAATAGACCCTCCATGTTTAGAGGCAGTGGACCTCTGGAGAGCAGATGCTGCAGATATCACCTTTACCTGTGAGCTTCGAGACACATATGGCTTGCCATACTTGAAAACAAGGATGCTTGAGCAATTTGATCCTTTGCAAATTCACATGCAAAATGACTTGATCTGCACTGCTTTGTCCAGGGGCGAAGAAACTTTTTCAACCCAAGGGTTGGATTCCCTTCTGGGCAATCTTCTGCTAGTTGCCTGCCAGTGTTGCATCAGGGGCAGACTTTGGTAATACAGCGCCCTTAGTGAGGACAAAAATTGATGCTCCACCCCCAACCCCCAATATTTCTGATTTTCATCATAATTCCTTTTTAATATAGTTGCTTTTCAATGGATCTCCTCAGTAGGTGTCCATATAAATATAGTATGTATGTATGTATGTAGCAGTTTGAAAGCAAGTTAAAGTGCAAGTAGATAAATAGGTACTGCTCCGGTAGGAAGGTAAACGGCGTTTCCGTGCACTGCTCTGGTTTCACCAGAAGCGGCTTAGTCATGCTGGCCACATGACCCAGAAAAACTGTCTGAGGACAAATGTTGGCTCCTTCAGCCAGTAAAGCGAGATGAGCACCACAGCCCCAGAGTTGTCTGCGACTGGACCTAATGGTCACGGGTCCCTTTACCTTTACCTGTATGTATGTATGTATCTATGTATTTTGCAGCCTAAATCTGGCACTGGTTGCATGGGTCCAGGGGCAAAAACGAGCAGAGCGACAAAGGTTAATTTTAACTTTGTGCGGTAGGTTACTTTCTACAGTCTCCCACAGACCCCTCTATAACCTCCAGCCAGGCAAGCAAAAGGCATTATTAGAGCTCATTGAAACATTCTAGCCAGAGGTGGTAAGAAGTATGCCCTGAGGATAGCCCTGAAAGCCAGACAGAGAGATCCTGGAGCCACATTTGGTGCTCCAAAGCTTAAAAGCTCTCCGTCCCTGGCTTAGACAAATGGCCTTCGCTATCCATAGGATTCACATTTGCATGGCGAGGTCCCGAGCCCCACCCCATTACTTAGATAATGAAACACACGGATACCAATATTTTGGGTTAAGGGGATAATTAAGGCCACAACTTTATTGGTTACAGATGTGAGCAGTATTGGCTTAGGCACTGGAACTGAACCGACTATATCTGACTCCTGCCATCATGCAGGTAGTCTCATAAGGGTCTACCACCAGTAGGGGGGAGCCCCGTTGATGTACATCACCTGAGAGCTCCCCCAGGGTCCCTGATGGGGTGGTGGCATCGCCCTAGCCCATACCTGGGCTTTGTACAAGATCCACACCCCCTGGATCCCTTTAATGGAATACCCTTAAAGAGGAGGGGCAGGTGAATGCCACAAGCTTCCCTCCCTTAAACCAGATTTACCAATGCCTAAAAGGGACGCGGGTGGCGCTGTGGGTTAAACCCCAGAGCCTAGGACTTGCCGATCAGAAAGTCAGTGGTTTGAATCCCCACAACAGGGTGAGCCCCCGTTGCTCGGTCCCTGCTCCTGCCAACCTAGCAGTTCGAAAGCATGTCAAAGTGCAAGTAGATAAATAGGTACCACTCCGGCGGGAAGGTAAACGGCGTTTCCGCGCGCTGCTTTGGTTCGCCAGAAGCGGCTTAATCATGCTGGCCACATGACCCGGAAGCTGTACGCCGGCTCCCTCGGCCAATAAAGCGAGATGAGCGCCGCAACCCCAGAGTCGGTCATGACTGGACCTAATGGTCAGGGGTCCCTTTACTTTTACCAATGCCTAACCACCAAACCTTACAAAGTTGTGATGATTGCTACAAGGCAGGCGAAAACCACATGGCTGGTGCCAATTTGCCAAGTGGGGAAATTCCTACCTAGCCCCCTCAACAGGTGACCAACCGTAGTCCATAGCAAGGCCAAGATGGCGAATGCATGAAAATAAGGCGGGAGATCCAATACAGGAGGAGATAAGGAGAATGAGCCCTGGCCACGCGGAGGTTTCAATCAGGTAAGCCATGCCCCCCGGTCAACCAGATTGGTCAGCCATGGGACTTGATGCGGCTGGCATTCCCAATCATGTGGGCGGCGTTGTCACAGCCCCCGCTGTACACAGGGCGTGCTCGTGGCCTGCCTGCAACTCCATCCCCCTAGGAAGAGGAGCGGTTTTCTCAGAATGTTGCAGAACAGATTCGGCCTCACTTGAGTTGTGTGGGATGATGCCCTTTCAAGTTGCATAGGCTGCAGCTGCAAACAGAGTTGGGCTGCTGCCCAGGAGGGGGAGGAATAAAAGAAGGAATGGGGGGTGGGAATCAATGTTCTTTAGACCCTGATTCAGCCTTCAATCAGGACACACACCATAACTAGCAATCCCATTTGTTCTTGCTAAATGTTTAATTGCCAGTTAAATGTATTACAATTTTGTGGAGCCTGGGTAGCTCAGTTGGTTAGAGCATGGTGCTGATAATGGCAAGGTTGCAGGTTTGGTCCCCGTATGGGACAGCTGCATATTCCTGCACTGCAGGGGGTTGGACTAGATGATCCTCAGGGTGCCTTCCAGCTCTACAGTTCTGTGATTCTATGATCCATTTTATGGTGTCATTAAATGGGTAGCTTAACTCAAGGGACTCATGTAGGGCCCTCGTATTTACGGGACCGCCTCTACTGGTATGCCCCACAGAGGACCTTAAGGTCCATGTATAACCATCGTTTAGAGGTCCCGGGCCCTAAGGAAGTCAGATTATCCTCCACCAGGGCCAGGGCCTTTTCAATGATGGCTCTGACCTGGTGGAATGCTCTGTCCCATGAGACCAGGGCCCTGCAGGATTTAACCTCCTTCCATTGGGCCTGTAAGACAGAGCTATTCCGCCTGGCCTTAAATTTGAATTCAGCCTGATCTTTTATTTCCCTTTTCTTCCCTCCCCCTCCCCTTTTATGAAGATTACCCACTCTGAGACCCCACAGCTAATTCTCCCCTGGCCTCCTCGCTAGCCCAAGTAGGACCAATTCAGCCAGCTAGCCCTGGGGATTATCTAATGTTTCTTTCCCCTAAATTGATTTTTTTTTTTGAATTTTATTGTTATTCATGTTTTTATATTGTATTTTATGCTGCTTTTACAATTAAGTGTTTTAAATTTGTTGTTAGCTGCCCTGAGCCTGGTTTTTGAACCAGGAAAGGCAGGGTATAAATAAAAATATTATTATTATTATTATTATTATTATTATTATTATTATTATTATTATTATTATTTAGGAGGTTGGCTGATGCCTAACATGGCTGATAAATTCTCCTGACCTACAGATGTATCAAAATGAGCAGGCTGCACTACATGAAAGCATATCAGTCAGAACTTAGGTGGGGAATAATTTTTTAATATATTATAATGGCACAATAGCAAACCTACCAGGACATTGACCAGCAGCTTAATAGAACAGAATTGGAGGACAAAGACTCAAGCTAGATGGCCTCTGAAGAAGATACAGTTGTACCTTGGAAGTTGAATGGAATCCATCCCGTTTGCGGTGTTTGGGAGCCAAACTGTCCAAGTACTAAGGTGCTTGGGATCCAAGGTATGACTGTATTTGAAATTTTGCTCCATAAATACATTTCCATGCTCTGGAAATTTATTCCACCTTTCCCCTTGGCACGCAGGCTTAAAATGCAAAACGACAAACCCTGCAGGACTTGGAACACAAAATGACCCTCACTTGAAGTACCTAATGAGAAGGAGATACAGTGGTACCTCGAGTTACATACATTTCAGGTTACATACGCTTCAGGTGACAGACTCCACTAACCCAGAAATTGTACCTCGGGTTAAGAACTTTGCTTCAGGATAAAAACAGAAATCGTGCAGCTGCGGCGCAGCGGCAGCAGGAGGACCCATTAGCTAAAGTGGTGCTTCAGGTTAAGAACAGTTTCAGGTTAAGAACAGACCTCCAGAACGAATTAAGTTCTTAACCCGAGGTACCACTGTATATCCACTTTTTGAAGATAATTTAAACATTCCTAGCATATTCAGGGAAGTTTTTAATGTTTGATGCTTTATTGTGCTTTTAATTCTGTTGGGAGCAGCCCAGAGTGGCTGGGGAAACCCAGCCAGATGGGCAGGGTATTATTATTATTATTAAATAATAATAATAATAATAATAATAAGCATATAGTGGCAATTTTTGGTGTGGGAGGAATATCTATGGAAACTGCATGTTCCCGAAGAATGGTGAAGCTAGACATCACTTCCAGCTGCCTCCAGACAGCTGAGAGGTAGTGTTTGTGGATTTCCATTTTACTATTGATATTACATGGACTTTATTTGGTGGTTAAAATGCCATGTGGCCTCTTGAAAATACACACACACACACACACACACACACACACACACACAATATGGATTGACAATTTTACTTTGCCCTTCTTGAAACTGTCTTTTGTTCTCTTTGTCCACAAAGAGCCCAAATGCTCAAGGTTATGATTCATGTAAGCACTGTGCATGTTCTTACCCTGCTGAGCTTTATTTTATAGCACATAGAGTGACATTGCAAGATCAACAGTAAAGTCTGTAAAAAAAACAAAATAAAATGCAGGCGCACAAACTTCTCCCTGGATTTTGTTTTGCTCTAACACATTTTCATTCTGAGCTTCTCTACATTGAAAGAATCGAGGAATTTATGAGATCACTTAAAGCAAAGCCAGAATGGATTGCTTGTAATTTCCAGATCCTTTAGAAGGATTGCTTGTTTTACTTCTCGTTGAGAAATTGTGTTGTAACTTGTGGTTTACTAAAATCGAAAGAGTGTCGAGCTGAAAGACTGGAGCCTAGAAATAACCAAAAGGACTCCTATAATCTATAGCAGAGTTCCAAGAGAAAAAACCCTGCTCTATAAATTTAGTGTTTAGCAAGAGCGCTTTATCCTAAACAATAATAGATATTGCGTATGTGACTGTATTTTAGGACACATTTCTTAAAAATCTGGATATTCCTTTTCTCTCCTGAATTTGGCCTCAGTTAAGTTCTGCAATACATTTGTACCTTGGATCTTGAACCCCTTACAAGTCGAACATTTTGGCTCCCAAACACCACAAACCCAGAAGTGAATGTTTCAGTTTGTGAACATTCTTTGGAACAGCGTGACTTCTGCAGCTTCCAACTGGGCGCAGGAGCTTCCTGCAGCCAATCAGAAGCTGTGCCTTGGTTTCCAAATGTTTTGGAAGTCAAATGGCCTTCCGGAATGGATTCCGTTTAATCAATTGTGCAAGATTATGCATAAATTGCACAAATGATCTACAGAGTGACTGTGTTGGGAAACCTAGCTGTTAAACAATCACATACCCTCCAAAATTTCTCCAGTGAAAATTGTGGCATCCTATTCCATAATGATAATTTTTTTATTTATATTCCACCCATCTGACTGGGTTGCCCCAACCACTCTGTGCAGTTTCCAACATATGTAATAGCATAATATAACATCAAACATTAAGAAACTTCCCTATACAGGGCTGCCTTTAGCTGTCTTCTAAAGGTTGTATAGTTACTTGTCTCCTTGGCTTGGGGGTCACATAACTCCATACCCTCCTACATGTCTCCGGTGAAAATAGGGACATCCTAAGGAAAAGAGGGACATTCTGGGATCAAATCAGAAATCGAGACGGCTTCTGTAAATCTGGGACTGTCCCTGGAAAATAGGGACATTTGGAGGGTCTTCAATCAGGGAAAGGGGGGTACCCTTTTGCCAGCCCCAACCCCTAAGGGCAGAGGTTGGCAACCTAAGCAGCATCGACCAGCATCAGGGAAAGAAAGAGCATTTAGGGGAATGGTGTGGCCAGGTATTACTTACCTTTGACGAAATAAACCAATGTAAAAAAAGGTTTTAATTAACTAGTACAGTCGTACCTTGTTTTGCGGCTGGGATTCGTTCCGGAGCCCCAGCCACTAGCTGAAAAGGACGCAGGGCAAAGTGCCGCATCTGCAGACATGCACGGAGCAGTTTGCGCTTCTGCGCATGTGTGAATGGCAAACCTGGAAGTAACCCATTCCAGTACTTCCGGGTTTGCTGTGGACATTCGCTGGAATGGACGCTAGACAAGGTGGATGTTCATAGAGGTATTACAGTATGCCCTGTGACATTTTGGAACGACATATCTAATATTGTTCTAATATGGGGAAATAATGTTAAACAGATCAGTGCGGATCCAGCCTAGGACTCTGCCCCTGTTTTGCTGACAATTTACAGTGGTTTGTCAGTAAGCTTCCATTGTCTGATGTGCCAATATGCTCAAAACAGGCATATCGTAGCAGAGCAAACACAACTTTCTTATTAAATGTCTATTTAAAATAACCATCTGGAGTATCTGCAAATATGCTTACAATTAATCTATCATGACATGACACCACCATTCAAGAGAGGCCCTTCATCCAGCAAGTCGCCTGGAAGGAATCCACTTTCCTCACAGCCTTCCCACGACTGCTGTAAACACAGCCGGCCAAGTGGAATGTCAAAGATTATTTGTGAGGTCTGTCACAGTAGCTTCTCCACTGGCCACGTGGAAACAATTATGCAGCAAAATAAATAAATTACATAAATAAATTAAAGCAGCATGTAATCAGTAAAAACAACAGCTGCGGGGTCTCGGCGATCAAATGGGGTAGCCTGATCCAAGCATTGTCAAAATCAAAAGGACAGATGTTGATGACATGCAGACCTTTCTTTATCGAGTAGTAAATTACCAGCTCTCTTTCCTGCTGCTGGGTTATACCAGGGATGGGTGATCTGTGTCCCCAAACACACCCAGGTTGATGGACTACAGCCATCAAGCTTTTGGATCTGTGTGGGCAGATCTCAATTTCAGTTTTTCATCTGACCCCCCCCCCCCCCCGTCCAAAATATATTCAGTTCTGTTCTGAATGGTTCGTTTAAGTTCTGTTCTCTGCATTTCTGCACTTTAGTGCTAATTTCACCCGACGTACACACTTTTGTATTTCTAATATGCACATTTTTTGCAAGCAATTTCCCCTACTATAATGCATTGTTGTTATGTCCATCAATGTGTGTATGCTTAATTCAGAGAAGCTGTGGCGAGTGGTGCTGGAGAGGTCGTAATGTTTAATGGTAGTAGCTTTATAAATACAGAAGCAAATAATTTCTGAATGTAGCACATATTTTTGATATAAAAATCCTTACGTTAAATAAACAAATTACTGATTTATTTCCCCTCTTTTTTTTGTATTAATCCATGCAGTAATGCCTGAAGTGAATTATCCCCCAACTCCAAGGAAAGGTAAATACAGCAAGCTCTACAAATTGTGTGTGTGTGTGTGTGTGTGTGTGTGTGTGTGTATGTGCTGTGACCTCCTCTTCCCACCACAGTCCAAAATATTGGTCAATATTTACAAAACTGCTGCTTTTTTGCATTTTTTTAAAAAATAATATTTATTAAGTTTTCCAATTTGACCATCCAATAAAGGCCACATTAAAGACATTCCGAATTATAGAATAATCAGACAGTCCAAATATTAAGCCAAATCACAAATCTTTGTTTGACTTCCCATGCTCTGAGGCTGGAGGACGCACCGAGCTCCGAGCTCTTTTTGCATTTTGTAGCATTCACCAACATTCCTTCTCCTTGTGACCATTCACAGCTTTGCAGGAAGAAAGGAAAGGAAAGGTTAGGGAGATGATTGGATTTGTTGTTGTTTGTTATAATATTACCCCCGCCCCCGATGGAGGACAGAGGATGTCTTGCTGCCTGGTGGTGTGTGTCGTTCACATTCACATTTAATTATTATAGATATTTCCTTTTGTTTCAGAGAATACATTTGGGGCTAGTGTGGTTTATTAGAAAGAGGATCTATAACTTTTGGAGTTTGCATATGGATTTATATGCCCATCCCCACCCCCCAAAAACTAATAAGCCATTTTAATAAAGCATTTCATAAAAATTGTTGTTTCTATGGTTGTTATTGTTGTAATAAAACACATCTAATTCTCTGTCCTACCCCCACTGCCACTTTCTTGGTGGTTTGTCTTCTTTCAAAAACATGTGGCCAGCACATATTATCATGCAAAGGCCTACACAGACTTATTACAATACCCCTTGGGACATGCAAATGGATACTTGAAGATGGGCAATCAATAACAGCAGCAAGACTGTAAATAGTGATAGCCATTACACAACGCCATCAGGAGAATAGAAAACAACAGCCATTTCTGCAAACTGTCACCAAGATCATATCATTTTGTATATTGAGGCCCCGTGACCACCCTGTTCCCTAAGGTGCAACTAACTAGATGATGCACAGCATATTGGTTTGGGATCAAATAAAGCCACAACATTACAGGTGTGAGGTTTGGCCATAGGCATTGTGGTAAGCAACGTAATACTCCAGTGGGAGTATTTCTAAGGATGAAGCCAGCATGGGGGGGGGGGGGGGATGCCCTATGCCCTTCCTCAAATCGGGGCATCTGCCAAACGGTCCCTGCTGGAGGAGTGGTATGGCCCTAGACAGGAGCTACTCCTCCTAGAACCCTTTAACAGGATATCCTTACCTGCGAAGGGGCAGGCAGGGCCTAAAACCTTCCCTCCAACCAAGACTAGGCTTACTCAGTGCCTATCCTCCTTACAGAGTTGTGACAAGTGCTGTGAGGTAGACGAAAACCCAAATGGCGGTGCCAATTAGCCAAGCAGGAAGAATTCCTGCCCAGCCCCTGAAAATTAGGCAACTGACATTGTCCATAGCAAGGTTGTACCATCTGTGAGAAACCTTAATCCGAGGGAGAGAGAGTTGGAGAACCAGCGGAGGGAGGGAGAGGCTGGAAATCCCCGCAAGCCAGGCATTTAAATTCCCCCTGAGCCAAGGGCCACAATTGGTTGGTTGGTCCCTTGCCCAGGGAAATGCCCACTAATTCCTGCCGCCATTGGCCCACTGGGTGGCAGGAAGATGATCCGGCCTGTGATAGGCCGGTTTACCAGGGAAGCTCATGCCCTGCCCACAAAGCCACCCACCCTATAAGGGGGCAAACAGACTTAACAAACTGGTTTTGAGTAACAATAGCACAATTAAAGGACGGACAGGTACAGTACAGAGAACTCATCCCTAGTGGCTACCAATGGGTAGATTTCTTCAGGGAGGTGGGAAACCAAAATATTTTGATTATGTAATTTCTCTGCCACTTGATGTTATTAAAAATATTTATGAGCCATGTACAAAAAAACTGAAGCAAGAACAGACAACTTAATTAGCTATTACAAAAATACACAGTTACTTATTAAAATGTTACATTAATACAAATTACACACAGACACATGCATGCATGTATTCACTTTCCTTCTGATACACCCTCCCTCTCAGCCTCCAGCTTCTCACCCATGGGCCATGCAAACTCTCAGCTCACTCACAAAAGTCTTACAATGAACAGAGTTCCCAGAAACAGCGGACATCCCACTAGTCTCTCACTTTAGATTTGCTTTTTGTGGGAAGGCCCAAAGTGGGTGGTAATTTCTCAGGTTGCCCACACCTGTGTCCTGTTCAGTTGCCCTCTTCACACCAGGTGTAGCAGGTTTGTTGAGGTTCCCAGGGGGTCAGTTCTCAACCTGTGGGCCCCCAGATGTTGATGGACTACAACTCCCATCATCCCTGAGCTCTGGCCTTGCTAGTTGGGGTGATGGGAGTTGTAGTCCATCATCAACATCTGGGGGTCCACAGGTTGAGAAAGGCTGGTCTAGAGGATGGGAAAATGCCCCCTCCTCCACTCACAACTCTTTTTATCACCCTCTGTTCATTCCTCCTCTTCCTTCATCATTACCTGTTTCAAAGGAAAATAGATTTCATCTTAGCATGTTCGGTATCAGCCATGTTTTGGACTTCAGCCCAGCCCGGAAAATGTTTAGTATGTGAAACTTCACTATATAATCATAATGTCAGACAAGCATGTCATCCTGATGGCATTTTTGGAAGTGTTTGTCTCTGCAATGAATTAATCTGTAATTGAGAGATTGTAATTGGCACAGCATTTTGCATTTCATTTGGCAGAGATCAATTAGAAAGTAATACAGGAATACATATAATGCGCTTCCTAATTACATCTAATATTCACTCAATCATAATGGTACTACTTCCGCAGATGATCTAATGAAAGCTTTCGTACAGAGTTGTTCTGAAACACTGCAGAGTTTATAGAAAACACTTATTTATTTATTTATTTTAGTTTTTTGCTTGCTAAAACAATTGGTGATAATATAGAAACCTTAGAGGGACAATTAGTTATAATCGCCCAATTCAACCAGACTGAGCGAAAATTTCAGCTCCAGAGTAGATTCAATGAGGTCAATAGGCCTACGCTATGGAAAGCAATTTAGAAAAAAAAAAAAATCATGTTCCTACTGAATACATTTGGATATGGGATGGGAATAGAAAGCCAGTGATTATCTCAAAATCACCCTGAAAGCTTCAAAAGTCAACAAGCTTGCAATTAGACAAGCGTTTCAAAATACCTTATATAAATGCAAAACAGGTGGGATAATCAAGGAATCTAGTCTCAATCTACTTCCCATTAACCATCTGACCTAGCATTGACTGGTCACATCAGAGTTTTAGCTGAAAACATCCAAGAACCAGGGGATGCAACTGGGTTGGAGGGAAATAGCAAAACAAAATTTAAAGACTACAGAAGTCTTGCAAAGGAAACGAAATCTATTCCATATAATGCCGTAAAAAAAGAAGATACTTTTTTCTGTTTTAAACGGAACACATTCTACATAAAGGAGCCAGTAGGACAAAGTCCTAATGCCAAAATGAGAGAGAGCCTTTAACAAAAGAGACAGAGAGAGAGAGAGAGAGAGAGAGAGAGAGAGAGAGAGAGAGAAAGCTTTTTGTAAAGCTATAGAGTTTCCACAAAGCAGCCTCCCGCAGACCTTTGAGAAGATAAACAGCCCTTTTAAGTGCAACTTTCCTTTTAAAAAATCCATTCAACTTGCAGGTACAAGACATTCTCAGCACCAAACGAAGAATTCCCATCCCACCTTCCATGCTGCTCTCACACACAGCCCATTGTTTTGAAACAGACTAGAGGAATCTGTGATACCAGCAGTACTCTAAGATGTCAATGGAAATAGTGGAAGATGGGGGGAAAGGAGATATTCCAGGAGCAAACATCCACTCCACGTACACACATCTCCCTCACAAATAACATTTCTAGCCTAGCAGTGGGGAAAGACCTCCTGAAATTATAGCTGTACCAACTGCTGGAATGAAAATATTTCGGACTGCTGGAAATGCCAGAGCCCTAAGATCTTTATTTATAATTCAGCAGTCAGGCAAGAGAATAAAGATATGGGGAGTTCAGAGGAAATAAACCACACACTATTTTTTATTTTATTTTTTACTTTTTCAGGTACTATCCCTTTCCACAGTGTAAGAAATAGACATAGAGACATAGAGAACCCACCTTTTCAGCAATGATAGTATTTCCTCCTGCTACAGCTCTTAAGGATAACTGAAAGTTTCCTAGGAAATTTCACTTGTCTTAAGCTTCTGCATTTCTCCTCAAAGGTTCCTACTGAACAGTAACCTTTAAACTTGAATCAAAACTTGCTGTGAGTGAAGTATTGTGAAAACTTAGGGATGCTTGGAAAAATTTTGCTAGCTGAGTATTTGAAACTTTCTAAATTCCCATTAAAAAAGACCCCAACCCAGATGTTTCTACTGAGGGAAAACTTCTAAATTCAGTTCATATTTCAATACATCTGAAATATGCAAGCTAGAGAAGTGCAAAACCTCACTGAAAATGTTCACTTGTCCGGTCCTGACCTATTTATTGACAGTCTTTACTTGAAGATAAAACCCCAACTAAAACCTTTAACTTTTGCTTTAAGTGAAATTTTGGTGGCATGTTCCTGACAGGAATTTCCCCCATTCCTTTTATACTAACTGTTATGTCTGGCTTGGTCTTCCTTCATTTAAATCAGCATTCCTGAAACTGGTGCTGTCTAGATGTTTTAGAGCCCATCAACCCCAGCCAATATGGTCAATAATCAGCATTGACAGGAGTTATAGCCCCAAACATCTGGAAGTTGAGAAACACTGTTTTAAATGGACTGCAAAAGTGTTTAGCTGCAAAAAAGCAGCACAAAAATATTGTTGTTTCTTTTTTGCAGCAATTGATTTGGAGCCTGATTCAGAGTCTAGTTCAGAGTCTAGTTCATGTCAGTCAGAGATACTTCATAGGCTGCCTGGTTCAGCATAGGGTCCACCATCCCACACATTTTTCAGAAATCAAAGAATGATTATAAAACTTACAACTTAGAAAAGGATGCATGAAATTTGCAGGCTTACTAGCCCCTCCAGAGTGGGCAATGCCTGACTAATGAAACACAAATAGGTTCATAGGCATTTGTGATGGCCACCTTTAAAGTTTGTTTGTTTGTTTGATTTTATTTTATTTTTCGAAGGGAACACATATACATCTTAATTTGGGGTCAGAACTGGGTGAAATTTGCAGGCAAGTTTGCTTCTTCCAAAAACATGAATCTGCCAGTCTTGAAAAGGATAGTTGCCTTGGTTTTTCCTGTAAGGGCAGCCATTAAAGTTTTAGAAGTGGATAGAAAGTGTCACTTACTATAAAATAATAATAATTTAATATTTATACCCTGCCCAAGTGGCAGTGTTTCCCCAGCCACTCTGGGTGGCTTCCAACAAAATATTTAAAATACATTAAAACATCAGTCATTAAAAACTCCCCTAAACAGGGTTGCCTTCAAATGTCTTCTAAAAGTCAGATAGTTGTTTGAACCGCCAGAAGACCCTCGGAGCTGGACCTCAGTGGCTGAACAATGGGGGTGGAGACACTCCTTCAGGTATACTGGGCCAAGGCCGTTTAGGGTTTTAAAGGTCAGCACCAACACTTTGAATTGTGCTTGGAAACGTACTGGGAGCCAGTTAAGATCCTTTAGGACCGATGCTTTATGGTCTCGGCGGCCGCTCCCAGTCACCAGTCTACCTGCTGCATTCTGGATTAGTTGCAGTTTCCGGGTCACCTTCAAAGGTAGCCCCACATAGAGTGCATTGCAGTAGTCCAAGCGGGAGATAACTAGAGCATGCACCAAGACAGTCTGCAGGCAGGTAGGGTCTCAGCCGGCCTACCAGATGGAGCTGGTAGACAGCTGCCCTGGACACAGAATTAACCTGCGCCTCCATGGACAGCTGTGAATCCAAAATGACTCCCAGGCTGCACACCTGGTCCTTCAGGGGCACAATTACCCCATTCAGGACCAGGGAGTCCTCCACACCAGCCCAGCCCCTGTCCCCCGAGAACAGTACTTCTGTCTTGTCAGGATTCAACCTCAGTCTGTTAGCTGCCATCCATCCTCCAACCGCCTCCAGGCACTCACACAGGACCTTCACCACCTTCACTGGTTCCTTCCCTTTAACATTCATTTTGTGATGGGAAGACCTACAATGGTTTCATTTTCCAGGTAAATTCATTCCCTCGGATTATAAGTCTGGCCTGGCAGTTATATGTAGCAGCAGGAAGATGCGTACACGTACAGTCGATTAAAAGTTGGTTTTACTCCAGAAAAACATGCCACTTGTCTGGAGCGCTCTGCCCCGTGACTTATGGCTACCCTGATGATGACTCAACTAAATCCTCAGCGTTGTTCCTCTTCCTCCGGAAAAACAAGGCATGGAAACGAATCTCTTCCGTCGCTTCTGTGATGTCAATTTCCCCTTTTCTTGTTCCCCTCTTCTTCTGAGTTCCTGCACACTGAGAGGTTTGGAAACTGGCTCGGACAAGCTATCATCTTCTAAGTCCTGTGTTTCTCTGGGCTGTGAACGCCCCTCTTCACTTTCCTCTCTTCTTCCCATAACAAACTCCCTTTGTCCCCTGGGCTGCAGTACAAGTCTGGCAGCTGCTGTTGCTCACTTGCTGGCTCCAGCCTGACATTATAGTTGAGTCATCCCACCCTCTTCCCACTCTTTGGTTGTTTGTTCCCCGTTCCCCTTTCCCCTTAACCCCAACCTAGTACAGTGGTACCTCGGGTTAAATACTTAATTCGTTCCGGAGGTCTGTTCTTAACCTGAAACTGTTCTTAACCTGAAGCACCACTTTAGCTAATGGGGCCTCCTGCTGCCGCCACGCCGCCGGAGCACGATTTCTGTTCTTATACTGAAGCAAAGTTCTTAACCTGAAGCACTGTTTCTAGTGCTTGTAACCTGGAGCATATGTAACCTGAAGCGTATGTGACCCGAGGTATCACTGTATTATTCTTTAATATAATAAGCTTACAGATACTACCTTTCCTTTCAGCAGCATGAAAAAATAACTGGCTCAATGAGGTGCCACAAACCATTTCAAAGGTTTCTGCTCTACAGTGTGCCACCTTGTGCACATCCCACTACACCTCTGAGAAGCTAAAAAACTTTCCAAGGCACCTGTCTTGCCTTGTTTGGCTCCGAAGCGCCCTCTCTGATTGCATGGAGCCCGGACAGCCCCGTGGTTTTCCACAGATCTGAGGGCAATGAAACAATCGTTGAGACGGCTAGAGCGCCGGTGAAGAATTTCTTCACCGCCTCTATTGCATCTGCAGAAAACAGCAGCAGGAGAATTTTTCAGGAACCACCTGCAACATCGGGGCCCAGTATGGGCCACATGTTCTCCTGCAATGATTTTGCAAAGTTTTTTTGCAGATAAAATCGCTCAGATTCAGGAAGAAGTAGACTCCACCGTGGGAGCAGTGCCGGGGCGGGAGAGTGCTAGAGTTCTGTCTAGTCAAGTTGAGTGGGATCAATTCCAATCTGTTACCTCCGAGGATGTGGACAGGCTGCTTGGACGAGTGAAACCAACCACCTGTCTCCTGGATGCCCATCCTGGCTTATAAAAGCTAGCCGGGAAGGGCTGGGCGATGGGCTTCGTGGGGTGGTGAATGCTTCCCTCCATGAGGGAGCCTTCCCAGACCCGCTGAAAGAGGCAGTTGATGATCTCCGGCGGGCTAGGGACAAAGGTGAGAGCTGTTTCCTAGTTCTGCTGGATCTCTCAGCGGCATTTGATACCATCGACCATAACATCCTTCTGGACCATCTTGAGGGGCTGGGAGCTGGGGGCACTGTCATACAGTGGTTCCGCTCCTTCCTCCTGGGCCGTGTTCAGAAAGTGGTGGTGGGGGATGAGTGTTCAGACCCCCGGGCTCTCACTTGTGGGGTGCCTCAGGGTTCTGTCCTCTCCCCCATGCTTTTCAACATTTACATGCAGCCGCTGGGAGAGATCATCAGGAGGTTTGGGCTGGGTGTTCATCAGTATGCGGATGATACCCAGCTCTACCTCTCTTTTAAAACAGAACCAGTGAAGGCAGTGAAGGTCCTGTGTGAGTGTCTGGAGGTGGTTGGAGGATGGATGGCGGCTAACAGATTGAGGTTGAATCCTGACAAGACAGAAGTACTGTTTTTGGGGGACAGGAGGCGGGCAGGTGTGGAGGATTCCCTGGTCCTGAATGGGGTAACTGTGCCCCTGAAGGACCAGGTGCGCAGCCTGGGAGTCATTTTGGACTCACAGCTGTCCATGGAGGCACAGGTCAAATCTGTGTCCAGGGCAGCTGTTTACCAGCTCCATCTGGTACGTAGGCTGAGACCCTATCTGCTTGCGGACAGTCTCGCCAGAGTGGTGCATGCTCTGGTTATCTCCCGCTTGGACTACTGCAATGCACTCTACGTGGGGCTACCTTTGAAGGTGACCTGGAAACCACAGCTAATCCAGAATGTGGCAGCTAGACTGGTGACTGGGGGCGGCCGCCGAGACCATATAACACCGGTCTTGAAAGACCTACATTGGCTCCCAGTACGTTTCCGAGCACAATTCAAAGTGTTGGTGCTGACCTTTAAAGCCCTAAACGGCCTCGGTCCAGTATACCTGAAGGAGCGTCTCCACCCCCATCATTCTGCCCGGACGCTGAGGTCCAGCACCGAGGGCCTTCTGGCAGTTCCCTCATTGCGAGAAGCAAAGCTACAGGGAACCAGGCAGAGGGCCTTCTCAGTAGTGGCGCCTGCCCTGTTGAATGCCCTTCCAGCAGATGTCAAAGCGATAAACAACTACCTGACATTCAGAAGACATCTTAAGGCAGCCCTGTTCAGGGAAGTTTTTAACGTATGATATTTTACTGTATTTTTGGTTTCTATGGAAGCCGCCCAGAGTGGCTGGGGAGGCCCAGCCAGATGGGTGGGGTATAAATAATCAATTATTATTATTATTATTATTATTATTATTATTATTATGATGCAAGATTAGTTCCAATCCAGTACACACCCACATATCTTCCTGACATACTCATTTAAATGCATAATGAAGACAAGTCTCTCCACAGGCCCCCATAGGCAACTTTTGTCTTTGTAGACTACAATTACCAAATATTTTTTGAGACAGGACTCCTGCACCTTTACTAGCTGCCTAGCATGCAGTAGCTTTATAGCTAGAGTTTGTTCCATCACTCCACACCCAGGCTTGTAATAATCACTTCACCTGCTAAACCTTTGTCTCTGTGGTGAAGTCAATGGACCACTGGTAAACCAAGGAATTCCAGGGAAGATCAGCAGCCAGCAAACCGAGAGACAGATCTTTTTGAGCAAGCTCGCGAACCAGGGAAGCAGGAAGAGTGCCTCGCGGCTGATCCCCAACAGCGCCCTACAGCTGTTTTCTGGAAGTGGGGAATCAGTAGCGCTCAAGGGGATAGGCTGTGATCACTGCACGCTGTTCCACACCAAAGAAGGAGGCCGAGGGGAGCCTCAGCAATCTGGGGGAACAACAGGAGCTCTATGGAGCAGATCCAAAGAACTGACCGAGCAGGGAGAAAACAGGGGCGAGTCCTCAGCCGTGGGCAGTTTAAATAGCTTGTGTCATGCCCCTGGACCTTCCGGATTGGACGGCCTAAGGATGACGTGGCCGAGGACCATCCAATGGCACAGGGGCTATCCCACCCCATGCGCATGGGAAGAGCTTGCTCCCAGCCTGCACCATCATCTTCCCGGGAACAGGAAATGGCTTAATAATCACTTCACCTGCTAAACCTTACTCTCTGTTGTCATGAATCGGCAACCACAATTGTGTCACAATGGATGGGCTGAAGTGCATTTTGATAAACAGATGATCCAGAAACATTTTTTTTAAAAAAACACAAAGATAATGGAAAACCAATAAACTTGAGCTCAACACTCTAGCCTATTTTGTAACTCTCTTCCGGCCACAAGCAGCTAATAGTATAAAATCCCTGAGCAATAAATTAGGTGCTTGAGTTGAGAAGAAATGTCTGAGCAATCCCCATGCCCTCCTCTTCTGCTGTGAAATGCAGCTATTGTAAGCAAGATCCACTTGCAATGTGGACAAAGGAGCTCGACTGTCACCGGTAGATTATTACAACACCACATAGCTATATTTTCTAGAATAAAAATCCAGCATGCAGACTCTGGGGCAGAAGTCTAGGGTACCACAGCCCCTACCTCTCAGATGGGGTGGGATACAACTGACCCTTAGCCTTACTCTAGATTGAGCCAAAGCTGGAATAAGCAAAGTGGAGGGGGAAGTACTTTAACATTCTTAGAAAAGTACCAAATGGTGATTTTTGTGGAGAGTGGATCCACAGCAGCCCTGGCTAGGTGGTCAGGTTCCATTAACTGAGTGAAGAGGAAGTTGAAAGAAAATTACATAGTGTTGTTTCATTGCTTTCTAGTTCCTTTCCAATGCCATTTTCAAATCCCAGCTAGCCTCTTCTTGCTCATCCCCACCCAGGCTGCTCCTCTCTCACTCACACTAAAACCTTCCAGGAAGTTGTGGGGCTTTTAGCTGCCTGCTTGGCTCTCATGTCTATAATCCCACCCCTCCCACCCCACAATGTCCTCATCAGCCTTTGAAGTTACTTGGACTGGAGAGAGTGTGAAATGAGTCTCCTGGTGCCTTGTAATGTTGGGATAATGTGGTCTGCCATCCAGCCATTAGCTTCAATTTTCACAGCTGCCATTGCCAGCTTTGCCTAGGCTAAATTTCAACCAAATTTGCGTGGACAGGCGGAGTCTCCCAAACCCTGGACAGCTCCCGTGTGGAATGACGACTCAAGATGACGTGCTATGGGATTAAAATTGGCCACAACTTTATTATGTTTCAGATGTGGGTGGCTCAGACATTGGGCGTTTATCCCTCCCTGTCCCCCGCCGGGGATCTGGGGTACATCAAGGTTATCCAGAGTGTGGGGGGTGGGCTGGCTCCGGAGAACATATGCTCAAGCAGAGAGAGCCCACCCCCATTATGCTGCCGTCACAGGGAAGAGCAATCACAACCTCTCAGCGTACGGCCAAAGCCTCCCCTCAAAACAACCCCTTTAACAGGGAACCCTGGTATCGCCGCCGCAAAGAGAAGGGGGACGTGGTTCACTGCTACACGCCCACCCCCAATTTAGGGAAGACAGACTAAAGGATTCTGCCCAAGGCCTGATACTGCCAAAGTTGTGATGTTTTGCTACAGGAAAGGCAAACCTGCCAATGCAGGAGAATTCCTTTCCGGCCCTTCAACAGCGACCTTGACGTAGCAGCGCCCATGTACCTGTGGAGAAAAGGTTAACCTGCAAAAGAAGTCTTAACTGAGGGTGGGTAGGGTGGGAGAAGCTCTGGAGCCAACTGATGATTCCCAGGTAAGATCCTCCCCCTATTGTGTGGGCAGGGTGGTCCCTTCCCCTACCTAGCAACGCCTTCCCCAGGCGAGATTGGGTAACTGGCTGAGGTAGGCGGAGACCTCCAGGTATCCCACCTGGGGAAGGCAAAGCCAAGCCTGTGTTAATGGTGCCGCATAGGGTCCAGGGGGCTGCGTGCAACCACACAAAGGGCGCTCCCCATTTAATGTGGGGAGCAGTCATTCCCACTGAGTTTGTTTACCATAGCATGGAGGGCATCTCGGAGGTTGCATTTTTGTTAGGCTAGATTCTCCATTTCTGGAGTGAGATCGCTTGGGTGGGCTGTCTGCAGGGAATTTTTTATTGATTTATTTATTAAATATGTATACTGCCCTATACCCGTAGAACTCAGGGCAGTTCACAACATAAAATTACAATATAAAAAACACAAGAAATGGGATAGTTTAACCTATCCCAGTATGTCCCATCCTGGTTTTGAATGTAGATGTCTTCCAAGTACACCCTGCCCCTGTCCAGGGAGGAGGATAAACTAAGGGAAATCCTTTAAAAATATGTGCATAAAACAGCCACAAAACACATACATACCAGGAAAACTACTTATGAGGTGAAGTGAGGTCTTGCTCTCTTGTTTTCTTGTCTTCCATTCTGCAGCTCACTTGGGTCAGTCACTCTCTTTCTCAGCCTAACCTACTCCACAATCTGCAATTGTTTAATTTTGTATAAGACTTTCTTTCATTCTGTTCGCAGCAAAATATACCCCCTGCCGCCGCAATGTTTGAGTGAGCTATCCAGCCAGTGAGGTCCAAACTGGCAAGTGTATACAGCTGCAGCTATGTAGAAAATATGTTTGAGTATTCAGGAGGAAACTCAAGAAAACCATTTCCAAGGAGAGTATCAAAATGCAGCACAGGTTGAAACTTGTCTGAAAAACAGTCAGGAAACTTCAGACGGTCTCCAACTCAGCTGGATTTGAGAATATGAAATAAGTCACTGGTCAATTATAAGAATCCTATCCTGAGCAATCTACCAATATAATTGAAGTGTCTCAGTCAGGAATATGTCTTCAGAGGCTCCATCCTAGGCTCAGTTGTGTGATCTCCATTAAAATGAGAAGGCTTTTTTTTGACTCCGTGGAAGTGCAGGTATCATCTCTTCTTCTTTTTAAAAAAGTCACTTGTGTGAAATCTTAATCATATTCACACTGTTATTTAGAGCCATCTGGAGTTAATCCTGGAGATTAATTTAAAGTGGAAGATGTCTGTAAGGAATTTATTTTGATCTGTAATAAGCATGCTCCATGAAGATTTGGTTGGGTGCAGGGAATTATCTGTCATGCGACACTCCTCACATATTTTGACTTTTAAAAGGCTGGCAGTAAGCCTGGACCAATTTCAGGGAAAAAATGCTAAATCCCTTGTCTGTGGGAATCATATTTTACTATTTCTACATATTCACACAGTGCTCACACATACATATTCATGAACATATCACAATGGCGATCACAATTCCTTCCCATTAAACTGCATGCCGTTTGCCTGAGGATGAGCAAATCAGTCTATTTTCAGTCTAAATCCCACACAACAACCCGTGATCCACACACACACACACCACTGTGAAATACATACACATTCCTACACAATCTGCATATTTATCCATGCGGATCAGGTCAGTTGGTATCAGAATTCAAAAATGTCAAATTCCTCGAGCATCCCCATCAACAGCCTGGTTGGATGATGGGGACATCTACACATGATGAGGTTGGGATGAAGGGTTAAAAAGGCTAATACTATATGTAATGCCATGTGGTGGAATCACATTTTTAAAAATAATCCCTATGAATAAAAAAATATTATAAAGAAGCAGCACAGAGGGAAGCCGGCATTACTTGTTTTCTTCTACATAGTGGTGTATGTTATTTTCTTTCACATGACAACCTTCCAACAGTGATATCCCCAATGGATAAAATTTAATGATTATTTAGTTAAATATGTAAAATTACATTAATTGGAAATAGCTTGCAGATATTTAATTGGCTTAGGATTTCATATAAGTTAAGTGATGAATCAATATGTTTAATTTTAAAATTAAAGGATATAAGGATGTTAATGTTTAAGTTAAATTTCATAAAAACTTTGATTTGGAAAACCATTAAAAGGAAGTGCATGGAAATTCAACCAAGGGGAAGCGAGGAAGTCACTTAACAATGTTAATAAGTGTAATTTTAATAAGGTTATGATCCATGTTTGTTTGTTTATTTGTTTGTTTTATTTATAATTTTGTGAAAATTAATTAAAAAAATATAAAAACAACAATGATATCCCCACCTGCAATCTAAAGTGGTACAGTCTGTTCTACCAACTCTGAATTCTAATCCCCATTGCTTCTGCATAAGTAGATCAGACATCTTTCCCATTTAAATTTGGCTTTTCAGACTGCATTGGTGAATATTCCACAGACATATCCTGAAACCCAATAATATTTGATTTTTAAACCCAGGGCATTAGAATTGATATTTAGCTGTATTTCATGTGTAGCATGAAATGGCACGTTGTAGTTATCAGAGCTGACAGCTGATATAACAACAATGTATCCGAGTGTTTTTAAAATTCCTTACCTCCAGGTAGCAATATCTATATACAGTGGTACCTCTAGTTATGAACTTAATTAATTCCAGAGGTCCATTCTTAACCCGAAACTGTTCTTAGCTAGAGGCGTGCCTTCGCTAGTGGGCTGTCTCTGTGCCGCCGGCACACGATTTCCATTCCCATCCTGGGGCAAAGTTCTCAACTCGAGGTAACTCTTCCAGGTTAGCGGAGTTTGTAACCTGAGGCATTTGTAACTCGAGGTACCACTGTATGTTCTCCTGACAAGGAAGCTCTGTGTTTCATTTTTGGTTAACAACATGCAATGGCATCAGTTTCTGACAGTTTATGAGATCTCCATTTGCCAAAGCAAAAGGAGACAAAAGACGCCGAAGAGTCTCAAATATTACAATTTTCATACTCGAAATTTTTAGTGGTGAAATGGGAAAATTCACAGTATTCCAAAAAATTGTAAATATTCACTTTAGCTCTTACACTGAGTTCCTCAGGGGGAAAAAGTTAAGTGACTGGCAGGCACAATAGAGATGCTGGTGTTTTGGTGACTTCACACCTCTAGAACGCCTTACCTGTTGACACCCAGAAGTCCACCACACTCAAATCTTTTCATAAAGCTGTGAAAATTAATCTAATTCAGCTGCCTCGTAGTTAGGCAACACTTTTCTGCTACAGTAGGGTTTTTTTTAAAAAAAAAAACAACAACCCCAACCCCCCAATGCTTTATAGAATTTTTTATTTGAATTGTTCTTTGGGAGTTTCACTCTGTTACAATTGATGTATTCTTATTTTAATATGTAAGCTATAGGGATGGACAAATCTCTCAATAGCTGTCCCTTTCAGTTTGCAAATCTTAAAATAACTTCTCCATATTTCCTAAATTTCTTAGTGCACATTCATCCTGATATAAAACATTTTTTTATGTGTTCTTGCTCAATATATGCACATTTTTTGCAAGCAAATTTTGCACCATACAGTGCATTTTGTATGTTATTTTTAAGCAATGTATGTATATAATGCACACTTGCCCTTAGATATGCATTTTTATATAAATGTTTTCGCTGGAAAACTGCATTGCAAATTTCAGAGAAATGTAAATTCACATACCTGTCAGCATTCCTCAGATGAGAATAGGGACATTTCTCAGCAACTGACCCTCCTCTCACCCCATTTTTGCCCCCCCCCCAAGCATTTTCACCACCACCACACCAACGGGACCCAACACATACATCCTCCACCATCCTGATAAAACTCCTTAATCCTGGTTTTATTTTATTCTTTGGTAGATTTTAAAAAAGAAAAACACATACCGGTAAAGAAACTCTAGACAGGGGCAAGACCAAACATGGATGCGCAAAGCATTTTTTTTTAAAAAGGCTTATTGCGCTCCACTTCTCCTTTCTTCTCTTTGAGCCAGCACATAACAACGGACTGGACCTTCACCTCTTCACCTGCTCTCCAGCAGCCCAAGGGAGGAGATCAGCAGCAGCCATGGAAATGCCATGGAGAGGCAACAGGGACATAGGGACATTCTGGCATCAGATCAGAAGCCGGGATGGTTTTCATAATTCTGGGACTATCCCTGGAAAATCAGTTACAGATGGGTAGCCGTGTTGGTCTGCCATAGTCAAAACAAAATAAAAAAATTCCTTCCAGTAGCACCTTAAAGACCAACTAAGTTAGTTCTAGGTATGAGCTTTCGTGTGCATGCACACTTCTTCAGATACACTGAAACAGAAGTCACCAGACCCTTCTATATAGTGAGAAGGTGGGGAGGGGTATTACTCAGAAGGGTGGTGGGAATGGGTGATTGGCAGATAGCTGTGATGAGCCTGTTGACGACTCTTAACGACTGCAATAGGTCTTACAGGAAAAAGCAAGGGGTGAGAAGGTGAAAAATGGCTTTGTCATGTATAATGAGATAAGAATCCAATGTCTTTGTTCAGACCAGGTCTCTCCATGGTTTTAAGTTTGGTAATAAGTTGCAATTCAGCAGCAGCCTGGAAAATCAGGACACTTTGAGGGTATGAATTCGGAACAAATGAGGTAGGCTTGCCTTAAAATATTAACCAAACCAGGACATGTACCTGTTGATAAGGGACTAAGATCAGGACTGAATGTCATTGGATTAGTCAAGATTTCAGAAGCAGGAAGAAATAAGAACTTTGCACCCTGAAACCCAGCACACAGGAAGTCACACAAATTTTATAATTGGCTTTATAACTGATATGTATTTGGATATGAATTGTAATTTGACATTGATAAACTGTGGCTGTTATTGGACTTTAGTAATTGAAAATTAATAAAAATCATTTAATAAAAATGAAATAATGTAAAGTATTAACCAAACCAAATTTCTCTCCATATCCTTAGTAAAGTAGTTTGAAGGAATTTCTAAAAGTTTTTAAATACAATACAGTGGTTTTTAATCTCATGATTATTTTAAAATCTCTGTCTCTACTGAGTCACTTCCTTTCCAACTAAACTTCTAGACTTCACATGAACCATTGATGACCCTACATTCTGGCTTCTCCTCAACCTGCCGTTCATCAGCTAAACACCTGTAATCATTTCTACCAAAGTCCACATGACCTGCTGATGTGTATATGTTTTGTCGGCTAAGTTCTAATTCTTGCTCGGGTGGAGAAAGACTTCATTGTGCTCTCTTGAGATTTTTCTAGTCTCAGTTGGAGGACATTCCCAAGACAGTCTCCATACTCCTTGGGTCTCAGCCTGCTTGAGAAGTTCTAACCATTAAACAATTGCCCAGGCAGTAAAATGTAACCCACAGTCCTTGAAGCTCGCTCTTCTTCCTACGGTATTTCACGCAGAGTATCAAAGTGGCAAGGGAGCCACTTACTGAAAAAGATATTCAGTTAAGTGCCATCAAGAGAGCCCAACATTTCATTGACACTGAAAGCAGAAAACTGAATCACTTCAAATTATGTCATTTATATTCTCCCTCCCTCCTCCCAAAAAAATCCTTAAAATGAGCAATCTCCAGTTAATCTGCAAAACTCCTCTAAGCATTAATTTATTTTGATACAGCTTCATTGTCAGATGAAGAACTTGTTAGACCTCAGAGGAGTGTGTTCTCAGCTTTTGTACAACAGTCAAGAGAGTTCTCAATTACCTTTCAGAAGCACAAATTTCAGACAAATTCGCAAGGGGAAGATAGGAGCACAACACTGTATATGCAGATCACAAGAACACTGGGACAATCATTGAATGTGATAGGTAGCAATTTTAGAAATGATGCCTTATGCAGAGGGTTATAAATCTGCACTGTCTGCTCCCTGAAGAAATCAAAAAAATATATCAGCTAAATCGGGTTTAAAAGAGTTTGGCGTGCATTGCAACACTAAAAATTTAGGGAGATAAATTAACTTGTAGAAGCAATGGGAATGAACGATCCCCATTGCTCACCACTATGATTTTATATTTACAGGAAAGGCTTACAAACAAGTACCATAGAAGTGGCAAACATACAAAGCAAATATGCAAAGAGCTGCGCTGGCTCATTCATCAAAACAAGAGACAGAGCACAAAGTGCACAGATGGCAGCAAACACAGAGATTGGAATATCCTAATCTGAAGGGCCAGAAGCAGTTTTCTGGTTGGGGTAGAGCTGCTATACTAGATTCCTTGCAGGTGAGACACTGTTTCTGACCAGGGATAGGCAAGGCATTGGGTGGTGTTCCTGCTGGTGTTATTGCACCACACCAACCTTCTCAATGCCTTAACTCTTCCCTTCCCGGTAAGAAACAGTGACCAAACTTTTGGTAAACCAACATAGAGATTCTGTTCCACTTGGCAAGCCACTTCTCTGAAGGGGACAAGGGATGGGTTACTTTGACAGAGAAAGGTTCAGGTCCTGGGTTGCTGGCTCACTTGCCTGATGGAGGGCCACTGGGTGAAACCAGAGGAGTTTCTAGTTTTGGATGATACGTGACATTAGGATGATACTTGATATTGATATAACGTCCAAAACTGGTTTGAAGTCCATATAATGATATTGGTTTCATAATTTTTGACTTTGCAATATACCAGGCACAGGCAAACTCGGCCCTCCAGATGTTTCAAGACTACAATTCCCAGCATCCCTGACCACTGGTCCTGTTGGCTAGGGATGATGGGAGTTGTAGTCCCAAAACATCTGTAGGGCCGAGTTTGCCTATGCCTGCAATATTTTATGAATCATGGTGTGTGTATGTTATGCAAAAATCAAGATGCAGGAAAAAGCACAATGCCAGCCAATGTCTCTAAATAGTTCCATCCTTATTTCAGGCATATCAGCATATCGTGATGTTTAGCTGGTGATATATCATGATGTTGAAAACAAGTTATCGTCCAGACCTATTTGACATGGCTGCCACATAAAACTGCATCCCCTCCCTAATTCTGCAACATTTCAACATCCATGGTGTCATGTCAGCAGGTCTTACATTTCGCTGCATGTCTTACACTCTCTCTACATCAAGGGTAGCCAATGTGGTGTGCTCTAGGTACCTTAGACCATGGTATCCTTCTGGAGCAACTGTCTGAGTTTGGGATGGGTCCCTTCCTACTTGGTTCTGTTCCTACTTGAATGGTCATTTCCAGAGGGTGCTGCTTGGGGAGTGCTTTTTGGCCCTGCAAAACTTCCAATGTGGCATTCTTCTGGGTTCAATTTTATCCCTCGTGCTGTCACTTGATGCTCAAGTGGCCTCAGTGGCGAGGAGTGTGGTACCCCTGTCTGGGTAGGGATAGCCTAACTTCTGTTGTGTATGCTGCCCTGGTAAGCTCTATATAACCTCTAGGTAAGACTACTGCAACATGTTATAATAGTAATAGTAATAATAATAATAATAATAATAATAATAATAATAATAGTTATTATTTATTATTTGTACCCCGTCCATCTGGCTGGGTTTCCCCAGCCACTCTGGGCGGCTTCCATAGAAACCAAAAGTACACTAAAATATCACAGATTAAAAACTTCCCTGAACAGGGCTGTCTTAAGATGTCTTCTGAATGTCAGGTAGTTATTTATTGCTTTGACATCTGATGGGAGGGCGTTCCACAGGGCAGGTGCCACTACCAAGAAGGCCCTCTGCCTGGTTCCCTGTAGCTTTGCTTCTCGCAATGAGGGAACCGCCAGAAGGCCCTCAGCGCTGGACCTCAGCATCCGGGCAGAATGATGGGGTTGGAGACGCTCCTTCAGGTATACTGGGCCGAGGCCGTTTAGGGCTTTAAAGGTCAACACCAGCACTTTGAATTGTGCTCGGAAACGTACTGGGAGCCAATGTAGGTCTTTCAAGACCGGTGTTATGTGGTCTCGGCGGCCGCCCCCAGTCACCAGTCTGGCTGCCGCATTCTGGATTATGTGTGCTATTGCCTCTGAAGGTGTTTTGGACACTCCAGCTGGGGCAGAATTTGGTGGCCTGGTAGCTCAGCGGGGCAAGACGGCTTGAGCAATAAATGTCAATGGCTGCCAATCAGTTTATGGGCCAAATTCAAAGTGTTGGTTTTGACCTCTAAAGTCTTAAATGACTTAGGACTACAATACCTCAAGGACTGCCTCTCCCCATATGAATTGACCCAGACCCTATGATTATCATCTGAGGCCCTTGCTCATGTGCCTCCTTCGTGAGAGGTCTGGAAGGTGGCAACACAAGAATGAGCCTTTTCTGTGGTGGCTCCTCACTTGTGAAATGATCTCCGCAGGGAGGTTTGCCTGGCACCTTCATCACATATCTTTAGGTGCCAGGAAAGAAAACATTCCTTTCCTCCCAAGTCTTTGGCTAGCTAAACAATTGATGAGCTTTAAAACTCTGTGTGTGTGTGTGTGTGTGGTGGAGGGGTTATTGTTTGTTGTTTGTTTGTTGTTATGGTATCTTTTTTGTTTTTTACATTGCAAACAGCCATGTGATCTTTGGATGAAAGGTGGTATAGAAATTAATAAAAAAATAAAATATAGAATTCTGGACTACAAATTCCATCATCCCTGAACCTTCACCATGCTGGCTCAACTTAATGGGAGCTGTAGTCCACTACATCTGGAGTACACAACATAAAATGCTAGATTTTGAAAGTGACAACAAAAGTAGATTAATACAGAAAGAGACAGAAGCGAATGATGAATTTCCAGAAAGAATGATGTATTTTCAAAGCATATTCAGGAGGTCCATTAGAACTGGGCTTTCCTAACAGAAGGAATGGTTTGTCCCATGTGTTAACAATTGATTATCATCATCAGTATCCATATATTCATATTTTTTTTTAAAAAAGTGTTTGCATTTAGCTTATGGCAAATTTACCACAAATCTAGTTGTCTTGATCAAGCTAAATTTGTTAGATGTACTGTAACCCATGCAGAGTTCTGATGTAACAATATACTCACCATCTAGCTGTAGTCGTAAAGCTGCTCAATTTAACAAGTTAAAAGACATCAAGAAATTTATGCAGCTATAAACACATCCACGGTGCTTTGCTTTTGTTGTCTCAGCAATCCTACAGCTATTAGCTGGAGCCAAGAAAATCAAAGTGTGCCAAATATTTGATATTTGGGCAAATCCACAGGATGCAGCTTCGCAGCTAACACCCTCTGGGGACTTGACTTAAAAACAAAACAAAACCCCCCAAATATCACTACCTTCCTGCCTTGAGTTCCTTCAGCAACCTGAGCAGCTTTTGCAGTCCAATTCTCTAGTGACTTAAAGCCCCTTGTAGCTTCCCATCTCTGTCTTTTAAGATGATATTCAGGAGGGCCATAAGGCAGCTTAGCTGTCTAATGGGACTGTTTGTCTCAGGTGTAATGTTCATTTCAAAACCTCCTTGCATTTTTGCTTGAAGGCAGTGTTGCCGCAAATCTAGTTGATCAAGGAAAATCTGAATAGCTCCACACACACACACACATGCGCGCTACAACCTGGAGACAATCCTACAAAACCAACAATAAAAAAGTTTTTCAAGCATGAGATGAGCCATAAAGACCTAAGCACCTTTCAGCGAAACTGTTCACTTTGCATGAATGATTTTCAAGATCTCACTCCCAGCCTAACTGACAAAAGGGGTGGTCTTCATGAAGCCCATGGTAGGGAGGGTTAACCCTCCCTTCTCCACCGCCACACTCCACAAAGATCTCCCCCTATCCTGGCATAGCAATTTAGGCTCAAAAATACCCTTCCATTGGTACAAATGGAAGGCTGATCTGTAGCCTAATTGCCACGTGAGGAAAAGGAATACTTGGAAAGAGGGTGGTCACAACACATGCGAAGGAGAGAAGAAGAAGAGTTTGGATTTTATATCCCGCTTTATCACTACCCAAAGGAGTCTCAAAGCGGCTAACATTCTCCTTTTCCCTTCCTCCCCCACAACAAACACTCTGTGAGGTGAGTGGGGCTGAGAGACTTCAGAGAAGTGTGACTGGCACAAGGTCACCCAGCAGCTGCATGTGGAGGAGTGGAGACGTGAACCCGCTTCCCCAGATTACGAGTCTACCGCTCTTAACCACTACACCACACTGGCTCTGCAGTCCCTCCCCAAAAACAGGCTTCCCTGAAATACCCCACCACCATACACACATACAGGGGTGCCAACGTGAATGAAATGTAGCAACTTGAATAAAAAGATATAGCACAACCACACCATTTGAATGGGAATGCCCATCAACTTTGAGGGGAGCTCAGCCCCAAAATAGTTTATTGGTGCGGGGTTGAAAGGACCTCAGCCCCTAGGGGTTGGCTCCTATGCACACATACAATTTGGGGAAAACAAGTGACCTTAGAGGCAATATGGGGCTTTCCCCAAATTTAATTTCTGGGGGTGGGCAGTTTTCAGTCATGGGGTTGCAGGAGCAGGAGATTTAACCTTTCCCGCCCCAGCCTCCAAAAGCAACAACCTCCCAAACTTTTGTTATTAATGTTGTGTTTTAATGTTGCAGTCCTTCTGCAACATCAAAACACAATAAGCATCATGTTATTTTTCTCATGACATACAATCTGCAGGAGATCTCAAGTTTCAAGAGGGTCCTTACAAAAACGAATGCTTCCTGAGATGAAATATGGTATACATATTGTCTTAAAATTTGCTTAGCTGTATAAAACAAAGTTTAAAATATACTCAAGTGGAAAAGGTGTACCCGATTTGAACAGAATTCACTTAATGTAATCTGTAGATGTAGGGTGATAGCCAATTGAGTCAGAGTAGACCTACCAAAAGTCATAGGTTTAAGTACATTGATTTTAGTGGGTCTACGCTGACTATATCATCCATAATTTTTAGCTTCTAGTCTGCCGATCTTTAGCAGGCACTGCCACCTGCACCAGTCCACTGTTATCTACATAGCCCATGCCAATACAGGCATGCAACAACTGGGATATGAGGACCAAATATAAGGAAGAACAATACTTGAATGCTAAAAGGAAATAATGCTTAATGGTTCAAGGACACCTACTCACCTGCTAATGCGACTCAACTGTGAGATAAAATATTTTTTAAACTATAGATGGCATATGATCTTACCTGGTTGCAAGCCCACATTCTTTAGACAAGAAAAGAAAGCAGATACTCAGTGCCTTTTAGTACCCACTTGACCATACTGCCTACTGTGGCAAACAGAATTCATCGCGAACAGTTCCTATAGTAACAGGACAAATGTCTTACCCTACTCTTGTCACTGCAATTTTGTCTCCCCTTCCCCACCCCTTTTGCACTTCATATGTAGCAACAAACTCAAAGCAGGAATGAAACTGCATTTCCTGCTGTACGAGGCAAAACACAAAATAAGATATGAACAAAAGACAAAACACGCTATGAGCAGATGGTAATAGAAAGAATGTTGCTGCCTTTGTGCTGTGCTCCCTTCTCCCCACCACATCAGAATCCGCTCTTCAGTCCTTGGACTTCCTGGACTGATGCCTACATGTGACAAGATCATCCCAACACCAAGCCATCCTGCCCCATCATGTGAGAAGGGAGTTGGCACAGCTGTGCAGACATGACTCGGGTACAAAACAAACCTGGTTGCCCAGGAGATGGTGCCAGTGAACAAGCGGAGCCCTTTTTGTCTCAGATGTCTCACAATAGATGTTGGCACCTCCAAGGCTTCAAAGGCACAGAGGGAATGGTCAGGGAGGAGACAGCCTGAGCATAACGCAGACAAGAAGAAAAAGCCAATGGGTGGATTTAACCCTCTCCCCTCCAGCACTGAGGCCCTAAGGCAGGCATGGCCAAACTTGGCTCTCCAGCTGTTTTGGGACTACAACTCCCATCATCCCTAGCTAGACCAGTGGTCAGGGATGATGGGAATTGTAGTCCCAAAACAGCTGGAGGGCCAAGTTTGGCCATGCCTGCCCTAAGGGATGCATATCAGGTCAAGAAGAACATGGACAACTCTAAGGAAAAGCTTCCTGCAGTGTTTTTCTGCTGACTTGTTTATTTATTTACCTGTAACAAGTTTCTTTGAAAGACGGAAGTCTTATTGTTGACTTCCAAGCCCAGTTCAATTCAGAAATGAAGCAAGTAACAAATGGACCAGGCTAAAATTGCTATTCAGTAGCAGAGCAGTAGAAAGAGCCTTAAAACTAGGGAGTTCATGTATGTTCATTTCTTGGTGACTGTATCATCAGGTCATGACCCCATAGGTTGGCCAATGCGACATCATGATGTCTGACTAGATGGGCCTTTGGCCTGCCTGATCGAGATTTGCTTTTCATTTCTTCTTAACTTCATGGTCTGATAAGATCATGTCTCAAAAAGCATTTTCAGTGGAAGCAGTTTACATTATATAATTATCTGTGAGAATGGCAAAGTCATGGCAGATCAAGAAATATCCCTGCCCATGGGAATGAGACCACAACCTCTCCCTGAAAAGCATATAAAGAAAAAATAATAATAATACACCAAAACACGCATGCTATGCACACAGATTTATAGAAGACAAACAGGACTTGATACTATAAACAGGTCATTGAGATATTACAAATAGGACTGCATCTGAACAAAAATGAACTAAAACACCACCACCCTGCACACCTCAAACTATTTATAGAATGTGTATGTTTGTATCACAGAGAACTGTTTTTACAAGTTCTTACATTGCTACTGCATACTGAATGCAAAAAGTGAATAAATGTTTTAGTCAGTTGAAATAATTCAGAGTTGCCACATTCTAGCTCACTCTGACACTTTGAGCTAATGGAACCATCAGTAATGGAGAGACATCTGCAAAGGGGTGCATTTTAATTCGTCGGGAAAGGACTAAGATGTGTGAATCTTCCATGCAAAAACTAATTGATGGCTTCGCTCCCCATCAGGAATCACTTACTCTTTCGTCCGAGCCTGACATTCCTAACCCAAGAAATACTTCCATTGATTTCTTGCCTCCCGCTGATTAGAAATTTGTTACTAATCAATTAGGGGATTGCTTGAGTAATGAGAGCAAGATTGGGCTCTCTCTGCATAAATAGTGGAGCAGTACTTCATTTCCTTTGCTAATGCTGATTGAGGTAAAAAAAAAAGGTGTCCAGGAACCATGTACTGTACAAGGAAGTCACCTTCCTAGTGGTGGCCAGTGACCATTGAGACGGGTGGGGTAGAATGAAAGGTTGACTGTTGGTGAAGTGAGAACCAATGAAAGACAGAGCTGCCTAATTCATGTTTTGTCCCCATCCTCCTCCTTGTTGAGTTCTGCAAAGGCAACACTGAGAATTAGGAGGAGGAAGCCGTCAGGCAGTGCCAATCCCAACTTGTTGTAAGAAGGCTGGCAGGTAGGAGCTGGCTGAGGGCAGACTGGAGTTGGTGGCACAGTACCCAATTTGTCCTAATGGACAAATGCTAGAGTTTGGGGCATTGCAAACTCTAGATATATGGTGTGTGTGTGTGTGTGTGTGTGTGTGTGTGTGTGTGTGCATGTGTGGTCTCCATCTCCTCCCACCTCATCACAAGATGAGCTGCTCAATATATGTACCATATATTTTCCATTTTCCTTTTTCCTTTTTCCTTTTTCCTTTTTCCTTTTTCCTTTTTCCTTTTTCCTTTTTCCTTTTTCCTTTTTCCTTTTTCCTTTTTCCTTTTTCCTTTTTCCTTTTTCCTCCTGCGATGAGGCTACCTTTTAATATTTTAATGTTTCAATATTTTAATGTTGTATTTTAATTTTGTTTTTAAGTTGTATTCATTCAATTTGTTTTTATAATTGCTTGTTAGCCGCCTTGGCTGGGGAGGGCAGGGTATAAATAAAAATTATTATTATTATTATTAATAATAATAATAATAATCAAAGTGCATTTAAAGCATCCATCCACATGCCCAACATCCTGGGAACTGTACTTTAAGGGAACTGAAAATTGCAACTCTTTGAGTGGTAACTACAGTTCCTAAGCATACTTCTGGGGTGGAGAGGAGAGAATGTGCTTTAAATGTTTGGGGTGTAAAAGTCATTTTTGCCAACTCTGCAGATATCTTGCTCTCCTCATGGATTCCGGCTGTATTTTTTAAAAGAAACCAGCTATTGAATGGGACAAAAACGGAATCCATAAAGCTTTGCAGCACTGCACCTCAGTGGGCCTTACTTTGCTTGTATACTCTGGCAATCCACCCTGCCTATCTTAAAGGTAAAGGGACTCCTGCCCATTAGGTCCAGTCGTGACCGACTCTGGGGTTGCAGCGCTCATCTCGCTTTATTGGCCAAGGGAGCCGGCATTTGTCCGCATACAGCTTCTGGGTCATGTGGCCAGCATGACTAAGCCGCTTCTGGCGAACCAGAGCAGCGCACAGAAACGCCGTTTACCTTCCTGCCAGAGCGGTACCTATTTATCTACTTGCACTTTGACATGCTTTTGAACTGCTAGGTTAGCAGGAGCATGGACCAAGCAACGGGAGCTCACCCTGTCGCGGGGATTCGAACCACCGACCTTCTGATCGGCAAGTCCTAGGCTCTGTGGTTTAACCCACAGCGCCACCCACGTCCCCTGCCTATCTTATGGGAGACTAATTCTAGAGTACCACAACAATATTTGCTAGTCTAAGATATATGTGTTTGAGTGACTGAAAGAGAGAGACTGAGACTGAGACTGACTGACTCCTGGTCCAAACTCAAAGCTCAGGACAATGCTTCTTCACCCTCCACATCGGTCCTGGACTATTTGAAAGGGTTGAGTTGCCATAAGGTTACAGTTTCATGCAAGCTTTTCCTTAAAGGAAATGCTCCCTTTGTTTCTAAAGTTCCACCTGTGAATGCTGATGGAGGCAAAATGGGACCACACACACAGGGCTGGATTTAGGTTTGATGAGGCCCTAAACTACTGAGGTAATGGGGCCCTTTATATGTCCAGCTGTGAACAACAAATTGTCGCCTTTTTGTGTTGAATATATGCTATATGGTAATTTATGGACCTAATAGGTATCTAAAGTCATTTGCACATAACAAAATATGTATTTTATCAAAGTAATTGTTGAACTGAAATACAATTAAGAAGAAGTATATTAATAGTGAAATAATTATAAAGCTCTAACTTAAAATGATTTTTTATTCATAACAAACTTAATAATGCAAACACATTGGCATTTGGCAATAACAAAAGTTCCTTTAGAACTACAATGTACAAAGACTCATAATCCAGTCTCTAGAAACTTTCAATAATATCAAATAATAATAGCAAATCAGTGTTATTTTAGGGAGAAGATTACATCATAGAAGCCTACACAACACAAAACACTGTTTCTGTATGTAGGTTTTATTTTATTTGTTTTTTATCTTATATTTTGGAAATGTACATCCAGGTTTTTTTTCCTTTACATTTTTTTGGGGGGAACCCAAGCTACAGTTTGTTTAGCTTATATGTAAACCCAGCACTGCACACACATGAGGGAGGTATCAACAGGCAAAATAACCATAACCTGGGGGGGTGGTAGTGGATAGAGCAGTCACAGGCTGCTGGTTTTTGAGATGGAGGGAAAGGAAAGAAAAGTTGGGTTGAAAGTGGGATGGAATGTCTGAACAAAACACTGAAAAGGATCACTGCACATTACAAGTTTTAGTTGCAGTTTTCTGGTTGCAGTGGTGGACCTACATTTTGGGGGCCCTGAAGCCTGAACTGTCATGGGGGCCCATGGGCAGCCAGCAATGAAGTCTGGGTAACCACTGGGTAACCACTGTTCTCTTCTTCTGTGGGGTTTTTCCATGATAGATCCCCACACCATACAATATCTGTGCTAGTAATGCTCAAACTTTGTTGAAATATGTACAACACAACCCATCAATTTGAGTCGTGTAACTCAAATGGGGTCTACCAGATCCAAACAAACAAACAAACAAACAAACAAATAAATAAGCAAGCAGTGTGGACTAAGGCGTCCAATTTGTGCTAGGTTGTACCCATAAACTTATCAATTTCATTTCAAATATGAGATCTTTTTCTTGGAGGCAATGGGTGATCCTAGAGCATTCTAAATTTAAAAACAGACAGATAGGGGAATAAGTAGTATATATTTGAGATATTTTAATAAATAAATAAAATGCTTTCATATATGCAAGATCCTAATTGCTACTATTTTATGTTCCTTTTAATGTTTTTTTTTCAGATGTTTAACTGCACAGAGTTTCAATTATTTCCTTAAAATTTTAATAAATGTAGTATATCTTTAGACATCTTGGTTTGGTCTCAAATGCTTAGAGTTCGGAAGGGGGTAAAACTTAAAGATTTGTGATGAAAAAGGTTTACTATCATTTAAAGATGCATTTACTACTAGATGTAGAACTAATGAAGAAATAATATTAAATGTCCCTCATGAGATGGCATTTAGTTGCTCTATTTCAATATTTTAAAAATTGTGTGGGGTTTTTTTGTGTTTTCATTTTAAGGAATAGTCCCACAAACCTACACAGACAGGAGTGAAAAGTGTATTCTCCAAAGGTCTTTTCATCCAATTATGTGTGATCTTTTCTTCTGAAACTGGTCAAATATCTCTGTTATTTGACTGATGATTTAGTACTGTGACTTTCAAGTTTATTCTCTTTGGACAACGCTTTATATTCATCTGCTATGGAACCCTGTACATCACAGGGAATTTGGGAGAACATCCAATAATACTCCACGCACTGTGCAAAAGATGAGAATGCCGCTGAGAAAATGTTATGGCAGATAACTTGTCCATTCTTGTCAAAGAACGTATGAAATCCTTCAGTAGATTACTAGGATTCCAAAGAAAGATAATCCTAGCCTACATATGTAGGCAAATGAGGTAGTAGAATGGACTGCAGAATTTAGGACTATAGTTGTGCATTCCCAGTTTGAACGTCCCCCAGCACACACACGCACAGACACACACCAGAAAACTGTCAGATCAAGTACAGTGGTACCTCAGGTTACATACGCTTCAGGTTACAGACTCCGCTAACCCAGAAATAGTGCTTCAGGTCAAGAACTTTGCTTCAGGATGAGAACAGAAATCATGTTCCGGCGGCGTGGCGGCAGCAGGAAGCCCCATTAGCTAAAGTGGTGCTTCAGGTTAAGAACAGTTTCAGGTTAAGTACGGACCTCCGGAACGAATTAAGTACTTAACCTGAGGTACCACTGTGCTGTATAAATATATTAAAGCAGTTCTCATTTCCCATTTGCATAGTTTTGAAAATCAAAAAAGTGTAGAAGGATATTAAAAATTGTGATTGTCTTCCCACACTGGGTATAATCCATTCTATCACCCTGTTCTATATTTTGAAGATCACCAGTTTAGTGCTAGCTGCAAGCTAGGCAAAAACATTTTTGATTGCCTATTTGCCACAGGTCTTTTATTGAAGCATCAACATTTTTTGGTTTTCATTCGGTAACTCAATAAGCAGTCTCTGTATAATTGTTCCTGCCTTCTTGAATGTTGAAACTTGGGTTTAAGCTTTAGTTATTGGTACCTAACATATTGCCCACACTAAATGTCCCACTGTTAATGTAGCATTTATATTATGGTGTACTGACAACATCATGATAGCAGCACTGATATCATTCGAACGTTTGGTGATTGCTGTGTTGGACATCATCCTTTTCAAACGAAATGAGTTTGAAAAGAATATGGTTTGAAACAAAATGTTGCAGGGAAAATGCTATGGAGCTTGCAGACAAATTCAGAAGCCATTCTCATGATAGCAGCACCTTAGATGAATCTCCAAATGAAACAGTCTTTGAGGGAGGGGTGGATTAAAGAGAATTTTGCTCCCTGAGTTTATATTTGTTTGCAGCAAGGAAGAAAAAGATCCAATTTCTGTGACTACATGTACATGCATTTTAATTTAATGTAGCATTATAGCATTCCTACATAATCATAAAATGTGTTCTTGAGAAACAAGCTGTATTCCCTCGGTACCCATTTCACAAAGAATGTTGTTCAGCATGGTAATCAGAACAAGATTACTCACCTAATCATCTATTGAGAACTGTCTTGGTTTTCTCCCCATCCTCATTCAGTTTTAAATACAGTTCTAGTTATCTCCTGTTGAAACCAATATCTAGGACATATTTTCTATGACACTCACTTAAATCTACTAATTTCAATGGAATTATGCATACATAAATTGGTGTTAGTGTGCAGGCATAATACACTTTTTGTTCATTTTTCCACTTCAGATCATTTTAATTTAGTGTGCAATTTGAATTAGAACTGGTCTACTGAATGGACATATTCTGTCCATTTAACCATAACACCATCAGGTGATTTATCATGAAGATACAGGCAGGTGTGTATCCACATCGGCCCCAAGACTGCAATCTCCTACCAAAAAAAGCTAAGAATAAGCCCTTTTGAATTTAGCAGGGCTTTGAGAAGATATGTATGGGATCCCACTGTAAAAATTTAGATCTAGCTTCAAAGGGTAATGGGCAGAACGTCATATAATGAAATAATTCCTTTACTATACAAGCCCCACAGGTTATAATGTCCCAGATATAAACTATAATAAAATGTTACAATGTATTTAGGGTTTCTGATTCCTATAGATATTACTCAAATGATCAAAATAAATTTTAACAGGTTTATAACAGAAACCTCCAATAAATAGCAAAGTTGGGGTGAGGTTAACACACTTTAGATGGATCTTCCACCACAAATGATCAATGTGCTGCGTAGTGTTTGTTCATATTTCCCAAAGATCAATGTGGTATTTCAGTAATTTATTTGGGGTAATTCTCCACCCTGTTTATCGCTTCAAAAATGCATTTGTCTGTGCTAGAAGAAGGATTACCTGTCCAGACATTGGTCTTTACCATAAGGCATATCTGTTAGCACATACATGAGACTCACAACTTTCATTTTCTATGAATAGCCCCACATGGGTAATTTTAGAGATGGATTACCTAATATCTTTTTGGGGTGGATGGTACTGGGGTCTAGAAGGGGCCTGTACTACCTTCAATCTTAGTTATTAGAGAGACAAAGTGCATATTGCCTCATTGGTTATAATTGGCACTCATCCTGATTTAACTTTATGGGATAACCTGGATTTGAAGATAAAGAGGCAACCATTTTCATGTAAGAAATTGGTAGATTGTGTGATTTATACATTAGATCAACTGATAGGAGCAGATGGATAATTTTTGCAGTTTCTGACATAGCACTATACCAAAGCTGTCAACTTTTCCCTTTTCTTGCGAGGAATCCTATTCAGAATAAGGGAATTTCCCTTTTAAAAAGGAAAACGCTGACAGCTATGCACTATACATATCATTCACCAGTTTGCACTGAATGACAATATTTACAATTACACTTGTTGGTGACTGTCTATGATCAATCAGCTGTGAGTGCTAAACATTATCTCCTAAATTACTGAAAGGAATATCTGAATAATAATAATAATAATAATAATAATAATAATAATAATAATAATATCCCACACATCTGGCTGGGTTTCTTCAGTCACTCCAGGCGGCTCACAACAGAACACTAAAAAAAGAATAAAACTTCAAACGTTAAAAACTTTCCTAAGCAAGGCTGCTTTCAGATGTCTTCTAAAAGTGAGATAGTTGTTTATTTCATTGACATCTGGTGGGAGGGCATTCCACAGGGCAGGTACCACGACCAAGAAGGCCCTCTGCCTGGTTCCCTGTAACCTCACTTCTTGCAGGGAGGGAACCGCAAAAAGGCCCTCAGTGCTGGACCTTCAGGTATACTGGGCCAAGGCCTTTTAGGGCTTTAAAGCTTAGCACCAACACTTTGAATTGTGCTCAGAAATGTACTGGGAGCCAATAAAGTTCTTTAAGGACCGGTGTAATGTGGTCTTGGCAGCCACTCCCAGTCACCAGTCTGGCTGCCACATTCTGGATTAGTTGTAGTTTCCGGGTCACCTTCAAAGGTAGCCCCATGTAGAGAGCATTGCAGTAATCCAAGCAGGAGATAAGTAGCATATCCACCACTCTGGCAAGACAGTCTGCAGGCAGGTAGGGTCTCAGCCTGCATACCAGATGGAGCTGGTAGACAGCTGCCCTGGACACAGAATTGACCTGTGCCTCCATGGACAGCTGTGAGTCCAAAATGACTCCCAGGCTGCACATCTGCTCCTTCAAGGGCAAAGTTGCCCCACTCAGGACCAAACCTATCTACTGAAAGCCCGTGAAGTTGTTCAAGAACTAAAGGAGAACATTGGAACAATGGAAAATTGCTTTAAGATCCATACAAAATGTTACTTTAGGTTTAAAATGGAGTCTGATTCAGCAAACACTGATATTTCAGGTTTAGTGGACTTTCAAATGCCTTTATAGGGAGGCATTGCTAAACTGAGATAGATGCTGGAGGTGAAATGATGGATATTTTCTTTTGCAAAATCCTTGAAGTTTGCAGATATTCATCTACTTTAAATTATATTCCTTGTGTATGGCAGTTAATGGCAGGGCAATCGTTCATTTTACATGCCCTAATAGTCACTAAGAGACCTGGAAAGCCTGGGAAGATAGTTACTCACCAACCATTATACAGTGGTCTGAAGACCTTAACACCCTTGCTACATTTGAACATACATTCTATAAAAACAAACTTCATTTGGATACATATTTGGACATTTGGACTGTGGCATATAAATGTAAAATAAAGTTGGATGCATCTATGTTTAGATAAATTCTTATCATGAGCTGACAGATCATTTTCTTCTTGTGATTTTGTTTGTTTGTTATTTCTTCCTCTTTTCCTTAATGAATTTGCAATTCTTAAAAAAAAAAAAAATCAATTAAAACACTGGTCCAAAAAAAGAGAAAGAAAATCTATTCAACTCAAAACAGGCAGGCAAAAAAACTTGGCACATGTTGATTCATGCTCACAACTGTATCTACACTGATCCACTTCCACAAGTGGATCGATGTATAAAAAATCAATTCACATTGACTGGATTGAAATAAAACTGGATTGAAAAGTAAAGTTAGAAATGTCTGACTACGTTAGGCAGCCAGGCATTGAGACAACAGTGTCTTTATGATCAGTACATTTGAACGGAATACTTTAAAACAAAAACAAAAACAAATGTACAACTGTTGAATAAGTTATTAATCTGGGGGGAGGCGGGATTCAATCAGTGTATTGTTTTCTTAATTTAGACGTTGAGTAGCTGTCCCTGAGGAAGAGCATTTGTGTTAAAAGAGATGGGACCTTCAGAAGTCATCTTTGTTAATAAACCTTTCTTCTATTTCCCGTTGGGCTCAACATCTCATTGTTCGGTGTCAATCCATCATATGAAAGATTCATTACAACTTAGTACTACTGGGAAAGCCTGCTAAACCACTCCCAGATCTTTGGGGCTTTCAGGAGCGGAAAAAATCAGGGGGAAATGTGCTGTGCTCCTATCAGATAGTTTTCAGACAATTGAGTAGCTTGTATTTACTACACAGTCAGTTCATCAGATGTAAAGAGGGACAAGCCCTCATTTAGTAAGGAGGGGCATCTTGATAATCTGCTGAGTCTGTACCTCCTACAGATAGCAATGTAGATTAGAAGCAGGACTTTTATTTTCATCTGGAGTGGTGGAGGCCATTGCTGCCACCAGTTGCCAGGGTGGGAAAGGGGAAACAGACGGGATGGGAGGCTGAGGGAGAAGAGAGGTCAGTGCAAGTCTGAGCCCCGAGGACACTGACCCTCAAGCCTGACCGCAGCTCTGCTTCTACCTCCACCTCCTCATCCTCAGAGAGGCCATGAAATGGCCCCGCTGTTTGTGTGTCTGTTATGTACTGAGTTGAATAGGATCCAAAAGGCAGCAGTCTGATTGGTCCTAGAACAATAGGATCCAAAATGCAGCTGTCTGATTGGTCCTAGAACAATGCAGCAGTCTGACTGATCCGCAGGAGCCACCCAATCCAGCTCCAGGTGGAAGTGAATCCACAACCTGATTGGCCTACAGGAGAATCCCGGAATTAGCCAATCACATGCAGCCCATTGTGTAAATAATGTATATAAAGCAGATATTGTGGGGGAACATTCATTCCTCCTCACCACTATGAGCTGAATAAAGAGCATGAAATCCACTCTCGACTCCGAGTATATTATATACCTTGTCCCCAGTCGGGTGGACCCCTTCTGCGTCCACCATAAATCCCAGAAAGTCCACCTGAGGCACTCCTAGTAGACACTTTCAGGAAAAAGGAATTGCGTCAGTTCACATTTAAACCGAGTTTTCCCTGTACCCCTAGAGATTTACTGTATTGCAGCCAGAAGCAGTACTCCAAGATAAACAGCAAACCAAGCTACAGTTCTCACTAGGGTTGTTCAGGATCACCCACCCCATCCACCCTGTGTTCCTGATCTGTGACCCATAGATCAGAGAAATTCACCCTATGCTACCCCAGGAGCCACTTACCCCACCCAAGATCTCTCCCCAAAGCAATTCAGGAGCAGGGACAAGAGTTTTCAAATGGGTTTTCAACCCCTGAAAAAAGTTGGGAGTGCATTGCACTGGCCGAGTCAGATTCCCACCTCCCCTTGGCACATGGTAATTTCAACAAACTAACATGAACTCAGTGGACAAGATCCACCCACATTTAAGTACTTTTAATTCCTTTGAACTTCCAGGGGAGAAAGTTGAGCCTGTCCTTAACTCCCCCGATGAAATCAATGGGACTTAAAAGTGCTTAGCTTGGTCTGATAGAGATTGGTGCTCAATGTTAGTAAATCGAATTATAACTCAGCAGTTTGTAAGGGTTTCCGTTTCAAGTATATTTTTTGTGGCAAATGATAAGCAGCAGTATCTGTCATACTCAGGCAAGAACTGAGAACATAAGCCCTTTTTTTGGATCTCAAGAGCTTTTCTCCAGAGACTGATAAAACACTCAGGTGCTACACAAATTTATTCAGAGGTATTTGTCAAGTCAAATAAAATAAGACTTTCATAGCACTAGGACTCCCCCCCCCCCCGCCCTAAGGAAATGTCTGCCAGCACTTGAGAACTGATTCCAGTGCTGCAAAGTGGCAGGGAACGTCTGTTTCAGTGTGCCCACACTCTGCTGCATTGGAGAACACGTATGCAAATATACATTGCGTATTCTGGATTTGTAACTGAATGTGAAATTCTGAGTGGATTTCACTCTTGTCCGAAAGATGAGCGTGTTTCGCCCTGACCTGTGAGCTGCTCCTTCATTGCTTCCCCGAGCTTCCCCAGAAACTTGCATTTGGGCAGAAAAACAGAAAAGCAGGCACTGGATTATGGCATCGTTTTATGCTAGGGGCTGGACTGGAAGAAGAGTTTGGATTTGATATCCCGCTTTATCACTACCCGAAAGAGTCTCAAAGCGGCTAACATTCTCCTTTCCCTTCCTCCCCCACAACAAACACTCTGTGAGCTGAGTGGGGCTGAGAGACTTCAAAGAAGTGTGACTAGCCCAAGGTCACCCAGCAGCTGCATGTGGAGGAGCGGGGACACAAACCCAGTTCCCCAGATTACAAGTCTATCACTCTTAACCACTACACCACACTGGCTCTCTGCAAGTGCCAACATCCTTGTGGGGAAAATGATGTTGCATGATCTGTTCCACTGAAACGTATGCCCCTAGATGTTTATGAAGACCAGGGGTGCCAACTTGAATAAGATTTTGGGAGCAGGGGGGTTAAGCCCTGGCCCTCATCATCGTTCACAAGACGTGGTGTGCACTCAAAATTTGAATGCCAGTGCCCATTAACTTTTGGATGGCCCCAGCCCCCTCAAATATTTTATTGGGGGGCTGAAGGGACCTCAGCCCCTAGGAGTTAGCTCCTATGATAAAGACTGATTCCTGTTCTGGCAGCCCCAGTATCAGGCAATGGTTGCAAGCAGTGGCAGCTGTTTCTGGTACTGCTGCAACATCCTAAAACAGTTTGAGCTGCCTTTGCATAGATGATCAGCCCTTGCACACAACTTATTTCCTGACTTGGCAGTTCAGAGGGTCAATTCATTACCCCCTCAGCACCAGCAGTGCTTGAACAGTATGTCAGTTTGCATTATGTAGCAGGATGCCTTACGTCTGTATCTCTAGAAAGCAGTGCTTTTCTTTCTGGGGGTATTCAAAGGTACGCAGTACTGGCACACACCCCGCCCCGAAAAAGTGTTAAAAGTGTAGCACTTACTGTAACAACTTCATGTAGCACTGCTAGAAAGATTATTGAAAGTGAGAGTTACCTGCCTCCCCAGGTCAGTCCGAAACTGTGGAACAATGTGTGGTAAATCTATAAACCAAAGTTAAGGACATTCTTGTTTGCCAGAAATTAAGTGGCTATTGAGCCCTTTATTGCAATTTTAATAATAAATGAACAGAAAATATTAAAATACGAGTTTGGGGGCAAAGGTATGGATTAAAACTGCCGTTTAAAGGGTAAAGAAGGACAAAATCTTAAAATAAAATAAAATTGAAATGAGGGTGATCTATCCCAGACGTAAAGATTAGATGATTTATTTAATTTTTTTCACTCTCATTAAATTGCATTTGTACCCATTAAACCATTCAAAGTCAGCACAGCTTCATGTTACTGCAAGATGTAATGCAATGTATAAAATGTATAAGTGCCCCGACAACAATATAAAGCTAGAACCAAGGGAAATATCAAAGTACTATCATTTCAGAGATGAAATATAGCAAGCATTCTGTGCCTGGGGCTGCTTTCCATTTTGCAGGATATAAACAGAGGCACTTAGCAGGAGGAGAAACCTAAAGTCGTGCAGATCAGTATGGATTTAGAAGGTGGAATCGTATGGCCCTGCCAACTTGTGCAAATCCAATAGGGAGATTAACAGTGCAGTCCAAAACCCACAGATCCAGCATAAATCCCTCATTCTAGCTGAGCTGGGGCTATGCTGTGGCAGCTCTATAAAACATGCCTGCCCTGGGGGCAAGACCAGGACCTGCCTGCAGCTGCTGCCCAGGGGACCTTTATCTCCCCACACCTGTTGGGCCTCTCCAGACTATGTTTTTATATATGCCAGAAGCCACCCAGAGTGGCTGGGGCAACCCAGTCAGATGGGCAGGATACAAATTAATAATAATAATAATAATAATAATAATAATAATAATAATAATAATAATTTGTTGTTGTTGTTGTTTAGTCGTTTAGTCGTGTCCGACTCTTCGTGACCCCATGGACCAGAGCACGCCAGGCACTCCTGTCTTCCACTGCCTCCTGCAGTTTAGTCAGACTTATGTTTGTAGCTTCGAGAACACTGTCCAACCATCTCGTCCTCGGTCGTCCCCTTCTCCTTGTGCCCTCCATCTTTCCCAACATCAGGGTCTTTTCCAGGGAGTCTTCTCTTCTCATGAGGTGGCCAAAGTATTAGAGCCTCAGCTTCAGGATCTGCCCTTCCAGTGAGCACTCAGGGCTGATTTTCTTCAGAATGGATAGGTTTGATCTTCTTGCAGTCCATGAGTCTCCTCCAGCACCATAATTCAAAAGCATCAATTCTTCGGCGATCAGCCTTCTTTATGGTCCAGCTCTCACTTCCATACATCACTACTGGGAAAACCATGGCTTTAACTATATGGAGCTTTGTTGGTAAGGTGATGTCTCTGCTTTTTAAGATGCTGTCTAGGTTTGCCATCACCTTTCTCCCTATAATAATAAACTGAATATGTGGAGGATTGAACCAGGGATCTTTGCATCCCTGGCCAAGTGTTCTCCTGTCAAAATCCAGCCCTTCCCCTGTTTCTTCGAATCCAGTGACTCACAAGAGCGCTGCTGCTTTTCTGAGGTACATTACAGTGGGTCATACATCATCATAAGGAATGGTTTACAAAAGGTGTAATCCATACAACGCGACAAGCAGTTCATTTTAATACCTACAGCAAAGCCGTGAATAGTGATTGGGGCGGGGGGAGAACACCAAGTAGCGTTTTAGGAGGGGTTGACATTTGGAAAACAAGTGTGTGTGACACCACAGCTGTTGGCTAAATACTATGATTTATACAACACACTCGGAGTTGATGTGCATGGCTTTTCAAGGGCCGTAGAAAAGGTTAGAATGGTTCCGCTTTGCTACCTTTAGGGTTTTCCAGTGCTGTGGAATATAAAAGCCCTGGTTGTGAGATGCATGCCTTTTAAACAAAAATGGGTAAGTGTGGGGTGGAAATGTAGGGGTTTTTTTATATATATTGAAAAAAGATAATTTGGCAACAGGAACATATTTTACCAAGGCAGTCCATGACCTTTTGTACTGCTCTGTTACTTACCAGATGGGCTGGGATTTTTGTTTCTCCATTAACAGGCTACCCAGGAAGAACAGAAAAAACTAGAATGAGTAAGATGTGTGCCATTTTCCCAGATTAGCAAAAGGGACCCTAACAAGCAGAATAATTCAGGTTCATACATGCCAGGAAAAAAGAGGAAACTCCACTTCCATACCAGGTATTTAGTGTTTTCCTATGTTGCCATTTCTTTCATCTATCTATCTATCTATCTATCTATCTATCTATCTATCTATCTATCTATCATCTATCTATGCACATATGCACACATACATTCAGAAATCTGAACTATTTCCATTTGCCTTAATTTGTCTTACCATTATATTTCTTAGGAGCAGCTATTTCTTAACGTATCATTATTGATCCTTTAAGGATACAATATTGAATCTTTAGAGTCTCAGCAGTAAAGGAGCGCTGTAATTAAATCCTGGTTAAAAGGTAGCTTTCAAAAATAAATTTTGTGGAAGTCTTCCTAGCACTTTGCTGCCAGTTGCCTTAAAACAGAAGTGTAGATTTTTTCCTATTTTACTTTCTTTTTAAAACATTAACACTTAGATTCTCTGAGTTCGGGCTCCATTTTAGAATTTACCAACCGCTTCAGATCCAGTGGGCGAGCGCTGTTGCCAAAAGTGATGTAATTCCTTCTTCCCCAGCATCAGTTGCACACTTTTTGTTTAACATTCCCAAGAGCTTTTCCCAGTTGGCAGTCGAACGGTAGCACAGAAAGACACAGGCATTGTTTGAACAATCCCTCTTTCCAAATGTGAAAGGGAAAGAATGGCTTTTAAAGAGGATTTTCAGGTGGGCTCTTGTAGTTCAAACAAATTAAGGCACAGATGCTATAACTTCCACCCTTGGTGGGTACAGAGAGCCGGCAGTGGGACTCTTGCCACAAGCCCAAGGCCTGCTATTTAGCTAATCCTATTAGTTAGATAATCATGCTGTGTACATCTGGCATGTGGCAGACTCTTACAGTTGGCACAGAACTAGCCTCTCCTTTATTAACAAACCAGGCACATCTTATCTGCTCCATGCTTGAAAAGGTTCTTTTTCTATCTTTTCTTTTCTTTTCTTTTTTGCAAGGGTTTGTTGTAAATAGCTTAGGAGGGCCAGGGCTCAGGAACCTGTGGCCCTCTGTGGCTGCTGAGGGACTGCAGTTCTCATCAGCCTCAGCCAACATAAACCAAATGTCAGGAGTGGTGGGAGCTGGTCCAGCAACACCTGGAGGCTAGAGATGAGGAAATCTGTCATTTTCAGTTCTCCACTCTTAAGTTCAGTTTTTTTCACATTTCAGCATTGGTTGCTGTTTTTCCTCCTCAAAATTGGTCAGCATTTTAGGGCAGCTTTCTCCTCAAATACACATTTCTGCATGCAGTTTTTCCCGATATACACATTCCCCACCCCCAAATGATTTAATGGAATAATAATAATTTATTATTTATACCCTGCGTATCTGGCTGGGTTTCCCCAGCCACTCTGGGTAGCTAACAACAGAATATTAAAACACAATAAAACATCAAACATTAAAAACTTCCCTAAACAGGGTTGCCTTCAGATGTCTTCTAAAAGTCAGATAGTTGTTTATTTCCTTGGCATCTGATAGGAAGGTGTTCCACAGGGAGGTTCCCTGTAACCTCACTTCTCACAATGAGGGAACCGCCAGAAGACCCTCGGAGCTCGACTTCAGTGTCCAGGGTGAATGATGGGGGTGGAGACGATCCTTCAGGTATACTGGGCCAAGGCCGTTTAGGGTTTTAAAGGTCAGAACTAACACTTTGAATTGTGCTCGAAAACCAATGTATGTCTTTCAGGCCTGGTGTTGCAAGCTATTTCCCTTCCACTCATGATCTTTTGAGCCCAGCCATGCAGCTACAATGACCAGGCATTGAGGGACAGATGCTAGCCATGGTACAACAAAGCAACACGAATGTTCACTGACAGTATATGACAAATTACTGAAAGCTGGGAACAAATAATAGGAGATATGTTCTCCTAGTCATACTATACTTCCAGAGAACTCTGGTGGGCCACTCTCAGAGGAAATGTTGCGGGAAACCTATCTTTGGTTTGAGCCAACTTCCAAACCATTGACCAGCAAATTCAAGTTGCACAATTCAACTTGATTTGGAGCTTTTCCACATGAAACCTGCTCTCCCATCAATCCTGAGAAAACCTGACTTTTGTGATAAGGAAAGTGATGGGGGAAATGAAATGGAAATTGAAGGGATAACACTTGCTCAACACAACATTGCAGAAACAAATAGTGATGAATGCTCAACAAATAGCTGTTATCCTCCCCACAAAATCTGTGCAAGCAAATCAGGGTGAATCGACTACGTAATTTGAATGTTGTTTCTTTGTTCACTATGCATTTGGACACCTCTTAAGATATTGTAACCAAATTTTGCATGATGCTTCCTGAGATCAAGGGGCAAGTTTTCCTTTCTGTTTCGATGCAATTGGACACCATTTTAAATCAGGATGGTGAACTGAGCCTTTCAACATCGCACTGATCTTCCAAGGCAACTACTCTGGTCCCAAATTAAGAATGAAAAGTGAAATACCGGAGGGCAGCAAAAGGGGTTTATATCTTTCAAATGCAGTATAAGCACTGGTAACTGGGAAACACTGGCCTGCAAGTGCTACAATTGAAGACCAGCCTCTACCAAAGGCGTCATGGACTTTGAAGAAGCACAAACTCAGGACAAAAGGGAGAAGCATGCTAAGAGGAAGGCACGTTTGGCAGACCCTCACCGTGATCAGCTCCCACCCAGAGACCTATGTCCCCACTGTGGAATGACATGTGGAAGCGACTTTAAAAGTTTAAGAGTCACTTTCAGTTATTTCCGTTTTGTAAATCTGAAAATCACATTTAGATTTGCAGACTACATTTTCCCAAGAGGTTTCAAACTCTTAAGATATATTCAGGCTGGTGGGGGGGGGAGAGAAATGCAGGAATCAGATCTTTTTGTTATGTTTCTCCGTGACCCTTACATGGGGACAAAATCCTTTTCTGAGAGCTGGCGGAAGCCTTTTGAAGACAATGCAAATGGATATATGAGCATGCACAGGCAGAGAGGGGGCAGCATTGTGGCAGTGATCGCTGCCCTGAATGACTCCTACTCATTTCAAATTCCTTCAACATCTGTAGTTTGAAGTTTCACCGAAGTTTCACAGTGTAGGAGACAGTTTCTTAAATATTTTGAGCCTTAGAAAAAGCAAAAACAAAAAACCTGATTTATCTATGTCTCAAAACTATCTATTTAAAAGCTTTCCAAGAATGAATGAACCAGTTAAAACAGTGATATCTTTTTGCGATGATATACAGTGGTACCTCGGGTTCCAGATGCTTCAGGTTACAGACGCTTCAGGTTACAGACTCCGCTAACCCAGAAATATTACCTCGGGTTAAGAACTTTGCTTCAGGATGAGAACAGAAATCGCATGGTGGCGGCGCGGCGGCAGCAGGAGGCCCTTTTAGCTAAAGTGGTATCTCAGGTTAAGAACAGTTTCAGGTTAAGAACGGACCTCCAGAAATAATTAAGTTCTTAACCCGAGGTACCACTGTATGCAGTAAATGGGCATTTACCTCGTTTAATTACACAGTAATAATGAGAATAATAATAATAATACCCTGCCCATTTGGCTGGGTTTCCACAGCCACTCTAGGAGACTTACAGCACATATAAAAACACAGTAAAATGTCAAGCGTTGAAAACCCTTCTGTTTCTCTCCTCTTGTGTTTTCTATATTTGGAATCACTTTTGTGCATATTCCAACAGTCTTGGAACAGGTGTTCAAAGCATTTCGGTTTTCAGGTGGATGGGTCCAGGTTCAGTGGATGATAGCAGGGCGGGCTGGGGCAGCAGCACAGTAACACAGAGTGACTGTCACAACACAAGCATCACTACTGCTAAGCAGGATGGCCCAGTGGCATTGCAAGGCCATGGATGTGCACACACACTGGTGGAGCCAATCTGGTATTCCCACTGGTGTGTCCACACAGTGCTGGCTTCACCAACTCCCTGCCCTGCCTCACTCCAGCAGTGATGCCCATGGCTTGAGCGTAGCTCTACAGCACTGCTTCCTCCCCCCCCCCCCGCACTGGCAGCTCCTGGGCGATAGGAAATTCCAAAGGTAGTACCAATGGACTTGGATTGGGGATATCACAAGAACAGCCAGCTGCCATCTCCAGCCTAAGGTGGAGGGAAATAGTGAAGCTCATATACCAGGCATAGGCAAACTCGGCCCTACAGATGTTTTGGGACTACAACTCCCATCATCCCTAGCTAACAGGACCAGTGGTCAGAGATGATGGGAGTTGTAGTCCCAAAACATCTGGAGGGCCAAGTTTGCCTGTGCCTGTCATATACAGTGGTACCTTGGTTTTTTGATGTCTCCGTTGACAAACGTTTTAGAAATTGAATGCCGTAAACCCGGAAGTAAATGCTTCGGTTTTCGAACGTACCTCAGAAGTTGAACCGGAACTGCGGCTTCTGTACTGAGTTTTCTGTATTGAGTTTTCCATTTTGAGGCTTCCGTTTTGAGTTTTCGGTTTTCGAACCTTTTGGAACTCAAACAGTCTTCCAGAATGGATTACGTCCAAAAACCCAGGTACCACTGTATTGCAGCCTGGCTACTGAAATCAGAAAACTCATTTTTTCGGTTTCTATCTGGTTATTGAGCAAGAATCCAAGACTGAGACGAATAACATCGTTTAATTTTTTTTGCCTCAAAATATAAATTCTTTGTAGGAGGAAATTGTTCAGTGAAACATACTCATATCACACTAAAAAGAAACAAAAACATTATTTACAGATGAATTGCATTGTGTGACATTCTTAAACCCTGTTCCACTTCTCTCCTCTGCAGTGACATTCTAAAAGAAGATGACACAATAAGGTCACATGGGTCTCCACACCTAATCTGACCCAAAGGCACCCAAGAAGGGTCATTGCTGCAACCTGAATTTCCCCTGTTACCACACTCATGAGCATTCCTCCTATCACAACTAATGCAGGCCGCTCTTTACAGCCAGACAGTTGCTTGTATCTATAACCGTGTGTCAGTAGTCATTGCTTCTACAATGACAGAATCCCTGGGTCTCAGGGCTAGTCTATGAGTGGCAATCTGGGCTGAACCAAGAACCAAGACCCACGGAACCAGCCAGAAGTCAGGACTGAAGGGGAGGTCAGAAATAGAGAACAAACCAGATGGCAGGGGCAAGGATCAAGGTACCTCTGCATCTGGGTCTCATTTTGTGGGGCTCTGTCTATCCTTGCCCACTTCAGAATCTTGGTACGTTTAGTTCCACTTCCCCCCAAATTTTCCCCTAATACTTTGAACTCTCTGCCTCCCATGTCTCTCTGTGTGTAGGGCTGGGCTTTCACGAAAATGTTTCAGCAAATGTTATTAGTTGTGTGGCAGAGGACGTTTCAGCGGGTGTAGATTGTTCTAAAACTGTCTCCTCTGCACAGCCATTAAAGATGCAGGAGTCTTCTCCTGTTTCACACAAGGCCACCCTATTTACATGATCCTCCATCCTGCCTGCCATTTCCTATTCTCTGTGAAAGACCAAAGTTGACTTCAATAATGTAGGTCACCTGTTGAGATATTTTAACAAATGGTGTTGAGAAATGCAGCTCTTCTTCATCTCTGCTCTCTCGTGCCAATCGGATAATACAGAAGCCTGAAGTTTTGCCAAATTTATGGTGATAAATTATTTATGTTTACATCACACATGCATCCCATAATGACCTACAGCAGCTCTATTTTTTTCCTAGTGAACAATATGAGATATGATTCCCTCCAGTGTAACTGTTGTCTGCCTGCTATTAAGGTTTTAATGAGAACAAATTTCACCCAATCCCATTCCAAACAGAAAATTCAATTAGCTTAACAATCGTACTATAATGCTACAATTTAGTGATCAAGTCCAATGCCCACAGTCTTTTCCCTGCCACATGAAATAAAGAAGGAAAATATAAATAAATGGCTTTATCCACAACATCCTCTCAGTAAAATCTCAATGATAACACAAAAAAGTTACTTGGGGGAGGGAGATGCACACACAACAAGCCTGGATTGAATAGCTGTATTAGCACGAGACAGCGTGACAAGTCCTGCTAGTGGAATGGGGCCTTTTCCCCAAATCTCCTTAGCAGTATTTTGAATTCCACCCTGTGTGAGGAAGCATAACATAGGGGTCACAACTTTTCAAACCATTTCCAAGCAACAGAAACTTTTGTGGGTACCACATTTCTATTCTACTGGCTACAATAAATTGCTTCTTTCAAGCCTTCATTTCAATAGAAAAGACACATACACACCACACACAGCCACTTCTTAACAATAAAATAAGCTCAACACCACGTCCACCAAAATTGTGAAGTGCCCTGAAAAAGGTGCAAAAATAATGGCAGCCTCCTTCCCAGCAGAAGAAAACATTCCAGAAATTAGAGGACAGTTTTCAGCACAACACTACTTTCATCTCCCCATCTCCCCACTTTGGTTTTTGTTTCCAGGAACTGATATATTGCAGGGATGTTCATTTAATGAGTGTACAATCTGTGTACCTCTGTACACTTGCACTATTGTTCACAACTAGCATGCCACGAATGTACAGTATGTACATAACATTTGAGATGTACAAATCAACAAGTATACTATCTTTATCACAAAAGCTACTGTAGAGGCATCTTATACCTGTGCCCAGCAGTTTGTGAATAAGCATTTCTTGACCAGAAAACGTCTCATCAATGTACACAGGTAGGGTACCAAAGCATTTTGAGAAGGCCTCTGTTCCCTGCCCATCCCCTCATCCCAAGCTCAGTGCAGCTAAAGGCTGTCAGAAAGTTGCCTGCAAAGCTGTGACTAAGGAGTGAGGCAGAAAATGGTTCTGGAGATGTTTTCAGTGGTATTTCCCCCACCTCCGCCTTTGCCGGAGTGAGTTACTGACTCATTGCTCCTGTGTGGTACAAAAGGTCAATGAGCTGCAGGTTGCGCGGTCTCTAAATGAGACCTAAAACAAGGTCTTGAGCACTCGCCGTCATTAAGATTCCCCAAGCCATTGTGCCAGTGTACAGGGTTGCTAACCCTGATATCTTGGCAAAGCTCCAGCTGAAATAATGATAGCCTGCCTTTCAGAGATTTCAACTACCATTTCAATTGTTAAAGCATTCTTCTCAGTTCGTTTCCCCGCACCAAGGTAATGCTCAGGGTGCGGGGTTCAGCTGCCGGTCCTTGCAAAGCTTTGTGTAGAAAAATGAACCATGAGAATACTTCCTTTGTCTTCAGCTCAGTTGATCTCGCAGCAAGACCGAGTCATGCTTTACATGGTGGGCAAGTACACCTGCCCTGCGATGTTTGAAGGTCTGTGTATCTGTAAAGGGACTGGGACAAATCCATTTATATCTTTCTGCCTGTTGCAGGGGTGGGCAATCTTTTTTAGCCTGGGGGCCACATTTCCTTCTGGGCAACGTTTCAAAGGCCACATGTCAGTAGTGGGTGAGACAATGGGTGAAAGTGGGCAGAACACCTCATGTCAACTTTATCTTTGTCCAATACAGTGGTACCTCACGTTACATATGCTTCAGGTTACAGACGCTTCAGGATACAGACTCCACTAACCCAGAAACACTGCTTCAGGTTAAGAACTTTGCTTCAGGATGAGAACAGAAATCGTGCTCCAGCGGCGCGGTGGCAGTGGGAGGCCCCATTAGCTAAAGTGGTGCTTCAGGTTAAGAACAGTTTCAGGTTAAGAACGGACCTCCAGAACGAATTAAGTACTTAACCTGAGGTACCACTGTATGGAGGTTTCTACACATACTTAGATGCCCTGCCTTGCCCTTTGTCCAAACAAGCAAGTGCCATTATCTGAACTCAGTGACACTTTCTAGCCAGGCATAAATACTTGGGGTACAAAGGAGGGTCATTTGGAAGAGTTCATAGGGCTTGATAGACAGGACATTGAGAGAGGGAAATGGTGGCCAAGGGTGAGCCCACGGTGGCTGCTTTCTGTAGCTTTCTTAAATACAAACCCTGAAATTTGCAATTGCTCAGTTTGGGGGAGTGGCACAAAACATGGGGCTCACAGTACAGAATGGAACAAGATGAGTACAAAGCTTTGGCATCAGTTTGGAGGTGATCCCAAATTTTGGGATTTGTATTTAATAAAGCATCTCTCAGCAATACAAAAATAAAGGAAGGAAGGAAGGAAGGAAGGAAGGAAGACCCCTCCCTGTAACTGTAAATAAGTTACTCCAGAATTCTACCCACCCACCCCAAATTTTCCAGCCCAACAGTTCTCAGATAATAACTTTCAACTCAGCTCTGGTTGGGACGTGGTAGGCTGTGAGTTCTGGGGCAAAGGATCAGGGAGGCCACCAATGGATCCAACAGATCTTTGGAAGCAACTGAAACTGGGAGGAGGGAGAACTGAGATTCTTACTTTTTTTGAATTTACCAGCAAAAGCTCGGGAAGCTAGTCTTTAGCTTATTTAGATTTGTAGCAAATGAAGCGGTGACCTATTTACATTATGAACTCATCCTTATCCTATTATACTGGGAAGTCAATTGTTTTTAATCATTATGGAAAATATTACAGCTCGGGTGATTCTAATGAGGCAGGGAGGTCTTTCAGGCAGAACATGATGTAATACTGCACCATTATTAGAAAATGGACTTATTGCCATTATTTCATTCCTCCTCTTTTTATTCACTAATCCACCGCTGATCAGTTGACATCAGTTGGTTTCAGATCTCAATTTTTAAGCTTTGAACTAGATTTTAGGGTCTTGAAAACTCATGCACCCTTGCTGTGCTAGTCTGTTGCATTGACTCCTACAATAAAGTATATTTAAAGTTTAAGGCTTTAATAAGAATGGTAATTTTATTATTTATACCCCAGCCCCCATCTGGCTGGGTTTTCCCAGCCACTCTGGGCAGCTTATAGCATATATAAGAACATAGTAAAATATCAAGCATTAAAAACTTCCTGATACAAGGCTGCCTTCAGATGTCTTCTAAAAGTTGTGTAGTTCTTTATCTCCTTGACACATGAAGGGAGGGCATTCCACAGGGAGGGTGCCACTACCAAGAAGGCCCTCTGCCTGGTTCCCTGTAACTTCACTTCTTGCAATACACCATACATTTAAATCCTGGGAACTAGTTTCTTAAGCATGCTCAGAATTGTAACTCTGTAGTGGGTAAACTATGGGGATGGGGGGGGGGATGTCCTTTAAATGTATGGTGCGTACACAACTTAACAATTGTTTATAGCACACACTTTCATGGGATAGAGTTCACATCAGCAAATGCAAGATGTGAAGAGATGATTTTGCCTTGGATAGTGCAAAAAGGCCTTTGGTTATTGCTGATGGAAGAGGTACCTTGATCCTATCTGCTTCCAAAACAAACACTCCAGCCATGCTGGCAGAAGCATAGGCAGCTATACACACAATCCTGCACAAGTCTATTCAGAAATAGGTCCCATTGAGTTCAATGGGACTTCCTTCCTGGAAAAGTGGGCACAGGACTCCAGCCTGAAGTGTGTGCCTGTAGAGGCAAGGGTGGCAATGATCACTGTTTTCTTTCTCTTTACGAACCCTGAGATCACCCCTTAATCCATAATGATAACATCAGCAGCATTTCTAAGGTGTGTTAAGAGTATCTAAAGTGTACTTTGTGATGAACCGGTGTGGTCTTATGGTTCTAGTGAGGTAGAACACCTACAGCATTGGTGTTCTGTACTCCTTAAAAACCTGTGTGTTTAGTCAAACATTCTCAAACTGTTAATTCTTTGCCCTAGCTTTTAATGAACCTTTTCATATCTTTTGGCAACTCCTATTGCAGCTGCGTGGTTTATAGCATTACTCTTAATTTTGTAAAGCATAATCATTCTCCTGAAAGGCAACATAGAAATGATTTTAAATAAGCAAATAGTAAAATAATAAAAAAAGGTGTTGGGCTATGACTAAGGACAAGGGTCTCTAAGTTTTCCTTGACTCAGGCCGGTGTCTCGAGCGACAATCGTGCGGCGGGCCGGAGGGCAGGGGAGCATGTGCCTGTACACACACGCTATTTCCGGTGCACATCCGGGGCGGAGGAGGCCCATGCGCATGCGCACAAGCTATTTCTGGTGCTCCTTCGACCTGGAAGTGGGCCCCCATGCTGTGCTACGCCGGTAAGAGCGGGTGGCTGCAGGCGGCAGGGGTCACCGCGAGCCGGATAAACAAGTGCCTTGGGCCTTATTCAGCCCCCAGACCGCAGGTTGGTGACTAAGTAAGTCTGGGTTCAGATTAGGAATGGGTGAACTAGTCAGTTTTTGTTTCTCTCAATTTATTGTTTTTTCCTTTCTCCAGTTCTTCACATTGCTTTTTTAAAAAAAGACCTCGTGACAATTCATTGGCAGATTTCTCCTAATATACATATGTTTGTATGCAGTTTTACCTAACACACACATTTTTTTTTGCAAAGCAATTACTGTAATGTATTTTAATGTCTTTTCCACTAATATATTCCTTTTGCAGGCAAACTTTATTGTAGCATATTCTGGAGAAATGCATTGCAAAATTCAGAGAAGTGTGAATTTTGAAGGATGGTTTTGCTTTGATCTGCGTATTGTTTTGGAAAGAGCAATTGTCGGTCAGTGTAGACTCAGCTAGGCAGACCAAAGGTCTGACTCACTATAAGGCAGCTTCCTAGGTTCCTAAATTCAAATAATATTTTTTTAAAAAACTTACCTCACAGGGTTGTCACAAGGTCAAAACTGGGGGGGGGGGTTTGAAACATGTATGCTACCTTGAGCTCTTTGAAGGAATGAAATTGCAATAGAAATAAGGCAGTATGATCCCATTCCACTGGTCATTATATATTTCAAATTAAATAGCCCTGTAGGTAGGACCAATTGTTTAGTTGTTTTCCCACCTGACTGTGTGCTACTGCTGCTGCTGTGTATGTGTGAATGGGACCTCATCTGCCTTTGAATGTACGGTCCTGTAAGAAGCAAGGAGGCTGCATTAATTCTTTTGTACTCAATTCAGGATGAGATTAAAATGTGAACCTCCGTTTTCTACTCTGGAATTTTGCTTGTCTCTTAAATGACACCACAACGATGTTGTCTTTCCTATCAGTAGAACACCTGTCAGTCAGCTAAAAACTTCAGTGGAGAAGAAGAAGGAAGATAGACATTCTTGATACAGACGTGATAGCTTCTAAAAGAAAGGGGCATTTCTTGTTAACTTAAAAAAAGAAAATAAGAAAATAAAGATTGAGCTGTGAAAGCTAATACATTGGAGAAGGTAATGTGCCATTCTTGATTTGCCCAAAGATTTCAGCTGCAAACAGGCCATTTCCTTCATTTCCTACCAGGCAACCAGATCTCAAACTTTTGAAAAAGAGAAGACCTAACACCCACCACATACTATAAATAGCACTCACATTTGCCATTTGAAACTTGCAAAATAAAATTTCAGTCGGTATTGTTGGTGACTTGTAGCAAAATATGAATAGGTGACCCATAACCTAAGGATGTGAAAAGGGATGCGGGTGGCACTGTGGGTTAAACCACAGAGCCTAGGACTTGACGATCAGAAGGTCGGCGGTTCGAATCCCCGCGACCGGGTGAGCTCCCGTTGTTCAGTCCCTGCTCCTGCCAACCTAGCAGTTCGAAAGCACGTCAAAGTGCAAGTAGATAAATAGGTACCGCTCCAGCGGGAAGGTAAACGGCGTTTCCGTGTGCTGCTCTGGTTCGCCAGAAGTGGCTTAGTCATTCTGGCCACATGACCCGGAAGCTGTACGCCGGCTCCCTCAGCCAGTAAAGCGAGATGTGCGCCGCAACCCCAGAGTCGGTCACGACTGGGCCTAATGGTCAGGGGTCCCTTTACCTTTACTAACCTAAGGATGAGCGTATTAATCTATGGCTCCACATGAGGACAATATATCTGTTGGGGAAAATAAGTCCAGCAAAGGAGACTGATATTGCCTGTACTGAAAACTCTAGTGCATAACTTGCTCTTACTTAAGTATCATGCCCTACTTCCAAAAGCTTAGAGCAGCAGTTTAACCTGGGAGCGACTCCGACCCCTAAGGTAAGTTATGTTGGAGTAAGTGGACATGGGGAAGGGGTTAATTTCCTTGATTAGCATGTTGCCCCATGGATAGCCTGAGATGTGTGAGTATAGGGCACTATATAAATTTAATAAATAATAATGGATGAGCTAAGCCAACAGGTGCATGGTCAACCAAGCCAGTTGCTATGGTAACAGCCTAGTGCCAACTGTAAATGATCAAGGTGTGTCAGTTCATCAGTATGTCTGTCAGTCTAGCATCAGTGAGTGACTCTATCTGTGAGACAGAGTCTGTGTTTTGTATTGCTGGAGCAACAGAAATTCTTCCCACTTACCTAAGGGACTAAAGAGGCACAATGTCATTTGTACCTTCAAGAGAAAATGACCTCTGGTGCTCTATACACCAGTATCATAAAGGTAAAGGTATCCCTGACCATTAGGTCCAGTCGTGGCCGACTCTGGGGTTATGGCGCTCATCTCGCTTTATTGGCCGAGGGAGCTGGTGTACAGCTTCCGGGTCATGTGGCTAGCATGACTAAGCCACTTCTGGTGAACCAGAGCAGTGCACGGAAACGCCGTTTACCTTCCCGCCGGAGTGGTACCTATTTATCTACTTGCACTTTGATTTGCTTTTGAACTGCAGGAGCAGTTTGGCAGGAGCAGGGACTGAGCAACGGGAGCTCACCCCGTCGCGGGGATTCGAACCGCCGACCTTCTGATCGGCAAGTTCTAGGCTCTGTGGTTTAACCCACAGCACCACCCACATCCCTTACCAGTATCATACCCTTTTATGAAATCATGGCTCTTCCCAAAGAAACCTGGGAACTGTAGTTTGTTAAGGGTTGGTTATTAAGAGACCCTTATCCTCCTCTCTCAGCTTCAGTTCTCAGAGTGGTTCAATAGTCATTTCCTCTTCCCAGGGAATGCTGGGGTTGTAGCTGTTTGAGGGGACTAAGGAAATCCAAGGAACTCTCAGCTCCCTATGCAAACTACACTTCCCAGGATTCTTTGAGGGAAGCCATGACTCTTTAATGGGGTATGATGATGTTTTAAATGCATAGTGCCGATGCAGCCAGTATGCAGCTTACACCTCTTCCTTTGCTCCAGACTAGACAGTGGCCAGCACCATTTCAAACTCAATTCACAGGCCCTAACAGAGTTATTGTTTAAACTAAGATGAATGTTTTGCCTTCAGTAATATGACTGCTAACAGCTACTGTGAAAAGGATGAGTAGCTGAACAGAAAATGAGCACTCCAAAGCACCACTCAAATAGCATCTTAAAAGCTGCTTGTTGAAACTCCTCAAGTAGAATTTTTTGCTTTCCCTCCAGATGGCCACCATGGAATAGCAATCTATTTGCATTAATTTATTGAATTAGGTCCATTTACTGCTGAAGAGCCTTTTTTATATATACAAAAAAATGAAAGCAACTACAAGCAATAAGTATTTCAGATAAAGCATCCAAAGGGCACATTTTCATAAATAAATTGTGCCTTAGTTCCTGTATCCATCCTCCCCTGTGGTGTCTGTTACAATATACCGTATTTTTCCATCTATAAGACGCCCCCATGTTCAAGACACCCCCTATTTTGGGGGACACAGATTTAAGAAAATAGGGGAAGATGTATCTGTGTATAAGAAGCCCCCTAATTTTTGACATTATTTTTTAGGGAAAAACCCTAGTCTTATACACAGAAAAATATGGTGCTGTGATGGGATAATGAGCTGCTTGTGCGTAAAGCTTGATCCCTCTGGGGTTTGGTTGGTCATCCCAACCTAGGCACTAACGGAGCTCCCCAAAGCATGACTCCGTTAGTCGCTGGTAGAATCTGACAGTGGGCGTCTACGGAACCTACGCCAACATAAAAGCTGTTTGACAGACATGCGCTTTCGTGACTCTCTGCGTGACAGTTTCCGGCGCAGGGTGGGAGTTCCTAACGGGGGTCTTGTTACCTCTTCGCTGTCGTCACTGGAAGTATCCCAGAGCCTCCCCTCCACTGTGACTCCTGCACTCCCCCTGCTGGTTCCTTCTGCTGCAGATTCTCTCCTATTCTCATGGAACTTATCCACCACCTCTCTCTCCGATGGCAGTTCCCTGACATCCACCTCCCCCCCAGGGCCCCCTTCACCCCCTCCCGCCTCCTCTCCCACTGGCGGTGAGGACGGAAAGCCCCTGAAGGAACTCTCCTCGTCGTCCGAGGATTCAAACACTTCTAGCCACGGCGTACCGTCTCTCTCCCCGTCTTCCTCTTCTTCGTCTGAGTCGGCTTCCTCACCCACCCCTGACTCAGGGAACCCTTCAAACTCTCCTTCCTCATCGGTGGTACCAAAGTGTTCCCTTCTAAATCGTGCCACGGGTTGCGGTTTTCTTGGGAAACGCTGATGAAATGTTTCTATTAAAACCTCGTCATTGACTACCTCTGCTGGTACCCAAGTGTTTTCCGACTCTACTTCCCCCTCCCATTCTACCAGATATTCCACCTGATTCCCCTTCCACCTGGAATCAATGATTCCTGCCACGTTCATGTCGCGCTCTCTCTCTTCTATCACGGGCGTTTGGGTGGCCTCTCTCTCATGCTCCCCCCACTCACGTCCCTCTCGGTACGGCGACAGTAATGACCTGTGAAATACTGGGTGTAACTTCATGTGACTGGGCAGCCTGAGTTTGAATGCTACTGGGTTGACCTGCTGTATGACCTCAAAGGGTCCCAATCTTTTGGGTCTCAATTTCTTACACCCTCCTTTGAACGGTAGTCCTTGGGTGGATAACCACACCCGGTCCCCCACCCTTATGGTTTCACCTTCCCTCCTATTTTTGTCTGCTTGCTTCTTATATTCTTCCTTGGCTTTCTCTAAGTTAAGTTGAAGCTGACGGTGGATCGCTTCCATCTCTTCAAAAAAATATTCCGCCGCCGGCACGCTCCACCTCTCCCCTCCCTCTCCTGGGAATGCCCGGGGGTGACACCCATAATTTGCCAGAAAGGGACTCATCCCTGTGGACACGTTCTCCGCGTTGTTGTAGGCAAATTCTGCTAGAGGTAACTTATCCACCCAATCATTTTCTCTGTCTTTTACATAACACCTCAGGTATTGTTGTAAAATCCCATTTGCCCTTTCCGCTTGCCCATTGGTTTCTGGGTGCCGAGCAGTTGAGAAATTGAGTTCTACGTGTAATAAGCTCATCAGTTTCCTCCAGAACCTGGAAGTAAATTGTTTCCCTCTGTCGCTCAAAACCCTCAAGGGGGCGCCATGCAACCTAAAAATATGTTCTACAAACAACTTGGCGGTTTCCTCCGCTGTGACTGCATGTGAACAAGCTATAAAATGACACATCTTGGTTAATAGATCTACCACCACCATGACAGCTGTTTTGCCTTTGGATTTTGGCAGGTCCGTCATAAAATCTATGGATACTGCCTCCCATGGCCTTTCGGGCGTGGGTAAGGGTTGTAATAGCCCCGCTGGCGCCACCCTCTCTCCTTTTGCTCGCTGGCACCTGACGCAACCCCTGACATATTCCCGTACGTCCTCCCTCACCTTGGGCCACCAAAACTCCCTGGTAACCAACCACATGGTTTTGTGCTGTCCAAAATGTCCCGCGGTGGGGCTGTCATGCAACTGCTTGAGTACTCTGCCCCTCAGTTCCCCGTCGGGTATGTACAGTGCCCCTTTGTAATACAACGCCCCGTTCTTTTCTTCAAACCCCCCTGTGTTCTCCTCTGCCCTCCGGAGCTCTCTGAGTTTCCCTTGGGCGTATTCATCGTTCTCAGTACCCTCTATCAGTTCCCTCTGCCCCACCAATGCCGCCCCACACACCCAGCGGTCTTCAGGGATTACATGCCTTGCCTCGGGCGCTCCCTCCCCCTCTAAGTACTCAGGTTTCCTGGAAAGAGCGTCCGCCCTCACGTTCTCGGATCCGGGCACGTAACGAATCTCAAAGTGGAATTTGGAGAACTCCTGGGCCCATCGTACTTGTCTCTGGTTCAGCACTCGGGCTGTTCTCCAATATTCCAGATTTTTGTGGTCAGTTCGGACTTGAACCTTGTGCTGCGCCCCAATCAGCAAGTGCCGCCATTTCCGGAAGGCTTCATGAATGGCGAGCAGTTCTCGGTCGTATACTGTGTAGTTCCTCTCGGATTTGTTCAACTTCCGCGAGAAGAATGCACACGGTCTCCATTCAGACGTATCTTTTCCCGGCTGGAGAAGAACGGCCCCCACCGCTCGGTCTGACGCGTCAGTCTCCACTCTCATTGGTTGTTGTAGATCCACATGCAACAGTTGCTCTTCCGACGCAAACGCCTGCTTTAAGCGTTCGAACGCCCGCTGCGCTTCTTCCGTCCAAACAAATTTCTTTTTGCTACTAAGACAATCCGTGATAGGCGCTGTCAAATGGGCAAAGTTCTTGATGAACTTCCTATAGAAGTTTCCGAAGCCCAGGAACCTTTGCACGTCCTTCTTGGTCTTTGGTGTTTTCCATTCCAGTACCGCTTGAACCTTGCTGGGATCCATGGCCAACCCCTTGTCAGACAACCGGTACCCCAGGAATTCCACCTCCCTGGTATGAAACTGACACTTCTCCAGTTTCACCCACAGCCGATTTTCTCGCAACTTGCTCAGTACCTCTCTTACATCTCGCACATGCTGCTCCTCATTCGCTGAGTACACCAGGACGTCATCTAAGAACGCTACGCAGTTCTTGTAGAGCAGTGGCCCCAGGACGTGATTCATGAATGATTGAAAGCAGGCGGAGCCCGCTTGTAATCCGAAAGGCATAACTAAATACTCAAAAGCCCCCAAGGGGGTGAACATAGTGGTCTTCCACTCATCCCCCTTTCTCACACGTATCAAGTTATATGCCCCCCTAAGGTCCAGCTTGGTAAAAATTTTCCCTTTTCTCACCTGTGTCAGAATGTCATCAATTCTAGGCATAGGGAAAGTCACTGGTTCTGACACTGCATTTAGGCTTCTGAAGTCACATACAAGCCTCGGTTTGCCCGTGTGTTTTTTGTCCACAAAGAACACTGGGCTGCCCCCCACCGCTCGTGACTCTCTGATGAAACCTCGCTTGAGATTCTTGTCAATGAACTCCCTTAACTCCTGCATTTCACTGTCTGACATTGCATACAGCTTGCCCACTGGCAATTGTGCTCCTGGGAGTAAGTTAATTTGACAGTCAAAGGGTCTGTGCGGGGGCAGTCTATCTGCTTCCTTTTCGCTAAAGACGTCAATCAAGTCAGCATATTGTGGTGGCACCTTGCCCTTGCCCATCACTTCCACCCCTGCTAGAGTGGCCCTGGCCCCTGCCTGAACCTCTCCCTCTTTGCAGTGTTCTAGGCAATGTGCTGATCCAAAGGAAACCACTCTCTGATGCCAGCCTACTAGAGGATCGTGTAGTGCTAGCCAGCTCATTCCCAAAATAATGGGAGCTCCTCCCAAAGTGGCTACGTTAAACGCTATCAGTTCTGTGTGTCTTGCCACCCTCATTACCATTGGAACAGTCTGCTGGCTCACTTCTCCTCCCAACAGTTCCCTCCCATCAATCGTGGTAACCTGCAAAGGCTTACTTAATGGGATAGTCTGTATCTGGTGTTCAGCTGCAAACTCCTTACTCATGAAATTACAGGAGCTGCCTGAATCCAATAGCGCTTTTATCTTTAGTGGGTGTCCATTGGACAGTTCCAGCAACACCTCTATCACAAGCGCTGGTCTTGGAGGTTCCGGCGTGGGCACATTCACTTCTCCTCTGCCTGACTGCGGTGCCCTGATGCTGGCAGCCAGGCGTTGGCTTTTACTTGCTCGCTGCTTGTTTCTCCTTCCTCCTTCCCCCCAACAGTTCCCGCCATTCCTTGCCATTCCTTCCTTTGCGGACAGACTCTGGCAAAGTGACCTGGCTGTTGGCAGAGATAACATCTCTTGGCGCCCTTCCCTCTAGATGGCCGATCACGTACGCCACTCTAGAGTTCTCATCAGGGAAGTCATCAAACAGTAGGTTAAGAGCATATTGCATCTCTGTCCTAAAGGCTTGATAGTTCCTGGGATCCCCCCCAAATTTCTGCACCAATCCAGGCACCTTTCTGGCAAGTGGGGTGGGTTTCCCTTTATCCGCATCTTGAGCCCTCCTCTCCTCGAGCCTCGCCGTTTGCAGCGCGAGCTGGACCTCCAACGCCCTGTACCTGTCTTCCAGGCTTGGACCTCCTCCAGCCCCAGCTCCTGCACCTCCGGTTCCAGCTGGTTCGCTCATGATGCCCTCTGCTTGCACAAGCTGCTTTCAGAGACTGTCAGATTGCTGTGATGGGATAATGAGCTGCTTGTGCGTAAAGCTTGATCCCTCTGGGGTTTGGTTGGTCATCCCAACCTAGGCACTAACGGAGCTCCCCAAAGCATGACTCCGTTAGTCGCTGGTAGAATCTGACAGTGGGCGTCTACGGAACCTACGCCAACATAAAAGCTGTTTGACAGACATGCGCTTTCGTGACTCTCTGCGTGACAGTTTCCGGCGCAGGGTGGGAGTTCCTAACGGGGGTCTTGTTACCTCTTCGCTGTCGTCACTGGAAGTATCCCAGAGCCTCCCCTCCACTGTGACTCCTGCACTCCCCCTGCTGGTTCCTTCTGCTGCAGATTCTCTCCTATTCTCATGGAACTTATCCACCACCTCTCTCTCCGATGGCAGTTCCCTGACAGGTATATATTTATGTGTCGAGACCTCAAAGCCACCCCCTCATTGATGAATAAGACACAAGGACATAGATATTAGGTTAATGGTTATTGGGCAAATTTTGGCCACAGCTTTATTGGTTACAGAATGTGAGCAGTATTGGCACAGGCATTGGAATTGACCCAACTATATTTGACTCCTGCCGGTCATGCAGGGAGTCCTGAAAGGGTCAACCACCAGTAGGGGGAGCCCTGTCAATGCAAACCAACTTGATGGTACCTGACAGGATTGCGGCATGGCCCTAGCCCCTCCCCAGGCTTCAGACAAGATCCACACCCCCAGATTCCTTTAACAGAATACCCTTTAGCTTGGAGGGGCAGGTAATGGCCAAACCTCCCCTCCCCCATCATAAGATCAACCACCTAACCACCTAACCTTACAAAGTTGTGACAATTGCTACAAGGTAGGCGAAAACCAAATGGCCCATGCCAATTTGCCAAGTGGAAAAATTCCTACCAGGCCCCTCAATGGCGACCAACTGAGGTCCATAGCAAGGCCAATGTAGAGAACCTGGCAACTCTTTCTGGCAACTGCTGAAAATATTTTCGTTAGGGCCAGCCCATCTGAACACGTAGAAGATGCATGCAATTTTCTTCCTTTTAACCACTGCTGACTTCAATCATCTTTTGAATACTCTTAAATACCTGCTTTTAACTGTGTTTTATCAATCATTTTAATGTTTTGTTGTATATTTTTGTAAACTGATTAGAAGCTCTCTTACCATCATGTCGCTTATGATATATAACAACAAATACAATTTAAAAAACACGCACACTCCTTTTCCTTTCAAACAAAGTTTGAACCTTAGTGCAACATACTATTCAGTAACTGGATGTTTGTTACTTCTGGGTCTGGCATGCAATTTTTTTTTGTCTTACTCTTTGCCCCAGCTGTCCTCAAGTAGAGATAGGAAGGCCTGCCAACCCCCCCCCCCCCCCGGAAAAAATGACTTTGGGGGAAAAAGTCGTTTTTTTAGAATTCCTTGAGAAAAATGACAAAGAGGAAGAGGAAGAAGAAATGGAAAATGGTAGCAGTAGTTCAGAAAATGAGATATAATAAACTGCATGTATATGTTGTGTCTTCTGTTTCTTTTTTTAAAAGCACTACTCAAAGGGTAGACCTTCTATGGGGCTTAAATATTGAGGTGGACCTTCACTTTATTTGCTGTTGGTGATTATTTTGTTATGCTGATGGTTTCTTGCTTTTTTGTTGCTTTTGAGGAAAAGGAGGGTGGTTACCTGTTTTATTTCAAGCATAATACTTTTATATGCACTGCGTTTCATGCAATTTGTAAAACTATTCTACACTGAACTTTTCCCCAAAATTTCTATCCCCCCGCCCCGAAAAAATGGGGGGGGGGACGTTGGTATGCCTCAGTAGCCGCCAGTAGTGGCAAGTGAGGTGACAGAGGCAGCACACCACTGTTTTGCCAACTTCCAAACTCAGTGCGTTGCTGTTGCTTACTGGAGGGAGAAGGGAAGAGTGGGGTGAAGGAAGCCAATCCACCGTTCTTTGCCTCACCTTCCCCCTTCTCCCTCCAGTAGGATGCCTGGGATGCAAAAGGACCACCTGGACTTTAAAGGGATAATTCCGGGAGTCAAGGCGCACACCCAGGAGCATGTGATGCCAAGATTGGAGAAAGCGTTATGTCTGCATCTGCATTATGTCTCTTGGTACAGCTGATATGGAACACATGGTTAATTTGAAGCATTTATCAACATTGGCTCCGCTTACATTGGTACATGTGGTTATATCTCTACCAGGGCCGGATTTAGGTTTGATGAGGCACTAAGCTACTGAAGGTAATGGGACCCTTTATATGTCCAGCTGTTCTTTGTCAACAACAAATTGTCGCTGTTTTTTTTTGTTGAATATGATAATTTATGGCCCTAATAGGTATCTAAAGCCATTTGCACATAACGAATAGGAGTTTACACAACATAAAACCCAGCATATTTTGGAAATGAACATTCAGGGTTTTTTTTCCTTTAATTTTTTGAGGGGCCTCCAATAGAATAGCACCTTAAGCTATAGCTTGTTCAGTTTATATGTAAGTCCGGCACTGATCTCTGCTCAGAACTCCTTCTTGAATAAAAATAAATAATTTTCAATAATACTTCCTGATGTTTTCCTGAGCATTCCACATTTGTTCTCAGAACAAATCTGAAAGTTGGCCAATATTTTCCCCACATTTATTATTTTTTAAAAAAGTTATAACCTACTCTTAATCTATATAGATATCAATGAAGGGTGCAAAATATTGGGAAGAAACCTTAACCAAATCATGAAATAATCCACACTACATAATAGACTACAGCATCAAGCAAATAGTAGTTCCAAGCAACAGTAGTTAAAAGCAAATAGTGGTTACTACAAGTAGAGTAGTAGTTAATAAGTAGTTGCAAGTTGCAAGTAGCAGCTAAACTATAATTAATTTACAAAATTTAAAATGTCGGGTCAAATAAACAACCCATCAATAAATGTTATAGAATAAATAAAATTCTTAATGGGTGATGGTGGGGCATTCCTCACTGACTTGACAGCTAAGGAGTGGTTTGAACAGGGTGGTTTCTGGGCTTGCAGCATACTCGCTTAACCATTCAAGCTAACAAAATCCCCTTTCAACTCAGGTGGAATTCAGTTTCCATCTTCCTAAAATGTAGAACTCCACTCCCATCCACTTGAGGAACTTGACTCCTTCGGTTGAAAAAGTCCCTTGAAATTCCTCAAAGCAGGAAACTCAGATTTCAACTTCAGTTGAACTTTGGTACCAGATTAGCCTCAGTCCTTAACTCTACAACTTTCACAGGGTCTATTATCTCCCCCCACCCTTCAAGCCAATATGCAAGCTTTTTGTATATTTTAAGAGAGAAGAGGCACTATGCAAATAACACAAACAAGACGTGAATGTTGTGAACAGGGGGCGAGATGGAATCAAGTGTATTAGAGTCTTGCCGTTAAGGATGACAGGTAGCTATTTCTTTCACTTCAGAGACCCCAATAAATCAAAACAATGGAGCTGATGGTGTGGTATAATTGTCTCTGATAGGGTGCAGTGAGTGTTATTTATGATTGTTTGCAAAATATGCTGTCAGAATGGCAGGCTGCAAAGAACCTTAGCTTTATTTATGGATTTCCCTGTCATCCTACACCCTTTAGTGTACCAGTGTGTTATTTATTTGTTTATTTATTGAAGGAAAACACAAATTTACTGCCCTACAAACCCAAAACAATGTTTTACCACAGTACACAAAGTGAATCCGCAAACCAGGGAATAATGTATCAGGATGCATTAGGTTGTATTCAGTTATATTCAGAGTAGAAACACTGAAGAGAAGGAAGCCAATTTAGTCCTCTTCAATAACTTCAATGGTACTACTTGAAGTAGGACTAGCATCACATACAACCCATTGTTGTTTGACGCAAGAAATAAATTAAATAAAGAATGCTGTACCCAGAGAGAAGGCTCAATTTTGCAAAAGATGCAGCTGTCAACCTCGCTCTTTTCTGATCAGCTTTATTATTTTTTTCTGTATTTTATTGAATAGAGTTTCCATGCCACTCATTTGAAAAACAACCAACAACCTCTAAGTGGTTTACAATAAAATATACATAGGATAATACTGAATCAATAAAATTTCAAAGGCGGGTAAACATAAACATGTGTCAAACAACAGGTAAAACCATCAGTTTTGAAGCAAATGTGCAGAATAAAATCTCAAGTAGATCATACAGGACAGATGGCCATCCAACCTCTGCCTAAAAACCTCCAAGGAAGGAGAATCCACCATCTCTCAGGGATGTCCATTCCACTGTCCAACAGCTCTTTCTGTCAGAAAGCCCTTCCTGATGTTTAGTCAGAATCTCATTTATTGTAACTTGCATCTATAGGGTCCTACCCTGCTCCAGAAGCAAGCTAGTTCCATCCTCCATGTGACGGCCCTTTAGGTGTTTGAAGATGGCTATCATATCTTTTCTCAGTCTCCTCTATCCTAGGCTAAACATACCCAATCCCCTCAACTATTCCTCATAAAGATTGGTTTCCAGACCCTCTCTTATCTTGGTTGTCTACAGTAGGAAACTTCAGAGGAAGAACCATGCCAGAACATACTCATGCAGATACTCAGGTAGATTGTAGCTGAGGGGGGTGCAAAGCAGCTACTCTACCACTGAGCTGAAGCCCTCCCCTTGTTTATAGTTCAAGGCCTTATCCATTATGCTACACCAAATAGTGTCCTCCATTAAAGAGGGCATGTATTGCGGTGAGACCTGGACAACCGACTCCCTGTGTTGTAGGTGGGTACGATTGGTCAGCCACAACACCCGATTGGTAAGGTCCCTCATAGCTGGGTACAATCTGGTCAATGGATGCAGTCCAAATGGTTTGAGGGACCTATTTATGCCCATGCACGTGACCCAGAGCTTCCTCTTTCGGCGCGTGCATTCAGAACACCCACCCACTTCTCCCTATTTTTAGGGCTTTGCGCTTGACCTTGCTATGCTGTTGTGTGTTGTCTGTTGTTGGGACAGGGGCATGGCAGGAATTTCCCCCACTTGGCTAATTGGCTGTTGCTATTTGGGTTTTGCCTGCCATGTAGCAAATCGTCACAACTTGTAAGGTTGCAGATAGGCACTGGTTCAGGTGATAGGGATGGGAGAACGCTCTCGCCATCCCTATGTGAAGGGTATTCTGTTAAAGGAAGCCAGGGACACAGTGGTTTGGTCAACCCCTGAGAGGGGGTTGTGGCCATGACTTAGTCCAGAGGAATATTTGGGTGGCAGAGTTAGCCTGTTCCCGGCTTTCTGCTTATCCAGGTGTTCACCCTTGGCTGACCTATGCTGGTGCCCTGGGTCAGTGCTACCTGCAAGGCAGGGAGCTAGTCGAACCAGAGCCTATGCAACCAGTCGCTTTCTGTAATCAATAAAGTTGTGGCCTAGATTCTGCCAAAAACCAAAACCAAAATTTGAGCCAAGTCTGAATTTATTTAGGGGGGAGGTTTCTGGGTCTGAACATGCAATTCTTTATTGCTATGTACCTTGTTGGGGTTGGAGAATTTAAAGAGGCATGTACAAAGCTTGACAGAAACTTCTAGAAGAAATTTTGCTTAGTTATTGGGTTTTTTAGGGAATTCTTTCTCCGCCCCCTCCTATTTTGGGGAGGAGAAAAAAGAAAGAAAGCATCTCTCAGTAAGGTAGCAGAAAATAAATTTGCCAAGAGTTTCCAAATGCATCATTTATATATCTCAGTTGTCACCCCCTTTTAAAAGTGTTTTAAACAAATTGCCTGTGCTGAGAAGCTGATGGAACGCCAGCCACGCATTAATAGCTATTCTGATCCTTCCAAAGTTTTCATTTAGCTACTGAGCAGAGGCACAAAAAAGGGGATGCAAGATAGATGGAGCTGTTTGATTTGTTACGTGTCATATGAAGTGTTCAGCAGCAGCATCCATTCCTCAAGATGAGCTGGATTTGAAATAAACACTTTGCAATTCCTTGAAGGTAAGCTGAAAGACGTTGTAGTCAATGTTGTATTTTGAATTAAATCCCCTCCCCACAAGAAAAAATAAACAATAGGGTTTATTTAGACTTTTTGTACTTACTGGTTTTGCTGCTGATTTTCAGATATTTTCCAGTTCTCTGTCTCTTTCTTTCTCTCTATATATAATGAACAAAGTGCTGGTAGACAGGTTAGCAAAGGGGTAATCAATTTATTTACTGCATTCCCGGCATATTTTTTTTAAAAAAGAGGTTAACACTTGTGGAAGGGCCAAATATTAATTACTCAGGGACTGAATTAAATATATTCTATGAGAAATACAAATTTGGCAACTTGAAAACACAAAGATGGGCTACCATTTGCCAGAGGCTAAATGTAGGTTAATCTGATACATATGGAATTCAGAATTTTGCATGAGAACATTTACATGATTTAATAGGACTGCCCAGATTCATAGTGGGCCCCACCAAATTATCATGAACAACAGCAAAAGATTCTTCGCTGATAAGACAAGCAGTAAGTGACCCCGTGTAAGGCCGCAACTGTCCCCAGCTACTGGTTTTAAGAAGGTTGGTAGAGATGTGAGGAATGGAAAGAAGTTGCCTGATCAGCAATCAGCTTGAATACACTGATAGTGGGTAAGGATGCAGCTAGTCAGATGCTGTAACCTCCCAGACCTTTCCCAATCAGTTATAAGCCTCAGAGGATGTCACGGAAAGGAGGCAGAAGAGAAGCAAGAAGTTGCCTCTTGAATGAGCATCAGGGTTGCGTGTCAAGGTCCCCAAGCCACCCCCCAAATAACTCACAATGCACACTTAATTTTTGTTTAAGGTTTTTGGCATAATTTTGGCCACAACTTTATTTAAATACAAAACCGTGAGTGGTTGTTAAGGCATTGGTTAAGACTATCTGTCCCCCCGCCTGGGGACAGAACTGACTTCCGGGCACCACCGAAAGACAGTGCGGGGGAAAGCAAGTCGGGGAGAAATGGAGCTGAGCCACAGACCCTCAGTTCTCATCCGCATGCTCCCCGAAGGCTTGCCGGCCCTAGTCCCATTCCAGGGATTGGACGAAAAGATGGCAAGCCCCAGGATTCCTTTAACGGAATTCCCTTTCCGCAGCAACCATGGAGGGGCAGGCCCAGCCTATCCTAACCCCTCCTCCACCAATTTATAACCAATGCCTAACCGCAACCTTACAAGTTGTGACGATTTGCTACGCAGTAGACAAAAACCAAATGGCCCAGCCAATCAGCCAGATGGACAAAATTCCTACCAAGCCCCTGCCCCAACGGCAGATGACCCCATGACAGGCATAGCAAGGTCAATGCAACAACCCCTTACTCAAGGGTGGGTGGGTGGGTGATCCGTTGCACGCAGCAAAGAGAAAGCTCCAGGCTGCGTGCAGAGTATTTAAACATTTTACCCCTCCCACCAAAATTGCAACATAAGTTTTACCCCAGCAACCCAGTGAACCAATCATTGCCCCAGGCCATCTTTAGAGACCCTGCCTGGTAACAGAGGGGTGGCTCAGCAGACCCCACCGCAACACGTGCTCTCCATGAAGGAGAACACGCTATGTGGCAAAGGCAAAACTGAACTTGGATTATAGAGGAGCTGGGAGCTGGAAGGGAGGGGGAATAATAATACTTTCTTACAGAACTATTGAAAAGCTAATATGTTGCAGAAATGCAAAATATCTCATACATACATAAATACATACATAATTTTATTTGTACAGTCGTCCCTCTGGTTATGTAAACTTTGGGATACACGCACGGCAAACCCGGAAGTATTTTACCGGGTTTCACCCCGCGCGCATGCGCAGAAGCGGTCCTCAGGTTGCAGAAACCTCAGGATCTGACCAGACCTCCGGAACGGATCCTGTCTGCAACCAGAGGTACCACTGTATGCTGCCATTCCACAGTTCATTTTTTTTTATAAAAAAAATAATATTTATTACTTTTCCAACAATTTAAACACTACAAAAAACAAGAACAATACAATACACAAACACTACATAACACTAACACATTAAACTAACGACACAAAACAAAACAATTTAAAGCACATCAAATAATTTCAATATCTTATTTCCACGACCTCCTCACACCTCCCTTTTTGTATTCCACTTCTGTTAATTGATTCAGCAATTCCTTTCCATCTTCCTCTGTTTTCTATCCTATAATTATCTTAGCACATCCTAACCTTATTTTCCCTTTAATACTCTATTAATCTGTTTATACTTAATTCCTTATAACATTTCTACTAAAGCCATATAACTTCATTCCAACATTTTTCTAACATTCATTAAATTTACAGTATTTCCGTAAATAATCTTTAAACTTTTTCCAGTCTTCTTCCACCGACTCTTCTCCCTGGTCTCGGATTCTGCCAGTCATTTCCGCCAGTTCCGTATAGTCCGTTATAGTCCATCAACTTCATCCTGGTGATCTTCTATCCGATGCCCTTGGCTCTTTTCCAAGTCCCTTCTGCAGATCTTCTTCATATTTGTACAAAAACTTTACTTTATCTTCTACTGATCTTATTTTTATTTTCCTTCCTTTGAAACTGAAGGATAGACCTTGGGGAAACTCCCACCTAAACATGCTTTTGTTCCTTCTCAGCAGGGCAACAATATCTCCGTAGTTAGGCCTAAAATCCAAAAGATATTTCGGGAAGTCTTTAAAAATGTCCACTCTTGACTGTTGTACTTCTAGGTTCTTCTGGTAATACCAACCCAAGATTCTATCTCTCTCTTCTTTAATTCGAAGGGTGATCAAGCAGTCTCTTAATCTATTCTTCTCTTTTTTCCCTCCTCTTCCAAGTCTGAAGGCCCTCACAATTCTAAACTCTTCTTGGCCCAAGTCCAAGTCCCAAAAGTCAGCAGATTCCTGTATGAGAAAATCTGTCAAGCTTTCCTTCTCCAATTCAGGTAGGGCTCTGATCCTCAAATTCGTCTGTTTTTCTTTAAGTTCAATCATAACAAGCATCAACTTATGTTCATCAAGTTGCCTCTGTAGGCTGGGACTCTCTCTCTCTCAAGTTGTGTTACTTTACATTCAGCAGCAACGGCTTTCTCCCTGGCTTCCTCAAACAAACAAACCCCACAACAGCAACAGCCCCCTCCAGCCCCATAGCCCAAGTGTCTGTTCAGCAACCTCAGCTTTTTTAGCTGGAGTCAGTGAGGGCCCCATCCACTCAGGCTAGGAAGTAGGAAAGTTTTCAATTAGCAATAATCATGCTTTAAATTAACCTCATTGGCTATGATATTGCCCTTGCCTCCGTGCAGAAAGGTTGCTTGGTTTGAATTTGAATGATAGTCTCTTTGATGGTAGACAATTCTTTCTTCATGTGAGTCTTTAGGAAAGTCAGCCTAGATTATTATGATTATGATTTCTGAGAAAGGCCAGTATGCTTCCGAGCACAATTCAAAGTGTTGGTGTTGACCTTTAAAGCCCTAAACGGCCTCAGTCCAGTATACCCGAAGGAGCATCTCTACCCCCATCATTCTGCCCAGACGCTGAGGTCCAGCACCGAGGGCCTTCTGGTGGTTCCCTCACTGCGAGAAGCAAAGCTACAGGGAACCAGGTAGTGGCGCCCGCCCTGTGGAACGCCCTCACATCAGATGTCAAAGAGATAAACAACTACCTGACATTTAGAAGACATGTGAACGCAGCCCTGTTCAGGGAAGTTTTTAATGTGTGATATTTTAGTGTATTTTTAATCTTTGTTGGGAGCTGCCAGAGTGGCTGGGGAAACCCAACCAGATGGGTGTGGCACAAATTAATAATAATAATAATAATAATAATAATAATAATAATAATAATAATAATTCACTCCAAGAAATAATACAGAGTGAATACAAATGTCCATGCAAATCTGTTTAAGAGCCCCAAGAGGAGAAAAGCCACGAGTGTTTTGTGATGGGGGAATGGAATAGACAAATCCGAGAAATGAAATTGGAGTTCCGGAAAGGGTATAAGAATAAGAAAACTTTTATTAATTGTATGCCACCCATCTGACTGGGTTTCCCCAGCCACTCTGGGCAGCTCCCAACAGAATATTAAAAACACAATAAAGCATCAAATGTTAAAATCTTCCCTAAACAGGGCTGCCTTCAGATGTCTTCTAAAAGTCAGATAGTTGTTTCTTTCCTTGACATCTGACGGGAGGGAACTTTCCCCTTTGCCATTACTTCTCCATTCTAAATCTCCTCTTGGCAAATCAGCTCCTGTTGCCTGCTTTACGTGTCCACAAGCAATGATTTAGTTTGCTTCTAAGAGGAGGAAACTATTGAGGAAATCAGAATGGCCAGAAGCAGAAGGTCCCAGCATGGCTGGAAGGAACCAGTAATGAAATCGTGATTAATCTGAACATTAAGAAGTCACAGAGTCCTGACAAAGAAGGTGTTCCCATGAGTAATGATGATTGTCTCCAAACTGAAGCATAAGATCCAGTGCCTGCTCTACCCCATTGCCTCCTTTTCTCCCCTGCGACTGTATATCACTGCCTAATAATGTAGCTCAGCTTCTTGGCTTTATCTCTGCACAAGGCCAAGCACAGCAAGAGTCCTTATTAGCACCATGCAGACAGAAGCAACATTTGTAAATCAACCGGATAGATTGGGCTAGAGAGTGAGCTGCGTCTGATTCAAGCACCCTGGCATCTGTAGGAGCAGAGAAACAGAAAGACTGGATTTTTGGCCTTTGTGGCATGGCTGGTAATTTTTACCTTCTTTCCTTTCTTTCGGAGAAAACAAGGCTAATTCCTCACTACTTAAATGAGCAAACTGGGGGAGAGAATCAAAATAGAGTTAGGGATTGTTGTTTTTTACTGCTATACTATTGCACGGTTCAGGGCAGTGTTGCCATGCCATGCCTTGGTTTTTGAGAGATAACCATTCTCATATACCCAACATGCTTAAGTCTAATTAATTCATTAAGGGGTTAATACCACAGAGTCCACAGGGGACGCGGGTGGCGCTGTGGGTTAAACCACAGAGCCTAGGACTTGCCAATCAGAAGGTCGGCGGTTTGAATCCCTGCGACGGGGTGTGCTCCTGTTGTTTGGTCCCAGCTCCTGCCAACCTAGCAGTTCGAAAGCACAAAGTGCAAGTAGATAAATAGGTACCTCTCCAGCGGGAAGGTAAACGGAATTTCTGTGTGTAGCTTTGGTTCGCCAGAAGCGTCTTAGTCATGCTGGCCACATGACCCGGAAGCTGTCTGAGGACAAATGCCGGCTCCCTCGGCCAATAAAGCGAGATGAGCACCGCAACCCCAGAGTTGGTCACGACTGGACCTAATGGTCAGGGGTCCCTTTACCTTTACCTTACCACAGAGTAGGCTGTCATGCCAGGCTTAGCTATGTCACTTCCCTCGCTTTGGGAGAAAATAGGTAATCAAGCCTATTGTTCCCCTTCAGTCTACCTGTGAAGCTGTGTGTGTGAAGATGTTTGAGCTGGTTGCTTCAGCTCAACCGCATGGCTCTCTCAAGCCACTACTGAGTGGCACAATAATGTCAGAACTTTTACCACTTTGTAACTAAGCTGAGTTTTACTGCTTTTGCAGTTTTTCTGACTGATGTATGGAAGTAAGTAAGTAAACCAATTTCTAACTTACCGGACACAAGTTTTCCTGTACTGGGGAGAAGAGAGAAATTTTGGAACTCACTTGAAAGGACATATTTAAAAAGTCTAGCAGCCTATATTTCCATAATTTACTTTGCTGCATATTTTGTGACTTTTAAATCTCTCCTGGGGTTCTTGCACTGAAGAGCACTTGCCCCAAATTTGGATCTTGGTATTCAGGAATTCTTATTTCTATATTACTATTGCACCAACAGTTTTCTCCTCTTTTTTCCTGTTATAAAACACTGGGATTGATACCATTAGCCAAGAATGAAAGTGCACTAGCAGTTAGAATCAAGTCATTCATTTTTACATGTGATAAATTTATGATTCTTCTTTTAAAAGAAATAAAGGAGTGGGGAGCAGGAGTTGAAAATATCTAGGGAAGGACATTCCCTCTGGGCCATTTTCAAGGCTTTACAATGTAGCCAGGCTTATGATTTCAGCACTGCTATTTGAATTGGTGACAATACTCTTTAAAATATAGGGGGAGAAGGAAACGAGAACTATATAAACCCTAACGGTAAGCCACCTTTTGAAAATTACTAGCTTTTGGGCTCAACACTGTATGATTTGCTAAAAATACTCTTCCTTATTTGGGGGCAGAGGTCCATGCCAAAGTCATAGGGGTTCGGCTCCTTGCTAGTAAAAAGATCAATTCCAAAAGGTGGCACCAGTTTATCAAGAGAGATCTCTTTTTCATCTCTAAGTCAGGGGCTGACTTTGACCAATGTAGAACCAGTCGGAAAGTGTGGAACGGCATCTCGAATTGCCATCTTCTAAGCAGACTGCGCTGAAAAGAATGGAGGTTGTGCAAAGATGTCCTGAATGACTCCTATTCATTTTTTCAGAGCTCATTGAAGCTGAATTCTCTTTATAGCCTCTCTGGATGTTTTACTGCCTGAAAAAACAACAACACACAACCATTTTAAAGACTAACCTTTGCTAAATATGAACAGAGGCAATCGTACACCATCATGCTGCATGTTTACAAAAAAAGCCACACCCTGTAGCATGTCACCATATGACCCACCCACCATCCCAAACTCCTTCTGAATCTTCAAAAGCCACAGCACAAATTTACAAAATTATCCTCAGGGAGTTCTTCCTCCTACTTATTTCCTTATGTTCACCTAAAATACTACCTATGTGCAGGAATGTTAACATCTGTTTGTAATACAAACAGATGGTTCTCAAACGCCTTGGTTCTCAAACGCTGGAAACCTGGAAGTAAGTGTTCTGGTTTTTGAACATTTTTTGGAAGCCGAACGTCGGATGCGGCTGTCGGCTATTGTTTCTGGGGCACCTGCACCAATTAGAAGCTGTGCCTTGGATTTCGAACATTTTGGAAGTCAAATGGACTTCCAGAACAGCTTAAGCGTGGCGCTTTTGTTTATGCTATTTATTTTGTGGTTATGTTTTTGAGGCTTTTTTGGTTAATTTGTTTTTGTGAATGTGTGGAACTCAGTTCAGCTACTGATTGATTGATTGATTGTGTGACTGCAGAAATGGATAAAAGCGCCCCCATCCAAACAATGACTATCATCAGTCATTTTTTATTTTTATCATAATTTTTATTTTTATCATCTACAATACTGTCTTATTTATTTTATAGTACAGTACACTGATTATTGCTTTCATTTTATGGATCAATGGTCTCGTTAGATAGTAAAATTCATGTTAAATTGCAAAATCCGTTTAGCATTACTTTCTATGGGAAAGTGTCCCTTGGTTTTGGAACACTTTGGTTTTGGAAAGGACTTCTGGAACGGATAAAGTTTGAGAACCAAGGTGCCACTGTAGATATTTTCCAGCTAATGTTTCATAATTCCATGTGAATGTTAAAGTAGATCTCAAGACAATACGAATGAATGGAGCTTTGTGAAACTGGGCAGCCCTTCAGTGCTGCAGATGTTGTTGATGGTGCCACTAATATATTAACAAACCCAAAGTATTATCGGATACAAACCATAGCTGGATCTATTCACCAAAAGGCTTTTTCTGCTACAGCTGAAGAGCATGGCACAAGAAAAGTGACCTCAGCTTCAGAGTTTGTTGAGTGCCTTGCAGTAGACAAGATATTAGCTATTATATGCATCAGTCTGCACATATTTTTGTCCACTGTGTTTCTTACACTAATGTAACCCCAGTATATTTTGGTGCTGCACTCTGTTAAGTTTACTACCCAAGGCAGTGACAGTCAGCAGGGTGGCACTGATGAGGCTGCATTACTCTCCTGCCTCCCCTATGCCTTGCCAATTTGATACAGTGGTACCTCGGGATGCGAACAGGATCCGTTCCAGAGCCCCGTTCGCATCCCGAACGGAATGCAAGATGCGATGGTGCTTATGCGCGTGCACGGGTCGCATCTCGCCACTACCACGTATGCGTGGGATGTCATTTTGAGCGTCTGCGCATGCGTGAGTGGCGAAACCCAGAGGTAACGCGCTCCGTTACTTCTGGGTTGCCGCAGAGCACAACTCAAACGTGCTCAACCCGAAGTGCATTTAACTCGAGGTATGAGTGTACTCTGGATCAGGGGTCAGCAAGCAAATAGCCCATGGGTGTCATTTAACCAGCCCATGGACCCCCACTTGGGGACCCCTGCTGCCCACTTGGTCGGGTCCCGTGCACCGCACTAAACCGGTGCGGAGCAGAGCAGGGACAGCCTTCTGCTATGCTGGCCAGCTTCCCAAGCCACAAAAACTTTGCCGACTCCTGTTCTGGACATTTTGCCTGCACTGTGCCATGCTGCATCACCCCTCTCCCTCTCGGTAACTGGAAGTGGTGCATTGCATTGGGAGGACGAGAAATCATGCCATCCCTTCTTGAAGTGCTCCACTCGGCACAACTGAGCCTAAGTAGGGAAGCTGTGACTCTTCATATATTGCTGGACTTCAGCTGCCCTTGTCCCTGACCACCGGCCATTGTGCCTGGGACTGATGGGAGCTGGAGTCCAACAACATCTGGAAGACCAGATGTTTCACACCCCCTGGCCTAGCTGATTAGGAGTTCCAGGAGAGCTCATTCCATGGCATCCAAGTGTCCCTATTTTACAGAGAGAGACCCAGAATTACAAAAGCCATCCCGGCTTCTGATTTGATCCTGGAAAGTCCCTATTTTCCCCACCAGTGCCACTGCTTGGGGAGAAGTATGAGCCAGTGCTTGTCCTGTGCAGCGGCAGTGGTGAGGAAGCATCCTAATGCCTCTCCATGGCCACCCCTGTCAGGCTTCCTCCCTTGGGCAGCTTGTAGCGACAACTGGAGAGCAAGCAAGGAGGAGAAGAAGCTGCCATCTCTGAGGCCCAGCCAGTGTGGTGTAGTGGTTAAGAGCAGTAGACTCGTAATCTGGGGAACTGGGTTCACATCTCCGCTCCTCCACATGCAGCTGCTGGGTGACCTTGGACTAGTCACACTTCTCTGAAGTCTCTCAGCCCCACTCACCTCACAGAGTGTTTGTTGTGGGGGAGGAAGGGAAAGGAGATTGTTAACCGCTTTGAGACTCCTTCGGGTAGTGATAAAGCGGGATATGAAATCCAAACTCTTCTTCTTCATGTGATGCATCAGCTCTGAGGGGCAAGCAGGCAGGGGTCAAGGCCGCCCTGGGCAGAAATAAAGGGAGAGCAGAGCGGAGCATAAGGAGTCTTGATAATTATTATTTTTAAAGCTTTGTACATACTCATCTAATTACTTATTGGTGTGTGTTTTTCTTTTCGTGAATCTAAGTAAAGGTAAAGGGACCCCTGACCATTAGGTCCAGTCGCAGATGACTCTGGGGTTGCGGCGCTCATCTCACTTTACTGGCCAAGGGAGCTGGTGTACAGCTTCTGGGTCATGTGGCCAGCATGACTAAGCCGCTTCTGGCGAACCAGAGCAGTGCACAGAAACGCCGTTTACCTTCCCGCCGGAGCGGTACCTATTTATCTACTTGCACTTTGACGTGCTTTCAAACTGCTAGGTTGGCAGGAGCAGGGACTGACCAATGGGAGCTCACCCCGTTGCGGGGGTTCGAACCGCCGACCTTCTGATCGGCAACCCCTAGGCTCTGTGGTTTAACCCACAGCGCCACCCATGTTCCTCCTTCGTGAATCTACCAAAGAATCAAATCAAATCAAATCAGGGTTAAGGGGTTTTCTCAGGATAGTGAAGGATAGTGTGTGTGCTGCGTTCTGTCCCATTGGTGTAGTGGTGATGAAAATACTCTGTGGGTAGTGGCGCAGGGACAAAAATGGGTGTGTGTGTGTGAGGAGGGTCAGCTGGGAGGGAAGTGAGAAATGTACCTATTTCCACATGAATATTGTTGGAGGGTGTGTCAATCCCTTATCAAACCATTTAAACTTGTGATTTGATGAACTGATCCATCATCTTAAAAAGAAAGACAAACTATCATGTAATCTTTTAGTGACACATCTATCTATACACACAAGATCATTTGAGTTAACTAGAGCATTTAACTCCAGCTAAATAGAAGAGAAACAATTAGAATCAAATGTTAAGTCTGATTGAAACCCGCTTTTTCTTTTGTTTTACAGTGGGCATTCAAAGTTGTCATTAAATTAATAATAAAACTCTCCCAGTTTGCTGTCCCAAATGGTGAATTTTACATGATTCCTCATCATGGAGAGTTATAGATCTAATTATAGAACATTAGTTGGAAATTGGAACGTTAATTAGAAAATATAAAAGGCTAAATGATAAACACAAGCGGACCCAGAGTGATAAGACATTTATGGCACACTGCTTTGTTGTGGGTCTTCAATAAATAAAAGAAGGGGACTTTGTGAATCAGTTTAAAAAGGGAATAATTTCCATATGTCAGTGGATGCACAAAGGCACAGATGTACACAAAATGTTCTGATTTTTTAAAAGAGAAAGTTTTCGAGAATTGTCACTTTAATGTCAAACTGTTCAAAAAAGGGGGGGAAAGTTAGAAAGAGGCTAGACCCTCCTCCTTCTCATGACAGCACCACAAAAACCATGTGTCCTCACCATTTTTTAAAAGAGAAAGTTTTCGAGAATTGTCACTTTAATGTCAAACTGTTCAAAAAAGGGGGGGAAAGTTAGAAAGAGGCTAGACCCTCCTCCTTCTCATGACAGCGCCACAAAAACCATGTGTCCTCACCATTGTACAAACCACTGCGAGGCCAGGCAAAATGATCCCATAAGCAGGATACACCTCAAGGAAAATAAATAATCTCTTGTAAAATATGAGCAAGACTTTTTTATAAAGTAAAGGGGCATAGGAGTGTGCCTTAACTTAAGGCAAGTAGCAAAAAGATTTCCTGCCAGGGTAAATTTCTAAATTTTATGTACTATATATTTGGGAAAGCTGTTTGTCTGTTTGCTATGCAAATGGACACCTCTTTAGATCTCATAACAAAAAAAGAAAGAAAGAAAGAAAGAAAGAAAGAGAATCCTTTATGGTTCCTGAGGATAAAAGCACAGGTTTTTGTCTTCATTTAGTTTCAGTTGGACACCATTTTGAATCAATATAGCTGGAATCTTTGAAACTACCCTGTTTTATTTTGTAGAATTCCCAATCAATGTTTGGTATCAGGCTGCTAGAATTTAAATCTTGGCCTATGTGATCTATGTGATCAATTTCAAATTGTCAAAAGTACAGGAAGTCAAAGAGTTCTGGAAATTGATACATTGATTCTTCTTATTTGTGTAGGCGTTTCATAGATTTCTTTCCAATTTTAGCAAAAACTACTGATGTACTTCATTCAGACTTCAGCAGGTGTGCTGTTCTCGTGAAGTTCTGAACAGAGGTCCAAAGGTTATTAAGGTTTCCTTGATGTAGTTCTTTCTTTCCACCCAGGGTGGCCCTGCCCTCTGTGTGCCTCTCAGAGCCAGTGCATCACACAGGGCTGGACCTCAGTGGCCTCAGCCTCTCCTCCTCATTGGCTGCTCTCCAATAGCCATTATGAGACACACAAGGGAGGCGGCCAGCAGCAGAGGCTATGGAGGGGCAATGGGATGGTCCCTTGCAGCAGCCGCTGTTGTTTGGGACAAGCACCAGCTCATCTTCCTCTCCAAGCTCTGCAGCTGTTGCCCTGATGGAGGAAACAGAGACATTCCAGGATCAAATCAGAAGACGGATGGCTTTTGTATATCCAGGACTGTCCCTAGAAAATTGGGACACTTGGAGGGTATGCAGTTTAGACTCTTGTACAGGGAATGTGGAGGACTGGGAGCCAGATAAAAGGGACATGTCAAAGGTGGCAGGTCTTGCCTGAATACCCCCATTCCTTGGGTGTGTTTCTTTACATGTGAATAACTCCAGAAGAAAGCTATTGTGAACTATAGAAGTGTGTGTTAGTAACACCCATTGTCTGCATTTGCTGTGACACATAAAAACTCAACCCATCTCAATATAGCACTGTGCTGGTCACCCAGAAGAAAAGAGAAGGATTAATGTTAATGCGATAAGGTCAGTTAACGTGCCCCTAATCATTCCACTTATTTACTCTCATTCACCATGTGAATATGTTAATTATTTCTGAGACGCAGATCAGTGTGTGTGTGTGTGCATGTGTGCAACTTCTCATAAGAGACACAGTTCTGTAAACAGTTTCTCTGGTATTGCAACAGATATTCAGGACTGAATCTTCGGGATCTCTGTGTTTGATGGCCATTGAAGAAAACTTCATACGAAATATTAGACTTTATTTACTGCAGACCTTTCCCTTCTTAAGAATTTTAAATTAACTACAGAATTGCTTCAGATCACCCCTTCGGCACAACATAATTTTATTGAGAATTACAGAGGGTGAAAAAATTTACATACACACAAGCACTAGGCTAAAGGAGCAATTAAATGCTAATGGAAACAGCTCTAGTATGTTCTTCTAAAGCCCTTGCTAATGCATTTATGATGTGTTTTTCTCTGCAGGTTCTTTCTTTCATTTGTAAATTCAAATAAAGCGGGAGAGACTAAATTGGTTAAAGAGAATGGAAAGGTCTTGACACCAATCAGCCCAGTACGTAACGCAGCACAAGCAATGAATGTGATTGAGCCACAAAAGCAGAATTCTCAACCACTTTGGAGTAAATGCTATTTTTTATTTTTTTTTAAAAAAAAAAACCCGCCAACCATGCCGGCACTCATTTCAACATAACAGTAACCTGAAGTGCTGGTAACCTTCTTTATTCTAAGTGGCCTTCTGTGGAAGCCACCCAAAATGCCTATTTATAAATACATCTCAGATTGGGCACCGGAAGAAAAACTTGCACCCTCTGTAGCTTAAGGATGTATATATTTATTTGATGCAAAAGTTATTATTCCATGTCCACCCCTGATGTTGAGCAGGATGATAGCACATGAAAAGGGGGAACTTAAACCTTCTCTTTCCACCCAACCATTAACCTTTTCCAAATCATTGCCCCATCAGGCACACACATGTCAATTACATTTCTATTGGCAACAGTGGGACTTTTCTTTCTAAACATAATTGCTGCCTGTTTTGTTCTCAGTCTCTGCCTTAGTGCAGAATTTGCCCCTTTTTTTAACACTGCTACACACTGGTTTGACCCTCATGTTTGGGCTTTCTACACAACCCAATATCTCTTTATTTAAGTACAGGCATGAATATATAAGTCCACTTTAGATCTTGTTTGCTCTTTGCTGGTCAATCACCTTAAACATCTGTCTGTTTCCCATCCTTATCACTTTCAAAAGTTTTTGCCTATAATTTTGCTTTTTCTATTAAAAAAAAACCTCTCTTTAAATAGCATTTTAATATCACCTCAATCTTTAGCTTCTCCCATTATATGCCTTTCAATGTGTATTTTGATTTTTCCCCCATTGCCAAGAACTATGTTACAACATTGCAAAATACCTGGACAGCTACATTTCGATCCACAGGTTAGTCCCAGATGTGCAGATTAGGTAAATTCAAATGAGAATCCACAAAGATAGAAATCTTCAAGTTTCTTCAGTTCAATTTAGATAGATCTGTTTGGATCGCTTTGCATTCTTTTTGGGTTTTCCTATCATCCTGAATAAGTTGCTGTCACTCATAAAACCCTCTGGTGTTTTTCTTAAACAATTGTATTTAAAATGATTGGCAGTTATTGTATAGAGCTATTGCCTGATTGATTGGTAACACATTTTTAATTGACCAAATTAACCTATTGATTAACCGTCACAGTCTTAATATTATGATGTTGTGAACATGTAATTGATACCTCTTTAATATCAGAAATATTCACCATTTATTTTAGTGCATACCAACCTATACCAGTCTTTCTTCCTTTTCTTCTTCTTCTTGAGGGGGATTATAAAATTCTCTGGCTTGCTCTCCCACATCCTGTTAGTAATGCATAAATGTGAAGAAATCAAATCATTATTGATTTACAACACAGATAATTATATAGATGAATGTATGATAAGGCTTCCTAATAGAATTCTGTCAATCTATTCCAGGCACATCTTTCCCATTATGTGTTTGCCGAAACTATATGATGGAATTCTGCCAGTGACATTTGAGTGATAGTGACTTTGATTTCAAAGGAAATGTTTCAGGTTCATTTCATTACCTTAGAAAAGTAAAAGCAAATTTGCCTTGTAAAAAGCAATTACTTCTTGGCTGACCAGTGCACAATAGCAATATAAAAAAGATTTCTCATTCCGCTATTCAAATCCTGAACTAGCAAACCAGTGTTTGATTTTGCTTTAAACCAATTTTACCTTGTTTGAATTGCAAAACCATTTAATCTTCATAAAGTAGGTTATTATAATGGAGATCATATTGTATTGGTACCTTATACTGGCTGTGGGACAAACAAAAATCTATTTTTTCCCCATGCTTCGTCTTTGGGGAGGGAAGCAACAGTATTAAATATGCAACATTTGCATTTATTCTGGCTGAGAAGTTTGCAAGTCTTTAGAATCGAAGAAAAATATTAACTAATAATGATATCTGCTTCGGTTTCAGGCTCTGGGGACAGGTACAATGTCACTTTATCCCTCTACAGAGCTGGTTCTAAATACATTTTAGTAGGAATTGCAACTGAATGATGTATCATTCCTCATAAATATCCATCTCTCACCAGGGAAGGTAATACTGTTGTGGGAAGGAACTGTGTAGCATGGTACCACATTTCTTGCACATTACTGGAGATGAGGCAGTCAATGGGAATCTCGCATGACTGAAATGTATGGATCAAGCATATATTAAATAAAGGAAAGCAATCTCATAACCATGGCTTCTTGGCTTCTTGACATTCCAGAAACCCTCTAGCAATCATTATATTTAATAAATATTTAATAGAAATTAATAAATGGTAGGATTTTCATTATTTGGGAAGTGAAGGGAGAAATACAAGCTGCAGAGGAATTCCTGAGCCCAACGTGATAAAGAGTCTCGTTTACTACTTACCCTAGGAGCCAACTCCTAGGTGCCAAGGTCCCTTCCACCCCCCAATAAAATATTTGAGGGTGCTGCCCCCCAGCTGGTGGGCACCAGTGGTGTGTGTGTGCTGTGTCATGTGAAGTGGGACTTACCTGACCCCCTATTTTATTCAAGTTGGCACCCCTGCTATTGAATGAGCTATTCACAGTCAGTGGTGCATTGAATCTTTGCTTATGACGCAGTAGCCCAGATTCCATAGGTGACAATGCTGGTGCACACACACTGTGTACTTCCCTGATATAAGTTTATCTGTGGCATTTATGCAACAAGGTATAAGCATGCTTATTCAGCGGTAAGTATGGACAAACCTGTCCGTTTCCATTTCTCCCAGGTTGTCATTCCCACCCTCGTTCTTAAGTTTGTCACATTCCTTCATCAGTTTGCCTTTTAAAAAAAGTCTCAAGACTTTCTCAGCATTGTTGTGTGAATTTCTCCTAACCTGCACAAAACTGAATGCAATTTTGCCTAATATAGACATGCTTCCCCAAGCAATTTCCTCTAATACCTTTCTGTAGATGCACCTTTCTCTACACGTCATCCTAATTCTTTTGCTTGGAGAACTGCATTGCAAAATTCAAGGAGTGCAATCTTCAAATGATAGCTGCATTTCAGCAATTGTATTTTGTTGTGAAATGTGGATTAGGTTGATTCCCATTAACATGCAACCTGAATTGAACCGCTCCTCAATCACTACTCAGAAGTAATTTATACTACATTCAACTGGGTTTCTTGCCTAGTACGGTACGTATGGCCAGAATTTCAGGCTTTATCTCCTTTTTATGTTGCCATACAGAATTGGAAGGGGGAGGGGAATACTCCCAGCTCTTAATTGGGTGGCAGCTGCTATAGGACATCTCTTATTTTTAAGGGTTTTTTTGGGGGGGGGGCTCAGTACGTGAAACACATTCACATTACGCTGCAGAATATATTCCAAGTATACCAAGTTTCCAGGATGCAGGATCAATATGCAGGGAAATGCAGTTCAGTAGATCAGCCTTCACCAAATTTGTGCCCATCGGATTTTTGTACCACAGCTCCCATCAGCCCCAGTCGGCATGGCCAATGATCAGGGACAATGGGAGCTCAGACTGGGAAGACAGAACTGGTACGTTTCTCTCAGTAGAAGTGAAATGGACAAGTCTATTTTCTTTTTATACATGTGGGTAGGTGGTAAGAAAGTTGGCTTTTAGGGAGAATGTGATATTATTTTTGCTGCTTCCAAATCTATGTTTCATCTAGCTACTTTCAATTAAAGTTTGATCTTAAATAATCCCAGGTATTTGACTTTAAATACTAAAGGCAAATGTGGTTCTCTGCTTTTTTCCAGCTGCTGAAATAGCAGCTGTAGCAGCTGAACATTCATGTGTGTGTGTGTGTGTGTGTGTGTCTATTTGCTTTTAATTAACACTTTATATGTTTGTTCCAGCAGAAGTTAAATTTTCAGTCTGGCTGAGATAGGTTATATAAATTCCAAAATCCCAGGGAGCGGGAAACAGGGATATACACTTACAATCTTTTGTGAATTGGAAAGAGAGAACTTCCTCGCATCAGAATATATTTTAGCAGATGAGTAAGCAGAGCATTAGTCAGGATGTGAAGTGTCCACAGTCTAGCAATCCATATAAAGAAAGGAAGATATGTAAATTTACCAGGGTTATGTTGGAAGTCAGCATATTACAATTTGTTGTTCTTACTCCCATCTTGAGCCACAGTTGGTTCCTCTCTGCTGAATGATAAATGTCTGAAAAGGTGACAGTATCGAAAGAGAACCTGGTCCCTGAATCAGAAGGAAGGTCATGCGAAGCTGTGTATCATCTGCATAGGAACAAAAATAGACTAATAGTGGCTACAAATGATAGCTCGGAGCAGCACTAGATAAATATTAAACAACAGGGGACCCTGTATTTGCGAAAGGCAGATGCCCATAAATCATGCCAAACTGCCGAATTAATCCAGAAAGATTTTTTAAAAAGTGAAACCAAGGAAGTGAAATATTAGACAAATTCTGCTGTTTGAGATATTGTCCTCGTCTAAAAATATTGATTGGACCAACTTTCCCATATATGACTGTTGAGAAGATGAATATATTAAACCCCACGGGTAGCTTAGATCATGATTAGAGTGGCAGGGATTACAGTCAAACCTACATTTCTTGTAAGGAGACGTCACAATAACTTTGCCAATGTTGTGCAGATACGGGGGAAAGAACTGTAGGTGATATAAGAAGAGCTTGAGAGATGAAGCTGTCTTATGTCTAATCAGATCTACAGTCCATCTAGTTCTCTATTGTCTTCTCCAAGTGGCAGTTTCAGTCCAAAGCCTCAAGTAGGGGGTCTTCACCTGATATCTATCTATCTATCTATATCTATCTATCTATCTATCTATCTATCTATCTATCTATCTATCATCTATCTATCTATCTATCATCTATCTATCTATCTCTATATCTATCATCTATCTATCTATCATCTGTATCTATCTATCTATCTATCTATCTATCTATCTATCTATCTATCTATCTATCTATCTATCTATCATATCTATCTATCTATCTATCTATCTATCTATCTATCTATCTCTATCTACTTATCTCTATCTATCTATCATCAATCTATCATCTATCTATCTATCTATCTATCTATCATCTATCTATCTATCTATCTATCTATCTATCTATCTATCTATCTATGTATCATCTATCTATCATCATCTATCATCTATCATCTATCATCTATCATCTATCATCTATCATCTATCATCTATCATCTATTTATTTTCTAGAAAAAGCTATGAGCTAGAAAATGAGGCTCCATTCCAACAGCCTTTATTTGGATTTCCTGACTTTTCAATGATAAGTTTTATATTATATTGCACATTACATAGCAGGCACTGGAAATCAAGTGGAATCTAGTGGGAAAGTTGTCCTCATTTCCATGTTAATTGCTTCCAGAAAAAAATCAACAGTATGGGCAAAGGGCATGTGACCTACCCCAAGTGACGGTTTCATAGAGATATCTATCATTTAGCTACATGCTGAAAATATTCAGACAAGAATGGCAGTAACCAGCAAAGCAGAAATCAAAAGGCTGTAAACATGTTTCATACATAGCTGCCATGTTGGTGTGATTGATCTTTATAGCACTCCTGAACAAAACTCACAGATATTATTCTTGCAGGATTCCTCTTCCCACCCCCAGGATGTTTGGTGCATTGCTAATATGATTACATAGGTGAACATTCTCATTCACTGTGAATTTCTGCTATGTACACAGTATAAGTAGCTCCTTTGTTGAGTCAGAACCCAAGAAACTCTCTTTGCATAAAATGCTATTCTATCGGGGTCAAGTGAAGTAAAAAGACATTTCATTTAGACATATCAGGTCGTGAAAATATTCCTTTCCTGAAGACTATATTTCCCCCAGAAATCCTACTCAAGCAGCTTATGACTCCCTGTAAATTTGGAAAACTAATTCATATCTATAATTTTATATCAAATACATCTATTATCAAAGCTGCACTCATAGTTGGAATATGCAAAAATAATGAACAATTATTTATAAATAGGATCTCTATTTCTGCAGTTGCTAATATAAGATGTAAGATTGCAGTTCTACACACCCTTAATGGAACTTACTTCTGAGTAGGCATGCATAGATCATGTGGTAAATCTGGCACTGCAATACAAATCTAGAAAAGTACAGCTCTTTGGAAGTGCTAAAATTGAATTTTCACAGGTTGTACGAAAGCAATTGTAACAACGATTTCGGAAGCTTTTGTATAATAATACAACAATATGATCTAGGCAATATGATGGCAGCCAAAACGAAAGCCTTGCACTGTTTGAGCAGAATAAGATGGATGCTCATTAAATGTTTGATTTAAAAGTTCAAAGCAAAGTACATTGAGAAATCAAGCTGTCCACACGTATGAAACACTTTTTGAAGAGAGATGGAAAGTGAGTGACTAACACCATATTCAGCTGTGGGAAGAGAATAATATAATGAGATCTTTAAAAGGAAAAAGGCTATCACATCAGAGAGATGAAGATTAAGGTAGCAGAAGACATCAAGAAATGTTTTTCCCCATGTTGAATTTAATGTTAATGGAAAAAGCCCCTGCTTGGCAACCAATGAAAATAAAAAACCGTCTGTTTATAGAGCAAGAATATCTTAGTCAAAACAAAAATCCTAGACATGCTTCATAGGTCATTAAGTAGCTATTATAAACGGTGACACAGAGGCAAAGGCTCCTTTAAGAATGAGTGTATTCCATTCACTCTGCCCCCTCCCTCTTTGCCTTCTCTGATGATCTGGCCAGCAAGATATTAATGAACGGTAATTGGTATTTGCTTTAGTCTGCACTATGAACATCTGTCCTCCATAAACTGAGCTCAGATGGGCAACTCATTCTTAGAATGATTGAAGAGCAATCAAATAATAAATTTCAATAATTGGATGACCCAGTTCATTATTAGATTATTTACTTGGAAACAACATATACCATATTCCATTAAAAAAAAATCTGATTCTCTGAGTATCAGTGAATTACAGCTTATAACTGTGTTTGGATAACTAACATGTGCTTATATGTACGGAAGAGACATCAATCCATTCCTCATTTATACACAAGACTAACTTTTTTTCCCATGTGAGTTTTTTGGAAGTAATTTGGAGCTTTGGCTGCCATGATCTAGAGTGAGCACACTAAACCATGGGCAGGACTGCACATGTAAGATCTGTGATTTGAGCTTATCGATCCTTCCTCCAGCTCAAACGCAATGGACTCCTGCAATGCACTCTACATGGAGCTGCCTTTGAAGGTGACCCAGGAACCTTAACTAATTCAGAATGCGGCAGCTAGACTGGTGACTGGGAGTAGCCACCGAAACCATATAACACTGGTCCTGAAAGACCTACATTGGCTCCTAGTACATTTCCGAGCACAATTCAAAGTGCTTGTGCTGACCTTTAAAACCCACCTGAAGGAGTGTCTCCACCCCCATCATTCCACCCGGACACTGAGATCCAGCTCCGAGGGCCTTCTGGCAGCTCCTTCACTACGAGAAGTGAGGTTGCGGGGAACCAGGCGGAGGGCCTTCTTGGTAGTGGCGCCCGCCCTTTGGAATGCCCTCCCTTCAGATGTCAAGGAAATAAGCAACTATCTGGCTTTTAGAAGACATCTGAAAGCAGCCCTGTTTAGGGAAGTTGTATTATTATTATTATTATTATTATTATTTATTATTATTATTATTATTATTAACCAATTTACCACCATTATTCCAGGATCCCTGTTAGATTCTGTGTGTTGTGATTCAGATGACAACCCTATCAGATTATAGCAGCTCAGGTTAGTTAAGAAGCTTGCACTGGCACACTATGGTTGTTGGAAAACAAGCCTCTTCGGGAGAGACTGGCAACTCTCCCCGGCTCTCGGCTTGTTTACCGGTGACCTCCCTGGCTGCAATCCCCGCAAGTCCAGGATAGGTCTCAATAGGCGACATCTCCCAGCGTGGGAAAATGCACACCCCCTCCCTCCTTGCTTCCCTGCAGGGAAAGGAGATAGTCAGAAAAGTCTATTTACATCTCTTTATTTCTGACTTTGCAGCACTACACAAAACATGTCCGATCAGTTCTGACTTCAGCAAGCAAGTGACAAAGACTTCCTTTACAAACACAACAGGAAGGTCTCAAATTACACACTGAGCAAATTCCGGTGAATCGCCCTGTGAACTGACTGTAGCATTGTTTCCCACAGTCAGCCCCATCATGTGATGTTTTCACCAAGCTGGTTTTCACCAAGCTGCGTTGCATTCATATCGTAACCATGGTGACGTTATCATAGGTTCAGCTGACTCCTGTCCATGCATGGGTTGGCCTAAAATCTTTTTTTTTTTTTTTTATAAATATTTATTAAGGTTTTTAAATATAAATGCACACATAATAAACAATCTTACTTCTTTCACAACAATTTCATCACTTCTTTGGGCTCCCTCACGTCTCCCGCTCCCATTTACATCGTTAAAAATTTTTTTCCAAACAAATTATCAACTTGTTTACAATCTCATGTCCACTCACACATATAATCTAGCGCTTCTTCCAAAAAGTTTTATATTTTCTTTAGTCTCACTTATCATCAAATTTAAATCTAGTTTAGTGGTGACCAGTTTTTTATAATCTAGCATCCTTCTTAACATTCAACCAAATTACAATGTTTTTGTAAATACATCTTGAATTTCTCCCAGTCTTCCTCCAACTTCTCTTCTCCCAGATCACGGATTCTGCCGGTCATCTCGGCCAGTTGCATATAGTCCATCAGCTGCATCTGCCACTCTTCCAGTGTGGGTAGATCTTGAGTTTTCCAGTTTTTTGCGATGAGAATCCTTGCTGCCGTTGTTGCATACATAAAAAATGTTCGATCCTTCTTTAACACCTTCTGGCCGACAATGCCCAGAAGAAAGGCCTCTGGTTTCTTTGTGAAGGTATACTTAAATACCTTTTTCAACTCATTATATATCATTTCCCAGAAGACCTTCACCTTAGGGCATGTCCACCAGAGGTGAAAGAATGTTCCTTCATTTTCTTTACATTTCCAACATTTATTATCAGACGAATGGTATATTTTGGCAAGTTTAACTGGGGTCATGTACCATCTATATATCATTTTCATAACATTTTCCTTCAGAGCATTACATGCGGTGAAGTTCAGCCCAGTGGTCCACAACCTTTCCCAGTCCTCAAACATAATGTTATGCCCAATGTCCTGTGCCCATTTTATCATAGCCGATTTAACCATTTCGTCTTGTGTATTCCACTTTAGCAGCAAGTTATACATTCTAGATAATACCTTGGTCTTTGGTTCTAACAATTCTGTTTCTAACTTCGATTTCTGGGTTGGCCTAAAATCAAAGGGAGAATTATTGCCTCTTGGTAGACTACAATGTTAGGCAAGCCATCCATACCTGTTTCATTCTCAGAAGCCACTTCACAGATTCAGTGCCAATAATAAATAAATAAATAAATAAATAAATAAATAAATAAATAAATAATTAAATTTTATTTATATCCCGCCCTCCCCAGCCGAAGCCGGGCTCAGGGCGGCTGACTTACTGGGAACTGACTTACTGACTTACTTACAATAGGGGTTGCAATAGAGGTTGCAATTTTGAATATTCAGATGTATAATCTGTCATGAACTGACAGGGCACCAAGGAAGGGGAAGAGGCTTCTGGTGAGGGGTGTAGCCATGATTGGTACAAACCAGGAAAACCTGAAGATGGGGAAGGAGAGGTTGGGGACTTAAGAGTGAATATTACTTCTAAGTTAGTGAGCATGGGGTGCGAGATTTAGCCAATCAATATAGCTCTAGTTGACATATCATTATTAGTATCTTATACGTGTTTCACTTTACAATGTGCATCATTTTAGCAAGAATAAAGATAAATCGCTAACATTTATATGTGGCAAAGTTTAATAGCAATTCATAATCTATACACATCAGGAACTGCAAACTTCAAATTCTCATTTGAAAGTCTATTTGACCCCCAACTAGAACAGAACCAAATAACAATCAAATCAGATTAGTACTTCAGAATAATAATTACTTCTAACAGAAAATATGGTTGGTGCACATGGTAGAGAAATAATGTCATGCTAGGAGGCAAATATTGACTTTGGTGATGTATGTGCACACAAAAAATAGAGATACTTCAAAAGGTTATAATGGAGGAAAGCTTTTGTCTTGGTTTATAATATTGGATTTGTAACTTGTCTGCCTCATTCCAAATTGTAATGGGGTCAGTTTGCCCATCATTGAACATAATGCAACGCATCCCAGTATAACTGTCTCCCCCTTGGTGTGTTAAATAATATTTGTGGGACGTATTGCATGGAAGTACCTGCTGACAATATAATAGTCTTTTCTGTGCAGTCATTTAGCAACGTTGCACTGTTCCAAATGGTCACCATCGACAATAGCCTACTGTGAAAATAAAAACAGTTTTCTTCTTCTCTCTGGTTGTTCAGAGGGAATCTCAATGAAATTTAAACATGGATTTAAAACATGTTTCTGCTGTCACCAAATTACTCTTTGCTGTGCCTGACTGCAGGCAGCCAGAGCCATTTGGCTGATCAGTACAGAATTTGTGCAACAAATTGAGAAAAAAAATATCTAATGACAATTAAATGCTAATGACAATTAAACTTCCTGACAACAGAATTTCTAAGCTGTCAGAGCACAACAGTTCATACTAATTAATAAGCAATATGCTCATTTATTTGTTTATTACAGGATTAATGCCTTTGCCTTCAAAGGACTTCTATTTCAAAGGTGTCCCTAAAAGAGATAAAATAAAAATAAGTTAAGGGATGATGATGCATTAAAAATTAAAAATAAGAGAAGCATAAAATCAATTTGTCAGGTAATAAGCTGTTAAAAGCCTTTTCATTTTTAATATATATATATATTTATTGTTGGTTATTATATTAACAATGCATACGATTGGTACGCAATGTGAAAGGAGCTGTTGCAAAGCTCAGTTAATCCTTACATAGGAGACACATCTGGTTTGGCCTTAAGTCTCTAAATGGAAACCAGTATGCCCAGATTGCTTATTTTTGTTATTTATATTTCCACTGTGATAACTCCTTCCCCCTGCTCAAGGCATGGCAAGGGAAGTAAAAGAGGACAACCCCATAGAACCCCCCACCGCCACTGTGGCTCCAGTATGTGGGTCCCATTTGGGGCCAGTTAGCCATCTGCTGTCCCAGGGGACACCCATCTCAACATAGATCTGTCCCTAAAGGTTTTTGAATATTTTAAAATGCTATATTTTAACATAAAGCGAAAAATTAAGTTTTAAAAAGATTGGGCATGCACTGGAAGGTTCTCTGCATGCAAAGGAAGCTGCTTGTGAAGGAGCAATGACCACATGAGATCAGATGCCCTTCATTTAACAGCTGTTAAGCAGGCAGACCCGATACCATGCAGTGCTACTTTGGTGTGAGCAGCTTCCCTGCATGTCAGATGGCTCTGGGATCTCAACCTGAATTGTAGCAATCTAGGGCTGACACAACCTGGCTTGAATGGAGGCCAGATCCCTCCAAACAGGCTCAATGTGGCTCAGGATTTGGGGTTCAATCAAATCTGGTCCACAGCCCTAACAAGCAACCTACAGGAAGTCTGCAGCCAGCACTAAGGTAATGTGCTGTAAGGAAAAGATATGTTAAACCTTATTTCAGGCTTCCTCAACCACGGCCCTCCAGATGTTTTTGGCCTACAACTTCCATGATCCCTAGCTAGCAGGACCAGTGGTCAGGAATGATGGGAACTAAAACATCTGGGGGGGCCAAGGTTGAGGAAGCCTGCCTTATTTGTTCATTTGAAGCCTTCCACACAGATTTCTTGAGGCAGTGTGCATAAAAACAGTTAAAAACAATCAGAAAACAGCAGACTTCTTCTTCTTCTTCTTCTTCTTCTTCTTCTTCTTCTTCTTCTTCTTCTTCTTCTTCTTTTTCTTCTTATTGATACAAAGTGGACAACCATGGAAGAAGCTCATTCATGCAGCCTAGAAAATACATTGGAACAAAAATGTCTTCATTTCCTCGCTGGAGAGTGCAAATAGAGGAGGTGTGACATGTCTCGACAGGAATGCAATTCCACCAAACACAGGCAGCCACACTAAAAGCCCAACTCCAAGTTACTGCTTCTGATATCTTGCTGTATTTTCAAAGGGACAAATTCCTGTTGGTTTCAGGCCTGAAGAACATAAGGTCTATGAGGGCACGGTAGCCAAAAACAGCAGGTTGACTTTGTTGTAAGGTATATCGCCCCTGCCCCAGCATTCCCACCAAGGAATTCAAGGTCATGTACCTGACCCTCCCCCTCCCCCATTTTACAACAAGTCTGTGAGGTAGGTTAGACTGAGAGCAGTGACTGGCCCAAGATCACTCAGAGAACTTAAGGGTTGAGCAGGGATTTGAAAACTGATCTCCCAAGCCTCAGATCAACAAATCTCACCATGATAGCACACTGCCTTTTTTTATCTAATGATACACATACCCAAAAGTGGGACACAGCTCCTATTAGTGGGAAAGAGTGTGACCAGGTGGCCTGGTGGCCTGCTCAGTCTGTTGTCTATGTGCTTAGTGTTGATGGGCAACTTCAGCACCCTTCCTGCTTTGGTCTCTCAGCAGGGGCGCCATCTCTAGGGGGTCCTGGGGGCCTGAGCACCCACAAAAATCGCAAGACCTCGGAGATGCTGTCCAAGGCCTTGTGAGGCCTTGTGCCACCAGAAGTTGGGTTCTGAGGCCGCGGGGCACATGACATCATGTCGCAGTGTGACATCACGTCGCATACACTGGGCCCACATAACCTGGGGCCCAAGTCATTGCCCCTGTCTCTTAGGCTAATTTACATTTAAAATGAAGCCCTTCAAGTAGAGAGTACCTTCCAGAAAAGACTGTCTCTGGCAATGCTTCAAACAGAGGGGTGTTTTCTGTAAAGTAGGCCACCTGACCTTTTCTCAAATGGTCGTGCACCAGCTCAGATCTCCGGATGACAGCCATTATTCAGATTTAAGGCAGTGGTAGATAGGAATGTCTTCTGGTTCTGGTCTGATTTCAGAATGAGATCTCCACTTCTGGAATTAAATGGTTAGAACATCTAACTGTACAGGTGGCTGCCATGGCAATGAGAATCTTCATGCCTCACCTGCAGCCTTCAGGTACATGGATTGGGAGCATGCATGGGTGAGCCACATGAGAGCATCTGTCCACACCATAAGACATCCTATAAACTTGGCAAGAGGAAAACCTACTGATCGTGTGGTGTGATGGCACCTTCTCTGGCAGCATTCTTGTGGAACTTTTAAAGCTATGTGCTTTCTGTGCATAACAATATCTAGAGTAAAATTCACACAAGTATTCAATTATTGGGAGAAAATGTTAAAAGTTCAAAAGCAGTTAAGATTGTTACGAGTGCTGCTATTCACTTTATGCAAGATTCTCAAGAGCAAGCTGCGTATAAGAGGACAGGTAGCTCAAGCTAGCTTTTCTCTGATTCTTTCAAGCTCCTTTCAATATTTTTCTTCACTGGCAAGAAAAGACATTTCAAATAAAGCTATGGAGTCAGTTCTAACACACTGTTATTTAAATAAGAATGAAGAAAGCAAAATGAGAGCATTTGTATTAAGTGAATGAAAAGTACAGAACATTCCTTTACTATATTAAGAAAGACAGAAAACCACAGGTTTATCTTAAGGAGGGAAAGTATAGTCTTATGTGGTCAAAATTCAGATGTTATGGCTGTGATATGGGAACCATGGCTGCAATGTTTCTGGGTTCAGTAAGAGGAACCAAGAACAGGGAATGGTTTTATATAAAAAAAGCTTTATTCAGAGAAGTCTCTAAGGCCCTCACACTCCGGAAACGGCAACAGCTATGGACATTGCAATGGGAACAGTAATATTCCTGGCTGAGATTCAGCAGTAATGGAGAAGCCAACTCTGCGCAATATGTATATCAACCCTTTCTTTTCTCAGAGGTGAACACAGCAAAGTCTATGGGAGATCATGCATTGGCTTAAGAAGTATGGTCCCCTAAGGAGGACCCTTCAAATGTGCACTGAATTTCTCATTTGGTAGAATTCTACTCCATCCCAATCTTGGTAGGTAGATATTTATCAATATTATTCATTAAATTTCTACACCTCCCTTCGTCCTAGATCCCAGGGCAGTTCACAAGGTAGAAATGTCTACAATGGGTTGTGGAAGCAGCTTCATGGGACATCACATTCTGTAATACCAGAAGCAGCTCAGGGATCATATTTGAAGGAGATGGAATGAAAGGCACCCCAAGGAAGTAGTGTAAAGACTATTTGTCATGCAGAGTTTAAGGATGGGATCTGGTAAGTATAGTGATGAAAGTGGGGAGCCCAAGGTTCAAATCTCCACTCAGCCACCAAGTTATTTGTGGGACACTGGCCTTATCACCATATTTTCAAGGGTAGCCTACCACACAGGGTTGTTGCAAGGTTGAAATCAAGTGAAAAGTCATATCTACTTCTCTGAAATTCTTGCAGGGTGGAAATGACCACACTATTTCCGGTTCGAAGAATAAATCTGTATTGGTCAAGGGAAGATTATTTGTTGCTGCATCATCATCATCAACAACAACAGCAACAACACACACAGAGAGAGAGAGAGAATATAAGTTGATATTATTGAATGTAGCAAAATAAATTTCTTTTCAGCAATGCCATGAGTTCCATCAAACCATGCATTTCAAGCAGGAAAAAAAGCAGTTGAAAACTACGTCAGACATATAGGGACTGTACGTATGCAATTTGTCTGCCTTCACTACATACATATTTTTGAAAGCATCAAAATGTAGACCACCATATTTTTAAATATGTTTTCTATAGACACGGATTATACACGCGCACACACACAGGCTCCAGCTACCTCTGGATTTTGTCTTTAATAATAACAGCAATGAAAGGATAATGGTCAAATTATCCTTTGTTCTCATACTCTGTTATTTGAAAAAAAAATCTTTTGAAATCCAAGGGGTTTTGTGTGTGTCTGAGTAATGGTTTAAGAAGAGTCTTTAAATATTAAACATACCGGGGGAGGGGAGGAAATCAATGGATTAAATCAGACCCAGTTTCATAATCATAATGCACCATGTTTAGAGCTCAATGGGTTTTTTTTTTGTTTGCTTGTTTTGTTCCTATAGAGTGCTTAGCACTCACTTTCCAGAGGGTGTCTTGCATTTTAAAATAGACTCAGTTTCATTACTTTAGATGTTTCTTCTCTTATGAAAAAAAAAAGTTAGACACTCAGATATATATCTTTATTTTAATTTCCCGGATAGCAAACCCCCAGTGGGATAATCTCCTAGCAATCCATATGTGAAGGCAGTTTTTCAGCTCAGCAAATCCCCAAGTTATTTGATTTGATCTCAGAACAATTTAATTGAAACAACGGAAAGCTATAAAGTATAGTCCTTACACACATGCTCGTTAAGGTTAATGAAAGATAGTTTAAAAAGAACGAAAACAGCTTTATGGCCAATAGGTGAACCCATACTCATATTCAATAAATCCAGGATTTTCTTTCTGCAAACAGCATATTAAATGTGGTCTCAGGATTCAGTTAAGATTGTTTTATGTCAAAGGCAATGGATTGCCTTGGAACTAAATGCACGAAAGACAGCCTTATTGGCAATGTACAGAGCAGAATTTCTGGTAAATGTTTTGGAAAATTGGAATCGCCATCCAAAGACCTCCCCAAGGGATCTGGCTTGCAGAGGCGGGTAGAAATATGTATAATAAAGGAATGGATAAATAAAATATTTTCACCCTAATCCAGTGAAGACGTTATATTCACATCTCCTACTGGACCAGGAAGCAGAGGTATGCTTTGCATTCCCATGCCAGCAGATCTAGAAAGAAAGAAGAGGGGCAATATTGAATTGGGGTCAGATGAGGGCTTCAACTTTACTGCAGCTTTGCAGTGGGATCTCCAATGAGATAACGCTCATCTAGTTCACTCTGAACTCCCATCCCCAGGGTGGACTTAACCATTGGGGCTGAAATGAAAGTTGCCACATTACTGTTAGCTACAGGCTCAGTTTATGGTGAAGACAAGATGAGGTCTGCATCACCATTCTTTGATTCCATTAGGTCTGGGTGGGTCAGCTGGGCAAACCTCAGTGGGGTCCTGTTCCCCATTCCTCATTCCCTGTTCTCCATTCCCAATACCCCAGAAGGCTGGTCTACAGGTGCTCTTTTCACTGTCTGGTGCCATAGGATGTTTGTTGGCAGCCCATACTTTTCTCCCCCTTCCCTATTAGGGCATTAAACAGCACTGCCCTTTGATCCCCCTCTTCAATTATTTCTATGACCTTACATCTTCCAGTTGTATGTCAAGGCCCCCAAGGCACCTCAAGGAGAATAAAGACACAAGGACACAGAATTTTAAGTTAAATGTCAATGGGCAAAATGTAGGCCACAACTTTATTGGTTACAGAATGTGAGCAGTATTGGCTTAGGCATTGGTATCAACAGACTGTATCTGACTCCTGCCCGCCTTGCAGGAAATCTGGTAAGGGTAAACCTCCTGTGGAGGGAGCCCCGCTGATGCGGATCAACTCCAGCACCCCCTGGGTTCCCGATGGGGTTGTGGCATGGCCCTAGCCCCTCCCCTGGCTTCGGATGAGAGCCACACACCCCGAATTCCTTTAACGGAATACCCTTAAACATGGAGGGGCAGGTAATGACCGCCCCTCCACTCCCCCACACATCGCTATTCCAATGCCTAACCGCCAAACCTTACAAAGTTGTGACGATTGCTACGAGGTAGGCAAAAACCAAGTGGCTGGTGCCAATTTGCCAAGTGGAAAAAGTCCTACCAGGCCCCTCAATGATGACCAACCAAAGTCCATAGCAAGGCCAATGACACAACCTAAAAGAAGAGTGGGATTGTGGGAGATCCTTGGTGCAAGGCTGAAAGAGGAAGCCTCAGAGTCACGCTGAGGCTTAAATCATCCCCGGCCATGCCCCCAGGCGAGCTGATTGACCTCCTGACCTCCTGACATGGCTGGGGTCTCCCCCAGCATAACACGGGATTCTGTTCTGCCCCGACGCTGAGGGGGAGTGGCTAGGAGGCACGGACCACAACCTGACACCACCAGGAAGTGGATCTGCTGTAAAGAAGCACTCCGAAGTAGTGTAGTTCCTGAAACAACACATGTGAATTGAAATGGAGCTATCTTTAGAAATCCACACTTCTCCAAATTTTGCAATGCTGTTCTCCAGCTACGTAGTGTGCACAAAAAGGCCAGTACTAGGATAAAGTGTGCAAAACGATGCACATATTAATGACAATAACATGCAAAAGGGCATTATATTAGGGTAAATTCCTTGCAAAATACATACAGTACTTTAAGCAAATCTGCATACAAAAATTTGCATAATGGGAGAAATCAGCACTACAATGAAAGCTGATGAACAGTTGTAAAATGATGTACCGATGTGGAGAACTGAAGACTGGGGAAACGAAACATGAGAAACCGAGAGAAACCAAAATTGACAGATTCACCCTCCTTTCTCATTGAATCCAACAGGGCTTTCTTCTGAGTTGACACGGTTAGGCAACAAAGGAAGACAAATGGTGCACACAGTGAACAGGAGACCTTTTCTATTAATGCACATTTTCTTCCCCGTATATTTCTGTCTGAAATCGTAATCCTTTGTCTGACATCACAATTAGTTTCTGTGGAGAAGATTAGGGTGCCTCAAACAGAAGATTATTAACTCCAAGTGAAGAATAAACGGCAGGAGCAAATGAACTACCACCAAAAAACACACACCCAATCCTTTAAAATCCCATTGTTTTTGAACAGTTTTGAAAAATAACAAAAGGCAAGGAGGAAAGATGGCCCGCAATATATAACATCAAGAATGTTCAGGGAAACAAGCCATTCAGTAACATTTAAACCACTTTTTTTAAAGTACTTGATGTAAAAATAGAAGAGTGAAGAAGGTCTAAGAGGCAAATGTACAATACAATACAAATGTATTTGCTAAGTAAGTCATCAGCATCTGTTTCTCTTGATCCGTGATAGAAATCAGGACATCAGAGCAAAAGGAGCTCATTCTAAGTTAGATGGGCCACCTCTCCGAACTTGCCTAGTACCACGCGAGCTCTCAGACAAGCTGAAACAGGGCATTATGAGCCCAAGCTTATTTCTTAAGCTTGTCTATTAAAGAGAGTTTGATATCTGCATATATCCACTATTCATTTTCTTTACATTTTACTTTTAGGGGCTCTTCCCATATGACTTGTCTTCTGGTATACCGTCGAAAATGTGCAGGGCGGCCATTACAAATTTGTATTTGCAAACACACATGTATCACACATATGCATGCAATTGGTGAAAAGCTCCAATTGGCTGCAGTCCCTTGTTTAGTGGTTAAGAATCCCAGATTGGCCACAATGTGACATGAAGCATTACAGTGCCCCCTTGTACTTTTTCTATGTTAGTACCCAGGACTATGAGATACCCAGGTTTTGTTTTGGTTTTTTAAAAAAAATGCAAGTAAGAATGCACACCACTTGGACACCTCTTAATTATTTTAACTCAGAAAGAGACAAACCCCACTTCCTTACCCCGAGGGATTATTGAGGAAAGTGAATCTCTTTTACCTCCCATCCTCAATGAAAAGCTCCTGGACCTATTAGTATGGAATTTGGCAGGCTTAATTCACTCTGAAGTGCCTTCAAGTTTCATTCAATCTGGCTAAAAGCGAGGAAAGTTATGACTACCTTTAGATTTCCCGTTATAGAGAATGGGGGGACACATAGCTCTCTCTCTCTCTCTCTATATATATATATATATTATACACACACACACACACACACACACACACACAAACACACAGAGAGAAGCTTGGAACTTGAAACACAACTCGGAACCTGAAAAAACAGATTGTAATGGAAAGAGCATAATGTGACTCAGAAGCAGAAAATAGGTTTTTTAACGCACCTATATACACATAGAATCTAGTGGCCTGTGTGAGCCATATATAGAGACATAGATGCATTTATACCCTGCCCTTCAATATTTATTTCTACTTCCAGGATGGCTAGCCTTACAGGGCCAAAACATGCGTATGTACATAACTGTATGGATTGAAATAATAGTCTGGAAAACCAACATAGGTGTTCTAAAGAGAGAGAGAGAGAGAGAGAGAGAGAGAGAGAGAGAGAGAGAGAGATGAAAAGTAGGGTAGATAAAGTGGAACTAGGAGGACAGGGAGGGGAAGAATCCAAGACCATGCTGATTCTTTTCACTGGAGTGTGCAATTAAGTTGAAAGGCCCGGCAAGGCTTCATAGGGCTCTCTTCTTTTTTAATTCTTTGTTTTTAAATACCACTATTTTCCATCTTTCTATATCTGCACATTCAATTAACACACCATAATAGTATGCTTTAAAAACATCAAATTTCCCCTGCTGGGCTGCTTTTTCAGCTGCATGAATAACCACTACTGATGTAATGATCTCATCTTGTCTACAATAAAATAATTCAAAGCCCTGTAGCTGATATTCAGTGCAGTCAACGTTTAGAGAAAACGGTTACAATCCAAATGCATAGGAATTATTCACCAGGAATGCATTTATTTCTCTTCAATTACAATTTGTTTTCCAGGGGCAAATGCCAAGGAGAGAGAGAGAGAGAAAAATACAGTTCATTTATGGACCAGCAAACATCTCCACTTCACAAACTTTCAAATTACTGAACCATTTGGACACAATGGGCACTGTGGAGTACATACAAGAAATTGTTAAGCTATAAATGATGTGACCTTTTTCTTGGGTCTAGTAATGATTCCACTTGAGATTCATTCCATTTTTCTGCCTCGGGGAATCTGAGCGGACCACCATTCACCAGTCAAAGCAAACAGCACTAGTTCCTCTTGACATCTCTTAGATTTCCAAGAATGTGTTAATTCTTGCCCAGGCCTCTGCGTGTGGTGTTTCTGATAGTGTCAAGGGACTGGGGATTGTTATGTATGAAAAAGTCTTATCGCTATGATTTTGGGAATTGCTAACCATGTTAATGCAGAGCGATCGTATTTTAAATTGTTTCCACTCTTCCTTCTTCATGCACCTTCTCTCATCTGGAAGTGGAAGGCTCTGTGTCTTTTTTGGTGCCACTGAGCACATTATGAGAAAGCAATATGGGGGGGGGGGTTAATTTTAAAAAAGTTAAATGCAATAAAATAAAGACAAATCTTGCCAACTGGAACCATTAAAAAATCACCATGCATTTTTACATGCCATTTATGACCTTTGACAAAAAGAGAGCTTGACATTCATCACAACAGATCATAGAATCATCAAGTTGGATAGGATCCCAGGGATCATCTGGTCTAACCCCCTGCAATGCAGGAATATGCACCCATATGGTGATCAAACTCATTACCTTGGTGTTATTGGCACCATGCATGCTCTAACGAACAGAGCTAACTGAATATTGTGGTTTGACCCACTGATGTCAAGAGGTTTTAAGATGCATCATAGCTGGGTGGAGATTGCAGCCATGTGTATTGCCATACTCTTTAGGAATCCTTTGCTGTCTTAGGTTGATCTTAGGCCATAGGTGACTAACATCCTTCTTTGTCTCAAGGGGCTCATTCATCCTTGGCCAACTTTTCAGGGTCATGTACCAGAAACGAATGTGACAAAACCCCACTCTCACACTTCTTACCGGAAGCCTTTTGCTTTCCTCAAAATTCCTTGGATCCCTCCATCCTGCATGCCACATGCCAAAATTGCCACATTCAGTTTGAAATTTTGTGTAGACAAAATTGAACGACACCTCCAGCGACTGCCTGCATGACCAACCTGTGCTTGCTAGAAGTCTAAAAATGGGATGTAATTATAGTTACATTGTTCTGAGCAAGTGGGAAGAAATAATGAACATTATACAATAAATAGATCTTGGTAAAGGAATGGGGGAAAGTGTAACAAATCCATAGCGCCACCCCCCCCCAGAGCTTTTCTCTTCGTTTTCCCTCCACTGACATCTGATATTTCAAATGAACAGAGAAGGAAAAGACCTAGTGTGTTTTGCTTAACATGGACTTTGACGCTACTAAGAGGAGAATCCTCTCTGGAGAATGGATGTTTTTCCTAATTGTGTTTAACATTTTAGCAGGTTATAAATAAGCCATAGGGCAATTGAATCATCTCCCGAAATTACAGTGGTTAAGATGTATTCCCCAAAGTATGAGCCCTGGAGTTTGGAAAAGTATCTGCCTGGTGTCTCGCCTCAGGCTCCAGCAGAGTCATTCCATCTACTATGTGAGACACCGTTTGTCAAGGCCTTGAGAGGTTTAGATGGCCCACAAGAAGCTACGTCTCCTCACATAAGCTAAGAAACCTCCCTGAAGCACAAAAAAGCCCATGCTCTTGTTTTTTGAAATGTCGGTTGTATTGTAGTGTGAATTAATCCACATGTAAATTGCACAGCAGATCTTGGAGTGAGAAGAAATGTCAGAGTTGACAGGTAGTTCAGCTAATGCAATATAGACGGGGGGAAGTGCAGATAGTCACTGAAAAGCACAGATCTCCTTCGGAACAGATACCACAGCTCACCTGAGAAGAGAAGTTCACAAGGACCACGTCTTATCATTTCTTGAAGATGAGGCCTTCCAGTGATGGTCGAAGCAGAGAACATGATATTCTGCTCTTCCCCAAACAATACCTGAACTGTAACAGGGCCATCTTTTGAAGTTCTCACTTCCCAAAATTTCACAGTCCTCCAGGAAAGTTATTGGTACCGAAATGCATAAACTAGTGCAAAGTTTGCAAAAGATGCATATATTAGTGAAAACAACATTAAAAATGCATTATATTAATTGCAAAAATGCATATCACAAATGGTATATTTCAAATAATAATAATAATAATAATAATTTATTACTTGTACCCCACCCATCTGGCTGGATCTTCCCAGCCACTCTGGGCGGCTTCCAACAAAGATTAAAAATACATTAAAATGTCACACATTAAAAACTTCCCTGTCTTCCAAATGCCTTCCAAAGCCTTCAGATGTCTTCCAAATGTCAGGTAATTGTTTATCTCTTTGACATCTGATGGGAGGGCGTTCCACAGGGCGGGCACCACTACTGAGAAGTCCCTCTGCCTGGTTCCCTGTAGCTTTGCTTCTCGCAGTGAGGGAATCGCCAGAAGGCCCTCGGCGCTGGACCTCAGCGTCCGGGCAGAACGATGGGGGTGGAGACGTTCCTTGGATTGTCATGACTGCAATATTAGAGCGAAGGAGTACTCTGAACAAATGTCTGAGACAATCCTAAACACACTTGAGAGCGAAACCATTGCAGCCTCTGGGTAAACATGATTGGCTATTGTGGTGTGAAGTTGGCAAAGTGTTCAGCTGCAACCTGATAAAGGTCCATTTTCACAATATGTTCCAGCATTTTGTAGTGTCTTTTAAACACCATAGCCATAGGTGCCAGTTTCTGGGGGCCGAGCACTTTCTCTCTCCCCATGTATTATTAGGGGGCCAGGGCCCCTCAATGTTCAGATGGCATTTGGCTCCACTCCCTGGCTCTTTGCAACGTTTTGCAATTTTGGCATCAGGACATTGTGTAAGGCCCCTTCAATTATCAGTGTGGTGTAGTGGTTAAGAGCGGCAGTCTCGTAATCTGGGGAACTGGGTTCGCGTCCCCGCTCCTCCACATGCAGCTGCTGGGTAACCTTGGGCTAGTCACACTTCTTAGAAGTCTCTCAGCCCCACTCACCTCACAGAGTGTTTGTTGTGGGGGAGGAAGGGAAAGGAGATTGTTAGCCGCTTTGAGACTTCTTAAAGGGAGTGAAAGGCAGGATATCAAATCCAAACTCTTCTTCTTCTTCTTCTTCTGAGAAGATGGCATCCTTTGGGGTCTCTTTTTTGTTGGCTTCCCTGCCCTTTGGGGTGCTTGAAGGATTTGATCTTTGCTCTGGTCCTCACTTTTTGGACTAATCATTGCTAATGGACTTCACGATCCATGGACCTCCAGCACTTCTGGGATAAAAATTATATCAAAATACATTGAGAATACGCTCATTCTGAGAGAAAATACATTTAAAAGATAGGTGTTTAAATTCAGATTCCACAATTATTTTCACAGATTCACAGAGAAGAAGAATGCAACATCATGCATGCAATATTTATAGGTTGCAAACTGGTGGGTGGGACAAACCATGTGTTTCCCAGGTGATGGTTTGGTAAGGCTATAAACAATTGGCCTTGCCCACTTGGCTGTGGGTGTATGCTGTGGGATGAAAGAAAATCTGCTTCAATAGTCTGATTAGAAGGTTTGAAAGTTTCTTGTTCTGCATAGGAGATCCTGTATCTGCAATAGGGACGAGGGGTAAATTTGGTTCAATTCAGGTGCACTTACTTAATCCACACTTCCTGAATGAGTAGGCAAAGAGAAATGCAGTGATTCTTCCAAATTTGCACTTCTCTGAATATGACAATGCAGTTCCACGACCGTGTACACAAATGATTTGGTAAGGCAGTATCTGCATTCAAATGTAAACATTGGTGAAAATAACATTAAACTTGTACAGTGGTACCTCTGGTTATGTAAATAATTCATTCTGGAAGTCTGTTCTTAACCTGAAACCATACCACTTTAGCTAATGGGGCCTCCCGCTGCTGACGTGCTGCCAGACATGATTTCTGCTCTCATCCTGAGGTAAAGTTATTAACCCGAGGTACTACTTCCAGGTAAGTGGAGTCTGTAACCCGAAGTGTTTGTAACCCAAGGTGTTTGTAACCCCAGGTACCACTGTATTATATTAGGGAAATTTGCTTTCAGAAATGTGTATATGAAGCATACATCCATTTAACAAAGGTATATTAAGAGATACACTAAAATACTGATGAGATTATTTTTAAAAATCACCAACAGATGTGGAGAACTAAAATTGGAAAAATGAGGAACAGAGAGGTTCATGCATCCCTTCCTTACAGCTAAAACTCAGTTATGTAAGAAGTTTTCTTCGTGGTTTGTTCTCACTGTGCTTTCAGGTGGTGCTATGGAATACTAGACAAGGTTGACAAAATCCTTCACTAAATTCTCTTTAGATGCCTCGTTTATTTTGTCTGCAATTTGCATCTTTACACCTGTCCAGGAGAAATGGCTTTATCATGACAAACTATGAAAGCAGCCACATTTCTCCTGAGGTCCATCCTGAACAATGCATCAAAAGAGTGAAGCTGTAGGTGGTGAGGAAGTATTCAGAGAAAGGAGGACATAGGTAGACTTACATAATTCCATCAATTTTAATACAGAAATGAATGCTACCTTCTGTGACATATGATCGCCACCATCTGCTGGCTGAAATCATTTCCTTACTGTCACACCAGATTTTTCTGCACACATTGATTCAAACATATAGGGAAAGCACATGGTACAGTCCTTGTAGACTATATCAGTCCAGAATTCAGGTAAGGCGATTAATGGACTTAGATATCAAGAGGTAACAGCTTAGGGAGAATGTCTCTCCCACTCCCGAATGGGTGAATTTGCTGCACCCTGTGCTCCCCCAGGGGAAAAGACTGTAATGGTTTTTCCTGGGGGAGGAGCTGGGGCAGACATGTGGGGCCAACTGGCAAATCAAGAAGGGATAAGGATCAGGCCTTATAAACCTGCTCTGCGTTAAACTCCATTTCTTGTCATTGTGGCTCCCTTCCTTTTTTTGCAGTGTGGGCTTTGCTATCTGGTTGTTTGGGGGTTTGGTATGATTTTTTTTTGGGGGGGGAGCCTCTAATTGCCCTTGGGACTCCTCTTTATCACCTATCACATTACTGGGAGGGATCTTTTTGGGAGTGGTGCTTTTTCTGATTTAGTTTAATTGACTTTTGTTCTGGGCAGGAAAAAGAATTTAAGAACTGGTTGGGTCTGTGGTCCTCCAGCTCTTATTAGCCCTGCCCAGCATCAGCAACCATCAGGATGTTGGGAGTTGTAGGACACCTGGAGGACCAGAGGTTGCCCAGCCCTGCTCTCTAAATTCTTTTCTGGAAAGGGACAAAACAGCTAGGGATGGGCAGAGCAACCTCATTCTGACCTTTTTTCTTTTTCACCAGTGCTCAGTCATGTACAGTCATACCTCAGTTACAGATGCTTCGGGTTGTGCAATTTCGGGTTGCACACCGTGCCGAACCCAGAAGTACCGGAACAGTTTCTTCTGGGTTCCAGCGCTTGCGCATGCGCAGAAACACTAAATCTCGCTTTGCACATGTGCAGAAGCGCAAATCACGACCCACGTGTGCGCAGACATACGAACGCTGCAGATTGTGAATGTGCCTCCCACATGGATCATGTTCACAACCCGAGCATCCACTGTTGTTGTTTTTGGGGGTTTTTGTGGATTTTGAAAAGAATGGACACACTTAAATTGTTCACATTATTATTAACACAATATCCACTCAAAATGAGTCATTTCCAATGCACTTTCCTGAAAACGATGGATTTTTATATGTATTTTAACTACAAACTACATATTTTTGCATACTGAAACTGCATGGCGGAATCTGGGAAAGTACTAAACCAATCAGAAATTGGGTTCTGATCCCCAAGTAAGTTTGGGACCACTGAACTGGATTGGTGCACTGCAGAAAGCAGACCAAGATCCAATATCAGTAACTTCTAGCATGATCTAAGAACCTGCATTTCCCCACCTGTTCCAAGTGGGAGTTTTCTTTTTAAGGTTTTCCACGGTAGTATCTGTCTGCTTAAGATTATAGCTGTAAAAACATGTTGTTTGGATTGTAGGAGGTTATGGCATGGTGCCAGAGCAGAATATGTTGTGGTTGCAAGTAGGAAGAGCATAACAAGTTGTGTGTCATGTGTGGGTGGGATGGATGTTATTGGTTCATTCCTGCACTGTTTATGTGTTATCATCTGTAGATTCTTAGCTGCTGCTCATCATAGAAATTGTGCAAAGGAGTTTTAAAAGGCACATGCCTGAGTGTGTGAACAAGGAATTTGACAAAGGTTGTATGGGCAGATTGTGTGAGTGTCCCCTAAATAATCATCTGTTCTTTCCCTTGCCCATCCTTGTAAGATGATGGCAATACTCAGGAATCCTATCCTGACATTACCGATGTTTCTGCTACACTGACCATTTATTGAAGGAAATCCCACATATAGCACAGATAGTAGGGATAGAAGAGAAGTTTAATTCACCTGGCATTTAAAAGCTAACCTGCTTAATTTGCACTTTCTGAAGCAATATGCTAAGGGAAACACAGCCGTTCTTTGAAATTCACACTTTACTGAATTTTGCAGCACAGAAATGCATATATTACTGAATACAGTGGGCAAAACTGCATACAAAAAATCTGTATATTGGGAGGAAATGTGGAAGTGTGGAGAACTGAACCACACTAGGCCACACAGAGCATAAGTTCAGGCAGCTGAAAGTGAAGAAAACATAAACAAATAAGGAATGCCAAAACTTGGAGACACTTTTCAGCACTAATGGCCATGAAAAATTGCGGATGATTCCAGCAAATCCATATTAAAGGATTTTAAACACACTCACAAGAATGTTATATTTACAGCAAAACCCACTGTCCATATTCAAATTTGTTTTTCTCCATCAAAACACACCTCTTTTAATGAATGGGATTCTGTGTGTTTTGTTTGAGTCATTCTGACTGGATTCTCATTACATTGCCTTGTCCCAGAAACAGGGCTAGATGCTGCATTCTAAGTGCTAGCTACTCATCACAATTACTTCCTAGATTTTTAGAAAAACAACTCAGAATATCTCATCTGCATCAGAAGATGGATAAACTACTTCTGGGAGACTTTTTAAGTCTGAATGGGGGAAAAATTAAGAAAAAAATGGAGAAAGCATGAGAGATTGCACTCTTATGGTACTTATAAGATGATCTTCCTGCCTCTCTTCAGTATAGCTATTATATGGATTATGTCTAAAGCAGGGCAAGAAGGGCTGTCCCAGAACTGCATTATCTAAAGTAGCATAAAGCACTTCCCTCCTTTTTTACACTGATGGCAGAAGCTCTTGAAATTATTTCTTCTCCAAATACACTCCTGCCTAATGCATCAGCCACTTACCCATCTTAACTGAAGCATGTCAAGAAGACAGGACATGGGGTTGAAGATATTACCATGCTTCATTCTGAAGTAAACACCCTTCGTTGTATGGCAAGCATTTGGAATAGGTCCCTTGAGACACCCCTAGACAGACATAATTTTTATTGTGTATCTTGACAGTATCAGGGCAGTTATACATGTCCCTGTCTTCAACACAGTTCACTTTTGCAGAAGTTTCGGAGCTGACATACTGCTTCGTTTCCAACCAGTTCATGTCCTATAGCTTGCTGCTGAAATCGTTCTAGGCCACAAATGTTTGGGTGTGGTGTGTATGTGTGGGTTTTGTTCTGCTTTTGTTGTTGTAGTACAAGAATACCCTCCATATCTCAGTACCGTGGTAACACTGGGGGAGCATTGCAGAATGGCGAGTGAAGTGGAATGACGAGTGGACCATCCAGTATATATCCACAACTAATACACTATTGTTGTATCAATGACACATTGCAGAATACCACCAGTCTGGAGGACCTCTTGTTGGCACTTAAGTAGATGGTTATAAGCACTTTTGACCAATGTCTTGCTCCCTCAATGCAGGCAAAGTGGTATGCAGTGGAATAGCTCCATATGTGAATCCCTTGTCTTTCCCACTCTGTCCACACCCTCCATGTTGCATGTGCTGCTGCTGGACCATGTGCTCTGTATGTGGTGGGCTGTTTGCTGGAACTTGAGCACCTTCTGCATGCTAGTCACCAGAATCAAGCATCAGTTTGTTCCAGAGCTCCTGCCACACAACCTGCTTGAAGGTGGAGATTGATTTCACATACAGGGGCCTTGGAAGCGATGGGCCATTTCAGATTATGAAAAGGCCAGAAACCCTCAGTTTGCAATGACCAGCTTTCTGCTAAAGCAGCTGCATGCCAACAGTGTGACGCGGCAGCTAAAAAAGCCAATGCAATTCTGGGCTGCATCAATAGGAGTATAGCATCTAGATCAAGGGAAGTAATAGTGCCACTGTATTCTGCTCTGGTCAGACCTCACCTGGAGTACTGTGTCCAGTTCTGGGCACCACAGTTCAAGAAGGACACTGACAAACTGGAACGTGTCCAGAGGAGGGCAACCAAAATGGTCAAAGGCCTGGAAACGATGCCTTATGAGGAACGGCTAAGAGAGCTGGGCATGTTTAGCCTGGAGAAGAGGAGGTTAAGGGGTGATATGATAGCCATGTTCAAATATATAAAAGGATGTCACATAGAGGAAGGAGAAAGGTTGTTTTCTGCTGCTTCAGAGAAGCGGACACGGAGCAATGGTTCCAAACTACAAGAAAGAAGATTCCACCTAAACATTAGGAAGAACTTCCTGACAGTAAGAGCTGTTCGACAGTGGAATTTGCTGCCAAGGAGTGTGGTGGAGTCTCCTTCTTTGGAGGTTTTTAAGCAGAGGCTTGACAACCATATGTCAGGAGTGCTCTGATGGTGTTTCCTGCTTGGCAGAGGGTTGGACTCGATGGCCCTTGTGGTCTCTTCCAACTCTATGATTCTATGATTCTATGATTCTATGCCCAGTGAGGAATGAGCATGAATGTGATGCTGGAGGCAGCTGGAGTGCACTGCATCCTCTGCTCTTGATGCAGGATAATGGCCTTGGTAAAAAAAGAAATGTTTATGTGTATGAAATGATATTAGAGGGAATTTAAAAAATATGTAAACAAAGCAAGCAGTTACTAGAACTGTGAGATGGTGTAGTTTAGAGTGTGGTCTAAGACCTGGTAGACAGGGTTCAAATCCATGCTCGAACATTTCAGTCATAGCTTCTCAATTTAGCCTACTTCTCAGGGGTTTTGTGAGAATTAATTGGGTCAGGGGGAGAAACATGTATGCCATATTGAGCTCCTCACAGGAAAGATGGGACATAAATGCAACAACAACATCACATCCTAAATAGTTGTATTCATCTTAATTTTATTGTATTGCTTGTTTGCATTACAATATTGTTGCAGTTTTAAATTTCTCTGCACACCACTCTGAATTCTGCTTTTGGATAAAGAATAGTTTATACAATTTAAAATAAATAAATAAAATAACAATATGTCTCAGGCAGTACTACCATGCTATACTTGGTCATTAGATTCTTCTGAGAGTGACTCCTCCATTAAGCCTGGATCATCTGCCCAAGAGATCTTATAGCAGCAGAAAAATCGATGCAGGATAGGTAGATCAGTAGCAGCGAATTATTTTTATATATTCTATCAATGTATGTACTGCTTAACACTCTAATTTCTAAACACTGTAGAGTGAGGGTACAAAAAAATAAAATGCAATACAGTGGTACCTCGGGTTTAGTACTTAATTCATTCCGGGGGTCTGTACTTAACCTGAAACTGTTCTTAACCTGAAGCACCACTTTAGCTAATGGGGCCTCCTGCTGCCGCTGCACTGCTGGAGCACGATTTCTGTTCTTATCCTGAAGCAAAGTTATTAACCTGAAGCACTATTTCTGGGTTAGCGGAGTGTGTAACCTGAAGCGTATGTAACCTGAAGTGTATGTAACCCGAGGTACCACTGTAGAGCTATAATCAGCTAAAATAAATAAAGACCCAAACAATTTACTTAAAATGCCTGCCATAATAATAATAATAATAATAATATTCACCAAGTACCTGATGTTCAATAGAAAAGGGCCCTTTCTGATCTCCTGGAAGTATTTTCACAGAATTTGACTCACAATGCTGAATGCAGAACTCCTTTTGGGAAATCCATTCACCTTTCCCAGTGGGCAGTGTTGCAGCCAGGCAGCTGGGACTTAACAGTGATCTGGCTTGTGGGGCGGAGACTCCCCCCTTTTGCATCACCCGTTGTGTCACTGGTGCTGGGTGGAGCCATGCCAAGTGTGGATCCACTGAAAAATCAATGCTGGGAGGGGGTGTGACTGCGGGAGATTTAACCACAGCACAGCTGTGGACTGAATTTTCTGGATCTAGACAGCATCTTATCAAGCAGAGACATCACTGGAAGGGCAGATCCTGAAGCTGAGGGTCCAATACTTTGGCCACCTCATGAGAAGAGAAGACTCCCTGGGAAAGACCCTGATGTTGGGAAAGACTGAGGGCACAAGGAGAAGGGGACGACAGAGGATGAGATGGTTGGACAGCATTCTCGAAGCTACCAGCATGAGTTTGACCAAACTGAGGGAGGCAGTGGTAGAAAGGAGTGCCTGGCGTGCTCTGGTCCATGAGGTCAGAAAGAGTCGGACACGACTAAATGACTAAACAACAACAACAACACAAATATTTCAAAACTCTGTTCATTGATATCAACCACAAATGTTTTTATATCTCCCCCTCTTTCTTTTTTCCCCAGGCAAACAAACCTCCCTCTCAGACAGAAACAATCCAATGAAACTCTGATGTGCTACAGTTTGTCTCATTCATCTCCACCCCAAGCTGTAGATTTTCTTTTCCTTTCTGGAAAATGAAGTGGCAAATCTCCATTACCTGCTAGACCCCAGCTGGCTTGACCTCAAGAACACTTCACTGTTTATTTCTCTCCTGATTCACAAATCCTGCTAGGAAACAAAACAAAATGGGGGGGGGGGGGTTTACAAAGTGCAACCTTTCAGCCTGACCTTCAAGAGACAAATTATATCAGCGTTACAGCTATCCGACATCAATTGGCTTTATAGTACCAATAAACCAAATCAAGTTTTTCCTAAAAGCTGCAGAGATCCAAGCTGCAAATCTGCACTAAGTAATAAGCATTGACGAGTGGGTTTTTCAGAGTCCTGCAGCAGGATAGACCTGATTTATGCCATGTGACTTGCAGCCTATTTGAAGGCCCTGAATGTTTCCGTGGATAAGCAGTGCATTTAAGGGCATGGGGGAACATGAAAAAAGGAGAATTCAGTGACTGGGTTTTCTGAATCATCATATGGACACTAGCCAAAGTAATAATACTTCATGCTTCTACAGCACTCTAGGGTAGTACCTCTGGTGGGGGACATGTCATGCTCCTTCTGGGGTAGTTTGTCCACCTTTGGTCCCCACCCTGTACTCTTCTCTCACTTGTGTCTCCTAGAAGCTGTCAGCATGCAACAGTGGCCACACCCCAGGAAACTGAGTCAACTGCCCAGTTAAACCAGGTGAGGGTAGCCAATGGGTCTCCAACCCTCAGTGAGTTAGGGACATCCCCGGCATGCGAAGAAAGACTCCAGCGGATTGAGTGGACAAGACTAATAGTGGATCCAAGAAGGTGCATATGCTGTAGCAGGAAATCCATACTTGCTGCCTTGCAAGACATCTGTGGGAGAAGGAAAGGGTAAGGAGTTAACTCTACACAAATCCAGAATGGCATCTGTAAGATTGTTAGTTGGCGTCTTACAGACAATACCTGAAGCCAAGCTGGTGCCAAAATATTGCTCTGGTTTCCTTTGGACCACATCAGCAAAGCCAGGAGGGGTATTGTCATCTGGTTAGCCCAGGATCTCTACACACACGGCCCATGCTTATGCTCTGGAGTGGTCATGTTGGACTTCACCCCCAGAGGTGCACTCCATTGTCTCTTGAGACAGACAGATGCCAGCAGGGTGTTCCAAGAGCTTCATGTTCATTATTGTAGGATCCTTATGGCCAGGATAGAGAACCTAAAGCAGTGATGGCCAAACTTGGCCCTCCAGCTGTTTTGGGACTACAACTCCCATCATCCCTAGCTAACAGGAACAGTGGTCAGGGATGATGGGAATTGTATTCCCAAAACAGCTGGAGGGCCAAGTTTGGTCATCACGGACCTAAGGCATTCCAGATGTTGCTAGACTACAACTCCCATCAACCCTGACTATTGGCCATGTCACCTAGAGGTGATGGGAGCTGGAGTTTGATAACAGCTGGAGGACACAGATTAGCCACCCCTGATGTAAGGCAAGCAAGTAAGTTATTCCTATGATTCACATGGGGGACTGGGAGGCAGAATAGGTTATCTAAGGCTACTTAATTAGTATATGGTAGAGGTGATGTTTGAAACAGAATGTCCTTAGTGCAGTCTCTTAGCAACAGTCACCAGGGCTCTTTAGCAGAAAAACAGAGAAATTTAAGACTTTCAGGCCTTCCTTTCCACCCATTCTGCACATCAAGGAGGGAGTAGGATCACAATACTGACTCCACTCACAAAATTACAGTACATTACTAGCACCGGCTTTGTGTGACTAGGTACCCCTTTTCAGACTTTGCAGTGATCCCATGTTGCGTTAAGAAATGGGGACATCAGGCACAGTCTCACTTCATATTGCATGTTTTGTCTAGACTTTACACAATAGCCTCATTTGAGTGTAATGCAAAACTATGGTTTATGTTAAGTTGTGGGTGAACATATCAGACGATACAGCAATTCTTCAAACAGCTCTTGTTTATTCACAGGCCAGAACAGGACTGAACTGAAGGGTTCAGCCAGCCTACTTATATAGAGCTCCACTACAACGCAACAGTAAGAATCTTTCTGTAACTATCCAATCACTGAACATCACTTTCAGTTCCTTATTTGCATATGTGGACCTGAGTGAAAACTATCTGCAGTATCCCCTTGCTGGCCCAGGGTGAGAACTTCAGTACATAACAGTTTAGTGTCTGATCCTGGAGATTGTTATCTCTCTCCTCCTTCTGTTCCTCTAGCATGGTCACAAGGAGGAGAAAACAATCTTTCACATCCATTTTTAACTAACCACAGTTTCCCCTTGTGTCCAACCCAGCAAAAATAAATAAATTAATTAATAAATTAAACAACAACTGGGGTTAATCTTAAACAGAAACAAGACAACTTGGGGAAGTAGAACTGTGACTGCTCTCCTCACTCTTCAATGCATTCAGTACAAGGTATGAAAAAGAGCACTTATGATAAGAGGCAGCTGAAACACGGGTCTATAAATGGCTAATACAGAACTCTCCAAAAGTGACAGCTTTTACTGTCACCTTCTGGGACCCCGAGAATGCCCACACACACACATACACACACACAAATTCATCACAGGTTTCCACAAACAGATCTTCCCAATTAAGTCTCAAGTCTACCACCAAATCCACTGGAATTTGACTACTGTCCTGGTTCTAACACTTTTGTCCTGATATCTCTACTGTAGTCAATCCCCATCCTATGAACACAGTCCCAGTACATATAGTCAATAATAATAGTGACTGAAACCCCCAAAATTTAATCATGGGAACAGTTGATTCATGGTTAGTTGCCATGCCAGTCAAAAGAACAAAAATGACAAAAGGGGGGGGGGAGTTGGTTTGATGCACTATTAAATCCTATGATGATAACAAACTGATTTCACACATGTAAAATTAAGTCTTAAAAACTTTTTTTAGCACAGGAAACCCACCCCCCACCCCGCCCCCACCAACAGAAGCATCAGAGACCCTTGAACTACTATGGTACCAGCTGAGATAACTTCAATATGGGAGATATTTCAAAGATAAGAATCAAAGTGTTTTATCAAGGTTGTTCGTCTTAATATGATATTGGATTCTGATATCCTTTCAATAGAGAAAACCACCTACTGGACAAGAGTCTATGGCTATTAATCTGTACATAAAAGAATCTCCCTCGCCAATTCTTTTCTGTACCAGAACTTTCAATAGGATCCCTAATGACAATTTCTTTCCTTTCCTTTTAATGAACTGCACATGCATTTCAAATGTAAAAAAATTCTAGAGAGTTTAACAAGTTGTAAAAATAAGTTAAAGTATCCTACCTGTCCCATACGGTCAACTCTTATACTCTGTTATACTTAATATGAATTCTTGTATCTGCATCAAGAATCTCACATTTTCCATTGTGTATACATTCAGCAGAGAACTATAGGCATTCTCAGGTTTCTGAGTAGCGTGCCTGAAAAACACACCTTTTGGCAAATTTTCACTCTTTGTGTAGATTAGAAAATACAAAGCTGTGAAGTTCTCTCATTTATAAAAGGAAAAATCCAGGGAAAATCCAGAAAGGCAAAGTTCCAAGTTGTTTAAACATGAATCTGTTGGTTAAGTCCTGTTAAGTTGTGGGCGAACATATCAGACGACACAGCGATTCTTCAAACAGCTCTTCTTTATTCTGAGGCCAGAACTGAACTGAGCTGAAGGGCTCAGTCAGCCTGCTTATATAGAGCTCCAGTACTTTGTTACTGTAGCAACTTTCTAAAACTATCCAATCACTAAACGTCACTTTCGATCCTTCATTTGCATACAAACTATCCAATCACTGAACGTCACTTTCGATCCTTCATTTGCATAACTATCTACAGTATCCTCCTGCTGGCCCAGGGTGAGAACTTCAGTACATAACAAGTCCAACACTCAAAATGCAGTGGGTGGGGTGTTTATCTGGAGCCCTCCCCCCTCTTCTGCTCTGTGGGGAGGGGATATGTGTGGGGTTCAGGAACTAATGGACTGCTGCTTGTGGCAAACAGAACAAGAAAGGGGGTGAGACTTCAATCCTCTCACTATCTACACTACAGCCAGACTCTCTCTCCTGCTAGCCTTGTAGCGGGCAAGCCAGCCCCAGCAGCTGAGAACAGCAATAGTCTTGTGAGCTCTGCATGTGCAGCCAAACTCATTGCTCATTTCTGATTTGCCAAACCATTTTACAAATGTGATAGATGATTATAGCCAACGTGGGCCGTCTTGTAGAGTACCTACACACATCCAAAGAATTCAGAATTGTGTTTCTGTGTGTAATTAAAAGGCTTTTCCTGCATTCTTCAAAGAAAGGCCCTCCTACCTATCTCCAGGGCATGACCTTCCAGGGCAGACAAAATCTGACCAGTTAGCAAGCCTAATTGCTTCTCGCAATTCTTTTTTGGAGGGAATTTTACCAAATCAATTGGATGATCCAGGAGGTCAAAAGCTAACCTTCATTTGACCAGCAGTAGCTGAGCAGATTTATAATTTTCAAGTAAGAAGGAACAAAATCCCAAATAGCGCCACAAATCCACATATGACTGGAAAGAATTAAAAAATGATGTTGGAGAAGACTGATTAAAAATTCAGCAAAAATAAATCAATCCTAATGCAAGTTTTGAGCAACAGCTGAAGAATATTTAGGGCAAAGATTCTCTCTCTCTCTCTCTCTGGGATGTGGGGCATATAGAGAGAGGAAAGGAAGGAGGATTTCTGTTATGCAAGTAAAAATCCTTACTCTAGCAGATATATTTAGTTGGATAACACCCTTGATTCACTGACATCTTTGTATACTTTACACAGAGTGCCTATCTGATAAATATTCTTTGAATACAGTGGGATTTTCATCCAATGAACATGCATTTGCTCCAGAGGGAGCCAATGTGGTGCATGGATAGTGGATAGGGATAATGGGAGTTGTTGATCACAACATCTAGAGAGCACCATGTTGGGTACCCTGATCTATTCAAATACTTTCCTGTAAGTCTTCTTTTGATATTGTGAACACAAATAAAAGTGACGTAGTCTTTTAGTTTTGGTTTCCTCTTGTTTGCTTGGTGGGTCCCACATTACATTCCATCAGAATGGCTGGGATCAAATAAAAGTTGATATCATGCGGAAGTCCAAGGTAACCATTTGCTTCAGAAAGAGATCTGACTAATTGCTGGAGCAAATTGTCCATAAAGTCCCTCAGAATTTGCACCTGTTTTGCCAAAAGATGTGGTCACAAAGCATGAGTAAAGGCAAGGTTTCCCCAGCCACTCTGGGCAGCTTTTATATCCAACAGGATATTAAAAGCAAGGATAGTAAAAGATCAAACATTAAAAACTTCCCAAAAGAGGATTGCCTTCAGATGTCTTCAGAAAGTCAAATAGTTGTTTATTTCTTTGACATCTGGTGGAAGGGCATTCCACAGGGCGGACACTACTACCGAGAAGGCCCTCTGCCTGGTTGTTGATTCTAGGTTAACTTACACTTTGTTTCAAACAGAATGGTGGAAACCACATTCAAAGTTATTGTAATTTATTAGATAACACGTATCAAAAAGAGGTGGGGTTTTTTTGGGAGGTGTGTGTTTGTGTTCTGTAAAACTTCCTTGCCCTTGCTAATATTTTGTAGCTACAGGGCTACATAGATAAATCTCAACACATACAGCAAATTTAAATGGGCGGGGTATAAATAATAAATTATAAATAAACACTGGAAAAGGTTTTAAAAACTGACAATACTCTTGAAATGTTTGCAGACAGGTTGGGTTACACATGCATGTTCATCTCATGATGAACATGACCTCTAGCAGCTACTTGCACATGCAAAGGAGCTATCACAGATTTAAATTTCTTATCACCTCAACTCAAACAATTTGGAGTGGAGCCTATGCATTCTATGCATAGATTTAGCCGGAAGTCTTCAAACACTGAAGCTTCAAGGAATGAGAATAAGGCAAGCATGTGTGAATCATTGCCATCGAATGTAGATTGTTCATGACCAAACTTAGAAGCCATGTTAAATGAATCTTTCCACTTAATGTGCAGCCAAGGGTGGAAATAGCAGCATAAAAAGGACTAATGTTTGTCAGGACCTGAGCTGAGAAGGAATGGGTTAGTCTCTCCCTCCCATCATGCTTTGGTCCCCAAAATTATCATTGCCCACCACAAAGTAGGTAAGGTAAAGGGTAAAGGGACCCCTGACCATTAGGTCCAGTCGTGACCAACTCTGGGGTTGCGGCACTCATCTCGCTTTATTACCCGAGGGAGCCGGCGTGCAGCTTCCGGGTCATGTGGCCAGCATGACAAAGCCACTTCTGGCGAACCAGAGCAGTGCACGGAAACGCCGTTTAGCTTCCCGCCGGAGCGGTACTGTTAAGTTGTGGTTTGACATAGCCGACGACACAGCGATTTCTCCAACTAGCTCTTTATTCCGTAAGCTGGAATAGAACTGACTGCAAACAGCTCAGCCGGCCTGCTTTTATAGGCAGCCGGCTGTCAACATTGTAACAACAACAGCCCAGAGTTCCCGCCTAAAATAACTGACGCGGACCTGAGGGAAAACTACCTACAGACCTGATTGAAAACTATATACAGTATCCCCCTGCTGGCCCAGGGTGAAACTTCACTACATAACACCCCTCCCCACCGAGATAAGGCGTTAGTTACAATCGTAATGGTTTCCTTATATACAGCACTACGCGTAATGGTTCAATTAGGCACAAAAGCATATTGGTTACATTTCCCATACTTAGACCAACAGTGATACATGTCCAACAACATAGTCCTTTAAATAAGTTGGGCGCTTGGGAACTCTGCCAGACCGCTGGGGACTGGTAGCCAAGTCCGGAGGGCCACACAGTTCTTGCTGAGGCTGTGGTGCGACCCTAGGTGGCGTTGGAACCAACGCCCCTGGATCCGCTGCTGTGGGTGGAGCCTCCGCAAGTGGAGTGGTCTGAGTCTGTGGTAAGTCTGGCAGACCCTCTGAAGCGGCTTGGTTCGGCTCCACGCTGGCAGTTTGCGAGGGAGGTGTAGGTGGGGCCTCGCCATCTGTACGTGTCTCTTCTGGAGCCGCAAGCGCAGTTGGGGGCACCTCGGTAGTGTCCAAGTCCCCAACCCTGCGCCTAAGCTGGTCTATGTGCCGTCGCCACAAGCGTCCGTCTTCGAGTGCCACCTGGTACGAGCGAGGTCCCGTGACTCCCACTACTGTGGCTGGCACCCAAGGAATGTCCCCCACATAGTTCCGGGCAAAGACCTGGTTTCCTGGGACAAGTGACCGTGGCGCGTTGGCACAGCCTGGGGGTTCAGCCACGGCAAAGTCCGGGTGTAGCCGGTCGAGTGGTGACCTGAGGCGGCGGCCCATAAGCAGTTCAGCAGGACTCCTCCCTGTGGCCGCATGAGGGGTGATGTGTTGCACGAACAAGTATTCGGCGACCCGCTCATGCCAGTCTCCCCGGTCCAGGCGCGCCAGTGCCTCTTTTGCTGAGCGCACCATTCTTTCCGCTTGCCCGTTGCTGGATGGATGAAAGGGTGCCGTTAGGGCATGGCGGATGCCCAGTCCCAAAAGATACCGCTCAAACGTGCCTGACGTGAACTGTGGTCCGTTGTCAGAGACAAGGACATCAGGACACCCATGCGTTGCAAACAGGCCTCGCAGCACCCGGATGACAGCTTCGGTAGTGGTGGAGGGCATCAGGGCGACCTCCAGCCATTTGGAATAGGCGTCCACCACTACCATAAAGGTCCGGCCGTGAAAGGGGCCAGCCAGATCGATGTGCACCCTCGACCAGGGTGTCTTTGGCGTCTCCCAGGTGTGTCCCTTAGCTGCCGGTGGTGCAGGCCTCGACTCTTGGCACGCTTGACAGGCGGACACCCAGGCAGTGATGGCATCGTCCATATTAGGCCACCAGACATAACACCGAGCCAACGCCTTCATTTTGACAATTCCCGGGTGGCCAACGTGCAGAGCCTCCAGGACGCGCTGACGGAGTCCCTGGGGAATCACGACGCGGTCTCCCCACAGCAGACAGCCGCGATGAGCTGAGAGTTCATGTTGTCTGGTTGCGAAGGGCTGGAACTCTGATGCAAAAGGCCCTTGTGGCCACCCCCTCCACACCCAGTTGAGCACCCGGCTGATGGTGCGATCCTGGGCAGACGCGGAGGCCACAGTGGCAGCTGATACAGGCGCTGCCGGAAGATCCTCAATCAGAAGGAGCGATGAAGCTGGAGCCGGGTCTTCCACAAATGCTGGAAGAGGGCAACGGCTGAGGGCGTCGGCATGGCCCATCGATTTCCCCGGGCGATGGATGAGCCGGTAGTGGTAGGCAGCCAGGAAAACAGTCCATCGCAGCATGCGTGGCGAGAGGACCGGTGGAGTTGGACGATCACCGGCGAGGAGGCCCAGGAGTGGCTTGTGGTCAGTGATGAGGTCAAAAGTCCTGCCATAGAGGTATTCATGGAACCTCTTCACTCCAGCCACAAGTGCCAATGCCTCCTTGTCGAGCTGGCTGTAATTCCGTTCCGTCAGAGATAGTGTCCTGGAAAAGTAGGCGAGTGGTGCTTCTCTTCCATCTGGAAAACGGTGACTAAGGACAGCACCGATGCCAAAAGGTGAGGCGTCGCAGGCAAGGACCAGCGGCCTGGATTCACTGTACTGTACCAGCACACTGTCTGATGAAAGGAGAGCCTTAACCGCGTTGAAGGCCGCCGTCTCCCGATGACCCCAGGCCCAAGGCGTCTTTGTACTAAGGAGTCGGTGAAGAGGCTCAGCCACTGTGGCTTTGTGGGGCAGGAACATGTTATAAAAGTTCAGCAGCCCCAGGAATGCCTGCAACTCCGTCTTGTTCTTTGGGGTGGGGGCCTGCTGGATAGCGCGGATCTTGGATGTGGTCGGGTGAAGGCCGGAGGCATCGATAAGATAGCCCAGGAACTCTACCTGTGGAACGGCGATCTGGCACTTCTCCCTCTTTACCTTGAGCCCGGCCTCTTGGAACCTGGTCAGCACGGCATGGAGGCGCTCGAACAGCTGCTGGTGTGAGTCTGCAGACACCAAGACGTCATCAAAATATGGTACCACGCCCGGAAGCCCTTGCAGGAGACGCTCCATAAGGCTTTGGAAGATGCCAGGAGCCACACTCACCCCGAACTGCAACCGGCGGCAACGGAATGCCCCCCGGTGGGTGACGATCGTCTGGGCTTCAGCAGTGGCATCATCGACTGGCAGTTGTTGATAGGCTTGGGCAAGGTCCAGCTTAGCGAAGACCTTACCCTCACCCAGGGAATGCAGCAGGTGTTGGACAACAGGAACCGGATAAGCGTGCTGCTGAAGTGCCTTGTTGATCGTGCACTTGTAGTCAGCGCAGATTCTCACCGACCCATCTGGCTTGACAGGCGTGACGATGGGGGTTTCCCACTTGGCGTGGTCAACCGGCTCCAAAACTCCTTGGGCGATCAGTTTGTCCAGTTGTTCGTCCACCTTAGCCTTGAGAGCAAAGGGAACCCGGCGTGGCTTTAGCTTGATGGGGGCGACTTGTGGATCAAGGCTAAAGGAGATGGGCGTACCTGTATATTGCCCCAAGGTGCCGTCAAAAACCTCGGCAAAGTCTTTGACCAGACCCTCAGTCTCTGCGTTAGAGATGCAGTTGATGCCGGTGACTTCCAGGCCGAGGGCATCAAACCAGTCTAGCCCTAGGAGGCTTGGCCGCTGACCTTCGACCACCACCAACCGGAGCAGGCCCGAAAAATCCTTGAAGGCAATCCGGAACCGGCCAACGCCTACCACGGGAATGTCGTTTCCCTGGTAGTCTCTCAGGTGTACGCGGTGAGAGTCGAGTTGCCTTTTGGACACTCTGGGTACCAGTCTTTTGATGGTGCTCCACGACACGATGGACAGGGCAGACCCGGTGTCGATCTCCATGTCACATGGAGCTCCTTCAATGAGCACCGTGACGTTCAGCTTGCGTCGCGTAGGCGAGTCGGTTTGGCCAATCGTGGTTCCAGACGGGCAGCGGCAGTTGGTGAGAGCGAAACAACTTTCCTTGGCAGACTGGAGGGAAGGCTTGGACTTGCGAGTCGATGAAGGGGGGGTGTCAGACGGAGCCGATCGGCAGACCTTAGCGATGTGGCCCCTTCTGGAACACTTCCTACAGATGGCGTCTCTGAATCGACACTTGGCACGGGAATGGTTGCCTCCGCAGCCGGCACATTCCGGTTGGCCCTTGGACTTCTGTTGGAACTTCCTGTGCTCCCGCTTTGTCTGGTGCACGTCATCGCCTTCACTGGAGGATGCCTCATCACTGCTGGCCTCTTCATGATGCACCGGAACTGGCTCCCTAGCAAGACGCGGGCTGCTGCACTTGCGGATCTCCTGGGCGGAGCGTTCAGCAGCTTCTGAGGCCACAGCCTCCTCAATGGCTTTCTGCAGCGTGAGGTCTGGCTTGGCGAGGAGACGCCGTTGCAGATGGATGTCCCGGACCCCGCAGACGATTCGATCCATCAGCGCATCGTCTAAGTCTCGGAACTCACAGTGCATTGCAGCCTGTCGCAGGGCGGTGGTGTAGTTGTTGATTGACTCCCCCTCTGCCTGGTTCCGGTGGTAGAACGCATGGCGGGCAGCAATCTTGGACGGCTTTGGTGCGTAGTGGTTGCGGAGCTTCTCTTGGATCGTGTCCCATGGTGTTGCCTGGACTGCTTCGGGCGCAACCAATGCTCGGGCCGTCTCAAACACCTCAGGCCCACAGAGGCTGAGGAATAGGCCCCGCTTCCGATCCTTTGATACTGCTGTCAGCTCGTTGGCTTGGAGGTAGCAGTCGAACCGAGCGAGGTAGGAATCCCATGATTCAGAGGCTGGCGCAAACGGCGGTAGAGGCACAAGTGAAGCCATGATTCCGATGCCGGCGTGAAGGGCGATGGATGGAACACAGTGCTCTAGCCAGAACAGTCAGCTCTGAATTGGTTCTGTCCAGTGATTTCGCTCAGTGATTTCGCTCTGTGATTCAGCTCAGTGATTCAGCTCAGTTCAGAGGCTGGCCGCATCTGGCTGTGCTCTGATGTCCATCTATCCCACCTTCGTCGCCAGTGTTAAGTTGTGGTTTGACATAGCCGACGACACAGCGATTTCTCCAACTAGCTCTTTATTCCGTAAGCTGGAATAGAACTGACTGCAAACAGCTCAGCCGGCCTGCTTTTATAGGCAGCCGGCTGTCAACATTGTAACAACAACAGCCCAGAGTTCCCGCCTAAAATAACTGACGCGGACCTGAGGGAAAACTACCTACAGACCTGATTGAAAACTATATACAGTATCCCCCTGCTGGCCCAGGGTGAAACTTCACTACATAACAGGTACCTATTTATCTACTTGCACTTTGACATGCTTTTGAACTGCTAGGTTAGCAGGAGCAGGGACCGAGCAACGGGAGCTCACCCCGTCACGGGGATTCGAACCGCCGACCTTCTGATCGGCAAGTCCTAGGCTCTGTGGTTTAACCCACAGCGCCACCCGCGTCCCTACAAAGTAGGTACTATTTGCTTTAAAAGAAAACAGACACATTAAATGTAAAGACACATTTCACATTCTGCCTAGTTTGGCCCTCAATGAGTGATCTAGAACCAACAAACTGATATATCCAATACTCTTCATACCCCAGTAAGAATATGTGCAGCGCCTTCTACAATTAGTGCCTTAAATGAACACACTTCAGCAAAGGGAGAAGAGAAGAGAGGTGCATTTATTCAACATTTGCTTAACAGGTCACTGTATCACAGCTGGTCTTTGCGTGCCGCAAACAGCAGTGCCTCTAAACTTTGAAATGAAAACCGTGTTGTAATGATTGCTAATAATCCGGAACATTCTCTTTTCTTCCTGCCTTAATTTGATGGCTTCTCCCCTTGGCATTCTATCCAAGCTCTAATGATCTCAATTTAAGAGTTAAAAATGGTAATAAAAGTGAAATATGTTAATGTAAAAATGAAGAATGGGATTTGCCTTACCATATTAAGAAGATTAACCAATGACAACATACTCCTGGGCCGTTCTCGGTTTTAACTTCTAGTTGTCAATGCTGCATTCTCATCCCTAGAAAGGCACTGGATTAGAGTTTTTCCCAAGGTCAGGATTGTCTGTCCTGGCAAGTGATAGACATGAAAGTAATTTATTGGTCAGCATTGTAGATCTATGAATTTTTTATCTTTCTACAATATAAACACCTAAGAGGTGCTTGAAGCAATGTTAAGGAGGGAACAAAATGAATTATAAATGGTGATAAAGTCTAATTTGAATCCAAAGAGACAGGGTTGCCTCGTTTAACATTTCCACCAATGTGGCTTGAATTTTAAAATTAGCAGGCTGCTTTCTATTTGCATGGATACTGTACAGATTTAAATTTCTTATTAATTCATATCTGGGGGGTGGGGGTGGATAATGCTTAAAAAGTGTGTCAAACGGCCAGTGTTATCTAAATGAAAACAAGCTAACCAACAAAAAGACTGTGATATACTATGTACCTGAGAGTCAAAACTGATTCTTTTAATTTAATATAGAGGTTCTTCAAAATGCAGAAAGCGGGTGGGGGGGAACTTATTATTAGGAAAATGACAGCAGGGGTGTGGAGGGAAAATAATTAACCTTTTCCTCCTGTGCCATGACCCTCAAAAATATTTATCTTCTTTTTTAAAAATTTTTATTAGATTTTCACATTTTATAAACACACACACACACAAAAAAAACAAAGACAAAACATGTATAATTTCATATCCTTACTTTCTTAACCCCACTTCCTGACTCCCCCCCCTTCATACATCCCAATTCAAATAATTAGCTCAGCAAATTCTTATCTCTCATCCTTTACATATTGTTGTTTTTAAAATTAATTCTTATTACTTGGCCAAATTTTACTTATCCAATTTTCTTATAAATATTAAATCCTTTTCTAAGGTCGACCCAAATTCTCTTCCACGAATTTCCCCCTTTTTATATTAAATATAGGTCAAAATAGCCAAAGACAAAGGTCATAAAAATTTTGAAATTCTGTTCTCCCCTCCCTCCCTACCCCGGTTTCTGTCCCTTCCCGAATAAATGTCCACAAAAACAGTTTTTAGCCTGGATTCCTCACATCTGAGGCCTTCAAGTCTCTGTCAGTCTCTCTCTGCCGGTTTTGTTGGTAACCCTCTTTGTTGGTCGTCAGGTCTCGAAGGAGCTCTGGCACAGTCTCATCAGATTTTTTCCATCCGAAATACTTGGTAACAGCTGCTGCAAAAGGTCAACTGATCTCCCATACTCAAAGAGGAAGCCCCAATCATATTTCTTATTTCTTTTAAATTCCAGTGTTCCAAGTGTTCCAGGGGCTTCCTCCTTCCTCTTTCGCATCTTTCGCAGATTTATAATCCAAAGATCTTCTTCTTTATGTTCTGGCAATGTAAGCTTCTGGTTGGTACTCTCCACCTGTACTTTCTCCACTCCTTCTTCCCTCTCCTCCAGTTCCAAAGATGTCTCTTCTGATTCAGCTGCAGATTTTTCCCCCAGTCAGATCCTTTATGCATTCAGCAGAGTTGCTTGTTTTAGGGTTCAAGGTTATAAGTTGTTTGTTCATAGCCATGCTCTGCTCTTGCAGTATTCCCACGAGAAAAAACATTCTTTCTATCTCTGCCTGTAATTTTCCATCTGCAGCCATTGTAATGTTTCAGAATTCCCCCTAGGGGGATTCTGGTTACTTAATAGTCCTTTCCCAACAGTCCGTTACTTTGTTATTTATAACTACTTTGTTTCCAACCACTTTGATTCAAATGTAACAAATTTAGTCCAGAGAGATGTTAAATAATAAGATTTTTAACTTTAACTGCCCGTTTGACAGCTCCTTTGACAGCTGTCAAACTCCTTGTTCCTTTTCCTCCAGCTCACACACAGGACGCTCCCGGGTCCGGGGGGGGGGGGGTTAGACAAAAATTTCTAAAATTCCACTCTTACTCTCCAGCACAAATCTTCTTCTGTCAAATTCATGGAATTATTATCTTTTAAAATTCATGGAATTATTATCTTTTTAAATCACACCGAAAAAAAAAGAGATCTCTCCACCTTAGTTCTCCAATCCTTGCTTTAAATCTTTTGTAGGTAGGGGGGGTGCGGACTTCCCTTTAGCACATCCCCCGGTCGTACCGAATTCAAGGGTAAAAGTTTTAAAGTCCAAATTCCATTCTACTCACGGGTTATTTCAAGTCTGAATTTCAGGGAAAAAAGTCAGCGCTCTCCGGCCATGGCTCGCGGCTTCGCTCCACTGCAGTAGCGGTCTACTCACAGCACCACGCCACTCTCCGTACCCTCTCCGTAGCCTTTAAAAAGGCTCTTCATGGGTCGGGGGGCGCTTAAGGTGCCCACCGAGTCACCAAGTCCGCAGGCTTCCACGCCTGCGGTTTCTGAGGGTCCCCGCGTCGCCGTCGCGGTAGGACCCGTCCCCAGTAGAGCCGATTCCCTCCGGAGCTCGGAGGGAATCCGCCATTAGCCGATCGCGCTAACCCGGAAGTCCCCAAAAATATTTATCTTCTAAAGCAGATAGGGGGATTTTTCTTTCCAAGCTTATATGCAGCTTGTTACATAAAGGTAAGAATTCTTCTTCTTCTTCTTCTTCTTCTTCTTCTTCTTCTTCTTCTTCTCCTTCTCCTTCTCCTTCTCCTTCTCCTTCTCCTTCCTCTTCCTCTTCCTCTTCCTCTTCTTCATTATTTCATATGTCATGCTGAATATAAAATGCAAAAAATACAATGTGTGTGTGTCTAACCAAAAAATAAAATGAATAAAATCCCTCTAGAGCAAAAAACACAACCAAAACTCACCCTGACGTGTGCTCTGCAGCACTCACCATAGGTGCCCCAGCACCAGCCCCCACAAAATTTCCCATGAAGGGGCCAGGCACCCACAATTTTTTGTGCTGGGGTCACACATGCCAAGGGAGGCAGGGCTCAGAGGGAGCCCACTGCACCTGCCTAGGCAGGTGTGAGAATACTTGTGTGGCACTGACCAGCCAAGGAGAGGGGCAGCATTCAAAAACTTCCCTATGCAAGGCTGCCTTCTGATGTCTTCTAAATGTTATATAGTTACTTATCTCCTTGGCTTGGTGGTCACATAACTCCATGCCCTCCAACATTTCTCCAATGAAAATATGGATTCAAGACCTGCATTCCTTTAAGTTTCCTCCCTTGTACAGTCATACCTCAGGGTGAGTACGCTTCAGCTTAAATATTTTCGGGTTGCGCTCCGCGGCGACCCGGAAGTAACGGAGTGCATTACTTCCGGGTTTCACCTCTTGCGCATGCGCAGACACTCAAAATTATGTCACACGCATGTGCGGAAGCGGCAAAATGTGACCCGTGCACACGCAGACGCACAGTCGCATCTTACGTTCGTTTCAGGATGCGAACGGGGCTCTGGAATGGATCCCGTTCGCATCCAGAGGTACCACTGTAATCACTTTTAACGGTTTGTCCTTGTTTTTATCTTCTTAAGTTACAAATGGTATAATCACCTTATAAGTATTAGTTTTTATCCCTTACCTGCTTTAAGTCTTATGAGCTCAGTTTATCCGTAAGTTTTATCTTATGCTGGTGTGTGACCGAAATAAAGTTTGGTACTGATACTGGATGTTTGAAGGAAAGGATGTTCTGGGACCAAATCAGAAACCGGGACTGCTTCTGTAAATCCAGGACTGTCCCTGGAAAACAGGGACACTTGAAGGGACGGTTATTATTGTACCTTATCACATTTTCTATGTAAGCTACCTCAGAAGGCAGCCTAGGAGCATTTGAAGCAAATGTACAGTCGTACCTTGGTTCTGGAACACCTTGCAACTCAAATGTTTTGGCTCCTGAACACCGCAAACCCTGACGTGAGTGTTCTGGTTTGTGAATGTTTTTTGGAAGCCGAACCTCTGACGCAGCTTACACGGCTTCTGGTTGGCTGCAGGAAGCTCCTGCAGCCAATCAGAAGCAGTTTTCGGAAGTTGAACGGACTTCCCATATGGATTCCATTCAAGAACCAAGGTACAACTGTATTTAAAACCCAAACCATAAAAATTAAATTCATTTCCTCCTCCATACCCTGCCCTCAAATATATTTCGGATTCCTTCAGCCATCCATCTCCTGTTCGTCTGCATGACTATCTGGAAGAGTACAGCTTCCCAGCCATCCATTATAAACCTCTTTCAGCAGAATTGTTTCAGGATGAGCCTTAGGAACTTGGTCCTGACTACTCCCGTGCATTAAAGAAAAATTGACTGAGTAATGCGACTCACTGAACTATGCATTGCTCGAAGACACTGGGCAGCCCCATCAGATCCTAGTTTATCATTACAGCCCGACTTCCGAATGCCTCTGGAGTTCCTGAACGCTCGTTAGAGGACACTGTATCTTCATTTATCACCAGGCTCACGGCAACGTTTCACTTCCAGCCTCATCGAGAAGCAGGCTCATATCCACACATTCCCTGTGAATGAAAACCACATGGCGGATGCTGCTTTATTGCCGCTCTGCACTCAGGGTTTATTTACAACAATAGCGCTGCTCATTCTTTTGAAGACTAAATTAGCCCCTGCAGATGTTGATATTAAACAACAGCTACTTGGGATAATAAATCAAACGTTGAGTAACACTCTTGATTGCTAGGTAGGTGAAACGTATTTGCAGCCATAAATTATATTAATTGATCCACAGACCCAACGCTTCACCCAGGCAGCTTTTGTTGAGCTTGATTCAATAAAGAGCTTTGGAAACAACTGCCACCCAATGGGCCTCTATATTCATCAGGATAAGCAGCCAAGTTTGCAAGGGAAGGGGAGAAGGAGTCATCAGAGCTGGCAGATCCTGGCAGCTTGGTTTCTGCAGCACCACCAAAAAATTTCAAGTGGGGATTCCTACAAATACCTGGTGGTACATGCAAATTGGGCTACGTGCAACAATTTGGTGATTACAAAAGATGTAATGACACAGTATTTGGGGGGTGAAGCGATGCAGAGAGGGGCGTGGAGAGACACAACAGTTCACAAAAAAGTTGTCACATATACATGTGGTGGGGTGACATTTATGGGGCTGGACTTTGATTCTGCTATCTGCACCCTGCTGAGTGTAAAGGAGAAATAATTCCTTGTCTCTGGGATTTATACAATAACTCAGAATTTTGATTTCTAACATATATTAGAACAGGGTTGCCATACACCTGGGAAACCCCAGACTTGTCTTGTTTTGGGGGGCCTATATGCACATCCAGGGAGATTTTTGCAATTGTAAGCAAATGTCTGGGGTTGGAGGGGGTTAAAAAAATGTTCCTGTGCACGGGCGGCTCGGATTCAGGCTCAAGCTCTGTTTTGAGCTCAGCAGCAGTGGCAACAGGGGAGGGGCAAGCGGGTGAAGGCCCCAAATAGCTCAAAGTTAAGTTAATTTAGTTAATTTTGCTCCTGTTCCAGGTACTGAAGGGTGTCTTGCAGTGCTCTTATTGCTAGAGTGGTTCCAATGGATTACAAATCCTCCCTCCTCCTTTTACTTTTGATTTTCTGGATTTTGTTCAAATCATGATGCACAGGCGGAATATGATGCACTTCTTCAGTTTGAAACTCATTTTATTTTCCCTCCATTACCAATTTGTACTAACATTCACGTACGTTTATTATATCACCATACAGAAAGGAAAATGATTGATTTGGTGATCACTTCAAGAGTCCTTCATTTCCTCTTATTTCATCCATGTTCGTGCTCACCATTGTACATCAGCCATTTATAAGAAGAAAAGAAAATCTGTAAAGTGTAGTAATCCTTGTGTGTGCACATTCTGAAATCAACCTTAAGAATTATCCACATTACTCAGAGTGAAGTCACAGAACAGTAACAGAGCAGGGAAGATCTAGCCCTCTCTACTCTATGTTAATGGGACACGGGTGGCGCTGTGGTCTAAACCACTGAGCCTAGGGCTTGCCAGTCGGAAGGTTGGTGGTTTGAATCCCTGCAACGGGGTGAGCTCCTGTTGTTCAGTCCCTGCTCCTGCCAACCTAGCAGTTTGAAAGCATGTCAAAGTGCTAGTAGATAAATAGGTACCGCTCCCGCAGGAAGGTAAACAGCGTTTTTGTGTGCTGCTCTGGTTTCAGTGTTCCGTTGTGCCAGAAGTGGCTTAGTCATGCTGGCCACATGACCCAGAAAAACTGTCTGCGGACAAACGCTTACTCCCTCGGCCAGTAAAGCAAGATGAGCGCCACAACCCCAGAGTCATTCACGACTGGACTTAACTGTCAGGGGTCCTTTACCTTACTCTATGTTCATGAAGGAACATACAATTTTTACTGGGGTGGTGGTGGCAAAATCAGGATTTTCTGTCTCAGGTATGAAAACACATTAACCTGGCCCCAGCAGTCACTCCATGCAAAAGCTATTAAAGATAGTTGATTTTGTTTCAATTTAAACATTTTGGTCGAGGAGTTAGGAATTGCTAGTGTTTATTGCCTAAAGCACTTTTTACAGCCAGGTGTCTCCACATCTTCACTTAGCCAAAAGCTACAGCTCTAATATCTTGTCACCAGCTGCTGTACATATTAATCAGGCCTTTTAAAATGGTCACAGTAGGGAAGCCTGAGATTCAAAAATATGGGGTGTTGATGCATAGCAGTGATACATTACTGTCTTTGGGGAGGAGGCAGATGCAGGATGTTTTCACATGCTAAATGGACTTTGACAGATCTCTGGAATTGGCATTTGGGAAGAGTTCTCCCTCCCACCTTCATTGCTTTAATTATATCTCTGTCACATTGGTGTGTACGGATGGGGTGGCGGCAGCTGGGTGAGCAGCATTTAAAAGCACTGGTACTGGAAACAAAAGCATTCCGTCTTACAGCGTTTGCTCTTATTTTCAACCAAATCTGGTGGAATATGGAACAGCACAATGGAATATGAAAATGGCCACCTACCCAGTCAGAGGTGGGAGGAGGCTGTGGCCCATCATGTCAGGCTCCAAGACCACTGGGAGCAATGTCTATTCAGGCAGGGAGCAGTTGGGAAATCACTAGGCCAGCCGCTTATCATATTGGGAGTTCAACCGGCCAGCAATTTGAATTCTGCAGGCAATCTGGCCAGGCTTGGGGTGCGGTCACTGCGAGTGGGACCGCAATAGCATGAACCACATTTCTTTCCCTGCCCCCACAGAATGTGTGGGCTGTGGAAGGATGTGCAGGACTACTGCCTAACAGCACAGTCCTATTATGTCTACTCAAATGTAAGTTATGCTGATTTAAATGGGGCTTACTCAATGCTATTCTTCTAGAAAAAGAGGTACAGGAACTCAACATGAACTCCTTCTCTTATAATAGGGTTGTACTATTTCTTACAGTGAAAATCCAGACAGAAAAGTTTTTAAACTTTACTTGGCAAAGTTGTTGAGCTTTCTGGGCAAAATTACTGTAGATAGTTATGCAAATGAAGGATCGAAAGTGACGTTCAGTGATTGGATAGTTTTAGAAAGTTGTTACAGTAACGTGGTACTGAGCTCTATATAAGCAGGCTGACTGAGCCCTTCAGTTCAGTTCTGTTCTGACCTGTGAATAAACAAGAGCTGTTTGAAGAATCACTGTGTCGTCTGATATGTTCACCCACAACTTAACAGCGCCCACTTGAGAGGTCCCTGAACTGAGTTCCAGCGAGTTCCGGCTGGAAAAATAAAAGCCCTGGGCTAACTCCCAATAAAGTGTGTATATGATTGCATCCTAAATTAGTTCAGGTTCTCCAGTACCTATAACAAAGGATATAGCAACAACAAAAAGACCTGTCTTTCAGCTATATGGCAGTGTTTTATTTCCTCTTATATAACTACATTATATATATATATATATATATATATATATATATATATATATATATATATATAAAATAATGTAGAGAGGTGGAGTTTCAGGTGTTCGGCTCTTCTTCAAATTGATGAAAAGGGTGTACCAGTTGACAAGCACTTGAACTTAAAAGAGAATACATCTTTGATGTCAAGTGTGTCTAAAGGGTTCTCAGGAAAAAGTTATATGAAAATGGCTTCACCACCACTCAATCTATTCCCAATAGTTACCTGGCGGTCTGAGTGCCTCAGCGCCATTATAAAAATCTGTCAAGCATTCAAAACCAATTACACACAGGATGTAAAGTGCTGTCATACCAGCTGTCCCCATAAGTCCACAGAGGCTCTTATTGCCCATTTCCATTTCCTTTAAGAGAGAGGGACAGAGAGAGAGAGATTACATTCAACAACATGGTTGTGTTTCTAAGCACTGGTTCTGTGGACGTTGCTAATTTCTAAGCACTGGACCAGTTTTGTGAATGGACTATCACAGATACAAAACTACAGGTGGAATATTCAAGAGACCCCAAGTGGAATAAGTTCGTACATTTCACTTGCCAGCCACTGAGACAGAGTACGATGTGTTGGACTTGGAGTGAACTTCCTGTTCAGACAATACACTTGATGGGTGACATTTGGTCCCCCTAACCTATCTGGCGGGGACGCGGGTGTCGCTGTGGGTAAAACCTCAGCGCCTAGGACTTGCCGATCTCATGGTCGGCGGTTCGAATCCCGGCGGTGGGGTGCACTCCCGTCATTCGGTCCCAGCGCCTGCCAACCTAGCAGTTTGAAAGCACCCCTGGATGCAAGTAGATAAATAGGGACCGCTTACGCGGGAAGGTAAACAGTGTTCCGTGTGCTGCGCTGGCTCGCCAGATGCAGCTTGTCACGCTGGCCACGTGACCCGGAAGTGTCTGCGGACAGCGCTGGCTCCCAGCCTATAGAGTGAGATGAGCGCACAACCCTAGAGTCTGGCAAGACTGGCCCGTACAGGCAGGGGTACCTTTACCTTTACCTTTAACCTATCTGGCAGACTGATTGTAGAGATCACATGGGATATAAAATTGGTACGAGTGTGGTTGATCACCCAAGCATTTGGCTAAAGTTTTCCCCCTTGCAATGGAGCTGTGGATTCAGAAAGGTTGAAAACCACTGCATTATTTGTATGCAGGGACACAGCAGGTACAAGAGGCTGTGGAACTGCTGATCTATCCTCACAGCCAGGATTGTGTGGTTTCTCCCAGGGATAACTTCTACGCAACCAAGTCATGGACATGCATATGCGTGAATGAGTCCTGTGTCCTTTCCACAGATTTGTCGACCCTATGGTCAATGTGGCAAGGTAACCGCTTGATTGCTTAATGCTTCCTCCAGCGCTGTATTTTGCAGATCTCAGTTTGCTAGTCATCGAACGCTGACTAAATAAAGTGATCTGCAGCAAATGGGAACCAGTTCTTCATCTCATCTATATTCAAAATTAATTATACAGAGGTTTTAAAGAAACTTTTAACAAATTCACCTGCCAGGTCTGTTTTAATCTCATTTACAATGTAATCAAATTAACTGTGTCATAAAACTCTTAAACGACGGCCACAGCTCTTTATGTGTGATCTAATCACAATGTGTGTCATCAGACTGATGTTAGAGGTGACCTGCAAATTGGTAATTATAGGGAACCATCCACTAAAAGTGGCCCCATTGATTTCAATGGCAGAAATGTTAAACATTGTCCTTAATGGTCAAATTTGTGTTTTATAGAGAAAACAATACCCATTACACTTGTTTTCTCCCCTCTCTGCAAAAACCGGGGCTGTTGAAGAGGCAAGAGACCATCTTGGCTGCGAATCCTAGAAGATCAGCTGAACTTCTTCCACCTGGCCTTGGGAGGGCAGGTCCCTGACTGACTCCAGCTACAAAAGTTGAGGCTGCTGAACAGACTCTTGGACTGGGGGGTTGTTTAAGGGGTTTGGGGTGTGTGTGTGTGTTGCTGTTATTTATATTATTTTTTGCATCTTTACTTTAGATCGTCTTAGGATTTATGTGGACATTGTTTGTATGGTTGTGTATTTTTGGATGTTTTACTTATTGTTTATGACGACATTTGATATGTAATTATGCGTTTTTTCATCTATGTATGTTTTTTATTCATGTATTTTGTTCATGTTGTAAGCTGCCTTGAGCAGCATGGTTTGAGCTATGGAAAGGTGGCATACAAATAAAATTATGTATTTATGTTATTTAGATATGGTATTCTGCATACCTTTTCATAACGTGTAGCTATGATTTCAGCTGGTTTTGTTTGTTTTATTTTAATGTTGCTTTTTATCTATTTGGGATGTTCAAAAGTTTTCAGTGACTGGTAATTTTAGTGGTGTGTGTGTGTGTGTGTGTGTGTGTGTGGATGGGGAGAAAGAAAGAAAGAAATGGTATTGAAATGATAAAAAAATCCCAAATCCCACATTAATTAAGTGTTTGGATTATACGGTAATGTATTTACCTTCAGATTTTAATTTTATTGGTATTCGAGAACTACCAAGAACATAAAACACAGTCTTCTTAACATTTTCCCTTGGATTTATACTTCACCTAAGAGATGCTTGCTGTGGGGTTCAACTGAATGGGCAAGAGAGTAAATTTTAATGTTAAAAGTGGAACTCCCCCCCTTTTTTCAATCAAATATGTGCTTTGATTGAAGACATTAGACATTCAATCATCCTCAGCAAACAGATTATACATACTGTGCCCAATTATTCAGGCCGTCTAGATTACAATAAGTAATAGGAAATACCAGGATGTTCATTATCTTTAGCTCCAAATACCACTGTGTTGGAGAATCTCAAAACCAAAATGTTAGAAGCAGACTTGGAAATTAGCAATTTGTATTACTAAATACAAAAAGTTGTATTGCTAAAAATTGGCTGGCTGGCAGGGTGAGCGCTGGGCAACAATACAACAACAATTATAGACTGGTTTAACAGGAGTTAGATTATTGTAATGTTGACCAAACTGACAGAAACACCAATCAAATGGGGTCAAAGGAAGATTGTCTCTTGCTTCGGATCGACAAATTTCAAGAAAGCATTAATCTGTATAATATCTTTGTTTTTATACATATGTATGTATAGGGTCACCATATTTTTTGGCTACTTTTAAGAAGATCAGCAACCCCCCCCAAAAAAAAAAAACATTTATGGCATGGGTTGCCGTATGTCTGGGTTTTCCTGGACATTTAGAATGGACATAACAAATTCCACCTGGGCGCCATTTTAGGGATCAAAATCCTGGCGATAACCTGGATTCACCGGATGTATGGCAGCCCTATGTATGTATAATTGGTGATATCAAGAATAGGCAGCATTCAACTCATTTCCAACAATGTATGGATTTATGTTTACAGAGTTCAACTTTCCATTGTGCATACAAGTGGATGCATAAAAACTGACTCCTTTTGGAATAAAGCAGACCCATTAGATTGATTCAAAACTTCACTTGCAGAACATTCTTCAAAACAAAACAAAAAACTGTAGATGATACATCCAAACAGCTGTACAGTATCTTGTGCATTTCCAGGACAGGCTCAGCATCTTACAATAAATAAAATAAAATCAGAGCTGACAAACATAGCCCCCCTTCTTACAGGCACCATTAGCCCGCATTTCAGTTCCAAGGCCATGCAGCTTCTTAGAGAGGCATCTTACTTCCACTGAAGTCTGAGAACAAAGATTATACCCGCCACCCTTCCAAGATGCTGAATCTGCAATTCAATGGCCTCTCATGTGATCTAAAGTTAAACATTCATCAGAGCTAGCAGAGAACGATAACAGTTAATTATCAACTAGTCAGAGCTTAGAGAGCTCTCGGCATGTTGCCATGGGAAACCCCCAAAGTTAGCAATACACATTTAGCCATTCTCCATTTCATTGTCAAGTAAATGATTATACAAGTTCCTCCAAGACTTTGGAGAAAATTTGGGGAGGGTGTGGGGCATCTACAATGAGAAAAGGAGTGGAGATTGGGAGTTCTATATAAATCCTTGTACTGATGGAGTGAGCTAGTTGGGTAGTGCCCAATGTATTTTCTTTTAGAAAAAACAAGACATATTTTTTACAAAGAAACACCCACAGATGCACATCTGATTTTTGCCTATTAATTAATCCACATTTAAATTGCCAGCGTATTTCACAGCATCCCCAAAAAGGGGGAAGAGGAGGTTATATCACTCAGCATTATAATGACCTGACTGGAGAGTGGAAAACACACTAAGATAGGAAGCCTTCCAGGTATCTAGTAATGTTTTAGTGCTGTAAGTACTACACCCTGAATTCAGTACATTGCTTGCTGGAGGGCAGCGTACATGATCATCCATTAGAAATAAGAAAGTTTAAAGGTATAGTGTCAGTATATTTGAAATTTTGATGTAGCTGTAGGAGGTTTTCATGCTGAAGCCACTCCACCCTGAACTTGTATCCGATTGGGGTACATCAGTGCAGGTTGCAAAAGAATGAGGGGAGGAGGAAAAAAAAAAAGATGTTTACTTAAATAATGTGTCCCTTCAGTGACTCCATCAGACTTTGTAAATGTCACCTTCTATCAAAATCACAGTTGCAACACAAAGCAAATGCTCTGGTATCCAAACGAAGAAATTAGAATTTGAGATAATAAAAAGAACCATGTGTCTAGGAAGTGAATAGTAAAAGTTACACACGAATCCTATAACTAGGGGGTGTTTTAGTCAGAATGGCTGAATTTTAAAATCTGTTTATTTAGTCCCTGGGCAGCAGGTAGAAACACAACAGAGGGTGGGCTTGTGTACATTGGATGTAGAGAGCAGCCTGTTCTTCCACAATACAAATTAGAGAACTATCCTGGTGTGAAAACAAACTGGGTCATTGATTCAGAACATATACTGTATTTACTCGAATATAATGCACACCTTTTTGGGCCAAATTAAATTGCAAAAATTAGGGTGCACGTTAGATTTCATGATGCATTCACATTCACCAGCAAATGCATTTTTTGTTTTCAAGGTTTCGAAAATTGAGGTGTGCATTAGATTAGATGGTACACTAAAGGTAAAGAGACCCCTGACCATTAGGTCCAGTCGTGGCCGACTCTGGGGTTGCGGCGCTCATCTCGCTTTATTGGCCAAGGGAGCCGGCGTACAGCTTCCAGGTCATGTGGCCAGCATGACTAAGCTGCTTCTGGCGAACCAGAGCAGCGCACAGAAACGCTGTTTACCTTCCCGCTGGAGCATCTTAGGTGTAATTTGGTGGGAACTATCTTGCCTTCACTAAGCTCAAGGCTCCCAGGGAGACAGGTTTAAAGTGCAGTGCTTACTTGAGGAGCCAGGTCACATCTACAATGGCAGAACTTGGGCAGCTTTGGCCCTCCAGATCTTGCTGGACAACAGCTCCCATCAGCCCTAGGAAGCATGGCAGATATGATGGGAGTGTAGTTCAGCAACCTCTGCAGGCGCAAAGGTTCCTTAAACCTGCACTAGGGCACCCCTATGCTAAGAGGCCCCTGAAGTTTGGCTCTGGTCCTCATCATCACCCTTCAATGCACACCTGAAGACTGGAATGGTAAGCAGACATACAGCATTCATCATCCTCTATCCTGTAGGCTTCTTAATATTTAATCGGTTAATGTACTCTGGTGATTTGGACTTGATATAACTGAAATGTGTGTTTTCGGGATGACAGAGCTATAAGCTATTAAACTAGAAATGCTAGTCTTTTAATTCTCCTCCACCATCTGTAATGGAGTGGTAGTCTGGCAACAGAATTGTGACTGAAAAACCATTCCTCTGAGACCATTCACCATTTGTGTCGGTTTTCAATACAGTATAATATTATTCCCTAGATAATGGGGTTTCGTTGCTTAGCAACAGGTTCTACATGTGTGGTGGAGAGGCACCTTCTAATTTAGATATAGGTTCAAAATAATATTATTAGCATTTACAAATAATCATTGATGCTATTGCCAAAGTCCCAGAAGCGGAGAAGAATTTCTTAAAAATGCAAACTAATCCTTAGAGTGTGGGACATAAGAAGTGGAGGTGCTAACCATTTGAATGTAACGACACCTGACAGAACAATGGATCTGAAAGAGGGCAACACGAACACAATGAGTGGATTACACGCATACATACACACACAACAAAACTTGTGGCGATAATATCAGTAGTGAGGGTGGAAACTCAAGGTTTCATGCTGAAAATAGGATGTGACAGATTGAATATAAGATAAAAGCAGTAAAGATAAAAACATTCCTCGTGCTCAGTTCCTGTTAGTATGCGTGCAGCCTCTCCTCAATGGCCACATTTATTTATTTATTATTTATTTATAAAATATATACTGCTGTATCGCCAAAATGTATCAAAGCACTTTACAACAGTAAAAATAAGATGAAACCGGACGATAAAAGCATTAAGTGTTAAAAACAGGTTTTAAAACAGCGAATCTAAAAACAAAGATTGGTAACCCATTGTGAGGGTTGTACTCTTAACTGCCTGAATAGGCCTGACAGAATATAATAGTTTCCAGCAGGCACTTAAGAATGGGCACAGAAGATGCATTCTGAACATAGGAGAGGTACACAATGTTTCTCCCTCTCTGAGCAAGCATTGTGGTGGCTGATATAGATGCTTTCCCCCTTCCACATTAATGGGAGTGGCTGCTGAGTGGAATGCCAACAAGATTTTGTAGCCCTGCCTTTGTTTCTGCCCTTTTTGTGTTGCATGCCATACACATCCCACAGCAGCCATTTTTTACCAGCTACCCATGATACACTCTAAAAAATTCCAAATTTGCGCACTGCACCCTCCCCTACTGACCATATTCAGGGTCTTGCTCTCTATATAAGGTCCTGAACAACTTGAAACCAGGGTATCGGAAAGACTGTCTGCCCCATTTCTCCAATGAAAATAGGGACGTCCTATTCCATAATGATAATTTTTCTATTTATACCCCTCACATTTTACTGGGTTGCCCCAGCCACTCTGGCCAGCTCCCAACATAAAGGGTTGCCATATTTAAAAAAAGTTAAATTCCTGACACCCACAAAATTGTTGAACTTTCTTCAGGAACAAAGCAAAATTGTTGAGTTTTGGGAGCTGTTTCCATTGCTTTTACCATCGCATTTCCGGGTTTCCCCTGACATTTTGCCAGTTCGGCAAAATTCCCTACTGACGCAATTTTTACAGCAGAAAACCAGGACATGCCAGGAATTTTCCTGACATATGGCAAGCCTACCAACATATAGAAAAGCACAATAAAACATTAAACATTTTTAAAAAGCTTCCTATGCAGGGCTGCCTGCAGATGGCTCAGTGGTCAGATAACTCCATACCCTCCAACATCCCTCCAATGAAAACAGGGACGTCCTAAGGATAAGTGGAACATTCTGGGATCAAGTCAGAAACTGGGACAGCTTCTCTAAATTAGGAATGTCCCTGGAAAATAGGGACACTTGGAGGGTCTGAGGGTGGCATTTTCTGTTATTTCTCCAATGTTATGGAATGCCCTTCCCTTTGTTATACATGAAGTAGCAACTATCATTTGCTTCAAATGACTTGTCTTTTTTGTTCAGGCTTTCCTTGATCCGTAAGAGTGGACCCTGTTTTATGGTTTATGTGTCTGAATTTGTGTGGATTCCTGTTTTGTTCTTATGTATGTTTATACTGTTTTTTGTTTGTTTTATGCTTTGTTTTCTCTTTAATGATATTATTTGTTTTTATATTGTACTCAACTCAGACATTTTGAAAACATTAAGTGGTTTATAAAGGCTTGCGAATGAATAAATGATTTCAGCCAATTCACAGCTAAATGTGCACATAAGTAATATGAGGAATCAGTTCAGTCCCAGTTAAGAAGCTTGCAGCCCTGTTCCTAACCAACTGTAGTTTTAAGGCAGTCCAATAGTCAAAACAATGAGAATCAAGCTAGATGTGATATGAGGAAATCTGTGACTGGTTTTTCCAAAAGGGGAGGAGAAGGGGAGAGAATTGAATCAGCGTAGTCCAATCTGAATTGCCTGCCCAAAGCTGTGTTTTGCCCCATGGGTGAGTAAGACAAAGGTTGCATAGTACCAGAATTTCCCTCACCCACTACAAGGCAAACATGAGATTTGGTATTTAAACTTGGAAAATAATAATAATGAGAAGTCATTATGACAGCAAATAATTGCAATAACATCCAACTATACAAAGATAATAAAATGACTCAAATGCTGCAAAGGATGAACTTGGGGAATAATGTGTCTGGTTTTAGCTCCCCCCCCCCCACAGTCACCTCTGCATGCACACTTTTCTTTTTCTAGTCTCAACATACTTTGAGACATTCATTTGCTTGCAAAATGCACTACACATGAAAAGCAAAGTGCTGGAAGGGAAAGTGTGGTTTTTATGTTCTTCATTCAATGCTTTCTCCAGAAATTCCCAGCAATTTCCCCAAATACTTAAATACCAAAATAGTTTTCATATAATATATCTATATCTCATAGAGACAGGGAGAATATGATTCCTATGTATCTAGGGAATAGTGCCCTTCTTGATTATTATTTTTTTAGAGAGAGAGAGAGTCAGTATTCTCACACCCTCCTCTGTGAAAAACTAAACAAAGAAAAGAAGCTTAGGATGAATGAAGATAAAAGCACTTATATGTATTTTTTTTTAATAGGAATCATTTAGTTTTGTCAGGATTATAAAGAGCAGATTTGGAGAATGGAGCTTAGCAAGGAGAGAGGGGGAGAGAGAACAAAAGCAAAGGTGGACATCAGGTCTGCATGGCTAGTGACTTTCCAGCCATGTATGGTGATCACCAAGGGTTCTGGTTTTGCTGTGTCCTTCTTTGAAAATACTGAGCTGGAGGGAATGATACCAAGCATCTGAAAGGTTCAAAACACAATTGGTGGTCATTGCTTGGTAAGATGGGCCAGGAATTGTGAAAATAATCTGGCAACTGGTCCACAACTTCCATCAGAAACTCTGATGGGTTTATTTAAAAGACAAGCATTGGCCATAGCATGTCTCCATGTACCTAGCACAAGCTCTTCTGCATCATCCAGTAAGTTCTCCAAGAGTTTTCTTTTGCCTGACAAACTGATGTCAGCTGCAACAGTTTGAGGCAATAAGAGAACATTGTTCAAGAACAATTCAGGCCATTGGTTCATCTAGCCCAGGGCTCTACTCCAACTAGTAGCGATCCTCAAAGGTGTCCAGCAGAGGTCTCAAGGAACAGGAGAAGCTGCCCCATGCTAAGTCAGACCAGTTGTTCACCTAGCTCAGTACTGTGTAGACCGCAGGTTGCCAACTTGATATGCTCCACATATTGTTGGACTTTAACTCCTGTCAGCCCCAACGAACACGACCAATGATCAATGGTAGCCCAAACACATCTGGAGGACACCACATTTTTTACCCCTGACCTACGCTGACTGGTAGCAGCTCTCCAGGGATTCAGTCCTCCATGAGTCAACCCTTGTGCACACCTTCAGGTTCATTTCTCTTGGCTCCACTCTTAATTCAGCCTAATTTTCCTACTCAAGGAACATAACATTTAACTTTCTCCTGACCCCTGCATTCACAACCAACATTTCCTTGCTCCTCATAAAAGGATCTCACCAGTTGTTACCACTTGCCTGGCTTCTGATATTGCCCTGCTATTCTAGATCCCTAAATCGGTCTCCACCAGTTCATACCCAGAAATGGCTGTGTTCCAGTTCAATAATTTTTTATTTGTTTAAAGCCAATTGTCACCACAAAAGGGAGGATCGGAAACATAGGTAGTCCACAAGTGCCGCTTAAACTTATCCTGATCTTCCAAGTTGCAAAACTGATTTTGCCAAGATACCAACTACTCTCGGGTTTCTTATACAGCCCAGAGAAATGAGCGGGGAGCTGAAATCTATGTATCGTTTTAATGAATCATCCTGGTGTTCAATAATAAAGCAGTATACATTTACAAAGCACACCTCACACAAAGATCTCATAAGATTACATGAAGATGTCTTATTACAGTGTGACATACACATTTTACAGATGGTGTGCCTAAGGCAAGTACGGTTGAGTGAATAGTTCTAAGGAGCTTTTCATAGCAGATCTGGAAGAAATGTTACATTTTAGCTCCCTAGTTTTCCAACTTACCAACTAGATATATTTAATAGAGTAACAAATAGTCATACTTCTACAAAACACCACTTAATCCAACAGTCAGAATCTATTTGCTAGCACCAGCTGCTCTTTGATTGCTAAACACATTCATTTGACAATGGGAGATGTCTGACGAGGATCCGACGGAATGGAAATAAACTTTTCCTCAAAAGTACTGAAACCTAAACTGCAACCTGCTCTATTGATCAAAATATCCCACCAGAGCATTTCCCCTTCTGTCCTAATTGCTGCAGGTAACATGGACCTGTCAACCTGAAGGCAGTTTCAGGAGAACTTACTGGATGCAAGGCAAGTGCAGATTTCAAACATTGGATGCACTAACAAGTACAACTTCTAATGACTTTAGTTTCCTTTATGAAGATAAATACCACAACCTTAAGTTTCAGTGTGGAGACAGGACTACCCCAAAGGTGCTGTGAGGAAGGATTAATGACTGTCTTTTATAGGGGAGGTAGAACATGGCTAGCAGTTGCCTTATCTTCCTTGAATTGGCCTAATCCTTTTAAAAAATCCATTGAAGTTGCTAGCCATCACTATGTCTTGTGATAGCAAATTCCATAGTTCAACTGTTTTCTTTTGTCTGTCCATAATTTTCTAGCTCTTAACTTCATGAGATTCATTTGTAGAGACACACCCCATATACACACCAGAAGTCTCTGCAACACACACACACCATTGATAAGGCAATAATTTCACTGCTAACCATATAAGCTTAATGTAGAAAATAGAATACCTTCAAGTTTAACCTATCAATAAAAGTTCATATTCTCACACCCCCAAATCATAAAAGAAAGCATTCAGATCAGGAGTGAACAGCATTTACAGCATCTCATAATACTGAAATATTTCCCAGCTATAATTTTCACATTCACTTCTCTCAAAGAAGAAAATAAGGAGAAGGCTTAGAATACTTGTGGATAAAACCATTTCAGACCCTCCCTCCCCTGCCCTTTGTAAATGGGAAGTCATTCAACACAGCTGGGTTTTTGCATAGTGCAAATTAATAAAATGGAACAAACCAAGCCTACATAAATCAAACTTTCAGATTAAAGGATTTTACCAAATGAATACTCTCTCTCTCTCGATATATATATCTATAATAGAAGTGCAGGAAAGCTCTTCGTATCATGAATGCTACACTTTGGAGCAACTGAAAGAAAGGAGGGGGAGAAAACATTTCACTGATTAAAAGTTTGAGGATTAATCTATTTGATGTAGTTGTCATATTTTTCACAGTTCTGGCAGAGGGAGGATTTAGTTCCAACAAAAGCTTTTTGTCCTGCTCATAATAGATCAAAAGGAAACATTGGGAGGGGAGGATTGCATGCTTTGTCCCCCCTCCCAACCTTTCAGCTCTGTTTGTAAAGGTAACTTGGAGTCAATAGACTCCCAAATCATGTAGCACTTAACTCAAAAGGTTATTTCAATTAAATTTACTAAGGAAAGACAATGTCAGTGCAAACTAGTGCCTTGCTGAAAATTTCTCTTGTACCCACCCCCAGCTATACTCCTTGAACTAATGAGAAAAATAATTTGCATTTCAAAACTATCAGTGGAGAGAGGAAATTTTGGTGAAATTCTCATGGTGCGGGGAGGAAGAAATGGGGAAAAATACAATCTACTATTGCCCCCACACCTGCAGTTAAAACCAAGGCTCCCCCCCCCAGCCGGACTCACCAGAACTCAGTTCCAGCACCTCTCTAGTGGGTGCCATTGCCATTCTAAGAGAATGAGGGAGGTGTTCATGGTGAGTTCCGGCACCTCTTTTTCTAGAAAAATGGCACTGGTTAAAACACTTGAGACAAGGTTGTTGTTTTTTGTGTGTGTTTGTGTGTAATCTCCCAGCCTTCCACAGTGGGCAAGAGTGAGTGAGTGAGATAAAATCATTTCACAGGTCAGATCTCGTCCAATAGTGGTCAACCCTGCTCCCATTAATCTCATGATAGATTCTGCCAATAGACCCTTAACCCAATTCCTCTCAATTATTGTCATGGTCAGACTTCACAGTTCGGTTATTTCAGTTTGCTAGTTGCCTTTGATCTCTAGTTTTTTTTTCCCTATTTGGTGCAGGAGCTGTAGGCCTGTTCACATATTACACTGAACACAGGTACAAGCTGTCTCTACATATGCATCTGTGTTTGTGTGAATGTACCCTTGTAGATTTGAATAGCTCAACTAATGTGTACACCAGTACAGTACATTCACTTGGTGAATGTTATATGGCAGGCATAGGCAAACTCAGCCCTCCAGATGTTTTGGGACTACAACTCCCATCATCCATAGCTAACAGGACCAGTGGTCAGGGGTGATGGGAGTTGTAGTCCCAAAACATCTGGAGGGCCGAGTTTGCCTATGCCTGTTATATGGGAATAATACTATTGTACAGCTCAACTATCTGTGTACACAGGTATACAGATTGTAGTACACTCTTTGAATGTAGCATATGATCCCGCCCCCCTTGTGCTAAATGTTACTCTTAGGTCTCAGTTGCCATCTGGTTTCCCCTTTTATAAACTGACTCATGCCTTGCTTCAGACTTCATCTCATCATTGTCACTGAATTTATAGCCAGAACCTATAGATGGAATTCTGACAGGAAGTGTTGACAGAGTATGTATGGCCCAAAAGATTTCAGCGAAATTGTTCTCTAGGTTATGAAAAGCAAAAAAAAGCATAAAAGAAAGATAAGGAAAAGGAAAGGGGGTATCATTGCTTGTGTCTAGATGCAAATAGAAGTAAGGTTTCTCTTTACACTTAAGGGATGTTCACTTAAGTGTCTCAGAACCGCAATACCTCAAGGGTATACCTCTTTCCATATGAACCTACCGGGACCCTGAGATCATCTTCTGAGGCCCTCCTTTGTGTGCCTCCTCCTCAAGAGGTCCGGAGGGTTGCAGCACAAAAACAGGCCCTTCTCTCCAGTGGCTCCCCATCTGTGGAATGCTCTCCCCTGTAGGAATGAAAATCACGACAGACGAGTAGTGGGTGTCATGAGGCGTCTGCCGGGAAAGTCCCGGGAACTCTCTTTTATTGAATATTACAAACATTGCCACAGGTGTGCTTGTGGCTGATTGGTTGATACAAACACAAAGAAACTTAATGCTGATTGGTTAACATACATACAAGGCGGGAATTACATGTGAGGGGTGGGAATTACATGTGAACATTAATCACCGGTAGATTAAAGGCTGGGAAACGAGGTTGGGACTAGACAAGCATGAAACCTCCTAATTAATAATAACTAAAGATTAATATGGCATAAAACAATTACTAATGATTGATCATAACATGAAAGAATACAATAATCAAGTTCTATAGATGTGGTCAGCTATGCATGGAGAACAAGTCACCATGAACTTAAGGTGAACTGAACGATGAGAGAATGTCTTGGTGTTTGGAACAGGTTCGTACAGTGTGTGCAGAAACAGAGAAAAGATTATAAGCAAGACTTCCCAGAATGCAAGAGAAAAGAAGCAATGCTTCCCATAAGGCCACAGTTATGTGTAGAAAGAGAAAGATGCAATGCTTCCCTATAATGCAACAGTTATGTGCAGAGGGAAAACTTCCCTTTATCTCCCCCTTTCTTTTCTTTTTTTGCGAGGCATACTGGGTAAGGCAAAAATATTTCGGGATTAGTGGTGTGCCAGCAAATGCCCAAAATAAGTTCGCCAGGGAGGATGGGACAGAAGATACTACGAGATACGTGGTTTGCCAGCGCATGCTCGAAATAAATCTGCCCATCACGTCGGGGTCACCAGATGTAGGAATGAAAATCACGACAGACGAGTAGTGGGTGTCATGAGGCGTCTGCCGGGAAAGTCCCGGGAACTCTCTTTTATTGAATATTACAAACATTGCCACAGGTGTGCTTGTGGCTGATTGGTTGATACAAACACAAAGAAACTTAATGCTGATTGGTTAACATACATACAAGGCGGGAATTACATGTGAGGGGTGGGAATTACATGTGAACATTAATCACCGGTAGATTAAAGGCTGGGAAACGAGGTTGGGACTAGACAAGCATGAAACCTCCTAATTAATAATAACTAAAGATTAATATGGCATAAAACAATTACTAATGATTGATCATAACATGAAAGAATACAATAATCAAGTTCTATAGATGTGGTCAGCTATGCATGGAGAACAAGTCACCATGAACTTAAGGTGAACTGAACGATGAGAGAATGTCTTGGTGTTTGGAACAGGTTCGTACAGTGTGTGCAGAAACAGAGAAAAGATTATAAGCAAGACTTCCCAGAATGCAAGAGAAAAGAAGCAATGCTTCCCATAAGGCCACAGTTATGTGTAGAAAGAGAAAGATGCAATGCTTCCCTATAATGCAACAGTTATGTGCAGAGGGAAAACTTCCCTTTACTCCCCAGCGAAGTTCACCTGGCACCTTCATTATACACCTTTAGGCACTAGGCAAAAACGTTCCTTTTTAACCAGGCCTTTGGTTGATCTTATGTACATCCTATGCCCTTTTAGAAAGTGTTTTGTATGGGGAGGGGTCTATTGGGTTATTGCTTTTATTTTTATTTTGCTGTTTAAAATCTTGAGGGTTTTTTGGTAACTGCCCTGAGACCACCGTCTATAGGGCGGTATATAAATTCAATTGATAATGATAATGATAACACATATGTGAGAAGGTTACTAGCACCTCCTAGTCCCAACCCCAACACAGATGCATGGGCTAGCCACATCCCTCTATTTTTCCGGGGGGACGCATACCCCTAAACATTTTGTGAATCTTTGTACTTTTGTCCATTTACCGTTTTTATTTTTCCCAGTTTCAACTATAAAATGGTGATTTTCTGCATCACAGGGAGGAGGGGCCAGTTGCTTAAATAGGAGGTGAAATGAGAGTACCCCTAAACATTTTTAAAGAAAAAAAGCACTGCCTCTAGTCACAACGGGTACTGGAGTAATAAGAATGAGCCCAGCACATATAGTTTATGCTCATACAGCTAAAAGGTATGCAACTCCTCCGTTCAGTTTGGAATGTGGGGGCCATTTGGGTTTTGAGGTCTGCATAAAACATTTTTGTCTGGGTAAGCCTACCAAGACATGCAATTTTATTATGTATATTTGTTCTTAAACCTTGTTCTTAAACCTTGTTGAATTTATCTATAGCTGGATGGTTTTATTATGTCCACTTATTACTTAATGCCATCCATTTAAAGAAGGGAGAAAGCTTTTCTCTTTATTTTTACTTTATTTCAAAAGGTTTAAATACTACTTGAACTTAATAAAACCTCAAAGAAGTTTCAAATAACGAGTGATCATTCTCCAAGAGTATCTTATATCCTTTAATAGCCATTTCATTATTTCATATTAAAAAGTCATTATCTAATTTAAAAACAACAGCCAAAATACACTGGCTTTTTATTCCAGTTTATCCTCAACTTTGGTCAAAAGCAGGCCTTTGAACCTTGTCAATTTTTCTCCATCTTCTCCTCCGCTCCCCTTCATTGAAATGAAAATGTGCCCTTACCTGTATAGATATATTTTTAAGTAAAGAAAACTTTGCTTCCCAGTTATTGAGCCTTTTCTACCACTGATAGGTAGAAAACTGCACCCTCAGAGTCCATATTTTTACATCTATTTTCCACTGGAGTCAAGATTTCACCCAAAGCACTGAAGAATACTACTTAGCTTCCCATTATTTAACAGTAAGACATGGTTAGATTTCCAGTCTGGCATCCAGATGATATTAGCTTATTAAAAATATCACCTGGGAATTGAAGGAAAATCCATTTTATCTGACGTTGATGGATTAGGATTAAAATAAATGAATTAGCCACAGTACAGATAATTACTTTCATCACTGCCATTACCTGACATTGGATATTTCGTAGCAAATCTCATGTTGAATATTAGTTTTTAACTTCTCTTACCAAACAGATGGTCTTTCTCCAATGAAAGAATATGTGCTGGAGAGATAGAGGGTGATGGGGGAGGACGGAAAGTGGTTTTAAACCTGATAATGTGAATTGCAAAACTGCACAGCAATGGAAAATTCAGTTTAAATCTGAATAGTTTATTTCCTGGTGAAGTGCACTGACTTACATCATGCTGAAAAGCAGACGTCTTCTGCTCCCCAGCCAGAGCATCTGAAAGTGTGTCCTGCTCATGGATTTCCCATCAATATCTGGTTCACCACAGAAATGCTAGATTAGATGAACCTTTGATTTAATCCAGCAGGATTTTTTTTTTTATGTGTTTATTCACAATTCTTTTTCAGATGTCTGTTCAGCTGGGCAAAAATACAGCAGGAGGAAGAGAAGAGAATGGAAATGAATAGTCTTGGTTAAAAGAAAAGAGAGAGGTAGACATAGGAACTATTTAAACATAAAGGTAAAGATAAAAGGTAAAGGACCCCTGGACAGTTAAGTCCCCTCAAAGGACTATGGAGTTGTGGTGCTCATCTTGTTTCAGGCCGAGGGAGCCGGCGTTTGTCCACAGACAGCTTTCCAGGCCATGTGGCCAGCATGACTAAGCCACTTCTGGCACAACAGGACACCGTGATGGAAACCAGAGCACACTGAAACACCATTTACCTTCCCACTGCAGCAGTACCTATTTATCTACTTGCCCTGATATGCTTTTGAACTGCTAGGTTGGCAGGAGCTGGTACAAAGCAACGGGCGCTCACACCGGCATAGGGATTCAAACCGCCGACCTTCTGATCGGCAATAACAAGAAGCTCAGTGGTTTAAACCACAGCACCACCCATGTAAAGGCATCACCTTGGTGCTGTGTGGCAGCAGCTCTATATGGAGGCTGCATCAGACGCTCTTGCCAGAGGTCAGATAGGTAACTTGAAGGAAATCAGGGCAAAGGTAGGTGCCAAGTAAACAGGCCTCTTCCACAGCAAAAAAAATAAAATAAAATTCACTTGGACTTAGGAAGTCAGTGATGTTTTCTGGTTCCACTTGATTACTCCTACAGAGTAGGCATTTCCAGTCAATAAACTCAGAATGGTTTGTGTTGTGAATCCAGTTTACAGTGTAGGGCCTACTGCATAATCTGAATTCCCATGCCAAAAGGCTTATGGATCACTGTGAATTTATAGACTGAAATTGCCAACAGTGTATCCTTCCAGCCGGTCATCCCAGTAATGAAAGCTGGTATCAGAGAGTCAGTTTTACAGTGCCTGATCTGCAAACTACAGGCTTTTTGCTCCATGGGTGGTTGACGGGCTGTAACATTTTCAAGCTGATTATTACTATGTGAAAGGTAGCTGCTCGTGTAGGGATTCTTCACGAGACTGGGCCAATGCACGTGGCTAAACTGCGCAATGAGCCCCACAGAGAGCCACCAACATGCAGAAGAAGCATGGTTTTAAAAGCAGGTGACAAACTCAGTTTGCTTCCAGGTGACCTGCTTAATGAGCATTAATCCTGATTTATTTGCCCAATAAATAAATAAATAGGGAGGCTAGACAATGTCAGATGTCTATTTGCTATTCATTCTTATTTGCTGGTACAGTAGGTGGTTGTTACTGTTAAATCCCACCGCCCATCCCAAAGGATGCAATGACAATGGCAAAAAGTGTTTTTGTAGCACAAGAGCTCCAGAGTAACTCTAATTGCACAACCTGAATTTGCCAGTTTGTGTTGGTATCCCCCCCCCCAAAAAAATGGTGACCATCTGGAAGCACCTTTAACAAAGTGATCTAGAAATGTGTGAAAGGAATGAATTTTTCAAAATTGCTTCTGGTTCTTTTCTTTATAGTTTCCTTCTACCTTCAAATGGAAATATAGTCCGAGTTCCAAAGTGATATTTAGGCTCACACAAGTGTGATGATTCTGTGCCCAGTAGAGTTTTCAAGTCTTTACTTCTTTAAACAGCCGGCTCCCCTGAGATGTATCATAAAATGTTTTTGAAACTTACCTCAGTTTTTTATGTAGAGGTGGAGATGTTCTTTGGGAAGCAGAACTGCAACCTTTTCATGTGCTCACAGAATTATTTGTGTGGTTCTTTGGAAGCTAGTTATTCATTAGAACACTGGGCAATTTTTAAAAACAGAGTTTTGATGAAGTATCTCCTGGATGAAAGAAAATGATAGAAAATGAGACACATCCCATTTCAAGGCAAAATTGCTCTTCCTTTATTTAGGTTGATGTATAAATTAAAGAAGCATCTGGATTTTCTAAAAAAAGAGAGAAATAAATCAGATGTACCATTTGTTTGCATTGAGCTGGTTGGTTTTGCTGTATTTTTTTTTATCATTCAGTTCAAGAAATCTCCATTTAGTAATTTACAAAATAGGAAGCATATTTGTTATAGTCATCATTATGAATGTGGTACGAATGACATTGCTAAGCTACAAATAATGAATGAAAAGTGAGGATGCAGTTAGAAGAAACTGATTCTTCCAGGCTGTAGTCGGACCCCAACTCCCCTGAACTCTACTTGTTAGTTAGAAATGTATTTATTCACACAAATAGCCCAGTTCAATCCTAAAACGTGAGTTGAGTTCAATTATTAACAAATACTACTACAACAAAAGACCTCTGCTTATTCATGGCCCATGAAAAGTCCAGTGATCCCATGGTTCTGAAAGTTACCTGGCTTTTAGCGATTTTCCAACATGAATGAGTTTCACAGCTTTGAGCAAGCTACATTTATGGGTAGAACTTCATGTTATGACGAATGGATGCTTCTCTCTGAACATGGTTTGTGTGTTTGCCCCTTCCTGCCAGTTGCAGCCACTGACATTAAGTAGGGCAAGGAAATGGGTTGGGTTTGCTGCCTCTTATAAAGGAGCTGGGAAGGATTTGATACCAATATTCCTGTCTTTGCTGACAACCACAACTTTTTGTAATGCATAACTCAACTCTATGGATTGGAGTAAGTTGAAACTATTGTCAGCATCTGGGGGTCGAAAGGCCAGCTGGCTAGCCCCCAGCTGGATCGTCTCTTCAGCTGTGCCGCTGTGAAGATCCATCGACCTCTGGCTCCGACATAAATCAGTGACTCAAGCCTCCTAGACTTGAGCACACTATACTGTGCAACAGAAGAGGCTGAGGCTTGAGGATACACACTAAGAACTACGGATTTATTAAACATAAATCAGGACAAAGAAACATGTCATCTCTGCTTGCCGTCTTCTTGGAGAGAGAGTCAAAACAAAAGCAATACAGCAGAAGTTCCACTTACGCCTGCAAACTGTGCTGGAATGTAAACAGACATGTGACACATAACAATCGCATGTCTGGAACTAAAGATGGAATGGAAACTCCCAACAACTATGTCCCTTTGAAGTCCCTTCCAACTCCACAATTCTATGATTCTATGAAGACAGTAAATAATAGATCCAAATGGGTTAACATTTAATTAAGAATAAAATGGCCTCATGTTCTTTGTACAAGTTGCCCCACCTGCTTAGCTGTGGCCTACTTTCCATCTTCCTTCCACTTCCTTACATGATCTATCTGGTGGAAGCAGCGGGGGGAATCACCAAACACATTTAATAAGGATGAAGCTCTATGGATACATAAAAGGAGGCAGCCCTAACTCAGACCTTTTAAGCCCAAACACTGTTTAATTGAACTGCATGCTGATTATAATAAAAGCCAAACCCTCCCTGAGAGTCAAGTTCCAGTTGCTTTTCACTTAAAGGAAAGTCGGAAGCAATACTAGAAACAGGCACCCATTGCTTTTCACACAGCTTTGAAGGTTTTCAACAGTGATTTTAGTAAGTGTTTTTTTCTCCCTGCTCTCCCTGCCCTGCTCTGCCAAAACCCAGAGTCTGATCACAACAATGGTACGATCCCCCCCCCATTATGTTCTGCATACAATAAGACAGCCTTCCTTGGATCACAAAATCACACTCTATAACAAGAGACAGACTAATTTTTTGAAAGACTCAGGAGAAATAAGTTGAAAGTATTTGAAATGCCTAAGTGTTTTTGCTCCACGTTTCCTGCTGATAGCTGTAAGCCCCTTTCAGGCATTCAGATTCCCTCCCATGATTCCCTCACTCTAGCGCTGCCCTCCCCTGTCACCATCATCATTGCGCTGAATGAGTTGGAGGGATAACTTAACTACTCATGCAGATTCCCTGCGGGATTTAGAACCCTGGCAAAACAGGGTTCTAATTTTTTTCTTTCTTGTTTGTTTTTTAAATAGAGTTTAAATAGAGTTGTTTTTTATTAGAGGTCATAAAGAGAAATACAAAACTTAATCTCAAATATCTTTTTTATCCAACATTAACATTAATATAGGTAAGATAAAAAAGACAAGAAAGAAAGAAAGAAAGAAAGAAGAGATAGAGAGATAAGAAAAAAGAGACAGAAAAGAGTTTGCAAGAGGAAATAGAAAAGATACAGTTCACAGATTAAAGAACTTACAATTCTTCATCTATCCACTATATATAAACAATAATCACTTCATCCACTCCATTATAACACCTAGTGAAAAAAACTTTCTGTAAACAAACATTCTCTTCAATTCCCAAATCCAAATGTATTATTTCTTTTTCATGCCAAAAATCTATGAGTGATTTCCAATCTTCAGTAAATATCAACAATGACTTTTCTCTGATTCAACATGTTGAACTTGCCATCTCAGCTAACTCCATTAATTTTAACAACCATTCTTCCATGGTTGGTAATGATGGATCTTTCCATCTTTGAAAAATCAGGGTTCTAATTTGGAGAGGCCACACATGAAGAAAAGGCCCTTCTCCGGAGACTATTTCTGCAGCTGATTGTATGCTGATCTTCACTCTCCCTCACCATATGAAGGAGAACACCCAGACAGGGCTATATAATATGAAGAACAAACACATCTTCGATTAGAGCTAAGTGGAAGCTACTCAGTGTTTTGTAGCCTTCAGCAGTGCTGGAAAATGCCTCTCTTCAGCAGTCCTCCCCTCCAAACTCTCCTTGCAAGAATGCTCACTTAGGCTGAAATTCTAAACACCGCCAACAACCAATGGGGCAGCGTTCTTTGTTGTTGTTTAGTCGTTTAGTCGTGTCCGACTCTTCGTGACCCCATGGACCAGAGCACGCCAGGCACTTCTGTCTTCCACTGCCTCCCGCAGTTTGGTCAAACTCATGCTGGTAGCTTCAAGAACACTATCCAACCATCTCGTCCTCTGCTGTCCCCTTCTCCTTGTGCCCTCAATCTTTCCCAACATCAGGGTCTTTTCCAGGGAGTCTTCTCTTCTCATGAGGTGGCCAAAGTATTGGAGCCTCAGCTTCAGGATCTGTCCTTCCAGTGAGCACTCAGGGCTGATTTCCTTCAGAATGGATAGGTTTGATCTTCTTGTAGTCCATGGGACTCTCAAGAGTCTCCTCCAGCACCATAACTCAAAAGCATAAATTCTTCGGCGATCAGCCTTCTTTATGGTCCAGCTTTCACTTCCATACATCACTACTGGGAAAACCATAGCTTTTACTATATGGACCTTTGCTGGCAAGGTGATGTCTCTATTCTAGTTGTTGTGAATAACAACCCCACTCATCCCTGAACATAGGCTGAGCTGATGGAAGTTGCATAACATGCACTTAGCTAAGGGAGCTAACTTAATAGGACTTCTGAGTAGACCTGCATTACACATTTAAATTAAAAGAAACTGAGCCTTTAATGTCATTGGCCCAGTATTGTAGAACACTCTACTAATAGAGATTCAGTACGTGCTTTCTATTTCAACTTTTAAATGCTTACTGAAAACTTCTTTATCACATTGTTGCTGCTGTTAAATTTCTATACTGACCATCATCTGAGAATCACAGGGCTGTTTACAATATAAAAACACAAACATACATAGCATAGTAGGAAACAGAAACAATAAACACACAGTTTTAAATGTCATGGATTGTTCAGTTAGCCAGCGGTCTGGAAGAAGAGGAATGTTTTTGCCAGGCACCCAAATGTATGTGATGAAAGCCCCAGTCGAGCTTCCCTGGGGACAGCATTTCACAAGCAGGGAGCCACTGCAGAAAAGGCCTCTTCTTGTGTTGCCACCCATTAGGCGTACACAGGCAATTAAGACTATATCCTTCCATAATAGTTAGCTAATTTCTGATTTTAACTTTTCAATGCATTTTCAATTGTATGGTTTTAATATACAATTGTTGTGAAGTGCTCAGGTTTTCCTTATGAATAAAGGTAAAGGGACCCCTGACCATTAGGTCCAGTCGTGGCCGACTCTGGGGTTGCAGCGCTCATCTCGCTTTATTGGCCAAGGGAGCCAGCGTACAGCTTCTGGGTCATGTGGCCAGCATGACTAAGCCGCTTCTGGTGAACCAGAGCAGCACACGGAAATGCCGTTTACCTTCCCGCTGGAGTGGTACCTATTTATCTACTTGCACTTTGACGTGCTTTCGAACTGCTAGGTTGGCAGGAGCAGGGACCGAGCAACGGGAGCTCACCCCATCGCGGGGATTCAAACCGCTGACCTTCTGATCGGCAAGTCCTAGGCTCTGTGGTTTAACCCACAGCGCCACCTGCGTCCCTATTTTCTTATATATAGTGGTATATAAATATTTCTATAAATAAATTTCCCTCACGCACCAACATGTTCTTATTTGCCTTCAGTGCACTCGTTGCATAACAAAATCTAATTTGGTATATTGTATTGTGAGGGCATCCTATTTACCATGATGATCCTTGACTCATTCAGGAAGGAGAAAGTCGCTGGCAGTGGTGAGATGTTCTAGCCTACCAAAGTCTCTAGTTTCTATTTTAAAAATATCTGTAGATGGCTGCACACTTGGTTCATCTTCCTGCTGCCACCAGCATTGCCCATTAGAAAGCATCTTATAAGTATTTTGGCAAACTATGCAATAGTGCGTTCAAATCACTGCCAGCACATATTAACAGAGACTGAACAGTCTTGTGATTTCCTATGGAAGTATTCTGGACTTGCTTTCCACAGGGGGTGGGGTACAAAAAAGCCATGTAAATGGATTTTCACAGTGGAGCAAATTAAACAAGGAGCACTGAAAAGCATCCTGCTGTAAGGCTAGCAACAAATAAAAGGCTTGTGTGTTTACTTCTGGACCCCACATTTCTCTTAGAAAGTGTACCCCAGTGGGTTACTATGGCTGAAAGGCAGCAGTAACCTTTTCAGGAAGCTTTATGTGCCTATTTAGTCTGCCGTTCAATAAAAATACCCATTAGTAGCTTGCATTTGCCACTTCACATGGTGTCTGTGCTCTTTATGAGACACAGAAGAGCCTCTGAAAGAAGACTATGAAACTTCACACCATGTGAAACATTCGGGCTCTGCATGATTAATATTCTCATGGAATTCTTTTGTGATGGGAAAATTAATGGTTCCATCCAACACATCATTATAAGTTATTTGGGGAAAGGTTTGTAAAATTCTTAAAAGTTGCAAACAATTTTTTAAAATAAATAAATAAATATATTGATTGCTGAATCTGAAAAGAAGTGTCTGGTTCAGGTATACATCAGTCATATCAGCTCTACAGTCTACAGTTTCCCTCCCCTTGACCGCAACAACAAACTTTGCTTCTGATAAAATGCAGCAAACATCTGAAAATTCTCCAGTGGTGAGGTCAGAAGCCAATGAAAATGGAATACTTTCCTATTCATCATAGTTTAGGCGCATCATCGAGTGAACATTGCAAGTTGTGTGCTTCCCTCACCTACAGCGAAGGTTAAAAAACGTTCCCCCTCAATTTTTCTACCAGGAGTTCAGAGTTCCAAATTGCCAGAACATATTTTCTGAAGCCATATCTATTAAATGGACTAGAAACCCTTCCTTGTTTTGGTTTGACATAGAAAATAATAATACAGTCGTACCTTAGAAGTCGAACATAATCTGTTCTGGAAGTCCGTTCTACTTCCAAAACGTTCAAAAACCAAAGCGTGGCTTCTGATTGGCTGTGGAAGCCCCGTCGGACGTTTGGGTTCCAAAGAACGTTCGCAAACCGAAACACACACTTCCGGGTTTGCGGTGTTTGGTAGCTAAAATGTCCGAATACCAAGGGGTTCGTGATCCAAGGTAGGATGGTAATCTGAACCATCTATTAAGCACAAGAACCAGAGATCCATTTTTCTCAGGCTTTTCAGCAGACAAAGTTCAAAGTGAGTCAACAATCCTTTTCTTGTTCAGATCAGCTTTGTTGGAACAAATGGGGTTCTCCATTTTTAGATTAAATGCTCTGGAACCACTGTACGCCATGGAACTCACACAGAACTTTGCCTTTGAAATATGTGAGTTTTACCTGAATACTCATGACCTTGAAAAAAGAAGAAGCTTTTTTCAAGAACCATTTTAAAGCACAAACTGCTGAAGTTTCAATCCATTTTTAATTCTCCTTAAAAGTGATAATTTAGCATGGGACCAGGGTCAGCACACAATTTTATATTGTGTTACGAAGATGCCACAACCTTCTCAATTATATAGCCCCAGTGCAAAACAGTCTATTTAATGATTCCCGTGAGAAAAATTCCTCATTTGCTTAATTTTTCTCCCTGGAATCCTGCCTATTGCTTCTGTCTTACTCCCTGCTCCTTTTTATATCTTCTAGATAAAACTTGAATGGAATAGATAAAACTCTCTATTTTCCCCCCGATTACCACTGCCGCTTAAAAAGGCCGGGGGGGGGGGGCGGTTATGGCTGCTCTCCCTCCCTTTTTCTTTGCAGTCTCTTTTATTCTTGTGCCTTAAAATAACTGTGCTGGAGACTTTTCAAAGGTCTGTAAGCATTATGCAGAACAGAAAATTCTGTTTTCATTGGAGAGATGTTGGAGGGAATGCTTGAGTGGATGGTGAAGGCAAGAACAGACTAAATTATTAGCCTAAACTAACTAACGACATGTGAGAGCCATGAAGCACAAAGCATGGCTGTATCTCCTAAATGTTTTATTAAGGCAACAGTTAACTGTTGCTAAACTTTTAAAAAAAATCCCCTTGATTATTTCTCAATAATAACCTCATTGTTAGTTGGATAACTCATTATTCCAACTATTGTGGTTCACCTTAACTCCTGCATGTAAGGTACAGTGGTACCTCGGTTTATGAACTTAATCCATTCCGGAAGTCCATTTTTAAACTGAGGCGCGCTTTCCCTAATGAGGCCTCCCACCGCCGGTGCCCTTCCAATGTTCAGCTTCTGTTTGTAGACCAAGGTAAAGTTCACTACCAGGAACACTACTTCCAGTTTTGTGGAGTTTGTTTACCAAATAGTTCTTAAACAGGGTTGTTCTTAAACTGAGGTACCACTGTATCTGGAAAGGCATTCTGTGTTTATTAGGCCTGAGCTATGCGAAGGCACCCTCTGACCACTTCAGAGTTACCAGAGGAATGAGGTTGATTTGAATGTGTGTTTCAACATCTAGGCTAGTTTGGGTGGGATGTCTACGCAACAAGAAACGTTTATTTTGCCATGGTTGAGGGATATGGCTTTGAGGTCCTCTTTGGAGTTGTTGGTGCATAGCACAGTAGCTGCTGGGATGGACAACAATATTTTCTCAGAATCCTCCCCAATATTGATGGCAGTGAAGCTCTAGAAAATGATTTTTCCAATGAAGTAGTGTTTTTACGTGATAGTCAGTTTTTATGTGTAGGACATTTGTTTATTATTTACTATGTTTATGCCTTGCTTTTCTCCAAAAAACCCCTCCAAGCTGCGTACATGGCTCTCCTCCTCATTTCTTCCCTCAACAACTCTGTAAGATCCACGTGAGACAACCACTGTGGTTATCATTCTGAAATTTGGGATAATTCGTGCCCTCAGAAACATTGGCTTTACCTTCAAATTGCATCCAATTCTGGTATAAAATGAAAGAGTTGGAGGCTTTCTGATTTCTTTTTTGAATCAAGTGATAAAAGGTGTCCTGCAATCCCATTCCCATATATCTGCCTACAATTTGTCAGGCCTAGAGGAACTCCTGGTGCTGATAAATTCCATCCACTTTGGTCGAAAGGAAGAAAAGTTATAGTCTTTTTCAGATTCCCCATCATAGTCAATGGGGGAACACAGAGCTTTGTATTTGACAGATCAGCTTGGAACCCAGAGAGCAGATAGAAGCAGACAGGACACAGAGTGATTCAGAAATAGACCAGAAAGTTTTAAAAATGCACAGATACAGACACAAGGTGAGTTTTGGGGCTCATGCTTCCTCATGTGGAAGACTTCTGTTTTTCTAAAAACCCAACAAGTTCAATACCTCTTTGGGTTCACAGGAATAGTTTTGCAGTTCCAGAATGTTTGTTTTCCTTTCCTCGACATTAGTCACAGTTAAATATTGCATTAAATAATTACATGGTTTGGGCAAAAAAGAATTTGACATAATCACCAGCAAATATATTAATATTCTAATTTTGCAGCTTGTTTAGGGTATACATGATGTTACATTTGTAAATTAATTATGCAGTGGTTCATCTTTTGTGTGTTAAGCACCTTTACAAATAATGAGCATAGGGGGGAAAACAAGGGAAAAAGCCAACATTATCTGAAAAATTCATTTCACCACACTGTTCTTTGATGTGCTGCGCATTCATTAACTCTTCATTATATTTTCATGATTATATTCTCTGTGTTGCCAAAGCAAAGCCAGTTTCCTTCAGGCAAACGTTTGCAATCTAAGAACGTCAATTTCTATAAACATAATCAATCTTATGCATGAAATTTTAATAGCGGGGGGGAGGGGGGAGTCTGAAGCGACATAAATTTCAGGCTCCTTAGTCGTCACTAACCATCACCATGCTAATTTGCAACACAGAATAATTACAGCCTGCTGATGGGCAGCATGGTCACATAGATTTCATGTTACATTAGATTACCATGAAATATAGCTTATTTTACAATAATATTTGCAGGTTGAACTTGGCTTTTTATAGTTGTGATGATGTCATGCAGCACATTCAAGGAAGAAGAGCCATAGGTATGAGTAAAAACTATTCACCTTCCTCTAAGCAGAAAAACTCTAAGCAGAAAACCTCTCAAGAGAGTCAACACCTTAACTTAATAACTATTCACCTTGAGACATGTGGCTGCCTTTGAAAACAGCCTGGAAACTTAGGCTGATCCTAAGACACATTTATCTAGTCATAAGTTCTAACACAGTGAATCTCGCTTCTGAGTAGACATCTACAATGCATTTTTTTTGGGGGGGGGGAGGTGGGGCAATAGTGCCACTCCCAACTTAATCATGGCATTTATGCCACACCCTGGGTTCCCCTAAAAACCAAGACTTAGTGGTATTACCCTGTGGAGGAGTATGCAGTGACAGATAGGACGTAAAGGGTGAATCCTGTGTGGAAAATAGCTGCACTTTATTTAGACAGCTGCTCCCCACTTTGCTCCAATTTTTACAAAGGTCCTCAGTCTCTAGTTGCTCATTTCAGGGAGCTGAGTGGGATTTTGCGGAGAGCCCCAATTTGGCCTAGGAACTCTTCTTTTTGCCTAATCCACACTGCTTGGAGTTACCTTGTTCTGCTGTGGTGTATTTTCTGATTGGCTAGTCTGGGCAGGAAAGTGTTTAACAAGATGGCATGGGGCTTTTAACTGTGGCATTATTGGATTTGGGGGCGCTGTTGGTCACCCATTGCTGGCTTGGTTTTGTGACTCTGTGGTGTTATTAAGCTTCGCCTGTGCATCGGGGTGAATACTGAACCAGTGGGACCACGGTGTGCCGGTCAACTTTCATTCCCAAGGCTCTCACTGCAAGGAGGAAAGATTCCTTCCAATCCTTTGTGGCAGGCGAGTGCACCACCTTGCCCCAGCGACTGAGGGGGCCAGGCCTGTGCGATGTCAGCACATCACGTGGCATGTGCAGAGCATATTCAGCACGCCCTACTGCATGTTCGCACCATGCTTGCACACTGTGGGGCTTGCTGATGTCATTCACACATGCCACAGGACATACTGATGCGTTGTTTGAACACCCCAAAATGTGTGTGTGTCACAAGCATGCCCCATAGCACGGCCACCAGGGAATTTTGAGGGGGCCCGGACCCTTCTTTGATTTTTTTGGGAGGGTGGTGCCTGGCCGCCCCTCTAGTTGTTGCACCTGGTGACAGGACTTGCAGGAGGATTCTGTAGGCATGCCCAGAAGTTGGGAAGTGCGTTTATCCTTTCCCGGACTATGTTTTGTTTCGGTTAATCTAGTTAATTCCATTGCAGATCCTCCAATACATTATATTAAATAAAATATAACCTTTCCCTGATTTTGTTGCCTTGAGTCTTCTTTGAGGTATGACGGCAAAGAAACATGTCGCTTTACAGCACAAAGTTGCATCACTTTGGCTAAAGGAAACAAACTTTGATGCCTCTAATAGAAGCACTATGTCCTCTTTGGACCAGAGTCTTTTTGTTGCTCTCTGCTGGGTATGAAATTTTCTCCCTCTTCAGATGTGGCTGTTCCTATTGTTGGTGGCTTTCTGTTGGTAGTTGAAGACTAATCTTTTCCTTAAGGTCTTTAAGAGTTAAAGATTATCTAGAGGCCAACAGCTGAATCCTGTCTCTACTGTACTGATACTGGTTATGACTTCATTTTTTTAAAAAAACAAAACAAAAACCCTTGACATTCTAAATGTTTTGTTGTTCACTTAGTGAGGTTAATTTTTATTTGATCACCTTATAAAACGTGTTCTCCCTAGCAGAGAGCGCGTGTTGCTGTGGGGGATACAAGCCACCTCATTGTTGCTGGGTAGATTTGTGGAGGGACCCACAAATCGGGTCGCTGGGGAGAATGCTTGTTGCCAATTTTGGTTAATCGGGTCGCTGGGGAGAACTGCTTGTTGCCAATTTTGAAGGAGGGGTCAGAGGTTTTAAATACTGGTCGCCCAACTTTGAGCGTTCTCTTGGCTGCTTGCACCAGATCACCCGCCCACCCTCCCTGTATTGGGGGGGTTGTTCGCTTGACCTTGCTATGCCTATCATGGGGTCGTCTGCTTTGAGGCAGGGGCCTGGTAGGAATTTGTCCATTTGGCTGATTGGCTGGTGCCATTTGGTTTTGCCTACTGCGTAGCAAATAGTCACAACTTGTAAGGTTGGCGGTTAGGCATTGGTTCAAATTGGTTGGTGGAGGGGTAAGTGCCTACCCCTCCAATGGTGCTGCGGAAAGGGAATTCCGTTAAAGGAATCCAGGGGCTTGCCATTCTTTTCGTCCTTGTCCCTGGCATCAGACTTGGGCCGTGCAAGCCACCAGGAGCATGAGGGTGAGAAGTGAGGGAATGAGGCCCAGCTTCATTTTCTCCCCAAAATTTGTTTCCCGCACTGGCTTTCGCTGGAATCCGGAAGTCCAGTTCTGTCCCCTGGGCAAGGACAGATAGTCAGAACCAATGCCTAAGCAACCACTCACTTGGATGGATTTAAATAAAGTTGTGGCCAAAATCATGCCAAAAACCCAAACCAAAATTGATGTGTGATGTGTGAGTTATTGGGGGGTGGCTTGGGGACCTCAATGTCAGAGGCTTAGTGCTGTCCAGCTGGCCATAGATAAGACTCCGGGCTCCCAGCCAGTTCCAAACAATTGATTTATTTGACAAAGTTCAAACGTACATCTCTAGCATTTCCATTAACCTCCTTCCCCTTGTGCGCAGTTGCTTCCTCTAATGTTACTTCCTCCTCTTCCGCACCCAGCATGCAAGTCTGCGAAAACTCCTCCTCTTACTTCCTCTGTGTACAGCATGACTTGTCCCAGGCTCATCCTCCTCCCCCTCTACGTCAGACTGACTGTCAGACGACAAGCTGCTGATAATCACTTTAGGCTCTCTATAACTGCTGGTTTCTGTCCTTTCATCTTTTCCCATTTGCCTCTCCCTGACACTCGACACGCAAAATCCCTCTGGATGTAAATATGTGAAGGACAGTTTAAAAATATAGCAGTACTAGTAACAGCAGCAGCAGCAACAGAAACATTTTATTCATTATTATTATGACAATTATTATTAACCTGGAAATTCAGCTAAAATATACAAAGCTGAGGGCGGCAGCAGCCTGCAAGCCAATTCTCAGATGGATGGCTCTTTCTACCTTTTGCATGCATCTGAATTAAGCACAAACATTGGTGGTTCTGATGTTTGCAGGGATTCTACCAACAGTTGCAGCATTCAGCCACACATCTGAAGCCCCAAACTGACCACAAGCAGCTTAACACCTGTATCTAATGCTACTGCAATATTGAAGGATGTGGGTGAACATTAAATTGTAGTTAAGAAAATTGCAAACCATGCCTGACAGTGTTTCTGAGGTGATATTTATTTCGACGGCACGTGGAAATGTCTCCCCTTGAAGTATGCTGACAGAATTATGTTTTGTGTGCAGCAATTAATAAGCATTAGCAATTCCCAACACTGTTTTATCTAATTATAAGGATTTTGAAGATAATAGAACAAAATGTAGATTTTTGAAATCCATACTGTTCATCTCATTAGTGCTTAATCTGTTCTCAATCCTCTGATTTAATTGCAAATGTTTGGTTCAGTGAAACTAATATATTTCTTGGCATTGCTGTTCAGTTAAAATCAACACAACTCTGTGAAAGGTATAGATTACCAATAAAGGTTTATCCTTTTATAATTACTCTTAAGCTCAACACGGCCCAACAAGAGGCACTGTTATGCCGACTAAATGAGAAGACAAAGGATTTTTAAAAGCTGCATATCATGATAAACCAATTCCACTGGCCTGCCACCTGAATCACTCTACTGTACTTCAGTGATTTAAATTGTCTGGTGAGCAAGAATTCTGAAGCCTAGAACTGCAGAAGTGTCCAAAACCAGACATCTCATTAAAAATGTCTTATTATAAAGACATTTATATATGTATATAGTATTACAGTTCAAAATTCATATTTTTTCCATGGCTGCTTATGGCATTAGTAAACCTTGTTAAGAGCCTTGGACATACACTCTTCTTTGCAATTTGCACATCGTTAGTCTGAACAAGCAAAATCATTGGATTAACTCAACCATCCAAATAATCTATTATAAAAGCTGATATAATTGGTTTGGCAACACTGGAAAAGAGAAATTGCTCTCACGTGGTAAAATTGATTACCTTAGAATCTTTCCAAAACACTTTAATTATTTTACTAGATAACTCTGTTGTAACATGAACCAATGGACATGGGCGTGATCTGTTGTCTAATTGAAAAGTAGCACAAGTGATACAGCTGCACAGGTTACTAAAATAAATTAATAAATGGTCCACTGAACATTTCTGTTGTTTTACTGCACACTTTTGAGTGACTTCTCCTTCTTCCTGCTCCTATTTTCTTTCTTCATCCTTGACCTCACTGTCCTTTGCCTAATTAAACTCACAATGTTGTTTAATTCAATCAGCTATGGCAGTGATGGCCAAACTTGGCCCTCCAGCTGTTTTGGGACTAGCTAACAGGACCAAGTCTAGACAGCCTCTTAAAAAGTAGAGACATCACCTTCCCAACAAAGGTCTGTATAGTTAAAGCTATGGTTTTCCCAGTAGTGATGTATGGAAGTGAGAGCTGGACCATAAAGAAGGCTGATCGCTGAAGAATTGATGCTTTTGAATTATGGTGCTGGAGGAGACTCTTGAGAATCCCATGGACTGAAAGAAGATCAAACCTATCCATTCTTAAGGAAATCAGCCCTGAGTGCTCACTGGAAGGACAGATCCTTCCTCATGAGAAGAGAAGACTCCCTGGAAAAGACCCTGATGTTGGGAAAGATGGAGGGCACAAGGAGAAGGGGACAACAGAGGATGAGATGGTTGGATAGTGTTCTCGAAGCTACCCGCATGAGTTTGACCAAACTGCGGGAGGCAGTGTAAAACAGAAGTGCCTAGCGTGCTCTGGTCCATGGGGTCACAAAGAGTCAGACACGACTAAACGACTAAACAACAACAACAGGACCAGTGGTCAGGGATGATGGGAATGGTAGTCCCAAAACTGCTGGAGGGCCAAGTTTGGCCATCACTGAGCTATGGCAACCTGTTCAGTTATGACTGCAATGATTTTGTTGGTCAACATCCATAATCTTGGAATTAGCATCGTGACATCAGCAAGGCATATCACCTGGCTTACAACAGCCAATAGCATTAAAAGCAGTCCAGGCCAATGGGGTCAAGTGAAGTTCTCCCTGGTGGTAAGAAGAACATTGCCAAAATAGGCAGGAAGATGTTCATAGCAAGGACCAAAAGACAAAAATACCCCCCAAAATGGGAGGTATTTTTCAAAACATTCTAAAATGAACATGGTACACGATAAGCAGTTTCAGCACACACTATAGCCCAAACAGGCGTACATTGCATTTCATAATGTACATGAAATCAGGCTGCAAATGCTGTCTCATGGGGTAAGGGAAGTTAGGGTGGAACTGAGGGTGGAGGAAAACACTTGCACTCCTTTGTCAGTTTCTAGATTTATTTATTTTTAAAATAGATTTCATCTCCTATTGTAGAGGAAGAGATGCAAACCAATTTCTGAGCTAGTCTAAATCACTTCCTGGTTGGGTGGTATGTCAGAAGATGGGGATGACTCTGGATCCTTCAGATCAAAGCTGTTTGCTGGTGCTTTATCCAAACATATTTTGAGCCCCCTTTAAAAAATCCTATTTTTTCACCCTTACATATCAGTTGGGTCAAGGTGTTTTTGGGGGGATCCAAAACTGGCTCTCCCTCTCTGACACTGAAGCTCTCTCTCTGACATCAGAGAGGAAACCAATTACCCTATGGCCCCTGGGATACCCCTCCAAGGGGTCATAGGATTGCACCCCAAGGTGCTAAATATTTTGGGGGCAGGGAGTTTCTAGAATTTCATTTCATTTCAACGCAAGGTAAGTATTTCATAGAGCAGCTTTGTAACTTCCCGAATTACACCTTCATGCTATTTAATAGTCTCGCTAAAGAAAAGGGCGTCAGCTTAGTCAACGGTGAAATGCATTCCAAGCTAACAAATTCTAATCATGTTTTCACAGCACAGAAGGAAGTGAGAACTAACACCACAAATAAAAGGAACCTTTTAGCTAGAAAAAAGGAGGGGAAATATGAATTCCAGTATTTTGGAGTCAACAATATTACTGAACATGTTAACACTCTGAGATAGCAGCCTGGTAGTAATGTGAAAACAAATCACAGGATGATTTCCCAAAGTATGTTTTCTAATATGTATTTGCTAAAATATCGTCTCAAGGCTAGAAAAAGCTCGTGCAGTATAGTAAGCTGGTCACTGGGAAAGAGACCTCTACATATACACCCTCCCCATTTTCAGGCTGACTTTTGATTAGGCCAAGACATTACTGAGTCAAGCTAGAAGAAAATGAGCCAATCTCATTCCTTCATCCCATGATTGCAGAAACCAGAGCAATTGAAAGCAGCTTCATTGTCTCTGTGGTGCCTTCCACAGGTTGGGCTGTAACTCTCATCATCCCTGACCATTGACCCTACTAGCAGGAGCAGATGGGGGCTGTAGGCCAACTTAAGTTGCCCAGCCCATGTTTAAATGGACCACACTTTGAGGTTATTTTAGTCACAGAATTATTCTATAGTTGATAGTCCTTTCCCCCCTCAACTACAAGACCCGCCAGTGTGGTGCAGTGATGAATTAAAGGTAAAGGTAAAGGGACCCCTGAACATTAGGTCCAGTCACGGACGACTCTGGGGTTGCGGCGCTCATCTCGCTTTATTGGCTGAGGGAGCCGGTGTACAGCTTCCAGGTCATGTGGCCAGCATGACTAAGCCGCTTCTGACGAACCAGAGCAGCGCACGGAAACGCCATTTACCTTCCCGCCAAAGCGGTACCTATTGATCTACTTGCACTCTGACGTGCTTTCGAACTGCTAGGTTGGCAGGAGCAGGGACCGAGCAACGGGAACTCACCCCGTTGTGGGGATTCGAACCGCCGACCTGATCGGCAAGTCCTAGGCTCTGTGGTTTAACCCACAGCGCCACCCGTGTCCCTTAGTGATGAATTAGGAAGACCATAATTTCATTAAGATCTGTTGGATGCTAACTAAGGATTGTTGAGAACTACTCCTGTCATTGCCCTTGTATCTGCTACAATAAAACTTTCAGACTTGTAGACAATTTTAACAATACCGGAATTCTCCCCTGGGTGCCTTCTCTATAACTGGATCTTTGACTGATTAAACAATTGGTGGTCTTTTAAATCTGTTTGTGGGAGGGGGGTTGTTATGTACTGTATTTTTCGCCCTATAGGATGCACTTTTTCCCCTCCAAAAATGAAGGGGAAATGTGTGTGCGTCCTATGGGGCGAATGCAGGCTCCTTGGCTTCAGCGATAGCAACGCAAAGCCTCCGAAGCCTGCGCTCTGGAGGCTTCACATTGCTTTCGCTGAAGCCAGGAGAGTCTGCTCTTTGAGGCTGGCGGTGGGGGAGCACAGTGCATCCCCCATCGCCAGCCCCAGAGGATGGGGGGCAGCGGGAAGGTGAGTGACGCCTTCGTGCTGCTCCACGACCCCACTTTGAGCTGCGCGCTCTTTAAAGGCTGTGCGGCTCTTGGGGGCTTTTCCCGAAGGAGGGAGAAGGGACTGACTGGCTGAGTCAGTCCCTTCTCCCTCCTGTGGGCTTTTGCGGGAAATGGGGGAATTCCTCCACCTCCTGCAAAAGCATGGAGAAGGTCTTGGAGTAGCGCACAGGCTGAGTGCAGCCTGTCCGCTGCTCTCAGAGCTGCGGGAGGGGGGGGGGAATCATATTTTTTCCCTTGATTTCCCCCCCTGAAAACTAGGTGCGTCCTATGGGCCGGTGCACCTTATACAGCGAAAAATACGGTACTTTGTTTGTTTGTTTTTTGTTATATACAGGCAGTATTCTATCTCTAGAATGACCTAGCCACTGTGATCCACGTGATGGTCACCTCCAGATTGGATTATTGTAACTCACTCTACGTGGGGCTGCCCTTGAGACTGACCCAGAAACTCCAGTGGGTGCAGAATGCCGTGGTGAGACTCCTTACGGGGTCCTCGCTGCGGGATCACATTCACCCAGTGCTATACCAGCTGCACTGGCTCCTGGTGGAGTACAGGATCAGGTTTAAGGTGCTGGTTTTAACCTTTAAAGCCCTATACAAGGACCCTTGTACCTACAGGACCACCTCTCCTGGTATGTCCCACGGAGGACCTTACAGTCTTCAAACAAAAACATCTTGGACGTCCCGGGCCACAGGGAGGTTAGGCTGGCCTCAACCAGAGCCAGGGCTTTTTCAGCTGTGGCTCCAATCTAGTGGAACACTCTATCACAAGAGACTAGGGCCCTGCAGGACGTGACATCTTTCCGCAGGGCCTGCAAGACAGAGCTGTTCCACCAGGCCTTTGTCCAAGGCACAGCCTGACCCACTCCTTTGGTAATTCTTCACAGAACTCTACCCCAATGGTTGCCATTAATTTGATTTGAACTGATTTTAGAATGAATTGATTTTAGAATGTTGTATTATTTTACTGTTGTTAGCCGCTCTGAGCCCGGCTTTGGCTGGGGAGGGTGGGATATAAATAAATTATTATTATTATTAATCTATTGATATGGGGGGGGGGAGAAACTACATGGAAATTCCTCAGCATTTAATGTGAAATTCTCCCAATAAGCACATTTTTTTATATGTGGTTTTGACTAATGTACATATTTTTGCAAGCAAATCTTCCTAATATAATGCACTTTTGTTTATTAAGCTCACCAGCGTCATCAGCTGTCTTGTAACAAAACTCTGTACAGGCAGCACCTCCCCTTTATGTATGTTTAATATGTGTGTGATCATGTATATGTGTGTTGTGCCAAACCCAGAAGTGACACGGAAACGTCATGAAGATGTCACTGAAACGTCTCTGAAAGGGTAGAACAAGAGGGGTAGAATGGAGCACTGCCTGTATTAAATACATGTGGATCTATTCATAAAATGCAAAACTGTACTGCTATTATTTAATGAATTAAGGGCATACGAATCATTAGGTGTGGTTTTTCTAAAGAAAAATTCTGCTGACTTGACTATAAAATAGAAACTTAGTGAGAATTTTAACACAGAGACCTTTTAAAAAATGTATTATGCTGTCTGTCAACATGGTGCAATATTTCGGGGGGGGGGGATGTTTGCTTAGCAAATTTACCTTTTAAAGAATTTGAAAAAGTAACCCATCTGTGTATCATGCCAATCTGATTCCCTTTCAGTGTGCAATATTCCTTGAGCTTAAAACTAATTCTGACAATCCTTTGTTCTTGCAGAGTTCATTTTTCATTCTCTTAGTCTTTGTTGCAGGGGTTTTTCTTGGTGAGTTGTTTTTTTGTAATGAAAACTTGAAAATAGGTGATCATATTGGGGGTTTCACTGCAGGCAACACAACACTTCTATGTATTCCCCCCCCCCCCGCATGCCAACAGAGGGTCAGGAACAGTAGGCAAGATGTTTCCCACTGTGACCACACAGAACCAAACAGCAAAGATAATGTAAGTTTCACAAAGGGAATAGTAACTGTTTTTGTTTTTTTACTGGGCGAGAGCTGTAAGCCCAGTTTCAATTGGAAAACAAAAAGGCTATAGGCAGCACAGCTGGTTGGATGAACACAGTACTGGCTCCCAGGCCACATCGTACATTTAAAACACTATTATACCCCTTTAACAGCCTTCCTCCAATGAAACCTTGCAACAGTAGTTTGCTGTTTGATGCTGAGAATTGTTAAGAGACCCTTGTTCCCCTCGCAGAGCTACAATTTCCAGAGCAGTTTAAAAGCCAGGAAACTCTGAGAATTCTACCTCTGTGAAGGGAATATGGGTCTCCTAATGACTCTTAGCACCCTCAACAAACTACAGTTTCCAGAATTCTTTGGAGAACCCATTGCTGTGAAATAAGTATAATAGAAAATGCAGTGCTTTTCTACTAGAACAAATGGTGTCGGTACTCACCACGCAGTTGTTATAGTAAGTGCTACACTTTTAACCACTGGGGGGAAAGGTGCTGGTACTACATACCTGTGAGTACCCCCTGAAAAAAAGCCCTAAATGGCCTTGGCCCTGTATACCTGAAGGAATGTCTTCAGCCCCACTGTTCAGCCCGGACACTGAAGTCCAGCTCTGAGGGCCTTCTGGCAGTTCCCTCCCTGTGAGAAATGAGGTTACAGGGAACCAGGCAGAGGGCCTTCTCGGTAGTGGTGCCTGCCCTGTGGAACGCCCTCCCATCAGATGTCAAGGAAATGAACAACTATATGACATTTAGAAGACATCTGAAGGCAGCCCTGTTTAGGGAGGTTTTTAATGTTTGATGCTTTATTGTGCTTTTAATATTCTGTTGGGAGCTGCCCAGAGTGGCTGGGGAGACCCAGTCAAATGGGCAGGGTATAAATAATAAATTATTATAATATTATTATTTAGACTGTCAGGGCCATGTTGGGACAAATATTTCACTCCCCCAGTTGCTATTGCAACTGACACTTCCAGAGCAATGAGGCGAATGTTTCTGTGCTCCTTCTACTTTTTAACCTATCACTCCCTAGCATGAGGAAATGGCAATAACTTTCTAGAAGCAGAAAGGAAGGAGGAGACATGTAGGCACAGTTATTCCCTCCTTCTATAGCTGCTAATAATGGCTATGGTGAAGATTAAACAGACATCACTTGCCCACTTTTACTGCTGCTTTGTTTTTATGGGCTACTGCTGGTAACTCTGTGCAGAATTCATTGCTTTACTATCTGCTGGACCATAGATGTTGACTGGTTACGCTGAAGTTCAAGTACCACCCACAGTACCTATTACTATTTTTATTATTTACATAGTGCTCTCCCTGAAGTTGTGTGGAACCTTTGGCAGTTCAAATGTTGCTTCACTACAACTCCCATCAGCCTTAGCAAGGCATGGCCAATGGCCAGGGATGATGGGATTTGCAGCTGAGCAACATCTGAAGGGCCAAAATTTCCCCACACCTGCTGTAAAGCAGCTCTGTAAAATGGAGCATGTTACAGATGGGAGGGGGAAAGTGGGATAAGGTTGGGAGATAGTGGCTTGCTAATTGGCCACTCTGTCGGTCACTCTATGGGAAGTGGTCTGTGATGGTCCATGGTGGAGCGCAGAAGGTACCAGATTCAATTGCAGGCATCTTCACTTTAATAGGCATCAGCAGTAGGTGAAGGGAGAGACCTCTCCTTGAGGCACTGCCAGTCAAAGTAGATGTGACTGGATAAGACAGACACACAGTCTGACCTGATACAAGGTGGATATCTGTGTTCCTAAACTTTATTATGCGGAGACCTCGTATACCACACATCAAAGATGTGAGAGGTGGCAGAAAACAAATGTAGATATTTGTCATTTGCTCTTTATGAGAGTGACTGTGCAAAATTGTTTTCCTGGCATTTGTATTCGTGTGGCGGACATTTCTCTTGTCATTTCTTAGTGCCATAGATAATAGAGTACATTCTGCTGATCATTTACTCAGCAAAACCACCTGCCATAACAACATGATAGAGAAGAAAGGGTCTGTCTGCCAAAATATGGGGGAAGAAGTCCTCAGAGTCAGTTCCAGAGAATGATGTAGCTACACACTATTTATGAGAGGATGAGAGTTGTTGGATATATTCCCCTCAAGTGTATTGCATTATTTTTTTACTTCAAATATCAGCATAATTAGAACACATGTTCAGTGCTGCTCATCAAGTGACTACATCAAGTAATGAAGGCATGCTATACAGAGCAGTATAGAGTTGTGATGTGAAAACATTGGCCATCCAGGTGTTGCAGTAATACAACTCCCATGATACATGACTATTGGCCTGCTGGCTGAGACTGAGGACTTGGAGTCCAACAATGTATGAAGGACCAGTACTCGCCTGCTCTTTGTAAGAATACATGAAACACTTTGTCCGCCTCCTAGAAGATTAAGGTTGCGCTTCAAGGCCCTAAGACCTCCCCAAAATAACTTCACACAGGAACATATTTTAGTTTAAGTTATTGGGCAAATTTTGGCCACAACTTTATTAATTACAGCTGGTAGTCTGAAAGGGTAAACACCAAACGAGGGAGCAACATCGATGAAGACCGACCAAAGCTCACCCAGGGGTTCCTGTGGTCCTGGCATGGCCCTAGCCCCTCAAGCAGACTTCGAACGAGAACTAGGACCCCCAGACTCCTTTACCAGAATACCCTATTCCTGGAGGGGCAGGTGATGACCACACCTCCCCTCCCCCGCATTCCAAAAGCCAATGCCTAACCACCAAATCTTACAAGTTGTGACGATTGCTGAGGGGGTAGGTAAAAACCAAGTGGCCAAAGCTAATCTGCCAAATGAAAAAATTCCTACCCAGCCCCTGTTCCAAAACAGGTGACCCAATCCAAAGCAAGGCCAATACAACACAGCCTAACATAAGAGGGAGGGAGGGAGGGAGAGAGGGAGGGAGGGAGGGAGGGTGGGTGGGTGTCTGGCAGTGTGAAGCAAGTGCCCCAATTGCATCGCACTGCCGCCTATATTGAGCCCAGGGATCATGCCACCTCACACAATTGGCCCAAACAGCCTGGCATGATTCCTGGGATGAGGGGGCCAGGGCTAGCTACGCCCGTAATCATTTTAACCCTGCGGTGTTATTCCCGGGGCCCGCGTGCAACCAGGACCCTCTGTAAGGAGAATCCTATATGCCATCTTTTAGCAAATGTCTTACGACTTTCCTACATAACTCTTTTTACTCTTGTATTAGTGGGGTGGGGGGCAACGGGTAGGTGAAGAAATTGACCAGGGGCACCAGTCCCTAGTTACATAAAATATACACTTTTAAGTGCACAATAAGCCCACAACTTACACACATTTAATGTGTGTTCATCCAGCTTTATGTGCCTGGCAAATTAAGAGAGGGAGCGAGAAAGGGGGGGGGGGGTTCCAGGAAAAATGACTTTGACAATTCCACCCACCCTTGAACCTCATATACAATTTTGTCATTAGGGATGATCCCCGGAACATAGGTTGTGCACTTACTGTAGTCACAAATGCACTCTTTGTGTGCATCTTAAATAAAATAACTACTTTTTTGTGTATCCTCTTTGTGCAGTGAAAGTGCATTACAAAACCCAGAGGAGTGTGTAATCTGATTGAAAGATGTCTTCTGATCTGCCAGCAAGTTTGCCAACAACGGAACAGGGTCAGTCCGCTGGGAAAAGCGGGCCAAATGAATTCTTCCTCCTTCTCTAGCTGTTTTAGCTCCCAGCAAGATTTGGAACCCAGTGAACTAAATCACACAGTGAGCCTGCACAAGTAGGAAAGGCTTGCCACTTCAGCCATTATGCCCCCGCACATCAACCGTGCTGAGCTTCTCCTCACTTTCTCTGTGAGGGATTTAGCATAGGGCTGGGCCATAGCTGTCAACCTTCCCCTTTTTTGGCGGGATATTCCCTTATTCCAGAGCCGTTTCCCGCTACTTCCCGCTGCTATCCCGGATTGTTAGATATCCTGTAGACTGTCCCTGGGACAGGTGAGGCTGCTGATCCCTTATTTTCGAGGCTGCTGATCCCTTATTTTCAAATCTGAAAATTGACAGCTATGGACTGGGCGGGGTCAATCCATTTTATCCTCACTGCAGCCCAAGATCAGACGGGTAGGTTTGAGAACAAGCTGGGATTTGAATCCAAAACTCCCTGCTCCAAAGCCTATATTCCGTCCAATACACAAAACAATCATTCACAAAATAAATTCTTGAGCATCTTCTAAGGGTCCTGATTACAAACATCTGATTCCACGATATTATGTGAGTGCAGCGTCATAACTCGCAATGGAGAAGTAATGCTATCTGGATCTCTTGCTTTATCACACAAGTGAAACAAGAACCGTACACAAGTCAGTGTAGATTTCCGCCCTCTACTTTATTGATTTCTGTGAAGCTAGTCAATCTGTGAACTTCATTATATTTGCCCATTATACTTGCCAGCATATGATGACTGAGGGACATTTAGCACACTGGGCCTATAAAAGCAGCACGGGGGTTTGACCCAGTCAAAGTTTTATTTCATATCTTTACGCAGAGCTTGCTGGGTCACAATACTAGTTAGACTCAAACAAATATTGCTTTTTAAAATTTTATGGACCTAATTTATAGCACTGGGCAGCCACTGACTTGATCTCATAGTAGCAAAGTTTTATGTTTCCATTCCAGCTGCACTGCCTAACACAATAATATCAGGCCTGCAAATCTTAAATATAAGTTAAGCTAACATGATCCATTGCCTTATAAAGCAAGGGTACCCTGTGGAGTCATACTGAATATGCCAAGTGATTTTTCAAAATTTAATCATCCTAAATGTCAGATAAAGGTGCTTTTGTTGTCATTCTTTAAAACCAGGAGGAAAAAAAATCCAGAGCAGGCCTACAAGTTATACAGCAGGACTGTACCAAAGTAGCTATAGAAAAATATAAGGCTGTGTCGAATATTCACTTGCTTCTATTTTCAGGGTGAAAGTAGTGTTCTGGGAAATGTTTTCTGAAAAGCCCGTACCTCTTTCCTTTGACAATGCTTGCCATTTCCCCACACGTTCTTTGAATTTGTCGTTGCTACTGTGACACTTCCCCTCCCCGTTCATCAGGGCTTCTCTCTCTTTCATGGAGTGATTCCATCCAATTAGGGATCACATTGTGAACATGAGCATGTAAAAGATGCCACATAGCCAAGCAGATTGGGTGGCATGAAGATCCCACCCAATCGGGCAAACTGAACCTATTCAGGGCAAGATTTCCTAAACAGGTGAATACTTCAATTGATTTCACCGTGATCCACAAGGGGAGAGGATGATCCAGGTATGAAAATTAATCTCCTATCTGCTTAGTCCTTTAACTATATTGTGTAAGTATAAGGAAAATTATCAGAATCTTCTTTAGTGGCCCAGAAGTAAAACGATAGCTTAAACAGATTCTAGTCATTTTTTATTAGTTGTATTTTAAGCCAATTTGTTGGCTTAAAATGGTATTCATTGTATTGTAAGCCGATTTGTGAAGAGTTCCACTGCAAAGTGGATAATTATGATAAATTAAATTATTAGAAGAGTAAATAAGAGGAGACAGCACAGTTCACGGGCCTTGATCCCCCTATGCTCTCCTTTTCCCCTTCCTCTGGCATGGCTCCAGAGGTCACCCTGCTTCCTTCACCACACCATATACAGTATTTGAGCAAGAGTCGCTATAGGGGCCAAAGGGGACCTCCTCTTTGCCTCTGAGAGTACTTGATGTGCTTCAGGGTCAGATGCATTGCTATGGTTCAGCCATCACACAATTAGGTTTTTAAAGTTATCATTCATGTTTATGTGGTTTTGTTGTGTTGGTTATTTTAGCTGTTGTGTGCTACCCTGGGATGTTGATTGCTGAAGGGAGGCTAATAAAACAAAGCAAAAAATTTAAAAAATTACAAACATCCCCACAACATCATACCCATTTCTCCAAAACAAACTAAAGAAAATCCCCACAACACTGAACAGGTTCACACAGTCCAAGCTTAAAGCATGGAAAGGGGAAGCAGGCAAACGATCCCCATCCCCACTAACCCGCCTGGCCTATCACCCACAATTCCAACACACAGCACAAAACCTCCAGATAACAACCTGGCAAGCCAAAGGCCTGTGCAAAAGACTTCTACAAAAACAACAAACTCATACCAACACAAGAAATACAGGACAAACTAGGGGACACCCATACACCTTGACTAACACATCAACAACTACATGCCTTCTTAAACAATCCAACAATAAAATCAGCTGCCACTAGGCCCCTGATCACCTTCAAAAAAGGTTTGGGGGTTATTTTCCTCTCTGCTCCACACTTACAAGACTTCTAGGTCCTGATTTAGGATGAGAGTGAAATTTGATTCAGCTCGAATTTAAATTGCACTTTCTTAATCACTATAAGAACTGAAAAACATCCATCTTTCGAAATTTGCACTTCTCTGAAATTTGCAATGCATTTATCCAGACAGGTAACATGTACAAAAATGCATGTACCAGGGCAAAGTGTGCATAAAACGTCTACATATTAGTAGACTTAGATGTATAGTATCTGAGAATTGCAGCTGGCAAATCCTGTCCTCCATTATTCCTTCATTAATCTCCTAAATTATGGAATCATTAGAGCTTCATACATGCATACACTATCTCCAAATATAGGAGAGCATTTACGCTCGCTCATTTCAATGTGCTGCCTTCTGCACTGATAAATTGGACAATTTAACAACATTCTGGTTAACAAACTTTTATGTCTTTGTGGGGCTGGAGCCATAGAGTCTGCTGATCATGTTCTGTTGCTTTGTAACTGGTGTAGTGAGAGGTAGGTTGACTCTCTCCATATTAATAAATCTCATGGGAAGATCCTCTGTAGATTTAGGATTGTTCTGCTTCAGCGATGTATCTTCCAACATTACAGAGAGGGTTCCTTTTTAAATAACTTTTTTTGGTGTAGATCGGGAGAATTTTTGATGAGTTTCTTGGAGGAAAAAAAGTATAGTTATATAAAGTAAGCCCACAAAGCGTGTTCTCCTTCATGGAGAGCATGTGTTGCGGTGGGGTCTGCTGAGCCACCCCTCTGTTACCAGGCAGGGTCTCTAAAGATGGCCTGGGGCAGTGATTGGTTCACTGGGTTGCTGGGGTAAAACTTATGTTGCAATTTTGGTGGGAGGGGTAAAATGTTTAAATACTCTGCACGCAGCCTGGAGCTTTCTCTTTGCTGTGTGCAACGGATCACCCGCCCACCCGCCCTTCAGTAAGGGGTTGTTGCATTGACCTTGCTATGCCTCTCATGGGGTTGTCTGCCGTTGGGGCAGAGGCCTGGTAGGAATTTTGTCCATCTGGCTGATTGGCTGGGCCATTTGGTTTTTGCCTATTGCGTAGCAAATTGTCACAACTTGTAAGGTTGCGGTTAGGCATTGGTTATAAATTGGTGGAGGAGGGGTTAGGATAGGCTGGGCCTGCCCCTCCATGGTTGCTGCGGAAAGGGAATTCCGTTAAAGGAATCCTGGGGCTTGCCATCTTTTCGTCCAATCCCTGGAATGGGACTAGGGCCGGCAAGCCTTCGGGGAGCATGCGGATGAGAATTGAGGGTCTGTGGCCCAGCTCCATTTCTCCCCGACTTGCTTTCCCCCACACTGTCTTTCGGTGGTGCCCAGAAGTCAGTTCTGTCCCCAGGCGGGGGGACAGATAGTCTTAACCAATGCCTAAACAACCACTCACGGTTTTGTATTTAAATAAAGTTGTGGCCAAAATTATGCCAAAAACCTTAAACAAAAATTAAGTGTGCGTTGTGAGTTATTTCGGGGGTGGCTTGGGGACCTCGACACGCAACTTAAGCTCATTTAATTTGTGTGTGTTCAGCATTACACATGCAGCAATTATTATTATTATTATTATTATTATTAAAAGGGGAGGAAGGTTCTGGGATAAATGACTGGCAATGCTGTCTGCTATTGCTCCCAAAGCATTTTAACTATACAGTATTTTGGCTTTAGGCACAATCCTCAGAATTTACCTCCCTGGTTAGTTGCTGGGATACTGTGTCTGCTTTTAACTGTCTAGTTGTATGTTTTTAATTGTGTATACAGGACACACACATGCACCACAGAACATACATGTACATGACACATGCATGCCCACACATGTTCTCCCCTGTTCAACTGACACCTGTCAGTTATTGCACCCTCTCCACCAGATGATTGAACTGATGAGGGGAAGGGGGAGGGAATTCATGTTCTTATCATGGAATTGGGCTGAGTGAGGCTTAGGGTATACAGAGTATGAAAAATAAACTTCTTCTTTTAAAAAAAGAAGATTTAAAAGTTCTTAAAGTGGCATAGGTGTGGGAGGAGCAGCAGTTGTGAGGCATCTAATCATAAGCCTGCATTTTTATCAAAGCATATATATATTTTATTAAGGCTTGCTTGTATTTAAAATGAGCTTTAAAAAAGGATTTTCAAATGTTTCATGCCAGGCAGAAAGAACCTTGGCAAGATGTTTTTCCTCCTAAGACAAGGGGGCCTCCTGATTTATAGCAGGAAAAACAATTCTCAAAGTCATAAAAAAAGGAATTACAGACAACTGACCTTGCAGATTGCAAAACACAATTAGGAATGGGGAAAATAATACCATTTGCCTCCCAGTAAAATGAGCCATATCTTCTTCCTAAGGTTGAAAGGCCAAGAGCAAATGGGGAAAAACATTTAGCTGACAGAAAAGAGAGCATTTTTGAAAAGTCTTTTCTAAAGCTGTTTCTTTCTTAAACTGAGAGAGTTAAAAAGGTTAAATGTGTTAAATATTGGGAAAGGCAACTGGCTTGGCTGTAGAAGGAGTAGCTTCTTTCTATTTTATTTTGAGGCTGGAGAGGAGGGTGAAAGGGGGAGGTGCAAACTGAAGAGGCTTCTTTTAAAAGCTGTTTTTTTTACTGAGTTCCTTCCTTTTCACTTTGAGAAGCTTTATTCTTTTAAAAGGCTACATATGACAAATGTATGAAATATATTAGCTTAAATATATTGGCTTAAATGTAATTATGCAAAGGATTTAAGAAATGCTAGATTCTTATTTCATAGAGTCATATTGTAATAGGAGACCAGAGGGGCAAATGAGCCTAGCCCCCCTGCTAGACAGGAGACGCCATAGAGCACTCTTGATATATAGTTGTCAGGCATTTGTTTAGAAACCTTCAATTGAAGGAAATCTTTCAATGTTGATGTGAACTCAAGATCCTTGACATCTGTTGAAGATAAAAATGTAAGATTAACCATTTGTTTTAGAAGGCAATAGGGCAAGGAGGGCAAGAGGTGAGCTGGTAATTAAGATTCCATGTAAGATATATTATTACTTATTTGTCATTTATATATAGCTCTTTGTCTCCCATATAAGGACAGAAGGAAGTGGGTGTATCTTTTGTGATTGGTTCTAGCAAACAGCCAATAGGAATTTCAACCAGGCTGATTGGACAGAGGCAGCCACAGGAGGAGCAAAGGGGGCTGGATTAAGGAAATATAAGTGCTGGCCAGGATGGCAGGAGGCCAGGCCAGAGCTTGGTAACCATGTACCACTGTGCCTCTTATTTATTTGTCTGACAAATAAATTACTATTTTAATTTCTCTATTGCTGCGTTGAATATTTCATTCCAGCTAAGCGTTAACCACAAGCAGGGTGCTACATTTTATGGTGCCGCCGTGACTCGGATAAGTGGTCTGCTGGAACGCAGCCCCTTCGCCCTACTGGGCAGGGTACAAGAGAGAGGATCTCTAAACTGCTTACCCAAGCGCGCACTGGTAATTTTTTCCAGGGGAACGCAGAAGTCTCGTCTGTCTCATACCCTGCTCACTGGCGGCGACGGACCGGGGGGAAACAGGGAACCAACCAAGGGTAAGTGCACAAAGGGATTTTTGGCCCTCCAATTAATTGGGAGGAAGAGAAGTCTTGATCAAACTTCTGCGTCTCAGTAAGGGGAAACTGAGTACGCTAGGTGGTTGGGTACATCAGATGGTGATCTGGTGGAGGAAAAGGGAAAATTGGGAGGTAGAGTGTGGTGAAGTATCCAGCGCATTGTATGTGTGAGAAAGTACAGAGCAATCTGTAGCTGACCTGAGTGTGGAGTGGGCAGTACTTCGGTTCCTAGTAAGGCGACTTCACTAGGCAAGGAAACCCACAAAGCGCGTCTGTGAGTGACTGAGTGGATACTTCACAGGGCCATACAATGGGAGTTGGGGGTTCAAAGGGGGGAAATACACCTCTTGATTGTATGTTAAATAATTTTAAGAAAGCCTTCTCAGGGGCATATGGAGTCAAAATGATGCCAGAACGCTTGAGAACGTTATGTGAACTAGAATGGCCAAAACAAAATACTGGATGGCCATCTCAGGGAACCTTTCATATAAATTTAGTAAGCAAACTTTGGACTGATATCGCCAAAGAAACTGGAGGGTGCCCAGAACAATTTTCATATATAGATTCCTGGCTGAGCACATTAAATAAAAATCCTCCATGGATAAGGGAATGCAAAGTCAAACGATGCAAATTATTGGCTGTAAAAGCTGAAGCTAGGAAAGGAATCTTGCCAAATAAACTCAAACCCATTTTTGAGGGACCAGAGGAAGAGGTGCTTCCACCTCCACCCTATGCTCCACATCGAAGGGAGCCTAATCCAAACACTCCACCAGTTGTAACCCCAAGGCAAGAAAGTGGAATGAATAATGGGAGTGGAGTCACAGAGCTTGATTCCTTGATGGATTATGATAAATATCTTCAGGAGGCATTGGAGTCCTATAATAAAGCCCAAGCAGAAGTGGTTATTCCACCTGTGACTCCTAATAGACCTCCATCTACAGTCTCCTTTAGTGGAACAAGTGATTGCCCACCCCAAACCCCTGTACATCCAAGTCCCAGAGAAATGTTACAGAAGTTACAGGGAGACCTTGCTCGGTCAGCAAGCAATACAGCCAGGCGTATAAAGCTGCTAAAAGAACGCCTTGCGACAGATACCATCCCCTATGATTTGAGGCCCCTAGAGCAAAGTGAAGAGAAAGGTCACGTAGTAGCCCCTCTTAGAAGAGTATTTGATGCACTTGAGGAGCCTGCGCTGGTTAATGGGCAACCCGGACCACGGCCACCTCGAACTTCGACCCTGCAATATATTCCATTCACGACTACGGATCTGATGAATTGGAAAACACACACCCCTTCTTTCGCAGAAAAACCTCAGGCTATGATGGACTTGGTGACTTCAATAGTAAATACTCATAGTCCTACTTGGACAGATTGTCGCCAGCTCCTAAATACTCTTTTCACCACTGAGGAAAGAAGAGACATAATTGAAAAGGCACAGATATATTTGCGTGAGCAGGCCAGAGTGGGAAATATTTTTAACATTGATCGTCATCTTCAGGACAACTTTCCCTTGGAAGATCCTAATTGGGATCCAAACAATGCAATTCACCTGGCCAGACTTACCACCTACCGCCAGACACTTGTGCAAGGTATCCGCAGGGCATGCCAGAAGCCCACTAATATGTCTAAAGTCTCAGAAGTAGAACAAAAACCAAATGAGAGTCCGGGAGACTTTTTAGAGAGGCTGCAGGAAGCCTATCGTATATGGACTCCTTTTGACCCTGAAGCCCCTGAAAACAGCAGAATGATTACTGCTACATTTGTGGCCCAGTGCGCTTCTGACATTCGTAAGAAAATTCAGAAATCAGAAGGATGGGAAGGGATGCTGATGAGCCAAATTATGGCCATTGCACGCCGAGTTTATCGGAATAGGGATGAGGCTGAGAAACAAGAGAAGAAGAAGTGGCAGAAGGAAAAGATGGTGATGCTAGCCACAGCAGTGAAGCAAGACCACCGCCCCTTAAATGGAGGGAGAGGGCGAGGAAAGAATCCACCACTGGGAAGGAATCAATGTGCAAATTGCAAGAAGGAGGGTCACTGGAAGCGGGAGTGTCCTGAACCCTTGAGGTTGGAAGAAGTACGCCCAGGCCCAGGCTCCGGCCCCGGCCCAAGAAACCAGGGACGGGGACGGGGAATGATCCGAGATGGAAGATATCAGAGACCAGGACAGGGACGGAGTAGAGACAATTTCATTGGACTGGCAGAAGAGGATTTTACCCAAGACTAGGAAAGACCGGACTCCATAAAGTTAGGCTTCCAGGAGCCCACGGTCACGATTCAATTAGGGAGCCATTTAATAGACTTTATGATTGATACTGGGGCCGAATACTCAGTACTCCCAGAACTATTGCAGAAAAAGGCATCTAAAAGTGTAGTCATTAAAAGTGCCACTGGACAGTCAGCTAAGAGGTCTTTCCTCCAACCTTTGGAATGCCAGATTGGGGGACATCGTTTAACCCATCAGTTTTTGTATATACCTGAGTGTCCAATACCTCTCTTAGGCAGAGATATGCTGTCCAAATTGCAGGCCCAAATCACCTTCACTCCTCGAGGTCCAGAAATGAAACTGCCATCAAAAGCAGCAGGAATAATTACCCTCTCAGTACCTAAGGAACAATCATGGCGCCTAATGTCAGCCTTGCAAGTCCAACCCACATTGAATACAGAATTAAACAAGCTCCTCCGAACTCTACAGGTGCCACCAGGAGTATGGGCCGAAAATAGCCCACCAGGAATGGCTAAGAATATAGCTCCAATTGTAGTAACCCTAAAACCTATGGCTACCCCTGTATCTGTAAAGCAATATCCCTTACCCCGGCGAGCAGCGGAGGGCATCCAGAAACATTTGGACCGCCTATTAAAATATGGTCTGCTTAAGCCTTGCCAATCAGAATGGAACACACCCCTTTTGCCTGTTCGAAAACCTGGGACAGATGAATACAGGCCAGTGCAGGACTTGAGGCTCGTAAACCAGGCTATCGAGACCTTGCACCCAAATGTACCAAACCCATATACCTTGCTGAGTTTGATCCCACCAGAAGCAACATTTTTTACTGTATTGGACTTGAAAGATGCATTCTTCTGTTGCCGGCTGGCACCACAGAGCCAACCTATATTTGCCTTCCAGTGGGAAGACCCTTTGACAGGAACAAAAGGCCAGCTAACCTGGACAAGATTGCCCCAGGGATTTAAAAATTCCCCAACTTTATTTGGCACTGCCTTGGCGAGGGATCTAACAAGGTCCAGCGCCGAGGGCCTTCTGGCGGTTCCCTCATTACGAGAAGCAAAGCTACAGGGAACCAGGCAGAGGGCCTTCTCGGTAGTGGCACCCGCCTTGTGGAACGCCCTCCCATCAGATGTCAAAGCGATAAATAACTATCTGACATTCAGAAGACATCTTAAGGCAGCCCTGTTCAGGGAAGTTTTTAATCTGTGATATTTTAATGTATTTCTGGTTTTTATGGAAGCCGCCCAGAGTGGCTGGGGAAACCCAGCCAGATGGGCGGGGTACAAATAATAAATTATTATTATTATTATTATTACCCCTCAACACCGGGAGAAAAGGTGGTTCTGCAATATGTGGATGATCTTATACTAGCTGCAAAGGATTTTGATACCTGTAAAGAAGGGACAGAGGAACTGCTCCACTTGCTCTGGGAAGCTGGCTACCGAGTTTCCCAGAAAAAGGCACAGTTATGTTTAGAAAAGGTCAAATATTTGGGCTTTGACATCTCACACCAACAACGAGCATTGAGACCAGAGAGGAAAGAAGCTATTTGCCTTATCAAGGAACCTACCACAAGAAAACAACTTAGGGGATATATATGTTCCTGGGAACAGCAGGGTTTTGTAGACTATGGATACCTGATTTCAGCAGTCTGGCCAAGCCCTTACATGAAAGCACTCGAGGTGCAGAAAAGGACCCATTCGTATGGGGACCTGAGCAGAAACAAGCCTTTTTAGTTATCAAACAACGACTTATGGAGGCACCAGCCCTTGGATTGCCTAATTCGGAAAAACCCTTTCAGCTGTATGTACATGAACAGAATGGGATTGCAGCGGCAGTCCTGACCCAGAGATTAGGAAGTTGGAACCGTCCAGTAGCTTATTTGTCTAAACAATTGGACTCAGTAGCAAAAGGATGGCCTCCATGCCTAAGGGCAGTAGCGGCCACTGCAAGCCTTGTCAAAGAAGCTGATAAATTTACCTTCGGCCAGACGATGTATGTGAATGTACCTCATGCTGTTCTGACACTCATGGAATATAAGGGTAGTTATTGGCTAACGAACCCAAGGATGGCTAGATACCAAGGCTTATTGTGTGAAAATCCCAGGATTCATCTACGGGTAGTGAATATGCTCAATCCAGCGACTTTGCTGCCCCTACCAGAGGTAGATGATGAAGAATCACATGATTGTCTCCAAATAATGGATGAAGTTTATTCCAGTAGACCTGATCTGAAAGATGAGCCATTGAAAAATCCAGATGTTGTATATTATACTGATGGTAGCAGTTACCTGCATGAAGGTGCCAGACGAGCAGGATATGCTGTGGTCACCAATGAGGAAGTTGTGGAAGCTGAAGCTTTGCCTGCTGGCACCTCAGCACAAAAAGCTGAACTTATAGGCTTAACTAGGGCTCTGCAATTGGCAGCCGGATGTAAGGCAAACATCTATACTGATTCTAAATATGCCTTCTTAACCCTGCATGCACATGGAGCTCTATGGAAAGAAAGAGGTCTAATCGGAGCCCACGGGAAGGCCTTGAAATATGGACCTGAAGTAGAAATCCTGTTAGAAGCAGTATGGGCTCCAGAACAGATTGCTGTAATGCACTGCAAAGGTCATGGACGAGGAAGGGATCCAATAACCAGAGGAAATCATGCTGCTGACAAAGCAGCCCGAGAGGCAGCCCGGAAGCCTGTGGGAGGATTTATAGCAGCCCTCATACCAGAGGTAGTTCCAGAAGAAGTTAAACCTCACTATACCCCAGAAGAGAGGAAGTGGGCTGAACAGGAAAGAGCGGTTGTGAAGGACGGTTGGATGATCCTGCCGGACAATAGGATTTATGTACCTCATCATCTAGCAGGCACAATTGTAAGAAATTATCATGAATCTACTCACCTTGGCGGTACTGCAACCAGAGAGAGTCTCAGTCGGAAGTTGTATATTATTAATCTATCACAATTAGCAACTTGCATTTCACAGAAATGTGTTCTTTGTGCTAAAAACAATCCCAGGCAGGGACCAGTACAACCTCCTGGAATTCAGCATGTGGGATACGTCCCCATGGAAAGCCTAATTGTGGACTTCACAGAGCTGGTCCCTTCTAAGGGATTCAAGTATCTCCTTGTATTTGTAGATACTCTTACCGGATGGGTTGAAGCTTTTCCCACCCGAACTGAAAAAGCACGAGAGGTAACTAAGAGACTCCTCACTGAATTGATCCCAAGGTTCGGATTACCTAGATGCATTGGAAGTGATAATGGGCCAGCGTTCATTGATCAAGTAGTACAAGAAGTATGTCGAGTCCTACAAGTGAAATGGAGACTGCATGCAGCATATAGGCCTCAGAGTTCAGGGAAAACTGAAAGAATGAATCGGACTCTGAAAACCCAATTGGCAAAATTAACCCAGGAAACGGGATTGGGATGGGTAGATGTGTTACCCATAACACTGTTTCGTGTTCGGTGTGCACCCACAAAAAGACTTAAGTTGTCACCTTTTGAGCTCCTGTATGGGAGACCGCCCTCCTTTGTTCAGGATATTCCAGCTGACCTTAAACAAATAGGAGACCATGTGACACAGGAACAAGTGCAATCTCTCTCCCGTGTTTTTGTTTCTCTTAACAGGTGGGCCCTCGAGCGCACGCCGTGCAGCATTGCCGAGCCGATTCATCAGTTCCAGGCTGGCGATAGCGTATGGGTGAAAGAGTGGAAACGCGATCCACTTGCACCTAAGTGGCGTGGACCTTACACCGTCTTGCTCTCTACTCCAACAGCGGTGAAGGTAGCTGAGGTGACCCCCTGGATTCATCACTCTCGTTTGAAGAAGTCTGAAGGCAGTTGGACGTGCAAAGGTGACCCCTCTAATCCTTTAAAACTGACTCTCTCCAAAAACCCCTGTATCTAGCCCTACCGGGAACGGGCTAGGTCACGGGCAACATTTGACGACCGGCCTGCTGCAGCCACAACCTGGAAGCTGGCTGACCTGCGCACGCCTGAAGCTTGAGGAGCGTCTGAACCAGCGACTATGAATGGGAAGATTCTCTTATACAATTGATTGACTGCCCCCTTGTGGAACAATTATAAGTGATATTACTCATTGGGGATCCTCGGGATATATGTTTTGGTCTTGGTGGTTCCCCATTTCTGTCACTGGGGGAATTATATTGGGGCTAATAATTATTTGCTATCACAATAAGGTAATCTTTTGTGGAAGGAATGCATATACTAGACATCAACATGACCACAATATGTGGGTAGGCTTAGCTGAGATGGTAGCCAATGTTGCAAATAGGACTAATTGCCTTGTTTGCTCTCTTGGGCCAGATGATTCAGAGGGAGGTATGCCCTTATTACCAATACCATTAAGTGCCATTGGTATGGTAAGCGAAATGCCACACCAAACAGAAGTACAGAATTTCCCCGGATGGAACTCAACTAAACCAATACGAGTTATACCTGTGCAAGGGGAAATCTGTGTGCATAAATCATCAGATGCAGCTGATCCTACCATGATAGGCTCTTCTCATTGTCACCATACTTGGGATTATATTAAGAATAGTCAAACCTGGGCGAACGGTACTACCCATCGAACTCGGAATACCTTGCCCTGTGCACCTCCTTTTATTCATGCATGGAAAGTGGTGTGGAACATAACTGTGACAGAAAAAGGCAATCTAACATACTGCACTGTGAACTCTCTACCCCTTTTGATATTTCGCCTTTTGCACTCCACGTACCAAAAACCTCAGACTAAGTGCTGGCCAGGATGGCAGGAGGCCAGGCCAGAGCTTGGTAACCATGTACCACTGTGCCTCTTATTTATTTGTCTGACAAATAAATTACTATTTTAATTTCTCTATTGCTGCGTTGAATATTTCATTCCAGCTAAGCGTTAACCACAAGCAGGGTGCTACATTTTAGAATTAATTGTAGGAAGTCCAAGCTAGATGATGCCTGAGCATGGAGAACTACCTAGATGAAGTTTCAAGATGAAGTCTCCAATATAGTCTGATTTGGGTGTGGCAGGTAACTGGCTCCTCCCCCTGAGCCACCATTTTACACCTGCAGCCAGCTGTTGGATTTTGGGGGGTTTAGTAAAAAGGAGGCTAGATTCTGTCAGCCTGAAATCTGACAACATGTAGGATAGGAGAGTGGAAGTAGGACTTAACTGTAATGTACACACCAGCGTAAATTTGGTCTCTCAGCTATGTAAAGTGAGTAAATGTCACTTTTCCTGGATTCCCTTGTTAAAATCCCTTTTGGGGAAGTTGTTACTTCCTTTTTTCTACATTCAAAATAAAAATATATAAGAAATATATACACATCCCACCTTGAACTCAGAGTTGTCATATCAGTTTAAAGAAGTTAAAAGAATAAAGGAATGTAAAGTTGAATATCTGGTGGGGAAGGAAGTAAAAATATAATACATACTTCCTTTAGTGTCAAAATACTAAATGCTCTCTCTGGTATGTGTAATCATTTTCTTTCTCTCCCTCTGCCCCTCCCTGGGTGTGGGGTTTGATGTGGTAGTACATCATTAGCTAGTCACACACACACATACATACACACACAGCATAAACATATCACATGTTGGTAATGACAAGGTCTAAAGCAGGTGTGTGTCTGTGTGTATGAATATGACAAAATGAATATCTCTTGTCAATAAAATCCAGCCCAAAATACAAGAGGCCTCTAGTGAGCAGCCAAGGAAAGCTCTACAATAATTCACAATTGTTATAGCAAGGTCTTTGGTGACTGAGAGTGAGATATAAACTGCTGCTCATGACAGTGATCTTGTGTGTGTCATAAAACAAGTCCCATAAGGCTGAAAGGAGTGGCCATTTATTCAGATTTACTGTTGACCATAACACCAGCTAAGTACAGGGAACCCACCTCAGCTCATGTATTTTTGCTTTGACTGCACTTTTTTTTTTTTCACTTAGCCCAGTCAGTGAGGAAAGGTACTTCCCACTGGGCAGAGAAGAGGGAACAAAATCCAGCCTTTGAAATGCACCCTGCTTGTTAGCCCATATATTTTAGACCATCTGTTTAAGAAAATGTTTTGTATAATGAGGGAGGCAAATAAAAACAGCCAGGTTTTTGTTTGTTTGTTTGTTTGTTTTGTCATCTGATTTGCTGATCACATCTTTTAAAGTGCTGATTTGACATTTCTTCAACCAGCATACAACATTCAGGAGAGAGATATTCTGCTCCCAATGGTACCTATTGCTTCTTCAGGACGTTTGCATATGCAGCTTTGAAACCTGCTTTTTCCATATATCTTTTTCTTTAAGCTTTCAAACACCATTGCATTGATGGACAATTGCAGAGCTGTTTACATTTCACAGTTGCAATAACTGTTAAATTGCTTCTCTGCCTCCCTCCCTGATTTGGCACATGGAATAAATTAGGCAATCAGTTTGATCTGGTAGAGAATGTTCTGACTGTGGACCTGAGGGATAGCTCAGTTGTAGAGCATGAGACTCTAAATCTCAGAGCTGTGGGTTCAAGGCCCACGTAGGGCGAAACATTCCTGCATTGCAGAGGGTTAGATTAGATTATCCTTGTGGTCCCTTCCAACTCTCCACATGGATAATTTATTTTATCTCACTTTTTATTTGTATTGAATTTGAAATTGCTTTTAGAGGAAAATTGTTGCACATGCATTTTGATTGTTAATTCCCTTTATACAATGCAATCCACAAGTAAAAGGGAATTATATAATGTCTTGAATTACATATTAGAAAGAAACAACATTAGGTTGTTGTGTTTCGTTTTTTAAAAAAAATATCAGTAAAATAAGGACCAGCACAGCAGACTTTTACTCAACTTTATGAAAATCAATCTATAAAGGCATCAAGCCTTTATGCACTGACATTCCACCAACATTCAAAAAAGAGTAGCATTTATCCAAAATATGCCAGGAAAGCCAGTTTGCATTGCTTGAGTTGTTTGGTGGCAAGTCCTTAGGTCACAATGAAGATGCTTCTCCTGAAGGCTTGAGAAAAGTCAGAAAACGAGTGGAAAATTAATATTCATGGACTTAAAGCAGCTTGTGGCAGTTACTTGGGGAAAGGGCTGTCCTCTAGGTCACTGAGAAATAATGTATAATTTAGGCTGCTGGGGGACAGTCAGCCTGTGTGGGACAGCAGTCATACAATGCTGATTCAGTCCCATCTCACATACTAAGTAGGGCTGGAGGTTAGATGGTCCTTGTTAAGCACCCCAAGGAACACCTGAATTATGTTGATGATTCACTGGGTTGCTCACCCCCTTGACAGGATAAGCAGCGGCTGTCAAAGTGCTGCAGGAGAACATTTAGGGCAAAACACAAATAGTGATGTTCATGCGAAATAAAAATTTCCTTAGCCTTGGACAGAGATATTGCCTTCTGCCAAAAAGATCATCTAGAAGGGGTGTGGGGTCTAACAAAATGTCATGTTGCCCTTAAAGGTAAGGTAAAGGAACCCCTGAGGGATGCAGGTGCGCTGTGGGTAAAACCTCAGCGCCTAGGACTTGCCAATCGTATGGTCGGCGGTTCGAATCCCCGCGGCGGGGTGAGCTCCTGTCGTTCGGTCCCAGCTCCTGCCCACCTAGCAGTTCGAAAGCACCCCTAAGTGAAAGTAGATAAATAGGTACCGCTTTATAGCGGGAAGGTAAATGGCGTTTCCGTGCGCTGCACTGGTGCAGGCTCGCCAGAGCAGCTTCGTCACGCTGGCCACGTGACCCAGAAGTGTCTCCGGACAGCACTGGCCCCTGGCCTCTGAAGTGAGATGGGTGCGCAACCCCAGAGTCGGTCACGACTAGCCCGTACGGGCAGGGGTACCTTTACCTTTACCTTTAAAGGGACCCCTGACCATTAGGTCCAGTTGTGGCCGACTCTGGGGTTGCGGCGCTCATCTCGCTTTAGTGGCCAAGGGAGCCGGCGTACAGCTTCCGGGTCATGTGGCCAGCATGACTAAGCCGCTTCTGGCGAACCAGAGCAGCGCACGGAAACGCCGTTTACCTTCCCGCTGAAGCGGTACCTATTGATCTACTTGCACTTTGAGGTGCTTTCAAACTACTAGGTTGGCAGGACCAGGGACAGAGCAACGGGAGCTCACCCCATGGCGGGGATTCGAACCGCCGACCTTCTGATCAGCAAGTCCTAGGCTCTGTAGTTTAACCCACAGCGCCACCCGCGTCACTTACGAAACAGTAATAAGCAATAACCCCAAAAGTGTGATTCCCTCATAGCCAGCCACAGCCCAAATAGTCCTTTTCTCTGCCCACAAGTTTGTGGTTCCATGACGCCATCCCTGAGATACAGTACTTTCTTGTTCATAGACACTTCACAGCAAAACTTTTTGTGCACACAATTGCTTGCTCAAACACACACCCTGTTCCAGTTCCTCCCATAGTTCCAATTTAGTTCTATTCCAGGAAAGTACTGCCAGTAAAAATCTGTAACTTGCTTGTAGTAACAACAATGTTGCAGGGTTTCTCTCTCTCTCTTTCTACTCAGTAAACACCCACACAAACACCCACACCCACCCACACACCTCTACCACTTGATATCAGGAAGACTGGCAAAGGCTTTTGGAGTAATTCAGAGCTTCTAAGCCAAAACATAAAAGTACAAATAACTTCAGGCAATAGATAACCAGAGCCAGATGAGAGCAAGAAGACATTGATGCAAATGCAAAGGAAGTAGTTTATGGTTGGCTGATTTCCCCTCTGATAAAGCGCCAAATTACTTGTCACTTTATCCTTTTCAGAATTGCTTTCTTAATTTTCATTACCACAATTGCAATTTGTACAAGTACCCTATTTGAGAATGCATTGAATGTGGTTTTAGTTGTACTAATCTGTTACATCCATATTCCTTCCTGACTCCATCAGTTATGGCCCTTTCTTCCTAATATATTTTTACATTTCACCATCTAGTTAGCATCATAAATTCAAAATCTGCTGAACGTACCTGAAATATATTGAAACAGAGTCATTCTAATTTGCTTGTCTGTACTTATTAGGGCTCAGGAAAGAGCTGAGCTAAAGTATTATTGAGCTGGGGTTTGCAAGGGGTGGGTGGGAATTAGAGCACTGGGATTCCTGAAAGGCCTCCCAGTGCCTTCCCAGTTGTACGTTTAATTCACTACTTGTGGGATTGCTCCTGTCTTCAAGCATGACTCCACAGTGGTCCACAGCATAGAACTGGGAGATAGCAATCTGTCATGATGTTAACCAAGGTAACTAGGCAACCAGACATCTCTTCCAGGTAGCTTACAGTGCAGCCCTGGAAGACTAGAAGAGTCACCCACTTGCTTAAGCAGCTAGGCTGCCCTCCTCATCTTCCTGTGCTGTGCTGTGAGCCACTGTACACTGCTAGGAGAGAAGGAAATGACTCCACATTGCCAATGCACCTAGAAGACAGTCCATGCATATCTGTTGGTTCTTAGACCATCACAAGAAGAGCCAGCTGGTGGCTGATGCAAGGCTGAAACTGAGTGGATGGAGAAAGAGAAAAGCATCCTATTGCTGCCAAAGCAGTGCAGAGATGTGCTTCCTTCTCCCTGTTCCTGGACTAATGGACAAAATCTGTTGGAAGGGGAGGGCAGTCCTGTAGTCTTAAGTTTCTGTTTCAGCTCAGTTAATAGCAAGCCCAAACCACTGACCTCATTTTAAAAAGCATATCCTGCCAGCTTTCTGCATTCACCACAAAAACATTCTCTTGTACTGTATTGTGTCTTGGGCGCAGGTGGTACTGTGGTCTAAACCACTGAGCCTCTTGGGCTTGCCGATCAGAAGATCGGTAGTTCGAATCCCCACGATGGGGAGAGCTCCTCCCATTGCTCTGTCCCAGCTCCTGCCAACACAGCAGTTTGAAAGCACACCAGTATAAGTAGATGAATAGGTACTGCTGTGGCAGGAAGGTAAATAATGTTTCCTTGTGCTCTGATTTCTGTCATGGTGTTCCGTTGTGCCAGAAGTGGTTTAGTCATGCTGGCCACATGACCCGGAAACCTGTCTGTGGAACAACGCCGGCTCCCTTGGCCTGAAAGCAAGATGAGCACCGCAAACCCAGTCACCTATGACTGGACTTAACCATCCAGGGGTCCTTTACCTTTACTTTACTTTACCTTTACATTCTCTTGTTGGGGTAGTCAGCACTGCTTTCTTCTCATTGGCTGAGCCACCCAGTCCTACCACTAGGCAGTTAAGGGACCACCACAGATTATACTGCAATGGGGGGGGGGGGTTGACCACAGTATAGATTTCTTTGTTCTTGCCATCTTTAGCTTCTTTTGCCTACACTGTCATACAATTCTCCTGGCTGGGTGGAATATGTGATTTAATTTATTTACTTGCAATATTATGCCTTGTCTTTCTGACTCACAGGAGGCCTCCGGAGCGAATGGCAATAAGTGAAAATGGATAAATAATAACACAATAATAAGATTTTTTCATAAGGCAGAGGAGACTTAACAGAAGATCTAGGGAACAACAACAGGAATTAGATGTTGTTGCTGGTGGTCATTGTATTTCAATTGCTGCTCTTGGAAGATTCCACAGATACCACGGGGGAGAATGATTCCCACTTCTAAGTGTGCTACCTATAAATCGAGGCTCTGGTAGTACCAGATGGTTTAGTCCCTGGGGGAGTGGGGTGGAGTATCTCCTCACATGGCCAGCCAGACAGTCTGATCACAGGAGGGACTGGTGGAGATGAAAACAATGGGAAATGTCCACTCCCAATGCACTCCCACTCACAGTGGCACCCGCCCTGTGGAACACCCTCCCACCAGATGTCAAAGAGATCAACAACTACCAGACTTTTAGAAGACATCTGAAGGCAGCCCTGTTTAGGGAAGCTTTTAATGTTTGATCCATTACTGTATTTTAATATATTGTTGGAAGCCACCCAGAGTGGCTGGGGAAGGCCAGCCAGATGGGCGGGGTATAAATTATTATTATTATTATTATTATTATTATTATTATTATTATTATTATTATTATTATTTGCTGCTCCTGATGGTGGGTTTGTCATTGTCCTATTTTGCTTTTGTACAGTCACATCAAGGTGCTGCATCATGGATTCTTGTAAACAAAGAGTTCATGGACTCTTTGCTATTCCAGATATTAGCCACTGCTATACATTGACATATACTTGTTTGTTCCATTGCCACAGATGGAACTCTCAATGTGTACGAAATATGTAGTGCTGCCTGAAGCAAATGATGTCCTCCTGCCTTTACAAATGTAATCCCTGATGGTCAGGTGGGCCAAGTCCATCTATTTCCAGTCAGTGTCACTTAGCAAGTGTTCATTCAAAAGTCCATTTAACCCCATTGTCACATTAATCTGTTAATTTATTTTATTTATATAAAAGGTTGTGCAAAAATTAACATGCACACACAGTGATTGTGCGGGTGGAATGTATTCTTTGTCTACTTCTTATCCCTTCTCTTTGTGGGATGTGAAACACATAGCAGTCAAGTAAAGCATTCCTAGAATGGACATGCTAGGGGGTGCTTTGTACCAGCTAGGAGAAAACTTCCTGTTTCCTCCTGACAAACTTCCTCTGCATGTGACTAGATGTGGGCGTGGCATAATCTGGGTAGGGGAGCACACCTCTTTCTTTTGCTCCTTTTCTCCATTTTGCTTTTCTACATGTTAGCAGAAGTGACTGCGTGTCTGCAGTCATTTGGGACTAACTCGTTTATGGGATAGTTCCACATGTATATATACTTTTGTAACCTAAGTCTGCCTTCAGGGATCCAACTGTGAACTGAATGAATGTGAGTAAATTACTTTTATATTGACTTCAATAAGATTGCCGTGTCTATTCTTTTTAAGAGGGACAAGAAGGGATCTTACCAGGAATCTTATATAGAGAGATTCAGATGAGCCTGCAACAAGCAAACCACTGTGCGTTTAAAGGGGAATGTTTAAACTCTGCTAAGATATAGAACTTGCTAACGCAAGTTCGGAACGATATCATTAAACAATATATCCTCTCCTGCCTCCCTGAACATTCCCACACTTTTCCCATTTCCTCTTCCACCACATAATTTGGAGACACGATTTCTATTAAAACTTACGTAGTTGCATGAATATGAGAGAGGTCTGTTTATAATTTTTACCCTTTCCATTTTGTTCTGACTGGCATGCACTGTTTCCTGCTGTAGCAACCAATTTCTAATTAATCCGTGGTTGATTCCAACCATATAAAAGTCCCAAAGGCAGACTTTGACACGTGGAAATGCAATCGTTGTGGACTTGCTGATGATTTTATTTTTTCACAGTTTTGTTTACAGTTTGGGTAGGCTTCGACGTACAGTTTCCCATTTTCTCCTACACTGTCCAAGGAGCCACTCTCATGCTCCTTGATATGATGCTACATGAAACACAAAGCCACAGAGAATTAGACCAAGTGAAAAATCCCCATCGGGCTAGGTGATAACAATTTCGGCTACTTCATCAAGAATTTTCAGATGCCCAAGAGGAAGAATGGATTATGAGCCATCAAAGAGCTTTAGAGCCCACAACCTTCTAGGCTTTATCACTTGTAGCTTAATTGCTGGGCTTAAGTTTATAGTGCCAGCAAAAAGATTCACCTGGTAACATTTCTGACAGTATTTTCTATGAGTGTTTCATAGAGTTCCTTGCAATTTGGGCTGCAATCCTGTGCTCAACTAGGAGTAAGCTCCATTGAACTTGAACTTCCTTCTGAATAGGCACCTATAAGAGTGCAAGCTTAGTCTATTTTAAGAGAAGACAAGTTTGCACTCTTGTTGCTATCTCAAAAGAAGAGGAAAATATGCACTCTTTATGTTTAAACCATTGTATTGGATTAATATTTGAAGAAAATAGAATGTCAAATTCTAAACTAATAAGAAACCCAAAGAGTGTGAGCTCAGATGCCAGTGATGGCAACCAAGTAATAAAGTCAATATCTTTCTGACTCTTCTTGTGGCTAGCATGTGCTCCAACATGTTTATTGTTCCTCTTGAATCACCCCTGTCGTTCCAGAGAACAAGGTGCTAGAATAGGTGGGCCTTTTGGTCTGGTCTGAAAGCAAGGGGCTGAAATGCCCCTGTTGTGATCATCCTTGGAATTTAATGCCAGAGATATTATGCTTTACTATCCCTCAACAGTATAGTCTTGGAGAAGAGTTGAAAGCATTTTGAAAGGTTGCTTGTTGCGGTTTTGTAGTAGGTACATTCATTCCATTGTCACCTCCCCTACCAGAAAAACCCCCTGCATGACTAGAGGTGACAGCAGGACAAACCATGCTTTTCTCAAACCACTATTGGCTCTCTTTTATAAAATAAACAACAGTCTGTTTCCAGTCCAACTTTCCTTTTCCATTGGAAAATTGCCAATTGCCATTCAATTTAGAATCAAGATGGTTTTTAACTCCCTGCAACCTGTATAACAGACCTTGCCTCCATCATCCAAAATTACTGCAAAGCCTGAACGTAAACCCATTCACTATCCCATTACAATTTTCAGCTCATACATATTTACCAGCCTGAATTTCTCCCAAGTTGTTGCACCTTCCTAAGTTTCATTCAAATGTGCCAACCAGATCTGTATATGAATGTGGCATTTGTGTAGGATTGTGTTCCTAGGATCTGACGTATGCTTTAAATACCTCCAGCCACACCATCCTCTGCGTGAAATTATGGGCATATGGAGTATCTAGCAGTACATTAGCTTCTTGGAAACAGACTCCACAGAAGAACCTTAGGAACGTGCATCACGGGGAAGGAGGAGTAATCAAGTTTGAGTCAGAATGCTATATATTCTGGGTAGAGAGACCAGATTGCATAAAGCCACTTTCAGTATACTTTAGTAATGAAATGAATTGTCCTGTGCATGAAGTATATTGCTTTTATTCAAGCAAAGCAGCATCATGTGTTGGCAAGAAAAGATGGACACATTCACTAGGTACTGCCTGAAAGTCACATTTTACATTGCATTGCATGTCATGGGAGTGTGTTACAAGTCAAGATACAAATGGGGAAGAATTATTAGATTATTAGTGCATATGTGTGGCTGGCCATGTGCAGGGTGTTCCCTGAGACAGACATATTGCAGGTTACTCAGAAAGGTGCTTCAGGGCTGCTTTTCGGTGAAGTCTGGTCTACCCAGTCATTGGTAGTAGCAACCAATGACTCTGTCATTTTAGATTTCAGGCAGGTTTTTATTTGTTTTTTTCAAATGTAAATTTAAATTCAGTTCTCCAGATTTCAACATCAGTTTGCATATATATATATATATATATATATATATATATATGCAGGTTTTGGTGTCCTCGGGTGTCTTCCCGTGTAAAAGTTGGGGTGTCTAGGCGACGTTTCGACGAGGTCTCGTCGAAACGTTTCGTCGAAAGGTTTCGTCGAAGGTTTCGTCGAAACGTCGCCTAGACACCCCAACTTTTACACGGGAAGACACCCGAGGACACCAAAACCTGCATTCCTGTACCCGTGAAAATCTACGAAAGCATATATATATATATATATATTTCTGCAAGCAATTTCTTCTAACATAATTCATTTTGTATATTATTGCCATTAATATTTCTGGGCACACTTTACCCAATATTTTCATTTTTGCATGCATTACTTGATGGTAGAGCCATATTGCAAAATTTGGAGGTGTGAATTTTGAAGGTTGACTGTGTCTAGGTTTATATATGATTTCAGAAACTGCAATTCAGCTAGATTCTCTTCTAAATGCAATTGAATCAAATTTATTCCCCGTACCTAGAAGGAAGGCTTTCCCTCATCATATTGCTGTCTCCAATAGAGTACCCCCCCCCGCCCCAACTTCAGAAATGTATCATAGCAGTTATGGGAGAAAGTAATAGCTTGTTGTTCTGTGTACTCTTTTTTAAAAAAATATAATTACTATTATTATTCATCTCAAACACCTAGCCAGATCAAGTATTATCCTATAAAATAAACAGACATGCAAATCAAAACAATTAAAAATGCTTACACACATATATATTGGGTGAAACCACGTTTAAATAAAATATAAACCCTCTTTGATTTAAATTCTTCTGCAATAAATTATTTACTACGGTTGCCCAATGTCCAATTATAGGCTTGGTTTTTAAGGCTGCCTTTAAAGCAAAGCTGACATGCAATCTGTTTCACTATTCTTAGTAACCCTCACATTTTAACAATCGCTTCTTTTTGTGCTAATTGCAATTTATTATATAATGTACATGGTTTTATAGCAGTAACTGATACAAGACAACTGCAATTTCAGTTACTGAATCTTTAATATGTATCAGAAGCGAAACAGCAACATGTAAGTGGACTTACTTTTTGCTGTAAGGGGTTTCAAACAATGCTTCCACACATCAGTAAAAATCTCATTTTAACACTGAAGCAAAACCAGCACATAACATTGACATCAGTGCAGTCCTAAGGGTGCTTACTAAGGAATAAGCCCCTTTGAAGTTAACGGCACCTGCTTCTGAGTTATACAGGCTTATGATTGCTCTGTAGGCCTATAAACTTTTAAAGACATATATGCATAAAAATATACTTAATATCTGGCGATGATGGAGCTCATTCGGATTTAAATCCACCATTGCTTTACATCACAAATTGGAAGATCGTGCATTCCTTATTACATATATTTGTAAGTTATCTACTGTTGTCCTGCCAACAAGTGAGGGTAGAGCCCTTGATCTATTAATCCAGGAAGTTCACATTTTCTAAAACAGAGAGCTTTCGGTAACATCCTCACATGGTACGTTCAACGTCTAAGCAAATGTTCCAGGCAAAAAGTGTAATCTGGCCTGTTAAACTGATATGACGTTAAGAACTGCACAAGGGTGCCAAATTGGCAAGTGAGATGAGTAAATTTCATCATGGAAATTAGCTCTCTGGAAGTCTCTGAATTTTCATTAAATGTCAATGTGAATATACTACGGGTGTGATACAACCCTTTCCCCATTCCTTCCTCACATCTAAATAGTGTAGTAGAGGACTGAGTAGTCAGGGGCTCCCTTTCTCCTCCCTCAGAAGGAGCCATGAGATCTGTGCTGGAAGGCTTGGAGAGAGGGAACCAGAACTGATGCCCTCACTGGCACAAATTCAATATCATCCTCATATCATTCTAACTAATTTGTCATAGCAACTATGTGAAACTTCCCCACTTGGCATCAGAATCTGAATGATTTGGTTAGTGTGTGTTTTTTTAAGAACTCTGATTCATCTCCAAATGAAAACCCTTAGAAAGCAGTAGGTTTTTGTTTTTGTTTTTTTGGCTTGCAGAAGGGATAACAGGATCTGTTTGGATAATTGCTACAGTCCAGTGCAATACACAAATATAATACTAGAGGAGCTGCTCTTCGGCACTTCATTTGCCTTTGCAATGAAGGAGGACATTAAAATGGAAACGTCTTTCTGAGTACCGGATGCCAACACCTTGTACTCACACATGACTAGCAGGATTTACTTCATCACCAGGCGCCGCGCCATTCGATCCTTGAGACAAAACCCAGCTACTCATTATGAGGCTTTGTGCTGCTGATTATGAGGCACTTAGAAATGGAATGAGATTGCAGAGATGGGTTTTTGTTGTTGTTTTAGTTTCTTGTCACAGGTCTAAACAGAGAAGTCAAGCAACGTGCCTATGAGTTCTATAGATACATGGCCATCAGTGAGCCTTCCAAGAAGAATCATCAAGGAGCAAATGTGTGCGTCTCAGTGGTTCCCATCAAGGAGAAGGTTCCAGACAAGGATGTTGTTGTTGTTTAGTCGTTTAGTCATGTCCGACTCTTCGTGACCCCATGGACCAGAGCATGCCAGAACCAGAGCACTCCTGTCTTCCACTGCCTCCCGCAGTTTGGTCAAACTCATGCTGGTAGCTTCAAGAACACTGTTCTTGTTTTTGTTGTTGTTATTTTTATCTTTGTCCTGCCCCCCCCATACTTTCTGATTTCTGTAGCCTGCAGCTGGGTCTTTAAAAATGGGTATTATTTTTTTCCACCCAGCACTGGCAAAGAGTAAATACCAAAGTCAAAATCTGCAATGATGAAAGAATAAGGTAGACAAGCTCTGTGTAGAAAAAGTGCGTGCATATGAATGTTTATTTTGCAGCAGCTATATGGATTGGATCAATTTTCAGTGAAGTAGATATATTAACTTATTTGGGTCCAGGAAATAAAGCCTGAAAATTATATCCTTGTTCTTTGGCACTTGTGGGATATTTTTTTCTCCCACTAGACCTCACAGTCCCTAGCAATATTATTCATCTGGTAGTGAAAAAGCTTAAGATATCTGTGCACAAGCTAGATGATATACATGATACATCCTGATGTTTTCTCCATGTGGAAAAAAAAACCACCCAGCTTTTCCTCACGAAGTGTAAAATCTGATTGAGATTGGGATGAAGTCTTTTTTAAAAAGAGAAATAGAGATCTGTTTGCTTAATAGCACTCTAATCTCAGCTTGTTTGAGGTTTGTGTGAGCTGTTGATTATCTTTCTAGGAATTTTGTAGTGGCATTTTCTGCTGAGCACATGTAAGCACTCAGGGATCCATCTCACCGACAGAATCTGTCTATACCCAACTTGACAGAGGTCCTCTGAGGATGCTGGATTTGGCTCAGGTCTTCTTAGCCCTAACTTCTTAGCCATTTTATTTTGGGAGCAGACTTTGATGCAACTGGCAAGTATGCTAGCCCCTTTAGTAGAGATTATTTTTACCAAATTTCATAAGGGTAGAAGGAGGTGCCTCTAACGTTGACCTTGGCCCAGTCACTCTAAAAGAGTCTTAACCTATTTGAAGATTTAGGGTTGAATCCCAAAAAACCAATGCACTTGCGTAATGACTTTCGTACAGTAAAATTCCCTCTTCCTCTCCTCTCCCCACATGCCGGGGGGCAGGGGGACACACAGGGGGAGAAGGACAAGACGCCCCATTGCATGAGTGCAAGAAATTCCCTTTGCATAATGTCTTTGCTGATACATCCCAGACTGCGCTTGCCACCTCTTGGAGGAATGGTGAGATGTAAATGTAATCAACAAATAAATAAACATGTCCCAGTACCATACTATCCAACATACTATCCACCGTGGCAAGACCTCAGCTGAGGCCCGCCAAAAGCCAGCACAGCACTTCCAGAAATGCAGCCTGGCTTCCTGAAGTATGTCAGCGACCACAGAGGACTTCAGCCAGTGTGGTGTAGTGGTTAAGAGCGGTAGACTCGTAATCTGGTGAACTGGGTCCGCGTCTCCGCTGCTCCATACGCAGCTGCTGGGTGACCTTGGGCTAGTCACACTTCTTTGAAGTCTCTCAGCCCCACTCACCTCACAGAGTGTTTGTTGTGGGGGAGGAAGGGAAAGGGGATTGTTAACCGCTTTGAGACTCCTTCGGGTAGTGATAAAGTGGGATATCAAATCCAAACTCTTCTCTTCTTCTTCAGCCTTGTGGTGGCGGTGGCAGAGGAGTCGGGACATCCACGGTTTGAAACAGGAGCCAGGGCGGCTTCAGTTAACCTGGGATTTCCTGCTCAAAGCAAGACAGTTGGCAGGTATGCAATACAAGTTACTTCATCATATATAATAAACATGGTGTCTAACCATATAGGCTAGAAATACAGGGGTACCTTGTTTTATTGCATTTTGCAGTACAGTCATACCTCAGGTTACCGTGCTGAACCTGGAAGTACCAGAATGGGTTACTTCCAGGTTTCGGCGCTCGCGCATGCACAAACACACTAAATCATGCTTTGCACACGTGCAGAAGCGCCGAATCGCAACCCGCGCGTGCGCAGACGTGGCACTGTGGGTTGTAAACGCTGCAGGTTGCGAACATGCCTCCTGCACGGATCACATTCACAACCCGAGTGTCCACTGTATTCAGATTCACATATATTGCTCCTTATGAGGATGCAGGTGTACTGCCAGGTGAAGGAAGTCCCCACCCCCACACCAACACTGCCCCTCTTCTGGCCAGGGGAGTGGGGACGGCTAGGTCTGGAGATGGGTTTCCTCTCTCCCACCCCAGCAGCAGGGGGCCCTGGCTTAGTAGACTGCAGTAACATAACTTTATATCCACTGGGAAACGAAACAGCAACCCCGAATGTGTGGCTCTCTTAATTGTAATATTCGTCTTATTGTGGTGGTCTGGAACCGAACCCGCAATATCTCCCAGGTATGCCTGTACATAGTTGGAACTGGAAGTATAGTTAAAAAGACCTGAAGAATGTAACGATAAAGTTCTGAAACACAAAAGGACGGGGGGAGGACACAATTTCTTTCCCAAATGGTCTTATTCTTGTACATGAATGATTTTATATTTCAAGGAAAGAACTATTCCCCCTCTCCCAGCCCTGTGTAACTAAATTTGAAATAAGGATAACCTATATAACTTTTGCGCTCTCTCTCTCTCCAGAAGCAATCGTTATTAAAAACAGCAGCTGAAGCAAAGCTCACAATATTATGCTTCCTCTTGAAATGTTGCTAAGGAGCGGGAAAATATATGGAAGCAACATGAGAAAGCTGACATTCATCATTCTGATCTTAGGGAAAAGAGAGGGCTTGCACAGATGATACATGTCAGCTGGATGGCATCCATTCTATTTCTCACACTTGTCCCCTCCCTTTGAATTTTATTTCTGTGTTTCATTGTTTCATCTTGGAGGATAAGGCTCTCAATGGCTAGTGGCCATAGAATCATAGAATCATAGAGTTGGAAGAGACCACAAGGGCCATCGAGTCCAACCCCCTGCCAAGCAGGAAACACCATCAGAGCACTCCTGACATATGGTTGTCAAGCCTCTGCTTAAAGACCTCCAAAGAAGGAGACTCCACCACACTCCTTGGCAGCGAATTCCACTGTCCAAATTCCACTGTCGAACAGCTCTTACTGTCAGCTCTTACTGGCCACAATGACTGTTCTACAACAATTGTCACAGAACCATGGGAATAGCATGCAGGGACTAGATGGGTCATTGGCAAGATCCAGCAAGCTCTTCTTAAGTCCTTATTGTGATGTCCATGCAAGGAGCGTGGCAAAAACCTCAGAAAATCAGAGTCGGAATTGTATAAAACAATGTAAATAAAATGTGATTCCTTGGACTCTGTAGCTTGTTGCTTTCTCCTTTGCTTTTTTTTAATCCTTTGAGTTTCATGAATTCCTGACTCATGGTATGCTGAGCACAACTAAAGCACTTCTTTAAGCACTAGATAAATCTTCCTGTTTGGTACAAATATAATCTTAGAGGCATCCTAAATGGACAACAGATGCCCACGGAGCAGCTTATAAGCAAGAAAACCACTTTGATAAATAACTATATATATATATAATGCATTCTGGCAGCATATATCCCCCTTTCCCCCTGTAATTGTCTTTTATCAGGCATAGGCAAACTCAGCCCTTCAGCTGTTTTGGGACTACAACTCCCATCATCCATGACCACTGGTCCTGTTAGCTAGAGATGATGGGAGTTGTAGTCCCAAAACATATGGAGGGCTGAGTTTGCCTATGCCTGCTTTTGCACCATTTTATGAACTCTTCAGGGCATACAGATGTCGGGATGGAAATATTTTTTAACAGGTCAGCCACTGTGAGAATAGGACGCTGGACTTGATAGGCCTCTGGCCTGACTCAGCAGGCTTGTCTTATATCCATAACAGCAAATTCCATAGTTTATGTTGGCTATCGTCTTGTTGGCTATTTTTCTGAGTCATGCAGAGTGATACAGTGGTTTCATCCTCAAAGTGATGAAGCAGACTCCACACACAAGACCTTGAAGATGACTCTTTACTTGCAGGATGGCAACTATTACAAGCAGTAGTATAGATGTATCAAGTCCAATGCAATGTGTTTCTTTCCCTTGAGCCCAAGAGAGGGTCTTATTGCTTCTAAAACTCCTTCGAAGCAGTCCATAAATGATAGCTTATTGGTGCTCACCAAGGACAGTGTTATTGGTGTTTTCACACTCAGCAAAACAGCAGCAAAACAACCAGCCAACTCACACCCCTCCTATCACTACCTAACACACACACACACACACACACACACACACACACACACTTTTAAAGGGAGTTCACAGATTGACAAGGCATTGATTCAGCATTTCTGTGACCTTAAAGGTAAAGGGACCCCTGACCATTAGGTCCAGTCGTGACCGGCTCTGGGGTTGCGGAGCTCATCTCACTTTATTGGCCGAGGGAGCTGGCATACAGCTTCCTCATCATGTGGCCAGCATGACTAAGCCATTTCTACAGAAACGCCGTTTACCTTCCCGCCGGAGTCGTACCTATTTATCTACTTGCACTTTGACGTGCTTTCGAACTGCTAGGTTGGCAGGAGCAGGGACTGAGCAACGGGAGCTCACCCTGTCGCGGGGATTCGAACCGCCGACCTTCTGATCGGCAAGTCCTAGGCTCTATGGTTTAACCCACAGTGCCACTCACATCCATTTTCTGTGACCTTAACTGGAGTCATAAGATTTTGCAGCTATGACATGACATGACATGACATGACATAGGTTTTCTTTACCCCAGTACAATTTATTCTTTGTAAAATATAAATGCCATAAAAAATACTAACAGTTCAGCTATTAACTGAATGAAGAAGTACTTTCTTCTGTCTATTGAATCTTCCAACATTCAGCTTCAGAAGGGGGCGCTCTGTCCCCATCAACTGGTACTGGCATTTCACCATAGGCATCAAGTGACAGGAGATCACGATTTTCAGCAAATTCCAAGGTCGTCCGATTCACTTGAAAGCAGTGCCAAACTGTAGAACTTGTGCTGGCGATTGGTGCTACTTTTTAGGGAATCAGACAACGTTGGATTTTTGGCAAAATCTTGACCCTGCAGGTTAGGGCGCCGAAGGCTCATTTTGTGGGACACTGTGAAACAGGGAGTTTTGAGTGCTAAACCTTGTAGGAGGCCGTGTCCTGACATCTTGCGCCACTTTGGGGTGAATTGGACAACATCAGATTTAGGGCTAAATCTTGACACCAGTGGGTTAGGGTGTTGAAGGGACATTTTTGGGGGCACTCTGAAATGTGAAGTTTTGACAAACAAACCTTGGAGGGGGCTTCTGCCGGTGTTTGGATCTGCTTTTGTCTGAATCGAACAATGTCATTTTTGGTTAAATCTTGACATCGCGGATTAGGACGCCGAGGGGATCATTTTGTGGGGCGCTGTGAAATGTGTTGTTTTAACCACCAAACGTTGCAATGGGACTTGTGCTGACGTTTGCAGATGCTTTGGAGTGAATCAGATGATGTCAGAGTTAAGTGACAACTCATCAGAGGCAGGCCTGCAAATGGCAACAAAATATCTGTACAAGGAAAAGGAGCAGGTTCGCTCAAGTGTGTTGCAAGTAGAAAAACTGTTTGAAATGAAGTGAGAGGTGCAGTTTACTTGCCTGAATTAACAGACAGTTTGCTGAGTGTGCCAACCCTGACCAAGCATGGTTTTAATGTAAATTTGAATCACAACAAATCTGCACTTGCCAAAGATGGCGTTTTGTATGCTCAAGATGTTGAAAATAATGGATCTGTTGCGGGGGGGGGGGGTGCTTTGCTCCAGAATCAGGATTATAGCAGACCTGCCACAAAACGGTTTGGTGAGAGGAAAGGAAAGTAAACCTTGTAAATTGACCTGAATAGTGAAATAGCCCAGGTGGGGCTCGGTAGCTTGGTGTGTGATGCCTCAGGTGTGTGATGCCTCAGCTGGAGTAGGCTCAGGTGAGGGTCAGATGCTTCGTAAAGCCCAGAGGATATAACAGGAAGACCCTGCATCCTGGCCAGGCCTGAAATGCAATATTTATTTGTTGCATTTATATACAGTGGTACTTTGGTTCCCGAATGGCCGAATGGCTTGGCTCCTGTACAAATCGGCTCCCGAATACTGCAAACCCGGAAGTAAGTGTTCCGGTTTGCAAACGTTTTTCGGAACTGAATATCTGACTCTTGGAACGGATTATGTTCGAGAACCAAGGTACCACTGTACTACTTTTTTATCCAATGAGCTCAATGTGGAGTAGATAGTTTCCCTCCCTCATTATTTAATCCCCACAACAACCCTGTAAAGAAGAGGCTTAGAGGCAGTGACTAGCCCAAAGCCATCCAATGTATTTGAATCCAAATCTCCCAGGTCCTAGTCAGACACTCTAACTACTATGCCACACTGGCTTTCAGTGTTGACTAACTTTCACTTACAACAGTTGACCACCCATCAGTATTCAGTCTTTGTTCTTGGTGTTGGTGCTGGTAGGTATGGAATTCCGAAGTATCCCTAAGCCCTCCCTCTGAATGTGGCACCATGTAGCTTTTTAGATTCAGGTAACTCTTGTTTGAGAAACGTTGGCACAACATGGAAGAGAAGGTGATGTCGATGTGGTTTTGCAGTGGTTTCTCCTAATGAGTGTTTTAATTAAAAGTCTGGCCTTGATCAGCAGATACATGAAAAGTGAGTCAAGTGATGCAATTATTATGAGCATGAAAAGCATTTCCTTCTTAGAATAATTACCAACATATGTGTGATAAGGTATTTCTTCCCCTCCCCCAGCTCCCAATAAATATGCTAAAGGAATTAGGAAATTAAGCCAGTGAGGTAGGGTGTGTGGGGGAGAGGGAAAGAGAGAACAGGGGAGGGAGCAAATCTAACTTATCAATGCTATATTTTCAAGACATCCTAGGGAAATGATATTTTAAAGTATGATGGTCAAAGTTTTGATCAAAAGGGGGTGGGTAGATTTTGTTGGGTTCTGCCATATTCCTGGCTGTTGGCTGTGCTGGCAAGGGATGATGGGAGTTGGAGCTCAGTTCCCCATCCCTGAAAGAGGGATTTAAAAGCACACAAAAAGATCAGGGGCGGGGGGGGGGGGTTATACATTGAAATAAATAAAATAAAGCCTTAAAAACCCCAGCCACTACCATCTACTTTCTTTCCCCACAAACCAGAAAGCATTTTTTCTTTGAGACACCAACATTAAGCTAAAGATCAAGAGCAAAGCATAAAAGACACTACTGTTTACAGTGTTTCTGAGAATGGCATTTGATTTAACCTTAGCAATGTCAAGTAAGTTGAGAGCTCATTTACCCATTGCCATTTAGAATTTGTAGCACAATCTGTAAACAACACTTTTCTGCCTGTCTTATTTGTCTGTATTGTAAACCCTTACCTCACTGAAACAGCTGTAGAATAGGTTATTACTTTTTTAAAAAATCCTCTTTGCCCTTGATATCTGCCTTTCTTTGCTCTTGATCACTGGGGACTTCCATTTTGAACCTGAGCAATAATATCCGGTTACCTGGGGCTCCGGGGAGGGGTGGCATTTGCATGCACGGAATGGCCGTGGCTGGTTTTTGGAGGCCATCATCTTCCTGCACAGCCAATGGAGGGTATGGCTACCTGCGGCCACCCACTTCCGTCTGTGCTGGACCTTCCAATGTGGGACAGGCCTCTTCCACTGGGCCAATTAATGATATCAGCAAGACAAAGGAGATGGTGTTGGACTTTCGGAGGAAGAGAGGAGAACTAGCCCCATTGTACCTTGGGTGGGGGGCTGTGTGGAGAGAGTCTCTTCCTTTAAATTCCTAGGAGTTTATCTCAGTGAAAACCTTACTTGGAAAATCAATATAACCCAGGTGGTTAAGAAAGCCCAACAGAGACTCCATCTCCTCAGAGTATTGCGGGAGAACAATGTCAATCAACATTTGATGATCTCCTTCTACCGGTCCACAATAGAAAGTGTCCTTTCATACTGCATCACGGTGTGGTACGCTGGTTTGACATCATTGGATAGGAAGTGCCTACAGAGGGTGGTGAATACAGCACAAGATATTATGGGTTGTCCCGTAAATCCACTGGATGAAATAGTGGAAGAAGGTTGCCTCAGGAGAGTGAGGAAAATTCTTAGGGTTGATTCACACCCTGGCCGGCACTTTTTTGATCTCCTGCCCTCGGGCAGAAGATATAGAAGCATGATTAGTCACACCAACAGGGTAAAGAACAGCTTCTATCCGTGGGCTGTTAGGCTGCTGAATGAAAAGATAACAACAGAGCAACTGACTTTCGGGTTTGGTGGGTGTGCGTCAGTAAACAAGGGGAATTAAGACTAAGAGAGTTGAGTGGGGGGTACTTGTGTAATCTCACTGTATACAAGCTGTACAAGTGACAATAAAGTATTTCAATTTCAATTGAGGTCAGGTGTGTGGGGAATGTGCCCTGCCAACCCATGGCCTATTTAAGGGGTCTGATTTCAAAACATGGGCTCTCTATCAAAGCAAAATTAAAAATATTGTTAGCAAAGCTACACACCACATTAGTGGTCACTCAAAGTTTCATGTGCTTGTTCGCGGTCCTATTTTAATATTCTTTAGGCACTATTTTTAGGGATACTTTGTATTCAGTGCATGATCCCAGCTAATCAGGCAACACAATCACATGCAGATGACAGAATCACATGCATTTAAAAAATAAATTAAAAATCATGGGCCGTTCATATGTGAGATCTCATGGGGAGAGCCTACCTTTTGTGGGGGGCATGCTTCCCCCATGCAGATATGCCCCCAGCGTGTGAACAGAATGGGGCTGGGGCTGATAGTGAACACATTGGTGGGGGAAAACAGCATTCACAGTCCTACTCATTCTCCACTCTTTATAAATCATGTTAAATCAGCAATGCCTGAATAAGGCTAATATCTATGGGATATGTAGATCCAGGCTATGAAGGGGTCTGATTTTTTATTTTATTTTAATTTTCTAAAAATGGCACCTTGCTTGAATCTGGCCCAGAAGCTAATTGGCGACGGGCTTCAAGCTTCCTGGATGACCTCGGTTGGAAACATGATGCTGGAAAAGAAGAATTGTGATCTGACCTAGTAGAACTCTTTTTCATCCTGTATCTGATACCTATATTTACAGGGATCATACGTTTATACAGCCAACCAGCCCTTCCCTCCCTAATTGAACCTCTACTTTAATCAAGAAGCTTCCTTCCACGCTGCTGCCATGGTTTTGATTTCTGATTGTTCCACAAGTCAAGTACATGAAACCTCCAGCGAGCTCCCTGTAATTCATATTTAATTGGCATTTCATTCTTGTTTATTTATGTTGCACGACAGGGATATTATTTAAAGAGCCATTCTTTCTCAGGTACTCTGCATGACCTACAATGTGGCTTGTGTCGGGCTGTATCCACTCGTAAAGAGGCGAGTCAGTGCCAGTTATGGATGGAATCAGAGAAAGAGCAGTGAAATATCAAACAAACAATGATATCAGTGAAGGAGGTTGTGAGAGGCTCCTGGTGAACTGTTTTGTAGACCAGATTTAATTAAATTAATAACACTGGGCATTTACAGAGTAATCCAGAGGCCTCTTGTGCTAGGCTGGGGAGGGTTGAATTGGGCAGAAGTGTCCTCCTCTGCCTGAGGAGATGGAGGATCCCCCATATTCTCCTGGGAGGTCGCTGCCGGCTGCGCTCTCATCTCCCCTTCCTCCTCCACTATCTCATAACTAGGTAATTCCTCCTTGAACGGTATAGCCTGTCTTCCTCTCTCCTCCTGAAACTGCTGTAGACAAGGGGGGCAGCCCTCCTTTTTAATGTTGTATTGGGTAGCTGTGTCTCCAACACCAATCCATTAAAGTTGTTTGTGAGATGGGTTGGCCTGCTTGATATTAATGAGCTTCGGCCTTATTTTGTTGATTCTTAAGGCTTTCCAATGCAGGAGGGATAGGAAGCCTTGTTGACTTCTTACGATCCAGAGTTCCGCTTCACCTGCTACATTTCTGCTTGTTCTGCTGTTCTCTTTTGCTGTTGTTTTGGAAGAGTGGGAAAACACACACAAAACCATCTCAGTACAACCATCTCAGGATATAGACCATAGTTACTAAGGGCACAATGTGGACCCAGTCAGGAGGTGAGGACTGGATGTCAACCCTACTGCCCAATGACCAGCACGACTTCTTATGGCTAACAGACTGGAATCTGCCTTGTTCTGAGCCAGATCATTCATCCTTCTACATTGCCTACAATGACTGGCAGCATGTCTCCAGGATTTTAGGAAGGTTTCTCAACTAGCCCTGTCAGATGTTGAACTGGGACCTTCTGCGTGCAAGTAGATGCCTTCTCACTGAGCTGCAGCCCTTCATCTAAATTGCCACATTAATACTCAATCAATCACAATACTTTGATGGGTGTGTAGTGTCATGCCATAGCTCAGTGGCAAAGCATGGGCACAATGTCCAGGACTGACTGGATGAGGAGGAGTGGTTGGAGCCCTTCAGCCAAGAGCGGCTTAGACCCCAGGTCCTGGTGGTGGGACAATGGAGAGGAGGCTGGGGAAGGGATGAGCTGAGAGGTGCTGGAAGCAGGAGTTTGGAGCGATCAAGGTGGGGTCAGAAGATGGCCCTGCCAGGACAGGGCTGGAGTGTCTCAGTGTGAGCACAGACGCAGACAGGGAGGAATCAAAGGGTACAACTGGTGTCCCCCAGCAGGACAGTCTCAGTCCTGCTGGCTCTGCTCCTGCATACTGCTGAGCAAAGGGCTAGGCAGGCCCAGAGGAGGAGCTCACCCCCACATCACAGCCTCTGTCTGTTGGGGAGGGCTCCAAAGTCAGAGGCTAGAGGGGAAAGGTGGGGCCAGAGGTCAGTTTCCAGCAACATCCCAAGCTGAAGGAGTTGGCCCATGGAGACCCTGCTGTGTTACTTTCTGTGAATAAAAGTCAATTGCATCCCAAGCTTCCAGCCTTTTCCTGACCTGCAGAGACCCAGCATTTCCCAGGCAACCTCATGACACAGAAGGTTCCAGATTCAATCCCCATCATCTCCAGGTAGGGCAGAGGATGTCTCCTGTCTGAAACAGGAAACTGCTTTCAGTCACAGCAGACGAACCTGAGCTAAATGAGCCAATAGTCTGACTGAGTATAAGATAGTTTTCTATGTTCCTAGGTACAGGGTAGTAAATACCGTATTTTTCGCACCATAGGACGCACCGGACAATAGGGAACACCTTGTTTTAGAGGGGGGAGAACAAGAAAAAAAAATCTCCCCCTCTCTGCCCAGCGCCCCTTCAGCGAAGCGGCATGAGGCGCTGAGCAGAGAGGGGGAGAATTTCCCCCCTCTTGTTTTCCTGCTCTAAAACAAGGTGCCATTTAAGGTGCTTTCAGGCGGCTACCTTGGAAGCCTGGAGAGCGAGAGTGGTCGGTGCGCACCGACCCCTCTCGCTCTCCAGGCTTCAGGTTCCTTTCAACCTGCTCTTTGGGGCTGGCGGGGGGAAGCCCACCACCAGCCCCAAAGAGCAGGTCAGGGAGCAGCAGAAAGGCGCAGTGGAGAGGCTCCTGCCATAGCCGCACGTCACCTCTCCAGCCGGGAGAGGGTCGCGGGGGGCTTCTTTAGCCTTCATTTTCAAAGGGGGGGAAGTACGTCCTATAGAGCGAAAAATACGGTACTCCTTCTTTCAAAAAGTATGCAGGCTTTTAAAGATGCTTCTAATTTCAAATATAAAGACGTGCTCTGATTTTATAAAAAGGAAGAAAGAAACACCAGAGGTACAGTGCCTTGTGAAAGCATCGCCAGCTCCCTACATGACCTCATCAATATTGTAAAGATACGCTTCTTTGTTGAATTCTAGTAAACCTGGGGTCATAACACAAAATGACAGCCTTCGAAGGTCTGCTAAGTCATTTGATGATGGGTTATTTGAGCACTGCTACAAGGAGTCTAACAACAGCATTGGCGAAGAGAGAAAACACTTTTCTTTTCTTTTCTTTTCCTGGAAGGGCAAGTGAGAAATATTTTATAGAACGGGAATGAAACTCACCTAGCCTGCATGATAGGTAATAGAATAAGCATCTGCGGGTTTGTTGGAAAAAAAATTATTATTATTGCCTCAGCGATGACACTTTAAACTTCTTTTTCATGTCAGCAATTCAGATAAACTGGATCTCGTTGCAGCTTAAGTCTGAATCTGAATCTGAGAAGATGGTAGATTATTAATTAATTAATTAATTAATTAATTGTTAGAGAAAGCTGTTGGTAGGGAAGGAACAATTGGGTGGGGGTTACCAGGTGCTGTGTAATGTGCAACACCAGGTATAAAGTTGGCTTTGCGTTCTTAATCTCTTTTTCTATTAGCAGAAAAGGAAATTAAATTTACAACTGTCACGTTCATTTCCAGAGATGCTAGGAGGAGAACAGTTGAGCTAAATGAGATGGCTGTTGGATGGGGAAACCAAATGAAGGAAACTGTCCCAGGTGTTGTATGGCTATACTTGTATGTAGACGGGACCAAAATGAAAGAATCAGAAAATGAGAAGGTGACTGGTGTAGGAGAAGAGAAATTCCATTAGGAAAACCTACCTAATCTTCATTCTCCAAAGCAACACAACAACCAAAACACAGCCATCCTTCAAGATTTGCATGAATTTTGCCCTTCAGTTCTATAGCCAAGTAACGTAAAGAATGGTTGCATCTTATGCACATTTAAGATGTGCAATTTCAACCTTGTGTTGTTGGAGGCTGGCCAGTTGAAATTGTTCAAATTAGATGCATGTAAAGTTTCTTCCCCAGCCCAAAAAGAGCCTTTTCTTGCTTACTAGATCAGGGCCTTTTTGCACACCAGCAATGGAAGCCTGGAGGTGGTCACATGAGATGTCACAAGATCTTGTGGGAACTCAAGATGGTCCCACCTGATCTCATGGGAGCATCCCAGAGCCGGCATGATGAGAGAGCCTGTAAGCAAGGCAAATAACTTAAAAGCTATTTTTACGCTAGGTTTTCTGGCTCCGAAAAGCTAGGGATGCCTATGCTGAGGGCAGTTCCAAGAGTCTGAATATAAAGGGTTCCAAGGCTCTGAATATAAACATTTCTGTGTCTATGTGGAACCCTTTGAAATGGACCCCTGAGTAAGATCCAATCATACTATGTACAAAAATGAAATGCATAAACTAGGCCAAAATGCATATATTAGTGAAAGTAGCAAATAACAAAATGATACCTTATATTATGAACCATTTCTTTTCAAAAACGTACACGTTAAACAAAACTGCATGCAAACACCTGTATATTGGGAGAAACTCACTGTGAATTTTCCTGAGGTCTTTTTTAAAAATGCAAACTGATGTGAAGAACTGAACTTCAGAGAGGAAAATTGAGAAACTGAAATTGACAACTATAAAGATGATAGGCGAAGTTACATCAGTGTTATCAGGATGGAAGCGTAGCATACTACCCTGATAAATGCCCTACTATTTTCATGGAGAAGATGAGTTATTTAGCTCATAATAATATTTTTTACAGCTTTGTATTATTTTAATTTATTTTGTCTTTTACTCCTAATCATCTCAGGGTGCTTCTGTTTGCAAATGTAGGAGCATGAGCACATTCATGTGTCTGCAACTGCATAGAGACAGTCCTCTTTCCATGTGAGGCAAAAGTATAAGGACTCCAGTCCTGTGTAGAAAGGAAACTATGGCAATTCTTGCAATCTTGACGGCCCTTATTGGAGCTGCTGAAATCATGGCAATTGTTGCTGTCGTGTCAAGTTGTATTTTGTTTGTCCTCCAAGGAACACAGTGAGGCAAGGTGAAGGAGTTCTTGGAGAGAAAAGTTTTGAAATGTCTATTTTGAGAGACAGTGCATTAAAAAGAAAAATCCAACTGCACATTTAAATTCAACCGTTTGTACAGATTTTATTTGTTTTTTATTAAATCCACTGATTAATGATGAAATAGACTTTGGGTGAACACATGTCAAAGTGGCATGGACTGGGCTAAGTCATCCATCCATCTCTGCTCTGCACTTGAAACTGGCACAAAAGCACCCAAATCAGTTATTTGCATGTGAGAATAAGCTATGGCAGATGAACTACCACAGACAGAACTTTCACATCAACACCCTTCTTTCATTTTTGTAAGTGGGTTTTTCTGCCACGTCTTCATATCTGGTGTGACTTGTGTTCAGCATGCAATCCTAAATCCAGTAACCCAAGAGCATGCCCCATTGAATTCTATGGGATTTACTTTTGAGTCAACATGTGCAGCACTGCTTATCCACCCTTACCTTTCCCCCCATGCTGTCCAGGCACAGGTGTGTGCTTTAAAGCTCCATATCTGAGCACTTTTTAAAAAATAAAATAAAAATAAAATCCTTGCTGCTTTCCCCAGACAAACCCTCTCTTTAACACTGAAATGCAACAAATGACAATTTGGACTTTCCACAGGCAAAGAGCTTTAAAGTGTTGACCTGTGTCTAGAAACACAACACAAAAGGAAGTCTGGGTGAGCTATCAGTCACTTCCAAACAGAAATACAGTTGTACCTTGGTTCTCGAACAGAATGCATTCTAGCAGTCAGTTCAACTTCCAGAACTGTTCAAAAACCAAGACATGGCTTCTGATTGGTTGCAGGAGCATCTTGCAGCCAATCGGAAGCTGCAGAAGCCACGCCGGACATTCGGCTTCCGAAAATCGTTCAAAAACCGGAACATTCACTTCCGGTTTTCGATCATTCGAGAGCCAAAACATACGAGTTCCAAGGTGTTCAGCAACCAAGGTATGACTGTACTCCCCCACTGCCTCATTAATGGCTGTATGTTTAATCTTTCCATGAACCTCCATGCTAGGATCACCTCCTGCAATCAAGATGTATGTGCTTGGTGTGGAGAGAACAATCTGGCTCTTAATACGGCTAAGACCAAGGAATTGGTGGTGGATTACAGAAAAAAAAAGGCGGACATTCAGCCCTTGCATATCAACGGGGAACGGGTGGAGAGGGTGGCGGAATTCAGGTTTTGGGGAGTGACTATCGATCAGGGCATGACTTGGAGCGCAAATACCACTGCTCTGGTGAAGAAGGCCCAGCAGAGAATTTATTTCCTCAGACTTTTAAAGAAGAACAATCTGAGTGAGAGACTGCTGGTGTCCTTCTACCGAGGCTCCATAGAGAGCATTCTCACATACTGTATTTGTGCCTGGTTCTCCAGCTGTACAGCTAGGAAGAGGAAGGTGCTCCAGAAGGTTATAACCACAGCCCAAAGGATTATTGGTCATCCCCTCCCATCTTTGGAAGAACTGTACGGTTCCCGTTGTCTTAGGAAAGCAAACAATATCCTGCAGGATGCATCTCACCCGGGACACAGTCTGTTTGTACTACTGCCTTCTGGCAGGAGATACAGAAACATCAAGTCAAGGACAAATAGACTGAAAAATAGTTTCTATCCAAGAGCTGTGGCCTTCTTAAATGCAGTAACTCGATAGTGTGACCTGGGAGTTTGATGGGTGTGGGTGTGGGTGTGGCTGGAATGTGGTTTGTTTGGTTGTTGTTGTTGTTTTGCTTTTGTTGTTTTTAAGGGATGGCATCCAATTTCGTTGCACTTGTGCAATGTTGCACTTGTGTAATGACAATAAAGAATCTATCTATCTATCTATCTATCTATCTATCTATCTATCAGTTGTTACAGTAAGTCGCCGAGCGACTCAGGGCAGCCCTGAACAGATGCCAGTTTGACAACAGTCATGTTCACTGCCTGTGAAGGTGCTAAAAACTACAGCAAGCTGTTTCCCTGACTGGTTTGAGGGTTGCCCCTGGTTCTGGCCACATAAATGTGCTCCTGCCTCCCTCATTCTCTTAGATTCAGGTGGGTGGCTAGAGCAGCTCAGAAGGGCCATCGCGCAACAGTGAAGGCCTGGCTGGAAAGCTTAAAGCCCACCGCCATGAATTGGCTCCACTCCATAGCTTGACCAGTCATGGTTAGGAATGGCTAGGGGCTAGGTGGAGTCCTAGACCTAAAAAAGAAGTGTAAACATGTACACACTGGCCAGCTTCCATTTTGACTTGTTTTTTGGGGGGGCTTCTCAGAAGTACGTAAAGGCAGGAAACAGGTGGGGGAAGCGCCATCCCTAAATGGCACCCACCTAAGAGGGGCCAGAATGCTGCTCTAGGGCTGTAACTCATTCAGAACTACTGGGGAGGGGAAAGATGGCTTTTCTGGGGAAGAAGAAGAAGAAGAAGAAGAAGAAGAAGAAGAAGAAGAAGAAGAGGAAGAAGAGGAGGAGGAGGAGGAGGAGGAGGAGTTTGGATTTGATATCCCGCTTTATTACTACTCAAAGGAGTCTCAAAGCGGCTAACATTCTCCTTTCCCTTCCTCCCCCACAACAAACACTCTGTGAGGTGAGTGGGGCTGAGAGACTTCAAAGAAGTGTGACTGGCCCAAGGTCACCCAGCAGCTGCATGTGGAGGAGCGGAGACGTGAACCCAGTTCCCCAGATTACAAGACTACCGCTCTTAACCACTACACCACACTGGCTCTGATTCAGTTGTAAGAGTGAAAGTAACCTCCAAATTCTACTCAGGGTGCTGAGGCAGGGAGTGCCTTCCTTCTTGCCAATCTGGGCGAAACTGCCTTAAAAGCATATACTGGGTTCCTGGAGTGCAGATTTGGAAAGTTGTTTGGGGGTACAGCCCCTTCTTCTGGCATCAAGAAGACATTCAGATTCCCATGAAGCCCACATTCAGATTGAGAAAAGGGCACAGTCGCACGCTGCATCTTAACCAAATATAAGTTATGTATGGGTTTTCTCATATACTCTGAAGTCTCTTTTTAACAAACATTTTTCATTAAATGCAAATGAATCATTGTGGTTGTCACCATCTCGGTGTCTGTGTTAGTCCTCGGAGGCCCTTCTGTTGCTTCTTCTACTTCAGCTCCTTTCAAATCAAGATAATAACCTTACTAAATATGCCCTAAAAACATATTAGTTAAATATGCATATGATCGGCTTCACATTCAATTAAACATTTCAGTATTCCCCAGGCTTTCAAGTAACTCAACGTTACCTTATGCAACACTGTTAAAACATGCTAGAAACAGTTGCCATCTGTAAAGTAAAACACTACTTGCCATAATAGTATAATTTGAGATGAAGTCCTCTCATGAGACAGATTCCTATGGGATGCTGAAAGACCTATAATCTATTTTTACATATCTAATTGGCTTGGGAGGCATTCCCAAATCATTCATTCCAATCAATGGGATATTGCTAGCCTAAAACGAAGCTGAATGATGCCCTATACAAAATACTTTTGAGTTGGTTTGATTTGATTCTGGTTTAGGGTTATGTGTTTTCCATTTTGAGTATTCCCAGCTGATTGGATTAAAAGAGATCCAAGTGTGTGTGGAATATAATTTCTGCTCACAAAAGTGTAGGACGAAGGTTCCTTGGACTCTATCAACTAGGGGAGGGCAACGCTGCCAATGTGCTTTTCCTTGGGAATGGGTGAATATGGCAATTTCAGTTTCTCTCTATTTCTTAGTTTACCAGCCTTAAATTTGGTTCTCATTTCTGCATCACTATGCACATTTTTCAAAGACTTCATGAAAAATTAAGTGCAAATTTCTTCTAACATACATGTTTCTGCATGCAATTTTCCCTGATACTGCTGGCGACCATTTTGCGTGCACATTGACACATGACTGCTGACATGCAGCTCCTTTGGGACTCAGAAGAGGGAAGAATGGGGGCAGAATGGAGAGCGGAACTGGGCAGAATGTGTGTGTGGGGGGGCTTATGTACTAGTGCACACAGGGGCCAGGAACGGAACCCCCAAGCAAAATTGTTGCTGCCTGTATGCACATTTCTGCAAAACCATTTCCCGTAATAGAATGTATTTTGTATGTTATTTTCACTGATATATGCACTTACATGCACAATTGGACCTATTATATGCAAGTATTAGCAGAAAGAACATACAAAAGCATATTATATTAGGGGAAATTGCTTTGCAAAACATAATTTATATATATATTTTTTAAAAAAATTAAGTAGCTTGTTCAAAATGAAACAGAAAAATGCAATATAACTTGAGCAGTTAATGTGTATAACCACCAGTAATTCTGGACATTCACCAGGCCACATGTACTGCACATAATATGCTGAAGATAGAAGAGAAGTTTGAAAGAACTTTGTGGAGCATCAAAGTTCTAAGCTTATTTATGTTTCCTGTCCATTGGATATTCCAGTAAGGTGCTTCATCCTGGAAGGCATTTTAGAAAAAGTTGGTCAGTGAATTATTTTGTCATGTGGAACAAAAAGGGTCTACTTTGCTACTATGTATTCTGGGCTTCTTAACATCCACATGTTTGCTTGTGTGTCTCTACCACATGCAACTAGAGCCTTTGATCTCCACCTGTTTGTGTTTCCAAAAACCTTGACTGCACATGGTCTGTTGGTGCAAAGGTTGCATAATAGGAGACCAGTTCCCCACGTTTCTTGCATTATGCCAATGGGGGGAGGGTCCCTTGTTGCCAGTCTGGAACTGAGCTATTTGTTGTTAGCTGATCTGGGTACCGATTTGTGCTCATCAGATAGTGATTTAGTTTCAAAGCAGCCCTTTGCAAGAGCAGAAGCGATTTGAATGTAGCAATTTTCCAGCCTCCTGCTGTTTATGTTTGCATCTGTGCTGCAAATAGTTGGAAGACCTTTGCTGTTTTCTGATCATTTTGATTTATGTGGGCTTGAATAATTTTGAAAAGGAAATTGGATCTGATTGAGCAGTTGTTGCCAAAATCAATAATAATAATAATAATAATAACGATAACAACAACAGCAGCAAAACCTAACCAGGCCTAGAAAAATTTGCTGTATTATATTGAACTCTCCAAAAATGGCAAAACAGTGTCCATTATACACGAAACGGGCCTAACTATAATAGTCATTTAACCCAGATCACTTTGTTTTATGCAATGGGAGCAGCACTGAAAAGTTTAGGTGTTGGTTTAGCCTATGGATTTTCTGAGCTGCCACTTGCACAGACAGGAGGTCTGCATGGATGCCTGTATTTCTACTCAACTACAAAAGCAAAGGATTCAATTGCCACTGTGAATAGGTAAAATCAACCAAACCTTCATAATTTAAGGACTTATGGAGGTTGCATCACAACAGTGGTGGATTTTGGGTTTCAAAATTTCAGCAGCGCCCTGTGCAATGCCAACATTTAGTGACCCCACCTCTTGTTTTCCATTGTTCATCATTGTTGCAGCACCCCTGCAGCACCTTCTCAGTTTGGCAAACAAGTTGTGCTCCCCTAGATCTGCCTTTGCATTCTGATTCAAATCAGTGCCACATATAGGTAAAGGTAAAGGTACCCCTGCCCGTACAGGCCAGTCTTGACAGACTCTAGGGTTGTGCGCCCATCTCACTTAAGAGGCCGGGGGCCAGCGCTGTCCGGAGACACTTCCGGGTCACGTGGCCAGCGTGACAAAGCTGCATCTGGCGAGCCAGCGCAGCATACGGAAACGCCGTTTACCTTCCCGCCAGTAAGCGGTCCCTATTTATCTACTTGCACCCGGGGGTGCTTTCGAACTTCTAGATATAGAATGCTACTTTCTATCATTTTTTAATGTCTCGGTTTATTTTATGTTTTCCTAAAAGCTAACACTTTTACCCTGTAGGAGCAGGATCCATTGTACAGTCATTGTACATTGAGAGTCAATGTGGTCTAATGGCAGGCGTGCTGGACTTGGGCCTGGGAGACCAGGGTTTCAATCTCTGCTCAGCCATGAAATTCATTGGGTGACCTTGGGCCAGTCACAAGATCAGTTCATATATATTAGATTCCCTTTTTAGCTGATATAAAGTATAGAACTGATGCAGTCAGACCTCTGACAGTTGAACCATCATTCTGGAGGGATTTGCTGCTGACAAGATCTTAGAAAGGCATCTTGGAAGACAACCATTTCCAGAGTGGTAGCTGTGCGGCAAAAGCAAAAGAGTATGTGGTACCTTAGAGACTTCAGGTCAGATCCCTTCTCCAGCTTCAGCCTGGTGCAGTGATCAGCCTTGAACCAGACCTGATGCTGGCTGGCACCAACTGTAAGAGCAGCTTGTGATCCAGCAGATTCCAGGGTGCACCAGCCCTGCACTTGGAATGTCCCATCTTGAGGCTGCCAGATTCTGTCCGTGGGTATATGGCTGGCAGGCCTTCCACTCATTTGGTGGGTAGAATGGCAGGGGTCTGTATTGGAGGAGTGATACAAGCATCACTCCAGTGGCGGTAGCTGATGGGAGGTCCTCAGCAAGCAGAACCAAACTAAAGAACACCTCTGCCCAAATTACTTGCTGGTGGTGTAACCTAATACAATTATAGTGGTATAAACACGTGTAGTCCACTAAATCAAGATGAATAAAGGTGAAGGTAAAGGGACCCCTGACCATTAGGTCCAGTCGTGACCGACTCTGGGGTTGCAGCGCTCATCTCGCTTTATTGGCCGAGGGAGCCAGCGTTTGTCCGCAGACAGCTTCCGGGTCATGTGGCCAGCATGACTAACCTGCTTCTGGTGAACCAGAGTAGTGCACAGAAACGCTGTTTACCTTCCCATCGGAGCGGTACCTATTTATCTACTTGCACTTTGACGTGTTTTTGAACTGCTAGGTTGGCAGGAGCAGGGACTGAGCAACAGGAGCTCACCCCATCACAGGGATTCGAACTGCCGACCTTCTGATCGGCAAGTCCTAGGCTCTGTGGTTTAACCCACAGCGCCACCCACGTCCCATCAAGATGAATATTGACAGTCTAAAGCCATACACTGTTAACCATACTTTCCCCAAAAATGTTTAGACATGGGTTTAATTAGGATTCCACTCTTGTATTGCAGACAGAGTGAGAGGAGAAATTTTTTTCCTTCCTTTTCTGTCTTTCTCAGTTTCCTGCATATTTTCCATCTGATAGCCAAACTGGCATATTTTCTGACCCTGTTCAGTATCTACCTGCTATGGTAACAAAAAACAGACACACAGAGAAATGCATGAACTTTAAAACTTTCTGACAAAAAGCTTCATGAAAATATTTTCTCTCAAAAAGGGACTCATGTTTAATACATTCCATTCATAGATCTGATTTACATTAACTTTTTCTATAGATCTGATAATATTTGCATTAAGTGTGTTTCATATTCCGCTTCCTGGAATGAATGTATATGAAAACTTTTTGTGCATGGAAGCTTAATATTCATTGAAGAACAATCAAAAGTTGTGACAAGAAGGATGTGATTCTTTTCTTTTGCTTAGCCTTCAGAGGGCAATGTATAAGTCCCAGCTTAGACATGAACCAAGTAACAATGAAGAGGTCATAAAGCCAGATCTGAAAAGTAGATGGCAACTAGATGCCAGATAATCTGACCATTTTAGACCGAAACCTTGAAGAGGAGAGGACTTTGGCCAATAGACAAGGTTTGTAATTTTTGATGACTGTTCTAGTTGCCACTGCCATCCATCATAATTGGTCAGAACCAAGAGTTACTGCCTCTTTAAGAGACCAAGAGAGGCTTGGAGACCCCCCCCCCCCGTCAAACAGTTGCTGGAACTTCTTCCCTGCTTCTGGAATTGGTCAGAACAGTAAAAGCATTTGGTGATCAGGGCTAGGACATCTTGATCAAGGCTACCAGTTCTCATTCCTGGATCTTCTTCGACTCAGATAGACTCAACGTTTTGTCCAGACAAACATGGCTTTGTTGGAAGGTGTAAGCAAGCAACCTGGTTTCTGGAGGCAGCTTTCAGATTGCATAATGGTGGAACAGAGGAAGCCACCATTGCTCAATCTAACTCAGCATTGTCTACACTCAAAACAAAATAAAAAAATTCCTTCCAGTAGCACCTTAAAGACCAACTAAGTTAGTTCTAGGTATGAGCTTTCGTGTGCATGCACACTTCTTCAGATACACTGAAACAGAAGTCACCAGACCCTTCTATATAGTGAGAAGGTGGGGAGGGGTATTACTCAGAAGGGTGGTGGGGATGGGTGATTGGCAGAGAGCTGTGATGAGCCTGTTGACGACTCTTAACGACTGCAATAGGTCTTACAGGAAAAAGCAAGGGGTGAAAATGTGAAAAATGGCTTTGTCATGTATAATGAGATAAGAATCCAATGTCTTTGTTCAGACCAGGTCTCTCCATGGTTTTAAGTTTGGTAATAAGTTGCAATTCAGCAGCTTCTCTTTCCAGTCTATTTCTGAAATTCCTTTGTAATAGAACAGCTACTTTGAGATCTTGTATAGAATGTCCTGGGAGATTGAAGTGTTCTCCTACTGGTTTCTCTGTCTTGTGATTCCTGATGTCAGATTTATGTCCGTTTATCCTTTGGCGTAAGGTTTGGCCTGTTTGTCCAATATAGAGAGCTGAAGGACACTGTTGGCATTTGATGGCATACACAATGTTAGACGATGAGCAATTAAATAGTCCTGAGATGGTATGTGTGATGTTGTTGGGGCCAGTAATGGTGTTGTCCGGGTGTATGTGGCAGCAAAGTTGGCATCTGGGTTTATTGCAGGCTCTGGTATTTTTTTTATATTATTATTTTATTTTTTATTTTTATTTTATTTTTATTTTTATTTTATTTTTTGACTATGGCAGACCAACACGGCTACCTATCTGTAACATTGTCTACACTGTTTGGCAGCAGCTCCCCAGGATTTCAGGCAGAGGGCATTCCCAGTCTTACTGGAGAAGCCAGGTATTAAACCTAACCTTCTTCATGCAATGCTGGTGCTCTCTCAGTAAGTTACAACCCCTCCTTCCTCCATTTGCCCCCAACTCCTTTCCAGCCTGGCCAGGATTCTTTTGTAAGGGTCTATTCTACAGAGTATCAATGCACCCAGCCTTGCCTGTGTTGTCATCCAGCAGAACTGTTGTGAGTGGGACTGCAACATTCCATAGCAGTGTCTATCTATCTGGTTTAGGGTCACAAACATATTTTGCTAGGAAAGCTCATTCCTGTATGGATAATCAGCCCTGTGGAACAGTTTGCACCATCTAGCAATAAGGACTCCTCAGTTATGCACCATATAATTCAGCACAGCCAAAACTTAACATACAGTGGTACCTCTGGTTGCAAACGGGATCCATTCTGGAGCCCCATTCGCAACATGAGCAGAATGCAACCCGCGTCTGCGCGAGCGTGGGTCACGATTCGACACTTCTGCGCATGCACGTGACATCATTTTGAGCGTCTGTGCATGCGCGAGTGGCGAAACCCAGAAGTAACCCTTTCTAGTACTTCCGGGCCGCTGCGGGATGCAACCTGAGAACACTCAACCTGAAGCAAACGCAACATGAGGTATGACTGTATGTTGAAGAAAGTGTGCAGTATAGTGGGAAAATCTTACACCAGAGCTTTCCAAACTTTTCATGTTGGTGACACACCTTTTAAGACATGCATCATTTCACGACACAGTGATTCAGTTTTACTAGCAAACCGGAAGTTAAACTAACTCCTTTGCAGCCCCAGGGGGAGCACAGGGAGTGTTTGCACAATACTACACACTGTAGCTGACTCTTCTTTTCTAGCTCCCTAGAATGCCTATCAGACAAATAAACAAAAAAATTGCACAGCAAGCATAGTTGCCACCTGTTTGTAATTTTATAAATTGTTCATATTTAGGGAGATCCATCCATAGTAAGTATATAATAACATGTTGGAAAGTGACTGCCCATGTTTTGTTTTGTTGTGAAATATTTTTCATAAAAAACAAAATTCCCCACGGCTCATGGTAAATTTCATATGATTTGTGACTCATATATGATTATGGGTTTACTGCTTTCATTGTTTGCATTAATCAGTGGTCCCTCTACAGAAACAGAGCAACCTATATCACCATTAGCCTGATGGCATTTTTGGGCAGTGTCTTGATATAGGAACACTTAGCTCTGCCTTTCATAATTAAAATAATTACGATGCTAAAATTGTTATGGAAACTACATGGCAATGCATGTGAGATGTGAATTTGTGACTTTTGCCATAAAGATCCAAAATATCTGGGCTTTTTTAAGCATTTAATTTAATTTGCCTCTTTTCTACCAAAATATGTTCAAAGCAGTTTAGAATGTAATCCATGATCTACACAACCCAGTTGACAAACTGGGTTAATGGCTCAAGACAGGACAAGTTCAATGAGGAAAGTACCACAATTAAAATATTTTTGGGACCAGGTCAAATTATGATGATTTTGCTATTTGCTGGTGGTGTGTTTTTCAACTGAAGTCTTTCTTTCTGTTGTTTGTTTTATAGCCTATTGTGTGGCTTTTATGCATTGTTCTTTTTAATGCTATCCCATGTTTTATGTTTTTAAGTTTTTCAACTTGCTTGGAGGCTTCTTAGGTGTCAAGCAGTTCATAAATTGAATTAATCATGAAAACATCATTAACAACAATACTATATTGATGATTACTATATTTTAATTAAATGTAATAGTTGTAATACTCTTGCAATTGCATCATAATTTTCATTGTGTCCCTGTGCCCCCCATCTGATCTGGAGAGTTGCGGATCACCCTAGCACAGGTTGGGGGCAGTATGAAAGGAGAGGAGAATGGGGGGGAGGGGAGGATTCAATTCTGCAAGCAGAAGACCTTGCATGTATAGGACGATTTCACTCGATAGCAACCCCTCTCTCTAGTGAATGCCCAGAAATCACCTAGAGAAGGGTCTCCAATGAAGATATGGGTGAATATTCAGCCAGTGTGGTGTAGTGGTTAAGAGCAGTAGACTCATAATCTAGTGGACCGGGTTCGCGTCTTTGCTCCTCCACATGCAGCTGCTGGGTGACCTTGGGCTAGTCACACTTCTTTGAAGTCTCTCAGCCTCACTCACCTCACAGAGTGTTTGTTGTGGGGGAGGAAGGGAGAGGAGAATGTTAGCTACTTCGAGACTCCTTCGGGTAGTCATAAAGTGGGATATCAAATCCAAACTCCTCCTCCTCCTCCTCCTCCTCTTCTTCTTCTTCTTCTTCTTCTTCAGGGGAAAGATAACTTCCCTTTTCCAGGGACACTTCCTGGGATTCCAGTTGTGTTCTATAGCACCGATCAGGACTGTTGGCAGTTGCCTTGCAGAAACATGCACCCTTCCTAGCCTCAGTAAATCCAGCTGGCTAGGAAAGCGAGCACAGCAATATATTCATACTATGTCAATTAACGGAAAAAGGAAAACAACTGCTTGACGTTCCTGTGCCTGTAATTGGTGGTGCATGTTAGTAAACTATCTTGTACAACGGCAAGAAAAAAAATCACAGTGGCCCACTGCTGAGTTTCCAAAGTGGAAGCCTGCCAATCTGAGACGGCATTTCAGAGCCTACACTTTGGTTTTGAGATCTATCAGTCAAGTCGTGCAGAATGATGAGCCACATTGCCTTGTCGGAAAGCACGACTGCTTCTTCAACAACAGCGGAAGGAAGCAAGTCTGAGAGAAAGAGCACAAATTAAAACAATCTTAACACCAGTCCAGATCAATGATTGCAACTGATTTTCTGATGGAAAGGAACCTAAAGCACTCTCAGTTATTCTCCACTAAAAGCTGAGGTGGGAACTCTGGGAATATAGAGGGTTAAAGCAAACCACAAGGATTTTATTGTGGCAGTTAGATTTGAGCCAGAGACCATTTGGCTCAGAGACTGCATTCATTGCCACCTCATTGCACCAGTTTTATGAAATATGGTGGGCATGATTTTCCTCAGTAAATACATAAACAGTAGAAAATTTAAAAAATAGTAAAGTAAGAAACTTTACTATCTGCAGACAGGAAAATAACACTATTGTTTTACACCAGTGTTTCCCAAAGTGAGTGATCCTGCCCCCTGGGGGTTGCTGGAATGATTCAGGGAGCAGTAATAGCCATGGATGGGGGCATTGAATAAAAATAAGGGAGCGGTGGAAGCATAAAGAAGAGAAGAAAATTTTGAAAAACTGTTCATACATGTTTCATAAAGATGCTTACCACCAGGTCAGATGCCGTTGATGGACATCAACAACATTTCCCCTGGATCTGGCAGTTGTGTGAGAGGTGGGTTTTTTCCTGGGCTTGGATGAACCCTTCCCAAGGCCTGGGAAGTGGATGGCAGCTTGCTTGCCTGCCTATTTGGCCAATGGCAAATTTACTATGTTGTAATTCGTATGTGGGACGCGGGTGGTGCTGTGGGTTAAACCACAGAGCCTAGGACTTGCTGATCAGAAGGTTGGCAGTTCGAATCCCCGCAACGGGGTGAGCTCCCGTTGCTCGGTCCCTGCTCCTGCCAACCTAGCAGTTCGAAAGCATGTCAAAGTGCAAGTTTTTACCACTCTGGCGGCAAGGTAAACGGCATTTCCATGTGCTGCTCTGGTTCGCCAGAAGTGGCTTAGTCATGCTGGCCACATGACCCGGAAGCTGTACGCCGGCTCCCTCGTCCAGTAAAGCGTGATAAGCGCTGCAACCCCAGAGTCGGCCACAACTGGACCTAATGGTCAGGGGTCCCTTTACCTTTACCTTTAAGATGTAAGTGTATATATATACGGTAGATACATATAAGAACTCAAATTTGTCACTGCATCTTTCTGCTTGTTTGCTTAAAGAAGGTAAATTTCCAGGGGGGGTGCAGAGTATTTTTATTTATTTTTTTCTGAAAAGGGGGCGGTAAGCCAAGTATGTTTGGAAACCTTTGCTTTACGTGAAAGGAAGCCCTGTTGATGTCAGAGGGACTGGTTTTTCACATAATGGGTGTCAGGGATTGGACTCAAATGGGTGAGATGGAGGTGGAATGGTGGAGATCACCATCCCCCTTCTCCTGACACTGCAGAAGAAGAGGAATGTGGCTTTGATTTACAGCAGGGTTTTGAGGATGGTCACAGCTCATAGACGAACAAAAGAGTTGGGAAGTGTTAGGAGAAGGGAGTGGGGAGACAGAAGGAGACCAGCCAGTTGACACGTTGTATTTCTGACACCCCCCCCCCTCCTCCCAGAACTCAGCACTCGATAAGAGTGCAGGAACAAAGGACTCAAAGACAGTTGACCACACGGGGCTACTGTAAGGGTAAATGCTGTTGCTACTAAGAAGGGAGGAGGAGCTTAGTTGGAGCAACACACTCATCAGAGAATACCACATTCTTTTGTCTCTCACTGTTATAAATTAATAAGCTCATTAAAAAGGACTCTATCTTGTTCTCTCTGCTTCTTGCTGTCACCAGGGAGGGAGTAGAATTTCCGAAGCCCTGACAATGGGTAGATCATTGGGCTTCCAATAGGAACAGCATCATTGCAATATGTTATGAATATTATTTTAGTAATACTGATGCAATTCAAATAGTTTACTCTCCAACATTTCTCCAATGAAAATAGGGATGTCCTAAGGAAAAGTGGGACAAAAAAGAAACCGGGAGAGTTTCTGTAAATCAGGGACTGCCCCTGGAAAATAGGGACACTTGGAGAGTCTGAAATAGAGGATCACATCAGTAGTGGGTGCAGTAATAATCATACTGAAAATGGGAAGAGTCATGAAAGCATGAAAGAGTGGTCCAGGTTTCCCCATCCTTTTCTGTTAGTTGGGTTCTTTCCAATAGATTCAATAGCATATGTACAAATTTAGGTCTGCACAATTAAAGTGAATTTAGGTGCTCTGGTGCACTTGCACAACAACTCTTTTTCAAAAGTTGACCTTTTGTGGTAAGGAAAGTAATAGAAAAATGTACTGCAGGAAGTCATGTAATAGCTGTGCAAACAAAATTAGAGGAAATGCTTAATAAACAGCAGACATTGTATAAGCCCCATACGAGCTTTGTGCAAACGAAACAGGACAAATGCTCAGTAAACAGGTCCTCTGGAGTTGCCCTGAGCTGAACTGGCAACTTGAAAATATATGAGAACAAAGCTGGAGATAGATGGTACTGAAAAGTCCATAAGCCTTCAGTGTAAGCAAGTCTACTATGATGCCACCAGCATACTCTACAATTCTCACCTCCCTTTCTCACATTGCCTCTACCAGTTATGACTCAATTATGGATTGACTATACCTCAAGCAATCATATATCAACCCACAATAATCTAGGCAATGCCACTCTACCCTGTCCCATGGAAGTTTCCCGCTGTCCTTTGAAAATGTTTTGAAAACCATGGAGAAACAGAGATATCCTGCAAAAGCTAGTGTTTTTAGACTTCATTGGATCATGGCCGCACCCCTGTATTCATGTAGCTGAGAATCTTAATGGTGGGGGAATCGGAGCACTAAAAGACATCTCCAAGTCTTTCCCCTCCACTTCCAACTTGGTTCACTTGTCAAGAGTATCATTCTGCATAATCCCTGAATGAATCATTACAGCTCTGATCAGCAGCACTGATATGCCAGGTATATGATGAACTGTAGAAGAAAGTGGTTTCAGCAAATGGAAAGAAGAAGAGAAATCAGGAAGAGTGTTCAGTAATCCTCATCCAAATTGCAGCTGCATCTGAGATACTTTTTTCCTTTTATTTCTACTGACCTTGCAAATAAAACATTCAGATGGAGGAGCAATTGAGGAAGGACACCATGGCTGTGAGGAATACACCAGTGTACGACCAAAATCCAAATGCCCAGTGTAAGATCAATGAAAATGGGCCATAGTGCCTTTTAATTAAAACTCAGCATCCCTTTGCCCAATTGACCAGTTGCTATCTCACTATTTATATTAGCATTTTCCACATTTGCATTTGGATCGCCCTGCAACTTTTATCACTTTATCCTCAAGGATGCTTTTTAATTCTCCCCTTCATTCTCTTGGTTGGCTCCAGCTGACAGATCTTCTCCCATAGCACACGATGAGCTGTGGAAGAATGCCTCCTCCTCCTCATTATTATTATTAAATTTGTATACCCGCAGGTCTTAGGGTGGTTCACAAGATAAAATCACAATATAAAAACACAAAATACGTAACCAAAAACAAAGCAAAACAACCCAATAACAAACCCCCTCAACACATTCTAAAAGGGCATGTTCCATCATTCTTCTGTGGGTTCCTAAAGTGACAGACTGTTTTGTGCCATATTTTACCTGTGCAGATGTATAGTTTTGCATACTGATAATATAACATACAAATGCAATATAGACGTGATTGTATAATTGGTTGCATTGTATCCAAATTCTGTTAGAATACTGTGATACACAAATACATGCGTGCGCTCGCTCTCTCTCTCTCTCTCTCTCTCTCTCTCTCTCTCATATTTTAGCATTGCATTTTCCTTCACTCGCTTCTCTGCTGATACCTGATCTATGCATTAGCTGAATAAAGGGCTTTGTCTAGGGGCTCATTCCCTATGCACGTTCTTATGACCCTGTTCTCAAACTCACATGCTTTGATATAAGGTCATTATTATTAGAAGTACTTTACCATGGAAAATACTGCATCTGTAATATAGTCCTGTCTGGATATTCTTTGTCATTATGCTTGAGTGCTAATGGCTGCTTTACTTAAGAGCTGTGGAAAGATACACTCACAATATAACGATCCAACATATTTCCTAAATTGGAGATGTAGTTTTTATATTGAGAGGCTATCTAGGCCAGGGAAAGAGGCAGCAAAGCGTGGTCCTTCTGAGGACCAGAAAAGCAGCACGCTTAGCTGGGGGAAAGTAGGCAGATATTTACACCTTGTTAAGAAACAACAGTGTCTTCTCCATCTAAGTAATCTTAAGCAACACTCCTGGTAGGCATATAAGAAGGGCAGCAACAAGAAAAGATCCAGGAACAAAAATCAAGGGCCCCAATTACAGAGTTGAGTTGTTTTTCAGACACAAGCTGGAAGGTGACCTAGAAATATTTATAGGTAGTTCAGTGTCCATAGGAGTCAAGGAGGCGAGGAAAGACTGAACTTTAAAATGGCTTCATGAAAAAACCCCAGATCATTCATCAGGGCTTCTCCGAATTGTAGGATACAATATAGTGGACAGGAGGATGGCCTGGAGTCCCAAGAATGACATTTCAATGGCATCCATGGTTAATATGGATTTTTGAGTGTGTGTGTTCTTCCTTTTTTAATGAAATTTATTTTTGGGAGGAAAGTTTGTTTTTTGGAGATGAGAGTTTTTACAGTCTGAAAACTAAAATGAGGACATCTATACTCCAAAAACATTGAGATTGGGACTTCCGGGTTGGCGCCATCGCCGAATGGCGGACTCCCTCCGAGCTCCGGAGGGAGTCTGCTTGGCAGGGGCTGGGTCCTACCGCACCGGCGATGCGGGGACCCTTAAAAACCACGGCCAGAGGAGGCCGTGGACATGGAGACTCGGCTGGCACCGTTAGCGCCCTCCCGACTCGTGAAGGAGCCTTTTTAAAGGCTCCGGATCGGGTGCCGGGGAGAAGCGTGGTGCTTGAGTTCTCTGCTATCCCTGCCGAGCGCAGCCGCATGCCATCCGGCGGAGAGCGCTGACTTCTTCTATTGAAAATTCGGATCTAAAAGAAGAACCCGTGAGTAAATTGGAATATGGACTAAAAAAAGGGGACAAATTTTTAAAATTTGGAGCGAACGGGGGAGGTGGAAAAAAGGAAGTCAGCCCCCCCTAAATTGTAGAAGAGCCAAAACAAAGGAATGGATAACTAAGATCGAGAGTAACCTAATTTCACCGAATTAACAACTTCGCGAGGGAAATTTATAAGATTGAGCCGGAGGAGAAAAGTGGAATTTGTATTAAAAAGTAACACCCCCCCCCCGGAATCCCTGGAGCGATTCGTGAAAATGCCTGGAGAAGAGTACGTGGAAATGCTTGGAGAAGAGTAACGGAGGTTTTGACAGGTTTTGACAGCCGTCAAGGAGCTGTCAAAACGGAAGAATGTAACAGAGACTTGGTTATGGACTTTGCCGGTTACATTTGATATAAGTTGAGTATAAATTGTTTCAAATTGTCTAAATAAGGATAAACAAGCTATTTGGACTGGTGGATGGGCTTTGGAAGGGAACTTTGTTATGGGAATCCATCTAGAGGAGCTGAGGGATATTGCATGTGTTTTTGACAGGAAACTTGTGCAGTTGAATAGAACTTTTAATCTCCTGGGAAACTGCAGAAATGGATCATTATTTTGTCTACAGAGGTCTACACACTATAGGAAACAATGGAACTATCTGTTGGAAAATGAAAGGATCATGATGTAACGTTTTGTTCCTGAACAACAAGCCTCTGCAGGGATATTAGAAACTTTTGGAGAAAGAACATTTCTGTGGGAGAACAGAGAAACAAAAAGGAGGAGAATGGCCGACAAGAATAAGGAAACAACAAGAACTGGACAGAAATGGGAAAGGGGACATTTGGGATATCCAGATTTGACAAGCTTATGGAATTAAAATTGGAGTTTCTACTCCTGGATATAAAAATCTGGATAGAAGAAATGGACCCTCTTCTCGATAGACTTTTTTTTAGGATTGGACATTCGTAATTAAATGATTGGACATTCGCAATTAATAAGACTGGCAAAGAATCAGAGGGATGTGTGTTTAATGTAATGTGGGAACTCCAGGAAGATATTAGAGATGGAGGGCTAGGAGGAACGTAACAGGGAAAAAGGGGAGGGAAAGTTGGAATCCAAAGGTTGTAAAATTATTATTTAATTTTATGTTGTCGTTTTTTATTTGTATTAAAGGGGGAAACTCGTGGAAGGGAATAGATCGAGCTTAGGGGGATGGGAATTACGCTAAACTGGGTAATGGAGGATGATTGCAATTTGGGGATAAGAATTTGTTGAACCTAATTGTTTATTTGGAAGATTTGGAATACATGAGGGGGTGGGGAGGGGAAGTCCTAGTTATTGGAAAAAGTTTATAAATTGGATTTAATTTGTTTTAATTTGGAAAACCTTAATAAAAATTATTTAAAAAAAAACAAAAACAAAAACATTGAGATTGAAAATCCACCCCCCTTTGCCACAATATTAGATTTACTGAGTCTCACGAAGCCTAACGTAAGACTTGATGGGAGAAGAACAAGAAAACAAAACAGATTTCCTCTTTCTGGGTGCATGAGTGTCATAATGAGTGACATTAGTTTTTTTTTATAATTCATTTGAAAATCAGACTGATGAGCAAGGCTGTGCTCTCTGCAGATGAAAATGAGGCCTTTTGCATTGAGCTTCATCCCACACACTCACACCTCCACTCATAGATAGGCTTCCCTCCTGTGATACCTGCTGAAATCAGCTTTTAAGGCAATGGCAGCCCTCTGTTTTTCCCCTCAGGGAAATCTGAGGTGAACGTTGGCACTTTCTGACTAGGGGAATTATGTGGGGAACTCTGAGGACAACTAACTCCATTTCTTGCTGCTTCCCCCTGTTGAGAAGAGAGGAGACTTGAACTGACAATCAAAGGGTGAAACCCAGCTAGAGGTCCAACTCTGGTTCTCAGCATTTACCACCCACATGCCAACCCAGTTTGGCCTCTGTGAGAGGCATAGGATTGGTGAAGGCCTGATGTAAGTTGAGGGCTGTAGCAGGGCCATAACTCGAGTCAATGAAGCCAACGAAACCTGTGCTGAGGAGATCTTTGACTAGACTCCCCTTGAGATGTTTTTTTAATTGAAAAGCCCAGATCCATCAAGTGCGCAGCCCTCAAAGACAAGCGATACAAGATTACTCTTCCTTTCAAGTACCATGGAGACACAGCAAGGGGGGTGAGCATTCATTCAAGGCCGGAGAATATTGCTTCAGCTTGTAAGCTGTGAAGGCCCAGCAGGCAAAATTTACCCTGTGACCTTTAAGGTCTCTCTGCTGCTGGTAGGAACAAGGTTTGATTTCTCTGAGCACAAAAGGAGAAAGATCCTTTTGCTGGTTGTTAAAAGAAAGAAAGAAGGAAAAGGATTGAACTGTAAATAACAAAGGTGATTACGTTGTCCTTTTACCAAAAATAGTGTAAGTTCATCCGTTCCACTTAACTTTTTGGTATGTATGTGTTTGCTTCCGAATGTAGACTCTACAAGTGATATTACTTTAATGAGAGAGAGAGAGAAAAAAAATCAATACACAGTGCATACTATAAGAATGGGAGCTAATAATAGCAAACAGAATTTTTCAAGCGTTTCTCATGTATTATTTCAATAATTCTTATAATAATACTTTACAGCTGAGCTAATACACCTAGAAGAGCAGGTTGCTTAGCAAATTCATGACTCAGGTGAATTACAGTGTTGGACACAGAGGTGCCAACTTCTAGAATATATTGTGGGGGCCCGATGCAATGTCCTGACGTCATGCACACAATGTCACAAGGAGCGGGGTGTGTGTGTGTGTGAAGCTGAACATATCAGCAGCACGGCTCCAGTAGCTGGTGGCCCCTGTCCACCCCCTCCCTCTGTCGTGCAAAGGAAAGATGGGGAAGCCACCTCCAGCTAGTGACAATGGTGGCAGCAGCAGCAACCGTTGACCACTGAAGCTGTGCTATGCCTGACTCCACTTTCACCTTTCTCTGCCCTCTGACCAGTGCCCCCCCCAAAAAACGTGGGAGGGGGCAAGGTGCCTTGGCCCCTAGGAGTTGGTGCCTATGGTTGGACATAAGGGACCTTGGTAGTCATATAATCAAACACCCTGTTGAAAGAAGGGGCAGGACTCTGTTTTTGCTGCTTCCTGCATGCCATGTAAAGAAAGAGTTAGAAGCTTTTGGAAGGTCTAACAGTGAACCCAGGAATTCTTCATCTCAGACAGCATAAACAGTTCTGGAGTAGGGGTGGGTGAACCTGTCACTTCAGTTGCTTCTAATATCTAATTTTTCCAATCTAAAGTTCCTTTGCCTCATTTCCCCATACTTTAAAAAAATCTGTATGAAAATGTTTTGTGCACAGTTTGCTTCCTATGTGCAGATTTCTATGCAGATTTGCACAAAATATATATCTGCAAGCAATTGTCCCCTAATAGATGGCATTTTCCTATGTTGTTTTCACTATTATATATTCATTTTTGTGTGCCTACTAATAGATGCATTTTTGCACTCACTCCCTGGTTTAAGAACTACATTGCAAAATTCTGGGGGGGGGGATTTGAGTTTTGAAGTAAAGCTACATTTTACTTTGCATATCAGTTTTGGAAGTGAAAATTTGGTAGGTTCACTTAAAATGTGACCCAAATGAACTTCCCCAGCCCCAGTTACTCTGAAGTGGTTAGACCTGGTTATAAATAGAAGACTTCTGGCCTTTTGCTCCTGCCCAGTCTATAGATCAGTACCTTTTGTCTGCTGCAGCTCCAAGTCCAGCTCAAGTAATTGACCTCAAAAATACACTCATCTGACCTTGACTTAGATTCAACCACATACACTGCAGCTTCATCATGATAGAATGCTTAAAACTCTATACAATATCAACCTAGTAGTTCATGAAGAATGTATGCATGCACAAAAGATGATCCTGGTCATATTAGCAGATAACATTAGATTTTCTTCATTATTTTTAGCAAATTCCTTAGCCATAAAAACATGTGCAGGTCCCACCTACTGTGGTCCCTCAGTCCCTTTTCCATTCAGCATTCTTAACCTGACCTCTCGGTTATAAGAAGGTCGTCTTGCAGATATTGCGTCATTCATTCATGATGGAGAACGGCAAGGCAGTTACCTCTTTTCACTGGAAAAGCAGTCTCAATGACTGTTGGTCACTCCCATTTAGAGAAGTGTCATAAAGCTAAATAGTTTTATAGCTTGCAAACTGCTGATGGGAGTATATGATTGTGCCCAGAGTAAGCTTTCTTAGTAATACATCCAGAAGCTGGCATGGAGATCTCCTATAAAATTTGCACAGATGTGATTGAAGAAGCATAGACACCAAGCTGTATGTGGGTGTACACACACACACACACACACACAGCTATGTTGTAGTCAGTCAACAGTGTTGTGTGTGTGTGTGTGTGTGTGTGTGTGTGTGTGTTACGAATACAAGGTAAAAAGATAAAAGACCCCATGGGGCTGCAGCGCTCATCTCGCTTTTCAGGCTGAGGGATCTAGCGTTTGTCCACAGACAGCTTTCTGGGTCATGTGGCCAGCATGACTAAACCACTTCTGGTGCAACGGAACACTGGGATGGAAACCAGAGTGCATGGAAACGCTGTTTACCTTCCTGCCACAGCAGTACCAATTTATCTACTTGCACTGGTGTGCTTTTGAACTGCTAGGTTGGCAGGAGCTGGGGCAGAGCAACGGGAGCTCACCCTGTCGTGGAGATTTGAACCGCCAACTTTCTGATTGGCAAGCCCAAGAGGCTCAGTGGCCTCTGTGTAACAAATACAAAGTATTTGTATGTTCGGACTCACTATAAAGTAGCTTCCCATGTACATTCCTAATGGCTTCAGCTTAGAATCTGATTTTATAAACCATTTGTAATATATCAACACCAAGAAATACATCCAGTATTACACACATACAAAAACACCAAAGCAGGCATCACAAGAATACAGGGTGTTGAACAAAAACAAACAAACAAACAAACAAACAAACAAAACCAACAACCTGCATTCATTTCTAAATTATTATATCACAGTTATATATAGATATAAATAAATCACTTCTTCTTCTGCCTCGTGCACTAACAAGTTAATACTTGTCAGGAATTGTAATACAGCAGCAGCCCAATTGAAATATTTTGTTTGATATTACATGAAGCAACCCTATGAGAGCACTGACCTTTTTAATGGCAAAGGCAGAGTAAAGGTTTGATGTAAAACAATGTATAAGCCATGAAATTCACTTTGAGGAGATGGGAGCCTAAAGCTCCATGGAGGAGCCAAGATAAGTCAATGGGGAACAACTGAACTGAAGCAGGAGAATCTGTAAGTAACACAATGTATTCAGGAAAAGAAACCCTAATGTATTTAGCACCTAGACATCACAATGTCCTGAAAATGCCAATATCTACACACATCAAATAAATACGTTTTGGGAAACTGGTGCCTTCCTTTGGCCAGCCTACCATTCCCCCAGTAATGAAACAGATAAAACGTCACCCTGGAATCTGTTCATAAAATGAATGTCTGGACAGATAAGCCACATAAAAAGATTTGCTTTGTCACATCAGTAGGAAAACAGAGAACACTGGGTTTATTAAAAAAAAATATCCATTTTTTTAAGATAATAGGAGCATTATTCTTTAATGATTTGATATGTATTTCATGAATTTGAGATGAGTGCATTTTGTAATTATAGTTAGCAGTAAATAATACTGGCCTCACACCTCAGTCCTGAATGAGATGTTCTGCTCATTTTCTGTGGAATGCACCTCAAAAGTAGCTGTGATTTGGATCACAACCTTTGAAGGATGGATGAACAAAAGCCTATACTGAGATTTGATTTATTATGATAATGAAAATATCCTAAAATGGGTATCAACCTATATAGCATCTTATTGGGACGTGACCTTATAGTTCGCTGCATTTTCCAGCTTCTGCTGAGCCCTCTGCACATGTCAAGAAAAGTGATAAGCGTCAGCACAACCAGGTATCAGAAGGGCTGAAAGGCCAATCATATTTCAAGATTAAAGCTTGGCCTACAAAGTCTTTGGCCTACAAAGACTGAAACTAAATAAAAAGGCTTGGAATTGTCAGCTGGCTAGGAGTGACCTTCCAAAGCAGAATTATTCTTGTGTGTGCAGGAACACTTTTATCTGTAGCCTACGTTATGTTCTTTGTTTTCATTCTGTATTCTTAAGAAATCATTTTAAAATGTTATTGCTTTGACTGTGTTCATTTGAGTTGGCGTTGTAGGTGGAACTCTACTGCACCTGGGTAAATATTCAGTATCTGAGGTCAAAGAAGGAAACTTCAAAATTATGTCCAGTGCTCAAATCCCAACACAAAAAATGGGAATTGGGAAAACAAAACATGTGCTGATAAGCTCAAAATCGTGTTTTTCAGAAAATCCAATCCCTACTGCTAACACATGAGGGTCTGATGTGATAAAACCAGCAGGAATGTATGACAGCCATTGTTAGGTTCAGGAAATGTAGAATTTCAGAGGTTCTTGTAGAAGTCTCCAGCTCAATTTCTTATCTAGGAATAGAATAAATGCCCCCATGGAACTCTGAACTTTGCTTTTAAGCCTACTGTTTATAAACAAAGTCTGTGGGGCGTTTATTAACTCATAAGGTTAATCGAATAACTATAAAACACAGACCAAAAAAAGAAGGGGAAAGAGAAAGAGAACAAAAGAAATGAAAAGAAAGAGCACCTTCAAAGATGATATTTGCTCAAAACCTGGGGAAGTTGCCATGGAAACTAGACTCTTTTGATCCATAAATATAGTTAACATAGGCAGAAGCAACCAAGCCAGGTCCAATCATAATGGGGTCAGGAAATGAGGTGGATTTGACATTCAGTGGGGTGGGGAGGATTGTTGGCTCTGGAAATGGCACCCCCATCTTCCTCCCCTGCTCCCCTGCTCCCCTGCTCCCCTGCTCCCAGACCCCTTTCCTATTCAAAACTCCTGTTTTAGTGGAACTTCCAGTCTAGTTCCTCTCCGATGGGTTTTTGCGAGAATACAATCACAGCGATTTCATACAAACAGAATACAATTGACTACTTCAAAGCCTATGGTGTTTTCAGTGCAATTTCCTCGCACAGGAAAATGTCAGAGTGAAGATCTTACATTTCAGCGCATTGTTCAGCCTCACCAGGAACTTGATACAACTACACACCTACAGCAAATAATATGTGAGGAAGCCGAGCATGGAAAGCAATGTCAATGCCACTTGAGAAATCAGAGAGGAAGATACAATGTAATTGGAACCTGCTTACCAACTTATTTATTGAACATAACAATGTAAGAGGGGACTGCTGGATCAGGACACTGGCCCATCTAGCTTCAGGGCTGGGCCTTTATATATACCGTATTTTTTGCTCCATAAGATGCACTCCCCCCCCCTAAAAAGTAAGGGGAAATGTGTGTGCATCTTATGGAGCGAATGCTTCTGGCTTCTGGCTTAGCCGTGCGAAGCATCTTCAGGGCAGGGGGAACCTTCATCCCATTGCCCTGAAGAGGCTTCACGCGGCTATCCAGGCTTCTGGCTTCTGGGATTCAGAATACTTTTTTTCTTGTTTTCCTCCTCCAAAAAACTAGGTGTGTCTTATGGCCTGGTGCATCTTATAGAACGGAAAATACAGGGTGTGTGGGTGGGTGTGTGGGTGTGTGTGTGTAGGAGTAGCTTTGGGAGGGATTGTTTTAATTGTTTGCTAATATTTTGTTGACATTAGTACCTTATGTATAATGGATTGCTGAATTCTGTTTGGTTTTGGTTATGCCTTGAATAGTTATAGGACGGCAAGGTGGCTCTTGCTGATTTTTTCACCGCCTTAGGTACAACAATGTAGAAATCTGAGCAACAATTGTTCACGTTAACAAAGATATGAAATGGAAAAGAAAGAAAGAAAGAAAGAAAGAAAGAAAGAAAGAAAGAAAGAAAGAAACCCTAGTCCAGCAGAGTGGCCAATCAGATGCCTGCGGGAAACCCATAAACAGGGCCTAAGCACAAGAACATTTTTCCTTCCTGGGGTTTCCAGCAATTAGCATTCAGAAGCATTATTACATCAAAATGTGGAGGCAAAGCTTAGCTCTCACGGCTGGTAGCCATCTATAGGTCTCTCCATCCATGTATTCATCTAATTCTCTCTTAAAGCCCTCCAAGTTGGTGGCTATTGGTGCCCCCTGTGCAGCATGAAGAAATTCTTTTATATGTCCTGAATCTTCCAAAACTCAGCTTCATTGGATGTTATCGAGGTCTAGTATTACTAGAGAGAGAGAGAGAGAGAGAGAGAGAATTCTCTATCCACTTTATCCAGGTCATGGATAATTGTATAAACTTCTATCAAGTCAACTCTTACTCCCAACCTTTCCCTTCAGGGGAGTTTCTCCATCCTGTGGATTTTGTTGCTGTTGCCCTTTCCTGAACCTTTTCCAACTCTACAATATCCTTTTTGAGGTGAGGCAGTCAGAACTGTGCACAGTAATCTAGATACAATTTAAGCATGATTTGTGTAACAGCAATTTATCAGCAGTTTTATTTTCAGTTCCTTTTGTAATGATCCCTAGCATAGAATTTGCCTTCTTCACAACTGCCACACCTTGGGTCAATATCTTCATTGAGTTATCTACAAGAACTCCAAAGTCTTGTTCCTGGTCATTCACCACCAGTTCAGACCCTATTAGCATATATGTGACATCAAGGATAAGAGGAGCAAATCCATTCAATTGATAACCATGTAGGTGGACCCAGTCACAATACTCTCTCCCACTGGAACATTGCCCTCCTTCTTTCCCAAGAGATGGGTGGGTGATTTCCTGTGCCACATACATGTTTTTGAGAGGGCCTTCTTGGTAGTGTTGCCTGCCCTGTGGAACGCCCTCCCATCAGATGTTAAGGAAATAAACAACTATCTGACTTTTAGAAGACATCTGAAGGCAGCCCTGTTCAGGGAAGTTTTTAATGGTTGATGTTTTATTGCTTTCTTCTTCTTCTTCTTCTTCTTCTTCTTCTTCTTCTTCTTCTTCTTATGTTGGGAGCTGCCCAGAGTGGCTGGTGAAACACAGCCAGATGGGTGAGGTATAAATAATAAATTATAAAAATTATTATTATTATTATTATTATTATTATTATTATTATTATTATTATGCTGGTAACATCCCAAGTTTTCAGCAAGCTAACGACTGTTAACTTTTCTGTTAATGAATGTCCTGCAGGCATTTTAAAGGTAGTGTTTATGACAAATTTTCATTGTTTGATTGTTTAATTTTCTGTATGTTTTGTTTTAATGTACGCTGCTTAGAAATTTTAATAGTTAACTGGTATATAAATGTCATTTATATTTGCAAATAAAAATTGCAGATACAGTAGAGCTGTGCTGGAAATTTCTTTTCTGGCCAGAAGGGACATTGTTGGGACACATTGAAGGAGTGTTCCTTTGAGGGTGAAATAAAACTGTTGGAAGGTTGCAGTGCCTGGCTGTGGCTTTAAGGACCGATACAGAAGAGACATGTTTTGTTGCAGCCGGGGCAGATGAAGGCACCCGGTTGTGCTGTCGCAGATGCACAATGGCATTTCATCTCTCTGCGTTCCTCCCAGTGGTCATTCCTCTTCCAGTCACTGCTGTGGATACACAACCTGTCTGTCTGCCTCCAGACACTGTAATCATCTGCAAGGGATTCTCACAGGGCAGGAAGCAAAATGAAATCCTAACCTCTCCCCACCCACACAAATGTGGCAGGAGAGAAAATTCTCTTAACATTTTCAAAAGGGGCTTGCTAACATAGGAGCCAACTCCTAGGGGCCAAGGTACCTTTGGCCCCCCAATAAAATATTGGAGGAGGTTGGGCCCCCCAAAGTTGATGGGTATTCCCATACAAATGGTATGCTGTGTCTTGTGATCAATTATATGGGGTGAGACTTACCTGCCCCCCAATATTTTACTCAAGTTGTCCCCTTCTTACTACTTACCTTACTTTATAAGATGACCAAAGGCTGGTTCGTTTGTTTAATTTTTTTAATTTTTAATTTCTTTTTTTAAAAAGTCCTAATGGTGCAAAGTTCTCTCTGCAGCTTCCCACTGGCCATATTTTCTGGAATGCCTTGGAATTTAGGAGATCCCCCCCCCCAGCCAACCAGAGGACCTAACCCTGGCCTAGTTGAGTCAATGTTCCGACTTGTAAAAGCAGTTTCATAAGCAGCAATTGCCGACGTTTGAAGACTTGGCACCCAATTTATGTATGCACTGGCAACGCTCATTATGAAAATAATCATCTGTCAAAGCACCTGAACAATGCAGATGTTGATATGCTTTGTGCGAGATGAATAAGAACAAGGTGTTGAAATGTTTTCAGTTGGATTCCCTCCGCGGGATCATTTTAATCATCGTTATCATCCATGCTCAATTGCCTGTATTCTTTCCATGTGGCAGACTGCGCTTTCTCTAGGAACCAGCAGTTTCTGTTGGGAGTACCTACATGAAGACTCATCCCAAGGGAACGTCTGGGCTTTGGAATTTGCTGACAACTGAAGTCTGGCTTGCTCCCTAAAGTATACTACAGACAGAAGATATCTAAAAACTATCAAATTGTCTCAGAAAATTTGAGAAAATTAACTAGTGGTGGGTCATTCAACTGTGAAAGTGGGAGGTTTTTAGCAGATTTCAGGGAGGCAGGTGGACGCCTGGCATTTTGGGGGTGTTGACGGCAAGGTAACTGAGAGTTTCTACCTCCCTTTGTTTATTTATTTTAGCACTTTTGAAAAAAAGTGTTAAAATAGCCATGGTCTGCCTGTCTCACAAATTCCTTGACTCTTGTGCACCAGAGGATTCCAATGTGTCCCACATGAAACAATCCTGTACAGTAGCTACAGAATAATTTCCATAGGGACCCTCTGGCACAGGAATAGGAAATGCGGCCAGAGGTAACTTGGGAGACTGAGAAGAAAAAGGGTCTTTCTGGCTACATCTAGCAGCTTGAGGGTTTTGTTTTGTAAGTATAAACAACCCCATCAACCCTTGGTCATGTAATCTGTAAAGTACGGTAAGCTAACCCACCCACCACCAAAATGTTCTTAGCTTTTTTTTGAGGGGGGATGTGTGTCTTCTTTTTGCCCTCTTCGCTGCAAATGGCCAAATATAAGCTGAGTCAGAAATACGTAAAATTAGCATCAGTAATATGGATTGAACTAAAAGTCTCCTCAATCTTACTGCACCCATATCCCCAAAATTTGTCCCTTTGCTCCTTTCCCAATTGCTTGTCCTAGTTGCAGTTATGGCAGCAACATTGGCACCATGAGGTCTCAGTGGAAGCATCACTTGTTTCTCCTTTGCAAGATCTTGAAGGCTAAAAGTCTAGTGCTCTGCCCAATCCACCTATGCAAACTTTGTGTGGGTGAAAATTTTCTCCACTTGTAAAAGTGGGTGGTGATTTTCTTCCAGTAGGGTTTTTTTTGTTTTTGTTTTTAAGGAGTGGGGACTGAATTTCCACGGTATTTTTGTAGAGGTTTGGGGTTAACATAGGTCATGAGAAGACCTCTGCTGGATTGGATCAAATTTTCTTCCATTCTGGCATCCTGTTCTCATAGGGAACAAGCAATAGCAGGAGTTGCTCTCTTGCAACTCCACAACCTCATCCCAACCAGCCAAATTTCTTAGAATACCTGTGAGAGGACCTTGCATCACTTCAAAGAAACCCTCAAAAAAAGAAGAAGGCACATTTCTCTCATAATTTTAAGGCAAGATTAAAGCACCAAACTCTCCAATCACCTTGAAAATTCTTCAGACTAGCATCTTTGGTTCACTTCCCCCCATGAATGGCCAAAGTTAGCCAAAAAAATAATAATTGTAACATCCAGAGTCCTGGAGCATATTATTTCCAGAATAACTAACACACCCCATCGCCCACCAAAAAATAAATAAATACTTGGGTATCCTGGGAAAGCTACTTTTTCCTGGATTCCTGGAATATTTCCAGAGCAGTGTTCTCACAGATACAAGTGAAGAAGCATGCGAGACTGGTGAACCATGATCTATGGAGACCTAAAGACCAAGGAAGTAACATGGTGTTTGGAAGGAGGCTGAATTTCTAACAAAGACCTGAACCAGCCAGACAAAACATTGGCTGTAGGCATCTAATTCAGGTAATAGAATAGGATTTAGAGATTGGAGGACTAGCGAAATGAGTTTTTATTTTGTTTGCTCATTGTGTCAATCAACGCACATTCATGTCGCTTTCCAATATTTTTATATGCATTGTTAAAGGAAATATGTAGAAATATGTTTTTAATAGTAGTCAACTTTCCTCAAGCTCCTCAGGCATGTGTTATCTCACTGCTACACATTCCTCATTTCTCTTCCCCGCCCCCTGCCCCACAGCAAACATTTCCTGAAGTGTATATTTTGTACAGCAAAAGAAATGAAGCCTATTTTTCACTTCGGCGTCTTATGGAAGTAGTTAGATTACATTTTCTTAAAACAAAATCAGGGCCACATGCAGTTCAATGCAGTCATTTATACACAGGTTTCAGCTCTTGTGCTTAGAATATATTTAGAATATATTTCGACGGGGTCTAACAATTTGTTGAATGACAAACTGGAACGTGTCCAGAGGAGTGCAACCAAAATGGTCAAAGGCCTGGAAACGATGCCTTATGAGGAACGGCTAAGGGAGCTGGGCATGTTTAGCCTGGAGAAGAGGAGGTTAAGGGGTGATATGATAGCCATGTTCAAATATATAAAAGGATGTCACATAGAGGAGGGAGAAAGGTTGTTTTCTGCTGCTCCAGAGAAGCGGACACGGAGCAATGGTTCCAAACTACAAGAAAAAAGATTCCACCTAAACATTAGGAGGAACTTCCTGACAGTGAAAGCTGTTCGACAGTGGAATTTGCTGCCAAGGAGTGTGGTGGAGTCTCCTTCTTTGGAGGTCTTTAAGCAGAGGCTTGACAACCATATGTCAGGAGTGCTCTGATGGTGTTTCCTGCTTGGCAGGGGGTTGGACTCGATGGCCCTTGTGGTCTCTTCCAACTCTATGATTCTATGATTCTATGATTCTATAAGAAGAGTCCAGGAAGGAGAACCACAGTGTTCAGACTTCTAGGAAGATGCAGCCACCAGGTGGGAGGTCTAAGCCCTTTCCCTGCCCTTCCTGCCCCTTCTTCCTGTCTTTTCTCCAACCCCCTAACAACCATGGAGCTCTCTGGACCAGTCCAACTTGACTCACAATGATCTGTGGTTGCATATATCCGACTCATCTGAGGTCCCCAGGTCTCAGTATATGCCTGATTCAGCTGAGCCCTGAGCCAAATCTGAAGCCCAGCTCTATGACCATGGCCATGGATGGCTTGAATCAGAAGGAAGAAATCCCTTCTTTGTACCAAGCACATGAGCAGTAGGCAAAGCATCTGTCAGAGCCACCCTGGGTCCCAGCTCACAAGAGACCAAAGTCCAGTCCAAGCTATATACAAAAGGTTTTATTGAAGATCATTGTCGTCATTACATCCAAACTCCGTGGCTCCGCATCTGTTACCCTTAGATGTTAGAAGTCCCCTCTGAGTCCGTCCCTCCCCTGCACCAATTTAAGAGGCTTGTACTGCTCCACCTTTTCCTCTCTTTCCTTTTCCGCAGGGTCTTCCTGCCCCCCTGTCTTCCCTCTTTCCGGGACTCCCCAGAGGCTGAGTCTTCTCCCGCCTGCTCCCCCCTCCTTCGTGCTTTGGCACCAGGCTCCTCCTCAGAGCTCTCCTCATTTCCGCGCGCCTCTATATTTGAACTTGGCGCGCGTACGTTGCCTCTGACCTTCCTTTCTACAGTTACGCTGCTCTCGGTACCACACTCCTCCCTTTCAGGCAGGACGTCTTGCTCCGAACTCCTCCCCCTTCCTCCTTCCTGTCCTGCTCTTTCTGACACACTGGCAACTCCCCCCCCTCTACTCCGTTCCGACGGGGGAGCTGGTCCCGCTTTGCCACTCCCACTGGGGATTCCCTCTTCGTTCCCCTCTCTCTGACTGATTCCCTCTCTATTGCCCCTTGGCCTGACCAGGGGGGCTCCCTTCTGGGAATCCTCTGATTCGCTAGACGGACTTTGGGACAACCTCGGCTCGTTGTCGTCCTCTTCCTCCTCGCCCTCGCTCTCTGTCTCCTCTCTCCCTAAAACCCTGACATCCATCCCCCCCTCGAAGCCCCCCCTTCCCCCCTTCCGCTCATCGGGTGCAGGTTGTGGAAGCTGCCGCTCTTCGGAGGCGGACGCAGGATACAGATTCTGCACCTCCATCTCCTCTGTTTGCAGTTCGTTGTACGAGTGTTCGAATTCGGGTTCTTGACCCAAGGTGTTCTCTTCTCCCTCCTCCATTGGTACCTGGTCCGGTGCTGCCTGCCAAGGTCCCGTCAGCCATTTCCTGCGCCAGTCCTCCTCTGGTTGCTCGTCCCACCAATAAGAGGGTTCTGTGTCCACCCCCGAACACGATCCCCTGGGCGAGTTGGAGTCCGGCGACCTTTCTTCAGCTGAAGAAAAGCCGTGGAAAGTGCTGCCTGAACATGTGGGCGTAAAGAGCCAGTCATCAAAGTACTCGGCTGGCATGGGTCTATGAGGGAAAAGGGCATGGAACTCGTCTTTTAAAAGAGGTTCGTCTAAGGCGTAGCCCGGCACCCAACCATTGGCACTGACTGGGGCACCCTCTCTGACTAGAAAATATTCTACTCCCTCTTGCCCCCATCTCGAGTCCAGGATCTCTGTGACCTCGTTGAGTGGTTCGGCCCTAGGCGCCCTCTCCCTCTCCTGTGACTTAGTGTGTTGTTGCGTGACTGTGTCAGACTCCTGAAACCTGTGCGGTGCCTTGTAGGGAGTGAGCACCGATCTATGAAAGACCGGGTGCACTCTGGAACCTTCGGGGAGGGCTAGTCGAAAGGCTACAGGGTTGATTTTAGCCTCCACCTGGTACGGCCCTAACTGCCTGTGCCCCAGCTTCTTCTTGGCCAACGACTTGGCTGGCATCGCTTGGGCCGCTAACCACACCCAGTCCCCCACCTGGATCTCCTCTCCCTCTCTCCTGTTTTTGTCAGCCTGCACCTTATATGCTTGCTTGGCCAGCTCTAAATGTCTCCGCAACTCTTCGTGCACCTCCTGCAGCTCCGCTGCAAACTGGTCGGCTCCTTGCGGCACCCCCTCTCCCGGTGCCACGAACCCCGGGAAGGTTCTGGGGTGACGACCATTGTTCGCGAAAAACGGCGTCACCCCCGTGGACGCGTGCTTCGTGTTGTTATAGGCAAACTCTGCCATCGGCAGGTAGTCCACCCAAACTGCTGGTCGCTGGTTGGCGTAACATCTCAGGTACTGCTGCATGATCGCGTTGACCCTCTCAGCTTGGCCGTTGGTTTGTGGGTGTCTCGCCGACGTGAGGTTGATCTTGACGTTCAGGATACCTAAAAGCTTCTGCCAAAAATTGGAAACAAACTGGCGCCCCCTGTCGGACAGGATGGACTGCGGCAGCCCATGCACCTTGAACACGTGATCGATGAAGAGTTTGGCAGTCTGTTCCGCCGTCGCCACCTTTGCGCATGGAATGAAGTGCGCCATCTTGGTGAACAGGTCCACAACCACCAGTACCGCCGTCTTCCCCCTGGAGCTGGGCAGGTCAGTAACGAAGTCCAGAGCTACCCTCTCCCACGGTTGCTGTGGCGTTTCCAGCGGTTCCAACAGCCCCGCTGGCTTCTGGTGTACTGGCTTGAACCTCTGACAAGTGTCACACCTGGCGACGTAATCCGCTACCTCTCCACGCATCCGGGGCCACCAAAAGTCTCTTGCCACCAGTTCTATTGTCTTCTCCTTACCGAAGTGGCCCGCACTGGGGGCGTCGTGCAACTGCTGCAGAACCTTTGCGCGAAGCTCGTCGCTTGGCACGTAGAGGGCACCTTTGCGAGTTAGCAGCCCGTCGCGTAGTTGGAACTCTTCGCCACTCTGCACACCTCTGCGCAATTCCTCCATCTTGGACTGTGCGAACTGATCCACTTGCAACGCGCGTCGCACCGCGTCCAGATCTACTGTGGCGGCAGCGCACGACCACGCCTGCGGTGCGAAAATGTGCTTGGCTGCTACAGGCGCCGCTTCATCGAGATATTGCGGTTTCCTGGATAGCGCATCGGCTATAACGTTGGAATCTCCTGGGACGTACTCTATCCGAAAGTCGAAATCCGCGAAGAATTCCGCCCAGCGCATGTGCCTCTGGCTTTGGAGCTTCGCCGTGCGCCAATACTCTAGGTTCTTGTGATCCGTGCGGACCTGTACTGTGTGCTTGGCTCCTATGAGGAAGTGTCGCCACGCTTTGAAAGCTGCGTGAATGGCTAACAGCTCCCTGTCCCATATGGTGTAGTTTTGCTCCGCTTTGCTGAGCTTTCTGGAGTAAAAGGCACCGGGTCTCCAGTTGCCATGTGGATCTTCTTGCAGGAGTACGGCTCCAACCGCTCTGTCTGACGCGTCGGTCTCTAGTCGTATGGGCTTGCCTGGATTCACGTGCAGCAGCTGCTCCTCGGAGGCGAAAAGGCTTTTAAGCTTCTGAAAAGAGCGCTCCGCCTGTTCCGTCCACACGAACCTCTTTTTCTTGGAACTGAGAGTGTCCGTGATCGCTGCCGTCTCCTTTGCAAAACCTCTGATGAATTTGCGGTAGAAGTTGGCGAAGCCGATGAATCTTTGGACTTCCTTCCGATTGCGAGGGCTCTTCCAGTCCAACACCGCGCGGACCTTGGCGCTGTCCATGGCCAGCCCCTTGTCGGACAGCTTGTAGCCTAGGAAATCCACGTCCGTCACATCAAACTGGCACTTCTCTAACTTGGCGTAGAGCTTGTTCTCCCGTAGTCTCTGCAGGACTTCCTTTACGTCCTTCTCATGGGCCTCCTCCGTTTCCGAAAAGATCAGGATGTCGTCGAGGAAACACACGCATTTCTTGTAGAGAAGTCCCGCTAGCACGTGATGCATAAATGCTTGGAAGACGTGAGATCCATTTTGGAGACCAAATGGCATAACTCTGTATTCGTACGTGCCCAGAGGCGTGAACATGGCCGTCTTCCACTCATCGCCCTCCCGGATGCGTATGAGGTTATACGCTCCACGCAGATCCAATTTGGTGAAGATCTTCCCCTTCCTTACGGTTGCCAGGAGATCATCTATCTTGGGCATGGGGAAGGCCTTGGGTTTGGTCTTACTGTTTATGAATCGATAGTCCACAATGAGTCTTTTCTGGGGCGTGTCTTTCTTCTTTACAAAGAAAACAGGACTGCCCCCCACCGCTTTCGATTCTCGGATGAATCCGCGCTTCAAATTGTGCTCTATGAACTCCCTGAGTTCTTGCATCTCGTCCTCAGACATGGAATACAGCTTTGCAGTCGGCAACTGCGCCCCTGGCACCAGGTCGATGGCACAATCATAAGGCCTGTGGGGCGGCAACTGGTCAGCTTCCTTCTCGCAGAAAACCTCCAGGAACCCCTCGTACTTGCGGGGTACTGCCTGCACCATGCCAAGTTGCAACTGCTGCTCAGCTCCCTCCTCCTGGCTGGACTGGATGCAATGTTGAGCACAGTACGATGAGCAAAAGGTGATCTGCCGTTGGTACCACGCTACAGCAGGACTGTGTCTCTCCAGCCAACTCATGCCTAATACTATAGGCGTGTCTGAAAGGCGGGTGACATTGAAGCTGATGACTTCTCGATGATTTCCAATCCTCATCACCATGGGAGGCGTCTGTTGCACAACTTGTCCTCCTAGCAATTTCCTGCCATCCACCGTGACTACGTTCAGAGGTGTTGTCGCTGGCAGAAGCGCTATGCGATGCTGCTTGACAAAGTGCGTCCCCACAAAATCTGCGTTGCTCCCAGAATCAATCGTGATGGGGACTTCCAGGGTGGTTCCATTCGGCAACTGAAGTGTTGCAGTGAGCTGCACCGCTGGCTTGGGTGGTAAAGGGTCTGTGCGTTGCAAAAGCGCTGGGGACTGCTCTACAGATTCGCCTGGCTGAGCCCCAGCAGCTCTGCTTCCAGCCAGGCACTGTCGTTTCCCTGAGGTTGCTCTGCTTGCATCATTTCTGCTGCAACAGTTGCTAAAGCTGCAGTGTGTTTCTGCAGCCTCTGGGGACACTCTTTCGCCAGGTGCTGTGCCCTGTCGCAAATGTAACACTTCCTGGTCCCTCTAGGAGGCTTTGCCTTCACTGCACCGGAAGCTGGGGCTCTGGCTGTTGCTTGAGCCTTAGCACCACCAAGTTCCATGGGCTCCTCCCCCTGCCTTCCCAGTGGCGAAGGATGTGACTGACTGAACTCCCTGGGGATGAAAGAAGACGTCCTCGCTGGTGGACGCACCTGACGTTCTTCCTCAGTGTGCCAAGGACGTCCCTCGTGCCGTATCCCAATCGCCAAAGCCCTCTGCACAAGCTCCTCCAGGGTCTGGGGTCTGTCTCCCCTGGCAAGTTCATCCTTAATGGGACCGCTGAGCCCCTCCCAGAACAAATCCCTCACAGGTGCACAATCCTTCTCCCAGCTTAGCGCAGTCAGTAAAGCAAAAAATCTAGAATGGTACTGACGCACAGTGGCTTTGCCTTGCCGCAATCCAAAAATTTCCCTGCGTGCAAGATCCACATCTACAGTAGACTGGAAGCAGGCATCCATCGCTTTAATGAATTCATCTGCATCGCGGCGGGCAGGGCCATCTTCACGCCACAAATTGCGCAACCAGTCTCTGGCCGGCCCATGCAAGTGAGAAACAATAAACCCCACTTTCTCCTCCTCATCTTTAAAGTCATGACGAAGCAAGTGCAATGCATACAAAACGTCTGCTCTGAAACTGGGGTAGTGCTTCAGGTTCCCATCGAAGTGGGTGACTAGGCTGCCCCCCCTCCGTCCAAGTCCAATCCCCTCTGATCTGGACCCTGGGAACCCTTCCCTGCTTGCACGTTCCCACCTTGTTTGCAGGTCCTGGCAGCGCTTCTCCATTTCGTCATGCTTCTTCTGAGACGCAAGGACTGCAGCAGTGAGTTCGGAAACTGTAGTTCGCAGCGCTGTCAACTGCTCCTCCGCAGTCATGGCTGTCACCGTTCGTGAGCTTTGCAAAAAAAAAATTTTGCGTTCAGAGAGAGGGGACTTTCTGTCAGAGCCACCCTGGGTCCCAGCTCACAAGAGACCAAAGTCCAGTCCAAGCTATATACAAAAGGTTTTATTGAAGATCATTGTCGTCATTACATCCAAACTCCGTGGCTCCGCATCTGTTACCCTTAGATGTTAGAAGTCCCCTCTGAGTCCGTCCCTCCCCTGCACCAATTTAAGAGGCTTGTACTGCTCCACCTTTTCCTCTCTTTCCTTTTCCGCAGGGTCTTCCTGCCCCCCTGTCTTCCCTCTTTCCGGGACTCCCCAGAGGCTGAGTCTTCTCCCGCCTGCTCCCCCCTCCTTCGTGCTTTGGCACCAGGCTCCTCCTCAGAGCTCTCCTCATTTCCGCGCGCCTCTATATTTGAACTTGGCGCGCGTACGTTGCCTCTGACCTTCCTTTCTACAGTTACGCTGCTCTCGGTACCACACTCCTCCCTTTCAGGCAGGACGTCTTGCTCCGAACTCCTCCCCCTTCCTCCTTCCTGTCCTGCTCTTTCTGACACACTGGCAACTCCCCCCCCTCTACTCCGTTCCGACGGGGGAGCTGGTCCCGCTTTGCCACTCCCACTGGGGATTCCCTCTTCGTTCCCCTCTCTCTGACTGATTCCCTCTCTATTGCCCCTTGGCCTGACCAGGGGGGCTCCCTTCTGGGAATCCTCTGATTCGCTAGACGGACTTTGGGACAACCTCGGCTCGTTGTCGTCCTCTTCCTCCTCGCCCTCGCTCTCTGTCTCCTCTCTCCCTAAAACCCTGACAGCATCTTTGGGCAAAAGAAAGACAAAAGCATCCAGAGGAAAATATTTGTCTCGGGAGGAAAAGAAAAATTGAGGGAATGCTTAAAACTTCACAGGAAGGGGAAGCTAGAAAGGAGATGTCACATTCCTTTTTCACTGCTAGACAATTTGTATCTTAGCCCAAGAATGGATGTGCTTGAATCATCTCTAGCTGATGAAGATGAGACTCTGAAAGGAACAGAGAGATGGGGCTTTGTTTTGTTACATGTGGGCACAGAATAGCATAAACCACTCCTGTTGTATTGCTGTTAAAAATGTGTGACATTCATGTCCTTCAGCCACAGGATAAGACATGTGTTGCTTTACATCCCAGATACTAAAATGTTCAGAAACACTGCAAGCGTATTAAGTAGGTCACTAACACAGCTTCCCCAAGTTATAAACAATATAAGGCGTATTATGTGTTTGTGTGCATGCCTCTGTGTGTGTGTGTGTGTGTGTGTGCTGTTGATGCAGAGACACTTGAAAATGTTTACTTTTCGCAACACTCCAGAGGCCCCCTTGTTAAAAAATAAGAAACTAAATTTAAACTTGTTTAGTAAATCTGTTTTGATTGTGCTTCATTAAATGATTTATCATATTGGTAAAAACATTCACAGCATACACTGGAACGTCTCCTTGGGAGACTCAAAAGAGTATATGCCGAGAATGCATATTAGGAAGATTTCTCCAGAAATCTACATTATCTTAACAAGTTCTCGGGCTGCCGGAGGCATTTCTCTCCATTCATTCCACTTTTCCTAAAAGCTGTTTGGTGGTGTGTGTGTGCGTGTGTGTGTGTTTGTGTGTGTGTTATAAAATGAAGCAATTAAAACTACTTGAGATCCAAAGCAACACAAGGTGTCTACCTTCCCTCACATCCAACAGCTAGGACATTCTGACACTCGGGATACATATTCCTGTTTCCTGCCTCTTACGCTGTAGAATGAAATTCTTGAAGCTGCATTATGTGGAGCACAGAATAAACAATGAAATGTGTCTGAGATGGAGCCTCTGCCTGAACTCTGATTCCCTTTTGTATTTTGGTCAGCATTTTCATTCTTGTTCGAGACGGGTGAACGTCATGGAGTTGAGGTTTTGCAGAGCTAGCACATCTGTGCCTAGAGGAGAGGGGAGATGATCTTGTTTTCAAAATGGAATTACCACCATCCCCGCCGCCCTGTGTGCTTTCTTATGCTTACTGATTCACAGCAGGGTCTTAAAAGATTGGCAATAGGCTGGGATAGCTATAAGTACTGCAAGACCGAACTTGGTCTGTGTCTAGTGGACCAGCTATTGCATCAAATGCCAAAACCATTTATAGGACATGTATTGAGCTGAACCTCCTTTGCAGGTGCTTGAGGAATTCAGTCTTGGTGAATTAATCTAAGCCACAGTTCACAGACTACTGTGTAGACCAGAACTTGGGTTTTTACACTCCCTGAATGTCCCACAGTTTTCAGCTCAAAAAGCACATCAACTTGTGCTTTAAAATATCTATGCTGTGAGAGTGCAGCTATTTTGATGGAATGCATATTTTGAGAGAATACATAGTTACAAAGTGGGATGCGGGTGGGTTACACCACAGAGCCTAGAACTTGCCGATCAGAAGGTCGGCAGTTCAAATCCCCGCGATGGGGTGAGCTCCTGTTGCTCTGTCCCTGCTCCTGCCAACCTAGCAGTTCGAAAGCTCCGGCAGAAAGGTAAACAGTGTTTCCATGCACTGCTCTGGTTCACCAGAAGTGGCTTAGTCATGCTGGTTGCATGACCCGGAAGCTGTACACTGGCTCCCCTGGCCAATAAAGCGAGATGAGTGCCGCAACCCCAGAGTCGGCCACAACTGGACCTAATGGTCAGGGGTCCCTTTACCTTTACCTTATAGTTACAAAAGTTGGGCACCACCCCCAGTCTCTACTGAGCAGTGGCAAAATTCAAGGAGGTTCCAGGTGCTCATCCAAGGTCTGTACTCTTTTGGAGAATTTAAGACACAATGGAGACTGATGTAGCTTTAAGAAATATGATTTATTCACATACTTATACCTGATTTTAGATGGAGGGAGCCCATATCTTACAGCATGGTCATCTCAAGAGGGACTTGTTCCCCACAGCAGTGCAATGCCAAAGTCTAAGTCATCTCTCCCAGCCTCCCTTTTCTGTCTTTTTGGTTTCCCTTCTTCTTCCCAGCACACCTTGCTAAAGACACTCTTTTCCTGTCACCTCAAGCCCAGTTACCCTGGCAACCATCCAAATCCCCTGTCACCCCTCACAGCAGCGGGGAAGGCCAGTTCTTTTCCATTGCCAATAGCCCTCAATGGTCCTGTATTGTTTCTTCATGGCCCTAGCTTGGCCACGTCATTTTGTATAGGATACTCCAGGAGTTCCTCTGCAGCTTGCATTTTCCCTTCATTATGTTGGGATGTATTGATAATACCTTAATAATATTTGTCATCTTTTTCAATATTTCAATGGTAAAGAATAGCTTAAAACATATTTTTGTGCTGATACTTGTTTTAAAAAAATGAAATTCAAAGATTAATGCAGAAATGAAACAGAGTGGTGGTAAAGTTCAATTTTATGTGCTGATCACCAATTCCAATTTTTATCCATGGAGGAATACACACGCGAATACACACGCAATGAGGCAGGCTATAATTTAAAACCCAGTGAATTTTAAAAGGGGGGCAATAATCAATGATTCAGGTAGAGATCCTATTTGCAGATATTGCATTTTGCCTTCCACCAACCTCATTTTATTTCATATGTATTTATCCAAACAAATACATTTACATCAGGATCAACACTCAATATCTCATGCAAAATAAGTGCATTCAGCAAGATCATATTCCAGGACAGATTTTTGGTTACAAGAAGCACAGCATTTAAGCCGATAACTGGAATCAAGTTTTGCTCTGTAATTAAAACTTCTCCTCTTTAATCAAGCCTTCTTGAGCTTTTTACAACCCCTCTGTGAGAAAATGGATTTTATTTACAGAGCCTTTACCAAGTCTCTTGCATCATTTCCAACCACCTACACAGTCATATGAACATATGAACCTTATCCGGTGAAGATGGCATTTCATCCAGGCTTCATCTCTGGGCCTAGGAACATGTTGTCCTTCAGACAATATCCTCTTGGTCTTTGCTTCAGCCATCTGAACGCCCACAATCACTGCTCTTCCTGCGATGCAACTGTCTACAAAAAGGTTCTTCCAACCTTGTTTTCCACCCGCCCTGGCCAGTAAGTTTATGCCTCTATGTTTGGCAAAGTATGCTGGCAAATTTCTAATCCATACACAGGGTCTAAGAAACATTTTTCAAAGCCATTTTTTTTCCAACCTGAGTGTTCTAGGTGGACAGACATAAGACTCTCTGCTTGTAAATTCTCCTTTTCTAATTTCACAGCTTGTATATTCTTCTGTGAGGCAACGTGGAGGCTGCTCCATCCATTGGGGCAAAGTGAGGTCTGTTCCACCAACCTTCATCTGCTCTCAGCCAGTTTTCACTTGCCTACCTCCTTACTTAAAACCATTGCAGGAGTTGTCTGTCAGCTTCCTCCTCCTCTTTAGTCTCAGTGCAGAAACTCATCAGTGTACAGTGTAGAAACTCAGTGTAGCAACTTGTAGAAACTCAGCGGGGAGGAGGATGGGGGCAAAACTAGAATTAGCTGGTGTTGCGTCCCGTTGGCTCTGACTCCACCTACATCTTCTGCCCCACAAGTCCCAATGGGCATCGTCCATCACTGAGTGCAGGAAAGGGATGAGGAAGGCCAAAAACCAGAGGACATTAAGTTGTACAAAGGTGCGGAGGAGGGTTTGAGCAGAACAAGCTGTTTGTGGCTTGGGAATAATTTGAATGTTGTTTAAAGAGCCAAAAAGAGACACCTTGTGATGAGTAGAATCCTGAACTGTCTCAGAAGCAAGGGTCCACCAAGCACCCTGTGATGTCAGAGTATGCTGTGAGGGTTCTCGTGATAAGGGAAGACATTACAATAGTTCAGTTTAATGAAAGTTGGGGCAGGTGCTTCTCTCCATTGGTAGCTGCTAGAAGGGAAACTGAAGATAAGGAGGAACTCCCATCTTTACCTGTAACCACTGGGAGGCAGCAATAAAGCAGAGGGCACAATTGTTAGCATATTCACACTTGCATGGTGCTGACTGGCTAGCTACCCATTCTAGCAAATCAGGAAGCACACTGTTGCAAGGTGCCTCCTGTCTCAATTGCTGTCACCCAACAATTAAGGGCACAAATTTACTTCTTCTCTTGATCACCCTGCAGCAGTTGCCATGGTTGCTACTAGAGAACCTCACTCTCCACCACTGGTCTGTGTCTCCTTCTGATGGATGCAATGTTGATCTTCTGTGGCTTCTTATGAGCTCACTTATAGCCCAAGGTTCCAAGCTCATTTTTTAGGCTTGTTTATAATCAATGGCTTTTAACATCTGATATTTCTCTAAGAATGGACTTTTTCTTGATGCATCACTTAATGCATGTACTGTATTTATGCTATTTTGGTTTTGGCAATGCGAGATGAAGAAGGGAATATTAACAGCAGACTCTCAGTCTAGGAATGATTGATACCTTTTGTTTCTTAAATCTGAAAAGCAACCCTCAATAAAGTCTCCAATATCAAGGCTTTCTATGTCTTAAGCCAGATAATATTCCTCAATGTGAACACATGAAGGGGCTCTCAAGAATGAATAGACTAGAGTCTATGAGGAAGAGCCAATGTTCATTGCAGCCATCCCAACTGGCCATTGTGGTGTGTCTCATGGTGTCAGACTAGGATCTGGTAGAGTTCTGCCATTAATTTTACTGGGTGAACTTGGACCAGTTCCTCCTTCTGAGGAGGGGAGAATCAGGTATGCCACCTTGAGCTTCTTAATGGAAAAGTGGGGTATAAAAGTAATAATATAGGGGTCAGATCCTGCAAAGGATCTTTACATTTGTTGGCTCCTTTCAGACATGAATGCAAATTGATGTCTAGGAGATGGGTGCCTTTGCTCATAGGTACCCAATGCCCAAGGAAAGCTAATCTTCAGAGGTTTAATATCCAAATGCATAAAATAGACACACAATATATTGCATAATTGTATTGAACTATCAGATATATTTTTCTGAAATACCTAGCTATGAGCATGCATTTTTTTAAATGAAATTTCCCTCTTGATCTTATTTCGCTGTGTCAAGTATTTGCTAATTTCCATGCCCCCCACCATGTTTCTAGAGAAATACAGAATACTCTTTCTGTTGACTCTTCTTCTCTTTCAAATTCTTATATAAATTATCTCCTAACTCAATGTGAGTCTGATGTTTGCTTTCAGGTCACTCCGAAACCTACAACTGTGTTACCTTGGAGATCAGGAAAAAGAGGTAAAAATGACTTTGTGCGTTAAACCAACTCTGCTGATTGGCAAAGGAAATGTTAAAGGTACTGGGAAATTTCTCGGCATAAATTTAAATGCATTGACAGGCAACCCAAAAGTTGATTCCAGAATCAGTGGGTTGCACTTAATTCTCATTGAAATGGAGTGGGCTTGAATCATGAATAAGTTGTCCCATTGATGTCAACATGACCTAATTGCAACTGACATCCTCTGGAGTTAACCCATGGGTGAGATTCATCTAACGAGTCCTGTGCAATAACTTTTTGTTTTTCAATGTGGCCTGCCCCTCTCTCCCCTGCAGCCCCCCACAATTAAGATACAGTGGAGAAAGCCAACACACACACACACACACACACACACACACACAGAAACACACACACAAAGTAGCTGCTCACCTAGGACTCTGGGTGGGTGGCCATTGCTACATTGTGTGGCTGCAGTGGGTCTGGGGAGGCTGACATCTTCCAGCACAGCTGTGGAAGGTGATGCTCATCTGGTGCTGTCTACCTCAAGCTGTCTCAGGCTTCCAGATAAGGGTGGGCAGTGCCCACTTAGCCAATCAGAGGCAGGGGCTTGGGGGCTGCAACCAGCCTGCCCCTGTCCTATTTAATGGGGCAGCCAGGTGCAGGCTGCCCTCTTGGCTGATTGTCATGGGATTTTCCATCCACCTAGTCCAGGGGTCAGCAATCTTTTTCAGCCGTGGGCCGGTCCACCGTCCCTCAGACCATGTGGTGGGCTATATTTTTTTGGGGGGTGAACGAATTCCTATGCCCCACAAATAACCCAGAGATGCATATTAAATAAAAGGACACATTCTACTCATGTAAAAACCATGCTGATTCCCGGACTGTCCATGGGCCGGATTGAGAAGGCAATTGGGCCGCATCCGGTCCCTGGGCCTTAGGTTGCCTACCCCTGACCTAGTCTTTAGGGACCCACCCAGGTGAGGAGAAAGTGAGCACACTGCCTATGACCCTTGCTATGATTAGTTCAGTTGCTGTATTTGGGACCAGAGAGGTATTTTCTCCTGCAAGCAAACTGGCCAGCTTGCAGGTTTTTGCCTACCTCATAGCAACTGTGACAACTTTGGCAGATAAGGCATTGGGCTGGATCCTTAGTTACAGGGGTACCCCATTAAAGAGGTGCAGGAGGGGTGACACTGTCTGGGAGTCCCCTGGGGGACCAATGGGCCAATACACCTCTCCCAATGGTGGCCTGTGTGGGGTTGTGGCATCCGATCCATGTCGGGAGCAACTTCCCAGCACAAGTTCGAACCCACCAGGTTCCCATCAGGTAGCAGGCAGGCAGCTTGATGATGGATACATCCCCAATGCCTTAGCTAAACCTACTGTTTCCTGTAATAAATAAAGCTGTGGCCTAAATCAACCCAATACCAGTCTCCTGTGTTCATTATTGTGGCTCTCCCTTCATCTTTACGTGATTATGTACCTGTCCCTGCAAAGTGTGTTTCTGCATAGAGACTACAATCTCCTTGCTGAGTTTTGCACCATCACATATGAATGGTGGTTTCCTAAAATAATTCCCAAACATCATGAAGGTCACTACAGATGCTAATGGCCCTGAGTATTGCTATGGCAGAGTAAGGTATAAAATTTCAAAAATTAAAAAGTAAGAGTGATGATCTCTCCACAGTGGAGCTGCCTACAGGAATTCATAGTGAATTAATTCAAACTTTACAACTTACTAAAGTTAATAGGACTTTAGAATTCTTTTGTTTACCACCTTTTGCTTTAGCTAGTCAATCAGCAAATTTTTACTGACATTATTAAAACTTTCAACCCAAGTCTAAAGACACTTAAAAAGAATGATTTTTTTTTTTTAAGAATCTAGTCCCTTGATTGCAAACTATTTTGACTCTGAACTTTCTTAAAAGCAAATTATAATGTGTGGGGAATAAGCAATCAAGTTCTCTTGGAGGAATTAAAATTTCATAAGGCCAGTTAGCATTCAATCAGGGGAAATCGGATGTGATTATCTGTATTTATCCTGGCTGGAAGCATCTATTAGTTGAGCCAGAACTAAATAATCATAGCCATACATGTAGCCCATTTAGAAATGTAATAGATTTTCCCCCCCTCATATCCCCCCCCCACATTTATTGTTTTAATATTCACTTAAGTTGAATATTTCGGCTGCAAGCTACCAATATACATTTTTGTTTAAAGAATTTATATCCTGCTTTAAATGTGGACCCAAAATAGCTTACAGAAAGGTTGTGCAGTCCTTTGATAAGAGACTTTCTGAGAGATCAATCCATCTATGAAGTCATATCGAAATGAGATATAATAGCCTGTTACTAGATAATTAAGACACTTCCCCCTGCCCCATAAACACTAACTGGACTTATGAAGAACAAACAGATCAGCCTACAGGTAATTATTGGTTGGATCCAGACTTATCCTTTCAGGCAAAGAAATGTTGCTTGCCTAGGATCAAGTGGAGGTATCCCCCAGGCAGTTGGGGGAGACATTCGCAGATCCCCTCTATCCTCTGTAGCCCACAGAGCCACCCCACAAATTCTTCCAAAGAGTCCCCCAGCCATTTGGAGCAATGTAAATGTTGGAGCTGGGGGCCACAGAGGGAAATTAGCAAAATTCAAGCCATTTTTGCTAATGAAGCTTGTGTGCTTGTGGTCGATATAGCATTTCCAAATGCAACCATTTGAACATTTAATCCAATTGCGAGCACTACATAAAAATCCATTTGCTGTACTGATATGTGCTCAGGATGACTAAGCATACCAGGGAACAATTCTGCCACCTTCTAATTAACTCCAAATTGCAGAAAGCAATAAATGGCCTTCACTTAATAAATTAAATTTGCAAGGAATGTGTAAGCATTTAATTAACAGCTGACAGGGAAAAAATGTGATTTAGCAAGGAAGTTATAGCTTACTAAAATATCAGTTGGTATTTTTAGCAATAAATTGTTATCTTCTTATCCTGCAATTTTGTCTTCGAGAAAAAGGGGGGGGGGGGCATTCGCATGAATGTCATCTTTGCAGATCTGATGTAAGCTTGCAAGGCAGAGATCTTTCTCCCACTTCTCCCTACCTGTTTCTGCTGAGTTTTTGATTAGCAAGGGATGAGTAATGAAAGAATAAAAGCTTATCTATACCTACACATATGCACATATCACATAACTGTTCTCTTAATACCACTTTGCTACAGTTTTTCAGACATGTTTCTCCACTTACTGCACTCTGATGATTAACTGTGAAGCTGTTCCCCTCCACTTACTTTCTCGAGGTCAGAAATTACGTAATATTAGTGAATTTTCCCCCAAAGAATAATAGAATCATGGTGTTGGAAGGGACCCTGAGGATCAAGCAGAGGGTTTGTGTGAGTGAGAGGGAGATATTTTTAGGGTGCCTTCTTATTTGTTCCAAAGCAGAAGTCATGCTGGACGTGGAGGATTCTCACGTGTGAGTGAAATACCTGCAGTTTTTAAAGAGAAATTTGAGGATTTAAAAAATCCTAAGCAGGAAGATATATGTCTCCCTGGATTTTTTTAAAAAGGCTATGACACTGGAAAGGGACTGCAAGGTGGATCTAGACTTGCCTTTTCATGAATGGAAGGATTCATTCCATTTTTAGAAGGGGCTGCTGGGATCTGCATGCATCTGCCCCATGTGGTGAGTCCCAGAACTGCATGTGACCGAATTACAGACCCTGGGATGACCCTGCCCTCTCATGCTGGCCATTGGACCCTCCTGTACAGGAATGACTATAAAAGGGATTGTTTTTGCATTTGAGCATTGTTCAAGCAGCAGGATCTTCCTGTTATGCTTTCTGTTATGCTTTGTCCTATGTAATGTTTTGGTTCTGACTTCCGGCTGTTAGCTAGTTCATCACTTTGTCCTGACTTTTAGCTTGTCCTACTGTTTCCAGCTCCTGGCTCACTTCAGATGTCTCCCCACAACCCAGTTCTCGCAAGGACTTTGTCCTGCAGAGGATCTCACTGGAGAAAAGGAAGAGACCACTTTTGTAAATTTTCCTTTCCTTCATCAACCCTCAGACCATGATGTCATGAAGGCTCTCCAAGCCCACTTAAGCAGAATTTTAGTGTTGAAGTCATAGTAGTGAAAAATGCAGCTAAGAAGCTCACATAATAATAATGACTGACACCCTTCTTTAGAAAGTAAGCCCATGTCTAGACTTTAACATTCAAAAACTATACTTGCAGAAACTTATAGATATAGATGAATTAAAACATAATATTAACAGTCACATGCTTTTCGAAGGATGGTCTTACAGTCTCTTCTTCTAACTTCCAAACAATTGTATTTTCCTCTCTTTCCAGAGCTCAGCACTTTCAGCCTTCTATATCTCCATAACCTTGCAGCTCCTAGGACAGATTTCCACTTTTACCTTCTCCTGCAGCTTTGCTCTCATTCTTTCAAGCAGAGAGGAAGCATTCTAACACTCTATTCATCTTAGCAGTGTTCACAGTGGATTCTAAAACACAGTCATCTTGCTTCACAAAAAATAGAGTCTTTCCTTCACTAGATACCTCCCATGTGACCAACATTAGCCAATCACATGAGAACTACTAGAGAACTCTCTAGAATTCAGTCACCAACCAATCAAATTTAAACACATGCACACAATTTCAGTGAATTAAATTACTATACTTAACACAGAGAATGGCATTCTAATAAGTGGAGTTTAACTCCATTCATGGGGCACCTGGAATCAACCATGTATGTATGCTTAGTCATTAACTATGGCCACCATAGTCACCACTTCAAAGCTAAGGACAGTGCTCTTCCCCTTCCTTTCATAAATTGAAGCAGTTTGATGGAAGAATATAGTTGGCTCCCTATAAACATGATTTTTGACTACAACTAGATAAAAGTTCCATAGAGAGAGAGCTCACATTGTGGCCTTCTTCACCTAACCTTCAAGTGTTCATGAAGTCATCAAAAGAGGATCTGCTTTCTACATTACCAAGAGAACAGCAAGCTTCTGCCAAAAGGACTACAGGTTGCAGTAGAGGAATCAGAGGTACAGAAGACACCTCTATGAAGGCCCCAGGAGAACCCAAGTGGAATAGAGCTTTTATATATAAACTTGGACAAACAGCCAGTAGATATTGAGTGAGTGAACAATGTTCTGAGTGAACAATGACAAGAGAGGTTGGTTTGTTGGCCTGGTAACTGATTTGTCGATAACCTCCTGGAAAGAAGGGGGAGAGATGTAAGAGTTTGGGAGAAGGCACCTAATGTAATAAATACATTTGAGTTCACCTTGGCAGATCACCCAAGGAAGGACCCTTGCTTTTCATCTATTCCCTTCCATGAATGATGTGCTTTTGGCAGAAGCTAAAAATAAGCCAGATACAAAAACAAAAAAACAAAACCCCCACAATATTTAGATGCAGCTGCAGATCCAGAAATAACAGAAGCAGTAACGAGAGAGAGAGAGAGAGAGAGAGAGAGAGAGAGAGAGAGAGAGATGATTGTGGTGTTATTGCTGTTTCAGAATAAGTTGGCAGCCTTAAGTCTACATTCATTTCCACATTTCCAGGCCACTCCTGGAAGATTGTCTTGATTTTACTTTTTCAGCCTGGGGGGAAGACTGCAAAAACTCTCAAGAAGAACATCTCATTAACAAAGTCACAAATCCCATCTCTCTGCATATCAGTAAGAGACACAGCACTTGCACAATGTGAAAGGAGTAGGATCATTTGCACATTTGCTGAAAGTTGTTCAGCGAAGGAGGTGACGGAATAGCAAGTGATTGTCTGAGTGGAAAACAGAAAACGATGCTGGAAAGCTAGGTTTCCTATAATACCACAATGTTGTTTCATTAGCCTCCAGCTGAGTGTTTCTGTTTGTGCTGCAGTTCTCTCAAAAGAGGCGAGTTAATAACTAGGATGAAAATAATAATCTTTCTCATCTTGTTCTGCCAGACACCATATTTGAATGTTTTCCAGCATTCAGCAACAGGACTGACCAGCAACACCTGTACATCGTGAGCTCCCAGGTTCTGTGGATGTCAGGCTAAGGAAAATGCTCACCCCTGTTCATGTTCAGCTTAAACCAGTTAGCCTCAGAAGCTCGGGAGCAGCCTCTGTCTTGTGGCTAGAGACAAAAGGCAATTTCCATCTTGTTGGAATTGTGTGTGTGTGTGTGTGTGTGTGTCAGAATTTGAATGCAGACTTTGATTGTTAAATCTGCCATCAACATTGGAATTATCCACTTGAGATTTATTTATTTCATGGCATTTATATACTGCTTGATAGCACAAAAGCAGAAGCTCAAAGCAGTTTACAAGATTTGACTGTTGCCTTTTTAACCCATTCAAGTCGGTGCTCCCTGATTGGCTAAGTGAGGGGTGGGAATCTGTGACCCCTGGTTTAATGAATCAGGGAAGTAAGTATCACATTTGCAGAAGTGTTGATGCAAGTTAGCTGTCATCTACTGTCTAACACTGACTGCTACATGCAAGATTCTGTCATATACCTATTACAGCTGCTTGTCAACTGTCTGACGCTATCAAATCCTTAACTGCTACATGTCAGATACGGTGAAATGTTGACTGCTACTCGGGGAAAATGGATGTTAAACAGTCACCCATTCTGAGAATATTTGGATAACTACTATCAACATTCACAAAGGAGAATTTTGGGATGCAAATTTATTTCAGCTCTATTTTCCCATTTTTTTGAGCAGAACTACAAAAGGGGAAAGAGCTACCTTCTTCCTGTTTGGCTCCTGAGGTAATGTATGAAAAATGGAAGGGCTCCTCTATTCTTTGAGGACATGAGACCCCCTAACTGTATTTGCCTGCCTTCTCAATAACACCAGGTCTACTTGGAAAGAGTAAGATGCTTAGAGTTCCTGCATACATTACGCTGAATGGCTGGACTTCTTAAGTCATGACCTGCCACAATTCTACTGAGCAACTTATGATTTCCCATGGATTAGAGCTCGGTTTTTGACCTTCTTCAGGGACTTCAGAGGAATTCATGTTCTACTTAACCCAGTTACAGATTATGGGGTTAAAAAGCTACTTGCTACCTCTGCAATTTGAACAGAAAAACTTGATGGAAACCAAGGTGAAGTTGTCCTCTTCTGCATCCGTGGTGGAGTTAAGCTAATTTTAGATTCTGGGCTTAATGTTCATACAAGATTCTTCTGTTAGATGGCAACTTGCTTCAAAATGGTGAGCCAACTTTGCTGCATTCCTGCTCATTCTGCAGAGAGGGGGCCTGGACTTCTTTCTCTAAATCCAGCAGTGGCACCATGGCAGCCTACTAGCAGTGCCAGTGAGGAAGTCTGGCAAACAGCAAGTGTTACAGAGCACAACTGGCATTAAGGCTTTCACATTAAATATGTTGAAGAGAATGTAGAGCTATCAGTAGCAGCCTTCAAATTGTTTAAAGAAGGAGACGGATTCATCACAAGCTCTCTCCTCCCCACCAATAACAGACCAAGCTATTCTAAGTTGGTGGTGGGAGGTTCCATGCTGGAGAATTCACCACTTACTAAGACCTACTGGATCATCCCATTAGGACAGAAGATGGGGGAGGCAGATTTTCCATTTCCCCATTCCCCCCCACCATTGACATTGGAAGGGGAAATAAGAATGTTAGTTGCAGTCTCAGGGGAATGAGGAGAACAAAGACCTTTCCTGAGCAACCCTGTCTGCTCAGTGCAACACTATAGCTCAGTCGGTAGAGCATGAGACTCGTAATCTCATGGTTCTGGGTTCGAGCCCCACATTGGGTAAGATTCCTGCATTGTAGGGGGTTGGACTAGGTAATCCTTGTGGCCCCTTCCAACTCTATGGTTCCATGATTCTATCTCCCTTGGAGCAATTGGTAGAGCAGTTGTGGCAGAGTCTTTCTCTGCCATACTGGAGAGGCCTCCCTCTCCACAGGGTACTTTCTGCAGCCCATCAGTTGACCACTCAGTAGGTGTAGCATGAATCCCTAACTGATTTCCCATTGTTTAAATGTAAAACATACTAAATGATAGAGCAAGTTGATCTAATAACAAGTTGAGATGTTCTAAGAAGTAGTGGAAATAAAAACACGAGTGATTTGCCATTTTTCACAGCTCTGCCTCAACATAAAGACTAGGGCAGTGTGAGGATTTTTCTAGTCTCCTTTCGCAGAGTCCCAGGGTACTTCTCACCATCAGAAACCACCTACTGAGTCTCTTACACTTTGAGATTGGGCTCACTTTTCATCACTGGAACCTGTCCCCTTCAATACAGTTGATGTGATGGTCCTGGCCAACTTCTTTGTACCTTTCTACCCTCTATTGGGTTGACATTTGGGCTTTAGGGCACTTTCTTTGCCTCCACCTTCTCCTCCTTATTTCCTTCCCCTTCTCTGCCATGCTCCCTTCTATTCTCCTAGTCTCACATCTCTGTTATCCTTTCCCACTTTCCTTACTTCTCAGTTCTTCTCTGCCAATAACAAAGTTGTGCCAGTAACAAATCAAAATGAAAATATACAACCATGCAAAGAACTAACAGAATAGCAAATGAAAACTCAAGCTTTCAGAGCTCTATCCAAACTATGGGTAAAATTCATTTCCATCCCCAGCAGCGAGCAGTTAGTAGCTAATGACAAAGCTACTAGCTTGAACCATGTGCTTTATTCTTTCACGATACTTTGGGCAGACTTCCTCTAGTTCCTCTAGTCCAGATTCTTGCAGATCATCCCCCAGGTTCTATTTCCAGAATCCAGCCAGAAGATCCATTTGTCTCCCAGAGATAGCCTCAACTCATGGCAGATCCAGACAGCTTTTGGGTGGACAAACCACTTACTGCATTCCAGTGGTGGTGGAAGGTCTTCCATGTTGCTCCCTCTTATCCCACCCATGAAACCCCCCCTACCATAAACAGGGACATGAGACCTTCTAGCTTACTATTGGCATCTCTTTCAAAACCATCGTCTTGTCATTTATCCAGTACACAGAATGTTATGGAGCCCAACAGTGAAGGGCCAGGAATAACGACAACAGTTCACCCCTCATCATACAAAGTAACCTGCAGAGTCACAGAAGGAATAGTCCCAGTTCTGATCAGACTAGATTTTCTACAGATTTCATGAGCTGAGATCCTGTAGCTCAGGGATGCAGCTTGCACTTTGAAACTACTTGGTAATGAAACTTTCTTGGTAATGACAATTAGAAAATCAAGAGTAGTAACTAACACAATTTTTTTTTTTTTATTTCCTGGAAGTATTGTTAAAAGAAGGGCAAAGGAGGAAAGTGACTATTTAATACATTGTTTGAAAATATATTTTTTATGGATTTTTCAAAAATAAAACATAGGCCATAAATTGTATTTATTCATGCCAGTCGTTGCCCCTTGGCACAACATTTTCCAGTATGACCTTTTCAAAGTTTGATGTTTGTTGTTGTTGTTACTAGTCATTGCTTTATTTAGTTGCTTGCAGGCTTAATATTGCACCACAGGGGGAAAAGATAAATAGAATGCTCACCTGCTAAATACAAGACATATATTTCAAGGTTAAAAGGTTAAAAGGTTAAAAGTAGTATGACTTTTCTGCCGTCGTCCAAACTATACCGGTAAACATTATTATGAGGTGTTAGATTTCTACCAATAACTTCAGCAGACACATGAAATGAAAATATTTCAAAGAATTCTACTACTCACTGACTCACAGTTAGCTTAATAACAAAACTTGTCTTCTGCAATTATGTGTGTGTTCCTGTCTGCTGCACAAACCCACCATCCCCTAATCCAAGAATCATTGAGGAAGATGAAGAGGAACAGGGTTGCCACATTCTGCTGCACAGCCCAACACTTGAATTTTGCTAGAATGTGAACCTTTGTCATCGCGCCACTCCTTGGTGTGTGGAGTACCTCAGGGCGCGATACTCTCCCCGATGCTTTTCAACATCTTTATGCGCCCCCTTGCCCAGCTTGTCTGGAGTTTTGGGCTGGGTTGCCATCAGTATGCCGATGACACCCAACTCTATCTGTTGATGGATGGCCATCCTGACTCGGCCCCAGACACACTGACCAGATGTTTGGAAGCTGTGGCTGGATGGTTACGTGGGAGCTGGTTGAAGCTAAATCCTTCGAAGACAGAGGTCCTTTGGCTGGGACGGGACGACAGGGGGCTGAAGGGGCAACTCCCATCTCTTGCGGGGGTGCAATTAGTGCCAGCACCGTCCGTTAAGAGTTTGGGTGTAATCTTCGACACCTCCCTTTCCATGGAGGCGCAGATTGCAGCTATAACAAAGGCGGCATTTTTCCATCTCCGCCAAGCTAAGCAGTTGGCTCCTTACCTCTCTCACCCTGACCTAGCCACTGTGATCCACGTGACGGTCACCTTCAGACTGGATTATTGTAACTCGCTCTACGTAGGGCTGCCCTTGAGACTGACCCAGAAACTCCATCGGGTGCAGAAGGGTGAATTACTTGTATAATGGGTGAATTATTGTAACTCACTCTATGTGGGGCTGCCCTTGAGACTGACCTGGAAACTCCAGCGGGTGCAGAATGCCATGGCGAGACTCCTTATGGGGTCCTTGCTGTGAGATCACATTCACCTGGTGCTATACCAGCTGCACTGGCTCCCGGTGGAGTACAGGATCAGGTTTAAGGTGCTGGTTTTAACCTTTAAAGCCCTATACGGCCTAGGACCCTCGTACCTACGGGACCACCTCTCCTGGTATGCCCCACAGAGAAACTTAAGGTCTTCAAATAAAAACATCTTGAAGGTCCCAGGCCACAGAGAAGTTAGGCTGGCCTCAACTAGAGCCTGGGCTTTTTCGGCTGCGGCTCCGACCTGGTGGAACACTCTGTCACAAGAGACTAGGGCCCTGCGGGACTTGACATCTTTCTGCAGGGCCTGCAAGACAGAGCTGTTCCACCAGGCCTTTGGCCAGGGCACAGCCTGACTCCCTCCTTCGGCAATCTTCGCAGAGCTCTGGCCCAATGGTGGCCAGTGGCTTGAATTTAATTAATTTTATAATGAATGATTTTAGAGTGTTGTTTATGCTGTACTTTTGTACTGTTTTGTTGTTGTTAGCCGCCCTGAGCCCGGCTTCGGCTGGGGAGGGCAGGATATAAATAAAATTATTATTATTATTATTATTATTATTATTAATATTAATATTAATAAGAAGAAGATTCCATTGTTAGATGTCAAAATGCCCTCATTTTCTGACTTAACTTCTTATCAGGGTTTAAGTGACATGTGTGTGTTAATCGTTCTCTGAGTAACATTGCATCCCCCAACATTTCTATGATTCTATTCTATTAATTATTATTATTATAGGTGCTGACCTTTAAAACCCTAAACGGCCTCAGTCCAGTGTACCTATAAGTGCGTCTCCACCCCCATCGTTCTGCTCGGACACTGACGTCCAGTGCCGAGGGCCTTCTGGCAGTTCCCTCACTGCAAGAAGCCAAGTTACAGGGAACCAGGCAGAGGGCCTTCTCAGTAGTGGCACCCACCCTGTGGAACGCCCTCCCACCAGATGTCAAAGAGAAAAACAACTACCAGACTTTTAGAAGACATCTGAAGGCAGCCCTGTTTAAGGAAGCTTTTAATGTTTAATAGACTATTGCATTTTAATATTTTGTTGGAAGCTGCCCAGAGTGGCTGGGCAAACCCAGGCAGATGGGCAGGGTATAAATAATAAATTATTATTATTATTATTATTATTATTATTATTATTATTATTATTATTATTTACTTTGGCCATCTGCCTGGGTTGCCCCTTTTAGATCCCTTGCCACTCTGGGCAGCTTCCAAAATATAAAAAACATAATGAAGCATTAAACATTAAAAAACTTCCCGATACAGGGCTGCCTTCAGATGTCTTCTAAAGGTTGTACAGTTACTTATCTCCTTGGTTCGGGGGTTACATAACTCCATACCCTCCAATATTTCTCTGATCAAAATAGGGGCAGCCTAAGGAAAAGTGGGATCAAACCAAAAAACGGGACAGCTTCTGTAAATCCAGGACTGTCCCTGGGGAACAGGGACACTTGGAGAGTCTCTGTACTGGCTGAATGGAAAAAGCCTCTTCTTTAGCAGCACCTCAGCTTAGGAACACCCTCCCCAAGAGGCTTCCTTCACACCCTCCTTGAGCTTCTTTTTGGCTCGCCTGGAATGTGCCCATGCACCATTTTGCCTGGGTGGAGAGGAACGTCTGTGGAAAGCAGCCAACTGTACAAAGGTAAAAGTTACATGTGTTGCTCTGCCCACTTTACCTTTGGCTCTACCCACTACTGGCATTTCATCCTCAGAAGATTGCCCAGAAAGGAGAGTGACCCTCAAAAAAGGTTCCTTATCCCTGCTATAATTAACCACTACAGTGGTACCTTGTTGGTACTAAAGGGTTAAGAGGTAACAAGTCGCTCTAATCACTGAGCAGCTGGAAGTCATTAAGCATCCAGGAATGTGAGTTGGTTTGTATAAATAGTCAGTTCACCCATGTTTCTCTCTCGCTTCCCCCCTTGACCTGACTCGCAGACTCAGTTTGTGGCCATGGGCGTGTTTGCTGATACGAGTTAAGTTTAGAGTAAAGTTTTCTTTATGCCGGAGATAAAAGCATGTGTTCTTTATTGCCAGGGTTTTTTCTTTTCTTTTGTGAATAAAGTTTTTTCCTGAGTTCCAAAGTGCTTGCTCCAGGATTCTTCATTTATAAAAGGTACTGACTCTCCTGCCTCCTTCAGCCGCTGCACGAAATTCTCTGCTGAGATAAGACTTATGGCGTTTGAAGCGCACTGGACGCTTACTTAACATTAAACTAATCAAAGTTTAATGGACATACCTCGGGTTAAGTACTTAATTCGTTCCAGAGGGCTGTACTTAACCTGAAACTGTTCTTAACCTGAAGCACCACTTTAGCTAATGTGGCCTCCTGCTGCTGCTGCAGAAATCACTGAGCATGATTTCTGTTCTCATCCTGAAGCAAAGTTCTTAACCTGAAGCACTTTTTCTGGGTTAGTGGAGTGTGTAACCTGAAGCATATGTAACCCAAGGTACCACTGTATCAAGCAATTCTCAAAAAGGGAAAAAAAAATAATAGAATGATATTTTGTGCAAGAAATGTGCCAACTTCATAACTGAAAACACTGCAGAAGTATAGAAGTACACACTTTTCATATTTTGGGGGAAAGTATTATGTTTTCTTTCAGATCCCAAATTACAGTCATATTTATTTTATAATAGGCTGTATGGGGTCTTTTAAAAAACCATACTTTGATTAAGAAGCTAAAGTGGCAGCTCTTATTATTTTCTTTAGTATTTGCCACCCTGTCTTTGATGCTTTTGTATTCCAGTAATCCCGTATCTTCAAATCCCTCAAGAATTCAATAGTAAAAGGGGAACAAAAATTAAGCTGAACAAAAATCCTAACACGCTTTCTTTGTGAAACTAAGCTTTCATGATTAGACAAAAAAAGAGAGAAAGTCCTGCATTTTAAACAAAACATGGAAACTATTATTACTACACAGAAAACGAATGATGGGGAAGATCTTGAGGCATATGTTTCTAAGAATTTTGACAAAGATAATGCAGAGTTCTCGCTCCCCTGGAAATTATCTAAAATTATTAAGATCCGCTCTTCAAAACATTATAAAAAGGAAGGGTGGGAAGAAGGGGTGTTTGACAGATTTTCACAAGGAGCTGGAAATTTCACTCAATATGGCGGGGACAAGATCTTCAGGAAGGTTTAGGCTTTGCATCTTGACAGGGAAGGGAAGGAGAAATAAATAAACGAAGGTGGTTGAACCACCACATCCAGTGCCTAGAAACATGGTGGATCAGACCATTAGATTATCTAGCTCAGTAACATTCACACTGGCTGACAGTAGCTCTCCAGGGTCCAGACAGTGGGTCTTTCTCAGACTTACCTGGAGATGCCATTGATTGAGACAGGTACCTTGTGCATATTAACTTGCCGTTCTACTGCTCTGCTATGGCTGTTGCCCTAACTGTACCAGCAGAGTGGAAGGACAAGTTATTTCTAACTGAACCCGGGAAACGATGACATGGAAATCCAGTCTGCCAGTTCCCAGACTGCTTTAGTTTGGATCCCTAGGTAGGGTGTGTGTCGGGGGGGGGGGGACTGTGGTACACCTAGGCATTCATTCAGTCCACTACAAATGGGATGGAGGCTTCTGTGATCTCACTTTCTGAAGTCCCACTGTCCCCACTCTCAGAAAGGAAGAGCTGATGCTTTCTATAACCACCCAAAAGACAGGGGATGTTATGGCTTCCCAAGTGTTTTGGAGTTCCCCTATCCAGTGCTTTTTTTCTGGGGGGACACAGTGGAAGGCATACCCCTAAACATTTTGTGGATCTAACGGAAGAAGAAACTAAAAAAATTAAACATTTTAGTTTCTTCTCTAGCATGGTGAATCGTCAGTTCCATTGCTACCCCCAATGGCAGCCTTATTTCCTGTCACGGTGTTTCCTGAGTCTCAGACTGAAGTGAGTGTTTAATGTGTGAAGCAGTGTGGAATGTGGATGTGTGGTATTTTCCCCAATTTGAACTATAAAATGGTGATTTTCTTGAGTCAAAATGAGAGAACCCCTAAACATTAAAGAAAGAAAATAAAAAGAAAATGCACTGCCCCCATCCAAGGATCACAGGATGACAGGTCCTTCTTTTGTATATTTTTAAAAATTAAGTAAGTAGTCTGTATTGTGAGGGCATTTCTTGTTATCAACTTTTTTTGTACCTCATAATATAATAGCAACATTGTCAACAGTCACTCACTTTAAAGCAAAGGGATCACCTGTGCCTTTGGGATGCCTCTCTCCTCGGGATGCTTGGTGAATTACAGAGCAATCCAAACCCCATTTTTTCCAGGCTGGGGAAAGGGGAATTGGATTGGTGAAGGTATATCCCTCCACAAAGCTTCAGCCAACCTTGTGTTGATCTCCATCTGTGGAATGATGCTGTGCTATGCTATACCAGCAAGCCAATCTGATGCTCCTGCCAGTGCATTTGCACCACACCACCACTTCTCATCGAATCACAGAATTGTAGAGTTGGAAGGAACCCTGAGGGTCATCTAGTCCAACCCCTCGCAATGCAACTCAAGCATCCATGACAGATGCCCATCCAACCACTGGTTTTTCCTGTCTGATGAAGAATTCTAGAGTCTTGTTGGCAATTTTTATTTTTATTTTTATTTTTTTGCTATTTAGTGAGCCAGTGTGGTGCGATTGTTCTTGTGTCAGATTAGGACCTGTGTTCAAATCACCGCACAGTTATGAAGTGCACTGGGTGACTGTCAGGGAACTGACATTGGAGCGAGAGGTGGAGGCAAGGCTCCCGAGCGATGCAGGAGAGGGGACCAGCAGAGGGGAAGGAATTCAGCGCAACACCAGTAGAGAAGGGAGGGAGATGGAGGATTCGGAGAGGGGTCTCCAAGACTCTTCGCCCTAGACTAGTGGAGAGAGCACGGGCACGCTTCTGCCCACTCCTTCCTTGCGCAGGAGAGTTCCGCGCAGGGAGAGTAGGCGGAGACTTGGCGTCAAACAACTTTTATGCTGGAAGAGGTTCAAGAAACGCCCACTGACGGATTCTGCAAGTGACTGAATGGCCACGGAGTGAAGGGCTGTCAGCCGAGGCATGGTTAGCCAGGCAATCTAGGAGAAAGTAACGGCAACTTACGCACAAGTAACCCCTTATAACCATTACAGTGACTTTTGGGGAGTCACTGCTTCTTAGGATTGTTGGGGGGAATTAAGTGAAGAAGGAGACAACCATGTATGCTCCTTCAGGAAAAGGAAAAGGTAGGATATAAAAGCAATCAGGAAAATAAATACATTTTAAGTTGGTCTTTCTAACAAAGGCATTACCTTCCTTAGAGATTTGGTGCTTCTTTACAGAGATGGCAATGTGCCTTGCATTTTGATGCTAGCATTTCCGTTGCTTGCTTAGTGCCCGTTAAAATATTTGGGGAGATATGTAGCACTCACGGTTTGAAAATCTTCCATTGCACATTGAAATGAGTAGTGCTGTGTTCTGGTACCTGTTCCTAATGCACTCTTCCCCCCCCCCACCTGCCTCTTCCTCAAATGTTTACACACACACACCATTTAAGAATTGGCAAAGTAAGTCCCTGGTTTGTGTCATTTTTGCAAAAATATCCCCAAAGAACTGGCTTTGCAATAATTTGATGCATGTGATAACTACAGTTAAAAAACCAGAGGAATCGCCCTAAGCTCTCATAATGACAATTTCATAGAAAGATAGGGTGGTGTGTTGTTGTTGTTTTTAAGGAAAAAAACATTTTTTGAAGAATACACACACACACACACACACACACAGACACACACACACACACATATCTCAAAAACCTTGCAGGCAAAAATGACAGCAGTGCTGTCAGCATGGAGGCGATAATTCAGTCGCTGTCTCAAACAGAAATGGGTCAGGCAAGAATAGAGAATAAGGGCAGCGAAGAAGCCTGATTCATATCTGGTTAAAACAAAGTATCACTTAGCACAGCTGGAAATAGACTTTGATGTAAGATTACAAAAAAGTGCAAGAAGAGGTTGAAGCTTTGAAAGTTACCCTGCAGTTAGCAGTAATGGAGGGTGAAATAAGAGACATCTGCATGGCTTTTTACCCCTTTGCATCAAGCCGCTGTAATCACCTTGCTATTTCCTTATAGGAATCGGAGCCACACATGGCTTGTTATCAGGTGTTTAAGAAGCCCAAAGCACTTTCAAAGGGTATATTAGTGTGCAAGAGAGTGAAAGAGACAGAGAAAAAGAATGAGAATGAATGAGTCTAAATGGGAAAACAGAATGGTCACAGTCCCCTATGAAACATGCACATGTGAACATACACATATAATATATCAGTTCTGATCCAATTACCGTATGCATTCACATACCGCAAGGGATCCAGGAACATAGTCTGGTTTTCTTTTTCGTTTTATCACAGCTACAGGCAAACAATCCTGGCAGCTAGAGACCCAGCCCTAAAGTCTTCATATATTTATCTGCCACCAAATTGGAAGGAGTAAGCAATCCTGAATTCAGGATTGCATTTCCCAACAGTGCACAATCTTGTTCCTCTCTGCCACCCATAGCAGAATTTATGCTAATTTTCTCGTGCTCAGGTAGGTATCATGTGGGTGACCGTGGCCACCTAGGTGCCCACCAATCTCACAGCCAAAATGCCACTTTTAATTTTTTTAGTAAGTATAAGCAAAGTGGGGAGATGCACTTTAAAATCCCGCCGTGCAGCTCCAAGCAGTAGCTTTGCTGAGAGACTGCCAGCTGTAGCTTGAACAGCTGGTTATCGTTTTATATTTGGCATCAAGAGCAAGTAGGAATACTGTGGCATGATTCCCTATAGAGGCATAATATGGAATGGCAACTTAAGTATATCCACCCCACCAACTCCACCTGCTCCATGACCCACCTTCCCACATTGAGCAGGAGATCTGAAGGAGGCCTCCATGCATGTTCTACTGAATGTACATAGAAAAGTTTCATGGTCAGGAACACTGATACCAGAGGATTGTGCTTTGTGCAGTGCAGGGGTATTTTGCTCCCTACGGAAGGCTAATTACTTGCACCCCCTCCCCCTCCCCAAAAATGCTAACTTCAGTTTTCAAAAGCAGATGTATTGGGGAGAAACGTAAAACACAAAACTTGAAATGGCTACATTTCTTTAAAATTGCAAGAATAAGTAGTGCAACACCTTCTATAAATCCGAGGCTGCTCCTGGGAAATAGGGACACTATTTCATGTATACATGAAAACAATTGTAATGCATCGATTACGGCAAAAATGATAAATATCTTCAAAATATAAAATAAATCTGCATAAAACTGAGCCCCTCAAAAGTCATTACGGTGCTCCTTTGAGGTCTGTGTCCTAGGTCGCTGCCTAGTTGGCCTAATGATAGCACCAGGCTTGGTGGTGGGTTACTTTTATGTAGCGCTAGTAAAGGTAAAGGGACCCCTGACTCTGGGTCCAGACTCTGGGGTTGCGACGCTCATCTTGCTTTATTGGCCAAGGGAGCTGGTGTACAGCTTCCAGGTCATGTGGCCAGCATGACTAAGCCACTTCTGGCAAACCAGAGCAGCGCACGGAAACGCTGTTTACCTTCCCGACGGAGCGGTACCTATTTATCTACTTGCACTTTGACGTGCTTTCGAACTGCTAGGTAGGCAGGAGCAGGGACTGAGCAACGGGAGCTCACCCCATCATGGGGATTTGAACCACCGGTCTTCTGACTGGCAAGTCCTAGGCTCTGTGGTTTAACCCACAGCGCCACCTGCGTCCCTTTCTGTAGCGCTAGGCTGGACTTAACCGTCCAGTGGTCCTTTACATTTACCTTTTACCTTTTTACTCTTAGGATGCAGAGGGCACTGTGGTCTAAACCTTGGAGCCTCTTGGGCTTACCGATCAGATGGTCGGTGGTTTGAATCTCCACAATGGGGTGAGCTCCCATTGCTCTGTCCCAGCTCCTGCCAACCTAGTACAGTGGTACCTCGGGTTACACACGCTTCAGGTTACAGACGCTTCAGGTTACAGACTCTGCTAACCCCGAAATAGTACCTCAGGTTAAGGAACTTTGCTTCAGGTTGAGAACAGAAATGGTGCAGCAGCAGCAGGAGGCCCCATTAGCTAAAGTGGTTAAGAACAGTTTCAGGTTAAGAATGGACCTCCAGAACGAATTAAGTTCTTAACCCAAGGTACCACTGTACTTCGAAAGCATGCCAGTGCAGGTAGATAAATACGTGCTGCTACAGCAGGAAGGTAAATGACATTTCCGTGCACTCTGGTTTCTGTCATGGTGTTCCGTTGCACCAGAAGCGGTTTCTTCATGCTGGCCACATGACCCGGAAAGCTGTCTATGGACAAACGCCGGCTCCCTCGGCCTGAAAATGAGATGAGCGCCACACCTTTGACTGGACTTAACCATCCAGAGATCCTGTACCATTACCTTTTACCTTTTTACTCTTCTGTAGTGCTAGGCCAAAAAGCTAGTGCCTCACCAAAGAGATATCCAAGCATTCAGCACTGAAAATCGGGGACGGGGGCAGGGGAAATATGGGGATGGAATGAACCTTAATAGGTAAGCCAACCATTAATGGGGCTATTTGACAGGTGTTTGCTCTTTACCCAGCTGGGGGTGATTTAGTTTTGAGTCAGTGAGCCTGACAGGCTTTAATACTTCTCAGGGAGCCATGTTCCTTGCTTCTGAACTGACACAGACTCAATAAATGGGCTCCTGAGGTACATGCCAGCATCTTCAGCCTTGATGTGCATGATTACACCTTTCCCCTTATAAAACCCAGAAGACTTCTGATTAGGCGCACAAGCATTGTGTGCTCCTTGTCTGCTTAATGCCTTCATAATATAACAATCCACTTGAATTCTGTTGCTTGGCATCAATACCCTGCTAGCGTCATAGAAAGGAAGGGTACACAATGGCCTTCTTGCTGACATTTAAGCATATGTATCTAATGGGAAAGTTCAGATTGTCCACAGACTCTCTTCCGCTAATTGGGTTAGCAGCGTGCCAAGACCCCCGAAACACAAGTCCTCTTTATTGGCTAATAGAAACTTGGCTTTTAAGGGAAGTGTTTTGTGCTTGTTCAGTGTATTAGGAACCAATTTGTTTTAGTGCTAACATTTTGGGGGGAACTTTGTGGCTGTGATTTTGCTCAGAGTTATTTATAAGAATTTTCAAGGATCTTCTTTGTGGCTAGGCTTCTCGTGTCAGTCACATTATGGGAGTGTTTTCTATTGGTGGTTTACATTGCCATCTTATTTATACTGTGCATTGTTTCAGGTGCCACTTGCTGAAAGATAACTGGCATAAATAAACTTGATAAATAAATTTTGGACATTATGAATGTATAATCTTCCTCAGATTAAATTGCTCTTGTAGATTACTGCAATGCATTATACGTAGAGCTGCCTCTGGAGATGGTTTGGAAACTTCAGCTACTGCAGAATTTGGCAGCCAGGTTGCTTACAGGGGCAAGATGGTTTGGACATAGTACACCAACCCTGGGCCAACTTCATTGGCTGCCACTTAATTTACAGGCCCAATTGAAAGTGCTGGCTTTAACCTGTAAAGCCTTAAATGGCTCAGGACTGCAATACCTCAAAGAGCACCTCTCCCCATATGAACCAACAACAGAAGTAGTACCTCGGGTTAAGAACATTACCTCAGGATGAGAACAGAAATCGCATGCCGGCGGCCTGGTGGCAGTGGGAGGCCTCATTAGCTAAAGTGGTACCTCAGGTTAAGAACAGTTTCAGGTTAAGAATGGACCTCCGGAATGAATTAAGCTTGTAACCAGAGGTACCACTGTATTGTAATTTCATGTTGTGAACCGCCCTGAGATCTATGGGTATAGGGTGGTATAAAATTAAATTAATAATCATACATTTTTCAGCTGGGTAGCAAAAGATTACTTTAAAAAATAGGTTCCCTCACTCTCAAAGAAGATGTCCTATACCCCCAAATTAGTCCAGTGTTAAATATAGAGTGCAATTGCAATTTTAGATTGCCTAGCACAGAGGAATTGATTAAGAGAGAGCAATGTGATGTACAGTAGTTTTGTACTATTGAGCTTCTACCCATGGAGTCATTTTTTGATGTCAAAAAAGTATTGACTGGCTAGCCATTGACTAAGCCAGAGTAATATGATCTTTGACCTAACACAGTGTGTTTATCTGGCTCAGCAGTACAAGAGGTCTTGCAAGCAGACTATACGCCCTCCTCCCCCCTCCCCTCTCTCAATCCAAATCTCTTTACTCATTGCTTATACAATATCTATCACAATAAAGATATCTTTTGAAGTGTGTCAGAGAAAGCATCATACAACAGATTATTCAGAAATCCTCCCAATGTGAGAGCAAGAGAAATGATGAGAGATTAAGTGCCGTGCATTAACCCTCTCAGCCTACAATCCGGTGACAGTCGTGTCCGTATCCTTTTTCTCACCAGCCTATCAAATCAACCCTTCCTCTTTATCTTTTGTATTGCACAGGGGCAATGGGGCTCACTCACATAAGCTATGGGGCTAGAGGACTAATTCACACAAGTAGCAAATAAACAGGTAAAGCCGTTTCTAGATAGATAGCATTTCACATTATCAGTGGGGGATCAGATGAAGGAATGGATTTCCATATTAAAACAGAAACTCCTCCTCCATAAAACTGGACACCAGGGAGAAGGTTTAGTCTGGCATTCTCCCAATATGCTAGTTCTTAATGTACAGATTCCCTACTTCCCCCTGAAACTGGGTATGTATTTGGGCTGGGGCATTGTTTGGTGTATTTTTATTGTGGTCATTGTTCCTCTTGCTGTTAACTTTTGCATCTTTATTTTGGATCTTATGATGTGGAAGTTGTCCAGTTTGGCTGTGTACTTTTTGATGTTTTATTTATTGTTTATGTCTACTTTCATTAGGTTTGTAGTTATATATACAGTGCTTTTTTTTTTTTTTCTTAAGAAATGTTTAGGGGTACTCTCATTCTGTCTGAGACTCTGGAAACACCGTGACAGGAAATGAGCTCACCATCAGGGGTAGCAACAGAACTGCCAATTCACCATGGTAGAGAAGAAACTAAAAATGATAATATTTTTTAGTTTCTTCTCCTGATAGAGTCACAAAATGTTTAGGGGTATGCTTACCCTTGCGTGTCCGTCCCCACCCAGAAAAAAGCACTCTACAGTGGTACCTCGGGTTACATATGCTTCAGGTTACAGACTCCGCTAACCCAGAAATATTACCTCGGGTTAAGAATTTTGCTTCAGGATGAGAACACAAATCGTGTAGCAGTGGCACAGCGGCAGCAGGAGGCCCCATTAGCTAAAGTGGTGCTTCAGGTTAAGAACAGTTTCCGGTTAAGAACAGACCTCCAGAACAAATTAAGTCCTTAACCCGAGATACCACTGTATGTATATGTTGTAAGCCACCTTGAACATGGTTTTAATTTGGGAAGGTGGGATACAAATAAAATGATTGATTGATTGATTGATTGATTGATTGATTGAGTTTGTGATCACCCTGCAAGCCAAACACACAAGCATTAGCACCAATCACCTTGTTTGCCAGCCCCAGTCCTTTACTAACTCAACCCACCTTTCCCCATTTGTGGGGAAATATTCTCTGGACTGATTCACCCATACTGGGCATTTAGATAAGGACATAAGAAAAAACTAGCTACTGATAGCCTTGTATCTCATTTTAAGCTTAGAATACCAGTTAAAACAGGCAAGGTTTTGGTTGCCGCCCATTTACCACCCCTAATCTATGAAATTGAAGGTTTACAATTTATGCAGAATGACCAAATTATGAAAAAATTATCTAATTTTCTTACCAAAAGAATGTCCCAAGGAAGCATCCTTGTAAAAAAAGAAGAAGAAGAAGTTCTCCCTTCTGCAAATGTAAAGCATTTGTCTCATTAGACTCAAAATATTCCCAATGGATAAGAAAATAAGTTTTCACTGAAATTAAACTGCAATTACTGCTATGGTATGAAGATAAACATTCTCCAGATAGTCCCATATGGAATGCGGTTATGTGTGCTTGCTCACTCTGAATGCCAATAAGCTTTGTAATTCCTGTTGCATGACAACATTCATATTTGAAATCAAAGAAATGCATTTAGGCATACCTTGCAAACTGACTTTATGCTTTTTGATCAAGTAGATGGATGTGTATTGCGTGGACAGGCGGAGTCCCCAGATCCCGAGTGGTCCCCCCCCGTCATGTGGAATAACGACTCTAGACAACGTGCTATGGGATTAAATTGGCCACAAATTTATTAAATTTCAAATGTGGGTAGACCTTGGCTCAGGCATTGGGCGTTCTCCCTCCCTAGTCCCCAGCCGGGGACCTAGGGAGCATCAGGGTTATCCAGTGTGTGTGGGGGGGGGATGGGCCGGCTCTGGAGAACATATGTTCAAGCAGAGATAGCCGCCCCCGTTACGCCGCCGCAGGGGAGAGCAATGACGACCTTTCGGTGTACGGTCAAAGCCTCCCTTCAGAAACCCCTTTAACGGGGAACCCTGGTATCGCCGTCGCAAAGAGGAAGATGGACTAAAGGATTCCGCCCAAGGCCTGATACCGCCAAAGTTGTGACGTTTTGCTACGGGAAAGGCGAAACCTGCCAATGCAGGGAAATTCCTTTCCGGCCCTTTAACAGCGACCTTATCGTAGCAGCGCCCGCATACCTGTGGAGAAAGGTTAACCTGCAAAACCTAAGAAGAAAAGTTAACCTGCAAAAGAAGACATTAACTGAGGGTGGGTAGGGTGGGAGAAGCTCTGGAGCCAAGTGAGGATTACCAGAAAGGATCCACCCTCTATTGTGTGGGCAGGTAATCCCTCCCCCTACCTGGCCTGGTTTCCCTGGCAACGCTTCCCCCAGGTGGGATTGGACAACACACTGGGGTAGGCGGGGACCTCCAGGTATCCCACCTGAGGGAAGGCAAAGCCTATGCTGATGGGGCCACTCTAGATCCAGGGCTGCACGCGTCCACGCAAAGGGCGCCCCCCGTTTTAAGTGGGGAGCGGTCATTGCAATCTGGAAAGCATTTTGAAAGTTTTGTGCACAATAAAAAGCCACCTGATTCGGCTCTCTTAATACTGCATATTTATTTTTTAAAAAATAGCTGCTGAATATTTTATTGTGTAACTTTTGGCATCAGTAGAAGAATGCTGCATGCTTCCTTTAATAATTTTGAATCTCATCTGTCCTGATTCACTGTTGAGCATGCAGTGTTAGGTCAACAGGCAAATATTGGAACAGATATTCTTCAACCAAGGCACCTGAGGTTAATTGCTGGATTTATCGATTGATTAAAATATTCCTATCCTTTCTTCCTTTCTTAAGACCTTCCCTTCTATTCCTGGAAAGAGCTCCAAGATCTAAGCATACACAATCCATGGTACATTGCCAGGCTAGAAACAGACCTTAGGTCATAGTGTCCTGGAGTCCCTAACATGCAGGACTGGTCTGTCCGTATGACATATGCATAAAGAGAGCACAACATCTCTATTGGTCTGACCACCCTCAATACTCACTGGTGTTTCAAAAGTTCTTGCTAACCCTTTCCCAGTCAGAGGGTACATCATGGGTAGTTAATTGGAGAGGCTGGAAATCACAGCATTATCTGGAAACTTTAGGCAAATAAAAGGACTACATTGATAAATCGATGCTACTGAACATTACACAACACGTTCAGATACATTTAGCCTGCAATCCTGTAGTGGCTACCATTCCATTACCCAGCCTGGGGCCTGATAAGTGTTGCAGTATGGAATGGTGCCAGCCAGTTTTCCATGCCTTTCTCAACATCTCCATTCCATGCACCCTTCCCTCACCCGTTTCCTCATGAACTTAGTGTTCTGTGCCCAATTAACATATTCAATCCTCACTGGGCTTTTTTCCTCCCTCTTACTTAATAATAATAATAAAAAAATTTATTTATATCCCGCCCTCCCCGGCCGAAGCCGGGCTCAGAGCAGCTAACAACAGTAAAATGATAAAACATTCTAAAATCATTTCATTATAGAATTAATTCCAATCAAATTAATGGCAACCATTGGGCTAGAGTTCTGTGGGGATTGCCAAAGGAGGGAGTCAGGCTGTGCCCTGGCCAAAGGCTTGGTGGAACAGCTCTGTCTTGCAGGCCCTGCGGAAAGATGTCAAGTCCCGCAGGGCCCTAGTCTCTTGTGACAGAGTGTTCCACCAGATCGGAGCTACAGCCGAAAAAGCCCTGGCTCTGGTTGAGGCCAGCCTAACTTCTCTGTGGCCTGGGACCTTCAAGATGTTTTTGTTTGAAGACCGTAAGTTCCTCTGCGGGACATACCAGGAGAGGCAGTCCCATAGGTATGAGGGTCCTAGGCCATATAGGGCTTTAAAGGTTAAAACCAGCACCTTAAACCTGATCCTGTACCCCACCAGGGGCCAGTGCAGCTGGTATAGCACCATGTGAATGTGATCTCACAGCAAGGACCCCATAAGGAGTCTCGCCACGGCATTCTGCACCCGCTGGAATTTCTGGGCCAGTCTCAAGGGCAGCCCCACATAGAGTGAGTTACAATAATTCACCCATTATACAAGTAATTGACCCTTCCCTCACCCATTTCCTCATAAGCAGTCACTTTGCGTTCTGTGCCCAATTAACATATTCAATCCTCATTGGGCTTTATTCCTCCCTCTTACTTAGAAGAAGAAGAAGAGTTTGGATTTGATATCCCGCCTTTCACTCCCCTTCAGGAGTCTCAAAGTGGCTAACAATCTCCTTTCCCTTCCTCCCCCACAACAAACACTCTGTGAGGTGAGTGGGGCTGAGAGACTTCAGAGAAGTGTGACTGGCCCAAGGTCACCCAGCAGCTGCATGTGGAGGAGCGGAGACGTGAACCCGGTTCACCAGATTACGTGACTACCGCTCTTAACCACTACACCACACTGGCTCTCAATACTTAGAGGTGTTTTGTTTTGTTTTTTTTAATGAAAACGCATACCTAAAGAATTCTGCCATGCCTGTCGATACCTTTCTCTTGTGTGACAATAAGTTAGTAAATGCAAGTGGAACCTACAACACAATACTGTAGTGTAAAGGTTCGGCAGTTCAGGATTCCAGACACACCATTCAATGGCCCAGTTACTCCCAGCCCAGCTTTGGGCTCCCTCTCAAAAAAGTTAATCTTGCCTCTTGACCATTCTCAGTCATCACTGGGCTGTTGGTTTGGCAGGGTCCCCTATTTCTAATGTGTTTTAGCATTTCTGCAAACTCTGGGGTTCCCTGAAGCCGGCTAATCTCTTCCTGCTGTGTGTGGATGGCACCATTCAGCCAATGGCAACCAGAGAGTTCACTGTTAGCTTATACGAAATGGAAAATAATTTCAGAGCAAAACAGGAGCTGTTGCATTCAAAGGCTATGGAAACTTTTGCATCTAGTTAAATAAACTATGCAGAGGTGAATTTATTGACTGGATGTCAAAAATGGGGGAAAACACAATCATTTTCTGAATGTCAAATGGTCTTTCATACTTCCACCTTGAGATTCCTGTTTCTATTCTTTCTCTATATTTTATGTCGACTTGTTCTTTCAAGCCCCTTGGAGAGCAGCCAGGCTCTACAGTCTACAGTATGAATATGCCTGCTCTATTCTTGTTTGATCTTCTTTCCTTGATGTGTCAGTTTCTTTGTGGCCTGCCTACTTGTCAAACCATTTTTTACTCTTCAAAACTTTGTATGAATTTTTAAATAAGCAGTGCAGATCTCGGGACATTTGATGAATTTTTCAAGAGCTAATGACGCGCCGGTATCACAAACATGGCTGTTTATGTGTTTAATGTACTAAGGACAAACATTTATAGACAAATTTCTTCCATTTATAAACCAGCCTGCCTGCCTGCTACAAAAAAAGAGGACCTTTAAAATACATGGAAGTGCAGGTAAGGAGGTGGTTGTATGCCTGTCTCTTTTGCATTAATGAGATTAGCTTGATCCTTACCCACACTCACAGGTTGAAGCAAGGAGCAATTAGAACTGTCAACAAATGTAGTGTGTGGCAAAAAATAGAGTATTAAAGCAGCTTTGAAATGCAAAACTAAAATTAAAAAAGGAAATTGACTACAGTTCTCACCTTTTTTTAAAAAAGGGGGGCTGCCTTTTCAGAATGATGAAACAGATTAAAGAGTGAAATGAGCATATCATTCAGTTTACAGTCATATTTCTGATTGGGGGGGGGGGTCTTTTGATTTAGATTGCTTCATAAACTGCAGAGGCCATGTGTTCACAGTAAGACCTAGCAGTACCCCAACAAAGAAAGCCATTGTGTGTTTTGTTTTGTTTTTTAAACTAATGTCGGAGTGCTCGCTGACTCTCCAGCTATTGCTGGAAACCAGTATCTGTAAGTTCTGACCAATGGGTGACCTTGGGCCAGTCACACTTCTCTGAAGTCTCTCAGTCTCACTCACCTCACAGAGTGTTTGTTGTGGGGGAGGAAGGGAAAGGAGATTGTGAGCCGCTTTGAGACTCCTGAACGGGAGTGAAAGGCGGGATATCAAGTCCAAACTCTTCTTCTTCTCCTCCCCCTCCTCCTCCTCCTCCTTCTTCTTCAATGGCCATCTGTAGAACAAGCCTACTGCAGAAGCCTTTAGTATTTTGAAGAGATGTGTTGAATGGTTTGTACAATTCTTCCTCCCTGCTTATTGGCACCGCCAAGGGTTTTGTGTTTTGTTTTGTTTTGTTTTTTGCTTTATTTACTAAGTATGCTTCAGGGAGAAGTAGCAACAGAATGTTGGAAAATCCACTGGTGGGGCAGCTGTAGGCTGAGTAGTGAAGCTGAGAGATAGATTAACTATGCTGGCCCCTGTATACTGGTCTAGTTAGGGAGAAATTTAGATCCTAGGCCAGCCAGCACTAAGCTACTAAGGGTCCAGATAGGGTCTGACCCCAAACTCTTCCTTTTCTTGAATTCTTGGGCACAATGATTGGAATTCTCCTGCAACATCTAGAGATTAAACAACTGGAGTTCTCAGGTGGATGACTAAAGGAAAGGCTAGATTTTGATAGTGGTATGCTTTTTCAGACACTTTGATGTTTCTTACTGTAATCATAAAAGGGTTTTTTATGACAGAAAGGTCATCTTTAATATTTTTCAAGAGTGGCAGTTCTGAAAATGAAACTTGTCTCACACATCCTTCTGGATATCAAAAAGGCTTCTATTTTACTTTTTGCAATATGCAAATGCACTTTGATTTCATCAGTAGTGAATGCAAATGAGGGGGTTGTTTATTTAAAAGATTTGCACCGCGCTCAACAAAGGAGCTGCTCAAAGCAACTTACAAATAAAATGCAAGCACAAAAGCAGCAATAATCCAATCTTTAAAGCACAAATAATACCGACATTAAACTAATACAGTCTTTAACTAGTGGTCTAGTGTGATGTCGCTGTTAGAGAGTTGAACTAGACCACTAAACCATCTCAGACTCTATGTTCATCATCTGAGGCCCTTCTTTGTGTGCTGCCTCCATGCGCGGTTCAGAGGATGGCAACCGAAAATAGTCATTTTCTGTAGTGGCTCCTCATTTGTGCAATGCTCTCCCCAGGGAAGTTTGCCTGGTGCCATCATTCTAGATTTTTAGGCACCAGGTGAAAACATTCCTCTTTAACCAGGCCTTTGACTGATTAATATCTTACAGCCTTTTAAATGTATCTGTGGGAAGAGGGGTGTTATTGGTTTTTTTGTTTGGTTTAATTATTTACTTGTGTTTTATCTTGTGTTTTATTCTGTGAACTACCTTGAGATCTCTTGATGACGGGTAGTATATACATTTAATAAATAATAATGATGAAGAAGAAGAAGTTAAGACAGTCACCATCTTACTCTAACCTACACAACAGAGTAGTGGGGAGTGTAAATGAGGAATGGTGGGAAATAAATGTTATAAATAATATAAATATAAATATAAATATAAATATAAATATAAATTTTTATTTATACCCTGTCCTTCCCGGTTCAGAAAATCAGGCTCAGGGCAGCTAACAACAAATTTAAAACACTTAATTGTAATACAACAGAGAAACAGCATAAAATATAGTATAAAAGCATAATATAATTATAATATAATATAATATAATATAATATAATATAATATAATATAATATAATATAATATAATATAATATAATATAATATTTTAATGTATTTTTAATCTTTTGTTGGAAGCCACCCAGAGTGGCTGGGGAAACCCAGCCAGATGGATAGGATATTAATATAATATAATTAATAATATAATATAATATAATTTTGATGTCTGTCTATGTGCTTTAAAAGTATTGTGGTGGAACAAATCATCAGATTTCTATCTTCATCTCTGCTGAATTGGTAGAAATTGGTTTTATCATAGGCACTTCCCTTCAAGTGACCATACAATTAATTCACTATCAGGCAAACATTTGCTGAGCCAAGCCTGAAACATGCTTTCAGCATAACAACCTACCATTCCATCACATTCTTATTCAGAATCGGAAACAGTGAAATTGTCACATGGAGACATTCAGGGACAAGGGCTTTTTTTATTATTTCTTTATCGTATGCTTCAAATAGAAAAATGTAGATTGAATAAAATGCACTGAATAATGTTGAGTAATGTCTCATTCAAAAGTAAAGCTATTTGGAAAAATAAGGCAATTTTTCACACTGTCGTCTTCTGCAAATGGATCTGGAAGTACTGTCAAGAGCAGACTGCAAAAATAAATAGACCCTTTTTAATAGATACGAAAGCTTCACCAACATATTTGAATATTGAAAGTTTGCTTGCCAAGTATCAAGTTTTGCAGAAGGAGATACAATGATTAAATGCCATATGCAGGTTTAAATAGAGTTCAGCTATTCTGATACACAGGTGGATTAAAGTCATTTAAGAGCAGGCTTCAAGCAAATAAGAGAAGAATGGAAAGCTGCCCAACTCTGGCACTTTTATTTCTTAGCCCTTCCCTTTTTGCCTTTCAGGCTCCTTCTAGTGGGTTTTGGCACATCCAGCAAAAGTTCTTATGTGATCCATTGACTTTACTGGGACAGACTAAGCCCCTATCTGCACCTTTAAAGCAGTATCAAACCACTTTTAAACAATCATGCTCCCCGCAAAGCATTCTGGGAACTCTAGTTTGTTAAGGGTGCTGACAGTTGTTTGGAGACCCCTATTCTACTCGCAGAGCTAAAATTTCCAGAGTCCACTGTGAAAAAAGGATTGATTGTTAATTTCCTCTGAGAATTGTAGCTCTGGGAAGGGAACAGGGTTATCCTAATGACTCTGAGAACACTTTACAAACTGTGCTTCTCAGAATGCTTTGGAGAAAGCCATAGACCCAGCCAGATGGCGGGGTTTAAATAATAATAATAATAATAATAATAATAATAATAAAAATAAAAATAATAATTAGATATTGCTTTAATAGTATAGTGCAGATGGGGGTCTAAGTTATACGTAGAGTAGATTCATTGAAATTAATGGACCTAAGTTTATATCCATTAATTTCAATGAGCATACTCTGAGTAGGCCTTCCTTCATTGTTATCAAGGTTACTCATTAGAACAATTCCTAAACATGATAGACAGTTTCCATCATCACAAGCATGCAAAACGTTAATAATAATAATAATAATAATAATAATAATAATAATAATAATTTATTTATACCCCACCCATCTGGCTAGGTTTCCCCAGCCACTCTGGGCAGCTTCCAACAAAATATTAAAAACACAATAAAACATCAGACACTTAAAAACTTCCCTAAACAGGGTAATTTCCCACAGTCACCTACCAACTCCCACCACCAACTGCTTGTAAGGAAACAAAACACACCACAGCATTTCAAAACCATTGTTGAATTTGCAGTAAGAGTCCCATTGTCAATCAATTCAAAGTCTCAAGAGCAGAAACCCCCTCCACCTCTTCTCACCGTAGTAGCCTGCACATTTTCTCTGTTCTTCCACATCAGGCTCCCAGGGGTCCATCAAGAGTAGCTCTGCCAGCCAACCAGCCAGCCAGCCCTTCTCTTCCTCCACCTCTCGCACTCCAGGAGTAGGAGAGAGTTCAGTCAGCTGCCCCTCCTCTGCTCCTGCCAGCTTGGTACCCTTTTCTTCCATCACTGGCTCCTGTCATAGAGTCACACTTCGCTCTTCAATGAGGCTTCTGCCCCACTCTATCGCAAGCTTCCTCGTTTTATTAAACCACTGCTCTTACTACTCCTGGTGCTGCTCCAACCTCAACTCGAATTGCTCAAAAGGTGTTGCTGTTTCTCCCTCCATTTTGACACCAGGTGCATGTTGCTCCTTGGCCTTCCTCTTCAGGAAACACAGATCCCACTTCTAACACCAGTGTTACAGAAGTTGGGCACCATCCCCCAGTCTCTGGTGAATAGTAGCAAGATTCCAGGGAGGTTTCAGGCACTCACCCAGGGTCTGTGCTCCTTCATAGCAGAGACTGTCATAGCTTTAAGAAAGATGATTGATTCACATGTTTACACCTGAGTTTAGATGGAGGGAGTCCAGATCTTACAACATGGTCATCTCAAGAGGGGTTGTTCCCCACAAGAGCGCAACACTGAAGCCCAGGGCATCTCTCCCAGCTTCCTTCAGCCAACCAGCCCAAGATGGATCTCTCTCTCTCTTCTCCTTTCTTCTTCCCAGATCATCCTACTAAAAAACCCACTCTACTCTTGTCACCTCAAACACATGCTGCATTACCTTGGCAACCTCTCTCTGCCTAGGTCCAAGATTCCTCTTAGATGGGCCATCAACACCTTTTGTCATGTAGACACTTCTACCCACTGGTCTGCAATCATCCCTTCAATATTCCAAATTATCAAAATCCTACCATTTATTAATTTCTAGAGTTTAGGGTGGGTCTCCCAACTCGCAACAGTATGTAGCACATATTACTAACATTCAATTCAGCCCTATGTAGTGGAATAAAAAGAATCTTCCTAAGGTTGGAGTATATTTCGAAATAATATGGCAGTGAACTGCGATGACAATGATCTCTGATTTTATAAGCCATCAACTGGACTATAACCTGATGGAAAATTGAACCTCATTTAATGAAGAAATCATTATGTAGCTGCGCACCGTTATTGCAAATGTGTTTTTGTTCAATCTTTAATTTAACTACCTTTTTAAAAAAACATATACATTTTATTGGTTTTCCCATTACGGAAATCTGTAACAGCGTCCCTGAGCAATTTCTGCCCTAAGGATCATAATAGTAATTTTAAAAGTCTGCATGAGGTATATGAGCTAATAAAACAGATCCAGGTTTTCAGAAAACTGAAACAGAACGAACCATGGTATACCGGCACATGTACACTGTGGCACAGGCAGCCTGTTGTCAACTAGGGCTGATATACCCAGTGGCTTGTCTGACAAGAGATAACTTAGCCTGGTGATATGAGGGGAGGGATACTGTTCCCTACTTAAAGTGCCTCATTGACAGAACGGGTTGGCAGCCATAAGTCAGAGACACCTCTATGAATGGTCAGGTATTATTCTGTCTTAACTGCTGTACTTGTTAGCAAGTCACTTTCCCTCCTTTTTTCAAAATGTTATCCACCCCCCCCATGCCTCCCTGTCTATGAGATTAAATTAAAAAATAAAGTGCTGAGGGCACTGTTTTTCTTTTACTAAACATGAATCAACACTTCCTTTGAGTTGCTGGACTCAGTTTTGGCAGAAATTTGACAAATTCTTCCGTAGTAGGTACTGCTAACGCATTAGACCATGCCACACTTATTATGTGAAGTTTCTGCACAGTCTTGCTGCTGTATATAAAATGGCCCAGAGGTGTAGCTTTCTGTGACTAATCTCCAAAGCTGCAGACAGAGCCCATTCAACATGCTGATGGCTTGCTCTATGGTATCATGATGAAGGGGGGGGGGAGGGGAATTAATTGCAGTGTCTTTCAGGAAAGAGATTCACTTAAATAAAATGAGAACAATTCCAGGCTTTGAGAAGAATTTACAGTTTTGGACTGCATATGTGGGGCATGATCCAGCCACAGGAACTCATAAGTCCTATTCTTCGTCACCTGCCATGTTACAGGATGCATGCACACGTCATTCATTTCAATGGTGCATGCTTAAATATTTCCCGTTGAACTCTGTGGAACTTGGTGTGCCAAATCAGGGGATGAGAAGGGACATAGGCCATTGAAAGAGCATGCATGCAGAAGGTTCCAGATATCTCCAAGTAGGGCTGTGAATGTCCCTTGCCTGAAACTGTTAGTCATTGTAGACAATTCCAAGCTTGGTGGTTTGACTTGGTATAATGCAGCTTCCTACATTCCGACAAGTCATGGAATTCATATGCACATTTTGATAAGTAAATACCGGCCATGGGGAATCCACAACAGGCTCTGGATTGTGAGGGATGCAAAGGGGAAATGTAACTGTCTTTTCTTCCCATGGTCCAGATTAAATATCTCAGAAGCAGCTATTTGCATTTCAAGGGACAAGAGTTCAAAAATGAAAGGAATCTTTTTTTTTTGTCCATCTGGATATTAGTCCAGCTCAGTTTGCTTAAAAATGCAGGAAGAAATCCTCAGGTACTGTGCTGCCATCAAACCCGGTCATGTCACATTTTCTGAGTTTTGTTGCCAGCTCAGGAAGCCTTAAGAGGACTATGCTTTTAGACAGATCACTGCAAGTAAGCAAATATCATTTGACACACATAAATTCAAGCCTAAGCATGAGTGATTTAAAGGCATTAAGTAGTTGAAATGCGCAATGCATTTATTTCTCTGCGAAATATGATCAAGAGACTATATATTTTATTTGACATACACACATGGAAATCAAGCATTAAATAACATTATCCAGGAATCAGATGCCTCTGGGAAGATGCTAAGTACCTTTGACTCTTGTTGCAAGCAGCTGGAGTTAAGAGGATCCAGCACAGCAGGAAACCTTTAAATTGTTTTTTCCTCCCCTTTTGCTAGAAACTTTTGTGTGGCATTCTGCTTCTTGAAGAAATGCAGTGGATGAACACAGCCCAGGAAAATGTCACTTTCCATCCAGATATCAGAGCTGTAGAATGACCTCTCCGAAAGGGTATAGGATAATGTGATGCTAACGACCGACACAAAGATGAAGGTCTGCCAGCATTGAGTTTTGAGCATGCTGCTTTTTGGGAGAGAGTTGTGGACAACTTACAACAGTCAGGAGTGACCAGAGGAGGAATGACAGCTGGGAAGAGCAGAGAGAGAAGAAACACCTAGTGCATGGGCGGCAGCACAACTGGATGCCTTCATCTGCCCCATCTGCAACAAAACATGTTTCTCTCACAATAGTTTCAACAGCCACAGCAGGTCCCATCACTCTCCAATGGTTTGACTTTTCCTGCAAAGGCGTACTCCTCCATTGTCTTCTGAGACAGACAAATGCCAACAAGAACCACAGAAAAGAAGGCCTCTAAGCAATAATATGCTGACAAAATTCAGGATCAAGTATCTTTTACAAGATTTGCCATTATTTGCTTTTTATGCTGTATATTTTAAAGCATTGTTAATTGGACTGAAAGAGTCAACTGTCTGAAAAGAAGAGAAGGCAAATCCTGAGAAAATTTGTTTTGGTTTTTAGGAGTGAGGAAATATTGGCCAAAATTTTCCATTTTCCCATTACTAAACTGTCAAACATCAGATGTCATATAGGTAGGAATCCAAGAGAGAGAGAGAAGCAAGTGGAGATAATGTCTGGTGCCTGTTCCAGTTCCATTTCTGCTGTTTTGTATTATTTTAAATGTATTTATTGTGCTCCATTAATGCTGTGTAGCCTCCAGTCAAGAAGCAGCATATACTTCTACTATAGGGGTGGCTGGCATCAGCTGGGAAGCTGCCCACTTGTCAGTCACCTGACTTGATTAAGGTCAGGTGATGTAGGGATAATCACAGAGTGGGCAGTGGGGTCCAGAGGGAGCACACTCCCCACCAGCAGGCAGCCACAGTCTGCCTGCACGCGTGACCCTGGGGTGCATAACACATTCCCCCCACCCCCAGACAAGCCACAGCTGTCTGTACATCATTCCCTCTGTCTAACCTTTTGTGGTCTCAGTAGTCTGCGGTGTCCTGTCTGTAACCTTTGTCCCTGAGACCTTTTGTCTCCTTCGTCATACACTGTGCAAGGGGGAAATGACGCGGTGGAAACAGGTGCCAAAATAACTTTGTACCACCCCACGATCTCGGAACTGAAGATGTGTAAAGGTCACAGCCCAAAATGTATCTGCCTGGTTTGCATATTTGTCTCAATAAAAGGAAGCTCCACAGGACTAGCCAGCAGCTTGCATGCAGCTCACCTGTGCGCAGCTCACCTGATGACCAACCCCCAGTCTTGTGCCTGCACTTCAAGGTGATGATGTCAAATGAGCTTGCCCTCAGTGCTGATGGTCGGTGGCTAAGGGTGAGCTCCTTTTGAACGCATGCTCTGCACAGGTTCCAAAGTGCTCCTTCCCAGCACCCAGCACTTGATGGACACTGAATGCAGCCCCATCAGCTGCACTGGGGAGTTCCTGATGGGAAACTCATGGCGCAGCTGATCCCAGCCACTCCCTGCCCCATAAATGACATCACATATGATTTACTTAGTGAATGAACTAAGTTCATTGGATGGTCCTGATTTTAAAGGATCCCTCTTAGGAAAAACTATAAGGGATTTAGTTTCAGGGAAATATTAGTGATGTGAGGATGGAGACAGCTGCAATCCTGTACACATGTCATAGAGAACTGCATTGAACTCAATGGGACAGGCTTCAGAATAATCAGGTTTGTATGACATAGATTGGGTTTACCGTTTTATATAACATGGCTTTGGAAAGCTGTTAGAACTAAACACAGCAGTAGCTGGCTCTCACCACCGCTGTCCAGGCCGTTATTCATTAATTGCTTTTGTTTGTACATCTTGATACTGCGTCAGATCACTCATTGTGATGTCCTTTATGGACCATGTCCTATAAGCACCATGCTCATTGATATTAATATCACTGGGCACTTTTCCACGACACAAATGGGGAACTGTATCTGCTAATCACCTATGCAAATCAAAGAACAAATATTTTCCATTCTTTCTGCCATTTCTGTCAAAATTAATATTTATAGACTTATAATTGTATTTCACAAGCAGGGTTTTCTCCCTCTGTCTCTGTGTGTCTCTATACAATGCAATGAAAGCTCACACAGAGCCCCTGGGCAATTTATGAAAATTCAGTCAATTTACATCTCTTAAAATTATTTGGGCTTGAGTCTTTTCTCTTTCAGGATAGGCGTATGTTCCTAGTCAAACAGCTGTGTATTATATTATCATAATCATGTAAAACACAAACACCTGAAAGGAACTAAATTAAATCAGAACCAAACCAATTTCAATGATCTTGTTCTCATTATTATTTAGAGTACTACAGAGGGGGGAAATGTGGACATTAAACCACACATGCACATGTGTACAGACACACACATGCACACCCTCTCTGTTTTTCCTCTTTGTGTTTTCTCCAGTCATTGTGTATAATGTTGCAGGCCACCCTGATCTCTGCTGAACAGGGTCTTGGCAGTTAACCATTTGGAGGCTGCAGTGTTTTTATTAAATATGGTTTACTTACACATATTTAGATAGCAAGCAGAGCTGATTGCAATAAATATGGGTCAGAACAGGCCTTGCTAACTTCATACATCCCCATCTTTCAGGTTACAAAGTTCTGTTTTCCTCTCTTTTCCTGTGGAGCATGTAAAGCCCTCTATTTCTCTTTCTTTCTTTCCTTCTTTCCTTCCTTCCTTCGCTCAGGTATCTCCCATTTATCATGGGTAAATTTCAAGCCAACAAAGTTTGGACTTGAAATTTATTCAAGCACATTCTCTTATCCCTAAGGGAAGGAGCATGCACAAAGAATATTGTGGAGACGGGGAGTTTAAGTCATTTTTATGCAGAAAGCAGACTGCATGGAAGGGCAGGAGCCAGCATATCAACAATAAAAAACAACCCTTTGCTTTGTGAGCTCTGTGCTTTATGCAAGAAGGGAATCAACTGTCAAAGCGAATCTGGGCATCAGAACACTATGGGAATTAAAGTTAAGTTTCATGATTGGATCATAATCAGACGAAAGGAAAAGAGTGCTTAAAATAAAAACACAATTGTTTTTCCTATTGCAACATTCATGACTGCTAGAGTCCCTTCCCCTTCCCCCATTCCAATCATTTTACAGGCCGCATTCTCTCTCCAGGTATACAAGATGATCTTTCCAACTGTTGATTACAGAAAGGGCTTTGCTATGTGCTTGTGGAGTTGTATTATGTACAAGACAATGGTAGCCCTATGCACATAGAATCATAGGTGCCCTTCTGGATCTCTCACCCTCTGTTCCAAGTCTCGCAAGGAAGGTTTTCCAATTGACAGTTAGGAAAATTGTACACACCCTGGGCATTTCTTTCCTCTCCCCACAGACCATTTCCTTCCTGTACTCAGATGATCAAAGGGGAAAAGAATAATGAGCGTGTGGCTCTCCAGGTTGGAGCCATTTGCTTTTAAGTAAGCACCATTGATTGGAAGGTTTCAGATCACAGTTGTAACACAATAGACAGTATGTTTTGAAGAAAGACGTATTTATTTCTGCCAGGACTAGGTCTGCTAATTTTATAAGCACCAACATTTACCAAGAGATTAAAGCAGAACAAAGTATGATGCTCAAGTGAATTATGCGCCCTCCTTTCTTATCGAACACACCCACACCAGAGAGATAAAGTAGATTCACGTAATATCACAAACATTGATAAAAGGTACAATATTTGTGAATACAGATTTCTTCAGGATTTTGTATAAATATGCTTTGAATTATATATGTTGGGGTTCATGTGAGTGGAAGATCAGATATAAATGCCCAAAGATTCTGCACTTTCAAATGAATGTACAGAGCATGGACACAACACAAAGACCATGAACATGAACTAATATATATTCATGGACTCAAAGAAGGGATCCTGCAGGAATCTCAACTAAAGCATCCATGACAGATGGCTATCCAACCTCTGCTTAAAAACCTCCAAGGAAGGAAAGTCTACCACCTCCCAAGGGGTCTGTTCCACTGTCAAACAGCTCTTACTCTTACTGTATGTTTAATTGGAATCTCCTTTCTTGTAACTTGAAGCCATTGGTTTGAGTCCAGGAGAAAACAAGCTTGCACCATCTTCCATGTGAGAGCCCTTGAGATACAGTGTATTTGAAGATAGCTATCATATGTCCTCTTTTCCAGGCTAAACAAACTCAGTTTTCTCAACTGTTCCTCATAGGGTTTGGTTTCCAAGCAGTATCTAGACATTACTGCACAGGCAATATGCAGACTCACTCAATAATGCTGAAGAATATTCATTCAAAGGGATTGAACACATTGCCCAGATAATACATACCCACAGGAAATAAATGAAAAACCTGGTTATGCTAGATATGGGTGACTCAATTCTGTTTACAGTCTGTAATACATTCACATGTATTCCTCCATAACTCTGTTCCATCCCATTTCTGAATTAAACTTCAAATGTTCTTTTTAGAAATTCATACACAAAATGCTTATCCGTTTCAATTTAAATATGAATTTTAGCACATTTTCTCTCCAAACACATTTTTCCAAATGTGTTTTCTCTTGAAATATGCATTCTGGATATAGATACCGATACCGATACCGATACCGATACCGATACCGATACCGATACCGAGAGATATAACTCAAATTAGTTGCTTATACATCAAAAGATTTGGAAAGCAGAGAATAATTTACAGCACAATCTTATCCATGTCTACTGAATTCAGTTGGACTTATTGTCGGGTAATATCTTAATTTTGATCTGCAGATTAGTATGGGTTGTGTAGATTAGGTCAGTTGATGTTGGAATTTGCAAATATTGAATTCCCTCAGGATCCCTAGATTATTCCCTCAGTTCTGGCTTTTTATGTCACATAATAAATATAGTTCTGTGTGTTTAAAACAAAAAAGCACCTCTGCTTCATCTTTTCCCCATAACCCCATTCTTCTCTCCTATGCTTTCCAGTTTAACAGAGATTTTTATACATTAATGAAAACGTGCATTTTTATGCATTATGCATTAATGAAAACGTGCATTAAACCACAGGTGTTGTTGCTTTTTAGGATCAATATTTGTTCTGCTCCTAGATACTGATGTGTAGAGTTTTGCGACTCCTGTCCTCTACTATTATACTGCTCATACATCTAACTAAACATTACAGTTCTAAACAATGTCCAGAACTTTATAAAAAGCAAAGGAAGAAAGTCACCTATGTATTTGCAAAATGGGTTCAACAGAGGACTTGCCTCATCGTGTATTGATCTGCCCAGTAAGTAGGGTTGCCATATTTCAAACAGTGAAAATCTGGACAGAAAAGTTGTTGGGGACAAAGTTGTTGAGCTTCTTTTTAGTTTTGTCCAAAGTTGTTCAGCTTTTGGGGCAAAATCAGGTCATTTTTGAGCTATTTTTATGGAAAAAACGGCAAAGAGGGCACTCCTGACATGGGCAGCATTCTCCTGGACATTTGACCGATTTCTGCCCAGACATTGCTGCTGACTGCAGTATTCCAGATATGAACTCCTACAAGCTTCATTCATGTTTCTGTAGCATCTATCCAAGGCACATTGATACACCTGGCATAAGAAGATAGGAAGAGCCCTGTTGGACCAAACCAACAGCCCAGCATCTAGTCCAGCATCCTATTTTCACAGTGGCCAACCAGATGCCTATGGGGAGCCAGCAAGCAGGACCTGAGCAAAAGAGCACTCTCCCCTATGGCGGTTTCCAGACATTTGGCATTTGTTCTGTTTATGTGTACTGTACCTCAGATATGCAGATGACACACCCTTGATGGTAGAAAGTGAGTTGGAATTAAAGAACCTTTTAATGAAGCTCAACATCAAAAAAACTAAGATCATGGCCACTGGGCCCATCACCTCCTGACAAATAGAAGGGGAAGAAATGGAGGCAGTGAGAGATTTTACTTCCTTGGGCTCCCTGATCACTGCAGATCGTGACAGCAGTCACAAAATTAAAATACTCCTGCTTCTTGGGAGAAAGCAATGACAAACCTAGGCAGCATCTTAAAAAGCAGAGACATCACCTTGCCGACAAAGGTCCTGTGATGGGATAATGAGCTGCTTGTGCGTAAAAGCTTGATCCCTCTGGGGTTTGGCTGGTCATCCAAACCGATGCACTAACGGAGCCCCCAAAGCATGACTCCGTCAGTCGCTGGTAGAATCTGACAGTGGGCATCTACGGAATTTACGCCAACATAAAAGCTGTTTGACGGACATGCGCCTTCGTGACTCTCTGCGTGACAGTTTCCGGCGAAGGGTGGGAGTTCCCAACGGGGGTCCCGTTACCTCTCCACTACTCTCACTGGAAGCATCCCAGAGCCTCCCCTCCGCTGTGACTCCTGCACTCCCCCTGCTGGTTCCCTCTTCTGCTGCAGATTCTCTCCTATTCTCCTGGAGCCTGTCCACCACCTGTCTCTCTGATGGCAGTTCCCTGACATCCACCTCCCCCCCAGGGCCCCCTTCACCCCCTCCCACCTCCTCTCCCACTGGCGGTGAGGGCGGAAAGCCCCTGAAGGAACTCTCCTCGTCGTCCGAGGATTCTAACACTTCTAGCCACGGCGTACCGTCTCTCTCCCCGTCTTCCTCTTCTTCGTCGGAGTCGGCTTCTTCACCCACCCCTGACTCTGGGAACCCTTCAAACTCTCCTTCCTCATCGGTGGTCCCAAAGTGTTCCCTTCTAAATCGTGCCACGGGTTGCGGTTTTCTTGGGAAACGCTGATGAAATGTTTCTATTAAAACCTCGTCATTGACTACCTCTGCTGGTACCCAAGTGTTTTCCGACTCTGCTTCCCCCTCCCATTCTACCAGATATTCCACCTGATTCCCCTTCCACCTGGAATCAATGATTCCTGCCACGTTCATGTCGCGCTCTCTCTCTTCTATCACGGGCGTTTGGGTGGCCTCTCTCTCACGCTCCCCCCACTCACGTCCCTCTCGGTACGTCGACAGTAATGACCTGTGAAATACTGGGTGTAATTTCATGTGACTGGGCAGCCTGAGTTTGAATGCCACTGGGTTGACCTGCTGTATGACCTCAAAGGGTCCCAATCTTTTGGGCCTCAATTTCTTACTCCCGCCCTTGAACGGTAGCCCTTGGGTGGACAACCACACCCGGTCCCCCACCCTTATAGTTTCACCTTCCCTCCTATTTCTGTCTGCTTGCTTCTTATATTCTTCCTTGGCTTTCTCTAAGTTAAGTTGAAGCTGACGGTGGATCACCTCCATCTCTTCAAAAAAATATTCCGCCGCCGGCACGCTCCACCTCTCCCCTCCCTCTCCTGGGAATGCCCGGGGGTGACACCCATAATTTGCCAGGAAGGGACTCATCCCTGTGGACACGTTCTCCGCGTTGTTGTAGGCAAATTCTGCTAGAGGTAACTTATCCACCCAATCATTTTCTCTGTCTTTTACATAACACCTCAGGTATTGTTGTAAAATCCCATTTGCCCTTTCTGCTTGCCCATTGGTTTCTGGGTGCCGGGCAGTTGAGAAATTGAGTTCTACGTGCAGTAAGCTCATAAGTTTCCTCCAGAACCTGGAAGTAAATTGTTTCCCTCTGTCGCTCAAAACCCTCCTTCTTCCGCCCTTCACTGGTGTTTGAAACTGCGCGCGCGCGCGCTGTTCCAAGTTCCATCGGCTCTGCTGGCGGGAAAGGCTGCTCCGGAATCTCTGGAATGCGGAAGTCCTTCCAACGTTCCCCCTTTCCTTCCCGCTTTTCCATAGCTCTAGCTTCCTGGCGTGCCCCTATGGACAGCGCTGATTTAGTCAGCTGATCCATAGACTCCGCCCTAGGCGCCCGGGAAAGTTCATCTTTCACTGCCGGAGAGAGACCTTCTTCAAACAGCATTTGAATAGGTTCACTAGCAAGGTCCCACCCAAGTCTATGAATCAGCATGGTGAACTCAGTCCAGTACTCACGTACAGATCGGCTCCCCTGTTTACACGCCATTAACTGCCTGCGCACCACTCCCTGCTCAATCTCGCTGGAAAACATCAAGTCCATGGCGCGGAAAAACTTCATTGTGTCCTTTAAGATTTCATTATTGGCTGCCATCAGGGGCCGAATCCAGTCCCTCGCCCCTCCCTCTAGATGGCCAATCACGTACGCCACTCTAGAGTTCTCGTCGGGGAAGTCATCAAACAGTAGATTGAGAGCATATTGCATCTCTGTCCTAAAGGCTTGATAGTTCCGGGGATCCCCCCCAAATTTCTGCACCAGTCCAGGCACCCGTCTGGCAAGTGGGGTGGTCTTCCCCTTATCTGCATCTTGAGCCCTCCTCTCCTCGAGCCTCGCCGTTTGCAGTGCCAGCTGGACCTCCAACGCCCTGTACCTTTCTTCCAGGCTTGGACCTGCTCCAGCTCCAGCTCCTGCTCCTCTGGTTCCGGCTGGTTCGCTCATGATGCCTTCTGCTTGCACAAGCTGCTTTCAAAGACTGTCAGATTGCTGTGATGGGATAATGAGCTGCTTGTGCGTAAAAGCTTGATCCCTCTGGGGTTTGGCTGGTCATCCAAACCGATGCACTAACGGAGCCCCCAAAGCATGACTCCGTCAGTCGCTGGTAGAATCTGACAGTGGGCGTCTACGGAATTTACGCCAACATAAAAGCTGTTTGACGGACATGCGCCTTCGTGACTCTCTGCGTGACAGTTTCCGGCGAAGGGTGGGAGTTCCCAACGGGGGTCCCGTTACCTCTCCACTACTCTCACTGGAAGCATCCCAGAGCCTCCCCTCCGCTGTGACTCCTGCACTCCCCCTGCTGGTTCCCTCTTCTGCTGCAGATTCTCTCCTATTCTCCTGGAGCCTGTCCACCACCTGTCTCTCCGATGGCAGTTCCCTGACAGGTCCGTATAGTTAAAGCTATGGTTTTCCCATTAGTGATGTATGGAAGTAAGAGCTGGACCATAAAGAAGGCTGAACGCCAAAGAATTGATGCTTTTGAATTATGGTGCTGGAGGAGACTTTTGAGAGTCCCATGGACTGCAAGAAGATCAAACCTATCCATTCTGAAGGAAAACAGCCCTGAGTGCTCACTGGAAGCACAGATCCTGAAGCTGAGGCTCCAATACTTTGGCCACCTCATGAGAAGAGAAGACTCCCTGGAAAATACCCTGATGTTGGGAATGATTGAGGGCACAAGGAGAAAGGGACGACAGAGGATGAGATGGTTGGATAGTGTTCTTGAAGCTACCAGCATGAGTTTGACCAAACTGCGGGAGGCAGTGGAAGACAGGAGGGCCTGGCATGCTCTGGTCCAGTGGGTCACGAAGAGTCAGACACGACTAAATGACTAAACAACAAAATTAATTTTAGTGAAACAGAATTTCTTAAATAAGAACATTCCAATACCTGAGACTATTTCTCCTCTCCACTGAACTGTCTGTACAAAAGGAATAGTTGTGCAATCCTAACCATATCTCCCCAGAAGTAGGCTGTATAGGGAGTAAGTGATGCTTACTCCCCGGTAAGTGAGGTTAGGATCTCAGCCTCCTAGTGGTTTCTCACATGCCGCTCAATGCCTTGCTTAGTTGCAAGTACGGTGTCAAGATAGACTTCATTTGAGCCAATTTAAGTGTTTCTCACGCCTTTTATTTTACCGCTTAGAATACTAAATCCAATCACCCAGTATTTAGGGTAAGATTAAAATGAGGTAGGTGAGGATAGAAATGGGGCAGAGAAGTCCCTGAACATTAATATGGAAAGCTGTTAAAATGCTCACTTTTAATAAACAGGAGACCATGAACTAAGCTTCTCATGCAGACTTCTGCACCTGAGAAAATATCCAACTGGGGAAAACTTATTACAAGAAGCATCAGCATCGTAAGTGATGAACAGATTTGAAAACACCGGCATGAAGCTGGGGAAACAGGAGTTGGGATTTGGTAGGAGGAGAGGGTGGAACTGACAGCCATTGAGTTTTGAAAGGAGGAACACATAGTTTGGGAAACAATTAGGAATTCCTTCTGTGCTGTATTCTCAACTGCCTAGGCTTTCCACCGTGACATTGGATCATTCAGGGAGGAATTGAAGGGGTGGAGGATGAGAGAGAGAATGGCAGCCTCCATTCATGAAGATCAACAGGGGACAGCATAGGAGGAAATATCGGAAGCTATTTCATATCGACTCAGGCCATTGGTCCATTTAATTCAATTGAATCTACAGTGACTATAGCAATACAGAGACTGCAGCAGCAGCACTCCAGAGTTTCAGAAGTGGAACATTCCCAGTCCCACCCAGAGATGCAGGAATTAAATTTTCTGCATGGAAATCAGATGTTCTAACTCTGAGCTATGGTCTTTCTCCACATCATGTAGGCTGGGGTGCTCTCTCCCTCAGTTTCCCAACATTTCAGATGTAAGTTCTCTTTAGAGAACCGTTTTCCCTAGCCCTGCTTTAAGGACATGCAGCGCCGTCTACTTGCATTCATCCTTTGTTATCCACTGCTTCATCTGTTGTGTTCTCCCCATTGTCTAATATTGATTTCAAGCTATTATGCAAGAGGCCCTTCTTTCAGACTTTGCTGAGCACTGTACTCAGTCACTGATAGTAGTACCTACTTACTTACTTACTTATATCATCTGTGTGGCATATGACACTTTACAAAGAACAGGTAAGGTGCATCCCTAACCCCAGGGTGCTTACAGTCTAAATTAATAATTAAATGTTCTTTCAGTTATAATGCATGCACAGCCCAGCCCAATGCATGTCCCACTGATTCTAATAGTGCTCATTTCCCAGTAAGTGTGCCTGAGATCACAGCTGCACAGCCTGACCCTAAGCAGATTGGCTTGGGAGTAAGTCCCATTGAGTTCAGTGTCACTTCCATCTTGATAAGTACAATTATGATTGCAGACTTAGCATGCTGCTTTTCTGTGGTTTCCCAGCCCTTTAAGCACGTGCCTACTTACCAAGAGATCCTGTGTCTCAATTTCGTGATTGTTTGACTTTCACTTGAATTATTCCTCTGGTCTTTTTGTCACGGAAAAACAACCTTGGTTGGTTTATATCCTGCAACAGTTTCTGTAAAATTCAAACAAATTAAATGCATGCCCATGGGCAACGTCAGACTAATGTTGTTGTTGTTGTTGCTGCTGCTGCTGTTGTGCACTTTGCAAGATTCTAACCATTCTGAGAAGCCAGCCTACAGTATCTAGGGTATCAAGGAATAAAATGACTAGCCTTAAAAAAAATGAAACGAACTATTGCATGTGTCATTTCCTAGCTGCCAAACTATCTATTTGCTTCCAGCAGCTATTATTAGTGCCATTAGCTCAACATGTTTAGAGGGAGCTGGGGTAAATTCTGGATATGCTGGAGAGGTCAGTGTGGTGCTAATAATAATAATAATAATAATAATAATAATAATAATAATAATTTATTATTTATACCCCACCCATCTGGCTGGGTTTCCCCAGCCACTCTAGGTGGCTTCCAATAAAACACTAAAATACAATAACCTATTAAACATTTACAAATAGGTAGCCGTGTTGGTCTGCCATAGTCAAAACAAAACAAATTCCTTCCAGTAGCACCTTAAAGACCAACTAAGTCAGTTCTTGGTATGAGCTTTCGTGTGCATGCACACTTCTTCAGATATCTGAAGAAGTGTGCATATCTGAAGAAGTGTGCGTATCTGAAGAAGTGTGCATGCACACGAAAGCTCATACCAAGAACTGACTTAGTTGGTCTTTAAGGTTCTATTAAACATTAAAAGCTTCCCTAAACAGGGCTGCCTTCAGATGTCTTCTAAAAGTTTGGTAGTTATTTTTCTGTTTGACAACTGGTGGGAGGGCGTTCCACAAGGCGGGTGCCACTACCGAAAAGGCCCTCTGGCTTCTGGCTGGTTCCCTGTAACTTGGCTTCTCGCAGTGAGGGAACCGCCAGAAGGCCCTCGGCACTGGACCTCAGTGTCCGGGCAGAACGATGGAGGTGGAGACGCTCCTTCAGGTATACTGGACTGGACTGGACTGAGGCCATTTAGGGCTTTAAAGGACAGCACCAACACTTTGAATTGTGCTCAGAAACATACTGGGAGCTAGTGTAGTTCTTTCAAGACTGGTGTTATATGTTATATGTTATATGTTATATGGTCTGGTCTCTATATAATGCCAATCTAGCCCTCCTCCTTCTAGGCTGTTGGTTAGTTACAAGGACAAGTTGAAGGGATTGGTTTTGGTTTCCAAAGCCATAAACAGCTTGGCACCAGGTTATTTGCACGACCACCTCTTCCTGTATTGGTCAATCAGTTTAAGAAGCTCTGAAGAACTTAAGAACTTAAGTAAAGGGAAGTTTTCCTTCTGCACATATGCTTTCCCTCTGCACATAACTGTTGCATTATGGGGAAGCATTGCTTCTTTTCTCTTGCATTCTGGGAAGTCTTGCTTATAATCTTTTCTCTGTTTCTGCACACACTGTACGAACCTGTTCCAAACACCAAGACATTCTCTCATCGTTCAGTTCACCTTAAGTTCATGGTGACTTGTACTCCATGCATAGCTGACCACATCTATAGCTATGTTAATCTTTAGTTATTATTAATTAGGAGGTTTCATGCCTGTCTAGTCCCAACCTCGTTTCCCAGCCTTTAATCTACCGGTGATTAATGTTCACATGTAATTCCCACCCCTCACATGTAATTCCCGCCTTGTATGTATGTTAACCAATCAGCATTAAGTTTCTTTGTGTTTGTATCAACCAATCAGCCACAAGCACACCTGTGGCAATGTTTGTAATATTCAATAAAAGAGAGTTCCCGGGACTTCCCAGCAGACGCCTCATGACACCCACTACTCGTCTCCCGTGATTTTCATTCCTACACTTAAGAGAGCCAGTGTGGTGTAGTGGTTAAGAGCGGTAGACTCGTAATCTGGGGAACCAGGTTTGTGTCTCCGCTCCTCCACATGCAGCTGCTGGGCGACCTTGGGCTAGTCAAACTTCTCTGAAGTCTCTCAGCCCCACTCACCTCACAGAGTGTTTGTTGTGGGGGAGGAAGGGAAAGGAGAATGTTAGCCACTTTGAGACTCCTTTAGGTAGTGATAAAGTGGGATATCAAATCCAAACTCTTCTTCTTCTTCTTAAGATTGGTGTGAGTTTTTGTTGTGGTGCCCATCATGAGGAATGTTCTCCCCACTGAAATTAGGCAACAGAACTACTTTGAGATGCTTTTGCTGTCATTTAGAGATCCAGCTTTGTTCCTTGGCCTTCCCTGACTGATAGTATTGGTCCTGGATGCCTGGCTTATTATGCCTTTTCAGAGTTACTACAGCCACACTAGGCATTGTTTTGTCACCTAAGTGCCTATAAATTAGGAGAAAATTTCTTTCACATTAATTTATATGACAAAGCAGCACAAAACAAATCTCATCACTTACACTGATAGAAATAACTAGGCATTAGGTTCCCATGAATTAAAAATGTCTCATATTATCAGTAATAAGTACTATGTATTATCATTACTGATTGCATCCATCTTCTTGGATTTTTAATGAAAATCATTATGCACATGCAAATTTCAGTTGACAATTACAACATACACTACTTAGCAAAATTCAGTTTATTCAATTTGCCTTTCCTACATTCGAGAGCATGCTAATGCAGAGTTTTTGTTTCATGCAAAGAAAAGAACAACCGCGGAATTATTCTTGTGCAAAACGAGCTAATGAGCAGATTCACCTGCCGGCAGCTTTGCAATAATACAAAATGCAGTACAATGCTGGTGACGAAGATTGCATATTCATGTTGCCCGTTTTGCCTCACTGCTCTGTGATCTTTCCTAGCACTCACAGCAAGTAGTCTTCTTATGCACATTCTCACACTGACAGTTCAAACTACTATGTATATCTCACGTACACGCCATTCTTCTGCTTCTTCCACCTATCCTTCCCTCAGCTTTGCCACATGTCCTTCAGCAACCCTGCCTCTAAACTCTTAGCTCCATTCAGTTTCCTTGGCCTCAGCTACCTGCTTGCACATGACTCCACATATACCCCCATTCCCACCAACAGCAGAACCCTCCTTACAACTCCCCTTCTGATTTTCTCACAACCAAACTTGCATTCTTCTCCAACCCCTTTACTGGAGCTGCACCCTTGACATCCAATTTTTCACAACTTCCCTCAGAATTTCCCCCATAATCTTTAGGTAGAGCTGAAAGACACCCCCAACTGAAAACCCAGAGGGCCTCTGCCAATCCGTGTACACCATACCGAGCTGGATGGACCAATAATATGACTCGGTATAAGGCAGTTTCCTTTGTCCCTAATATTCTGTGACATCACAGCAGCTCAGCCAATGGCTAGCAGGTGTCACAGGTGATAGCTTGTACAGATGGTCATAGAAGTATAGGGGTGGAGGGGATTTTATTTTTTATTCTTCCCACAGAATCTCCATGGAATGTGGTAGGATACAAGTGGAAGCATGCAGAGTTCTCTCATGGCAAATCAGGGGTTGCAAGTGACTATAGCCTTACTCAACAATGTGGTAAATTATATCACTTCAGATTGGGGGTGGTACACGTGTCCTACTTTACAGAGGCCAGCCCTCTACTGAAGTGCGGTGCAGTCCAAAAATCAGGGGGTGGAGCCTTAATTGCCCATCAACAGTAAACAGCTGTGCAGTACACTGATCAGGCAACACAGGACACCTGCTAACATTACCGTTCACCTGCTGAAGGTAATTGATCTATTGTATTCCTCTTTTGGGGGAATGCACAAGTGACTACCTGAACAGCTGGGGCTCACATAATTGAATGCTCTTCCATATATAAATCTTTATCTACAGTGCTTTTTTGGTAAGAATAAAGAAATGATGTGCTGCTACTTGATAAAAGTATCATGTGTGCCAGCACAAAATGGCTGCCATGGGCTTCAAAAAAACAACAGTTTATGGTACTCCATCCTGGTGAGTACCATTACACACCAAAAAGCATAGCCTAGAACATCAAATAAAAGACTAGATTAGAACCCTGAAAACTTGTTTTCTACGTTGAGCAGCTTTTAATCAACTGACACCACCATCCCTACAATTTGTCAACAGTAGAACCTAGACACTGGTTTATCAGTAAAAACTAGGCCTATGTAAAGCACCTGAAAGGTGGTGAGGGGAATGTTAAGCACTTTCTGAAACAAGAACAGGATAAAATAATCTTAAGAATCTTCTATGTTTATGGTTGAAGCGCATTTGACTATACATCTATCTGCCATAAGCCTTTCAATTTCAATGAACAGGGAGTCTGCCTGGATTAAACAAAGTTCAAATGAATTGATCAAGCATTGCTCAGCTTCGTTAAGCAGGCAAATTAAATGATATTCAGATTTAATTGTAAAAGATCACAACAATATAAATTTGTGGACTTATTAAGGATACTAAATTCACTCATGAGGGTTCGTTTCAGTTCCAAGAAATAGATTCTTTAAACAAGAAAGAACCAATGTGATAAGCACGTAGAATGGTAGCTTTACCTATGGTATTTGAAATCTATGCCAAGTTGGCTTATAAAGCGCAATATTTATGAAGTATGGAAGTAAAATTTGTGTCTTTCAGTGCATGCACAATGTGTTTCTAAAAAAACTTGTGTTTAACTGTTCTGTTCTTAAGTGTTTAACCTTATTGCTTTTCAAAAGACTACTAACTGGTATCATTCAGAAGGGAGGCAATGAGCAGGTTGGGGAAATGGCATGAATTTAAGCCCTGTTCCATTGCCAGTAAGCATGGGAAGCCTTTGCCCAGCGGTGCTGTGGTCCATAAAGGTAAAGGTAAAGGGACCCCTGACTATTAGGTCCAGTCGTGACTAACTCTGGGGTTGCGCCGCTCATCTCGCTTTATTGGCCGAGGGAGCCAGTGTACAGCTTCCGGGACATGTGGCCAGCATGACTAAGCCACTTCTGGCAAACCAGAGCAGCACACAGAAATGCCGTTTACCTTCCCGCTGGAGCGGTACCTATTTATCTACTTGCACGTGCTTTTGAACTGCTAGGTTGGCAGGAGCAGGGACCGAGCAACGGGAGCTCACCCTGTCGCGGGGATTCAAACCGCCGACCTTCTGATCGGCAAGTCCTAGGTTCTGTGGTTTAACCCACAGTGCCACCCACGTCCCTGCTGTGGTCCATAGATTGCAGCAAAATACTGTGCAAGGTTTTGCCCAGTAGCTTCTCTGTGTGATGGGCTCATGAGAAAAAGCTGTCCCATGAGCTCTTGCTGAAGAAGGGAGGGGGGAACCCATATAAGGCTGCTTCCCCCTGGAGCTCCCTGTTTTGCTTTGAGAACTTCTTTCGCCTTTCCCTCAGTGAAATTATGGCTTTCCTTTGTTGGGCGGAAGAAGGTTGTTTGTATGAGGGAGGAAATAGCATTGGTTAGGATCAACATAGTATGGGGTGGGCTCCATAAAGGGCCTGAGGGGAGGAATGACCATGGCAAACCCAAGCGTGGGTTTGGTATCTGCCTGTTTGGAATCTGCACCCTGGTCCCCCAGTGAGACCTTGCTTGGTTGGCTTGCACCACGGCAAGGTTCGACACTGGCCGACACCCATCGTACAGGTATGGGCTGCCAAGAGTAATCTACTTGTGCCAGTACTTTGCTAAAAAAATTCACCCCAGAATAGTTCTGAGAGTAGTAAGCTTGTAGAGTCACCAATTACAGCCTCTGGGTTGCATCAAGAGGAATGGAAGTTAAAGACAGTAACAACTATAATTAAACTGCTATCTGTAATCAGTAAAGCTACAAATTCCAAATATTAACTACCACTAAAAATTGTATTTTGAGCAAAAGATTTAGAAACCCTTCCCATGTTGATCTTCATGAAGACTAATGTCTAGATAGATACTATAAGTGTTGTCTTCATTATGAGTAAGCATACAGAACAGATCAATTATTCCCCATGCAGAAAACAATCTGATCCATAAAAATGTACGTAGCACACATAGCTTAAATGAATAATAGGAATAATGCAGATTTGATGTTTAGTGTGTGCTTGCAGAACCCACATTGTTTAAGAGGGAAATAACAATAATAATAATTAGGACCCTGACAAAGAGCAATTCAATTTAATCATAGATTACAAAGCAACTTCAGAATTTCCCAGAAAAGATTTTGCAGGAGTGACATAAACAAATCTCAAATTAATCTCTCCTTTGTTCCTAATCTCTCTCCATGTCAAAGGATTATGCAAGCTTTATCTCCTATCAGATATTAAATTTCAGTTATCCATAATAGCTTGTTGGAGAGGGGTCTGTTTAAACAGCAAAGTAAAAGAACACAGAAGAAAGTTCCGAGTCCTTTCCACTTTGATATGTCTGGTGTTTTTAGCCGATTGTCAAGAGGCTACAGGTTACTAACAAAAGGGATCATCACAGAGGAGAACAGCTGGAGGGACAAGGGTTGCAAAAAAATGGATGTGACTCCCAGCATGGGAATAGGAAGTGTGTCACATATTCAGTAATCAGGTTCTTGAAATAAGGGTAACTTTCCCTGAATGTGAAGCCTATGTATAGCGAACTACGTTTTTGAACATATTTAGAGCAATTTGTACTCTGAGCTTTAAAAATAAAATGAAAATGAAATCCCAGGCAAAGTATTCCCAAGGCTAGGGATGAAAATAAAAAGTTGAATTCATCAGCTAGTGTAAATTATACAACTTGAGCAAATTTGCATAATGGTTCTTGTTTTGAATATCCCCCCCCCCGCAACATTTAGTATTTTGAAGAGCTTCTTCTGCTATTTCTAATCATAGGGAGGAGCAATAATCTAGGGGGGATACAGATGCCCTGCCTTCCATCAAGAGAAATTTTATTCAACCACACCTCTGCCTTCTAGGGGTGTGCAAGCACATGTTGTTTGTTTGTTCCATTATTCATTGTTGTTGTTAAAAGCTTTTGATTCATAATTTATCTGTTAGACTCACATTTGGTTAGTTCATTTTTACTGTTCTTTCTTTCTTTCTTTCTTTCTTTCTTTCTTTCTTTCTTTCTTTCTTTCTTTCTTTCTTTCTTTGTCTTGGCTGTTTACAGCTGCCTATGGTGGTGAAGGTTGCAGAACATTTCCAAATCCCTGTTTCGCCCCCAAACAGGCAACTAGCAAAGCCCATACAGAATATGGGATGAAGAACTCATCAAGAATAAGAGGGCAATATGTGAGGAAGAGCCAGCTCATAAAACTTAGCTTCCTACACATTCACATTGGACAAACTCACCTCGCAAGTAGAACAGTCCTCCTCGGGAGGTTGTGGACTCTCCTTCCTTGGATGTTTTTAAGCAGAGGTAGGATGGCCATCTGTCACAGAGATTCCTGCATTGCAGGGGGTTTAACTTGATTACCCTTGAGGTCCCTTCCAATTCTACCATTCTATGATTCTACGAAATCCAGAATGGAGTCCCTGAGATGGTTGGACGGTGGCTTGTACGCCTCCTTCTGACAACTCCTGCAGCCAAGCTGGTGCCAAACTTATTGCTCTGCTTTCCTTTGGACAACATCCACGAGGCCTAGAGGGGAGTGTCTTGTCATCTGGGCAGCCCAGGACCTCCATACACATTGCCCAGGCTTGTGCCCTGAGAAGGTCAGTTCAGTCCTGCTAACAGAGTGGTTTGACTTCACCCCTGGAGGTGCACTCCATTGTCTGTCAAGACAGACGAATGCCAACAACATTATTTGGCCCTGTAATATGCCTTTCCAAATCCTTCAAGACATCGTCTATAGCCTCCTTGTCTGAAAGTTCCAAACATTTTAACCACACATTCAGAAACTTTGCATAGAACTATTGTGCAATATAGTTATGCACTTGCTCCATTTGTTCAAACACTAATGCCTTTCTCTCTTTATATCATGTTTCATTTGTATCTTCCCAAGAGGAAAGTCAGGCTGCTCATAATCTTCCATGTACATTCTGTTCACAGATTGCAGTCTGGCTGTTTGCATGACACAGAACACCCTTTCTGTGTTAAATGATGCTACAATTGTGTTGAAATCAACATGGGTACTGTTTACCTCCAGCTCTTGGTCTTCAGTTAGTTTTACTGTTGCTCTTTTACATGATAGACTTCAGTTTCCATATCTTCAGACTTCCCATCTGGAAAGCAGACTCTTCAAACCCTTGTCTCATGAGACACAATTTGTCTTTTGAGCTTACATCAGGACATACTCCTAACCAGACTCACCTGTAGAGGAGCCTCAGAATTTTAGAGGATGGATTCAAGAGCATACTGGAGCTTTAGGTTTGGCAATTAAAGAGCTCCTGTTGTGTCCTGGCACAGCAAAATCACATTTTTAAAAGGAATGGATTTCTTGCACCTAAGAAAGTGTCAGAGAAATTCACTGAGAAATGCAGGGTGAATGCATGACTAATGAGAAGACATGTAAACACCAGGCAAGCAACTCAAGATGGATATGGGGTGAATGTTCAATAGACACACTGGAAATGTAAGTAAAACCTATGGCAAGGAAGCAGAACCTCTCACTCTGCAGTTGTTCTTGGACTCCAACTCCCATCATCCCCAGCCAGTGTCGGCAATAAAGGATAATGTGATTTTTGGTACAGTTACAGATCTCTCATTCCTGACTGATGGGATATGCCCTTCCTGCAAGGGTACTTGACGTAGATCAGCTAGTAAACTATTTACAAGTTATATTTTTCAAGTTATCAAAGCAGTGTTTCTAATTAGAACTGGAAACCAGAGAGCAGCATAGAGGGATGTATTTCACAGAATGTACTTTGAGACACAAACCCCACCTTCCCAAGCAGCAATGGTAGTCCTTTTATTTGAAAACTTCAGTTATAGTCCAAGGCCATAAAGATTTCTAGCCAATGCTCTTCAGGCCAACAGAACCATCCAATTCTTTTGTTTTGAAAATTCATTTAAATGTTAGTTTGATAATCCATAATCAAATATTCCAGCCATTCAATAGGATTGCCTGGTTGTTCACCAGAAGAAGGAAGAAAACATTAGTCCAAACGTGGACATGAGATGTGATATACTGATGGTGCATCATTGGGGCAACATGCATTTTGGAATAGATTAAAATACTGTATATATTGAGATATGTGTGCTTTGGAGCAAATAGCATTGCATAGAAAACAAATGGATCAAATAGCATTGAAAAACCTCACAAAGTTCCACAATGCCCAAACATTGGTAAGTCAGGATATTCATGGTGAGGCATACAATCTAGGGGTTATGAAAATGATTTCTTTCAAGAGTGCATCAGATGGCATTAGAGACATTTTTCATATCCTGTAACATATTCCCTTAGTGGTATCAAGTGTTTTATCATTGCACACTCAGAAGGGCTTTATTTAACTGCTGCTGAAGAATAAGACAACAAATGTACAAACCCGAATCCCATCAGCATCACTTTCATCTTGCTGTCGGACCTGACTGTGAAAACACAATAAAAACATTTTAATCTTTTGTTCATTTGCTTATTTGGAGAGCTCTGGTCATATATCAAAGTAAGGCACAAGGCCCACTTTCAAGCATGCAATCTCTCTTTTGTTAAAGTTACATTTCTTGACTATAATTGACTGGAATCCTATTCATGCTTACTTTTGAACAGGGGTCAGTAAACTTTTTCAGCAGGGGGCCGGACTCCTGTCCCTCAGACCTTGTGGGGGGCTGGACTATTTTTTTGGGGGGGGGGGAATGAACGAATTCCTATGCCCCACAAATAACCCAGAGATGCATTTTAAATAAAAGGACACATTCTACCCATGTAAAAACACACTGATTCTCAGACTGTCCACAGGCCGGATTTAGAAGGATCTGGCCCCGGTCCATAGTTTGCCTACCCATGCTTTTGAGCAACCCTAGTGAAGTCAGAGATGCTTTGCTGCTCAGAAGTGGACAAGGGAATTCATCTGCCTCATGCTAAAATGTGTTTTTAAATGTGGATATTGCTCTTTTGAATGCATTGCTTTTAATGGGACAGACTAGGGATGGTGGAGGAATCTGTAGCCCTCCAAATGTTGCTAGACTGCAACTTCCATCATTCCCTAACCATTGGCCATGGTGGCTGGGGGCTGATGGGAGCTGGAGTGCAACAACATCTGAAGAACCACAGGTTCCCCATTTCTTCGCATATATTGAAAAATGATGAAGTTCTTCGGGATGCTGTTGCTTTGCACTGCATGTACATCTCAGCGCAAGGGGGTATTGACAAGGTGGCCAGGACAAGGATAATGCCTTTCCTCTTCTTCCAGATACCCACCCCCTTGCAGCCAATTTCACAGCCTTTTCTGAGGGATGCAATAATTGTTGAAAGGGGAAATAGACTAATTTGCAGTGGTCCAAAACAAATTGCCCCTACATTTCAGTTCAGCACTTGTTTGGAAGGTTAGATATTAGGGAAAGGGCTGTTCAGGGAATGTGTTTCCTCTAATATCCAAGTGAGGTAATGGGAATGAAGCAAAGGATGCTCTCTGGTGTGTGAAGTGTGAACGACAAACTTGTAGGATGGGTTTGGAATGTTTTGCCATATTGTCCCTGGTTTGCATTCTGGAAAGGATGCATGAATGGCGAGGCGCTCCAGTAGGCATGCCAATGTGGTCAAACAATGTCTCTGTCTTTGTGTGCTTCCATCATAGTCAGGGTCTTCTCCACATCTCCCATCCTAAGATATCATGTTCTAAAATTGGTTAGCACCATAGATGAGGTAGGTGAGGCATAGCAGAGTGGGGCTAGACTACTGCTATGCTACAACCTCATTGTAGAACTGAGGTTTGAAATGATGTCTGCTTCATAGTTCATGCTCTTTACAATTATACCACAATTATACCATACAGAAGGGCTATAGCTCAGTGATCTGGGACGTGGGTGGCACTGTGGTGTAAACCACTGAGCCTTGGGCTTGCCGATCAGAAGGTCGGTGGTTCGAATCCCCGCAACGGGGTGAGCTCCCATTGCTCGGTCCCTGCTCCTGCCAACGTAGCAGTTGGAAAGCATGTCAAAGTGCAAGTAGATAAATAGGTACCACTCTGGCAGGAAGGTAAACTGCATTTCTGTGCACTGCTCTGGTTTTGCCAGAAGAGGCTTAGTCATGCTGGCCACATGACCCAGAAAAACTGTCTGCGGACAAACCTCGGCTCCCTCGGCCAGTAAAGCTAGATGAGCGCCCCAACCCCATAGTCATTTGCAACTGGACTTAGCTGCCAGGGGTCCTTTACCTTTTTTATAGCTCAGTGATAGCGTATGTATTTTGTACCCAGAAGGTTCCCAATTCAATCCCTGCCATCTCTGTATGGCACTAGGAGACATCTTGACCTGAAAGCCTGGAGAAGTGAGTTAACACAGACAATACTGAACTAATTGAACCAATGGTCTAACGCAGTATAAGGTGGCTTCTTATGTTCCTAAGAGGGCTTAGTGTGTAGGGTTGCAGCCTGAATCAACCACCAACTGCTCATTTCTATTCTATTCTTTTTTTTTTTTTGTCAGACCACATCTCTCCCTACGCATAAAAAATAGAAAATTTGACAGTGCTCTTAGCACTTGCCACTTGTTGGAGAAGTGCAAGGGGACTTATAATTAATTTGTGCTGCAAATTGATGAGATCCCTGGTTCACCAGTTAGCAATGGAGAGATGTGCAGACAAGATGACGACATTGCCCTATCTCTCCATCCCTCAATTCTACTTGACAGAATGAAGGATCAGGGCTGCCATCTTCTGGAGTTGGCAGAGATAGATGCAAGCACCTTTCTCCTGAATAATAATAGTAATAGTAATAATAATAAATTTACGACACTATCAGGATTATCTGTATCACAAAACTTTAAATCACCACTGAAGAACCCCTTTCCATTTTTGCTTCCTCAAGACCTGTCATCAATCAGAATTAATGAGTCAGAATCGGGAGTTTGGCGCTTGCTGACTTACACCAGCCTTTTTAGTGCCACGGGATATTGAAAATCCTGGGGAGGAAGTTAAAATGGGCAACAGTGCAGTGAAGAATGGAAAGGAAAGAAAGGGAGCGTTAAGTGACTTGAGCAGTACTGAAGCCAGGGAAGTCTCAATGGGGGAATGCTACTTACAGACTTCACGTAAGAAAGGCCTGAGAAGTGTACAGAAACTGTATGCGGAGTGTGGAACTAGAAACATTTGTGTGCTTCTACACCTTTCACGTTCAGAACCACCTAAACTTTCAGCTCCACTCTCTTTGAAACATTCATGGAATAGCAAACCAATCAATCCTCCAGCCAAATTCAGTGCCCTATTCATAAATGACAATTTTCAGAAAGCATTCTGGAGATTCTTTTTTTAATGGTATGGGTGAAATGATTTAAAATAATAATAATTAATTATAAGGTGTCTCATTAACACTGGCTCCTCTCTCTCTCTCTCTCTCTCTCTCTCTCTCTCATTTCTCAGTCCATAAAATGGTTGTCTGGGTGATGTGCAATAGAGAAGTTTAAAACAAATTTCTGCTCCTTTTCTGCAGTGGCAGAGATAACTCTGCGATTTCAGCTGCCTGAGTGTGCAAATGTGCAATGGCAAAACATCACACAAAGGCATAACATTAGACAGGTACCTTTGCTCCATGGCTTTCAATGCCTGTTAAGAATATAAGAAGACCATTTCTGGATCAGCCTAAGAGCCAATCTAATCTTGCATTCCATCCTCACAGTGGCCAACCAAATGTCCACAAGAAGCTGAGAAGAAGTCCTGAATGCAACAGCACTCTGTCCACTTGCGACTCCCAGCAGGTGCCATTCAGAGGCATACTGCTTCCAAGAATGGAGTTAGAGCATAGCCATCATGACAAGTAGCCATTGCCAGTCTTATCCTCCATTAACTTATGTAATCATCTTTGAAAGCTGTCCAAGTTGGTCCCCAGCACTACCACAACCTAAATCCCTTTTTGTTTCTTTAGGCAAGCCTACCCAAACATGTCATTTTATTCAGTGTATTTTGGGGGTTTTTTAAAAAAAACTGTTGATTTTAATGTATATATTGATAGATTTATGATGTTTATTTGTCTTAAAAATCTGCTGATTTTATTGAAATTTTATTAGGAACTTAAGATGGGAACAATGAGAAAGTGAGAGAATTTGAAATGGACACATTTGCCCATCTTTCACTATTGAGGGAGACCCCTGGGTCAACAATGAGAAGGGTGTGTGTCTGTGTGTGACTGAGTTGTTAGGACCTCTTTTATGCACTACCATTGAAAGGATCCTTAGGGACAGATAGCTGGAATCAAAAGGAGTAAATGGGGCTATTTCTCCCTCAGCTGCTACTGGTTTCTCAGGTGATCAGATACATTAGGATCACTCTTCTGTGTTGTTTACTAGCTGATATTCCATCTGGCAATCCCAGCAGTTCAAATCGAGTTGCAAAAAGTGGTGGGAGCAGATGCTTGGCTTATTGGGCTACTCTGGCCTAACAATAGTCGGTGGTAAATGTTTTCTGTTTTCAAGCCAATTCATGGGCTGAACATTTTTCATCCCCGTAATCTGACAGCTATTAGAAAAGGCTGAAGCCGGGAGGGAATGCAATAATACTCTATTTCTGGTGGGTTTTAGATTAGAAAAGAAATTTCATTTGACAAAAGTATTTCTTTGCAGCTTCAGTCACAAGACGTAAGCTTAATGAGATATAAACCCCACCTTACAGCTTGCAGGAAGCAAAACAGGTTGTGATTTGCGGCACAGCTGGAATGACAAAATGGAGAGAAGCCTACATGCCATGGGGCACACAACTGGCTCGTCAAACAGCCTCAGTGACTTCAGAAGTTGTGGTTCTTTCAAACTTATCCTCATCTGAACTTCTCCCTGGATGCTGGAGTTTTAAATGGCTTTCAAAGCAATCCAAAACCTCAATCTACCATACTGAATGGGGTGGAGATGCCCTTCTGCCCAACTCTACAAGCATCTATAGGTCATCAAGTGGGAAGCCTCACTGGTGAGGAGAACCCACCCACATGGTGGGCAGAAGTTACCAACAACAACATCCCTACCAGTGGTAGGCAGTGGGATTCCCTCTTGAACCTGAGAATTTTGTGGGCAGGGAAGGATAAGGGTAGGTCAACCCAGCCAATAACACATCAGGTCAGATGTGGGCCTCTTCACCACAACTGCCTGGAAGTAGTGGAGCTGTGGAATTACTGATGCTCAAGCTGTTCCATCAAGCCCATCACTGCTGGCTAGGGATTTGCATTGACCCCCTTGGTCTTCTTTCTGAGGTGGAATAGATGCACAGTGGCTACTAACATGTTTCCAGGCCCAGTTTAAGGGCTTGTTTATGCTATAAGGCCTTTTATAGCCCAGGATCCCAGAATACCAGCATGGATATACCTGGAACCTAAGGTAATCCTCTGAGGGCCTTCCCATAGTGCCCCTCTGAGGAGTCTCAGGGTGGCAACAGAGGAGAGAGACCTTCCAGCTGAGTTCTGTATCTCAGAATGCTCTTCCCAGTGAGGCCCACCTGGCGCCAACAAGCATTTGATCCACTAGGCTATGATAAAGCAGTCAAGCTTTTGTGTTAGTCTCCTTGGTTGCTAATAAGCTTGTTTGTTGTTATCTGTGGAGGTTGGTGTTCATGCGTAGAAGTAGTGCAGCAACAAAACTGCTAGCACATTTACAAAGCTAAGCAGGGTCTGGTCTGGTTTCAAGTTGGATGGGGGGCTGTGTGTTGAGATTCCTGAATTGCAAAAGGTTGGACGAGATGACCCACAGGGTTCCTCCCAACTCTACAGTTCTATGATTGTACAATTTATTAAATTTTAATGTTTTAAAGTACATTTTTAAACTTGATTGCAAGTCGCCTAGAGTCTGCCCTGTGTTAGGTGACTAACAAATTAAAGACAAAGAAAGGATAATACTTAACTTAATTATTCTGTTTTGTACCCTCTCCAACAATTTTGTACGAAGGATTATGCATGCATGGACTTTGTCCCTTTCATTTCCTTCAGTGAATTCCTCCCCCCCGCCCCATCATCAATTAATAAACCACCACACATGAAAACAACAAATTAAGTAAAAGCTCTCCAAATTAAGGCATAGCTTTTGGAAATGAGAAAGACCTGATGTTACTTCCAGTTAAATATAAAAGTCTGAAATGGTTTATTGCATATTATCATGTATATGGTAGGAACACAATTGTGAAGACATCATAACTGGAGTCTGTGATGACCTTTTGTGGTCATTCTTTCTGGGTTTCAATAATAATAATAATAATAATAATAATAATAATAATAATAATACCCTGCTCATCTGACTGGGTTTCCCCAGCCACTTTGAGCAGCTTACAGCATATATAAAACATAGTAAAATATAAAACATTAAAAACTTCCCAATACAGGGCTGCCTTCAAATGTCTTCTAAAAGTTATGTAGTTCTTTATCTCCTTGACTCTGAAGGGAGGGCATTCCACACAGAGGGCGCCACTACCGAGAAGGCCCTAAGCCCGGTACCTTACTCATCCACTTTCCCCCTCAACGTAACACACCCTGGAAGTATGAACTACACATATATTGTAGAGCAGGAGGGGGAAGTAGTTATTGGATCATTAAACGGGTCTTTAAATATGGAGTCATTTAAAGAAGAGATGCTCATCAACTTGGTCTGGTACACAGTGTTAAGTGAACAAACTGATTTGTATTGCGCAGATTAGTATGTATATCAGAATGAAAATTATCATTAGGTTTTGGCAATGCTTTTTTCTGTGGGGGGGCACAAGGGTATGCATACCCCTAAACATTTTGTGAATCTAAGTTTAGCCTCATTGAGGGGCAGTATTTCAATATAAGTAGGAAAATGGAAGTACCCCTAAACATTTTTTTTTAGAAAAAAAGCACTGGGTTTGGGTACTTCTCTGCATTTTGGGATACAGTTTTTGATGGTGGGGGACGGGCAGACACCTAATACATATAAAATGCATACTGTATTATTGTTTTCCTTATTGTATTCCACCATAGGACTTCCTGACAAATATTTACAATAAATATTTTAGGTTAAATTTGTTTGAAAGAATGCTTATTTTAGGCTAAGACTGGGAAGGAGTCCAGTATCTGAAGAAGTGTGCATGCACACGAAAGCTCATACCAAGAACTGACTTAGTTGGTCTTTTAGGTGCTACTGGAAGGAATTTGTTTTGTTTTGACTATGGCAGACCAACACGGCTACCTATCTGTAACTGGGAAGGAGTCTCACTGTTCCCTGTGCAATTTTAGTAGGATTTCCAGTTTTAAGGTGAGAGAGACACCACAGAGCAGATAACTCTTATTTTAGGCAATAGAGCTTCATATACATAATAAAAGCTTCATTTTACATGCATTATAGATTAAGGCCTGTGTGCATTTTTGTTGTTTTATTCTGGCAAGCTTTATATTCCGTGTAAGCTATAATTAAGGAAAGAAGGATTATAGCTTAAGTCCTAAACAGACTATCTAGAGACTGCATGTCCTCAAGTCCAATGGGACTTACTTCTGAGTAAATCTGCATAGGTTCACAGTGCACATCTCCTTCCTGGGTTGTATTTAGACCTTGATTCTCAGAATTGCACAGCTGCTGCTGCTTCTGCATATGCTAACTTCTAGCTGCTGGTGAGATGTGCAAAAGTGGCCATGGACAGGCCAACAGCTCATGCAGACTTTGCATGCATTGACTTTTAGCATGCTGCTCTGAGAGGGGCTTGCTGAGAGCCTTCAGCGGCAATGCTAAATGTCAGTGTCCCCAAAGCTTGGTTGGACAACCACTGTGATCATCCCTGGAAACACAGCTCCCTCAACATGGTGAGAATTGGCACTCTGAGTGCATTCAGGGCTGGAGGGGAAACCGAATTTTGGTTCAGTTCACATTTAAAGGTGAAACTTCCCCATTTAGATTTCCTAAAACTGTATGTGAACAGGAAAGCAGTCATCCTTCAAAAATTTGCACTTCTCTGAATTTTGCAATGCAGTTCTCCACGCAAGTGATATGTGGATAAAATGCTTGCCTGAGCGAAAATAACATTCCAAAGTACATTGCATTAGAGCGGGGTGGACTGCCAAAAAATGTGCATATTAGGCAATGGTCTGTTTATTAGGAGAAGTTTGCACCAAAGCACTAACATATGTTGATGACAGTTTTTGAAAGAAAGATGAATACGCAAACTGATGTGGAAATGAAAGACTGGGAAAGTGAAAAACTGAGATAAAGCAAAACTGGCAGATTCACCCATCGCTATATGTATACCACTGTGAATACTTCAAAAGGGAGAAGATGTCATTACAAGTAGGTCTTAGATTGGCCAATGCCTGGATTAGGGATTGTCAAGGAACAGCGGTTTGAAAAATCAAGGTTGGTGATAAATGTAGTTAAATGTAGCTATATTGTTAAATTCCTGGAAAGTCAGATGAACCTTGTTCTTCAGGCATTTATTTAATCTTTTACGGTGGTACCTCGGGTTACATACGCTTCAGGTTGCATACACTTCAGGTTACAGACTCCACTAACCCAGAAATAGTACCTCAGATTAAGAACTTTGCTTCAGAAATCATGGTCCGGTGGGGCGGTGGCAGTGGGAGGCCCCATTAGCTAAAGTGGTGCTTCAGGTTAAGAACAGTTTCAGGTTAAGATCGGACCTCCCGAACAAATTAAGTACTTAACCCGTGGTACCACTGTATATTTAATTTGTTGTTTGATTCATCTTGTCCCGGTCAATCCAAAGCGATTTACAACCAGACAATAAACCCCACATAGATACATTAAAACCAAAAGGGAGAGGGGAACACATTAAAAACCTCCCACCCAGTTCTAAAAGACCACACATAGTTAAAGGTCAAACACCTGATTATAAAATAAAGTTTTTGCAGTCAGTCCGTGATTGGCATTATATGTTCAAACTGTATTGCCAGATAAAAAGGATCCCCTGTATGTTTTTGGGAATTGCAGATGGAGAGAGTGCTCTTGTGATCAAGGGCACCACAGTTCAAGAAGGACACTGACAAACTGGAACGGGTCCAGAGGAGGGCAACCAAAATGGTCAAAGGCCTGGAAACGATGCCTTATGAAGAACGGCTAAGGGAGCTGGGCGTGTTTAGCCTGGAGAAGAGGAGGTTAAGGGGTGATATGATAGCCATGTTCAAATATATAAAAGGATGTCACATAGAGGAGGGAGAAAGGTTGTTTTCTGCTGCTCCAGAGAAGCGGACACGGAGCAATGGATCCAAACTACAAGAAAGAAGATTCCACCTAAACATTAGGAAGAACCTCCTGACAGTAAGAGCTGTTCGGCAGTGGAATTTGCTGCCAAGGAGTGTGGTGGAGTCTCCTTCTTTGGAGGTCTTTAAGCAGAGGCTTGACAACCATATGTCAGGAGTGCTCTGATGGTGTTTCCTGCTTGGCAGGGGGTTGGACTCGATGGCCCTTGTGGTCTCTTCCAACTCTATAATTCTATGATTCTATGATTCTAAGTTCCACTTGTAGGATTCACAGAATGTTGGACCAGAGAGGTACTTGGTCTCATTCAGCAGGGCGCATCTTATGTTCTTGCATCAGCTGATATGAGAAAATATGATCCCAGGAAGACAACCTACTTAGGGAATTTGAGAATGGGGTGTGGTCTGGGGAGACAGATCTGTAGGCCAGAAGTTTCTCCTACCTGAAAAAGGTAGTTAATGGTCTACTTTTCAATGAAGCACCTCAAACAGGAGATTAGGGCTCACATGATTGAATGTTCTTCCCTATCAAGAAAGGAAAGAATTAATCTTGCACATGGAAAATAAGCCTAAGAGGGATGAGGCTATTTTAGAATATTACAGTGTTTCCCAGGGTTTTGTTTGTTTGTTTTAAAGGTGCCGGTACTCACCAGTAAGTGCCTCACCTTTAACATGGGGGGGGGGAGAGATGCTGGTACTGCATATTCTTGAGTACCCTCGGGGGGGGGGAGCATTGGCACTTTCTATGTTCTTTGTTATGGAGGAGGAGGAGCATTCAGTCATGTGAGTGTCATCGAGACCTGTTAATTCAGTGGTACTATAAACTGATCCTGCACCTTGAAGGCAAGGATGCACACAAAAACATTTCCTTTTTAGAGCTCACCTCTCCCTCCTCACACAGGCACCTGAACTCTGGATTCATGGAAAAGAACCCTATTTCTGTAAGTGGTTTTTATTATGCATTACTGCCACAGGGAGCACAAAAGCCAAACTCTTCAGAAGGGCTCAGCAGTGGAGCCAACCCTGCTTACATCGCTTGCATGAAATAATGTGGCAATTATGACTAGCGCTTATGCTTCCTAGCCATCCCTTTCTCAAGAGGGCATAGAAGTATTTGAAAGGGGAACACTTTTTGACAGCAGGCTCCATAGTGACTGGCTGAAACTGACTCACTCTAGCCAACAAAGCATGACATCTTTTCTCCTTATGGCTCATCCTTTCCATTATTAGGACCTGAGCAGTGACTTCACTGTGGCGACAGGCATATGCTCACTGCTCAGGTCTTTGGCTTTTTTTTTTTTTCCCAACAGGAAGCCATAAACCAGATCCGTCTTGTTCCTCAATCAAGAAGTAAGGTTCAAACCATGATCACAAAAAGACAGTCTACTAATGCTGCTGGAGACTGAATCATTATGAAACAGGTCCTCTAATAAGGAGACACCAACATTGTGCTGCCTGTCTATCATGAAGAGCTGGCAGTGATCAAGCAGTCTTGACAATCCCAGGTGGAATTTGTATGGGCCATCCTTTCTGGTTTCAGCTTGTATGTTCTTTGTAACTGTTCCTTAAGGGGTGTTTTTGTAAGTTCAAAAGGCCTCTGTTAAGGCCTACTGTCGTACAGTACTTGACCTGATTTGAGAAAGCCAGTTTTAAGAAACAGAGCAAAGAAACCAGAGGACTACATGAGGTTTGGAAGATTATATGGCAGAGAAGTTTTACCAACAAAACAAAACAAAACAAAACAAAACAAAACAAAACAAAACAAAACAAAACAAAACAAAACACAAAACAAAACAAAACAAAACAAAACAAAACAAAACAAAACGGAGAAGATTTAAGTCATTCATGTACTCATGCCATTTTGGGATTAAATCACAATTTTGTTGTTTTGGCACAGATATATCCAACTGAAAATATAGCACAGTATCTATACCATATATATACATTATTCCAGGCAATTCATTCCAGCTTTCAGATTAATTTCATAATTTCATAACATATATCTTAAAATATAGTTAACTTTGTTTTTAAGTCAACAAGGTTCTTTGAACCATTTAATCTTGTATGGTAAAGATGGAGGATTGTTACAATTCCACGAGTGCTTAAAATTCTCAGACTTTGTTTTTAAGTTCTTAGATGTGTGTAACTTCAACTAATGGAAATTTTATTAGGAATTAGGAATAATTTCATTCACACACACACACACACAGAGAGAGAGAGAGAGAGAGAGAGAGAGAGTAGTTGAGTGTTCCTTTCACTGAACAAATCTTGGCCCTATTATACTAATGGGTCTTGCACATGCACATTAGGATGAGAATGAACTCCTTTATCTTCGCCATTTTAATTAAGCATTTGAATTGTTTTGATGTGTCCTCTAATGCAGTTATTTTATTGATACCTAATATCTTAAAAGCTCAGTGAATGGTGAGGGAAGCAGTCCATTTTATGGGGCAGTAAAATGAAGTGATGCAAATATCTGTGCTCAGAAGGTATGAAAGAGCATTAGAGATCAAGATTTCCTTCTCGTCTGGTGGGAGTCTTCCTCCCCACTTTTCATGCCAGGCAGGGACAGAACCAGGACAGAGGCAGCTTGCGATCTCTACTGGATCGAAAGCACTTTTCCTCATCAGAGAGACCCAAGGACTGGGCCCTCCAGCTTAGAGCTGACATAACTGACACCCCCACCCCAATAAAGTGGGATCTGCACTGCAAAAAGATGAGGTGCACCCCCCCCCATCCACACTAGTTACCCTGAGCTACAGGGCTTTGAAATTTGCCATAGATCTGCCACTTTGCATTCTTGTATGTCTGCTCAGAAATAAGCCCCATTGGATCCTATCCAGTGGAATCGCATCCTGAATTCATTATTCACTTGAGTCTGAACTTGTTGAAAATGTTAATTTGGTATCTAATAAAAATATATTCAATAAAAATTAAAAATGCCATGTGCTTGTCAATCATCCTGGTGGTCTATTTACATCCAGTAGCAAATTCATGAGAGAGCAACTGTATAAAACATTGATGATATGTTTTCTTGTAGACTTACTTAAAAAAAAAAAAGCTGGGAAAAGAAAACTGGACATTTAGAGAAGCATATGGAAGAAGTCTCACACAGCTTCCCCTTCTCCCACCTTTCAGCCTGTCTTTTAACTCTTGTATATTGTATATTGGGGATTTTTATTTTTAACTTTTCATCTTTATTTTTACAATTGATTCCACACTTCATTGCAGTCACCATGCCAAATTTTGTGTTTCACCAACAGGGATTCTCAAGGAATGTCTGCTCGCATGCCTCAGTTGTTGTTCTTTCAAACTCTGTTCATGGCACATAAATCACCTGTTGACTCTATAATGATGACAACTGAGAAGAGGAAGCCTGGGTGTTGGAGGAAGGGATGAAAGCTTGCTTTTGAATAAACTGTTTTTCACATGGGATGGATATGATAAGGAACTTGTTGAGGTTGTAGGGATATTTTTAAGGCATGTTCTCCGGATTTCCATTGTGTCCATCTATGTTTTCTTCCCACAGGATTCTTATCATTGATTTTTATTAGGGAGCAATTGTTTCTGGAAATATAAGGTTCCATCAGTTGATCATATTTTATTTATGGCTTGCTGTAGTTAAAGCTCTTGACATCCCTGAGAGACACACTTTTAGCATCTTGTATCAGTTTTTAACTAAAAAGGCTGAGTTGTGGTTCGAGGACCCGATCCCCGCTTGGAGGAATAAAGACACGTGGACACAGTGTATAAGGTTAATGGGCAAGAAAAGGCCACAACTTTATTGATTACAGCAAGTGATTGGTTTAGGCATTGGACCCACAGAAGATTGACTCCACCCCCTCGGAGAGGGGTGAGTCTGAAGAGGGGTTAACCACCAGTAGGGGGAGCCTGTTGATACTAATACAACTATAAGCTCTCCCCTGATGTCACCGAGGGTCGTGCCATGGCCCCCCACCACACAGGCATTGGACAGGATCCATGACCACCGGATTCCTTTAACGGAATACCTAAATTCGAATGGGTAGGCGATGGCCACACCTTGCCCTTCCACACACCAACAACACATTCCAATGCCTAACCACCAAATACCAAGAAAGTTGTGGTGATTGCTACGAGGTAGGCGAAAAAAACCCAAAAGGCCGGTGCCAATTTGCCAGCTGGAAAAAAATCCTACCAGGCCCCCTGGGCAACCTGGGCAACCAACCATAAGTCCATAGCAAGGTCAAGAGAAAAGCTAAGCCCTAAGCCCTAAGGGAGTGGTGGGTGGGTGGGTGACTCGTGGCGAAGAGGTGAGGAAATGAGGCAGAATGGCTGGCGCGGCTGCATGTTGAGCAGCAAACCACGCCCCCACCAAGCCGCCTGGTTGGGCGCTCAACCGGGGGCGTGGCGCACCAGCCATGTGAGTGGGGCAGGGGGCATAACGCCCCCTGCGTGACGCGGGAATCACGTCCTGCCCACAACACCTCCCCTCCAGAAGGAGGAGAGGCCTTCCATTTTCAAAACAAAACTCTTTCACCCAAAGACCATAACAGAACTCCTAGCAGCACACAATATTAATTTAATAAACTGGAGGAACAAGATGAAAAATATGGAAAGGTTGTTTGCATAGGGTTATGGCCAAAATCTGCCCAAAATGTAACCAACCTAGATTTCTCTCTCCACCCCCCACTTCTTTCCTTCCCTCCATGAAAGCAAGTCACCAGCCCTTATAGAACCAGAGATGCAAGAAAGATAGCAGCATGGTACAGTGGTCAGAGTGTAAGACCAGGATCTTGAAGAACATAGTTCAAATCCCCACTCAGCCCTGAAGCTCACTGGGTGACCTTGTGCCAGTCACTGCCTCTCAGCATATCCTGTCTCAAAGGGTTGTTGTGAAGATAACATGGGGAGGGGGAACCATGTGCATCACTTTGAGTTCCTTGGAGAAAAATGGTGGGATTTAAATGCAATAAATAAATAAATAAATAAATAAATAAATATGCACAGGTGGGATTCAGGGAAATTGTTTTGTGATAAACAGATCCATTCCTGCCTTGTTTTAGCTAATACAGTAGTACCTTGGTTCTCAAACTTAATCCATTCTGGGAGTCCGTTTGACTCCCGAAACCATTCAAAAACCAAGGCACAGCTTCCAATTGGCTTCAGGAGTTTCCTGCACTCAAGCAGAAGCCGCGTCAGAAATTCAGCTTCTGAAAAACATTCGCAAACCGGAACACTTACTTCTGGGTTTCTGGCGTTCGGGAGCCGATTTGTTCGCCAACTAAGCCATTCGAGAACCAAGGTACCACTGTATGCTCAGTCATATCTGTAACTGGTGTTTAGAGAAGTATAGAGAAAACAAAACAAATAAATAAAAGAATAGAGTTACACCGCTGATCCCTGGAGTGCCTCACTTGTTGGGTTAAAGTAAAAGTACTGCTCACCGGAAAAGAGAGGGGATTGCTGAGCTGGCGGTGAGATCAGGGCAGGAATACTCGACTGGCTCAGCCTCTGCTAACCCAACATTGCTGCTGCCCTGACACTCCTTCTCCTGGAAATCCAGAAGCAGCTTGAGAGGTGGAGCAGAGCCACTATGCTAGCTCCACAGCAGGTGTGTGGCTATTGCTTCCTGGGAAGTGGGTGTTGGGAGGTGCCGGGGATGTCAGTGCCCTGTAAATGCAACAGCAGAAGAACCTGATTGGCACCGCTGTTGCATTTGCACCACTGTGGTTAGCAGAGGTGATGTCGCTGCCCAGAAGCTATTCTTATTCCACCAGGTAAGCTGATCCTGCATAACCCCTGGATCTGCTCCGGTGTGCAAAGGAAGTTCAAGGATGACAAGAAGTGGGTATGAGTAATGATTCATCCTCCTCCTCTTCAAACCATCAGTAATAATCCATTCAACCCATTCCACATCGTTTAGAGAGTCGAGTTCTGTGTGAAACTACACTGTGCAACTCTTTCTCCATTAACATCTCTAGTGGCTATTGAACTCCACTATATATGGAAAACACAGGAATGATCTCCAAACCATTCTAAAGCAAACCTTAAGATAGATTTTCTTAAAGTCTTTTCTTAGGTTGAAATTGTTCATCCCTCTTATCGACAGAAAGCCCATTAAGGGCCTTGTGATGAATATCTTTTCAGTATCTTGATAACTCTTTCTATTCATTAATTTTATTTCCCATTTATAGCCCACCTTTATATTCGAGAGAGCTCTCAAGGTGGCATACAGTTAAGGGCTGCAACAACATGCACAATAAAAGAAGCATCTGCATAAAGGCTAAAATGGATCAATTGCACACAAACAAATTTTTAATCTAGAAAGCATAACAAAACACTGAAGTGTTCCCATCTGTATTAATATATTATGGACACAGCCAGCCTTCTCAGAATAAGTAGGGGGCCACCACTAATAAAGTCTTGCTCATTGTGGTGATGTACCAAATCTTAGAGAGAAAATATGTCCACAGCTGCTCATGTCAGATGATCACAGAGGCCAAAGTGTTCATACTGAAACATGCTATCTCAATTAACATTAAAATCACTGTACAGTGGTACCTCAGGTTACATACGGTTCAGGTTACATACACTTCAGGTTACTCCACTAATCCAGAAATAGTGCTTCAGGTTAAGAACTTTGGTTCAGGATGAGAACAGAAATTGTGCTCTAGCGGTGCGGCGGCAGCAGGGGGCCCCATTAGCTAAAGTGGTGCTTCAGGTTAAGAACAGTTTCAGGTTAAGAACAGACCTCCAGAACGAATTAAGTACTTAACCCGAGGTACCACTGTAATGATAAACAGAGCTGACCTACACCATTTTGCTGCTGTGGTGAAAAAGAAATCAGTGCCCTCATAGTATCCATGAACATGCACAGAACAGGTATGTTTTAGAGTATACATAATGCACACTGCAAGGGATGTGGGTGGCGCTGTGGGTTAAACCATAGAGCCTAGGGCTTGCCGATCAGAAGGTCAGCAGTTCAAATCCCCGCGACGGGGTGAGCTCTCATTACTCGGTCCCTGCTCCTGCCAACCTAGCGGTTCGAAAGCAAGTGCAAGTAGATGTCAAAGTGCAAGTAGATAAATGGGTACCGCTCCGGCGGGAAGGTAAACAGCATTTCCGTGCACTGCTCTGGTTCGCCAGAAGCAGCTTAGTCATGCTGGCCACATGTACGCCGGTTCCCTTGGCCAGTAAAGCAAGATGAGTGCCGCAACCCCAGAGTCGGTCACGACTGGACCTAATAGTCAGGGGTCCCTTTACCTTTACCTAATGCACACTGCTATGCCAGTCTGTTTCCTCTTCCCATGGGATTGAAGATATGTCTTCCAACAGATTCAAAGAACAGAGGCAAGGTGAGAGATAAATATTTCCATGGCAATCAGTGAACACATCAACAGCGCTCAAAATGCACACAAAGCAGATCTCTCTGGATCATAAACGTGTACAAGGGGCAGTGCACAAGGAATCCCAACCAATCTGCCATTCAACAATCAAACCCCAAATCTGGCACCTGAGGTGAGGCATCAACAAATCTATCAATTTTGTTTATTTGTTTCCCCCCGATCTTAAATTCTGTTTGCCACACTTCCACATCAGTTTGCCCCCCCAAAAAATGTCCTCACAAAGAATCACCATAATTTCAGTGTTCACTTCTAATGTACACACTTTTGTATGCAAATTTGGCAAGGAATTTTATGCAATATAATGTTGGTTTTTGCATGATTTGGTTTGAACACGGTGCTGATACCACCAAGGCTGAAGGTTCAAGCTCTGCATGGGACAATTGCATATTTTTGCATTGCAGGGGGTTGGACTAGATGATCCTCGGAGTGCCTTCCGACTCTATGTTCCAGGCAGGGATCTGCTAGTGCAGCTATTTTCAGGCACACATTCTCCTAATATAAAGACTTTTGTACACTATCTTTTTGGTGTGGTTGTTGGAAAACAGCATTGCAAAATTTATGGAAGTGTGGATTTTGAAGGATAGCTGTGTGAATTAGGTAGATTAGATTTGCATTAAAAAGAGCTGAACTAAATGTGTGTCCCCACCCAATCGCTATTTGAAGACAAGTGACTCTCAGCCCAACTCATGGTCAGGCTGGCTTTGACTGATCACAGGACGGTTCTGAAGGCCTCATTTTTTTATGGGAAGGAAATAGGTTCCCTTCATTCAATCTCAAGTAGCCCAGTGAAGTGGGTGCTTCTTCTTTTGTGATTTCATAGAATCTTATGTCAAATGTATGTCAGTTGCCAAGGAAACTGCTAGAACGCAGGTGAGGTTCAAAGGTCATCTCAAGAAAGGATTGAATGGTGTCACATTTAGAGAAAAGGCTGCCAAAGAAGTAAAGTACATCATTCACAGATTATGAGTACTCAGTTGCCTCAAGATTCAACGGCTGACACTGGGGAGAAAGAGAGAGAGTGCCTCCCTTTCTTTTTTAAACTTCTGAATTAATTACTAGTAATTTTGCATACTTCTTACTACCTGTACCATTTCACAGTATTATCATGTATCTAAGGCTGCAGTCCTCACCCCACCTTTCTGGGTTAAGCCCCACTGAATTCAAAGGGCTGCTTTCATCAGGGGTTGTAGCTCTAAGCTATTACCTAAGACACAGGCAAGCTGGACAGGGATGCCTTCTGCTGCTCTGCTGAAGGAAAGTCCAGTGCTCCACACTCCAACCCCATGCTGTCCCATGGAACTCCAAAAGCTCCAACACATACAAAAAATTTGTGTATTGAGAGGCATTCAGAGTAAAATACTAGTGAATTTTCATGTGCCCTTTTTTTAGAAAAAAAATTACAAACATAGGTGGAAATTTGGAGAATTTAATTTGGGAAAATGAGAAGGTGGGAGAAACTGAAAAGAACAGATTTGCCCATCCCTAAGAGAAACTGAAGGAGGGATGCGGGTGGCACTGTGAGTGCCAAACAAACACTCACCACAGAGCCTAGGGCTTGCCGATCAGAAGGTGAGCTCCCATTGCTCGGTCCCTGCTCCTGCCAACCTAGAAGTTCGAAAGCACATCAAAATGCAAGTAGATAAATAGGTACCGCTCTGGTGGGAAGTTAAATGGCATTTCCGTGCGCTGCTCTGGTTTGCCAGAAGTAGCTTAGTCATGCTGGCCACATGACCTGGAAGCTGTACGCCGGCTCCCTCGGCCAATAAAGCGAGATGAGCGCCGCAACCCCAGAGTCGTCCGCAACTGGACCTAATGGTCAGGGGCCCCTTTACCTTTACCTTTAAGAGAAACTGAGTGGCAATCCTCATAGAAATGTGGTTAATTTCTCAGCTACCTGGTGCTGGTCCAGAATGGGACCCTTGACCTGTTTAGTCCAGTACTGTTGACTCTCACTGACAGTTGATGCCCACAATCTCAGGCACAGAGCCCTGTTATTCTATGATCTTTCTGAAACTGGAGATACCAGGGATTGATCCTGGGTCTTTTGATATGCAAAGCATGCCCTCTGTCACTAAGCTATGGCAAGTCCTGTTATGTTTCTGTATAAATTTATGCTGCTGACTCAGAAGTCAAAGGTGTGTTCGCAAAAATAAAAGTGTGAAAGCTCTGAAATGCCTTCATGATGTAGACAGACTTATTTTTTTTAAAAAAAACAACCTAAGGAAATAATTCTATATTTAAAAGGAGTTGAGAATCCAAAACTTTACTCCTCTGATTACTTTGTGTTTGTGATGCTTGAAAAGACCCATTGGAAATGCAAAGTTCTATGATGAGAGATGGCCTAGCCTGGTTAGGGCAACATCATTCCTTGCTGAAATAACTCAAGCCTAAACAAGGGCAACTCTATTTGTTGTGACAATAATTGCATGTGCTCTTCAAACGTTTCACATACATTATCTCAGTAATCCTTTCAATACACGGGCCAGGTAGACCAGTATGATGAGGTTAGCACTGCAGATGGCAGACAAAAGCGACTATGTGAGTCCATATTGTGAAGGCATGCACTGTATATAAAGTTTCTTAGTGAGCTGGTGGTTTATATTTGAATTTGTGGGTCCTCATAAGCTCCCTGAACTCTCTAAACAATAGCTATATACACACATTTCTTGTGTGCAGCCATCCATTACGTGATTTCCACATCACCAAATGCTCAGCTGTCCAACAGCACAACTTATGGCATCCATGAAAATTCTCAGTACCATGAGGATATTCTTGGATTTGGACAAGGCAACAAAGTACACTGGGTCTGTTCTTTAATCAACAGGTTTTATTTATAGGATGAGAAAATAAAGAACAGAGCATTAGCTTTGTGCAAGCAAATCAGAACCAGTGTTCAATTAGCAGGTTGTCTTCAGAAGTCCGTAGAGATATATACAGGTGTTCAGCCTCCCTTCAACACTCCCTTCCACACAACCAGACATACAAATGTTTCCCTCATTGTCTCATACAATTTCACAAGAGCGTGCAGGCTTTAACTTGCCTCCCTGTGGTCTTAATTATTTAATTTTACTTACAGTACTTGTTGTATTTATATCCCAATCATTTCTCCAAGGAACTCAAGGCGATGGGTTCTCCCCACCCTCATAAAGGCTGAGAGGCAGTGACTGGCCCAAAGTCAACCAGGGCGCTTCGTGGATGAATGATGGATGGGACCACCCATCTGTCAGTCACCTGATATAATTATTACACCAGGGGATTGGCACCTGTCAAACATCCAAGGAGGACACCAGTCAGCTGGTGGTTGTTTAGAGAAATTTCCTCTGAAGAGGTTATTTTGGAAGTAGATCAGGTGACTGGAACAGGGGAACACAGCTTCAAGTGACAATCACTTGATTATTGGTTAGAGGGAGCCCATTTGAAGTCTTTGCAAAGGAGAAAAGGCTCCCAAGAGTGGAAAATTCCCCCTTTCCAGAGAAAGCAGTGTTCAAAGTGTTGGGGGAAATGCTTTGAATACAATGCTTTGAATACAATGCTTCTTTCGGAAAGGGGGAAAAAATGCTTGTTTTAAAATGTCCTTTTATACGATGTCAAGTATGGGGCATGCAGGCTTGGCTTGCCCCAAAGCTAGCCGACATGGGGCCCACCACCATATTTTACCCTTGGCAATGCTGGCTGGGGCTGATGGGAGTTGTAGTTGAAGCCATTATAGTGGCTGCTCCTTGCTTGCCTGATATGACCTTATGGGACAAATAATGGGAGGTTCAACAGGCCTTATTTGGTTTAAGGGATGGAGGCTCCCCGGCCCTTTGTTAGCAGGTAAAAAAACAACGTTGTTCGCAGCAGCACTGGATTTCACCTGCAATTTGTAATGGTAGTGTCAGGGGTTCAGGGAGAGAGGCGCAGATGAGGGAGGAGACAGAGAGCGAGGGGGAAGGATTCCAGGGTGACGAGGAAGAGGACGACAATGACCCAAGATTGTCCATGAGTCCGTCCAGTGAATCGGAGGACTCCCAAAAGGGAGCCCCCCTGGTCAAGCCAAGGGGAGCTAGAGGGGGAAGCAGTCAGGAGCAGGGGAACGAAGGGGGAACCCCCAGGGGGAGTTGGAGATCGGGACCGGCTTCTCCGCCGGAACGGAGTGAAGGGGGTGGAGTGACCAGTGTGTCAGAAGGAGCAGAACAGGAAGCAGAGAGGGGAAGGAGATCGGGGCAAGACGTCCTGCCGGAAGGGGCGGAGAGTAGTACCGAGAGCAGTGTAACTGTCGGAGGGAAGGTCAGAAGCAACGTACGCGCGCCAAGTTCAAAATGGGAGGCGCGCGGAAGTGAAGAGAGTCCTGGGGAGGAGCCTGGTCCCAAAGCGCGAAGGAGGGGGGAGGAGGCGCCAGAGGATTCAGCCTCTGGAGAGTCCCGAAGGGAGAGAACACAGGGGGGCAGAAAGACCCTGCGGAAAAGGAAGGAGAGGAAGAGGTGGACCAGTACAAGCCTCTTAAACTGGTGTAGAGGCGGGACTGACTCAGAGGGGACTTCGGCGGTCTAAGCGTAACAGACGTAGAGCCACGGAGCTCGGATGTAAAGCTAAGAATGTTCTTCAATAAAAGCTTTTGTACATAAGCCGGACTGGACTTTGGTCTCTTGTGAGCTGGGACCACGGGTGGCTCTGACAGGTAGGTTTTGACATATATGCAAAATGAAAAACCACAAGCAAAACGGAAGCCTGAGATTCATCAAGCTCTCACAGTTGCTCAAGAAATAGTTAGAAATACACATTGGTATATGCAGGGAAGAGTTTGCTCAAAATTAAAACCCAACCACCTCCTGTTTTTAACTAGGGCGTTGCATCCCAATGTGCAGGAATTAATTTGCAAGTTCCTCTCTCCGACATTGTCTCAGAGTGCTTTTCACCTCCAGACACTTGAACAAACACATATGGTGACTATCACGGAAAACTTTAAAAAAAAGAAAAGAAAGAAAGGATCAGGGGAAAACATTAAAACAACCCAGTTTTGCAATTTCCTCTCTGCAAAATTCAACTCCATGTTTCAAACAGTTTGATTATAAACAAACACCATTCTGGGATTCACTGCTGGTAACTAAAACACAGCAACTGCAGATTAAAGTGAATACGCCGTGCATTTATTAGGTATATCAGACTAGGCACAGCTCCACTCTGTACAGTTGAAATATGCATGGGGGGATGTGTGGGAGGACTTGTCCCTCGTAGAGTGCATTTCCCAACGTTGCATCCCCATATGCTACTAAACTGCAACTCCCATCATCCCCAAGCAGTATTGAAAGGGATGATGGGAGTAGAAGTCCAAAAAATATGGAGACCCAGTGTTGGGGAAGGCTGCTTTGAGACATCACAAGAAACACAGATATCTACCCTCCACACTGCTGAATGACCATGCAAGAAATTAATGGAGTTAAGGCCACAGCTTTATTTAAATATAAGGATCTGGCAAGTGTGGGGAACCTAACCTGGTGAAGATGATAGGAGGGATTTCCATTCTTTCACCTGGGCAACACCACCCCAGTCCCAGAGAGCAGGTCAGATGCTTAACTGATCCCTTCATCATTCCTTTGTGTTAAACTGGGTTTTTAGGAAGCACATCCAGATAGAAATAAGGGGTAGGTTGGGGAAACATCCCATCACGATGATGGCACACCTGGAAGGTCAAAAAAAGCTTATCTAAATCCCACCCTCCCCTCATTACCAGCCCATTCTGATAGCCATACAAGTCAAATCAAATACCCCCAAATCCCAGATATTCGCAATGTGAAGTAGGCAAAACAACAGCAGCAAGGGCACTCAAGGGCAATCAGGGAACATCACCCCAAAATCCTCTTCAGCCACAGAGGTATTCAAGGCCAGTCAGGGAACATACAAAAAGAAACACCCTTACTCAACCTCAAAGGTGACTGATTCATGGTACATAAGGAAAAGGTGATAGAGGTGCTGCACAAGATGTCAGATGGTTGGTAGCACCAGATTACAGTGGTACCTCGGGTTACAGACCCTTCGAGTTACAGACGCTTCAGCTTATGCGATTTCGGGTTGTGAACCACGCCGAACCCGGAAGTTCCGGAACGGGTTACTTCTGGGTTTCGGCGCTCGAGCATGCGCAGAAGCACTAAATTGCACTTTGCGCATGTGCAGAAGTGCCGAATCACGACCCGTGCATGCGCAGATGCGGCGCTGTGGGTTGCGAACATTGTGGCTTGTGAACGTGCATCTAGCACAGATCACGTTCGCAACCCGAGGTTCCACTGTATAATCCAGGAGATATGTGCACACAATGATTTAGGCACGTAACTCTTACGAGAGTTGTCAGTCTTCTGTGAGTCATTCCAGAACACATAATTTCTTCCAGCCTTTGGGAATAGTCAAATTCTGGACAGGAGAACTGAAGGACACCCATCATTCAAAATCCACACCTACCCGAAATTTTGCAGTGCAGTTCTCTAGCAAAAGCTCACAAAAATGCATATATTATGTGCAGTGCACATAAAATGAATGAATACATCCATGAAAATAGCATGCAAAAATGCATGATATGGAGAGAAATTCCTTACAAAGGTGTGTGCGCTAGTCAAAACTGCACACAAAAACATGTTTGATTGGGAGAAATTGCTGCAGAAAATGATAAAATGCTGAAGAAATTTTCCTGAGGAATTTTTCTTTAGTTGCAAATGGAACATTGCAAATACCTGCAGAAATGTGAAGAACTCAATTTAGGATTGATAAAATGAGAAACTGAACGAACTGAAATTGACAGATCCTTCCATCCCTAGTTTTAATAATCTGTTGTTCATAACGGTTCCTGTTATGTTATATTCTTCATAATGAGCCATTTTAGTATGTGAATAACAACAGCAGCAGCAGCAGCAGCAGCAGCAAAACAACAACTATACTATTCCACAAAATAGTCACTGGAATCCTTTTACAACACTTAAGGGCAGTCTGGCTGAGTCTTATTTTACATCTCACTTGAAAGATGTTGGATGTTAGCAGACACTTTGCAGTTGTGTTCAGTTCTGCTTAAACATTTTGATTAAGTAGTTCAGGACTTGTCCATGGAGTTGGCAAGCATGGGAATGAAGAGATGTTCCAGCATCATGTCAGAAATGATGAAATTTAAAGCCTGACCAAGCAGAGGAACTGGCCAAATGCTGAAGCCTTCACACTGGCTTGCTTAGATTAAATAAACACTTTTTTAAGAAGAAGAAAAACGCTCTTTAAAGCTGCCCAAACAAAGCTGAAATGCAGGAGAAACGCAGCTCCATTCTCAGCAACCAGGAATTGGTTTACAATTCAAAAGAGCAAAATATCTCCCCAATTTCAGATGTTAGCATATAAAGAACACATTAAAAGCTCAGCTGCCTTGCAAAGGGATTTCAGGGACTGAAATCTGGGGTTTTAAAAGTTGTTTTGTTGTGGATGTGTTCACTGCCCTGAGCTCATTTGGGAGGACAGGTGTGAGATAAATTCAGGACATAAATAAGGGGTGCTATATTATAGTGGCTTGAAGTTCCAGTTGTGTAATGTCCAAACTGGCGCTATGCTTGAGATCCTGAATACATTTAAGCTCAGTTCATCCATTCATTGAGCAAAAGAAAATTTTCATATACCCCTCCCCACCATCATGCAGACAGATATTAAGTACCGGTACATGCCCAACTTGCTGATTCCCACAATCCTCCTTAAGGCAGGGAGATTGGTTGCTGGTGTCTATTGTTTGGTAGATGGGAAGCAAGTGAAGATTCTCGTAAACACAGTGAGTGGCATAAATCAAGCATCAGAACCCCTTTATGTGACCAGTTCCAGCAGGATTCTTCATGTTCACTGCAACCTTCCAGCACTATGACCAAAGCGGGCATGAGCATTATAAAAATTATGTGCAACACTAGGCACTGTTGGTTTGCAAGCCCCCTCCACAGAGGCTGGCCCCTCTCACTGTCCTTGGAGCTTGCATACCGGTAACCTCCTCTGGCTGACATCCAGACAGACCAGGGAGATTTTGATAGGCGACATTTTCCTAAGCATGGGTAAAATGCACACTCCCTCCTCCTGCTTCCGCAGGGGAAAGAAAAGTACTCAGAAATCTATTTACATGATGTTTATTTCTGACATTACAGCACTACAGAAAAACACGTCCTTTCAGTTCAGTTCTTCCAGCACGTCTGACAAACCTCCTGAACATGCGCAGTCAGAAGGTCCCAAGTTACACTCCCCACAAAGACTTATCCAGCCTGTGAATGTCCTGGGAAATTCTTCTTTCCCACAGATAGGCACACCACGTGATGTCAACAATCTGGGTGTCTGCAGCTGTGATGTTTCCATATCAGGCACATGTTGCAAAAAGCCAGGAAGCTACAACATCAATGTCATGATACAACTTGTACCATGAAGTCACAATGCACATCATTGTCACTAACAGCTATATTTAAACCTCTGTTCTCTAGGGCTCAGCAGAGTTGCCCAGCAAGTGCATTTTTTGTTATAATGACAGGATCTCTTTTTACTTGCTTGTATAATTCCCACAACTCAAGAGTTCAGGAACACTCAGAGGCCGGGAGGGATGAAGTCACTTCTAGTCCCCTTTTCATTCATTTGGAGGCATTTCATAAACAGTCTGATATCCATAGTGTGGCTTCTGGGTTGCATCTCATGCTGCCCTCACTGAAGGTGCTCAGGCAAGAGGAACTCCTTTTCCCCTCTTTTCTGCATACCTGGAAAAGTCCCAGAAAGACCTCACAATTCTCACTAGGTATCAGCTCTCCAACCCTAAACACCATAGTATCAAAGAATGTCAAAGGCTAAGCAACATTGGATACCAGCTGTTGGGAATCACAAGTAAGGAGAGTGCCTCAGGTTCTGCATGAGACTTTATTCTCAGGGTCATGGGGTTTGAGCCCCACACTGGGCAAAAGATTCCTGCATTGGTGGGGGTTGGACTAGATGACCCTCGTGGTCCCTCCCAACTCTATAATTCTATGATTCTATGACTGGGAATCTGGTAGCTCAGCCCCTGAGAAGTTTGGCCTCAGAAAGTCTAAACCCATCACTTGAGGTTCAAGACAAACCTGGCTATCCTTGGTTTAGAATGTGAATGATATTATATCTCAGCTACAGTTATGGTAAGGATGAATATTTTTGGCTCAGAGAAGAGAATTTTGGAGCAGAGATGAAAAGAAAAGCTTGTACATCAAAGACTATCCCATGGGTTATGATTAAAAATCTTTAAAGCTTACAGACAAATGTGACTAGCCAGGGTAGTCACAGATAAAACTCTTCCCCCACCCAGAAAAAGATCCTCTATACCTGATATCTCCTATAGACTCTTCCACATTGCACAAATGTCATCTTAAGATCTCATGTTTCAAATTCTAGCATAGGAAATGGTCGGAGAAAGCTTTAAGATGAATAGTTTTGCACGAGAATGAAATATTTTTAGAGCCTCCACAAAATCTTTGTGCTTCAGTGCTCCATCATAAGGGCTGCTGAAGACAGGGGAGAGGGATAGCAGAACATCTTAAAATATCTGGAATTTACCAGCAGTGAAAAGAAGGCAGCTGAGCTAGGAATCCAGATACCATCTTTACCCAATGGTAATAAAATTCATTATAGAGACTATCATAGAACTGTAGAATTGGGAGGGACCATGAGAGTCATCTAGTCCAACCCCTTGCAATGGGGCTTGAACCCACAACTTTGAGATTAAGAGTCTCTTGCTCTATCAACTGAGCTATTGTGTTGCATATGATAAGATTCTAGTTTGTTTAGTGCTTTAGGCAGCATGCATACTACTTACAGGCCCAGCGGCACAACCAACAACAACAACAATTTATTTTTTGTACCCTACCCACCTGACTGGGCTGCCCCAGGCACTCTAGACAGCTTCCAACAGAATATAGAAGAACACAACAAAACGTCAAACATTAAAAGCTTCCCAATACAGGACTGCCTTCAGATGTCTATGGAAAGTCATATGTTTGTTTATCTCTTTGACATCTGATGAGAGGGCGTTCCACAGGACGGGTGCCACTACCAAGAAGGTCCTCTGCCTGGTTCCCTATAACTTTACTTCTTGCAGTGAGGGAACCACCAGAAGAGGGAACCACTGAGCTGGACCTCAGTGTCTGGGCTGAACGGTGGTGGTGGAGACGCTCCTTCATGTATTCAGGGCTGAAGCTGTTTAGTGTTCACCTCCTTTCCTAGATCACCCGCCACTGAGATTAGACAGCACTGTGCAAGATGGGTTGTTGCTTTTCACCCCACCCCCTTTGTCCACTTTTAACTGGTCAACGTGCACAACCCATTATCTCTATATTTATGTTCAGCTGTCTCTATGTGAGCACATCTGAGTCTCTCTCTCTCTTCTCCATCAGAAAGCTGCTTAGAAATCTGAGAGGAAATAGAGAAAGTGATCTATTTGATTAAAGAAGAAGAAGAAGAAGAGTTTGGATTTGATCTCCCGCTTTATCACTACCTGAAGGAGTCTCAAAGTGGCTAACATTCTCCTTTCCCTTCCTCTCCCACAACAAACACTCTGTGAGGTGAGTGAGGCTGAGAGACTTCAGAGAAGTGTGACTAGCCCAAGGTCACCCAGCAGCTGCACATGGAGGAGCGGGGAAGTGAACCCGGTTCCCCAGATTATGAGTCTACCGCTCCTAACCACTACACCGCACTGGCTCACCCATCTTCACCTGGGAAAGTGAACTCCAAATATCACAGCCCCCTTGGAGAAACCATTAGAAAAATGTCCTCTCAGTGCAGTGCAGTTAAGGGTCATTCTGTGACATCAGGAGCCAGTAAACCAATCACTGCTCTTCCGCTATTTGCATATTTGTAAATCATGAACTGACAGCAGCAAACTGTGCCATGCTGCCAATTTCAATCATTCTCTCTGTCTTGTAGACATCTTCCTAGTTTTCCCTGATGCCTATGTATTGTGGCATTCATCCAGCCAAGAGCCATGTGAGATATGTGGAGATTTCTTACTATGGTCATCTAACTTTATGGAAGTTTAAAAGAAGTTTTTCAACATTAGCTTCTTTCAGTCAGTTCCATTTCTTTTTCTCCCATTGGGGATTACAGGATCAAGCTTAGATTTTCTTTTCTGCCATTCAGGCTCACAAAAACATCAAGCAAAAACCTTGCAATATGAAAAATGCTGAATGCAAAACTTCATTCTCCTCTTTATTTTGAAAACTTTCAGTAAGGGGCTGAAGCATGAACTGAATTGCATGATGAACATTTTACCAAGCACCAAGCAAATTTGCAAAGAGCAATCCCTTGGCATTCCATTGCAAAGCAGGACTCCTAAGCTCATAGCTAACTGCAATACTAGGAAGGCATAAGAATTAAAAGGGCATTGGAAATATTAGTGGTCATGGTCTGTCCTTCTTCCAACTCATGTATTGAATCACATCACTTCCATTTTCTCTGATTGCCCTTTCAACTTTAGATTTTCCCTGTGCTTTCAAACACACCCAAACACACCCTCAAAGGCTGCTTCTCTCCTTCCTGCTACTAAGGATAGCGATGTAAATTTGATTCAGTTTTCATTGAATGGTGAATTTACCTAATTTGTACTGTGCAAAACAATCTGAGAACTGAAATATAGCCATCCTTCTGAATTTTGCATTGCAGTTCTTCAGCCAAGCAACGTGTACAAAAATGCATTTACTTAGGTAGTGTGCACAAAAATGCATATATTCATGAAAATAATATGTAAAAATGCCTTATATGAAGGATATTTCTTTGCAAAAACATGTATTCGATGGAAAGTAGCATACAAAAATGAGTATGAGAAATTTGCTGGAAAATGCTGATAAATTTTAGGAGAATTTTTTGGGGGTCACATACAGATATGCTCCTTTGATTTATCTTTATTATTTATTTTTATTACAAGGGAGAGGTACATGTGGGATTTTCTGCCTCAAATACAAAAATACCTGTCAACCTTGGGTACTATGAATTACTATTGCTATTAATACTATTATTGCTACTACTACTATTAGTGCATTTTCTGTTCAATCACAAGTCAGTCCTACATCCTATTGCTTAGTTTTATAGCTTGACTGTGTTGCTTTCATCTTTTCCTTCAGTTGTGTATCTAATGTTAGACACATGCACAGTAGACCCTCTGAAATCAATGTAGGTCCATGGATTTCTATGGGTCTACTCTAAGTAAAAATGTATCGGGGGGGAGGGCGGCAACCTGTTATAAGGCACTCTGGAAAGGAATGTGTGTTGAAAATGTGGAATATTAATCTCATAAATAAAACCAACCAACCAAAAGGTGCTATGACTACTCTGCAGTTTTGTTTCATCAGTGCTTCTCAAGTGAAAACTCACTGGTGGGGAAAAGGTTTGACAATGCAGAAGAGAAAGAAACAGCATTAGCACTAGAATTACAAACAGTTGGTGCCAGCTTGTTAAGAAGCAATCACAGCAGTTAGAGTAACACTTCACCTGGCCTGGCATTTCCTCCCACACGTTAATTCCCAGTTTATTTAACAACATAATGCATATACAATTGCAAACTGTCACCTTGCCATTTGTAACATAATTCCGAAGTTACCCATTCATACAAACTCTCCAAAGTACATATTAATGGAAATCTGATCTCTCTGCTAAAAGCAGCATAGATCTTTAGGTTGTTTCCCAATGAGGGCTATTTGCGTCAAGAATGATTGTGTGCTGTGCTTTGCAACCAAATCATTGTGTGGTTCAGTGGAGGAACTTTACAGTAGTTCTCTGTGGGCCAGTACGTCATATACTGTGAGCTGAGCTGGACAAGCTAGAGATGGACAGGAGCCAGGACAGACATCAGTTCGCATTAGAATTCCCAGAAACTAAATTCTTCACACTCTCCTAAGACCAAGGATACCCATAAGCACTATAAGACCACCTGCTTCCTTCCTCCTATTGGCTGACCTGTCTGGCTAAATGTGGTTGTGCTCTCCCTCTCTGCAAAGGAAAAGGAGGCAAAAAACCCCCACCCCATCCAAAGTACCAGACAGGAAGACCACCACTCTGTGAGGATGATAAACGATTATCACAAGCTGTTGTGCTTGGCCCAGATGTCTCCATTTTAGATTTCCTCCAATGACAATTGGCCCAAATAGCTTCTGCAGGAATGAAGTGTTTTTCTCGAACATCTTTCTGATCTTGTTGTTGACATCTAACTTCATTTCCTTCCTTACAAAGCCTTTTTAATTAGTTGCTAGGCACTCGGCAACCAGGAGACTGAACTTCTTGCTCAGGTGAAATGTATCATCGTTTCTAAACAAAGGAGACTGCTCCACAATGATCTCATATTTGTCCCATTTCTATGCAAACTAAGGTTTTTATAATGGTGGTGCTGGTATTTTGGAACACTGTTTCTATTGAAATCCAACAGGCACCTACAATGTTGATATTGCATCACCTGCTGAAAACTTTTTGGTTTCAGCAAGCATTTCTTGAGAATTAAATTGATTCGGTGCTGGTCATCTGTTCCGCATTTTATATTTTTGTGGTGTTTTAATTATTTTATTGTGAACCACCATGATTTATTAAAAAATATGAGACTGCAGTTTATACATATTCTTATAACTGGCTAGATACATCCTAGAACATTTGCTGATCTTTTATGGAAAGGGTCCTGTTTATTTAAGAGTTGTGTTCTCTGTGGCAAAAAAGGGGGGAATTTGGAAATATAAACGTTGGTCCAAATATATTCAGTAGAAATCAGTTCTCAGCATGATTTCTTAGTGATGCTAAGACCACAAGGAAGTTGGTGTTTATCCATTCAGTTTGTGTGTGTCTGTGTGTGTGTGCGCGCATACACACACACACACACACACAATTCAAAGAAGGGCTGTAGGTCAGGGTTGGGCATTTTCTGTGCATTCAGAAGATCCCAGTTTCAATTCCCCAGCATTTTGAGGTAGGCTGAGAAAGACCCTTGTCAGAAACCTCTCTGAGTCACTGTTGGTCAGTGCAGACCATACTGGGCTCTCTGGACTGTTGGTTTGACTCTGTCTAAGACAGCTTCCTATGTTCCTGTCACCACAGCTTCAAAACACCCTCTCCCACTTCTTCCTCAAATGAGATCCAAAGGCAAGCTAGTCTGCAATTAGACATCAAAACGACTCTGTGCCGTTAGGTTATTGTCAACCACACAGAGTTCTTGTGAAGTTGCTCCTGCGAATGTGTCATGATAAATCCCTTAAAACATATTGCCTTTGCCAGCCACAGGCCACACGGCAGCCTCCCCATTTGGTAACCAAACTGTTTCATGTAGAGATTAACCCAGTGATCCTACACTTGAAAGGGAATGCTGCCGGATTTAATTCACATCCCTGCCTCAGTATTCTGCTGGGGGAGGTGAAGGAATCCATACTAAACAGGGAAGGAAAGGACCTGCATCATGAGTGGAAATGACAAGTGCCGTCTCTCGATTAGGTATGCGATGTGCAATGAAGGAAGGGAAGATGTGTGAAGTGAACTAGTGGAATCTTTCCATGCTAGCTTTATAGACTTGGAAACAGGGGAAATGTGTGATGTGTATTAATGGTCATTCTATAAACAGACATGTACAGAAAAAGTTTGGTTTATCTACATATCTACGGCTGGCCAGGGCTGATCACTTCTCATGGATTCTGGTGTTCTCTGCATAACACACTGAAGTTGCATGAACAAAAACAATATTTTTGAACAAAACACATTGCGAGGTAGCAAATATTGATGCTTTTGAATTATAGTGCTGGAGGAGACTCTTGAGAGTCCCAGGGACTGCAAGAAGATCAAACCTGTCCATTCTTAAGGAAATCAGCCCTGAGTGCTCACTGGAAAGACAGATCCTGAAGCTGAGGCTCCAATACTTTGGCCACCTCATGAGAAGAGAAGACTCCTTGGAAAAGACCCTGGTGTTGGGAAAGACTGAGGGCACAAGGAGAAGGGGACGACAGAGGACGAGATGGTTGGACAGTGTTCTCAAAGCTACCAGCATGAGTTTGACCAAACTGCAGGAGGCAGTAGAAGACAGGAGTGCCTGGCGTGCTCTGGTCCATGGGGTTACGAAAAGTCAGACATGACTAAACGACTAAACAACAACAACAACAAATATCCATTTGGATATGTGATCAAAATACAATGAACAGATTTTTATGCTAATTATTAAAAGTAATGAATTTATATAAAATGTATTATGTACTGAATTGAAACAAAAATAGAATGTTCTGAATTGGTGTTTTTTAAAAAATTGAAATTATTTCAACTGAACCAAATAAAGTAAAATGAAAAAGTGCAGAAAAGAAATGAACATATGCAAACAGCTACATATTCATATGTTTGTCTAGAGCAGGGTTTGCCAAACGTGGGTCTCCAGCTGTTTTTGGACTACAACTCCCATCATCCCTAGCTAGCAGGACCAGTGGTCAGGGGTGATGGGAATTGTAGTCCCAAAACAGCTGGAGACCTAAGTTTGGGGAACCCTGTGCTAAACAAACTCTGGTCTAGAGTATAGGTATATAAGTGTTATTATTATCCAAATATCAGTGGCGGAGCTACATGCTCCAGCACTGGGGGGCGGAGAGCAGTCGGGGGCGTGGTATGGTGCGTGTCCTGGAGGTGTGGTGCGCATGCTGGGGCATGGCGTGCCACCTGTGGGGGTGGGGCAGTCGTGATGGCACCCTGCTGGGATCGCGCTGCCGGGAGCAGTGCGCTCTCCCCGCACTCCTCTTCCTCCGCCAGTGCCTACTATGCTTTTTATATATAAACATGTTCCAAATATCATTATACTTGTCCATACAAAGTCTACGTCTGATAGCAACCCATTCTTAAGTTTTGAATGTATTGTCATATCTTCAATCCATTGACTAAAGGGGGCCATAGGTTTATCTTTCTAGTGCATCAATATAAGTTTTTTGGCCATAGTAAGAGCATGAAGAATCCATTTAAGTTGTCCTTATAGTAAGTACATAATTAAAAAAAGAAGTTTCCTCTGAAAATGTTAACTTTTCCCTCACAGTCATTCATGTTTATACAATCCAATAAAACGTGTTTGAAAGAAGCATTATTCTTATTATGTTTCCAATAGCTTGCTGTTTTAGACAGTCCTTTTCTACATAAACGTATCCTGAATTGTTAATATTTTTGTTTTATTATTGTTATTATTCACATTACACTTGCACTGCATCATAGATTACATATATAACAATATGATTTCAGCAAACAAGTAATCAGACTGGCATGCAAAGGGCTTTTTCAGCGTCACCTTTCCCAATAACCTTCTGAGGCTGGGAGGCAGTGATTGGCCTGGAGCTACAATTTTCATTACTGATTGGGATTTGAAATCAGCTCTTCTGCCAGAGCAATCCTAACCCCAGTCAGACAACAGACGGGCATGATACAGTGGTTCAGCTGCCTTCTCTTTCACAGCCTGCTCTGTGCAACCCCCTGCTCTGTGTTATTCCAGTGGGCAACTTAAAACACCTGTATAATTCTTTGCAATGCACAGGGAAGCCTTCATGACATACATATGGGGAGGGAGACATGACAGAGCACATGCTTGGCAGTTCCCAGTTCCAATCTCTTGCACCTCCAGTTAGAAGGTAATTGCAGGGTGAGGTGCTCTGTTTGAGGTTCTAAGGAGTCACTGGCAGTCCGAGCAGGGAATAGCAAGCTAATAAGACAAATAGCATCGTGGGTGGGGATGCAGGTGGCGCTGTGGGTTAAACCACAGAGCCTAGGACTTGCCAATCAGAAGGTCAGTGGTTCAAATCCCAGCGACAGGGTGAGCTCCCGTTGCTCAGTCCCTGCTCCTGCCAACCTAGCAGTTCAAAAGCACATCAAAGTGCAAGTAGATAAATAGGTACCAATCCTGCAGGAAGGTAAACGGCGTTTCCGTGTGCTGCTCTGGTTTGCCAGAAGTGGCTTAGTCATGCTGGCCACATGACCTGGAAGCTGTACGCCGGCTCCCTCAGCCAACAAAGTGAGATGAGCGCTGCAACCCCAGAGTCGGCCATAACTGGACCTAATATTCAGGGGTCCCTTTACCTTTACCTTAAGACAAATGGTGTGACCAGGTATAGGACAACTCCATGGATTTCTATATTTGGGGTGCTTGGCAAATAAGTTGATTTAGAAAGTGTTCCCTACACAGAGACTGTTTGAAACCCAGACCTCTAGACGTATCTGCAAAGGATGAAAAGTGCTGTACATTTCAAAGAATGCCATATATGAAGCTCTCATTTTCTTCTTCCTATGGGCATTCCTGCAGTTTTGGTTGAATTTTATTTTCAGTTCTTCAGGTTTGACCTGAAAATGCAAGTTCAGAGCTAAGCTCCACTGAGGAAAGCCCGGGAGAATCTAGAAGAAGACATTCACCCCCCTTTTTTCCCTTTTAAACCAGTTCATTGATTTGCACAGAGCCCTTAGCAGAGCTGAAATCATTTGACTATTTGAAATGATGGGTAGGGGATGTGATGGGATATCTTTCTATTTTTAGACATTCTCTCCATGAATTTAACATGGAGAAGTTGCTTACTTGTCTGCTTTGGTGAAGGAGAAAATGCAAAATTATTGGCTGATGATAACAAGTAAAAGCACAACTTCAGGCAATACCAATGAGACGGAAACATGGAAGGTGCCTAAAGAAGCCAGGGTGGCTATCTAAAGAACTTTTAACTGAGTTAAGATTAAAAAAGGATGTGTACCAAAAATGGAAAAGGGGGGAAACCACCAAAGAGGAATTCAAACAAATAGCCAGCACGTGTAGACACAAAGTCAGAAAAGCTAAAGCACAGAATGGACTCAGGCTTGCTAGAGAGGTTAAAAGCAACAAAAAAGGCTTTTATGGGTATGTTCGTAGCAAAAGGAAGAACAAAGAAACAGTGGGGTCACTCAGAGGAGATGATGGTGAAATGCAAACAGGGGACACAGAAAGGGCTGAACTCCTCAATGCCTTCTTTGCCTCAGTCTTCTCCGATAAAGAAAACAATGCCCGGCCTGAAGAATTTGGAGTGAATGATTCAGCAGAGGAAACACAGCCCAGAATAACTAAGGAGATAGTACAAGAATACTTGGCTAGTTTAGATGTATTCAAGTCTCCAGGGCCAGATGAACTGCATCCAAGAGTATTAAAAGAACTGGCAGATGTGATCTCAGAACCATTGGCAGTCATCTTTGAGAATTCCTGGAGAACAGGCGAAGTCCCGGCAAACTGGAGGAGGGCAAATGTTGTCCCTATTTTCAAAAAGGGGAAAGGAGAGGACCCAAATAATTACCGCCCAGTCAGTCTGACATCAATACCAGGGAAGATTCTGGAGCAGATCATTAAGCAAACAGTCTGTGAGCACCTAGAAAGGAATACTGTGATCACCAATAGTCAGCATGGATTTCTGAAAAATAAGTCATGTCAAACTAACCTGATCTCGTTTTTTGACAGAATTACAAGCCTGGTAGATGAAGGGAACGCAGTGGATGTAGCCTACCTTGATTTCAGCAAGGCATTTGACAAGGTGCCCCATGATATTCTTGTAAAGAAGCTGGTAAAATGCGGACTTGACTATGCTACCACTCAGTGGATTTGTAACTGGCTGACTGACCGAACCCAAAGGGTGCTCATCAATGGTTCCTCTTCATCCTGGAGAAGAGTGACTAGTGGGGTGCCACAGGGTTCTGTCTTGGGCCTGGTCTTATTCAACATCTTTATCAACGACTTGGATGATGGACTCAAGGGCATCCTGATCAAATTTGCAGATGACACCAAACTGGGAGGGGTGGCTAACACCCCAGAGGACAGGATCACACTTCAAAACGACCTTGACAGATTAGAGAACTGGGCCAAAACAAACAAGATGAATTTTAACAGGGAGAAATGTAAAGTATTGCACTTGGGCAAAAAAAAAAATGAGAGGCACAAATACAAGATGGGTGACACCTGGCTTGAGAGCAGTACATGTGAAAAGGATCTAGGAGTCTTGGTTGACCACAAACTTGACATGAGCCAACAGAGTGACGCGGCAGCTAAAAAAGCCAATGCAATTCTGGGCTGCATCAATAGGAGTATTGCATCTAGATCAAGGGAAGTAATAGTGCCACTGTATTCTGCTCTGGTCAGACCTCACCTGGAGTACTGTGTCCAGTTCTGGGCACCACAGTTCAAGAAGGACACTGACAAACTGGAACGTGTCCAGAGGAGGGCAACCAAAATGGTCAAAAGCCTGGAAACGATGCTTTATGAGAAACGGCTAAGGGAGCTGGGCATGTTTAGCCTGGAGAAGAGGAGGTTAAGGGGTGATATGATAGCCATGTTCAAATATATAAAAGGATGTCACATAGAGGAGGGAGAAAGGTTGTTTTCTGCTGCTCCAGAGAAGCGGACACGGAGCAATGGATCCAAACTACAAGAAAGAAGATTCCACCTAAACATTAGGAAGAACTTCCTGACAGTAAGAGCTGTTCGACAGTGGAATTTGCTGCCAAGGAGTGTGGTGGAGTCTCCTTCTTTGGAGGTCTTTAAGCAGAGGCTTGACAACCATATGTCAGGAGTGCTCTGATGGTGTTTCCTGCTTGGCGGGGGGTTGGACTCGATGGCCCTTGTGGTCTCTTCCAACTCTATGATTCTATGATTCACCCCCCGAAATACCGATGTCCCAGTGGGGCAGCTGAAGATGGGTAAATTTAAGCATCCCTGCCCAAGCAAGCTAAGCACATGAAGTGGTATTTTGCCAGTCGAGAGGATTACCACTATTTTTTTATATTACGGCCATCTAATGTTTTCCCTAATCACTTGGAGGGTACTGCTCATGTGAAACACCTCTAGAAATTCAAGGATTTTATTTTTTTTAATTCAACTAGATTACTGACATTTCTCTGAGAAGTTGTTCAGATTTGGAAAGTGAACTGTAAAACTTTAGTTTGTTGGAGTGGCTTGAATGAGAGGAAGCTTATAGGAGTACAAGTAAGGCAACCCTATGGCTAAGGGTGGATGAGTCACTCATTGAATCATGGAACCATAGAATTGGGAGGTACCCATAGTTGGGAGGGACCCAAAGGGTCATCTAGTTCAAGTTCCAGCAATGCAGGAATTATAACTACAGAATCCCTAACAGATGGCAATGCAACCTCTCTTTCAAAACCTACAATGAATTTCAGGGTTGGGGGTTTCTTTTCAGTTTCTCCTTTTTCCATTCTTAAGTTCTCACATTTCCACATAATTTTGCAGTTTAAAAGGAAGTTTACACACACACCCCCCAAAAAAGCAAAAAAAAAGCAAGTCCTCATGAAAATTCATCAGTGTGTTAGTGTGAATGTCTCCTAATTTGCACACTTTTGCCAATAAATTTCCCTTAATATAATGCATTTTTGGTTCTTATTCTCACTAATATGTACTCTGTTGCGCACACTTTACCTTAGAATGTGAATATTTTTTGCATGGTAACTTGGCTGGACAACTTCATTGCAAAATTCAGAGAAGCGCAAACTTCAAGGAACAGCTGTGTTTCAGTTGGCACACACACACACACCCCAGAAATACAAATGTGGTATGTTCAGCTCTAAATGTGAACTGAATTCACTGTATCCCCAATCTCTACCTATGGCACAAAAGTATTGAGGATTTATTTCCCAGAAATATAAAGAAGGGTTGTGTTTCAACCCCTGACATATACACAGGACCATCACATGAAAAAGGGGCTCCTCTTTTCCTTAGATGCTGAGGGATGATCTAACAATACACCTGGCCTGTGTGTGGGATGGAGGTGCCCTTGCCCAGCAGAAAAAAGAATGGAAAAGCAACTCCATGTGACCACAGAGGAGTGGCTTGTAGTAATAGCCTCCTAGCATCAGCAACCTTGCTTCTTAATGGGAGAGGGAGGGCCCAGGCAGTGGAAAGTCAGGGCTGTGCAGGCACACTGGTAAAGCTTGTACACCTGCACAGCCCTGACCACACCATCTTGCCCCTTCTAGTTAACCATAGTAACATCCCTGCCAGTAGGCTATTGTGGTGACCCCATCTTACTGGGCAAGCCACTCCTATGAGTGCTTTGGGCATCAGACCCACCAAATCCAGACTTTTCTCCCCACGCCTCCATTCTGTTGTGCAGAAGCAGTTTCCATTCATCCCAGTGTGTGCATTGCATAAAAGAGATGCTTAATGGGGTGTTTTGAAGCTTACTTAACCATGTTAACACCCAAAAGCCTCTGATGAAAGATGGTGCAGAAAGCCATTATTGTTTCCAGTGATTAATTAGCTTGTTCTACAAAACCACACGGTCAGTTTGTAAGCTCCTGAACTCACAACACTTTATCTGCCATTTTGCGGACCTCTTTACAAGTCCTCTTTACAAAAAAAATGACATTGTAACGCTTTAAGAGATAAGTGAGAAAATAAAATGCAGGATGAGAAGTCACCTATCAAGGTCCAGGCACAAGCCTGCTGCTGTTTAAAATTTGGTTACTATAGTAACCATGACATCTGATTGTACAGAAAGCTCCCCTAGATACAGAGATAGCTGGATCTTCAAACGGTGTGCTTTTCCCTGTGTATATATAAAAACCCAACTGTCTCTTTCCAAAATCCATTTCCTGCCTTCAGTTTGACTCTCTCTTTGACCCTAGGTGGTCTTTAGGGAAATGTATTCTGACCATCCTGGGTTAGAGATTCTTCCTTTTACAGCTGGACAAAAACTATTCCCAGCATTGGCTAGATAATAACGCATGCTTCCTTTCCTTCTGCATGAGGCTGAAAGGGGGCATTTCATAAATGTACATATTACGTAAATTGACCACAGGTCTAGTCAACATGGGCCCAATTATTCTCTTCTCAGTAAATGCAAACTGTGGTATATTCACAGTGAGTGGATAATGAAATTCAACTTTGGAAAAACCCAAAGCAAGCTCAGCCGGCTGAGTTCATCATCACCCAATTATTTGTTGCTGTCCAACAAAGAGCAAAAACAGGTTATAGAAGATGAATATTCCTTGCAGTCAAACCTTACAAATAAGTAGAAGCAACAAGAAATGCAAGCAATTATTAGTATTAATATTAGTATTAGTATTATTTTTATCTGTCCCCTGCCCATCTGACTGGGTTGTCCCAGCCACCCTGGAAAGCTTCCAGCATATATAAAAGATAATAAATGTCCACCTGTCTCCAGACATTCCAAAGTCAAACAAGCAGATTTTGTCCTCTCGAGATCAAGTTCTGCTACTGGACAAAGCAGTTAACCACCTCAGGTAGGAGTCAATAGCAGCTGCTCCCATCTGTTATATCACAATGCAACCTGTGTTCCCTTACCTGCCCTCTATTTCAAGGCTAGTGTGGTGGTAGATGCTTCCCACTCACCAGTTTTAAAGAAGGATTCAACTACCAATCAACTCAGCTTCTGTATGTGGAATAAATGTATATTGTCATGCTCAGGTAATAATAATAATAATAAATTTTATTTATACCCCGCCCTCCCCAGCCAAGACCGGGCTCAGGGCAGCTAACACCAGGTATAAAAACAATTGATTAAAATACAACTTAAAAAGAAGATTAAGTACAACATTAAAAAAGCAGCCTTATTTCAGTAGAAACTCAAATCAAAAACCTTGTGGGGATGAAAGCATCAAATCTCTACCAAGGCCAACTATCCAAACTGGTCCTACGTGGGCCAGAAAAAACCAGGGAAGTCCCCAAATAGGAGTTCCATCTCAGAAGGAGAAAGGAAAAAGGAAAGAGGGGGAGGGGATCAAGTTGATTTCAAGCCAAAGGCCAGGTGGAACAACTCTGTCTTATAGGCCCTGTGGAAAGAAATCAGATCCTGCAGGGCCCTGGTCTCATGAGACAGAGCGTTCCACCAGGCCAGAGCCAGTGTTGAAAAGGCCCTGGCTCTGGTTGAGGCTAATCTGACTTCCTTAGGACCCGGGACCTCTAGAGTGTTGCTATTTATGGACCTTAAGGTCCTCCGCGGGGCATCCCAGGAGAGGCGGTCCCGTAAGTACGAGGGTCCTAGGTAGCAAAGTCTCTTGGACCAGACCTACAGAAGATGATGGAACCCAGGCTCATGATCACCAAATGAATTCAATTCCATCTGTTGGTTAGCTTCAAAGCACCTAGACGACCTTTGGGGTCCCTTCCAAATCTATGTCTAAAACCCACTGACATTTACCGGCATTATGAACTTAGGCCTACTGATCTCAGTGGGTCTACTCTGAGTATGACTTAGTTGTATATACCCCTGAGTGTTCTTTGCAAGAATTCCTGCAACACTAGGTGGCTCATTAGAAAGCAGTGGTCTGCTGATCAGTAGACCAGTGGTCCCCTATCATAGTTCAGCAGTTCTCCCATGGTGGGACAACTATTTACCTTTATGGAAGAGGTGTTTGGTGGAGTCTAACTTTTTGAGCAAATGCAAATAAAACATGTAAGGAAAAAATATTGCAGTACATTTCATGAAACTCTGCCTTTTTGCCTCTTGAGTATAAAACAACATCAAGGACCATGGGAGAATGCACAATTTTTCCAGGGTTACGGTCGCTGTTTCTCCTATGCCAATCATTCCCTTTTGCTTCTCGCTGCTCTTGTCCATCATCATTTTTGACAACACACTTATATTTCTGTCTGTATCATGTGAAGGGTTTTTTGTGGGGGGTTTTTAGTGTTTTTCACTCAGAGAAAGAAGAGATTTATCTAGCAACATGTATCTCTTTTTATGCAAAGTTTCTTATTGAAATCAAATCACAGTATGGTGTTTGGTGAATGAAAGAGAATATGTTTTAAAATTAAGGCTGTAATCCTTAATGCCCATATCAGTAAATTAAGTCCCACTGAATTCAGTAAGACTTATTTCTGAACAGACATGCATGAGATTGCCCTATAAGAATATTAAATACAGAATGATGGTCATAAATATTTTGGATAATACTTGGAAACAGAGATCCTAAGGGGATGATAAAGTAAAGGAAAAGACATTTGGAATGTATAGGGGAACTCAGCATATAAGAATATATTTTTCCTCTTTAAACAGAGATCTATAAAATTCAGTTTATCATGGTGTTATGCAGAGCTTGTGTAATCTTTGTTTTCGGAAGAAAACACAGCCAGTTCAAACTTCTGATACCTGTGATGTCAGGAAGTATTTGTCTTCAATTGAAAAGTAGCAATGAATGAATCTGTCAATTTCATTTTATTTCAGTTTCTCATTTTCCCAATCAGTATTATTTCAAAAAGAAAGTGGAGGTGGAGAAATGAAATTATTCCTGCTGGTATTGTGAAATGGATCTGAAAATTAAACACAAACACCAAAATTTAAAAGGATTTTTGTTGATATAAACTGAAGAGACAACAAGAGCAGTAATTAAAATTATTCAATCTAGGCAAGATCGTGATCCTGGAAAAAGTGCTTTTTAGGGGGAAATCATACCACAAAATCACACAAGATCACAGCAAACAAAATGGCCACCATGCTCTCATGAAAAAAAATGGGATGTCCCATTTTTTTTCTGCGACACTTATGGGCTATGTCTTATTAATGCAAGGATTTCTGCTTGTGCAATGGCATTTCCTCTTCCTGAGTGCCCCTTGCACCCCCCAAATCTGTTCTGGGTCTAAGCAGATTTGGGGGGCAAGGGGGTACAGGGAGAGGAGAGGAAGTCCTGTTGAACTTCCTAGCATTAACAGGACAACTTCATTGCTTACAACCCACAAAAAATCAATTACATTGTTTACGCTCTTGGACTGCAAGACTTGGCTATTTTATTTTTTTGTATTTTACAACATACTCATAAGTACATTTGCAAATACTGTTGCCAAAATAAACATTCCAACCATGTATGCTTAACATCTCTCTCTCTCTCTCTGTATATATTTTCAGTTTGCTGAGTGTGTAAGACTATACAAACCACAGTTTTGTAGTGGAATTTGCTGAGAGAATGTGCATCCTTCCTGAATCAATCTACCTTCAAAGCAGATGTCTATATCCATTTCTTATTTAGACATTCAGGCCCTGAAATTGCATCCTGTTTTCTGTGACTGTCATTACGTATCTATATTAAATAGATTGGCTAGCCTGCCCAGCTGGTTTTATGTCCCTGCCTTTTGTTTAGCAAGTTTCTAGTAATTAACATGCATATTGGTGTGTTTTGTTTTATATATAAAAAAAAATTAATCTGTCTAATGGGCTTTTCATCTAACTACATTACAGCTTCATCCCTATACTATAAATGGAGGAACCTCTTTAGACATCATCATTTTCTCTTTTAAAAAAAAGTTTTTTGGTTTATGGATTTACATTTCTTTCTTTCGGTCCCTAAACACATTACTTCCCTAAAGATGCCATGCACATCATTATGTAGGCCATTTACCTTTATAGTTATGGACATTTTGAGGAGTACAGAAGTATTAAATGCATCAGAAAAATGTTATCTTTTCTAGTTCAGTGGCAAGAAAAATATATATCCAAATACTCTGTTGCTTTAATTTGGGGGTAAGGAATTGGATGCAACTAGTGGGTCAGATCCCTAATTCTCCCCTCACCCTTAAGGGTGCTTGCAATTGTAGCTCTGTGAGGTATCTCCCAACAACTCTCAGCACCCTGAACAAACTACAGTTCCCTTGCAGGAAGCCATGAATTGTTTAAATGGCATCAGAGTGCTTGAAAGGCTCAGTGTGGTTGTGAAGCTTACACACTTTCCCAAATACCAGGCAGCTGTGTCCTGCCAAAGGCCAGTTTCTGCCACAGCTATCTCTTTGCACTCAGCGCAATCATAAATAATGCCCAATTCACTGATCATCTTTACAAGAAAATCCTCTTGAATGGCAAGAAGAAGAAGACGAAACCTTCTTTCCTTCGCTCTTTAGCATCCTGCCCCCCAGACATTGCAGTCCGGCAATTTGAGGCTGAAATGCTCACTTTAAGTGAAAGACTTTATCCTAGGTTAACTGGGCTTTATTTATCCACATTTTCTTTTCTCCCAGATGTACAGATGAGGCACTAGCCTGAGGTAACAGGTTCATATCTCTGTGATCCGAGGCCTTTTATTTCCTAAGCCTTTCTACTGAAGATATTACAGTTTACCCATAATTACTTCCCCCAACTGTTTCACAAGACACAGAGCAAACTGTGGCTGCAACAAATCACTCCAGCTGGTTTCAAATTTCCAGAATTTGACACAGTCAATAATTACAAGAAAGAGGCAGGCAGATATGACTCAGGTTGCAATCCACTTCAGTATGGTGGAGTGGGGCCATCGCCACACATGCAGCCCTGCCAGAAGCTGGGTGGCAAATGGATTGATGTGCTGGAGCAGGTCGAAACTGGGCTCCATGGGTGGAATTCAGCATCATGCTAATACGATTGTTCCATCTGGAAAGCGGGAAGGCTTGTGCTGAAGGAAACATCTCCCTTCTCCCCCAGCTTGCTGTTCTGGGGGATCTCTCAACCACACAGAGATGATTTCAGGGTGCAGGTTGGAGCAGAAGGCAGAAAGTGTCGGGATCTCCGCTCGGCCAAGCTGATAAAGCTCATTTTCCTCCGGAATCACCCTCCCGATGAATAATTAGCGACCTGAGCTTTTGATGAGGCCTCAGGCACATTCCATCCAGCAGAGTTTCCAAAGCAGCAGAAGTGATGAGATTTATGACTACATGCTATGCTTTATTACTAAGCTACGCAGAGAGCAAAGAAAAATACATCCTCTCCCTGTGAGAGCAGAGAGCAACTGAACAACAAAGGAATGAAGGAACAGGAAACCAGTAACGTCACATCCGTCTCCCGTCTCCCATGAGACTTCCAACAGCTTGGAAGGTCTCTGGAATGTAAACAGAGTCCTGTGACTCTAAGCAGCTGCTCAGTGGCAAACAGAAACTAAGAGAAAGACCCATTGCTGCACTGGCTCCCACTAGTGAGTTGAATCCAGCCCAATTCCACTGCATGATGGCACGAAACCTTGCTCTGGATCCAACCCTCACTCTTCCTGCCCTCTGAATGCTGCCAGTAGCAGGGATCATGAAAATACTGAGTGAGACCATTGGTTTTTCTAGCCAGTGGCATCACAAGGGGGGACAGTGCGCCCCGGGTGCCATGTCTGGGAGGGTGACAAGAAGGCAGCCTGCAGGGTGCTCACACCGCTGCAGACGCATATGGAGGATCCTCCGTTCACAGGTGCAGCAGTGAGCAGAGGATTCCGCCACCATCTGTATGGCGTTTGAGCGGCACCGGCAGCAAACTGCTACGTACAATGCATGTGTGGTGTCGCACGCATGCGCTGTACATAGTGACACCACTCATGCACTGTACATAGTGGTTTGCCGCCGGCACCGGCCGAGCAGCGTACGGATGGCTGTGGGATCCCTCCGCCGCCGCTACAGCCACAAGCAGAGGATCCCACTGTCACTGCTGCTGTGAGCAGAGGATTCCATATGGCACTTGAGCAGCGCCAACGGCAAACCACTATGTACAACACGTGTGATGTCGCACGGATGTGCTGTACGTAGCGACGCTGCACATGCACCCTATGTAGCGACGCCACGCCTGCGTTGTACGTAGCGGCGCAATGCGTGTGCAGCCAGTGGTTTGTCCCACTCCGGGTGTCAGTTAGCCTTCATTCACCCTGTTTCTAGATCACCACGGTTTGGGGCATGAGTCTCTTCCAGTCCTACCTGGAGATATCAATGATCGATCCAGGAACCTTCTGCATGCAATAAAGGGCATATGACCACAGGCTACAGTTATCTCTTTATGCCAGTGGGACCACACCACCAGCTTTTTTCTCTGGCAGCAACAGGAGGCTGTCTAAGCTGGGCGGACACCTCTGCTCATTCCAACTCCCAGCCCAGCATAAGGGATGGAGGTTGAATTGCTCTGCCCTTTTGCACAATTGTTGCCATTACAGAGAAGTCACTACCTTAGCAATATATTATCCAAGACAAGTAAACCCTTTAAACCTTCTGCCTTTCTGCGCAGCTTGATTAATAGTACGGGTTCCAGCTGAAAAGATCTAACTCCAATTCATATATAAAGAAGAGGTGACCTTGGCATTTAAGTTGAGAGATCAAAGTCATTTTCTTCTTCTTCCTCAGAAAAAAGTCCAGATCATGAGGAGAGATGATTTAATAGGTTGCCACCACAGTCAGTGCTGCTGCCCCTTGCAACTGTACCAGAAAGTAAACCGTAGGAAAGTGAGAATTGACGTGCTTGAGTATACTTGAGCGAACCCCCTGCACCCAACACACAAACACACTTTCAGAAAAGCCCTTCTACAGGTGAAAGAAGTGATTGCCATTTCCTTAGAAACCCTCAAAGCAATACACAAGGACCACCAACTGCGATGTCTATGGGTGCCATGACACCAAGGTTGGCCACCCCGGTGTAAACTATTGGTAGAGCATGGAGATTTCAGCCATGCAACAGCATTTTGATTTATGCATCTAATGATAGCATTATCAGTGGAAGACAGAGGAGGATAAGAACAGTAAGATTGCTAAAAGGGAACGATATGGCTAGAACATGTAACTGTTGCCATGGGAACAACACATCTCCTTCACATTTTCATTCACATGTGTGTTTCATCCCTGTGAATCAGAGATGTGAGAACACACCGTTTTTACCTAGAATTTTGTATCAGGATGTGAAACCGACACTAACCTGGGGCTGGGTAGTTGCTGGGTCTCTAATTTGAACCCCCATCCTCTCCCCAGAGTGGCAATTGGCATTAGTATTAAAGGACTCAAATATAAGAATTTATTTTGCCCCCACCTCCCGCAAAGCTGAATAGCCCTGTATACAACAGGAGAAAAGTTCTGCCTGCCACACATTTCTTGTTTACCATTCTAGGGAGACTCATTTCCCCATAAAGTTTACTGTTCGGTCTTGAACGAATCCACCTTGCATTAAAAGAAAGTGCGTGGCAATTTATAAATTACAGTTACAAGAGGAACCAAAAGCCCGCCTATAACAAGGAAATAGATACAATGACAACCACAGCTGACATGCTGTCTTTTATCAAATACAAAATACAGGTGATGAACTTTCTACTTCTGACTGATGTTAAGCCCAGGATTGCAACAGTCACCCATTCAAGAAGAAGCTGTTATAACAGCATTAGCCCTTCTGGATCTCTAAAAGCATTAAGAGCAAAAGAGTAATAGTGTAAGCTCTTTCCTTGAGTTTATAAATAACTACCAGTAGGATTTCCACACAGCATTAGTGGGCTGTAACTCAGATACCCAAACACCTTGTCTTACGCTTGTCTTATACTTGTCATTGTGTATCTCTGGCCACCAGCGCACCAACATGTCTCGATGTTTTTAAAATAGGTTCCAGCTTTCTTTAAACACAATAAGCTCCTTTCAGATCAACACAGGCTTTCCTGTGTATGGAAACCCAGAATGATATAGTGGACAGATTACCGTATGCATGGACTTTCTTTAAATAAAGGAGCTTACTAGATGGCCTTAGACCAGCCACAATCTCTGCCAGCCAAACCTACCTTGCAAGGTTGTTAGGTACACAGGTATGAACAATTTGGAGGAATGGATGGGTGCAAGTATGATAGACATAATAATTGTGTGTGTGTGTGTGTGTGTGTGTGTACATGCATGCATACTTGGTATGTGCACAGACCCCCAAATTTGCCTTGAATCGGTGCATTAAAAAAAAAAAATCTGATCTACTCTGAGTTACTCTGTGCTTTCTCCAATTCAGTCTGTGACGATGAGCCTCTCTGCATAAAATGAAGCTCTGTGCTTTCCCATTCACTATAATAGGGAATCTAAAAATAGTTACAACCTTCCTGAGCATGCTGCTTTAATGAAAGTGAGTTGTGGGCAACTTACAACTGCCAGGAGCGATGCCTCAGTGCCTCCCACATGCGTTGCCTCAGGAAGATTTTGGGTATCACCTGGCAGGCCAGAATCTCAAACAAAGATGTGCTCTCCCAAGTCCACATTCTCAGCATGTTCACACTCCTGTCTTAGTGACGTCTATGTTGGCTTGCTCATTTTCACAGCATGCAAGATGGCAGGATCCCTAAGCACGTGCTCTATGGGGAGCTGGCATCAGGCCCCAGGCCCATTGGCAGACCAAATCTGTGTAGACATCTGCAGATGTGATATGAAGCCTGGCAACATCAGAAATATATTTAAGTTTTTAATCCATATTTAAGGTTTCTATGGTGCTAATTCTATTCTTTATATCTTCTCATTGACAGAGTCGTTGTATATTTTATTATTGTTTTTTAAAATTACATCATTAAATTGCATCATACATATCACAATGGGTGTTACCTAAAAACATTCCCTTCTGGAATGTGCTAGTTCCTTAGACGTAGAAGATAGTGTATTTTATAAGTGATAACATGTGAAGTTTTTTATGGTTAAAGTAAGTGTGATTTTATATATATATATATATAAAAGATGGTTAGAAATTATGATATATGTAAACTGCTAAAGATGAAGTAAAATGAAAATCAGATAGGTGGGACTTGGGGAAGCCCACTTAACAATGTTTAGGAAAATAAGGATATGACAAGAATTTGTTTGTATTGTTTGTCTTTTCTGTTTGTGTTTTTTATTTGTGTTATAAAATGAAGGGGGGGAAAAGGAAAAAAAAAATGGAATGTGCTAGTTCCCTCACTGTGAGAAGCAAAGTTACAGGGAACCAGGCAGAGGGCCTTGTCTGTAGTGGCGCCTGCTCTGTGGAATGCCCTCCCATCAGATGTCAAGGAAATAAACAACTATCTGACTTTTAGAAGGCATCTGAATGCAGCCCTGTTTAGGGAAGTTTTTAATGTTTGATGCTCTATTGTGTTTTCAATAGCCTGTTGGAAGCCACCCAGAGTGGCTGGGGAAACCCAGTCAGATACGTGGGTATAAGTAATAAATAATAATTATTATTACTAGTGGTGGATGCAGCCAGAGGCATAAGTGAGTGGAGCAATTGATGTAAATTTTGCTTTTGTATAGCAGTTTCTACACATGCTCACACACACCTCTGTATCCTCCATCCAGGAAAGCAAAATGTATCATTCGAGTTCAAGAAAGTCTACAGTCTGGCAAATGCATTCAAATAAAATGGGAAGCAAGGATATTGAGGATTGTGGCTTGGGGAGGGAGACATGGCCTGGAGAGAGACACAATGGCTAGATAGAGAGGCCTGGAGGGCTGCATTCACCTCCCAAGTTTGAAGTTCCCCATTCCTATCATACATACCTAGCAATAACTAGGGGCTGAACCGCTGCTTGCACTCCTTGCCCATTCCACCTACCTTGCCAAAAGCCACCCACATCGCCATCACCATTTGTACCCCACCCATCTGACTGGGTTCCTCCAACATTTCTAGGCAGCTTCCAACATATATAAAAACATAATAAAACATTACGTATTAAAAAAAAGCTTCCCTATACAGGGAAGCGGGTTAAGTACTTAATTCGTTCTGGATGGCCGTTCTTAACCTGAAACTGTTCTTAACCTGAAGCACCACTTTAGCTAATGGGGCCTCCAACTGCCGCCGCGCCACCGGAGCACGATTTCTGTTCTTATCCTGAAGCAAAGTTCTTAACCTGAAGCACTATTTCTGGGTTAGCAGAGTCTGTAACCTGAAGCATATGTAACCTGAAGTGTATGTAACCCGAGGTACCACTGTATATTCCATCCCCAAATCCACCCCTACTCCTTCCTTTTTGCCAAAACCACCCCTTCCTTCCCCTGAAAGCCAACTCTCCCCATTCTCCTCATCAAAGCTACCTCTCACTCTACCACCTATCCTCTTTCCCCTTAGACATTGCCAGACCTCCAGTCACTGCCCACTTGCCTCAGCCATTCACACATCTGCCTGCCTCCATCTCTGGTTCCCTCCTCCTTGACCTTGGACACTTGCTGTGATGGCTCAGCAACTCTGGTAGCCCACTTTGTAATCACACTGTAGTTCACAGCACCACCCACCAGCATCCACACAAACTGCAGTGTGACGACGTCATTAGGAGTATATATATATATATATATTTGCTTTCGTAGATTTTCACGGGTACAGGAATGCAGGTTTTGGTGTCCTCGGGTGTCTTCCCGTGTAAAAGTTGGGGTGTCTAGGCGACGTTTCGACGAGGTCTCACTCGTCATCTTCAGGCTGGTGCTTTCGGCTTCTTGTTACTGGAACAGAGCAGGATCTCAGTGTTTGAGTTCCTATAAATACTGTAGAGGGGGTGTGGTGTATAGCCTCCAATGTTCTGGGCAGAGAGGAAGTTCCCAGGCTAGTGTGCCTTTTCTTCTTTTGTTCCTTAATTACTTGAGAGATATCTTGAGTGATTTCTTGAGTGATATCCTGAGTACCACTTAGGTGGGTCATTAGGTGTGGATTAGTTGTTAAAGTCTTTGTGTCTTGACCTCTTGAACTTTGTGAAGAGTTTTCCTGAGAAGATGGCTGTACTGTACTTAGTTGTGCTCTGGCTTGGCTTCGTGTATAGGGGCGAGCTGTGGTTTTGTGGCTTGTGTCAGCCAGATCTGTGTAGGGATTGCAGGGGGGTGCAGCATCCGGAGGTGCCACCATGGATTGGCTACTGGATGGTGTCTGTAATTCATCTGTGGAGAGGGTCTGGGTTTGGGTCTGGTGTGGTTGATTGGTGTTGGCGTTCTGTGTGCCTCTGGATCTGGTGTCAGTTTTTGTGGGGAGGGCTAATTTCCAGATGTCTGGCAAGCGGGATGTGTCGTCACGCTTGTTCATGTTGTGAGGGTGTTTCTCTATCTCGATGGCTTCCATGATTATTCTCTTGTGGTGATGTTCCGTGTTAAAGAGCAATTTGGAATCTGCAAAATTAATTTCGTGTCCTGTTTCTTTCATGTGTTGGAAAAGAGAGGAAGTTTTTTCTTCTTTTTTGACGGCATTCTTGTGTTCTGCGATACGTGCATTTATTCGTCTGTTTGTTTGTCCAATGTACGTGGCTGGGCAGACTTTGCAGGGTATTTCATAGATCCCTTGGTTTTCCAACTGGATTTTATCCTTGGGGTTTCTGAGGATATTGGCTATTTTTTGGTTGGTGCAAAAGGCTGTTTTGATATTGTGTTTATGGAGGATTTTGCTAATTTTATCTGTAGTGCCCTTGATATAAGGAAGGAGGGCCATGCCATTGTTTTCTTCTGTGTATATATATGAGAAAAATGTCTCATGGGAGCACAGTGACACCGCACAATAAATTTGTTCTTACAAGGCATTGCAACAGAGAGAGCAAGACATGGACTTGCTATTTTTATACAGCAGCCACATTTCCTCCTTATCATCTCAGTTCTGGCCTGAGATTTAAGAGAAGGTTACATGAGCCTGGTAAAACATTACAAGTAAAACTTGCGGAGATCTAAAGGCATTCCTTAGCTTGAAGTAATGCTACTCAGAATTTCAGCCTCTCTTACTCAGAAATGGGGTTGAAAGACTACTTAGTAGTCCCATAAATTAATTGCCTATATCACCCTGTGCTCCCACATGTAGGGAAGCTTCCTGAGGTAGTATTGAGTACATAAATAGGAAGGAAATTGGTTATATAATGCTGCAATTATTTCTAACTTTAAGGCCTAAAACGTTTACATTTTACAGCCCACTCTCGCCTCACTAGTAAGCTTTTTTTTGCTCAGTAGTAATAGGCAAATACCCACTCCCCTTGGCTAATCAAACTTTTTACTATTTGTGCACATTGAGAATGATAGCTCCATTCTCCAGTGCATTTACCAACCAATGCAGGAAAGTAAATATTTAGTACAGCATCCTGGAATGGAGCTGTGCTATTCTTATTAACATGAATAAATGTAAATATTTACAGCATATTTTCCCCAGAATATTTATGCTGAGATTTTTGCTTAAATGCAGAACTCCAAGAGAGATGGGGGAAAGGGGTGGGAGAGAAAAACCATCTACAATGAATATATTTTAGCATCCAATGCAAATAAGAACCCGATCTACAAAGTGCTTACTCTTACACCATCAAGTGTTTCCCAATAAAATGAACAGGCAAGCACTTCTCAGACAGTGACATAAACTACTGAACCTACTTGAGAAGCACTTCAGGAAGAAAGAGAAGTTCAGAACCGGGTACTGTAAGATACATCACTGACTACCATATTTTTCACCCCATAGGACGCACTTTCCGCCCTCCAAAAATGAAGGGGAAATGTGTGTGCGTCCTATGGGGTGAATGCAGGCTTCAGGAAGCTATCCGCAAGCCTTGGGAGCCCGTGGGAGTTCCCGTGGGCTCCCATGGCTTGCAGAGAGCTGCCTGCATCCCGCAGCCTGGGGCACGCAGCAGAGCACACGCCAGGCTTCAGGCAGCTCTCCGCAAGCCTGGGGAGACCGGCGCCGGGCTCCCACGGCTTGCGGAGAGCAGCCTGTTCTGGGGGCTGGGGTCGGGGGAAGCTCGGGCCTCCCCCGCCCCAGCCCCACACCTGGGGGGAGATAATTTTTTTTTCTTTATTTCCCCCCCAAAAAAAAAACTAGGTGCGCCCTATGGGCCGAAAAATACGGTATATAGATGAAACAAAACAAATTCCTTCCAGTAGCACCTTAAAGACCAACTAAGTTCCCCCCTTTACAAAGACCTAAGGAATGAGATTATTACTCCACTCATTCTCGCCAACCCCGGCCGTTCACCAGATATCACACTGTATTTCCTCTTATCTGATACGGATAGTCAGATAACAGAGAAGGTCGCGAGGTACATCGAGAGAGCTATGAAATTGAGGGCCACCATCTGAGTGACAGACTTGTTCATCTGACGGACCTCCTTTTGCTTGTTCTTTTCTCCCTTTTATCCTTATTTCTATTTTTAATTCTTGTATAGCTGTGGCCTGTTGGCTTTGCTAATAAAGTTTTGATTTGATTTGATTTGATTTGACCAACTAAGTCAGTTCTTGGTATGAGCTTTCGTGTGCATGCACACTTCTTCAGATACACTGAAACAGAAGTTTCCAGACCCTTCTATATAGTGAGAAGGTGGGGAGGGGTATTACTCAGAAGGGTGGTGGGAATGGGTGATTGGCAGATAGCTGTGATGAGCCTATCTGTAACTGGTATATAGATGCTTAGCAAAATACTTGCAACCCAGAACTAAAGTTAGGGGTTTGGAACCTGTAGCCCTCCAGATGTTGATGAATTGTAACTCATCATTCCAGAGCATTGACATTGTTTGTGGGGGTTGATGGGAGATGGAGTACAACAACATCTGGAAGGCCACAGGTTCCCCACTGCAAATTTATGGAAGGCTTAGAGTTTTTGTAACCTCATGTCTTTTTCCAGTGCTTCCTCATAATAGCTAGGAAACTGCAACTTTGGTTATAAGATATGGAGCAGCGCAACACATAATTCAATCATCCCATCCTTGCTGGTCTTCAACAAAATCTCAAGTTAGATTCCAACAACGTTGTGAAGGTACTATATTAGCTATCCATGTTATGGGGGTGGAATGAGATGCTGAATGGCAACAGTTCTGTCTCTTGAGTTACATAAATTTAAGTCATTAGTTGAGATTGTAGTTCTCTACAACTCCAGGCATTGGAACAGTTCAACTTTAATGAAATATCTTCATTTCCTAGTATGTGTTCATGCCTCAGTGAGCCTCAGGATTGTCTACCACCCTCTCCTCCTCTTTCAAGCACCACAGAAAGAGATCAGAAACATCAGCTTGAAGTTTTAATATCTGAACTCAGGGAAGAGCAGTTTGTCTAAGCTAGGGTTTGAGAACAAGCCAGGATCAGAAATCACTGTTTGATCCTGATTTGTTCTCAAACCATAGTTAAAACAAACCACAGTTACTCATGTTCAGCCTTCATAAGGAACTGTGGTTAGTATAAAATTTCAGATGGATGCTTTTGATTCCTTCCTCTGGTGCTTGAAAGAGGAGGATTCTCAAAGCTCATTACAGTTCAACTGAATATGAGAAATCATAGTTTCTCTTTTTTTTTATAAATATTTATTAAAGTTTTTAAATATAAATGCACAAATAATAAACAATCTTACTTCTATCACAGACATAATTTCATCACTTCTTTGGACTCCCTCGCGTCTCCCGCTCCCATTTACATCGTTAAAAGTTTTTTCCAAACAAATTATCAACTTGTTTACAATCTCATGTCCACTCATTCAAATATAATCTAGCACTTCTTCCAAAAAATTTTATATTTTCTTTAGTCTCACTTATCATCAAATTCAAATCTAATTTAGTGGTGGCCAATTTTTTATAATCTAGCATCCTTCTTAACATTCAACCAAATTACAATGTTTTTGTAGATACTTCTTGAATTTCTCCCAGTCTTCCTCCATCTTCTCTTCTCCCAGGTCACGGATTCTGCCAGTCATCTCGGCCAGTTGCATATAGTCAATCAGTTGCATCTGCCACTCTTCCAGTGTGGGTAGATCTTGAGTTTTCCAGTTTTTTGCGATGAGTATCCTTGCTGCCGTTGTTGCATACATAAAGAATGTTCGGTCCTTCTTTAACACCTTCTGGCCGACAATACCCAGAAGGAAGGCCTCTGGTTTCTTAGTGAAGGTATACTTAAATACCTTTTTCAGCTCATTCCCAGAAGACCTTCACCTTAGGGCATGTCCACCAGAGGTGAAAGAATGTTCCTTCATTTTCTTTACATTTCCAACATTTATTATCAGACGAATGGTATATTTTGGCAAGTTTAACTGGGGTCATGTACCATCTATATATCATTTTCATTACATTTTCCTTCAGAGCATTACATGCGGTGAAGTTCAGCCCAGTGGTCCACAACCTTTCCCAGTCCTCAAACATAATGTTATGCCCAATGTCCTGTGCCCATTTTATCATAGCCGATTTAACCATTTCGTCTTGTGTGTTCCATTTTAACAGCAAGTTATACATTCTAGATAGTACCTTGGTCTTTGGTTCTAACAATTCTGTTTCTAGCTTCGATTTCTCCACCTGGAACCCTAACTTTTTGTCATTTTTAAAAACTTCTTTAATCTGAGCATAATGTAACCAGTCTCGCACCTTATCCTTCATTTTCTCCAAACTCTGCAATTTCCAATTGTCTCCATCTTTTTCTAATATTTCCCAATATTTTGGCCATTTGGCCTCCATATTGGGTCTTTTTCGGGCCTTAGCCTCCAGAGGTGAAAGCCACCTTGGAGTTTTATTTTCCAATAAGTCTTTATATTTTGTCCAGACATTAAACACTGCTTTCCTGACAATATGGTTCTTAAAGGCCTTATTGATCTTAACTTTGTCATACCATAAGTATGCATGCCAACCAAAAGCATTGTTAAAACCTTCCAGGTCCAGTACGTCAGTGTCTTCGAGAAGTAGCCAGTCTTTTAGCCAGCAGAAAGCTGCGGCTTCATAGTACAACTTTAGGTCTGGCAGGGCAAAGCCCCCTCTTTCTTTCGCATCTGTTAATATCTTAAACTTAATTCTGGGCTTTTTGCCCTGCCAGACAAATTTAGATATATCTTTCTGCCACTTCCGGAAGCACTCCGTTTTGTCCACAATCTGTAGTGTTTGAAACAAAAATAACATTTTTGGCAATACATTCATCTTAATAGCAGCAATTCGGCCTAACAAAGAAAGCTTCAATTTTGTCCAACTATCCAAGTCTCTCTTAATTTCAGACCAACATTTTTCATAGTTATCCTTGAATAGACTCAGATTTTTTGCTGTTATGTTTACCCCTAGGTACTTTACCTTTTTAACCATAGTTAGTTCTGTTTCTCTCTGAAACTGTTCTGACTCTGTATCTGTCAAATTTTTTCCCAGCACCTTGGTTTTCTGTTTGTTTAATTTAAATCCCGCCACCCGACCAAAATCCTGAATCAGTTGTAATACTCTTTTCGTACTAGATTCTGGCTCCTGCAGGGTCAAGAGAAATCATAGTTTCTCATTACAGATGAACTAAGTAATTATCCCTTTCTTTCCTCTGGTACCACTGCGCGCTCTCTCTCTCTCTCTCTCTCTCTCTCTCTCTCTCTCACACACACACACACACACACAAACACACAATTCATAATTTTTCTGATTTCCAAATCTAGCCCATGTAATCCAAAATTCTGTAACTTTGATGAAAATGCACATCTCTGATGCCTCTTAAAGACACACATCTATATCTTCATATGTTTATAGATGTGGTATTTAGATCAGGCTCCAAACTTTCAGAGTTTGAAACACAGCTGTGCATAGATGTCTTGTCATAGAATACAAAGTTTCCTGGAAATAAAACTAAACCCTTGCAACAATAGCATAAATTCCATCCCTAATCCATGGAATTTCTAAGGAAATTTCAAAGTGACCTGTGAATGAAGAAGAAAAACATTCATTGCATCTTTCATAAGGCAACTAAGCTTTTAGAAAATGGAGGACAGAGTCTGTCACAGCACTATAAAAGACTGTTGTGTCCTCATTTTTTGAAGATAAATTCTTGTTGAGTGTCTCAATGCTAATTCATCTCACTCTTGTAAACAACATGAAGCCCTTTTTAAAAGACTTTTATTGAATGTTTGGCTACCTAAGAAGATCCTCTTTCTACTTGGGAACAAGAAACTGCCATAAATTCAATATATTCCTGTGCTTTCTAGCAACAATAACAACAACAAAAATTCTATTCTGATGAAAGTGAGAAGAGCCTCCCAAACTAATCACATATCCCAGTTCTTTCTCCACCAGCTTGATTAAGCAAATCATCATCACAAACTGGCACCCAAACTAAATTAGCAGTGAGCAAATAGCCTTTAAAAATATCCCTTATTCATGTTGGCTGGCTGCGTTGTGCCGTCTCTGAGCTAGTGACCAATGGCTCTCCCTTTCTCTGAGCACCACATCCCAGACGGCATTGCCCTGTTCAAATAAATGGGCTTCACATCCTCTGCCAGCTGTGCACATTGTTATCTGTCCAGCATCCATTCTAATCCACTTTCTTTCTCTGTCTTGAACTCTCTCCACTATGATCAAAGAGAAAGAGACGACCAACAATGGAGATAGCACAGCTGCAGCTAGCTTGACATTCTGCAACGCCGTTGCCGAAATTCAATTTACGAATTGAGAAGGCTAAAAAAAGACCCCCAAAGTCCCCTAAGAATTAATAAAGGACTCTGAAGCATCGATGGGACAGGAAGCAGGGAATAGCATAGAGCTGCTTCACACATGGCATGGCAATGATAATAGCCAAGTATCTCACAGTAAACGTACAAAGGAAAAATGCATAGAATCATAGCAATGTAGAGTTGGAAGGTCTTAAAAACATGAGTGGATAAGCTGGGGAGAAGCACTGGCTGGTCAAGCAGATGTCAACTAATGTCAGGGATGGATGCCAGGACCAGCTGAGTAATAACTCACACTGCGTCAGTGAAGTTAACTCTTTATTCAAAGAAACAAACAGCTCAGGAGGCCAGACCTAGGGAGCACAGCAACTTTTCCTAGTAAATCTTCCCCCAATGAGGACTGAAGGTTCCCATCTTCCCAGTTGCTTACAGTAAGTGTCCTGCTTCCCTGGGTCCTTCCCAAGCAATCTGAGACTCTGGTACCATGTCTGTCTCTGCTCCACCCTCTTCATACCTCTTGTGGTCCTGGGAAACCAGGGAAAGGGGAGATGGTCGCAGCAGGAGGGGGAGACCCCCCCTAGTTTCTTCTGCTGCCTACTGATCTCTGTCTCTTGGCTTCAAAAAGCTCTCTCCGAACTGGGCATTAAAACAGCAAATGTGGTTCTTTGCAAACAAATGTAATGTGATGCACCTCTGGGCAATATCAATGCCAGGAACAGGCCAGCTCGACTCAAATCTGCCTCTTGCCCTGCCCTGCCCCTATTCTCTCCAGCCTCTGCTTCTGACTCTGCTTCTGGACTGCTCTCTGCCATAGCCTCTTCCTGCTCACACTAAACCTTGTTACCTCTTCAGCTTCTGACATCTCCTCGCAGCCTCTTCTCCCTCAGACCATTCATCATTGTCCCACTACCAATCCCCTGGCTCTAAGCCTTCTTCCCCTGGGGGTTCCCTTGGGGATTCCCCAGCTGGTGCCTCCCACCCCTCCTCTGCATCCAGCCAGTACATGGCAACTAACCACTTCTAAATGAATCTAGCCTTCAAGCAGTTTCTGGGGTGGGAACATGCACTTAGGAGCTGGTGTCTGGGCCATAACCAGTCTACACAGAGCCATGGACCTTCTATTTGTTGCTTGCTGGCCAGATTCGAAAGGTATAGGACACCAGGAGGCATCTGACAAGGTACAGGCAGTCTGGAGATTAAGTACAGGAAACCTGTGGCCCTGCAGATATGCCAACTCCTATCAGCCCCAGCCAGCATGGCCAATGGTCAGGAATGATGGGAGTTGTAGTCCAGCAACATCCAGGGAGCCAGAGGACAGCAGTTCCAATAGTAGCACAACAAACACATCTCTTTCAATGCATTGCTTTTCAACAGCAAGCATTAAGGTATACCCTGTGTTTATACATTTCCAGTCAACTCTACAGCCTGCCATGTTTCATCCACCACCAAGCGGCACTTAGAAAAGTGTGACATGCTGGCTGCTAGTTTTGTGTTTCAGGGTTGTATCTGTTTCACCTTCAAAGCATGGCAAATTTGCTTGTGATATTTCACAGAGTTCTGAAAGGTGTTTAATCAATCACTTGACAGCTAGGCCATAAGGTATAACACACACTGATACCTTGGCTGCTTTCTCTGAGAAGCAGTTGCCTCCTTTATTCTGAGCAAGAACCGTTTCATCCAGTAAAATCACTGCACAAGTCGTATTACCTCCAAAGAGGTTATTACGTCTTCCCCCCCCCTTCTGCCAGAAGTGTGATTTTCTAACAGTACAAATCAAGGCATGTTTACTCTAAACTCACTAAGTTTATAGGAAAGTGTGCATAGGATTGCAGTCTAATTGTCTTTTAAAATAATTAATAAACACATGAGACGTAACCGGCTGTGCTCTTAGATAAATAAGGTATACTATTCATTGCATCGAATTGTAAATTTTAGACCACAGCTACTACTATGCCATAAGATCCACTGTCCTGCAATATCACATATGAGCTTTAACTACTGATGAAGCCCAGGACGGCGAAACAAGGCCACTATTCCAGAAATCCTTATCTTAGACTCTGTGAAAGGATTCTGTGGAACTGTAACTACCTTACACGTGGATTGTTTGGACTTTATGAATAGACAGGTTGAATAGACACTATTACATGGATGGACCTTATGCATGAACTGACTAAAGAATGAGCTGATCCACTGGGTCTTCTGCTTTGTTTGTTTGTTGAACTTTATGAGTTACTTCTGTTGAAATTTACAATTTGATGCAATGAATAGTATACCTTATTTATCTAAGAGCACAGCTGGTTATGTCTCGTGTGTTTATTGAGTATGTTTTATGTGACCATAGGTTTGTTTGTTGTTGTCTTGCTAGTTTTAAAATAATTAGGCAAAAAAGAAGATAACTATACTTCAAATATTTAATGAAAAAGCATGCCTATTTTAATTTTTAAAATACTTCAGTTTTGCGCTTGCAAGCACTTTTTTAAAAAAGGGGAATTTAACTCCCATGGTACTCAGGATCCTTTTCAAGGGGAATGGATGGTGAAGGATGCAAAGTTCAAACTCAGTAATTCGAGATACAAGCATATACATAAAATAAAGTAAGTTGGCGAAGTTAACAGCAACCATAAGGCATCAGACTAATCAGCATTTAAGGTCAGAATGGCAATGCTTTGAGGATTACATGAAAATACACTGTTCTAAGGATAATATGTTGATATGTATAGACTAAGTTTGTAAAGCAGAACTAGAAAAAAGCAATATATTAAGGATATTAAGGATACCCAAAGACGCAATGTTAATAAGAATCTAAAGATTAAGAAATGACGAGTATTGGGGGAGGGAAGCCACATGGGTGTATGATTTGTTTTTGTCTTTGTTTCTGTTTTTCTGTTTTGTTATTATTTTGTATTGTTACTGCTAATTGAATATTGTGTACCTGTGGAAAATAAAATAAAATTATGGGGGAAAAACAACTACGGAACTACAGTACAAGTAAAATTGGAAAGACAGAAAAATTCTTGCTATCTACAGAACACACTGGGTTAAATCTCTTCCTTCACTCAGATGTGGGTGGAGAGAATGGGTTGGATGGAGTTAGAGAGGAAACCTTAATTCATGGACAGGTCAGCTCTAGTAGGCTGAGCCTTGGAATATGTACAGAATAAGCATGCACAGAATGAACTTCCTCCATCAAACAACTACAGCCTGTCACTGTTAGGATTAAAGAGCAACGATTTCAGGGCAGATAGCACCTCATTTTTTTAGAGGACTGGGAATAAATGGTATCTGTTAATTGGCTTGTTAATGCTAGTATATATTTACTATCTATGACTGTTTCTTGTGAATGATTCCCTGCCCCACTATAGGTGTTTGTTCACTCAGTTATGCTGAGATGATTGTCAATACAGTTATACCTCTGGTTGCGAACGTGATCCGTGCGGAAGGCACGTTCACAACCCATAGCATTCGCAGCCTGAAGTGCCGCATCTGCACATGCACGTGACGCAATTCGGCGCTTCTGCACATGCATGTGATGTCATTTTGCGCTTTTGCGCATGCGCAAGTGCCAAAACCCAGAAGTAACCCGTTCTGGTACTTCCAGGTTCGTCACGGTCCGCAACCCAAAAATCCGCAACCCACAGCATTCATAACCTGAGATATGACTGTAACTTAATCTGCTACTGTAAAATGTGTGCCTATGTAAACATATGTTTAAATTCTAAAGGGGAAAAAAGTAAGGTTGGAGTACTAGTCAATAGACTAAATGGTCAAGTTCCTACCTATTATTTAAGTATATTGGTCGGCAGTCAAATACTGTCAAGAATGCTATTCTGTCTCTGGCAGTCTCTTTTTTTTGGTATCACCCAACACAGGGTTGGGTGAATCTGTTTTGGTTTCTCTCAGTCTCTCATTTTTCCAATCTTAAACTCCACACTTCAGTTTACCATTACAACATTCTCATCAGCGTTTTAGTGCAATTGTCTCCAAATATACAGATTGCTGTATGAATTTCTGTATGCATTGTTGCAACACAATTTTACTTAGTACAAAGCATTTTCACTCCATTGTTTGCACACTTTACCCTAGAATATGCATTTTGGACGCATTATTTGGCTGAAGAAATGCACTGCAAAAATTGGAGAAGGCTGAATTTTGAATGATTGCTGCACTTTCAGTCTGTATATTGTTTCCGAAAGTGTGAATCAGGTGGGTTCACCTTTAAATGTAAACTGAATCAAATTCCTTCCCCATCCCTAAACCAGCACACAGAAAGACTAAAAAAAAGAAGGCAGAAGTAAAGGCCCCTTGCTCCCTAGCCCTTCTCCACACATGGACAAACACACTTCATTAGGGACAACCACCTCCTTCCCAAAGCACAACCATTTAATAAATAAATAAATGTTTCTTGTCTTTTTCATAGTTGCTTCAAGCATCTTTAATTTAATTTAAAACTAAACTGACAGTTACTCAGGCTATATCAGGGCCTCCAAATAAAACCAAGAAAAGCGGTTTGATGTTGCAAAAATGCTCAACATTCATTACCAGCTGCCTGACACTGTTAGCTACACAATTTATAAATAATAATGGATTATAATGGTTTAGAATTTAATTTCTTTGTTTCAGGCAAGCTCCCACTCTCATGGGCTTTTTGTGACGGGGGGGGGGACCTTTTAATATTTGTTCTGCTGCTCCTTTGAGTGACAGAAGGAGAGTACTATTTGCTGTTTATTTTTCAGAAGTGAGAGGCACTATTTTTAACAAGTTTTTATTATTAGGTTGTATGTTGGGGACATATACCATATTTTGGACAGGATATAAATGCTGGAATAAATAAAATGAAAATAGTTTACTAACTTGGTTACTAACTTGGGTAACTACCATCCTATATGCTGAACTTGACATGGGGCTGCCATAAAACATGGCAGCTTCCAGATAGGAGCTCTGCCACCAGTAACTTCAGCCCATGTTTTGTCACAAGATTGACTATTTTCCTGCCCCTCCCCATTCCACATCATTGACTGCTATTGGGAGTTGTGGGGTAATGATGTGGATAAGTGTGTCTAAAGGTTAAAAGAATAGTGGTAGGTGGAGGAACTCAACACAACAATGCCATTTTCAGTGGTAGAGCTATGCCAAACAATTTATAGTTCCACGCTGAGCCTTTTCCTTTCATGCAGTTTTATTAAATGAATGTCACTGTTGTTTTACAAGGTCTGCTAACTGATGAATCAACCACACACACACACAACTGGAGAACCAGTGTGGTGTAGTGGATAAGAGCGGTGGACTCATAATCTGGTGAACTGGGTTCGCTTCCCCACTCCTCCACATGCAGCTGCTGGGTGACCTTGGGCTAGTCACATTTCTCTGAAGTCTCTCAGCCCCACTCACCTCACAGAGTGTTTGTTGTGGGGAAGGAAGGAAAAGGAGATTGATAGCCGCTTTGAGACTCCTTAGGGTAGTGATAAAGCGGGATATCAAATCCAAATCCAAACTTCCATGAGGTACGTCTTTCAAGAGTGCAGGCTACTGTACATTGCACATGTGAGCTATCACAGAATTTGGTCCTACACATATTTGATAATGAATGTGTGTTTGGTTGACAGCCCAGTGTTCTGAAGCTAAGAACAGTTTCCCTAGGAATCTGCAAAAGCATTTAGGCCAGCGGCTCAGGCTGATGGATGACACCAAGGGCAATAATAAAAGAGCTTGAGTCATAAAAGGAAGATAATAGCTGATGGAAGCTATTGTGAGGATGTCACCCTAACAAGCACACAGATTCATTGACTAGGTGGAGTTAGTCTCATCTTCAGCTGGGGCTCTCCCTTGCAGAATAAACAATGCTAATATTGCCGCCTCCTCTTTCAGGAAACTGAATGCATGCTCTCAGGATGGATTGCATTAGTGTAAAATATGAAAATGAATGTTTCCTCGCTTTGTTTCCCTTGCGTGTGCTTACATGCGAGGAAGAAGAAAAATAAACAGAGGGAAACTTTGGGGTAAATCTGAACAGAATCCCTTTCCCCCTGAAAAATAATTCCTCACCTTATCGCCACATCAAACTTTTGAGATAAGCTGCTAAATGAGCAAGGCATCCCAAAGGAGTCTTACAGCTAAACAGGAATTGAACCCAGATCTTCCTAGTACAATATTAGCACTTTATTCTCTATCACACTAGCTCTCTTAAAGAAAAATCTACAATGACAAGGAATGTAATAAGAGGATTGCCTCAGAATGTAGTCTCCAAGCTTTAAGTGGCCACTAAACCACAAAAGATCATTTGGACCTACCCTTTGGCTCTTCAGAACAGGGAGTATCAAAGCCATCCAGTTTAGCCCCTTGCCTTCATGCTTAGTCATCCCTCCACCAGCTGCATGAGCCCATGCAGTCCAAAACACCCTTTGTACGTCAACAGCCAAGGAGACCACCTGCCCTTGTCCAAACCCCGTAAGGTCGTTATGATCTGCCTTTACACTGATGGCATCCCATGACTCAAATTCTCTCCCTGGGGACAGAATACTGAGTGCATTGCACTGATTGTACCACATGCTAAGCATTTTTTAATGCTCGTGGATTGGTTTTATAATCTTTTCTGTTTTAATTCGTTTTAAGTTTTGGTTCGAATACTGAACCAAATCAATTACCGGTAACTATAATCAGTAGCTTACCCTGGGAATTGTCAATTGCATGGGATATACACAGTGCTATTTTTCTGCTTTACCTTTACCTTTTTTTACCTATTTTTCTAGAAAAAGAGGAGCTGGAACTCACCATGAATGCCTCCCTTATCCCTTGTTTTCTTATACTGGCAATGTCACCCACCTGAGAGCTGCCAGAATTGAGTGAGTTCTGGCTAAAAAAAAGTCATGGATATACATTTTTAATGGTCATGGATATACAATCAATATAGTTTCACTTTTCCATATTTTGACCAGGTTTTATCATTATCTTTTTCAGTATCTGTCTTATTGCTATCATGAATTTTCTCTTATTTTCCATATTTTGTCATGTAGTCACATGTGATGTAGTCACACGAGTCAGATTCCTTACGAGGCTTATTAATGGATTACATTCTAAGCTTTAATGTTCATGGGTGCTATGAAGCTGCCTATATTTCTCTATACAGTATATGCTTAATCCAATACTTTATCTCAAAAACATCAAAGCCTTTTAAACATAATGTGCAATACTCGGAGGATAACGAGACCCAAGAATACAGTAATTTAATATTAACTTGTGCTGGATTTTCAAGGCTACATGAATCATTGTATAAACTGTGTTTCTTTGTAGATCAAATATTCTTCAAAGGCTGAAGGTAGGAAATGTATCATTGGTTTTTGACATAGTTCAAGCCTGGGGCTTTCAAATTAGTTTTAAAAGTTTTGGTTAAAAATGGACACATACACACATGCAATGGTTTATGCTGTAGTGATACGATAAAGAGAAAGAAAAATTAACGTTGTTAATAGGTTAGTCCTGCAAATAATACATTAAACATTTTTTTAAAAGCCCTTCCCTATACAGGGTTGCCTTCAGATGGCTCAGGGGTCAGTTAATTCCATAGGTAAAGGTAAAGGGACCCCTGACCATTGGGTCCAGTCGTGGCCGACTCTAGAGTTGTGGCACTCATCTCGCTTTATTGGACGAGGGAGCTGGCGTACAGCTTCCGGGTCATGTGGCCAGCATAACTAAGCCGCTTCTGGCGAACCAGAGCAGTGCACGGAAATGCCATTTACCTTCCCGCCGGAGTGGTACCTATTTATCTACTTGCACTTTGACGTGCTTTCAAACTGCTAGGTTGGCAAGAGCAGGGACCAAGCAACGGGAGCTCACCCCGTTGCGGGGATTCAAACCGCTGGCCTTCTGATTGGCAAGTCCTAGGCTCTGTGGTTTAACCCACAGTGCCACCCACGTCCCTAGTTAATTCCATACCCTCCAATATTTCTCTGATGAAAATAGGGACATCCTAAGGGAAAGCGGGACATTCCAGGATAAAATCAGAAACCAGGATAGCTTCTGTAAATCTGCAACTGTCCCTGGAAAATATGGACACTTGGAGGGCTACTGTTGGCATGCTTCTGTCTCAAGAGACAATGGAGCGCACCTCTCAGGGTGGTCAAACCGCTGTGTTAGCAGCACCAAAGTGACCTCCTTGGTGTGCAAGCTTGGGAAGTGTGTCCTGAGCTGCCCAGATGACAAGATGGCTTTGCTGAGATGGTCCAAAGGAAAGCAGAGCAATATGTTTGGCACTAGCTCGGCTGCAGGAGTTGCTGGAAGAAGATATATGTATATGAGTGCACCAAAGATAAAGGGGGAGAAGGAAACAAAGGATAAGGAGGACTTTCAATTTGCATCCCGATAGCAAACAGAGATGTCAAGCTGACCTCTCAGGTCAAAGCTGACACTGGCAATAATTACACACCTCTTCCCCTCTTTTAGTTTGCTGCTCAAAACAGATCTCAGGGACATAAATCTGGGAAGAGGATTTAAACAAACAAGACTTGAGGTCAAGCGACAAGAAGTGTTATCAGCTCAGGTGCTGCACTAAGTTAATGTGTTGTCCTTCCAGACGTTGCATCATAAGTGGGGAATGATTTATGCTGCAGGAGTCAGAAAACCTTCCTTTAGGCAAGTGCTGCTGTGTCTCTAGATATCTGACCACTTGGCTGACCCTGGCGCTTTCAACACAAATGGAAACAATGGAGTTAGGCATCTTGAAATTCTCTCGGAAAACCACTCTGTTAACATGAAAGCCACTTTTACCTCAGAGAAATCACCACAGCATTAAGCCATGCCTTCACCTTTGCCCTTCTAATAGGCCAAAGACCCCTCCACAACCTGCATACATTCATGATCTTTTCAACTGTGAAATGCAACTTTATATTCTGCTCCACTTGAACAGGGATAAAATGAAGACTGTCTTTACCTTAACTGGAGGAGAACATAAATTATTTTCCTAAGGCCAATTTTCCATGATCTGGTTGCCCCTACTGACTGGAAGCTGCAATTTTCTCTGATAAAATGCACTTCTATGCTGTTTTCACTGATATTACTTATTAATTAAGGTGGTGCACACAGTTCTCCCCCTCCCCATTTAATTCCCACAACAACCCTGTGAGGTAGGTTAAGCTGAAAGGCAGTGGCCAGCCCAAGGTTACAAAGGCAGCTTCATGGCTCAGTAGAGATTTGAACGCTAGGCTGCTAGGTCACACTTTGCCCCAGGATGTGCATTTTTGCACACATGACATGGCTGGAGAAGTGAAACTACCATTTCCAAAGAAACATGAATTTCGAAGGATGGGTGTGTTTGGGTTTGCATATTGTTTTGGAAACTGTGGGTTAGGTAAGTTCACCCTTAGATGTGAAATAAATCTGATTTCTCCCCTATCCATGGTTCTACATTACTAAGGCAGCCTGCCTCTCCTAAAGTGATGTCTTACTGCCCAATAGCCCCCATTTACATGGAATCCTTTTTGTCTGTTCCTCCTAGGAGAAATAGGAAAGATTTAATCCCCAGCCACAAACATCTTGCATCGTTCCTCATGTGACCTAGATTGCTTTCTTGACACCAGCCTATTTACCCATCGTCAAAGCCAACACTCGCGGCAGATGGACAGCAGCACAGAACATAAAAAATGCATCTCTGAGGTGTGTTTGGTCAAGTGATGGAAGAGTACTGGGCAAATCTCCCTCATTAAAGACACTCTAGTTATCTAATTCTTTTTGTGCTGGCTTAAAAATTTGCAGTGCATGTTCAGCTCCAACAATCAATCTTCAATCAAAGGAAGTCACTATAAAAACACATTGGAAGGCAGCCGCATCTGTTTCCATTGCTCCTAGGGAAACCTTGCTAAATGACTGCCATGATAACAAGATATACAAATTATTTATGTGCCCTTTCCCTGCTGTACAATGAATGTTGTACTCAACTACCATTCTCCTCGTGTACTAACAACCAATTTACAGGGAATCTCTAAATATTAATGAAACCAGGTTTGACCCACTGAGTGTGTATCATTTGTAGAGGCAAACAGCCGAACCATTGGCAATCCAGGCTGCAAATTACTCTGAGCCAAAATTCCAAAAGGAAAAAAATAGAGAGAAATATGATGATGATGATGATGATGATGATGATGATGATGATGATATTTATATGCCCCCATCTGACTGGGCTACCTCAGCCACTTTGGGCAGCTTCCAACATATATAAAAGCATAATAAAACATTACACATTTAAAAGTTTCCCTATACAGGGCTGCCTTCAGATGACTTTTAAAAGTTACATAGTTACTTATATCCTTGACATCTGACGGGAGGGTGTTCCACAGGGCGGACGCCAATGGTGAGAAGACCCTCTGCCCAATTCCCTTCAACTTTACTTCTCACAGTAAGGGAACCACCAGAAGGCCCTCAGAGCTGGACCTCAGTGTCTGGGCTGGGGGGGTGGAGAGACTCCTTCTCGTATGCAGGGCCAAAGCCGTTTAGGGCTTTAACTATTAGGGTTAGACAAGTGACACCCACAACAAAACATCACAGCATGGGGTATTCCTTTTCAGCTGGTAAGCAGGATGATCCAATCGTTTGGGGTGTTGCTGCTTTGTGAGCAATGGATACAGGTTGCACTTTTCAACATAACAACATGTGGGGAAAAATTACTTGTCATTCAGCTGGATTTTGTCCCAAATAAGATTTGATGTTTTTGGAGGGATCCGAGTTTGATACATAAACGCCAGCCACTGGAAAGACTGATGAAAATTAAAAAAAACAGTTTTGTACAAGATAGATTATACACACACACACACACACGTAGAATTTAAGATACTGGTCACTTTGCACTTAACATTTTGCCTAACACAATATGTGAGGCACATTTGTTGTATGCTTATCTGTGTGCTTTGTGAAGCAATTTGGTAGCAATTGTTACCAAGGGATGCTTGATTAACATTAATAAGGCCAGGGAAATTACCCAATGGGTTCTTTCAAATCTCAAACTTGCAGCCAAATTTTACCTAGAAAACCCTTGAGGATATAACATTAACTTTGTGGTGATTCTAAAGGCTCTTGTTCAAGTATAACATCTGAAGAGCTTTTTAGGGAAATGAAATCAACGTTTCTGTAAGAACTGCAGAATTTCCTAGAGCAGTTTTGTGCAACCTTAATTTGAGGGAAATCAGGAAGGAGTTCCAGAGGCAAAACACAGATTTTGAAGGGAGTATTGCAGCAAAATTATCATATCCCTCTAAGTAAGGACACAGTAATTTTAAAGTGAAACAGCAGCATTTATTGTCAAGATGACAATTAAACTGCCATATTCTGGTATCACGGAAAAATTAAGGCAACTGAGTATGTTTCTTGAATGGTAATTTGCAAGGCAAAACCACTGTCCCTCTCGTCAATTATTTCCTATTTCTGTAGGAAACAATTTTTAAGTATGAGACAGAATTCATAAAGAAAATGCACTCTAATGATATGGCAATTTTCTTCTTTAGTTATGATAGTTACAGCAACAGTTTTGGATATGCTAAGTAGCACTGTCTCATAATGGTCTCACATCATAAGAAGTTGTTCCTTTCCTTTCGTTAACAGTGCAAAGTTACCTGAAATATCCTAGAGGAAGAAGCTTTATTTTTATCACAAACTGTTATACAATAACTGCCATCACAAGTTATCAACAGTTATTTCACAGAACTGCAAAATAAACTTTGCAACATTATGCATTTGAAACCCTAATCTTAAAAAAGTAGTCTGGGTGATGCTAGCAAAGGGTCAACATGTGAACAATATGTCTGAAATTTGGGGATTGTAACTCTGGATGTTCCCTTACATTAAACATTCCAGATGAGTTCTGCCTGTAACACCTATGAGGAAAATGATTCATAACTTTGCCAGGAAAAAAATAATTTGTTTTGTTCTAGTAGATGCCATGACAGAGAGAAACTAGTTAATACTCCAGAAATACTCTACCTGGAGAAATTTCATTAACAACAGCAGAACCAATACCAACAACATATTTTGAGGATTGGCCTGCAATACCGAGGGATAGAGAGTAGAATGCAATAATTTTATATTAGACAACAGCATTCAAGGAGAACAATTCCCCCAAAATAAGTGTTATATTCACATCTACTGCATATTTTTGTTCAGTTTCTGTATATATGCTATCACCTTAATGTCAGTGGAGGCAAATGGAATAGTTCCCAGTAAGCACAGACCTTGCCAACAAAGGTCAGTATAGTTAAAGCTATGGTTTTCCCAATAGTGATGTATGGAAGTGAGAGCTGGACCATAAAGAAGGCTGATCGCCGAAGAATTGATGCTTTTGAATTATGGTGCTGGAGGAGACTCTTGAGAGTCCCACGGACTGCAAGAAGATCAAACCTATCCATTCTTAAGGAAATCAGCCCTGAGTGCTCACTGGAAGGACAGATCCTGAGCTGAGGCTCCAATACTTTGGCCACCTCAAGAGAAGAGAAAACTCCCTGGAAAAGACCCTGATGCTGGGAAAGATTGAGGGCACAAGGAGAAGGGGACGACAGAGGACGAGATGGTTGGACAGTGTTCTCGAAGCTACAAACATGAGTCTGACCAAACTGCGGGAGGCAGTGGAAGACAGGGGTGCCTGGTCCATGGGGTCACAAAGAGTCAGACACGACTAAACGACTAAACAACAAAACAACAACAAGCACAGTCTATTGTTAGTCAACCCCCATCTCCTTACAACCCGTCCAAGGTTGTAACCAGTCTACTGGCTGTCTTCCTCCTCCTTCTTAAGTCTCAATGTTGCCATTGTAGAAAGAGAGGGAAAAACTAGAATTAGTTGGCTCTGTCTGTCATCCCAGCAGTAGGGAGAGGGTGAAAAAAGGAGGGACTCTCAGTTCAGTCGAGGAACCTACCCCAAAAGAAATCCCACTCAGCCCTGCAAAACTGCCAACTATCAGAAGCCCATATATGGAAGGAGGGAGCAACAAAACTCACAATGAGGCTTGGGGGAGGACAGACTTTTAAAGGTGGGCTCAAATTTCATATTCATTGGCCAAGGGGCTATCATGTGCTTTTTGAGCACAAACTCCTGAGTCATTTTTGCAGGAGAAGGGGGGGCACTTGCCTCCTGCTGGAAGAATGGGAATGATATTGTCAGAAGACTGGAATAATAATAATATTTTTTATTTATTTATTTATACCCTGCCCTCCCCAGTCAGAGCCAGGCTCAGGGCAGCTAACACCAATAAAATTACAATAAAACATAATGGGGGACACACAAAAAACCAGTTTATTAAAATACGGGTTAAAATACAATTTAAAATGCAGCCTCATTTTAATAGTAGCCCATAAATCAAAGCCATAAGGGGAGGGAAACATAAGGGTCAGACTGAGTCCAATCCAAAGGCCAAGTGGAACAGCTCTGTCTTGCAGGCCCTGTGGAAAGATGTCAAGTCCTGCAGGGCCTTAGTTTCTTGTGACAGAGTGTTCCACCAAGTCAGGGCCAGTACTGAAAAGTCCCTGGCTCTAGTTGAGACCAATCTAAGCACCTTGCGGCTTGGAACCTCCAAAGTTTTGTTATTTGTGAAACTTAAGGTCCTCTGCGGGGCATACCAGGAGGAGCGGTCTAAAAGAAACTAAGAGAGGCAGATGCATACAGATGGAATGATTGGGGTGTCTACATTCCAGATGTGATGGATAAATTTATTGTCACCTTCAACCAGTGGTTGTATGATGCAAGAGAATGGCGATTTTTGTGGCATGGTAGGTACTGCTGCAACTCAGAGGCACAGGGATCACCATTTCCTACTTGTGTCATATACGTCTAATGATGTGCCAGTGACACTAGCTGTTCCTGCCATACTGAACAGCCAAACATATAGTGGTTGTTGCATTCCTTGTGCCATTAATCCCATATGTTAATAAACAGGTGGCCTGGCATCATTAGTTACCATTGCCGAAACAATCAATCAATCTGGAGGAGTGCTTGAGGAATTTAATATTGTTGTCAGGGGTTCAGAAGGAGAGACACAGGAGGGGGAGCAAATGGAGAGTGAGGAGGAGGAGTCCGAGGGGGGCGCAGGCAGTGACAGTGGAAAGAGTTATTCCACAAGCCTCTCCAGCGAATCGGAGGACTCACAGAAGGGAGCGCCGATGGCCAGAGCGAGGGGGGTTCCAGGGGGGAAGCCCCAGGAGGAAGGGGCCAGCGGGGAGTCCCTGAGCAGCAGTTGGAAATCAGGACCAGCTTCCCCACCAGAGCGCAGTGGGGAGGGGGAGTCCCAGGAATCGGGACCAGTGCTCTCACCACCAGCGGGAGGAGAGGAGTCAGGTTTGGTCACGCCCACATCAGGAAGCGGGGAAACGGTCAGGAGGAAGGCTACCGGCTGGGCGCGCACGCCAAGTTCAAATGTACAGGCGAGCGGCACAGCAGGGAGCCCGGGTAGGGAGCCAGGTCCTAAAGCCCGCCAGAAGGAAGGGGAAGACCAAGGGGGGTCAGCGTCAGAGGAGTCCAGGAAGGAGGAAACCCCAGAGGGCAGAAGGACCCAGCGAAGGAAAGAACAGCGTAGGAGGTGGAGCCGGGCTAGGATCTTAAACTGGTGTGGGAGGAGCAGTGAGTCAGAGGGGACTTAGCCGGTCTAGCGTCGAGACGTGGGTCTGCGCGCCCAGAGCTTTGAAATGGAAACTAAACTTCAATAAAGACTTTTGTATATTATATCCACCGGGCGTTGGTCCTCTGTGAGCTGGGATCTAGAGGCAGACCTGACAATTGTGAACTCCGTTATGAACTGAGCCAATCCTCACTTCCTGGACTAATGCATAGATTGCAACTTACAGAGCAATTCTATTCATGTCTACTAAGAAGTAAGCCTCGCTGGGCTCACTAGAGTTATTTCTCTGGTAAATGCACCCTGGAAAGACGGTGTCTGGTGTAACTAAAATACGTTCAGAATAAAACAAGCTATTTCTGATAAGCCAATTTGAAGAAAATCCCAGGGGAGTAGCCACCAGTCACTTTTGCAAAGGAAGAATCTGCCACATAAGAAACCACTCAAACAGCTCAAAAAATCTGCAGAATACCTCCATACACTGAAGTGTCTTCTACAGCATCAACTGAACCATGATTTTATGCCATAGTGAAACATCACTGGAAGGGAAGCAGCAGCTCATGGAGCAGAAAAGAGCCATCCAATACTATAACCAAGATTATGGCCATTGTCTTCGCAGCCATAGTCTCCAAAAAAAAAAGGAAAATTGGCATCATGGAGGTCTGCACCACCAAGAACTTTGGAACGCCTAACCCCAGAGGCCTCTTAAGTGTGGGTTGGGGTATCCCCCCCCACAAGGTCTGATGCAGGGAGTAGGCTGCCCCAAACTAAGTCAACCCTAAAGTGAGGTGACATCAAATGGGAAGCAACTTTGGGGTAGTTTGGGGGGTGAGGGCCATTATATTTACCTCTGAGAAGAGGGAGCAAGTCTCTGCAATCTTGGCTCTTCTGTGGGAAGCAAGGTGGCCCGCAAAGCATCAAGAAGTTGATAGAGAGATCTCTGGTTGTGGCACTTTCTAAATACTAGTTGCATAGGAAACTGGAGTTATATGATCTAGTCCTCTTTTCAGCTGCAGAAAGCATAGATGTATGGAGAGTCAGACCATGTTTTGGCTGCCGAAGAATATATGAGTACTACCTGGCAGTGGAACTTGTGGCATCTTCTAGCAGTTAGGCTACTTTGGGGACTCTGTTTGGTCAAGGCAGGCCCAGAAACATGGCCTAGCACTGCACAACATTGGCACAACAACCTGCTGTGGTGCTGACCATGGTGCTGATATTACATTGGCTGCAAGAGAAGAGGTGCCCACCTCTGTGTGGAATGATGTGGTGAAATTTTCTGAATTTGAAAGTTATTCATTGTAATATTGGACTGGAAGTGTTAGTGCCTAGTCATTGCTGTTGTCCCTTGTCTTGCCCTCTCAACCATGCCAACTCTGAAGGGAACGCAGTTAATGAACTTAGATGCTTCCTTTCTGGAAGAAATGTCTCCATCGCCTCGCCTCTCTCTTTAAAAATGTTTTGTAGAAATACACTGCTCTGAGCTATAACTTGATCTGTTATTGATTTCTGAGGCAGATAGATTTGATCTTTCAACCCCTTGTGTGAACGCAATCTCAAGGGTTGTTAGTGAGGCTGGGACTTTGCCATATGTCTTTGTCTAAATAGATTTAGATGTCAGAAAATAGCATGAAATCTCTGCAAAAAATAAATAAAAATAAAATAAAAATAAAAAGATCAATTGCTTTCTTACAGTTTCATTCTGAAAATGCACTTATAGTCCATTACAGTGGCAAAGATAAAATCCATATAGACATAACAACCAATATTACTTGTGCAAACGTAATCGTTAAAAGCACTTAAACTTTAACTTGTGTTTTCCGTTATTTGAATACTTCAATGTTATTGATAATGCTCTATTAAGAAGTGAGACCACTCTAAAGGCAGGGAGCTCTGTGAAAACATCAGCAGATGTCAACATCCCAGTCTATACTTATTATTATGCATGGTAGGGTAGGTTCTCCTAAAAGTCCTGGGTAACAGATTCCCCCACACACCAATAATTTCTAGAGTTAGTAAATGTAGGAGATTCCTGAATGCTTCACCTGGGTGCAAGACTGCTTAGCAGTGTAAAAATGCAGACTGGTTCAGATACCTGGCCAGGAATCGCCTAGGAAGGAAAACCACCATGTAGTACAAAGGAAAATAATGGGTGATTGACACAGTTACCTTGTGCTGGGAAGCAGAACACTATGAGCCCCTCTTGCCATGAGGGGATGGTGCGCAGGAACAAAGACCAGGTTCAAGATTTCAGTGTTTGATGATGTAAGCTGGGAGGGGAATGCTGCCAGCATAATAGGGGGTATGGCATCACCATAGGAAGAAGTGTTTCCTTTGTAAACTGAGGTTTTTGAACAAGGGTTCGGGGGAAAGAGAAAAGGATGAGCCAAAACTCCATGCAGGGACTGAAAAGCAGCAGCCATGAGCACTGGCTAGGAGCAGCTGACTGGCTACTGCTTTGGACTTGAGTTTGCTGAAGCTGTGAGAAGAGCAAGGAGAGACACTCTTGTGGTGTGAAGTTCTGCATTCTCTCCACCAAAGCACAGGTTGTGAACATGTGTAAAATAAGCCATATTTCTGAAAGGCACTAGTCTCACTGTGCCTCTTTCCAAAGGAACACACACCCTGGATCAGTGCCAAGACCCCTTGGCAGAGATTGGGGTGGCCAGTAACATTATAAGACAACCTCTTCTCCAATGCAACATTTAATGTAATGTGTGACATGGGGACTCCACTCAGAGGTATGATGAGACAGTAAGCAGAGTTTTTCAAAATGGGTTGAGTATGCACACATTGCTTTGCAAAAAATAAATAAATCCCATCTCCTTCCAGAAAAGTGAAACTGGTGAGTAAAAAAAAATAGTGTGAACCCTTACAGACCCTCCAAGTAGCCCTATTTCCTAGGGAAAATGCCATCCTGTTGTCTGATTTGATCCCGGCATGTCCTGCTTTTCCTTAGGATGTCCCTATTTTCATTAGAGAAATGTTGGAGGGTATAGAGTTATCCGACCCCCAAGCTGTCTGAAGGCAATCCTGTATAGGGAGGAGGTTTTTTATGTTTAATGTTTTATTATGTTTTTATATATGTTGTAAGCTGCCCAGAATGCTGGGACAACCCAATAAGATGTGTGGAGTATAAATAGTAAAATTATCATTATAGAATGGGACATCCCTATTTTCATCGAAGAAATGTAAATCCTGTTATTGATTTGCTAACTCTGTACTTTCCCATGATTATATTGTGGCTGAAGAGAACATTCTGCCCTAAAATAAGATGAAAAGAAGAGTCTCTAATTTACAGCTTTAAGAGGAAGCAGTCCTACAGGAAGAGATACCATAGTAGGCCCAACCCTGGCAAACATTTTGCAATCTTGGCATTCCCTTGCCTTTACATATGCATACATATTCAAAGCAGACCAGAGTAAGTGATTATTAGCAGCATCTAGAACAGCCCAGATTACATATCTGCAGTTAAATAAATAACCCTGTCTTCCGAATGAGCTAATGTAATTGTCTTGCTTAAAGTTCTCTTATCCTGTCATTTTTATCTTTCTCGTTAATGCATTTGCAGTCACACTCTGAGAGATCGTTTACAGTTTGTGGCCATTTTTCAGCCCTTATCACCTGCACACATCTTCCTGTGTCTGCCTTGTAATGCAGTTATAGAGTCATTAGTGGCTATAGAGTTGTCCCTAAGTCTCACAGGCATATCAATGGGACTGGATAAAGCATATTAGACTAGAACTTTCCCATGAAGATTTATTGGCCACAGTGAGAAGTACAAAAGATGAATTACAGCATGTGGTCCTAGGTTTTAAGTTTTCTTTTGGCAGCACTGAAGAATAACAAAAAAAGGGGCGTTGAAGAACAACAATTCTGGACTACCAAAAATATGACAAACTACATCAAATAATTAGGAACCTAAGGTCCGTATAGTAAAAGCTATGGTTTTCCCAGTAGTGATGTATGGAAGTGAGAGCTGGACCATAAAGAAGGCTGATCGCCAAAGAATTGATGCTTTTGAATTATGGTGCTGGAGGAGACTCTTGAGAGTCGCATGGACTGCAAGAAGATCAAACCTATCCATTCTTAAGGAAATCAGCCCTGAGTGCTCACTGGAAGGACAGATCCTGAAGCTGAGACTCCAATACTTTGGCCACCTCATGAGAAGAGAAGACTCCCTGGAAAAGACCCTGATGTTGGGAAAGATGAAGGGCACAAGGAGAAGGGGATGACAGAGGGCGAGATGGTTGGACAGTGTTCTTGAAGCTACAAACATGAGTCTGACCAAACTGCAGGAGGCAGTGGAAGACAGAAGTGCCTGGCGTGCTCTGGTCAATGGGGTCACGAAGAGTCGGACACGACTAAACGACTAAACAACAACAACAATTAGGGACCTACTTGGACCATCTGTTTTTTTTTTTTTTTTTGCCATATAATTTTTATTATTAAACATAAAACACAAACATAAAACAAGACAAACGACACCAACAACGAAAAATAATATATATGTATACAGTAATTTCACATCATTTTCATCACTACATTTTCTTTCAAACTTCCCTCAGCTGTCCCGTAAATCATCCGTATTCATCACTTTCATTACGCATTCCTCAATCTTGTATTGACATTATTTATCTCTTTTCCTCCTATTCCCTTTAATCAATACTTATTACTTTTTTACAGTGCTTCTTTAAATCCCTTAAGCGTCATCTTTCCTTTACTTAAGCATTCCAGATAATCTACATATTTCTTCCAGTCCCCGATGAATTTTTGGTCTCTTAAGTATCTAATCTTTCCTGTCAATTTATCTAACTCTGCGTATTCTAACAATTTTGTTCTCCAATCCTCTATGGTCGGTATTTCCTGTTGTCTCCATCTCTGGGCCAATAACACTCTTGCGGCTGTGATTGCATATCTAAAAAATTTACAGTCTTCCTTTTTTATTTCCTTTCCTATTAGTCCTAGTAAAAAGACTTCTGGCTCCTTTCTAAACGTATACTTTAAGATCTTCTTTAACTCATTGTATATTTTCTCCCAGAAGTCTTTCACCTTCCCACAGCCCCACCACATGTGGTAGAATGTACCCTCCTTATCCTTACACTTCCAGCATCTATTGCATGTCTTATACATCCTCGCCAATTTCACCGGTGTCATATACCATCTATAAAACATCTTCATCGTGTTCTCTTTTAACGTCGTACATGCCGTGAATTTTAAGCCCTCCTTCCATAATTTTTCCCATTCCTCAAATTGTATATTGTGGCCCACATCCTTTGCCCAACTAATCATTACCGACTTAACTTCTTCATCTACCAGGTTCCAATCCAATAACAGTTTATACATTTTTGATAAATTTTTCGTATCATTACCTATAACCTCGCTTTGAAATAACGATTCTTTGTCCATGAAACCTCGTTCTTTACTGTCTTTTTTAAACACCTCATTCATTTGGAAATAGTGCATCCAGTCATAAACATATTCCTTCACCTGCTCATACGGTTTTATTTTCCACTTTTCCCCTTCTTTATATAACAGTTGGTCATATGTTATCCATTTACTTCCCATATTTAATCTCTTTATACTCTTTGCTTCTAAGGGTGAAAACCAGCGTGGTGTTCTAAGTTCTAATAGATTTTTGTATCTGTCCCAGACCTCAATTAAGGGACCTCGGAATATGTGGTTCTCAAAACCCTTATGGACTCTCTTTTTTTCGTGCCATAGATAAGCATGCCACCCAAATCTGTTGTTGAATCCCTCCAAATCCAACAGTTCGTTATTCTTCAATTTAATCCACTCTTTCGTCCAGCAAAGACATGAAGCCTCGTAATACAATTTCAGATCTGGCAGGGCAAAACCTCCTCTTTCTTTTGTATCTGTTAGCAATTTAAATTTGATTCTCGGTTTTTTGCCCTGCCAGATGTATTTTGAGATCACTCTTTGCCACTCCTTAAAGATCTTAATTCCCTTAATTATGGGGATAGTCTGAAATAGGAACAGTAATTTTGGGAGCACGTTCATTTTGATTGTAGAGATCCTTCCCCAAAATGACAATTTCAATTTTGCCCACACCTCCAAGTCCTTTTTGATTCCCTTCCAAGCTGGTTCGTAGTTGTTTTTATATAAATCTATATTTTTGGGAGTTATCCAAATACCCAGATATTTTACCTTTTTGACCACCTCTATTTGGGTTATTTGTTGCATTGTTTCTATTTGGTCTTGATCCATATTTTTTACTATTATTTTTGTTTTTTTCTTATTGAGTTTAAAGCCTGCCAGATTTCCAAATTGTTCCATTTCCTCCAAAACTGCTTTTATCGTACTTGTTGGTTCCTCAATCATTATAGCCAAGTCATCTGCGAATGCTTTGGTCTTGTACTCATTCTGTCCGATTGTCACTCCCTTTATAGCCTTGTTTTGTCTGATCGAATTCAAAAGAACCTCTAATACCGTTATGAAAAGTAACGGCGAGAGAGGGCATCCCTGCCTCGTTCCCTTTTGTATCCTTATTCCTTCTGTAACTACATTATTTATAATCAGTTTAGCTTTCTGATCTGTGTAAATAGCTCTGACTCCCTTAAGAAAGTCTTCGCCTATCTCCATGTATTCTAGGTTTCTCATCATAAAATCCCATATTATGTTGTCGAATGCCTTCTCGGCATCTACAAAGATCATTGCGGCTCTTTTATCAATCCTATCAGACAGGTATTCCATCACATTAACTATATATCTTATGTTGTCTTTCATCTGTCTGTTTGGTAAGAAGCCGGCCTGGTCTTTATGTATGATTTCTGACAGAATCTTTTTCAGCCTCTTTGCTAGAATTGCAGCAAATATCTTGTAATCTAAGTTTAGGAGTGAAATCGGCCTGTAGTTTTTGACTTGGGTTAGATCTGAGTCCTGTTTTGGGATGAATGTAATGAACGCCTCCTTCCATGTTTCCGGGATTTCTCCCTCTTTTAGAATATTGTTCATCACTTCCTTCAATGGTGTTATCAAAATTGGTTCCATTTCTTTGTAATAACAGGCAGTGAAGCCATCCGGCCCTGGTGCTTTCCCCCTTTTTAACTCTTTAATCACCTCTTTTATCTCTGCTATATCAATTGGAGTGTTCAGTTGGTCTCTTTTTTCAGTCGGGATCTTTTGTGTCTTTTTCTCTTTCAGGTATCTCTCTATTTTCCTCGAGTTGTTTCTTTCTGTATTTTTATATAGTCTTTTATAGTAGTCCAAGAATCCCTTTCTTATTTCCTTTGGGTTGGTAATCTCTTCTCCTTCTATTATAATCTTATTTATTGTATTCTGTTCTTTCCTTTTTTTTAATTGCCATGCGAGCCATTTTCCTGATTTGTTCGCAAATTCAAAGTTTCTTTGTCTCAACTTCTTTATATTCCACTCTATTTCTCTATTTATTATAATGGCAAACTGTGATTGTAGAATTTTAATTTTTTCTTTTATCTCCAAATTGTTTGGTTTCTTAATTAATTTTTGTTCATTATCCATAATTTGCTTCAAAATTTCTTTTTTCTCTTTTTCTCTATTTTTGTTTTTAATTGAATTTTGCTGAATGAAGAAGCCTCTCATTACTGCCTTGCTGGCATCCCATACTACTTTATCCTTTGTGCCTTTGTTACAATTGGCTATGAAATATTCTGATAATTCCTTTTGCGCTTTTTCTACTATTTTCTGATCATCTAGGAGATAATCTTTCAATCTTACTTGGACCATCTGTAAGCAACATCTTGGGTTTATGCTGTGCCAGATCTGGAGGGCATTTAACACATTTGAACTTGGCCATTTCCTGATCTCTTATCACTTCTTTTCCTGCTCTAAAAAGGGGCAAAGTTGAAGAGTAATACTTTTGATGAATGTTTTTAGCATTGCCAAAAAAAAAAAAAAGGTACCCATTTCATGCTCCTTTTTATGGTTGTGCTAAAAGGGGATTAAAGTGTTTGCCTGTTAAGACTGAGCACAATGCTACCCAAATTCCATTTCTTTGCCAGCAAATAAATCAATCCTCTCTGAATTGTTGTTTTGCATTTTGTATGTATATTCCTTTTTTAAAAGGTTTGATGTAAAGCAAAATTCAAAATGAATCTGCAGTTTCCAGTCAAAAGTTATGATAAGCCTAGCAACATTTTCAAGGGTACCTTCATACATCCCAACATTGTCTGTAAAAAGCTTCCCAAGACTGAGAAACAGCTAGAATAGAATTCCTCCAGTCGATCTCTCACATGCCTATCGATAGCAGTTGGAGTGAGAAAATTCAGTGCTGAGGAGGAAGCAGCTTAATATTGAGGACTCCCTGTGGGTACTCAAAGCAGAAACTAGCCTTGATCATTAGGAAAGAATAAAGGCCTTTACCCTTATAAAACAAGCTGTAGAAACCAAAGCTGAGGCCTTTAAAGGGAACACTTTTATGTCTTGATACAACCTCAAAACCTTCTGTTCCAGTGATCATTAATAACAATAAACCAATGGCAAACAAGAGTGCCCAACCTTTCGACTTTGCTGTTTCAGAGGGGTGTGCTAAGAAAGCCATTTACACCATGAAATCTTCTTCACTGCTGCCACAGTATTAAAAGGTTTCCTCAAGTATGCTTTTAATGTAACAAGGACAACTCTTGATCTCTCTGTAGGGCAGTCTAAGAAAAGCTATTGCTGCACAGGTAAGCCCAGAGACCAAACAGGAGTCTTTTATTCTCCTCTTCTCTGCAATAATGGCCCCAGACTCTTGTATACATTGATGATGCTACAGCCTTTGACAATTGACAAGCCAAGTAAGTAAGTGTTTAAGGTAGGCTGTGCTGCTTGATTACGCTGCAGACTTATCAATTTCAAAGGTCAGCATTTAAAATCACTCTGTGCAGCAATCACAACCATCCTGGCAGCTTGTTGTCAAGTATGTGAGGGCTTTCCAGAGATGAATCACACAAAGGCCAGAACAAAGACAAACATGATCAAAGTAACTAATAAATCATGCTAGTCGGTCCCACAAACTCCTAGGCTTGCACCCTGGTGAATAGTCGCAACACACAAAACCAATCATCATTTCCTCTACAGTCCCTACATATCATCCTTAATACATGATAATTAGTATTTCATCTGTGCTGGAGACAAGGGGACTGGATCGGGCAAGTGGGCCAGATCTTTATCTGTTTCATCACCTCTGGATCAACTTGGGCAGGTGGGTGGGGCTTCCCATCTGCCAATCACCTGACATCACAATGCCCCCAGCTGGTCCATTTTCCTTTGAAATCAAACCACACAGGGGAAGGCATGGTGCTTTGCATGTGCAGGTGATCAGTGCCAAATGTAAAGTGTGCCACTTTGCTGGCACTGGCAAGAGTGATGGCACTTGCTGAAGTACAGAGGTTTGAAGGTACCTGGAACCCCATCGGAGCCACATCTTTACCTAACAACCACCCACCTGACATTTATATGACATCAGTTTTAGGACAAACGGGCCTGGTACGGCTCAAACAGCCTTGCTGGCCAAGTGAGGAGGTCTGACAAGCCTAAGTAGGCTCATGGACCAGAGATTCACCACTGAAGATCAAAGCATTTGATGGGCTCAAATCCTCATATAAAAATAAAACATGTTTCATCAGTCATATATAGTGCAACAGATCATTTATATTTGCAGAATGTTTAAATCCAGTGGTGTGTGTGTGTGTGTGTAACACTTGAGGTTGGGTTGTTTTTCTTTTTAAGACTTGTTCTCAATCTGTCTGAAAAGCAGCTTTTAGTTACATCGCAAGAGGTAGTTCTCAAAGTTCTTTAACAGACCATTTCCAACAGTCTAAGATTGCTCCAGCAACATGGTTGTTGGGTTCAGGAGGCATTTCAAGCATGCCACCCATCCTCAGGAAGAAGCCAAGAAGAATAAAAGGAAAGTTTCTCATATCTATTTGTTAAAAGCAAAATTCTTTCAAATATCCCATCTGGTAGTATGATGAAATCTCCACATCTCCATGTACCTGAGACAGTTAAAGGTGGGTGAATCATGAATGATGCTTTGCCCTAGAGCGGGTAGCTACACCTTTTCCAGACTCCATAGATGATTAGCAAATAAGTTGACTGTTCCAGGAAAGGCAAAGCAATCAAATCGGTATATTATGTCCAAAGACCTGAACTCAAAGAAACTGATCAGGACACAGTTAGGGTTTGCAAGACAGCAACATAGACCCATGCATGTTACAAATAGATCTCTCAGCCAGGTGGAAAGAAATTATGCATGAGCCTCTCTCAGTTTGACACAACTGAATCTAGCACATTCAAAACATTTCATGGCATGTCGTTTTAAATTGAAAGAGGGGGTAGGAGAGATAATGAAGCACATTTGAAGCAAAAAATATCCATGGCAGAAAATCAAGCAGAAGCTCTTTACTTTAAAAAAACAAACAAACAAACAACAATGTGTTCAGAATCACAACTGTTTCTGGAAACAAATGCTTTTTCTATGAGGTGCGAATGGATCTCCACTCCCTGCCCCCCCCCCCAGAGGGCTGCGGTGTGTTTATGTTTTGTTTGCCTAAATTGGAAGGTGTTGCCTAGAAGATAATGTATGTAGATTATCTTAGTGACAAACTCTTCAAAAGAAGTAATTTTCTGTCCGTATGCAGCTGTGCTTCTTTATTGTATCTATAATTAAACATTTGCTTTCAGGTTTGGGAGGCATGTAGGTGTCTCAACAAACCATTTAATGTTATGCAAAATGAGAACTAAAGCACTTTAACAAGAATTCTGCCAGTTTTTTGCCAGCTTTCCACTTACTTCCATCAGCTAAAGGACAAAAATATCTACATGATGCTGTGCGACATTTTGTTGTATCCAGTACTAGCTCTACTCGGAGGAGGCCCATTGAAGTTAACAGACCTGAGTAACTTAGGTTCATAAATTTTAGTGGGCTGGCTCTGAGTAGAAATTTGTTGGATACAATCCAACAAATGTTTTGGATACGACAGAATGCTAAATAGTGCTTTGGACAAGTGGGATGACTTCTGTTCATGTAATGAAGAAGAAGAGTTTGGATTTGATATCCCACTTTATCACTACCCAAAGGAGTCTCAAAGCGACCAACAATCTCCTTTCCCTTCCTCCCCCACAACAAACACTCTGTGAGGTGAGTGGGGCTGAGAGACTTCAAAGAAATGTGACTAGCCCAAGGTCACCCAGCAGCTGCATGTGGAGGAGCGGAGACGCAAACCCGGTTCACCAGATTATGAGTCTACCGATCTTAACCACTATACCACACTGACTCCCCCCACCTCCTCCCCCGGTATGTCCCCTAATACCAGTGCTTTTTTTCTGGGAGGATGCAGGGGTACGCATACTCCTAAACATTTTGTCAATCTAATGGGAGAAGAAACTTTTTTAAAAATAAAATTTTAGTTTCTTCTCTAGCACGGTGATTTGTCAGTTCCATTGAATAGCACAATGAATCGTCAATTCCACTGCTACCCTTGATGGCGGCCTCATTTTCTGCCACAGTGTTTCCTGAGTCTCAGATGGAAGCGAGCATTTAATGTGTGAAGCAGTGTGGAATGTGAGTACCCCTAAACATTTTTTTAGGGGGGGGAAACACTGCCTAATACTATTCTGGGGCACAACCATCCAAAGCAGATTCAAGGAGGGCAGGGAGAAAGGAAGGAAAGTTCCATCACACAAATCATTCTGCTTCCACATTTAGTTGACTATTGCACAGTATTTTCCAATCTTACTCTATCACCGCCATGCTTTCAGTGTTAAGTCACATCTATGCACCTAGATCATTGCTGTTTATATTGTTTCATGCCACCCCCAAGCTCTTACGACCCCTAATCTCCAAGCGGTGTGAGATTCCAGGGGGTTCAAGGTGCACTTACCAAGAACCCATGTTTCCTATTGGAAATGAGGTACAACAGGTGTCTTTATGATAAATTGTTTATTTACACATATATACAAACTGAGCCTACAATGGAGGAGTCCACAGCATCGCACTCCAAGAGTGTCTTGCTTCTCCCTTGGTGCAGTCCTGGATTCAGACAGACACCAGGCATCATTCTTTCTCTGTTTGTGTTACTTCACTCCTATCCTCCTACGCTAAGTTTCTAGTCCACATTGCTTCTATTGTTTACACCCTCTCTACTGTAAGCTGTTATTATCTGTAGCGAGAGGAGCCTTACTCACCCCCAGCCCCTTTGATCCTCTGATATCTTAATGGTTCATTGCCCCAGGCTAGTCCCAGGGGGCTAGTACTGGCTTAATTAGCTCTTGACACATCACAGGAAGCACCAGCTTGGCTCAATTAACTTTTCACATACGATGATTCCAGAGGTTTAGAAGCATCTAATACACAGCTTAAATACACACGGGTCTAGCACAGTTTGAATGCTCTGAGCCTTAATTAAATTCTAACGCTAACTTGATCCGAAAATTTTAGGGGAAATCTAGCACCCACAACTCATAACAATACTGATGGGAGTGGCTCATAGCTATGGTATCATTTCTGTTTCCTATATGGAAAAGCATGTTTGCATCTCTCCATGGACTGAATGTTACATTGGATGGGTTTTGCAATGAAAGGGGAACAAAATACATATTTGTTGTTGTCAATAAGTGCCCACAAAAGCTAATGATACAAGGATAGGTGAAGGTGTCAATTTCCGTTTTCTCAGTTTCTTATTTTTCGAAACTTATGTTTAGTCCTCCACTTAAGTTCAGTCCTCCCAAAAATTCATTTCAGTGTATGTATTTCTCCTGATGTGCACATGCTTATATGCAATTTTACCCAATATACACATTTTTGCAAAGCAATTTCCACATATACTGTATAATGCAAGTTCACTATATAGGCATCTATATGCACACCTTAGTATATGCATTTTTGTACCCATTACAGTGGTAGCTCAGGTTAAGAACTTCATTCGTTCTGGAGGTCCATTCTTAACCTGAAACTATACTTAACCCAAGGTACCACTTTAGCTAATGGGGCCTCCCGCTGCCGCCGCACAATTTCTGTTCTTATCCTGAAGCAAAGTTCTTAACCCGAGGTACTATTTCTAGGTTAGCGGAGTTTGTAATCTGAAGCGTCTGTAACCCGAGGTACCACTGTACTTGGCTGCAGAACTGAATGTGGGGATGACACTGGGGCCACAAACCTCTTTCTGGCTCTTTTGTGATTAGGGCACCCAATTACATGGGAACCATCCACAAGATACACAAGGCCCCCTGCTGCAGAAGATTAATCACATGAAGGACTGGAATCACATAGACCCTTGAGGCAGGACTAAACACACCTCTCCACATTCCTGTTCTACCCTTGTTGCCTTAGGGTAATAACATCCAAAGGGGGCGTTAGTCTACATTATTTCTCACCTGAAAAAAGGGAGAATGGGTGACCACATGGACTGGGTCTCTGCAGGAGTAGCCCATTTCACACATTGCAAAGAGCGCATGGTGTTCTTATACACTACTACAAACTGACACACTCTGACACTTGCACCTCCAATGGTTCTTTCACAGATGTTGTGATTGACCCATGGACTTCCAGCTTGGTTAGGCTCTCTTTTAAAAGCGTGCATAGGTCCCTTTTGAACAATGTTGCTCATTCAGATGAAAATATCATTTATGCGAGGAGAGAATGTGCACACATATTTTGCTAGGCAAAACATTTAGTGGTAATGTACATTAAAAACAATTCAACCTCAGAGATTAAACCAAAAAAGACATTAAACCAAAACAGTGACTGCAAATTCTTATTTCTTTAGGTTGATTCTTCTTCTTGCCTCTTCTTATCACGCACACACATAAACACACACATGAGCTTCATTGCCATAATATGATTTAATTTGTCTGCAACCTCATTTGCTATTCTTTCTCTTCACTCCTTTTAGACACAGCTTGTAACCTGCATAAAATGCAGTTTTGTTCTCAACAAACTCAATGCATTTTTATTGTTAATAATGCCTGCTTTTTAAAAAAAAATACTCTATTGTCTATAGTAACCAGATGCCTGTTATAATCAAGGATGCTTTGCTAAAAATGAGGAGCATTGTACTGAACACATACAGGAAGCCTTTTTACAAATAACCCAGCTATTGTAAGTGATTTTTTTTCTGTGTTTATCTCATTCTTGTTTTTTCCATCCTTTAATCCTCTTATAGTTTTTACTTGGGCAAGACTCCCATTAACAGAAATGAGATTTTGGCTTTACAAAACAGCATCAGACCCTATTCGGTAGCTCCTAGGCCTATGTCTCTCCCCTAAAGGTCTCTCTCCTCTTAGTACCTTGTCCCAAGAGACATAAGTATCTCCCAATTCACCATTTTCATTCCCAGAAGGATGAATCCAGAGTTACCACTGAAATGTCACTTCAAACAAAATTGGAAGGCAGTTTAGAAATTTCTCCTGGGGCAAAACATCTGAAGAATTTAAAGAAAATCCAAGAGTTTTGCTATGATTTTCAAAATCTCTAGGGAGGCTATACACAGCAATAGCTTGTCACTGGGTTTCCCCTAAATAAAAATTCTAAGTAGATTTAGGGGTCCCTCATCAGGTGAAATATTTCTGGATATTTGAGCAACATCAAAAGCATTTCAAGATTTGCAAAGTTTCTGGGGGAGAATCAGTGAAGACTTGAGTCACTGATTCCATTTGCATTGAAATACTATGAATATTTGCCTCACTGCATTCATTAAAATTTACTGTACATGTGATATCAATCATTTGATGCACACAGGAGGGATGGAGGGGAAACTCAGTGCAATGAAGAACGGATAGAAGACAAAACTCAACAGCCTCCTTTCTCTCATTCTGAAACCCAATAATGACTGAGAGAAAATGACTTCCCAAAATACTGCATTTTTTGGGTGTGTGATGAATTGAAAAGAGGGCACTTCACTGAATATTCTCCAGGGGAGAACTGGCATTTCCCATCAGTTCTGGGGGAGTGTGAGGAAAAATTATGTTTTGGATAACCACAAACACGTCACTCTTGTCTTGTAACTACAAAAACAGACTTGCAAGCATACACCAAGATATAAATGCAATACCATCTCTGACAACACACAGTAGGCAATATCCAAGTAACCCTTTCTGTCAGTACAAATATTTACTCTTCCACAATGGAGGTCTCCCCTTCCCTTTCCCCTGCACACCCACTAAACCTGCTCTGGGGTTTCCTCCCAACCTTCTTGAGCAGATTTTAGGAGGTTGTGAGGTGAGGCAAGATAATAATAATAATAATAATAATAATAATAATAATAATAATAATAATTTATTTATACCCCGCCCTCCCCAGCCAAGGCCGGGCTCAGGGCAGCTAACAAGCAATAATAAAAACAAGTTGAATGATTACAACTTAAAAACAAAATTAAAATACAACATTAAAATACTGAAACATTAAAATATTAAAATGTAGCCTCATCGCAGGAGGAGAAGGAAAGGAAAAAGAAAGAGAGGGAGGGAATCAATTTGGCTCCAAGCCAAAGGCCAGGCGGAACAACTCTGTCTTACAGTCCCTGTGGAAAGAAATCAGATCCTGCAGGGCCCTGGTCTCATGAGACAGAGCGTTCCACCAGGCCGGAGCCAGAGTTGAAAAGGCCCTGGCTCTGGTTGAAGCCTATCTAACTTCCTTAGGGCCCGGGACCACTAGGGTGTTGCTATTTATGGACCTTGAGGCTCTCCGTAGGGCATACCGGGAGAGGCGGTCCCGTAGGTACAAGGGTCCTAGGCCATGAAGGGCTTTAAAGGTCAAAAGCAGCACCTTAAATCTGACCCTGTACTCTACCGGGAGCCAGTGCAGTTTGAAAAGCACTGGGTGAATATACTCCCATGGCAGAGACCCCGTGAGGAGCCTCGCTGCAGCATTCTGCACCCTCTGGAGTTTCTGGGTCAGCTCCAAGGGCAGCCCCGCATAGAGCGAATTACAGTAGTCAAGTCTGGAGATGACTGTCGCATGGATCACTGTGGCCAGGTCGGGGCAGGAAAGGTAAGGGACCAACTGCTTGATGAGGCGAAGGTGGAAAAATGTCACCTTGGCTGTTGCTGTAACTTGCGCCTCTATGGAAAGGGAGGCGTCAAGGATTACACCTAAACTCTTAACGGAAGGCAATGATGAGATCAAAGGGCCACCCACTGAATTTGTGGCTGAGGCAGGGACTTCTCAACCCCATGCTCTTGGCCACTGCATTGTGACTCCAGTCCTAGGCTACTTACTTGGAAGTTCCATTTAATACACCAGGACTTACTACACAGGCATAGAATGAGCTGTGTGGCAGCTCCCACAATAGCCAATGTGGCTTTCTGAGAAAGTTCAGAATGAACTGCTGCAAGATCTCTGGATGAAGGGCGATATATAAATACAATAAATACAATAAATAAATAAATAAATAAATAAAGTAGAACAACACCACAACATCACAAGTACTGTGGTTTTTTCCTGAGTAATAAGGTCTTGAAGATGTGTCTTTGAACACCCATGTGTGTGTGTGTGTGTGTGCGCGCGCGCGTGTGTGTGCTTGGGAAGTCTAGACCCATCAGGGCACCCATATATATGTATAAAGTCTTCCATATCTTATGAATCCGCAGCAGGAAACAGCCGCATAACCATGGTGTAACGTGCAGTCATTGTGCCTGCTGCGTAAAGTGTTGAGATACCCATAAGTCCTCCTAGAGCAGTGCTTCCTTAAGTGGAGAAAGGGTGTCTGAAGCAGACTTAACTTAAAGTTAAGAGTTCCACTTCATGCAAAGATCTAAAGATTGCACTAGCAACGTAAAACTTACACGCCTCTTAATTCTACTTCAAGCTGAGCTGGAATTGTAGTGCTCTGAACTAGGATCAAATTGGTGATTGTAAAGAGCTATCAAAACTTGGTAATGTGCTTAACTGTTTGAATCGGGCGCTAATGGTTGGGAAAATGCATGCTATATAAAGAAACAATAATGATATACTTGTTAACCATTTGATGCTGAGAGGGAATAGCCAACTTGTCATTATTCAAATGTTTGGGTTTTACCATTGATCATCATAGCAGTGCACAGAGAATTAAACATCCCTGGTAGCTACGGTAGCGGCACTGCCATTTTATATCTTTAAAAACACATTAAAATCAAATTCTAACTCCATTCCACGCATCAGCAAGGTGATGAGAAAATAATTTGACCTTAAATTGCGGTTGCACATGCAGCATTAAAACAGAAAACTGGGTGGAAAAACAACAGCTTGGAAACATAAAACAAAATGAAGACAAACTCTAATCCTTCAAACAAATCAGTGCAATCCCTATGCTAATTACATGGTAAATTATCAAAAAGGCAACCTTGCAGCACCAGCTAATCACAACCTTGACCTTATAGCACTTTGAACCTGATTTGGTGGAAACAGAGAGATAATGCTTTCTTTCTGGCTGAGATTGGAAGACGTAAGTCACTCTTTGGATTCATGAACAGGTTGCTGGGTGGCAAGTCTGCCTATTGTGGTGGGGGACCTCAAGAAACCAGTGTGGCTGCATGAGAAGGTTACAGATTAGCTGAGATTTAAGAATGGCATGTATAGGAAATGGAAGAAAGGGGAAATCACAAAGGAGGAATATACATGAGCAGCCAATAGTTGCAAGGTGAATGTCAGGCAGGCCAAAGCTTAGAATGAGCTCAGGCTTGCAAGAGAGATGAAGAAGAAGAAGAAGAAGAAGAAGAAGAAGAAGAAGAAGAAGAAGAAGGGGAGGAGGTGTGGAGGAGGAAAGATTGCCTTTATTATACAAGTCTGGTCAGTGACACTTAAAGCAGCAGGAACTTCCTAAGGTCTCAGGTCTTTTCCCACATGCACTGCAAATGAACCTGGGTCCTTCTGCATGTTCTCAACCACTGAGCCATGGGACTTCATGGGAAGGAGGAGGACATGGCCAGGGTGGGGACACTGAAAGCAGCTTGCCTAACGGTTCCCCAAAACTGGAACAGACACTGAAGGAGTGCAACACTGTTTTCCAGCTTTACAGATAAAACACGAAGAAAGCATTTAAATCAGAGGTAGCCAATCTAGTACTCTGAGACTCTGATGCCAGCCAACCAACACCAGCCAGTGCAGTCAGTGGTCAAAGGTGATGGGGGTTGCAGTCCAACAACATCAGGAGGGCACTGTATTGCAGAACCCTGATCTAAAGAAGCCTTTTTAGGAAGAAGAAGAAAAAGCTGTTGCAGGAAGTCCTAGGTGAGCAGAGTGCTCTTGGGCTCGAATCCTGTTTGTGGCCAGGGGCGTACCGATGGGGGGCGGGCTGCCCCAGGTGGCATCCTGAAGGGCCACAAATTGAGAGTGGGAAAGCAATAAAATCCCCCTGTCCCCTTACCTCGGAGGCGAGAGGCCTTTGTCTCGGCTCCAGTCTCTCCCGGGATGCGGCGGCTTCCAGGCTGAACCTTCTCCTCGCTGCAAAACAAAGGGAGACATCAGCCAGCGCCTGGCTCCCAGCCATGCTAGCCCCAGTCTGGGGCAGGAGGGTGGGGGACCCGGGAAGGTCTGGGAATGATCTCGATATGAATCCAAGGCAGACCTTTTAATATCACAGTAATCCAAGTTTATGCATCAACTACTGGTGTTGAAGAAACTGAAATTGACCAGTTCTATGAAGACTTACAACACCTTCTAGAAATGACACCAAAGAAGGATGTTCTTCTCATTATAGGGGATTGGAATGCTAAAGTAGGGAGTCAAGAGATAAAAGGAACAACTGGCAAGTTTGGCCTTGGAGTTCAAAACGAAGCAGGGCAAAGGCTAATAGAGTTCTGCCAAGAGAACAAGCTGGTCATCACAAACACTCTTTTCCAACAACACAAGAGACGACTCTACGCATGGACATCACCAGATGGGCAGCATCAAAATCAGATTGATTATATTCTCTGCAGCCAAAGATGGAGAAGCTCTATACAGTCAACAAAAACAAGACCTGGAGCTGACTGTGGCTCAGATCATCAGCTTCTTATAGCAAAATTCAAGCTTAAACTGAAGAAAGTAGGAAAAACCACTGGGCCGGTAAGATACAATCTAAATCAAATCCCTTATAAATTCACAGTGGAAGTGAGGAACAAGTTAAAGATTTAGATTTGGTGGACAGAGTGCCTGAAGAACTATGGATGGAGGCTTGTAACATTATACAGGAGGCAGCAACGAAAACCATCCCAATGAAAAGGAAATGCAAGAAAGCAAAGTGGCTGTCCAACGAGGCCTTACAAATAGCGGGGGAGAGAAGGCAAGCAAAATGTGACGGAGATAGTGAAAGATACAGGAAATTGAATGCAGATTTCCAAAGAATAGTAAGGAGAGAGAAAAGGGCCTTCTTAAATGAGCAATGCAAAGAAATAGAGGGAAACAATAGAATGGGGAAAACCAGAGATCTGTTCAAGAAAATTGGAGATATAAAAGGAACATTTCGTTCAAAGATTACCATAATAAAGGACAAAAGTGGTAAGGACCTAACAGAAGCAGAAAACATCAAGAAGAGGTGGCAAGAATACACAGAGGAATTATACCAGAAAGATATGAATGTCTCATACACCCCAGGTAGTGTGGTTGCTGACCTTGAGCCAGACATCCTGGAGAATGAAGTCAAATGGGCCTTAGAAAGTACTGCTAATGAAACGCTATGATTAAATGGGCACAAGATGTTGGACATAACATATGGACCACAGGTATGAAATTTACGTCATGTAATGCCCTAAGAGAGAATTTTATGAAAATGATTTATAGGTGGTACATGACACCAGTCAAGCTTGCAAAAATTAACCATTTGCCCGGAAATAAATGTTGGAAATGTAATGAGACTGAAGGTACATTCTTTCACCTTTGGTGGACATGCCCAAGGATTAAGACATTCTGGGAGATGATTTATAATGAATTGAAAAAGGTATTTAAGTATACCTTTCTGAAGAAACCAGAGGCCTTTCTCCTGGGCATGGTCGGCCAATTGGTGCCAAAGAAGGACAGAACTTTCTTTATGTATGCAACAACAGCAGCAAGAATACTCATCGCGAAGTATTGGAAGACACAAGATTTACCCACCCGGGAAGAATGGCAGTTGACGGACTATAGGGAATTGGCGGAAATGACTGGCAGAATCCGAGACCAGGGAGAAGAGTTGGTGGAAGAAGATTGGAAAAAATTTAAAGATTATTTACAGAAATATTGTAAAATTAATGAGCTATAGAAAAATGGTGGAGTGAAGTTATATGGCTTTGGCAGAAATGTTATAAGGAACTAGGTACAGATAGATTGTTAATGTATTAAAGGGAAAAAATAAGGTTAGAATATGTTAAGATTAATTACAGGACAGAAAACAGAGGAAGATGGAAAGGAATTGCTGAAACAGTTAATTGAAGTGGAATACAAAAAGGGAGGCGTGAGGAAGTCAATGAAACAAGTGAATGAAAGTTAAGATTGAAAATATTGGAAATGTTTTTAATTGTTTTTGTTTTGTTTTGTTAATTCAATGTTTCATGTAGTGTTTTTGCTTTTGATTTTTGTATTTTATTATATTGTCATGTTTAATTCTTTTTCTTTCTTTTTGTAATCTTTAAACTCTTAATAAATATTATTTAAAAAAAATAAAAAAAATACAAAGCACTGCTAATAACAAGGCCAGTGGAAGTGATGATATTCCAGCTGACGATGCTGTTAAGGTGCTACACTCAATACGACAGCAAGTTTGGAAAACTCAGCAGTGGCCAGAGGATTGGAGAAGATCAGTCTACATCCCAATCCCAAAGAAGGGCAGTGCCAAAGAATGCTCCAACTACCGCACAATTGCACTCATTTCACACGCTAGCAAGGTTATGCTTAAAATTCTACAAGGCAAGCTTAAGCAGTATGTGGACCGAGAACTCCCAGAAGTGCAAGCTGGATTTCGAAGGGGCAGAGGGACCAGAGACCAGAGCTATGCAGATGACACAACCTTGGTGGCAGAAAATGAGGAGGAATTAAAGAACCTTTTAATGAAGGTGAAAGAGGAGAGCGCGAAATATGGTGTGAAGCTCAACATCAAAAAAACTAAGATCATGGCCACTGGGCCCATCACCTCCTGGCAAATAGAAGGGGGAGATTTGGAGGCAGTGAGAGATTTTACTTTCTTGGGCTCCATGATCACTGCAGATGGAGACAGCAGTCACAAAATTAAAAGATGCCTGCTTCTTGGGAGAAAAGCAATGACAAACCTGGACAGCATCTTAAAAAGCAGAGACATCACCTTGCCAACAAAGGTCCGTATGGTTAAAGCTATGGTTTTCCCAATAGTGATGCATGAAAGTGAGAGCTGGACCATAAATAAGGCTGACCGCCAAAGAATTGATGCTTTTGAATTATGGTGCTGGAGGAGACTCTTGAGAGTCCCATGGACTGCAAGAAGATCAAACCTCTCCATTCTCAAGGGAATCAGCCCTGAGTGCTCACTGGAAGGACAGATCGTGAAGCTGAGACTCCAATACTTTGGCCACCTCATGAGAAGAGAAGACTCCCTGGAAAAGATCCTGATGCTGGGAAAGATGGAGGGCACAAGGAGAAGGGGATGACAGAGGACGAGATGGTTGGACAGTGTTCTCAAAGCTACAAACATGAGTTTGACCAAACAGCAGGAGGCAGTGGAAGATAGGAGTGCCTGGCGTGCTCTGGTCCATGGGGTCACGAAGAGGCGGACATGACTAAACGACCAAACAACAACAACAACAAGTTGCTTTGGGAGACGATAATCAGGCATAGCCCAGTTCTGTGAAGCTTGGAGGAGGGTGTGAGGCATCTGGGCTTTAGCAGTACAGTGGTACCTTGGGTTGAGAACTTAATTCGTTCTGGAGGTCCGTTCTTAACCTAAAACTGTTCTTAACCTGAGGTACCACTTTATCTAATGGGGCCTCCCACTGCCACTGTGCTGCCACCGCACAATTTCTGTCCTCATCCTGAAGCAAAGTTCATAGCCTGAAGTACTATTTCTGTACAAGCCAAGCCCTGGCTCCATGGCTTACCTGAATTAAGGGAATCCTCTTGCCGCCAAGTTGGGAGAGACCCCCTTCTTTCGGCATTGAACGGCCACATGCTCAGAGCGATGGCGGCTGTGCTGCTGCTTCTAAGTCCAGCTCAGCTTCAGCCCCCCCTTGTGCCCCCTTCTAGAACCCACCGCTCTCAACCGACTCTCACCTGCCCCCCCATTCAAACTCCCTTTCCAAGCATCTGCCAATCTTCCGTCTCCACCAGAATTCCACTCTCTCTCTTCCCCCTCCCTCCCTGCTTGACATTCCCTTTGGAATTGTAATAGCATCACCTCACAATAATAATATTCAAGACATATGTGTCTTTACTTGGAATACCAGAAGAACTGTATATAGTAGATAGTAGGGTTTAGCTTTGTCTTTTGTCTGGAGACAATAAACACTTTGTTCATTTGAACTGTGTGGGAGATGAGTTTTGGCCTTAACCAGGAAGGAGCTGTTCTGCTGAGAGCAGGAAATCTTTGAAGCTTCTGCTAGTGCGCCACTTACTCTGCTGATACATCACGCTGGTTGAAGTGTGGTGATCTACCAACTGACCTCCACAAGTCACCAACATCTGAGATGTTTCCAGTAAAACAGGGATTGGGGAACCTATAACACCTATCATCCCTGACCATTGGCTCTGCTGGCTGGGGCTGCTGGAATCTGGAGTCCAGCAACTTCTAAAGGACTACACATTACCCATCCCTGCAGCAAAGCACACTCAGACATCTGCTTGCCATAGCATCTTGCAACATCTGAAACCTCCAAAAGAAAGAAAGGGCCACTTGTACACATATTGGAGCAGGGAGCAGGTCTTTGAGGAAGGGGAGCAATAGAAAACAATGGAAGTTAGACCAGAAGTTGTAACAAACATGAGAAAAGAGGAGAGCGTACTACTAGTGGTAATCACATAAAACTTCACACTCTCATGCTATTTACTATTATTTATAGGATAAGCCAATTAAATACCACAACAAGCTAAGTCATACTCCTCTCCTATGCCGATACAAATGTATAAAGCACAGTAAGAGCTGCAGCTGTACAGCAGCTGCTTTAGATAAGGAATAGTGTTTGCCCTCTGAAATGCAATTGCGGCAGGTTCAGTGTGGTGCTTTGATATGGCAAGAAAGCCAGTGAATAATTAAATATTGCCTTGTGGTTTCCTTGGAGGGCCTTGTGTTTATTGCACTGGTTTCTGGATGCTCAGGGTGCTTGATCATGAAACAGGACTGTAGACCAGCATGCTGCCAGACATTTGTAATTGTTTTGGGACAAAACTAAGGCACTGAATTGCTTGATACTGAAAAGCCCCAAATCACAGCACCTGGAAAAGATTAAAGTCCCTTTCACACATTCTCCACATGAACACACATGCAAAAATGTTTTGCTGATTTCATCTGAGTTTTATTGATAATTATTTCAATATGTGCATGGCTTAAGAGATTTATTTGATTAAGCCACCTATACATTTTTGTAAGAAAAAGAAAAGAACAGAAGATGCTGAATATGTGGAATGGAAAGGGGGATCACATCCACCCACCATACATTTAAAGCACACTTATACCACTTGAATATTCATGGGGAATTCTGGGAACTGTAGTTTCTTTAAGGGTTTGGGAATTGCTGGTCTGTGAGGTTAGCACCATTAACAAACTACAGTTCCTAGGATTCTTTGTGGAAAGTCATGACTCTCAAAATGGTAAAGAGTTCCTTAAAAGAGTGGTGTGGATGTGACGAACGTGGCAGCAGATTCCGATTCTGACATCTTTACCTCATTGATTTACAAAACAAAAACCATCTCTGTTTTTAAACCATTGGAGAGTCATCATAAGAAAGGACTAGCCTTCTGCTTGACATCTAGTTCAATGTGCAGCTGTTTTTGGATGGATGAACATGCAGACATGGGAAGATAAGTGCAAAGACAGTTCTTAATATTCAATGTATATGAATTGCATATGTTAGGATAATTTTAAGAGAGATGATGTTTGCATGCAAAGCAGACACCCTTTTGTGTCTTCTGTGTGGCTTGTCATGGCCAGCTAAATCTTGAAATTTGAAGGAATTGTATCAATTTCAGAAACTCTTTCCTAAATAAAAGGTTGAGATGCAGTGAATGTTCATTATGACCTTCCTAATCTGACTCACAAAGTTATTTAAAGAGGACTGTGATTTCTGCCTGGTAAATTAAAGTGCTCCAAATATTTTTCTGTCATTCAGTTTGACAACATTTGACTTTATTTGTTTTTTGAGTATGGTTTCAAGATTAAGTGCAATGGGGCAGCAGTTAAACGTAAGAAGAGCCTGCTGGATCAGGCCAATGGCCCATCTAGTCCAGTATCCTGTTCTCACAGTGGCCAACCAGATGCCTGTGGGAAACCAGCAAAGCAGAACCTGAGCACAAGAGCAGTCTCCTATCCTGCAGTTTCCGGCAACTGGTATTTAGAGCTCAACTGTCTCCAGCTATGAGGGCAGAGCATAGTCATCATGGTCACCGATAGCCTTATCCTCCATGAATTTGTCTAATTCTCCTCTAAAGCAACCCAAGTTGGTGCGAATCACTGTCTCCCATGGGAACAAGTTCCATAGTTTAACTGTACATGAAGAAATAGTTTCTTTTATCTATCCCCAACCCTTCCAACATTCAGCTTCATTTTCTGCTCTCAGTTCTATTAGCAAACTCCAGACTTACAATTTTCTTCAGGATCATAGATGTATGACTGAAAAACAGGTCATGGAACTCCTGAATGGCAGGCTATTTTTATTTCTTTGTCCAATTAAGCCTTTTATCCACTTGAAGATCAAACATAGTTTGGCTTGGGACATTGCTATGACTACACTATTGTCATAGCAATAATGTTCTGCAACAATAGGATCTGGAGGCTTTGAGCCATCCTAGTAACAAACATGCATATAACAACTATGCAAGGCACGATATATCTAAAATGCTAAGAACGTTCATTCCCCACATCCTGTTAAGGTACATCTTAAATACAGCAGTGTAAGGCAGTAGAGAAAGGAATCCAAGATTAAGCTAAATGGATATTGTACTGATAGTATAATTAGTAATCTCTTTTAGCATACATTTAGTGTTTAACACCATCAGCCGGTTCTGTTAAAGCACATTTATAGCTTTATATTGGGGATCAGTTTTTCTGATTCAGATGTAACAAGAAACTTTGGTTTAAAGTAACCATGATAAAAGTGGCAACTGTGGTACAAAAGGAGAGGATGGGAGGAAGGGGGTGAGTAGGCACAATATGGATTCCTAGCTAAACAAGCCATGATTTATAAAGCTAAGTTTGTTATGTCCAAGTCAACTCATGTTTTTAAGCCAGCCAACCAGTAGCTGTTAAAGTGTTCTGGGTTTTAACCAACTAAGTCATCTTCAGGGTGGACCCATGAAAACCAATGGATTTAAAGTAGTCAAGTCCATTAATTTCAGTGGGTCTACTCTGAGTACTACTTAGATGGATACAACCTTCTGACCTCAATGGCTTCATCTATGAAAAAGGTCTGAACCAATGACACCCTGAAGGTAATCAGTCTGTGCTCTAAGGTAATTACTTAGACCTATCTCTGTTACAGACAGTAGAAATTTACTGATATATGCAATAAGTCCGAGGATCAGATCTAGGGCTGTTGGTTGTAGCTTTAAGTGTCTGAATGCAGCAGCGTGGTAAGCAGCAGTACCTTCCTGTCCCGGTGCTCAATATGACTATTTAATGACCATTTTAGCAGGCAGCCCTATAGGTGCTCCATGTATTCTCTCACTCCCTTGAAGCTCTTAAAAGGTAGGGTATCTGGCAGTCATAAGCCACTACTGAAACACCCAGTGAATTGGCTGTTCTGATGGCTGTTGCTTGGTTGCCATTGCTCAAATCACAAATAGGTCAGTTGTGTGTCTTCTGTTTGACAGGGTGACAGATGACTTCGGAGGTCCAAGTCTGGTTTAAAGATAAAGTACCGTAAGAAGGGAAAGCAAGGTCTATATGTTGCCCGTCAACAGTTATCAGCACCTTGGACAGCAGACTAAACAGGCACAGAAGTAAACCCTGGTCAGAGTCTTCCCCACTACAGTGAGATCTGTATTGCATTCTTTATTTGAGTCATTGCAATTATTTTAAAATGTGCATATGAAAATTTTAAAATTTATATAAATATCTGTGCCCCCTTTTATGGCAACATGTTTCTTCTTTGGGGTGATGCTTAGAAGGTCACACTAATCATGACTCCTCACTCCTATTTCACCTTCTGCTTTCTCTCTCTCCTCCTCTCTGCACCCCACATTAAAGTTTATATTCTAATTCACCACATGGCTGAGTAAGCTTCATAATGAAGTTTACCTAGATGCCATGCTTCCATTTATATATATATATATATATATATATATATATATATATATATATATACACACACATATATATATGGGTTAAAAAATTTATATGTAGACTGGTTGGAGAACCTCTTTTATTGGATTGCATATAAATACTGTAAAATCTCCATTGAAGAGTGGAGATGGGAAGGGAATCCCTTAGATCAGAGGTCTGGTACTATTTTTGGCCCATGTGCCGCATTCCTTCAATGGTACATAGAAAGTGGTGGGTGGAGCCAGAGGCAAAATGTAGGTGGAGCAAATGTGGTTCTTAGCTCTGTACAGTTACCTACATTCCAGCCATGCCAATGCCAGAGGTTTCTACACACACACACACACACACACACACACACCTCTGTGCGGGCAAGCAAGAGGCATCATTACAGCTCAAGGACACACTGAAGCTGAGCAACAGCACTCAAGGAGAGTATGGAGCAGGGGCAGTGAGAGGGGCTGTGTGGGGAGTACTGTAGAGAGAGACCTGAAGTGCAACATTTTGCCCCCTAGGCTTGAGGTTTCCCATTTCTGCTTTAGTTACTTAACACACCACTGTTCCTCTGAGTTCACACCACAGCCTGGTCTATTTCATAAGAAACACATCTGCTGCATTGTCTTACAACCTTTCCTTCTCTTGTTTTGATCTGAACCCTTTTGATTCATAAAAGGCAATTCTATTACCAGCCACAAATGATGGACACTTGAACACACACACACACCCCAAAGGGGAGGGGAGATGGCTTTTTGATCCTACTGTAAAGGAGATCAGAACAAAAACTTTAATTGTCGGAGATGTGACTGTTTCAAAATGATGACCTAAAAAAACCACAAAAAGCTTGTGGCCAATGAGCAATTGATGGAGAGCTTCTCAGAGCATAATAGCCATTTATGTCCTTTGTAATGTAGTGTTGCAATAAGATGAGGCACTGTTGAGTCCACCATTCAGAAGTTCTTTTTAGCAGAGGGGAAACATGTATCAATGCATTTGCTTAATGTGAAATTCAAAGCAAATCTGAAGGTTCTTTCACCAAGCAGGCATCTGAGGAATTCTGAGGAGAAGCCCAAATTTAACTGGACAGGATCCACATGTGCAAATGTTTGAGTGTTCCACATAGGTCTATGTTGCCACTTAACATTGAAACAAACCTTCAGGCAAAAATTAAATCTGAGGAACTCTGAGATCCTATCAAGCTGTGTAGCTACTGATGATGGGAACTCACAACCTTTTCACTTTCCTTTATCAATGGGATCCCATATGTATTTTAATCCAGCACTCTGCATATTCAAAGTGACCTACATATTCATTTAAAACCAACAGAACAAATAATGCCAAGGCAACATCAAGCAAATCCTTGATCTTCCACCTTTTCTTTTCTTTTCTTTTCAAGCAGGAATATATTTGTCAAGATCAGGAAACTTTCTCCACCCTGACCCTATGAGAGATAACAACTGCAAAATATATTTTTCCCCTCTAGAAACATGCAGGGATATGGAATGCTCCATCTGTGGTGGTCTTGGTTTGAATGTGTATATTGGTATAGTATTTCAGTAACAAAACTACAATATATAAACCAAAATATATAATCAGTACCAATAAAGAAAAACACAGCACCCATACTGTGATACAAACTCAAAACCAATCCAGCTATAGCCACCCAAAACTAGAAGAAGAAAAAACTAAGTAAATTTCCATTAAAACCCAACCTACATATGCCTCCAGAAGGAAGATATTCCAGAACTTGGGTAATGCTACTATTTTATAGCCATTAATGTCCTCTTCAACTTGTGCTCCAACTGCTCACTCTCAGCTGAGAACCCCAGGACAAGAGCCCTACAGTTCATGCCCTTGCCAGTCACCAGCTTTTATATGGTACCAAGGAAGGTGGGAGAAGAAGAGAAGAAAACAGTCTCAATAGCAGTGAGGCACCCCAATGTCTCTTCCACAAAACATATGGCCCCACACCTCCAGCAGCCCTTGCTACTATATGATGAGAAATGAGGACTCTCCTTTGCTGGAGGCATTTAAGTAAAAGCCAGATAGCCATCTGACAGGGCTGTTGCAGTAGCATCCCAATTGCAGATCCTGCACTGGACAAATGGTGTTGGAATGGATGACCTTCAAGCTATTGCCCAGCTCTGTGGGGCTTTTTTTAATCACACACAAAACACACAGCCTTATTTTGACAAGAAGGAAGTTGAAAAGATTCTGATAAATTGAATCATTTAACTCTACGGTTTGTATTTCTGCTTGATGCCCATCTCTTAAAACATAAGCCTTCCTCCACATGCACAAAAACAGAGTAGTTTTTAAACTTTTCAGTGATATATTATGTTTTTCTAGAAAGCCTCGAGGGGAAATATTGTGCTCCAGGTATTGAAGAGAATTTCATACTTAAGAAAAATTATCACATATGGTAGTTTTTCCACCTCAGGAAGAAAAAAAAGGGGAAAGAAAAGGCTCTTTATAGATCTTAAGTTGAAATCTTTAAAGTATTAACAAATGCTTTATCTAAGGATCAAACACCCTTTGAAGGATGGTAAGTAAAAGCGCAGCTGAGTCTCTGCAGGCTTCAGGTTGCAAAATTCTCTCTCTAGTGCATGTATCATTTTCTATATGTCGGGAGGAAGCTTAGTTTGACTTCCCAATTTGTCCCAGCACACAAGTTGTATGTGTGAAGGAATACGGCATGAACAAAGACCAACCTGCTCCACTTTGAAATAAAAACAGCCAAAAATCTCAGCAACAACAAGGTGACAGTGGCACTATAATGTGGTTCCCACAAATAAACAGCATCCATGATGTTCTGTATTGGGCAGGAGGCAGGGCAGGAGGTGCAACTGGCTCAACACTTGATCTTTAGTTTCTTTGCTTTTCCACTTCCTGTCTGCCTAGGAAGTGGGTTCAGTGAGGAGGGCAAAGAGAGAAGAGAGGAGGGAAGGAAGGAAGGAGGGCAGGAGAGAGAGAAGAAGAAGAGAAAGGGTGACAGGAGGAATGTGGGTGGACTACCATCAGTGCTGGCCCCATTCACTTTTGACTTCAGCTCCACCAACCCTCAACTTTGGCCCCATTCATTCTTGATATGAGAGATCCCCCCCCCCATGGGAAAGCAGTACTTAACATGAGAAAGGTTCCCAACCTCTGCTCTAACATTACCCAAAAACTGGAAACAGGTGGCTTGTCACACTAATGGCATCATTGCCAATCAGTTCCTCGATCATAGAAGTTTTTTAGTAGCCCAATTCCCCATATGCACATGTTAGATATTTTTATGGCACATAAGAAGGAATTAACCAACTCTTGAAATGCTTCCATGCCTAATCACCTGGAGGAGATCCTTACTCACCACAGAAGACTGGGCAAATGGCTATTTACAAACATGTTATTGCCACAATACTGTAAGTACAGCTCTGCCTCTTCCATTTTCCTTCTCTTTTGTGTTTGTGTCATGTGTCTTCTTAGACTGTAAGCCTGCAAGCAGGGACTGTATACTTTTAATCTTTGCAAGATGCCTAGTCTCTTTCGAGGCACTTAATAAATCATTTTCTATGCCCAATAGTCTGGGAACAGCATAAATTTCACTGACCATTGCATTACAGAGGACCATTGGTTTCTTGAGGGCTTGATTAGGGTGTAATGAAGTTCTGTGTCTTAAATATCTGGGGAGAGCTTTTTTTAATGATATAAAGACCCTTTTAGCCAGTTTTATGTGCACACTATCATCTGCATATATTGGTGAAGCAACCTTTTTCATGCTTTGTCTCTAATGTTATTCCCTGGGGGCACATTAACCAGATCCACTGGCTTTAGTCAGTGCGTACTTAAAAGCTCCCTTGATATGCATGTTGTCTTTAAATTGCTTGGTATTGCCAAGTAGAGCTGTTTAAATCATGGCTTGCATGTATGTGTCTTTATCCCCCCCCCACACACACACACAAAATTGTTGTTGCCATACTACATGGTTAAGAAACTATGTGAAGAAAATTAGCAACAAAAGCCTTGGCTTTTTCCAACAACTCTCTCCACCTTTCAAAAATGTGCAGAGCTCATGAACCCACTTTGAATCAAGATGAGCAGTTTCCTATCAGCCCCACCATTTGCCTGTGACAAGATATAAGCTTTGTTGTTCTCAAGGTTTCGCTCCCTCAATCAATTCCTTCCTTTCTCTTAATAAAATAGAATTGTACATCTAATTCCTGCCTTGTCATTGCCTGTAGTTATTTAGCTGATGCAGAGAGTCAATTATCCCCAGCCAAAAGTGGCAGAAAATTCCTGTGAATAGAAAATGTACATTATTCTGATGGCATCTGACTTCCCATTCTCACTTCAGTATTCACAGCAAGAAAGTGATAACACCATGGATAACGAACAGCACATTTCCCACATAAATTATTTAGGGATGGCAAACCCACGAATCCATAGAGCAGTGCACATATGTGATCATTTCAGACTGTACTCAGATGTAGCGTTTATGCGTTCTAGCGAAGATGTCAGAAATCCATGGTTTTGCGTCTACTGAAGAAAGGGATATTTTCCCTTTAAGTGCCAGGTTTTCTGTTGCTGAAAACCGTGCCTTTCGGATTCGGGAACAGGAGCAACGATCCAAACAGTGTGCAAAAAGTGAGCATATATTATCCTCAAATGTGGAATGCTGTTTACACAAATATTTCCATGTAGGTGAGATAGAGAAAGGAAGAGGCCCTGAGTGAATCTTCCTCCATCTTAAAGACACATGTCTTTTAAAGCTGGAACAGACTAGGCTATCTTCCACCTTTCCATGTGAAGCAGGAGTTGGAACCCTTTGAAACTCATGACCACATTGCTTTCTGGATAACCTTCCAAGGGCTGCCTGCCAGTGGTGTGTGGAGCCAGAGACAAAAGTGGGCGGAACAACAAAGATAAATGCTACCTTTATAGAGCAGGGTGGTTTCTCTCACACATCCCTCTCTATTCTCAGTCCGGACAAACAAGAGGTGAATTTGAATTCCAGACCACATTCCAGCCAGGCGAAAGCATTTGGAGCATAATGCAGGGTTAGTGAAAGGTGGACTAGTGAGAAGTGTGGCCTGGGGACGGTCCTGAGATCCAGATAATGAATCCTGGAGGGCTCAATATGGCTTCTGGATCTGAGGATCCCCATCCTTTTTTTAGGTGGTGGTGATCTGGTCAGGATGGCTGATGAGGGCAGTGGAGGTGGTTTAGTGGGGGTATCATGGGGGCAGAGCAACATGGAAGAGCAGTGGGTGCAAAAAAAAATTCCCCCTGCTCAAATTCAACTCAAGCTACAGGAGAGAGTTTGCGGACTTGTTAAGTCTGCCTCTAAGGCAGACTTTAACAAGCCTGCCCCAAGTTTCCATTTTCGGAGCCAAGCCCGGCAAATTGACTGACATCTCTGCTAATATCCAAAACTCAAAAAGGAGAACCAATAAATGAAAGACTATGCTCCTATGAATCTACATCTTCCCATTCTGTTTGACTATAAGCCGTACTTTGCAATCAATAATGCCTGGGTTTTTATGGGTTGGCCTGAGAACCCTCATTAAACCACAGAATTAGTTTTAGATTTTGTCCAATATTCAAAGGAAAAGAAAGAAGTGTTGGGGATTTCCTCCCATATAATATTCTATTGATCTGTGCCATGGAGAGAGCATGCCTCCTCATTGTAATAAGACTGTTTATATCGGCAACCCAAACAGAAAGCACAGGTTTTTCCCCATTAACACACGGTTTTGATTTCCATATTTCTAAACAATATCAATCCCATGTTCACATTTCTAGCTTAACAGAATGGGAATGATCCACTAGCAGGTCAAATGCAATTGACCAGGCAACAAATTTCATATTCCATTCAGATGAATTTTATTTTTTATTTTGCCTTGCACTTGATTGATGTAAATTGTCCATAATGAATGCTGAAGTGATCTTTGCCCTCAGGTTTAAAAGCACTTATGGATGTTGTTTCCATAACCAAACATTGTTGTCTTGGACATGAAATTATTCACAGGGGACTAAAGTTTTGGTAACTAAAACCCAGAATTGAATAACTTTTCAACATTACAAGGGTAATGAGCATGGCTATTCAAAATTAATTTGTTGGCCAGTCTGTCTTCTCTTCCTCCTCTCCAAAGGCTGGTGTGCTTAATAAGGTCCATCCAGTTTACAAGCATTTGGCTATATTGGTCTCAAAGCTCACTGTTAGGACACAGTCATGATAATAAGCATCCTCTGTTGTTAGTCCCAAGCATGTGATCCTCAAATGTCTCCTGTATTGGAACACAGAGGTCCCATCTTTAGCTAAAGATGCTAATGGACATTAATAGATCTATCTATTAATCTGCCTTATACTGAGTGAGATCATTAGTCCACTTAGCTCAGTATTTCCAACACTGATTGGCAGTAGTTATCCAGTTCTACCTGAGGACAGAACCTGGGAGCATTTGAATGCAAAGCAGATGTGCTACAAATGAGCTATGACCCTTCCTCAATGAATTTGTGCCCATTCTATCAAGATGTCTTGTTAGTTAGTGGCTATTATTGACCTTGGGCCAGTCACACTTCCTTGAAGTCTCTCAGCCTCACTCACCTCACAGAGCGTTTGTTGTGGGGGAGGAAGGGAAAGGAGAATGTTAGCCGCTTTGAGACTCCTTAAAGGGAGTGAAAGGCGGGATATACAAATCCAAACTCTTCTTCTTCTTCTATTATCATACTTTGTGATGGCGATAAAGGTAAAGGTAAAGGTAAAGGGACCCCTGACCGTTAGGTCCAGTTGCTGACGACTCTGGGGTTGCAGTGCCCATCTTGCTTTACTGGCCGAGGGAGCCGGTGTACAGCTTCCGGGTCATATGGCCAGCATGACTAAGCCACTTCTGGTGAACCAGAGCAGCGCATGGAAACGCCATTTACCTTCCTGCCAGAGTGGTACCTATTTATTTATTTGCACTTCGTGCTTTCAAACTGCTAGGTTGGCAGGAGCAGGGACCGAGCAATAGGAGCTCACCCCATCGTGGGGATTCGAACCGCCAACCTTCTGATCGGCAAGCCCTAGGCTCTGTGGTTTAACCCACAGCGCCACCCGCGTCCCTTTGTGGTGGCAAATTCAGTCATAATTAGCCATTCCAATTTTTAAATATTTCTCATAGCAAAACTCTTTAGTTTTTCAAAGATTACATTAGAAGTGTGGATAGGTGTACAGTAAGACTTTTTCAGTGCTAGCACAGTGTCTATATCCTCTGTAACCTATCCCTTGCCTCTTCTCTATTAATTTTCCGAGGCTGTAGTAATCGGGCAGATTATCTGGCCCAACAGTTTTTGCAAGTTCCATAGAGCTGTCTCCCCAACCCCTGGACTATCTGGCGGCAAGTCAGTATGTGAACTTCCTAGTCTGGGGTCAATCCGTGTGTCTAAAGTCCTGCAGAGATTCTGAAGAATCCAAACAGAGGTCCATCAACATGGGCAGTTGAGCAGACACAGCACCTCAGCTCTGCTTTCATACTTTGCATGCTGATGACAGCATCTGGGCTTCATGAGGCATGTGACCCTCACCTGTTCCAAGCCTACTTCAGCTGAGGAATCACACACCTCCTCCTAGAGCTAGTGAGCCACACCTGGCCAACTAGGGAGCTGGGTTGTGGGTCCTTGTCTGCCTCAGCTTCCTGCTCCCTACACCTCAGAGCCTGCCATGGTTGTGGAGATGGGGCCCCTCTGGCTCTGGTAATGGGTCCTACTGCTCTGGTTCCTGTGGTAGCAGCCACCTTTCTCCCATCCATCCCAAGAATGCCCCTGGAAACAACATGAAATCATGACGTAGCCTCATTAGTCAAATACATGTATAGTGAGGCTATAAGTGGCTGCTGGCTATGATAGCCATGTACTACCTCCAATTTCAGAGGCAGTATGCTCCTGAATGCCAGTTGCTAGGAAACACAAGTGAGGAGAGCACTGTTGAGCTCAGATCCTCCCTGCAGGCTTTCCATTGGCGTCTGGCTGGCCACTGTGAAAACAGGGTGTTGGGCTACATTGATCTTTGGCCTAATCCATTAATCGTCTGATACTCTTAGGTTTCCAGGGGCATTCTCTCCCAGAAACATGTCCATCTGCTAAGAGTGGCCAGGCCACCACTTGAAGCAGAGGAAAATGGAAACCTCACCCACCTCAAATTTAAAGATATGGCTGCCCCCTCCCAAATTGGAATAATTCCACATATTCCCAGTCTCCAACACCTGCTGAATAATCATGCCTGTGCATTTCTCTTTGCTGAAATCAGATTTTCTTGCATGCCTTCATTGACTTGCACACAATTACTCACAGAATAAGCTGTTTGCATTTTCAACACATTTCCTACAGTTGAACAGCTTGCACTTTAGCCTTTCCAAGACTATGTCACCAACTGCCAACACGGTCTCCAAAACACTCTCACACTTTGGTGCTTCGTTCCTCCTAAGTTGATTTTTAGCGCTAATTTCGGCGTCATAATGAAGTTGGTCGACAGCTGCATGCCACAGACCATTGACGAATAATGATGGTGAGCAGGCACACTGAGCTACTCAAATGCAATTTCAGCGGCTGGTATTTTGTCCTTGTCAACATAATGTTTAAAAATAAAATTTATTCATGCACACAGACATCTCTCTAATCAGACAGCCTAGAATTCTACATGGCTGTAACAAAGGCAATTTTCTGCACTACTATAATGGCTCTGGTGTTGGATTCCCCATTTGGGGGATGAGACCACTGCCTCTTTGGAGAAGAAAACAGGACTGCGGGAGAAATTAACCTTAGCACCAACCATGGATGACCCCCCTCTCTCCCCAAAGAGAAACCCATTTTACAAAAACCTTCCTAACCTGAGGAGGTCTCATGACCATCATATTCCAAGTCCAGAGCTCCAGCCTGGAAATCACAATAGACCCAAGATAACCACAATGCCATTGAAGACAATGTTAAATAAGGGGAAAGGCTTCCCCTAGACCTAGCCACCTGTGCTGAACTACAGCCTTATCTAAACCACAAGTCTAGGTTAGAGTCATCTGCTGCTGAAGCAATGTTTGGGACTGCTATGCTCATGGGTGAACCATGAGTAGTTTATCAACCAACTCATCTTCTTAGGGAATTCTGAGAATTGTAGTGCTGTGAAGCAGAACAACTCTCAGCATCCTTAACCAACCACAGTTCTCAGGATTCTTTGGGGGAAGACATGAAGAAGAAGAAGAGTTTGGATTTGATATCCCGCCTTTCACTCCCTTTAAGGAGTCTCAAAGCGGCTAACATTCTCCTTTCTCTTCCTCTCCCATAACAATCACTCTGTGGGGTGAGTGGGGCTGAGAGACTTCAAAGAAGTGTGACTGGCCCAAGGTCACCCAGCAGCTGCATGTGGAGGAGCGGAGACACGAACCCAGTTCCCCAGATTACGAGACTACCGCTCTTAACCACTACACCATACTGGCTCTGCTTGCAATATATGGTGTGGAGATGGGCCATGGACTCCCTATTTGCTTTGTATTGGGTCCTCCTATTTCTGTTGGATTGGACTGGAAACAAGCTGAACTATTCCCCTGATCATCAAAGCAGCCTCTTATGCAAGTGAACAGAGAAACATCTCATTTTGACTTAAGAGATGCACTGAAGAGATATCCCTGTGGACCTGAAGGTAGGGGGAAAGCCACCCTTTTAGTGAGCCTTGGAGCAGGTAGGCGAGTCCACAGAGGAAGCAAGTTCTCCACCACCACCAGTAGTTGAGATGACAAGCTTTGCCTGCAAAGAGTGCCTGATTCAATAATCGGCATCTCCAGGTAGAGCTGTCGAAAGAGCCTGTTGGAAACCCTGGAGAAATGCCAGTGCTGACTGTGTGTAACATAGGGATAAGGAAACCTATAGCCCTCTAGATATTACTGGAATCTAAATCCCATCAGCCCTGGCCTTTGGTCATGCTGTCTCAAGCTGATGGGAGTTGGAGTCTAGCAATATCTGGAAGACTATCAGTTCCTCACCCTTTTTGTGCTTCAGTTTTAACAAGAGCAGGCATGCAAAGTTTCTCTGGCTTACATTTCAATCTGAGCAGATGAAAAATTTGAGGACATCAAATGTTCACCTCTCCTTTGATACAAGCGCTACTGAGCCCCTGAATCTCATTTCTGGATCTGAGCCCAATGAATTTAGCTGAGACACTCTTCCCCTAATTCTTTCTATTTACAAAAGCTAGGTAGTTCTTTCCAAAATATTCTGAAAGTACTAAATGCATTCTTTCAAATTCATGAATTTTCAACTCAGGCTCTGGTATCATGACCAAGAATTCAGAAAGTGCTGTGAAAACATTATTACCCCAGTACTAATTTAATACCATTTTTCTTGTTGTCTCAGTAAACAGATCCACAAGAACAGTTACAGAAGGAAAACCTCAAAAAGAAAGATTTGAACAGAAGAAGGGGAAAATAATCTTAGAATTCAAATGAGCATAAGCAGGCGATATTCAACAGCAATTAACTACCCTCATTAATAAGCGCTGTCAAATTGCAGCTGAATGATTTCATTTCCTTGGTGCATAGTTGTTTTTTAAGGAGGTAGGAAGGAACACTAGATCATTCATTCGGAAGGGGAAACTGAACTGGTGGGGAAATGAGATCCAACTGGATGTCTTTCATCCTTTGGCACTTTCCCTTTTAAAAGGAATACAATGCTCTGGCTCAATCGGACAATATTGAAGACTCATCACAAGCTTTTGCAATGCAGAGGGCAACTGCATGATGGTGTGGGTTTTAAAAAGCTTTGTCTAAATCAGGCATAGGCAAACTCCAGCCCTCCAGATGTTTGGGATTACAATTCCGACCATCCCTGACCACTGGTCCTGTTAGCTAGGGATGATGGGAATTGTAGTTCCAAACATCTGGAGGGCTGGAGTTTGCCCATGCCTGGTCTAAATGGATATATCAAATATACTTAATAATAATAATAATAATAATAATAATAATAATATATTTATTATTTATACCCCGCCCATCTGGCTGAGTCTCCCCAGCCACTTTACATTTTTTTTAAAAATAAATAAATACATTTTTAAAAAATAATAAAATGGGGGGAAATATGGAGTCATTTAGCAGTTCAATTTTATAGGTTGAGGGGGGCAGTATCTACTATGCCAGCGTGTCATGTTGTTAGGATTTTATGTGCCCTTGAGAGAGCCAGTGTGGTGTAGTGGTTAAGAGCGGTAGTCTCGTAATCTGGGGAACCGGGTTCGCGTCTCCGCTCCTCCACATGCAGCTGCTGGGTGACCTTGGGCTAGTCACACTTCTTGGAAGTCTCTCAGCCCCACTCACCTCACAGAGTGTTTGTTGTGGGGGAGGAAGGGAAAGGAGAATGTTAGCCGCTTTGAGACTCCTTAAAGGGAGTGAAAGGCGGGGTATCAAATCCAAACTCTTCTTCTTCTTCTTCTTCTTGACAGGAAAGATAAAACAGTTAAAGGAAACAGTAACTAAAGCTCAGGTGGCAACAATGACAGCCACACCATCACTGACAACTCTGTCACCCTAACGAACCACATTATTCACCAACAATGCTGTTGCATTGACCATGCAGGGAAGGCACCAATCAGCGCACACCGTGTGCCCCCGCATCAGCATGCTAAACTCAGAGGCTTCAGAAAGATAAGAGGAAGCACAGCACAATCCAGGGAGCTCTTTCAAGGCCTTCAGGGCTTACATGAGGCTTTCTGAAGACTCCAGACAGAGCCTGTCTGAAATGGATTGAACAACCAGCTCTGCGCACCACAGTCCATTCAGTGGTTTCCATGGAATTAAACAGGTTTTAATCCCACACTCCACCAAAAACAAGTCCCATTCCTCTGTAGCATGTACTTTTGTCCTTGAATATCAAGTTTGATGAATTGCTAATGCATTCAAAGTTACTCTATTACTGAAGGAAAAAGGAAACATTTTGTAAAGATTGATTCCATAATTTAAATCCAGCCTTTTAAACATGGGCATGATTTCAATTGCTGAAAAAGAGTTGTGTGCCACTGGTTTCTGAATGTCCTGCCTTTAACACACACACACACACACACACACACACACACACACTTATGTATGTAGGTATGTATGTATGTATAGTGGTCAATTTTTAATATTCAAATTTGAATGGAAAATACCCATTTTGCATTTTTATTGTGACATTTTGCTTAAAAACTCAAAATTTGAATACTTTGGCTGTGCTGGCATCTCATGATTGATATTTGTTGAGGTCAGGTGGTGGTGTCCAACATGACTTCTAGTTCTACCTGAGACATTGCATCACTTGATGTTATACAAATCTCTCTCTCTTTCTTAAAAAAGGACTAAAAAGAGAACTCTGGGTCAGGATTGGGAGGGGATTAACTCTTTCCCCCCAACTGTGGTCCTGAGAACCCCCTGAATAGCAGTTGGGTGCAATTTTCATCAAAATCTTAGAATGAGAGGGAAAGGTTGAAATGCTCCCTCTCTGCCTGTCACAATGTGATTCTGATCAGGGTCCCAAGGACCTATTTACAGATTTTTATTTTTTAAAAGCACTCCTGCAACTCTACCTGATGGGTTTAACACTTGTACCTTAGTTGCCCTACAACTAAGAGGGCGGAGTACCTCTTTCACACCAAGGACCATGTTGCTTTCTGGGCTACCTTTTGGGGGCCACATACCAGCAGTAGGTGGAACCAGAAAGAAAAGTGAGTGAAGAAACAAATGTCAGTGTACTTTTGTACAGTAGGCTAGTTTGTACATGCACTTACCCACCCCTCTCTATCATCCATCCAAGAAGGCAAGGGGCATTTTTAGAGATTAAAGACACATTCTAGCCAAGCCAAACCATTTGTTGGCCAGAGCAGGGCCAGTGAGGGCCATGGCCTGGGGGTAGGGTTATGGCCTGGTGATAATTCTGAGAGCCAGCTGTAGAGGCCTGGGAGTCACATTCAGGTCCACACATTCCCCACACCTCTTCTGCAGTCACTATTTTTGTGGCTCAGCTAAATAATGAATAAATCAGGAACAAACCTTCAGTTAATACTAGATGTAGCCCTAGATGTAGATTCCATACCCCAAATGCTGGTAGAAGTACTACAGCAATGCCGTTAAAATGCTACGAGATATTTACCTCTCCCTTTGCCATTTTAACAGATTTCTGGTTTGCCCGCCATTTAGTAAGGCTCTCCTGTTGCAGACAACAACAATTGTCAAATTGCAAGCAGGAGAGGTTCCTGCTTTCCCACCCAGGCACTGTGGAGCGAAAGGAGGAGCATGTGACAGGAGTCCAAATGGGCAGATCTCCAGCAGAGATCACCATCCAGGAAGTAGGGAAAGGACCAAACAGGGAAAGCAATTCCCCCTTGGCAACATCCCCAGAAATATTGTACTCACGTTTTGAGGCTCTGTGATGTTGGCAGGTCTACAAATGGCAAACACTGCGCTGAAGCACACAACATTGTGATACAATGTGACAGCAAAGAGCTGGGCTAATCGCCCCAATCACCATCTGATTGCTTTTGCTGTCAAAATTATCTCACTGAATTACAAACAGACTCACTCCTTCCTCTCCTCTCCGCCACGCCACCCCCCAATATGCACTCACACACTTTTTACTAACGTATGAAATTTGAGCAGCTTGGGAGGAACCCAATTACCATTACGGGTACCAAGAGCGTCGGATATTTGTGGCATCTGGCAAATTGCTAGTGTGAGCTGGGAAACTTTACAAGACTGGGCTTAAGTGCTAGTGAGAGCCATTCAATTATGCAAGGAGAATGTTCTCAAAATCCAGAGCAAGCTCTTCAGAAGAACTACAAGAAGAGGAAGAAAACGGCCCACTTATCTTTTAGTCATTCCCCCCCCCCAGTCTCTAGCAGTTGCAGAAGTATTTAGCTATAGTGAGATGCCCTCAATGTTGCAATCAGCTATAGTTATTACAGTTTGACATGTTCCATCTAGGTAAGGCCACTAGAGGAGAACGCAGATCAGAGATAGTAAGAGGTATGGCTGGACACAATACCAAGAGTCAAAGAGAGATGCACTTCCTGTCCACCCCAGGTCTGGGGTTCCCCACTCTTGTGCTAGAGTGCCCACTACCCTCACATCTCTGCTACCTCTACCTCCATTCCTTGTTTCTGCTTCTTTTTTAAGCCACCTGTTTCTTCCTAGTACATTTTACATTTGCTCTAGTGGCACTTTACATTTTCTATTCATCGTTGCTAGTTGTTTGTAATAATATGTTTAAATACCCCTACCTAACATTTCAGATTGACAACTGCTTACAGTGGTACCTTGGTTGTCGAACTTAATCCATTCCAGGAGTCCATTCGACTTCTGAAACCATTTGAAAACCAAGGCGTGGCTTCCGATTAGCTGCAGGAGCTTCCTGCACTCAGTCAGAAGCCACGGAAGCCACATCGGATGTTTGGCTTCTAAAGAACGTTCGAAAACCGGGACACTTACTTCCGGGTTTGCGGTGTTCGGGAGCCAAAATGTACGAGTACCAAGGCGTTTGAGAACCAAGGCACAACTGTCATTGTTGGTTGTTGGTGGTTTGGTAAATTGTGGAATTTATCTCTTCGTCTCCCTGCTTTGAAGTCATGGTCCCAGAGTGGGCCCAACAGCTTGTGGTGGGGCTGAAGGAGCATCTCCACCCCCATCGTTCTGCCCAGACACTGAGGTCCAGTGCTGAGGGCCTTCTGGCAGTTCCCTCACTGCGAGGAGCCAAGCTACAGGGAACCAGGCAGAGGGCCTCCTCGGTAGTGGCACCCGCCCTGTGGAACGCCCTCCCACCAGATGTCAAAGAGAAAAACAACTACCAGACTTTTAGAAGACATCTGAAGGCAGCCCTGTTTAGGGAAGCTTTTAATGTTTAATAGACTATTGTATTTTAATATTTTAAAGTATTTAGATTATTGTGTTTTAATATTCTGTTGGAAGCCGCCCAGAGTAGCTGGGGAAACCCAGCCAGATGGCGGTGTATAAATAAATTATTATTATTATTATCATCATCATCATCATCATCATCATAGAATTGTAGAGCCGGAAGGGACCCTAAAGGTCAACTAGTCCAACCCCCTGCAATGCAGCTGTCACGTATGGAGATCAAACCTGCAACCTTGGCATTATCAGCACCACACTCTAACCAGCTGGGCTCTCCAGTGGTCTGCAGCCACCATCTTTGTTTCTAGCAATGCCTTGGAAATGAACAAAATACTGCCACAATAACATGGCATGCACCACTGACTATCTCCCTGCCCTTCCCAGTGCTCCAAAATGATGCAACATCTGGGACATGGTTAGAAGCAAAGACGATGGCTACAAACTGCCTGCTGCCACTAGGACCTCCATCTGTTTTATTTTGTTTATAAAACGGACCCAGGGCAGTTGCCCATGATGAGCCATGCTGGAGCCTTGGCAGGTGTTCAAGGATGCCATTCAAAGATGCCACCCATTGACACTAGTCCTCTTTGAAGTGCTTCCACTCTCCCACATCCTACCCATTTTTGTATCATTCTTCTGGTACGTTAAAGCAATCATCTTTCAATTATCATGAGAACAAATACATTCTCTTTACCTTTGGCTTGTACTTATCACTGCAGCACTAGATGGGTGCTGTCAAGTCTCATCTTGTGCTGGCATTTGTATGAAAATGCTATCAAGTACCGTTTTCAACAAGCTATGCAGCTTAGATAATGAGCCATTCCTGGTGTTGGTTATCAGTCCTATTCAGTTGTCAAGATCTTGTTTAGTGGAAAAATGCACATGTCTCTAATCCCCAGCTGCAGCCAGCCATTTCCTAGGGACCTGAATACAAAGTACATTTGACTGTCCCACCATTTCAATGTTTGCTCCAGGCCATGCACACAGTTATATCTACTGTCCCATTCCTACAATTAGTACCACTCTAGAAAGTCACTTAACATTCTGGAGATGGTTCTCCCCTACTGAATATTCACATTCATTGTACCTGTTAGAATTCACATAGGATATTCTGGGAAGGGATGAGAAATTCTAGCAAGCTTCTTTTTTTTTTTTTTAAGGGGATTGAGGAATAATTAGGGATTTTTTTAAAAAAAAGAATCAAAGGTAGTCTAAAATGGGACACATTTAACTACAGCTTGTCATTTAGTAAAAACAACTTTATATTGATGCCAGAGGTTATATTTTAATGAAAGTGTCAATAGCGGCTGTCAAAGAGGAATAGAAGATACATATCTTATATCTAAAGCAAGGCAGAGGATGGACAATCTGTTTAATCATGTAGCAAAGGTTAAATTTTTCACCCAGGCTTTGCCAGTGCTTTCAGATGAACACTGAAACTGAAAAGGATGCTCCTGGAATATTGCTTAAAAGGTAAAGGTAAAGGGACCCTTGAAAGTTAGGTCCAGTCATGGACAACTCTGGGGTTGCGGTGCTCATCTCACTTTACTGGCTGAGGGAGCTGGCGTGCAGCCTCCGGGTCATGTGGCCAGCATGACTAAGCCACTTTTGGCGAACCAGAGCAGTGCACGGAAATGCCATTTACCTTCCCGCCGGAGCGGTACCTATTTATCTACTTGCACTTTGATGTGGTTTCGAACTGCTAGGTTGGCAGGAGCAGGGACCGAGCAACGGGAGCTCACCCCATCGTGGGGATTCGAACCGCCGACCTTCTGATCGGCAAGCCCTAGGCTCTGTGGTTTAGACCACAGCACCACCTGCGTCCTGGAATATTACTTAGCATCACATTAAAGCTAGGGCTAAGGATGGATGAATCTGAAAATGATGGTTTCTCTCAATTTCTTGTTTTTCCAACCTTAGGTTCAGGTTTTCACATTTGCATATCAGTTTGCATTTTTTTATTTTTTATTTTTTAAAAAGTCTTCACGAAAATTCACCAGCATGTTAATGCAATTTCCCCCTGCAAATACACATTTGTATACAATTTTGCCCAATACGTACAATTTTTCCTAATATAATTTATTTTTGTATGTCATTGTCCCTAACGTTTGCATTTTTATGCCCAGTTTCCCCTTCATGTGCATTTTTATACAAATTGTGTACACATTGGCTGGAGACCTGCATTGCAAAATTCTGGAAAGTGCAAATTTTGAAGGATGGTTGTATTTTGGTTCTTAGATTGTTTCAGAAATTGTAAATTAGCTAGGTTCATCTTTAAATGCAAACTGAATCTACTTCCTCTCCTGTTTCTAGTCTTCCCCATCATTGCAAATGTTTCATCTGTGGGCCAAGAACCAGTCCTTTGGGGATGGATGGTGAGTTCACTTTATCACTCCTTCGGCAGCCTTCCTTCTGGTTTTTCTCACAGCTTCAAACAGTCTAATTGATGGTCTATCATCGCTATGCACCACACAGATTACTTGCTGCTTTAAGCTGCATGCAACCCACCTCAAGACTACATGGTAAAGGTGGTGGTTGTGAGAAATGCATATAAATAAATACTTGATGATAAATTTCACTGAAATCAATTCAGTGCCTCAATGGGTGTTTCAGAAAGTAGCAGCAGCAGGAGGGGACTGGAACATTTGCCAGCATGGGAAGGGTTATCCACGTCTTCTGCAGCTTCACAAAATGACAGCATGGGGCAGCTGTTTTCCGAATGAAATATATCTATCAGGTTTACATGGAAGGTGGATATAAGTATGGTCCTTACTTTCCAAATAAATGCATCTGTGCAACAGTTGTAAAGTCACCGCAGAAATTATCCAAGGTGACTGAGCAGTTTTGAAACTAAAAAGCAGTGGCAGTTTTCTCGGTGTTGGTTTTTAAAGATTTGTTTAAAAAAGCCACACACAGTACCTACAAATGGCGATTTGCCATTGGACCCTAGAAAGCAGTTTACTGGAGAAGAACGCTACCTGTCAATCAACACAAGCACAAGCACCCGCTGCAACCTCTTGCAGAATTCCCTGGTTGGAAGCTGCCAACATTCTGAGGCCATGTGTCAGCGAGAGATCACTAGCATGGGAACTAACTTCAGGGAAATTGATGGAGGGGAAATGTGTCCCTGATGCAAGCCTAACTCCTCCAGGAAAACTCTGATTGATCAATGCTGGCCGGCTTTAGCATGCGGCTGATGTGATCACTGCTCAAAGGAGCATAGATCTACCCCCAGTCACAGCTCCTGGATACCGCAACCTACTTTTTCAGGACCATAGCAATGGGTGCCATTAGGAGTCAATGAATACAGATTGATGGCAGAAGGCCCCAAAATGACAGGCAGGGAAGTGAAGATCTCCTAGGGTGAGAGACTGGGAGAGGAGGGGGAGCTCCCAGGTGAGACCTGAGAGGGTCTATCATTTTCTGTGGGGGTCAGGATGAAGAGCTACTTTTGGAAAGAAAGAAAATTCTGCATCTGTGCACTGCTTTTATACTTTAGATACCGTGCTGCTTATTATTCTCCAGTTGGGATTTCACTGTGTGGGCAATATGGTAATGCTATAGGTGGTCAATCAGAAAGCTGAGATACTAACTATGAAGAGCTTTAAAGATCACCACTCACATATTTATAAAATTTGTCCTCCAAGGAGTTATTGCAGTGGTGTAGATTAAGGGCAGAGATTTTAGGAGAACTGCATTGCAAAATAGGGAGGTATGGATTTCCAAAGGCTGTGACATCTTTGGATTGCATATTGCTTGAAGAAGGGCTGGTAAATTGGTATTAAATAGCAAACTGTACCAATTTTTCTCCCTCATCCCAATTGACACATAAAAAATAACATATGTGTCAGGGAACTGCCATCGGAGAGACAGGTGGTGGACAGGCTACAGGAGAATAGGAGAGAATCTGCAGTAGAAGAGGGAACCAGCAGGGGGAGTGCAGGAGTCACAGCGGAGGGGAGGCTCTGGGATGCTTCCAGTGAGAGTAGTGGAGAGGTAACGGGACCCCCGTTGGGAACGCCCACCCTTCGCCGGAAACTGTCACGCAGAGAGTCTCGAAAGCGCATGTCTGTCAAAGAGCTTTTATGTTGGCGTAAATTCCGTAGACGCCCACTGTCAGATTCTACCAGCGACTGACGGAGTCATGCTTTGGGGGCTCCGTTAGTGCATCGGTTTGGATGACCAGCCAAACCCCAGAGGGATCAAGCTTTTACGCACAAGCAGCTCACTATCCCATCACAGCAATCTGACAGTCTTTGAAAGCAGCTTGTGCAAGCAGAAGGCATCATGAGCGAACCATCCGGAACCGGAGGAGCAGGAGCGGGAGCTGGCGCAGATCCAAGCCTGGAACAAAGGTACAGGGCGTTGGAGGTCCAGCTGGCACTGCAAACGGCGAGGCTCGAGGAGAGGAGGGCTCAAGATGCAGATAAGGGGAAGACCACCCCACTTGCCAGACGGGTGCCTGGACTGGTGCAGAAATTTGGGGGGGATCCCCGGAACTATCAAGCTTTTAGGACAGAGATGCAATATGCTCTCAATCTACTGTTTGATGACTTCCCCGACGAGAACTCTAGAGTGGCGTACGTGATTGGCCATCTAGAGGGAGGGGCGAGGGACTGGGTTCGGCCCCTGATGGCAGCCAATAATGAAATCTTAAAGGACACAATGAAGTTTTTCCGCGCCATGGACTTGATGTTTTCCAGCGAGATCGAGCAGGGAGTGGTGCGCAGGCAGTTAATGGCGTGTAAACAAGGGAGCCGATCTGTACGTGAGTACTGGACTGAGTTCACCATGCTGATTCATAGACTTGGGTGGGACCTTGCTAGTGAACCTATTCAAATGCTGTTTGAAGAAGGTCTCTCTCCGGCAGTGAAAGATGAACTTTCCCGGGCGCCTAGGGCGGAGTCTATGGATCAGCTGACTAAATCAGCGCTGTCCATTGGGGCACGCCAGGAAGCTAGAGCTATGGAAAAGCGGGAAGGAAAGGGGGAACGTTGGAAGGACTTCCGCATTCCAGAGATTCCGGAGCAGCCTTTCCCGCCAGCAGAGCCGATGGAACTTGGAACAGCGCGCGCGCGCGCAGTTTCAAACACCAGTGAAGGGCGGAAGAAGGAGGGAAAGAGCGGCAAGAGATGCTATCTCTGCCAACAGCCAGGTCACTTTGCCAGAGTCTGTCCGCAAAGGAAGGAATGGCAAGGGATGGCGGGAACTGTTGGGGGGAAGGAGGAAGAAGAAATCACGGAGCCAGTAAAAGCCAACGCCTGGTTGCCAACATCAGGGCACAGCAGCCAGGCCAGGGAGTAATGAATGTGCCCACGCCGGAACCTCCAAGACCAGCGCTTGTGATAGAGGTGTTGCTGGAACTGGCAAACGGACACCCACTGAAGATAAAGGCGCTATTGGATTCAGGTAGCTCATGTAATTTCATGAGCAAAGAGTTTGCAGCTGCACACCAAATACAGACTATCCCATTGAGTAAGCCTTTGCAGGTTACCACGATTGATGGGAGGGAGCTGTTGGGAGGAGAAGTGAGCCAACAGACTGTACCAATGATAATGAGGGTGGCACGACACACCGAACTGATAGCGTTTAACGTAGCCACCTTGGGAGGAGCTCCTATTATCTTGGGTATGAGCTGGCTGGCGCTACACGATCCGCTAGTAGGCTGGCATCAGAGAGTGGTTTCCTTTGGATCAGCACATTGCCTAGAACACTGCAAGGAGGGAGAGGCTCAGGCAGGCGCCAGGGGCACTCTAGCAGTGATGGAAGTGATGGACAAAGGGAGGGTGCCACCACAATACGCTGACTTGCTTGACGTATTCAGCGAAAAAGAAGCAGATAAACTGCCCCCGCACAGACCCTTTGATTGTCAAATTACCTTACTCCCAGGAGCACAATTGCCAGTGGGCAAGCTGTATGCAATGTCAGACAGTGAGATGCAGGAGTTAAGGGAGTTCATTGACAAGAATCTCAAGCGAGGTTTCATCAGAGAGTCACGAGCGGTGGGGGGCAGCCCAGTGTTCTTTGTGGACAAAAAAAACACAGGCAAGCCCAGGCTTGTATGTGATTTCAGGGCCCTAAATGCAGTGTCAGAACCAGTGACTTTCCCTATGCCCAGAATTGATGACATTCTAACACGGGTGAGAAAAGGGAAAATTTTTACCAAGCTGGACCTTAGGGGGGCATATAACTTGATACGTGTGAGAAAGGGGGATGAGTGGAAGACCACTATGTTCACCCCCTTGGGGGCCTTTGAGTACACCGTTATGCCTTTCGGATTACAAGGGGGCTCCGCCTGTTTTCAATCATTCATGAATCACGTCCTGGGGCCACTGCTCTACAAGAACTGCGTAGCGTTCTTAGATGACGTTCTGGTGTACTCAGACAATGAGGAGCAGCATGTGCGAGATGTAAGAGAGGTACTGAGCAAGCTGCGAGAAAACCGGCTGTGGGTGAAACTGGAGAAGTGTCAGTTTCATACCAAGGAGGTGGAATTCCTGGGGTACCGGTTGTCTGACAAGGGATTGGCCATGGATCCCAGCAAGGTTCAAGCGGTACTGGAATGGAAAACACCAAAGACCAAGAAGGACGTGCAAAGGTTCCTGGGCTTCGGAAACTTCTATAGGAAGTTCATCAAAAACTTTGCCCATTTAACAGCGCCCATCACGGATTGTCTTAGTAGCAAAAAGAAATTTGTTTGGACGGGAGAAGCGCAACAAGCGTTCGAACGCTTAAAGCAGGCGTTTGCGTCGGAAGAGCAACTCTTGCACGTGGATCTACAACAACCAATGAGAGTGGAGACTGACGCGTCAGACCGAGCGGTGGGGGCCGTTCTTCTCCAGCCGGGAAAAGATACGTCTGAATGGAGACCGTGTGCATTCTTCTCGCGGAAGTTGAACAAATCAGAGAGGAACTACACAGTGTACGACCGAGAACTGCTTGCCATTCATGAAGCATTCCGGAAATGGCGGCACTTGCTGATTGGGGCGCAGCACAAGGTTCAAGTCCGAACTGACCACAAAAATCTGGAATACTGGAGAACAGCCCGAGTGCTGAACCAGAGACAAGTGAGATGGGCCCAGGAGTTCTCCAAATTCCACTTTGAGATTCGTTACGTGCCCGGCTCCGAGAACGTGAGGGCGGACGCTCTTTCCAGGAAACCTGAGTACTTAGAGGGGGAGGGAGCGCCTGAGGCAAGGCATGTAATCTCTGAAGACCGCTGGGTGTGTGGGGCGGCATTGGTGGGGCAGAGGGAACTGATAGAGGGTACGGAGAAAGATGAATACGCCCAAGAGAAACTCAGAGAGCTCCGGAGGACAGAGGAGAACACAGGGGGGTTCGAAGAAAAGAACGGGGCGTTGTATTACAAAGGGGCACTGTACATACCCGACGGGGAACTGAGGGGCAGAGTACTCAAGCAGTTGCATGACAGCCCCACAGCGGGACATTTTGGACAGCACAAAACCATGTGGTTGGTTACCAGGGAGTTTTGGTGGCCCAAAGTGAGGGAGGACGTACGGGAATATGTCAGGGGTTGCGACAGGTGCCAGCGAGCGAAAGGAGAGAGAGTGGCGCCAGCGGGGCTATTACAACCCTTACCCACGCCCGAAAGGCCATGGGAGGCAGTATCCATAGATTTTATGACGGACCTGCCAAAATCCAAAGGCAAAACAGCTGTCATGGTGGTGGTAGATCAATTAACCAAGATGTGTCATTTTATAGCTTGTTCACATGCAGTCACAGCGGAGGAAACCGCCAAGTTGTTTGTAGAACATATTTTCAAGTTGCATGGCGCCCCCTTGAGGGTGGTCAGCGACAGAGGGAAACAATTTACTTCCAGGTTCTGGAGGAAACTTATGAGCTTACTGCACGTAGAACTCAATTTCTCAACTGCCCGGCACCCAGAAACCAATGGGCAAGCGGAAAGGGCAAATGGGGTTTTACAACAATACCTGAGGTGTTATGTAAAAGACAGAGAAAATGATTGGGTGGATAAGTTACCTCTAGCAGAATTTGCCTACAACAACGCGGAGAACGTGTCCACAGGGATGAGTCCCTTCCTGGCAAATTATGGGTGTCACCCCCGGGCATTCCCAGGAGAGGGAGGGGAGAGGTGGAGCGTGCCGGCGGCGGAATATTTTTTTGAAGAGATGGAGGCGATCCACCGTCAGCTTCAACTTAACTTAGAGAAAGCCAAGGAAGAATATAAGAAGCAAGCAGACAGAAATAGGAGGGAAGGTGAAACTATAAGGGTGGGGGACCGGGTGTGGTTGTCCACCCAAGGGCTACCGTTCAAGGGCGGGAGTAAGAAATTGAGGCCCAAAAGATTGGGACCCTTTGAGGTCATACAGCAGGTCAACCCAGTGGCATTCAAACTCAGGCTGCCCAGTCACATGAAATTACACCCAGTATTTCACAGGTCATTACTGTCGCCGTACCGAGAGGGACGCGAGTGGGGGGAGCGTGAGAGAGAGGCCACCCAAACGCCCGTGATAGAAGAGAGAGAGCGCGACATGAACGTGGCAGGAATCATTGATTCCAGGTGGAAGGGGAATCAGGTGGAATATCTGGTAGAATGGGAGGGGGAAGCAGAGTCGGAAAACACTTGGGTACCAGCAGAGGTAGTCAATGACGAGGTTTTAATAGAAACATTTCATCAGCGTTTCCCAAGAAAACCGCAACCCGTGGCTCGATTTAGAAGGGAACACTTTGGGACCACTGATGAGGAAGGAGAGTTTGACGGGTTCCCAGAGTCAGGGGTGGGTGAAGAAGCCGACTCCGACGAAGAAGAGGAAGACGGGGAGAGAGACGGTACGCCGTGGCTGGAAGTGTTAGAATCCTCGGACGACGAGGAGAGTTCCTTCAGGGGCTTTCCGCCCTCACCGCCAGTGGGAGAGGAGGCGGGAGGGGGTGAAGGGGGCCCTGGGGGGGAGGTGGATGTCAGGGAACTGCCATCGGAGAGACAGGTGGTGGACAGGCTACAGGAGAATAGGAGAGAATCTGCAGTAGAAGAGGGAACCAGCAGGGGGAGTGCAGGAGTCACAGCGGAGGGGAGGCTCTGGGATGCTTCCAGTGAGAGTAGTGGAGAGGTAACGGGACCCCCGTTGGGAACGCCCACCCTTCGCCGGAAACTGTCACGCAGAGAGTCTCGAAAGCGCATGTCTGTCAAAGAGCTTTTATGTTGGCGTAAATTCCGTAGACGCCCACTGTCAGATTCTACCAGCGACTGACGGAGTCATGCTTTGGGGGCTCCGTTAGTGCATCGGTTTGGATGACCAGCCAAACCCCAGAGGGATCAAGCTTTTACGCACAAGCAGCTCACTATCCCATCACAATATGCAAACTTTGTGCAAATTTGGGCTATGAGTTTACATCCACCTAACAACAGTCATGCAAAGAAAATATGAGCCCTGATCCTTCTGAATTCAAAGTCGAGCTCTTTTCTCTCCAACTGCTTTGGTAACTTGTAATGCACATTAAAAATAATAATGATTAAAAAAATAGCAACAATACCAGCAGACGAGATAAATTGTTTTGTGTCACCTCCTTGCTGTTGACAGGTGCCAGGTATCTACACAGGAACAGAACATTTAAAGCCAAAAATTTAGAGCTGAACCCTACAGTTTACAGTTTAAAATGTGTCAAGACTTGAAGGTGGATTACATGTGAACATTTGCTGTGCCTGGAGCATTTATTAATCTTCCCGCTTTCCCACTTCACTCTTTTCCTCCTCGCTTCCTCGTTACGCTGCTGGGAGTTATTTAAACTACTAAGAAAGATGAACCTTTAGCAACAGACCACATTAGAGTCTTACTAATCAAATCACTTGTAAATACCATGTCGGGGAGAGTTTCCCAGAAGGAAGACGGGTTTTCACAAAAATGCACAACAGTTTCATGAAAAAAATGCACAATTGTTTTATCACAGGGAGAACAAAACATCCTGTGCACAGAGAACATTGGCAGGTCTAGTTCAGAGGGTTGAGAATAGACTCCCAACAGTGGCCTGATCCAACCTGCTGCACTCCTGATGTTTGATACTTTTACCCATATCATCCCCAGCCACTAGCCATGCTAACCAGAGCTGATAGGAGTTGTAGTCCAAACAATGTGGAGGGCCACAGGTTCCTCACCCCTGCTCAGTGTTGATCATAGGAGCCAACTCTTAGGAGCGAAGGGGTCTTTGGTTCCCCAATAAAATATTTGATGGAGCTGGGGCCCCCAAATGTTGATGGGCACTGTCATTCAAATGGTGTGCATGCACCATGTCATGTGAGCAATTATGCAGGGTGGGGCTTATCTGGCCCCTCCCCGTATTTTATTCAAGTTGGCAGCCCTGATATTGGTTCAGGCTTCTTTCTCCATGGCAGTTCTGCAGTATTTAACTATACCTACACCTTCACTATAGCCTGAACCCATATCAGGGCTGCCAACTTGAATAAAATATGGGGAGGGGTTATTTAACTATTTGAATAAAATATGGGGAGGGGTTTGTGCACAAAGCTGAGAAGGCGCTCTGGGTGGAGGGGAGATTGATGCCTACACCTTCACTCTTGCCAACAAAGGTCCGTATAGTAAAAGCTATGGTTTTCCCAGTAGTGATGTATGGAAGTGAGAGCTGGACCATAAAGAAGGCTGATCGCCGAAGAATTGATGATTTTGAATTATGGTGCTGGAGAAGACTCTTGAGAGTCCCATGGACTGCAAGAAGATCAAACCTATCCATTCTGAAGGAAATCAGCCCTGAGTGCTCACTGGAAGGGCAGATCCTGAAGCTGAGACTCCAATACTTTGGCCACCTCATGAGAAGAGAAGACTCCCTGGAGAAGACCCTGATGTTGGGAAAGATGGAGGGCACAAGGAGAAGGGGACGACAGAGGGTGAGATGGTTGGATAGTGTTATCGAAGCTACCAGCATGAGTTTGACCAAACTGCGGGAGGCAGTGGAAGACAGGAGTGCCTGGTGTGCTCTGGTCCATGGGGTCACAAAGAGTCAGACACGACTAAACGACTAAACAACAACACACCTTCACTATCCATCCCCAGATCGAAGGGACATTTCCCAACTTCATCGCATCTACCTCTCTGTCCCAGAGTCTTGATTCAGTTCCTCTCTCTTTGGGAGACCTGCTCAGAGCCCAAAACATCTGTTGCTGCCTGACCATTGGTAGCATGTGCCAGGTTGCCTTACCGGTTCTTTTTCAACCTTTCTGTTTTGTGCACAAAGCTGAGAAGGCGCTCTGGGTGGAGGGGAGATTGATGCCCCTGGCAAGCCCCAGGCACTGCTGCAGATCCTGAGCAAAATAACAGTGCAGCTGTCCTCTCAACACAAAATCTGGTACTTAGATAAAGCAAAGATATTTAAAATATTGTTACAAAGGTTGCATGCCACCCCCAATCTCTACATTCCAGGGAGTTCCAGGTACTCACCCAGGGTTGTGTTTCCATTGGGGAATCAAGGCACATTTGAGACTAGTTTCTTTAAGAAATATAGTGGGTGGTGGATGGGGTTGTTTACACATATTTACACTTAAAGCCTTCAGTGAAGGGGGTGCAGAACATTCCATTTTGTTCCACCTATAGCTTCAGCAAGTTTGGGTCCAAAGCAGCAGTCAGTCATTGTCCCCAGTCTCTCCCACCATATAACACCAGTCCTGAAAGATCTACATTTCTGAGCATATTTCAAAGTGTTGGTGCTGACCTTTAAAGCCCTAAACAGCCTCGGCGCTGTATATCTGAAGGAGTGACTCTGCCTCCATCGTTCAGCCTGGAGTCTAGGTTCGAGGGTCTTCTGGCAGTTTCCTCACTGTGAGAGGTGAGGTTACAGGGAACCAGGCAGAGGGCCTTCTTGGTAGTGGCACCCACGCTGTGGAACGCCCTCCCACCAGATGTCAAGGAAATTAACAAGTATCTGACTTTTAGAAGACATCTGAAGGCAGACCTGTTTAGGGAAGTTTTTAATGTTTGATGTTTTATCACTTTTTTATTATTATCATTATTAATATGTGTTGGAAGTCACCCAGAGTGGCTGGGGAAACCCGGCCAGATGGGCAGGGTATAAATTATTATTATTATTATTATTATTATTATTATTATTATTATTATTATTACAGTGGTGCCCCGCAAGACGAACGCCTCGCAAGATGGAAAACCCGCTAGACGAAAGGGTTTTCCGTTTTGGAGGTGCTTCGCAAAACGAATTTCCCTATGGGCTTGCTTCGCAAGACGAAAATGTCTTGCGAGTTCCTCCAGGGTTTTTTCCCTCCCCCCCCCTTTTCCTAAGCCCTAAGCCGCTTATCAGCTGATCCGCTGATAAGCCGCTTATCAGCTGATCCGCTAAAAGCCGCTAAACCGCTAATAGCGCTAATCCGCTAAACTGTCAATGGGCTTGCTTCGCAAGATGAAAAAACCGCTATACGAAGAGCCTCACGGAACGGATTAATTTCGTCTTGCAAGGCACCACTGTATTATCTCCTCTCAGTGCAGCCTCCTCCAGCAGGTGCCAAGATGGTTCTTCTTACTTCCTGCTTCTAGTTTCCAGAATACCTTGCCAAATGCAACACCTCCCTTTCTGTCCACTTACCCTCATTTCTCCAGACTTCTGTTTTTTAAAAAATGATATTTTCCCTGTGTGTAAAATGATATTTTCCCTGTGTGACATCACACTGTTCAACAGCTTGGCAACCTCCTCCTCTCACCAGAACAGCCTCTTTCCTGGCTCATAGGTTAATGATTTGCTTCCACGAGCTTTCGTCATTCTTAAAGACTCCGATCCCAGGTGAAGCCCTGGCCTGGGGGAAAAAACAACTTAGCCTGCATTTTTCACTGGCCTGGCAACTTCCCATCAATGCTTCAAATATTATTGAATTTCTACCATTTGTTAATTTCTAACATTCACTAACTCTAGCAGTAATGGGTGCCCTTGCACCCCCAAACACTGTTACCCCTGATCTGCACAATATATTATCTGCTGCTCACTGAAGACCCATGCAAGTTGATGGATGCAGCTGCCTCCTTCTGTAACTCTCCTACACACAAAAAAGGGACACTGCATCATCCTTCAGCATCATTTGTGGGGCAGAGTAAGAAGGAACTCTAGAAATCCCACATGTGTACCTATCCAGGCACTAGCGATGCCAGTTTTAATTTTCTCAGTTTCTCATTTCTCCAGTCTTAAACTCAAATCTCCATATTTCTTAAAAAAAAAACCACCACTTGGTAATGAAAACATGTCAGCACTTTAGGGTAGATTTCTCCTAGTAAACAAATATTTGTAAGCAGTTTTAACTAATGCACACATTTTTGCAAGCCATTTCCCCATATATAAAACATGCTTTTTTTCATTAATATGTGCATTTTTCTCTGCACATTTCCCCCTAAGGTATACCATTCAGATGACTTCATGATTAGATTACTGCAATTTGCTCTGTGGGCAACTTCCCTTGTGCTTTATCCAGAGATATGCTGCAACAAGGTTGCTGACAGGGCTGACACTGTCAGCATGTAACACCTCTGCTGGGTGGGGCAAGTTCAATCTGTTTCTATTCTCAGCTTGGGACCAGTTTTCCTGAAGGGTCACTTTACACCATATATGCCCAATCAATCACTTCAATCTGCAGAACTGGCATGGATAAAGATGCCACATAATATTTGTTCTGCGCTTGTAAATAATCAATATTTTAGTGTGGTAGCAGCAACACTTTGGAACTTCTTGCCATTTGAAAACAGGCAGGTTCTCTCACTGTACTTTTTAAAGTACCTGCTTCGAACATTTTTTTTAAAGCCCCTCTAGACATACAGAATGTTGACATGTGTTTTAGTATCTTTTACGTTTACTTTTAATTTTAATGACCTTTTAAAAGGTTCTTGAATGCCTGTTCTGTCTTTTATTGATAATTATAGTATCGATGGGTTCTTGTTTGTGAATCACTTAGAGGTTCTGTTACAATCAAGTTTAAATTTTGTTAAATAACTGATAAACAATGGCCAGGATTCAACCAATGAGTCCCATCAGCAGAAGTCCTAAGCAAGAACTCCTGCTTGTGCAACAAGACTTTGCCTGTCTCCCCAACCCGTGCCACCACTGCATCCCCCAAACGGACTCAGGTGTGTTGTTCAGAGAGCCCTTGGAACAGTGCATAGCAGGAAGAGGGGGGGGGGAATTGTTCCAAATGACAAGCTGAAATGATTGCCTAGATAGAACAATCACCTTAGTGAGATGGCAGTGGTGGAGGAACCCTCTCCGGCACCCGGGGTGGCGCAACCCGTACAGACTGTGCATGTGCGGCATCCCGCATGTGCACACTATGTACGGAATGCCACACATGCGCAGTCCATACAGGCTGCCGCTTGCACAGCGGCCATACAGGCTGCCGCGAGAGCAGCGCCCATACGGACTGTGGGCGCTCTCGGTTGCTCTACAGCTGGGGGGAGGCAGGGGCCATCTTGTCACCCCTTCCAGAGTGGCACCTGGGGCAGACCACCCCCTCCGCCTGCCCTTCCTACTGTTGGGATACTGCCAGGGAGACTGAGGCATCAGGCAGCCTCCACGTCGTCTCTGGACGATCTCCCGGTCTCCCGTAGAACAGCATCAGTCATTTAGCGACACGAGCCTCAGACACATTCCGAGACTCGTGCACACCCTTTCTGCAGAGTTTCCACAATGGAAGATTCAGGCAGGAGAGCATATGTACAGCTTTATTCAATGTTGATCAGAACAAAGGAAAAACATGACTGCTTGCATCCATGTCCAGGAAAACAGCCAGAACAAAAGCTATATACAAAATGGAAACTCCTAGCACCACTAAATTAGATGGAATTGGGATGACAAGTGAGAAATATAAACCTTCTGGAGAACTATTAGACTATATTTAAATGAATGGGGCACAAGAATGTAAACAAGATGATAAATTGCTGGTAAAAATTTACAATGATGTAAGTGGGAGCGGGAGACGTGAGGGAGTCCAAAGAAGTTATGAAACTATGCTACAATACGTGTTATATTGGTTATTATGTTTATACTTGTATTTAAAAATCTTAATAAATATTATATATATAAAAAACTAAAAAACAAAATGGAAACTCCTTGTGAGCAGGAAGTAAACAGGCATGTGACACACAACAATCATGCCTGACTATTTAAGGTGGAATGGAAATACTCTAACACCTACGCCACTGCATGATGGTGAGTTCTTCGCAATATCTGCATCCCAAAATTCAGAGAAGTGTGGATTTTGAATGACAGCTGTGTTTCAGTGCAGGTATTGGTTTGGGAAGTGCAGATTAGGTAGTTTCTCTTTATCATATAAACCTCTATACAAGGTATCCCTCTCCTGATATCTCCATGGCCCTTTGAGCAGCTATTATGCTCATTGCCCAGTTCCACTCCATCACCATTTGCAGAAACGATATTAATTCATTCCAACACCATGCAATTTGTGGTGTGCCTGCCCTCCATTTCAAAACCGCTTTGATACGCTACCTACTTCCTCTGTGTGTGCTTTGAAACATTTCCATTGACGGGACTCTCAGAGCTGTTCCATTTTCAGACAACGTGAACCGCTCTTCCGGTCCTCCGCAGGCTTCTGATGCCACTCTGAGGCCCACTCTCCAACTCCCTTAAGCTTCTTAGGTATTCTAGCATTTAGCTCAAAAATACTTGCTGTTCTTGGGAGCGTTGCTCAGTTTTTTAAAAAATATTTTTTTAAAAAAACTGAAACAAGAAGCTAAAAATCCTCTCATAATCTTAGCAGCTCAGCTCCTAATAACCACACATGCTTCTCTTCACACTCTTCACTGCTGCCCCCAGAGACCCAACATGCCACCACTCTGAGATATATGCTCTTTCTATAACACAAACTGCTCCTGCAATCAATGAGTCTCAGCAAACTGGAAATATGATGACACTGTTCCATAAATATAAGCTTTCGTTCTGAGACTCCCAGGCTATTTTGCAGCTTCCGTTTGTCAATTCCATATATTTCCCCCCTTCGTCTTTAAGAGACTGAGCACAATTAAACCATTTAAATGAAATACTCTTTTATTGTCATCTGAAATGCTATAGTGTTTTTGAAATAAAGAGCTGAACTCTCACTAAATGAATGCATGTCTCTTGCATTCTGTCCCCGCTAAAATGTTAAGTTTTGCTCTTAGTGTTTTGCTTGAAATAATTGCCTCCCCTGCTGACAACTTGTCAAATGTTAAGATGATGCAATTTGATAAGGCCCAGATAGTACCGTGTATTTTTTTCCCCACCCATGCAGCTAGAAGTACAATTCCACTGCAGCTGTAACAGCTGTACTTGGCAATGCTTCAGTTTACACACTGATAAAGAAAGATAATTACTTTCATCATGTTGCAATGAATGCTTTCTGTGACTCATATTGCCAGTGTTAAAAGTGTAGCTTTTAATTGCTGGAGGAGTAGCTGTGTTTGCCTGCTTCTGACAACAACAAATCTTGAGGCACCTCAAAGCAGGTGTGGGGAACTCTTGGCCTTCCAGAAGTTGCTTAAATTCAACTCCCCTCCTCCCCACTGCACCCAGCCTCAGCAAGAATGGCCAGTCAGCAGGGCTGAAGTGAACTGCCATTCAACAACAACTGTTGAGCTGCCAATTTGCCAAGTTCAAGGTTCCTGTGTTAATGCTGAAAGTCCCAATCAACTTGGAACCTTAAGTAGCATCCCCTATACTTCATCTCCATCATGGAGATCTTCCAGTGGGGCACTTCTGGTGAACCCCAGAGCCATGAGGTTTGGCTGGCCTTACTAGGGACTGTTGCTGTAGTGTGGCAGGTCCTGCCCTGTCAGGGACGCCAACTTGCCCCCCACATTGAGGCCTAGCATCACATGATCCACCCCTGCGTGCCAATGCTCTCCTGGTAGTGGCGGGGGCTGGGGAGTGTGGAGGGTAATCTTCGCCCTCCATGCCTCCCACTCCTATTTGGCGGGCCAGTGCTCACCCGGGGCAGCAGGGCATGATGGCCCCCTCAATATTGGGGGGGCTCGGCCCTCAGCCTAGAAATATTAAGGGGTCTGAAGCCCCTTCTGCCCCCTATAGTTGGCGCCCCTGTGCCCTGTGGAGCCTCTAGAAGAAAAGTGCAAAGGATTATTTTCCTCACATATCTGCTGGCTGGGAATTTCAGTGTCAAATATCTGCTGAATATTTGACTATTTCCTTAATACTCACTGATGCATCTGTTTGATATATATGATTAAATTTGACAGCACCTAAGAAATTATCCACATAGATGAAGATGGTATTGACAGATAACATGCAGTGATATTCATATCTGACAACACTTAGTTTGCAATTACATTGCGTATTCTGTAGCACTAGTAAGTAGAAGGCACTCACCCTTTTTGAAGTTAACATTTCTCAAGCAAATTATAAATGACAAAATTAGTAATTATTTTTTGAGGGGGGACTGGAAATTTGATTCAATTCTAGTGTATTTTAGCCATTTGTTCATACAGCTGGTGTACACATCTTTGTATGCCCCTCAACCCCCAACCATAAACTTTAATCTTTAATTTTTATTTTCCCAATCTTCCCAGTACAGTCACACACTGTGACCTGCCTGGGACAGTAAATGGGGGTTGGAGGTTTGAGAACTTGATTGGTCAAATCGTAGGTTTAATAGAGAGTTGCAGTAAACTGGATAAGTCACCAGTTGTGGAGGAACATGAGCCCCTTCCTCCATTGAATTTTTTGCTAGGCGTGACATAACACGGATCCCGTGATTGCTCACTTAGCTTACTGCAATCCTCTACTCATGCCCTTCCTTGGAGAATTTATAACAGTCATCTCCAACTTTTTCAACCTTGACAACCTGTAACATAAAACACACTTCTTAGTTGTTACCTGCCTCTCTGTTATTTTCATTCTCTTTCTATATTTATTCTCACCTCTTCCATCCTGGAAAGGGTGACTGATATCACTGCTGTTTGTTCATCCTGCCTTTGTTCTGGGCATGATCCACTCACGAACCTCCACATGGAAGGTGGTTTAGACAACTCACAGAATGAAGCCTAGGGATGTTGCATCGTGATGAAGTAAAATATCTCAAGGATATATGGTAAGTGTCATTTTAATAGGTCTTGCCAATAAAACCTTATTACTTCAGTGTCACAGAAAGAGACAGAGAGACCCTAATCTGTCAGCGTTGTTTGATCCAATAGTTAAATATTACGGCTGAATTTCTTAAATCATCTCTTTCTGGGCTTCAATTGTTCATATATATATATAAAGAAAATGGCATTGGAGAAACCACATAATATTTGTTTGTTGTAAATGCCCACAATTTATTTGTATCGATAGATTTATTCTGAAGAGACTCTATGCCTTTAGTAAGACATCATAAAGCAAGATTAATTCAGAAAGGAATGATATAGAATTATTATGAGGTTAATGGATAGCTCTAAATCCAGCCCAGTTCTTTAGCAGTGCAGCAGTACTCTTAAAATGCCCATCCCCTCACTGTTTGATCACAGAACAAAAACCACAGGAGGGTATTGGAAAACTCGGCTCCAAATCAATTCAGCATCCTCTCTCATTCTATCAGATAATTGCTAGCTAATGCTGGTATCCATGACAGTCGTTCAGACCAATGCGCTTACTGTATATGGTTTTGCGGGGGTGGGGGGGAATCTATTTTTCACATTTCCAAATTAACAATGAACAGCAAATAATGTTTTAGACAGTGACATATGGGACACGAATTATGATAAAGGTTCCAGTGCTGAAGGAAGAATTGGAGTCAATTTAGGGCAGGTGCCCCATAATCAGCAGTGACTAATGCCTGGTGATTCACAGGATGTTTTAATCTCTGGCCCATTGTTTGAGACAAATGCCAGGAGAGAAGTCAGATGTTCCCAAAGTTTAAAAAGAAGAGTACAAAGTCCAAGTTTTATTTTTATGCTTTTTAAAAAAATGAATACCATTCAATTCAGAGAGATATCTGCGGTTAACCACAAAGCAGCCTCATGCTTGAAGTGACCTGTAGGCCAGAAGCTCAGTTGGTAATGGTAAAGGCTCTGCAGAACTCATAGAAAATGTACATTGTCAGGAGTTTGTTAGGCTTCTTATACAATCACAGCATCCAAGGTTCCCCCTACCCTACCCTCCCATGCCAGGACCCCTGTAGCATTAAAAGTCATGCCAATTAATATGGCCACAGTTATAGCAAATCTCTTCTAACTAGCTCAAATGCTTTACACATCCCATAAAACAAATTCCAGCCAATTTCTGTAACAAATGGATCTCATAATGTCTTCATAATGCAAAATGAAATACATATATAATACAATAAAAAGTTGATTAGTTAGTTGAGAAGACTATACAAAAGACCTTTATATCGGCATCTGTACAGTACCTAATGTGTGCTTTGTATCTAACTTGTCAGTTTCTTCAAAGAATCAGCAGTGTTCTTATATCACCCAGTGACAGTTGATCACCTCCCTTCCCTAGCCAGCCAAGGTAAAAGGGTATTCAAAAGGACACACAAGCACAGAATATGTGTATATATATTCCACAGAATCACAGAGTTATAGAACTGGAAGGGATCACAAGGTCTAGTCAACCTCCTGCAATGCTGGAATCTTTTGCCCAACAAGGGGCTTGAACACACAACCCTAAGATGAAGAGTTTTGGGCTCTACTGACTGAGCTATCCCAAGTTATAACATTTCTAAAAAAGAAATTCTTGTGAACAGCTACTCATACAATTTTATTACAATATGTATAAATCCCATGTATATACTCCATAATATGCAAAGCATCATTGCAGTGATCTTTACAAATTCCATAAAAATATATTTATTGAAGATGGTCAGTACTCAAATACTAGGACCAGGTAAATAATGTTTGCTCAGTCTGGGGAGAAATTTGGAGGGAAGGCACAAGTTCAGAAACATCCTCATTTTTACTCTTTGTCTCTTTCACACATATGCGCACACACACAAACACACACACATATCTATCATAATTATCATAATTATCTGTAGAACTGTTAATTTTATTCCTTTGGCACAGTACTGCCATTAAATTGTTTAATGAACTATAACTAAAACTACACAGTCAGTTGTGTAGAACTGGGATGCTGTCCAAATACACAGGTATTGTAACAAAGAGTGGGGAGGAAACTCCTCCCATTCTAGTCCTTTGATCCATTGTGGTCATGAATCTTCAGAGTCAGAAATGCTCTAACTTCCAAGCACACTTGAGCCCTAGCAATCCTCTTTTATAAATTAAGCACAGCATTTTAGAACACAACAAAGGCTTCATCTAAATACACCCTAAGTACTTGACAATGAAAAGCTACTTCAAAAAGTACACTGGTGCTGTAAGTGGTGGAGGGGGAGAGAATCAGCACAGCAAATATTAGAGTTTGAAAAGTTCCTTGTTAATTTTGCTTGTATTGTAGTCAATCTATCAAACCTTCCTTCAGCCCTCTTAAGACTTAAAACACTTAGCCATGTCTTTGTACAGTAATCTACCATAGTTGGGTTCATAGCATATATACAGATGTTTTCTGGTGCATTGTTACAGAGATAGACTTTCTACATCTTAGTTACCATGGACTACCCAAATCTTAGCTGTCTGGGAAGAATGTGTCTCTTCACTTGTCCCCAGACATCTGGGAAGTCCTTCTTCCCTCATAGTAAAGTTGGTAGGGGGCATGTTGGATTCTAACAACTCATATGGTGCCTCCATCTTAGATTGCCTAAATTGCATGTTAAACAGCCTAACAGTAAGGAGCCCAAGGCTGTCCACACACTATACAGTGGTACCTCGGGTTACATACGCTTCAGGTTACATACGCTTCAGGATACAGACTCTGCTAACCCAGAAATAGTGCTTCAGGTTAAGAACTTTGCTTCAGGATGAGAACAGAAATTGGGCTCCGGTGGCACGGCAGCAGCAGGAGGCCCCATTAGCTAAAGTGGTCTTCAGGTTAAGAACAGTTTCAGGTTAAGTACGGACCTCTGGTACGAATTAAGTACTTAACCCAAGGTACCACTGTACCTTTAAATTGTATTTGAAACGCATTCTTACCCTCAAAGAATTCTGTGCACTGAAGTTTACCCCTAACAGAATTACAGTTCCCAGCAACCCTTAACAAACTACAGTGCCCATAATTCTTTGAGGGAAAGAGTGTGTTTTGAACATGCTTTAAAGGTATAGTGTGCACACAACCAAAGTGTCCTCTTCCTCCCCTCAATACAGTGGTACCTCAGATTAAGAACTTAATTTGTTCCGGAGGTCCGTTCTTAATCTGAAACTGTTCTTAACCTGATGCACCACTTTAGCTAATGGGGCCTCCCACTGCCACCGCTGCACGATTTCTGTTCTCATCCTGAAGAAAAGTTCTTAACCCAAGGTGCTACTTCTGGGTTAGCGGAGTCTGTAACCTGAAGCATCTGTAACCTGAAGCGTCTGTAACCTGAGGTACCACTGTACTCAGGAAAAAAGAGAGAACAAAAACAAAACTGGAGGAGGGAAAGCAGGTGGCTTAGGCTTACAATTTTACACAAATTAAGACAAAATGTTCACCCACAACAAGGAATTGAGGCCAATCTCTATTATGCCAATATCAAATGCATAATAGAAATTTAATAAAATTTGCAACCGTATACTGGCAAAAGTAAGAGGACTAGAGCCGTACTGAAAATGTCTAAACTACTAAAAGATCATGTGAGGGTGGGTGGGGAGAAATCCTCTTTTTGAGTTGAAGTTCTTGTGTCAATTAACATAGTGTTGCAGTCTGAGCTTCTCTTATTAGCATGGATATATATACAGTGGTACCTCGGGTTACATACGCTTCAGGTTACAGACTCCACTAACCCAGAAATAGTACCTCGAGTTAAAAACTTTGCTTCAGGATGAGAACAGAAATCGTGCAGTGGTGGCGCAGCGGCAACAGGAGGCCCCATTAGCTAAAGTGGTGTTTCAGGTTAAGAACAGTTTCAGGTGAAGAAGGATCTCTGAAACGAATTAAGTACTTAACCCGAGGTACCACTCTCTCTCTCTCTCTCTCTCTCTCTCTCTCTCTCTCTCTGTGTGTGTGTGTGTGTGTGTGTATATATATATATCGCCACATGTACTTATAGGCAGGCATGCAGACTGAATTAGGGTGATGTCTTGGTCACAACTCCTACAAAGCTGACAACCCCATCAGCTTATGAATTAAAAGTCTCTCAAAAATACTGATATTGAGCATAAAGGGAGTAATCAGAAAACAATGGAATGCTTTATTAAATCTGTTTCATTGTTTCATGAATCCTTTTATTGCCAATATATAAGAGAAAAAAGGTTAACCATGTACTCTTATAATTAAAGTCATAGTATTCTTTTCCCTGGTGCAATAGGCCCTCCTCCCCTCTTCCCTTTATTTCTTTTCATGTTTAGGATTGGTGTGTGTTCATGTGTGTTCAGTATATCCTTCACCACCCTGGTGTTTACCACACCTTTTGAACTAAACTCTCATCAGCTCCAAAGACCATGCCTGGTGGTTAGGGATAGCAGGAGTTGTATTCTACCTGTAGAACATCTGTAGAGCACCAGGTTGGGAGACTCTGGTTTAATGTATACATAAGCACAATGGCTTTCTATTTGGACTTTGAAAGTCATCTAATCTTCCTTGCTGTATTATACTGTATTAATTAGTGTTTTTATAGTTGTTCTGATTTTGTGTGGAGTGCCCTACCTGGGTGGATGGAGCAGCCAAGTAATTTTCGTTGTCCCCGAGAGGGGGCAATGACAATAAAGATGATGATGATGATGATGATGATGATGATGATGATGATTTGATTTCATACATTCACTATTATGGAACTATGCAATACTGCAAAGAAAATAATTATTCAGATCTGAAATTCTGAATTATTTTACAAACCGACACTAGTATTCCATAAGATCAAAACTGGGTAGAAACAGCTTGATACAAATAGGCTGGCATTCCCTGTTTGTTTGGGTTTAAAAAAATAAATACACACACTATATAAATTGTTAGCTGACACATCAAGATGGGTGGAGATGGAGATTCTACCCTTGAAAAGTAATAAAGTTGTTGGTGGCCTAATATGTTCCAAGTGGTTTGTCACCTACAGCACTGCATTCTGGATGTCTAACAAAAAAACAACAACCCAAAAAACCCTCTCTCAAGTGAATTTATTGACTAAAACCAGTTCCACAGAACCAATTAGTATCTTACACCGGCTGCCCTGCAAGGCTTATGAGGCCATCCATCACCTGTCCATTTAACTATTTAGCATTTGTTCCAGCAATTTGTCACACTGTCAGAATGCGAGCATTTCAGAAGAGGAGTTTTTGGTTGAAAGAAGTCTAACCTAGATACTGCAGATATTTATCCTTTAATAAGACTTACTCAAGATTTATGTTTCTATTATAGTTAACCTCTTAAGCACTTAGCTGTAAATGCAAGGAGGGTGTGTGATTCTTTGCATCTCAAAAGGTTTTACCTTTAAATCAATTGTTTTCTGGGAGAATTTAAAAATAGTGGGGGAGGGAGAGGATACTGAGAGTTATTCCATCCTTCATCCACAAGTGAAGGGTGATGCTATCTTATAGTTGCAGTGGTTATATTTTACCTATCACCTCTTTCATCTAGTCACTTGTTTCCCCATTAAGTTCCAGCCACTTTCTTAATTCGAAAGCTTCTGTGAATTTAAGAATTAAAGAAATAAACCTAACAGATGAATGAATGAAAAACTAACATTGCTAGAGAAGGCTTAATAATAATAATAATAATAATAATAATAATAATAATAATAATAATAATTTATACCCCACCCATCTGGCTGAGTTTCCCCAGCCACTCTGGGTGGCTCCCAATCGAGTGTTAAAAACAATACAACATTAAATATTAAAAACTTCCCTAAAGAGGGCTGCCTTCAGATGTCTTTTAAAGATAAGATAGCTGCTTTTTTCTTCACATCTGAAGGGAGGGTATTCCACAGGGCAGGCACCACTACCGAGAAGGCCCTCTGTCTTGTTCCCTGTAACCTCACTTCTCACAATGAGGGAACTGCCAGAAGGCCCTTGGTGCTGATCTCAGTGTCTGGGCTGAACGATGGGGGTGGAGACGCTCCTTCAGGTATACAGGACCGAGGCCTGTATCTCTTTTAAAGAGATAAAAAGGCAGATGTAGATATATGCAGGGGTATATGAGGCAGCAGAGATTAGCATGATTGCTCTGCTCCCATCACTCTCCATTCATAGGAGGGTGAACATGGCAATGCTCCTCCAGAATCCAGGGGTGAGGAATGAGAAAAGCCTACATTTACATAAACGGTTCCTTTCTGTAGACCATGGCGGGACACCTTAGGCCTCAGGGCCAAATGAGCCCCACCCCACCCCCAGCTCTCTACCTGGCTCTCAGGACTCTCCCCACAGCACAAACATCAGCCACACCCTCCTCCCCAGGCCACATCCCTCCCCATCCCTTGCACATTCCATGAGGGTTTTGCCTGACTGTGATAGGTACTTGAACTCTGATAACTAACTGAGATGATTAACTGACAGCTCACACCAATCAGAGGGAACTGGTGCAAAACAAAACAGACGTTTCCCAAGTCACACCCACCAAATCACACACAAAGAGGATGCTCAAACATCATCATCATCATCATCATCATCATCATCATCATCATTTTTTATTATTATTATTCTGCCTTCTCCCCCTGACAAGACTTGGGACGGCTTACAGATAAAAACAAAAATTGCTGAATACATCAAAATGATCATTAAAAGAATTAAAGATTAATAGAATTTAAAACTATATACATATATGAAATTGGTTTAAAGCATAGAAATAGTTGCAATATCAACAGCACGGCACCAGTCATTTCATTAAAAGTAGTCAGTTCCCAAAAGCCTGTTGGAACAAGAAGATCTTCACCTGCTGGCAGAAGGACAACAAGGAATCAGTCTAGCTTCTCCAGGGAAGGAGTTTCAGTGTCCGGGGGCAGCTACTGAGAAGGCCCTTTGCCACATCCCCTCCAAGCATGTCTATGAGGGTGGTGGGACTCAACTAAAACCCTCCCCTGGTGATATCGAAACCTGGGCAGGTTCATATGAGGTTTTGCGATAGCTTAGACCTAGGGCTTTCTAGGTCATAACCAGCACTTTGAATTGTGCCCAGAAACAGACTTGTAGCCAGTGGAGATTCTCTATCAAGGGAGTCACATGATCCCTAGAACCAGCCCTGGTCAACAATCCGCCACACGACAATAATAATAATAATAATAATAATAATAATAATAATAATAATAATAATAATAATAATAGGGAATCCATTGTGTATCCTTAACAAAAGCCAAACTCTTGTGATATATATATATAAAAGCACGTTGTTCCAGAATGCCAGCTGAACAATGCTGACAGCATGTGACAGCATGCCAAAAAATTGAGATTTGGGGTGACACCCAGCACCTATTCCACTATAAATAGCAGGGTCAAACCCAAGACATTTGGGAGCCTCCCCACCCCACGCTACTGCCATGCAACCTTGCTAGGACATTTTTCACATTTACACAGTACCAAGCACTCACCAGTAATGATGATAGTGAAGGTGATGATGATGAAAGTCACTATGTAAAGCAGCAGCAGCAGCCGGTGGGGGGGGGGAGTAACTTGCTGCTCTCCTATAGTCTTGCTGTTCTCCGGGTGCTCAGCAAATATGCTTGCAGCTCTCATACATAGGCTACAAAAGCAGCAAGCCTATTCACTGAGGTTATCCAAAGAGGAGTGGTGTCAGAGTGGCTGGATGCAGAGCAGTGGAAGGAGGTGCCAGTTGGGGAACCTCCCAAGGAAATCCCAGAGGAGGAAGGTTCAGAGCCCGGCGATTGGTGGTGGGACACTGAGGAGACGTCAGAGGGGGGAGATTGGGAGGAGGAGCTGGTTACTGAAGGTGCAACAGGGTTCAGTGAGCAGGAAGAACCTGTGACAGGGAGCAGTTCAGACTCTGATGCTGAAGCAGACGAGGGGTGTCAAGAGTGCTGAAGAATCCTGGGAGACTCCCTCTCATGCTGTAACAAGCTCACCTCTCTCCAGTATCCAAGAATGCACTGAATAATGAGGAGAGTGGAACAGAGGTCGGAAGTGGGCAGATGCAGTTTGAGACTGCTTTGGAAACATCTGGGAGAGGAGGAGCCTTAGAAAGAGTGGGTGGCAGAGACCTTCAGTCCTTTCAACTCCTCTGTAGTTGTAAGACCTCCTGAGAAGTGTTCCTGAGTTGAATGCTGTTTCCTTGAATAAAGAGTTAACTTCACCGACAACTGACTCGATTTCTTCGTGCTGACCTGCATCTGACTCCAGCCCTGACAGGTGGCACTTGGAAGAGGAGGAAGAGGAAGAAAAAAAGAAGCCATTGCTCCGCTGCTGCTGCTGCTGCTGCTGCTGCCTTACATGGTGGCTGTGGCAACCCCGCAGTGGGGCAGCGGCTTCCTATTCCTTTGTGCTGTTTTTCTCAGGTGCTACCTGAGGCAGTAGGGACGTGGGTGGCACTGTGGGTTAAACCACAGGGCCTAGGACTTGCAGATCAGAAGGTCAGCGGTTCAAATCCCCACAACTCCCATTGCTCTGTCCCTGCTCCTGCCAACCTAGCAGTTTTAAAGCACGTCAAAGTACAAGTACATAAATAGGTACTGCTCCGGCGGGAAGGTAAACGGCGTTTCCGTGCACTGCTCTGGTTCGCCAGAAGCAGCTTAGTCATGCTGGCCACATGACCCGGAAGCTGTACGCCGGCTCCCTCGGCCAATAAAGCAAGATGAGCGCCGTAACCCCAGAGTCGGCCACGACTGGACCTAATGGTCAGGGGTCCCTTTACTTTTTTACCTGAGGCAGTTGCCTCTCCTTGCATCATTGATGAGCCATCTCTGATAAATGGTAAATGTGGAAAGGGCCTAATCTGAAAGACATTTTTCCAGAGGTCCTCAATTGACAACTAACATATGCTTCCATAAGAACATCTGCTTTTTTATTTTTCAAGAGTTTTATGTCTTTACAGAAGAGAGAAAAGTATTCTTATAACTTATGCTTATTCTTGTAACATTTCAATGATTTTTCTTCTTCATTATCTTCTAATTGCTGAAGGGTGCAGATTCAACTTTTTCATTTTGTTACCCTGCTGTTTCCCTCTGCCCGGCGCCCCACTCTCCCCATCCCGATTTAGATTTCTTCTAGAGTGGCTTCAACAGAGATGCTTGGGAATCAAATGCCATCTCTGCATCTGAATGCTGTTAAGCAGCTCCCATGGCATTTCACACAGACTTTCAATGTGTGTCTGTCACTAAGCTCACTCCCAGAGATAAAACAGAAAATGTGAACTCCTGCGGGAGGGAGTGTTGAGTGAAATAAGAGAGAGAGAAACCTTTCTTGAAGCCTTCTGAATGTTACAGCTCAGTCAATCATCAGACCTTCAATCTGGGGCTCATCTCAACTGGTATACTAAAGGTTTTGCAGTACAGGGTATTAGGTGGAGATGACTGAATTTTTAATGCAGACAGGGGGGAAAGTGCAAAAAAAAACTTGTTTCCCTGCCTTTGCAATGGTTTAAAAGGAAAATTCTGAGTTTTCTTATATGTTATTAAGGACAGTGTTCAAGTAAATTTTACTCATTAAAATTAATGACTATGACAAGTAAGGACCACTCATTTCAATAAGTTTATTCTGAATAAAACTTAGATGAATAGTACCCCACGATTTTGCATTCTCATTTGGGGAAAAAAATAGTTTTCCAATAAATCTTGAAATGCAAAGGGGTACTGGTTATTTCTTTTATTTGCTCACATTTCATCAGATTGATATATCTCCCTTCATCGTATATGCCGAGGTCCAATTTACTTTATATAAATAATAAACTTTAAAGGACAATAAAAAGCCCAAAGCAGCAGTCAACGTACTTAAGGAGCAGCAGGCCCACTTACAAAATCAATGACAAAAAAAGTGCTCGAGAAAGACTGCGAAGCTCTTAAAACTAGAGATGCACGCAAATCGTTTCTCAACAGTCCCCATCTTATTTGAGAGTGCAAATATATATATATGGAGCATTTCATCAAATTCCCCCAGGAGGCTAGAAATTCTCCAACTGATTATGGGACTCCATATTAGCCACCGCAGCTGCACATTTTATTTGTTGCCCCCCACCTCTTTCTAGCTGTTCATTATAAAAGTTCAAGGGTCTATTACAGTCATTCAAAACAGAATGTGCAAATGGGGTGAAGATGATGGACTTTTTGGAGCTAGTTGACCTGACTGGAAGAATCCACGACCAGAAAGAAGAGGAATATCAAGAAGACTGGAGGAAATTCAAGGACTATCTGAATAAATATTGTAATATAAAAAATTAGAAAGTACTTGAAAGTACTAAATAGGCCTAGGATTAAATTAGGATCTAATCAAATAAATGGGATTTAGAACAGTAAGAAAAGTGAATAAATTTGATTATAATTGGAATATTGTTGTTTAATAATGATATTGGAAAGCTGTTACATTCAGATACAAGGAAACTCAGAAGGGAGAGGCTAGAGGAAGTCAATTAATATGTTCATAAGGTTGGATTTTTAAACAATTAAGTTCGTTTTTATTGTTTGTTTGTTTGTTTGTTGTCTTTTTTCTTTGATGTATTCTTTTGTTTTGGTTTTGGTTTGACCTTCGGCTGTGCAATGTTTGTTGCAATATTTGTTACAATTGTGGAAAATGTAATAAAAATTATTGGAGGAAATTATTGGAGGAAAAGAAAGGAATGTGCAAAGGGGGTGGAGAAGGGAGGGGTGTGGCCTTGGGAGGGGTGAGGGCGTGGCAGCGCCTCATTTGGCCCCTGGGCTAATAGGATTTCAAGTGGCCTGCTTATAATCTTTTGGATCATTTATCTAATGCTGGACCCAGAGATACTAGAACCACGAAATATTCCTTGTTCTAAACTTATTTTGAATATCTGGCGGGACTCCCCCCCCCCCCCCATGATACTCAGTTCTGATTTAGCCATTTCATATTACTTATAATCTGCTTTCAAGTTCTGTTGTTTCGATCTGTAGTGAAAATAGAACCAAATTTTGTTACTCCTTGGTTTCAAAAGATGTAAAATGCAAAGGATTTGGCTGAAAATCTATCTGAGGTGTTGCTGGTCATATCACTTCTGTGTACAGTATATTTTGAGACAGGAAAGTTTGGTTGCTAGATGGTGTGCGATGTTATCCCTAACATGGTATTCGCATGACTTCATACCCATTCTGAGGTTTTCTTTAAACTCCCTGACGCTTGGAGGAGGAGAAAAAATGGGAATGGAATTATTCACTATTGCTTTCTGCCATTGTTGCTGTTCCTCATCAAAAATGCATGAAAGATTGGTCTGTCCTGAAGAAAGAATAATACAGCATTGGTTCAAAACAATGCAACTGTTCTTACAGGAGGCTTAACAGTTGGTGCTGAATTACTGGATATACATTTTATCATTTTCAATTAAGAAAAGCAGTCTTACTCTTGATTCATAACCTTTATCCAGAAGTTCAAACAGCATTTTATTTCTTCATCACAAGCTCTTTCATGGGCTGAAAATTCATGGTAGGTTGTATTTCTCTCTAGTGTGCATACCCAAAGACAGTGTATTTTCTCTTAGTGAAGGAATGTTATATTGAGCTTGGCTGAGGACATTTTAGAACTCATAACAAGCCACAATTAGGGTACAGGAACAACCTGAGAAACCCATGATAAGCTGGCAAGCTTAACCTTGCAATGAATACTAAGAAGGGAACTGGCAAAGCCATCCAAAAGACAGGACAGTGAAACTTACAAGACAAACCATGTTGTTGAGCACTATGCTAAAACAAGGAATTTAGCCTTGTGTGTAATGTTCAGATCCAGTCAGAGACAGGCAGGTTTCTGGCCTGTACCATTAATACAAGAATGTTCATACATGAATCTGTTCTATCCCATTTCTGCATTAATTTGTGTGTTTTTTTAAAAAAAGAAAAAAAGTGCATAAGAATCCACGTTAAAGTACATATTTTGAATTTTCAGATCGGCACCCCCATAGAAATAATGATGGAAAATACGCATCCTCTATTTTGGAAATTGTTGTTGATGTTATAAGCATTGTTCCCCTTCACTTTTTTTCTTACAATGCAAAAAACAAAACAAAACATTAAAACCAAACATAGGAACAAAAGTAAAATAAGAACCTATAATGCCTAGAATATATAAAATACCTAGAATATATAAAATGGAAGATCAAATGCAACCCACTCCACTAAAAAGATGAGCAGAAGAAGAGACTGCAGATACATATCCTTCAAATTAAGGGCCCAAAACCTGGGTAAATGAAAGTGTTTTTGCCTGGTACCTAAAAGCATATAATGATGGCACCAGACATGCCTCCCAAGGTGGAGCATTCCACAAATGGGGAGCCACCACTGAGAAGGCCCATTCTTCTGTTGTCACCTCCCTTGGAGTGAGCACACAGATAAGGACCTCAGATGAAGAATGCAGGGTCTGGGTTGGTTTGTGTGGGAAGAAGCTATGAAAATGGGAAATAGTTCGTTTTTTAATCTAATTCTGAAGTTCATAACCTGACTAGATGACATAATCAGGAGTGTGAGAGGTTCTAAACAGTGACTCTGTGAGCTCCCTCATCACCTGTACAAGTCTAGCATCCTGTTTCCCATACTGGCTCTTCTCCACATTGCCTAGGTTCAACCTGTGGATGGTCACCACACCTTCTACTGTTTCAGTTGCCCACTGCTGTGTTCCAGCTGCTGGCCAGCCTATCTATTTGGCTCACTTTTCCTCTTCTGCCCGGTTGGGTGTCATCCTGGCTGTGGAGTCCCTGGCCAATAGTGGGAGCTCGAGCAACATGACTGATGGGGCTATGCTCATTCTGCTGGTGTGGTGGGGGCTTGGGCAGCATGAGGGTCTGGGGAGACAGCCGAGGATGCATGCTTATTCCATTCCTCCTCCCAGGGGACTCAATGTCCTTTGTGGTAGCATTGACCCTGACAAAGGCAGGAGTCTCAAACTATGGAGGGGAGGTTGAAGGATCAGCAGAACACAGTTTTGATATATGTTTGTCCTGAAGCAGGCACACTACATCTGTGCAACAATTCACTAGGCGGTGGTTTCATTGCGCCCATCTCTTATGTCAAACAAGTGAAAGTGCATGTATTTCAGAGCAGTAAATGCAAGATCCACATTTCTGAATTGTAGGATTTTCATGTATTTGCTTGCTTCTAAACTCAGAAATTCCCTCCGCTGTATAAATCACTAGGGAGCTCTTTGCTCTTAGTGATTTTTACACCTCTGTCATTTCATTCAGAGATCTATACAGCACATAAAAAACACTGCTGCCTTTAGACACCTAACTTCCAGCACAGCATGCTTTTTAGCAAAACGATGCACAAATGGCACCTATCCATAATTTTAATATTATTCATGAAACAAGGAAATTCTGTTTGAGTTTCCTGTAAAGCACAAAGGAAGGGTGTTTAGAGTTATTTATTTATTTGTTTGTTTGTTTGTTTATCTTGCTGGATATATAATAAAATAATATCGGCACACGTAATCTTCGGTTTGTGGTTAGATGAAAATGGATATCAATTTGTTGTCAACTAATCCCAGTGTAATTACAGAGCTCGCATATTTTATAAGTTATTCCACAGTTACCACACAATGCAAACCCAAGATGCACCAAGATGCAAGAGTTTGGATTCAGCTGATCTTGGACTTGACTAATTCAGCTAGGTCTCAGCTGGAAGAAATTAAGCTGGTGGAACCTATGCTGGTGTAAGTCCCTAATAGGAGGCAGTGGGGGCAGGATGTGGCAAGGAGAGACTAACTATTCTAACCCCCTTTCAGCTCTGTCATATGACTTAGCAACCCAGAGAAATTTAGCCAGCAGAAAAGGCAGTGTGAGTCAAAATTCTCTCGAAAGGAATTTGGAATGGGGTAACTTAAGCTGGTATAACATACACCAGATTTCTGTAGTTAGAATTCCTCTGTTTATTTTCCTGATCCAGTGAGAGAGGTCTTTCTGCAGTTCCTTATTGGACTGGAAATCATGCAGTGGGACAGGGCAGCACTTTCCCATTTTGCCTCAGGCAGCAAAATGGGATGAGCACCCCTGGGTGCTATTATTGATTGAGATGTGCATCCCACACACAGCCACAAGTAATGGGCAACACAACTGCTTGCGGCAAAAGCTGGACTGTGGTCAACATTTAAGGCACAAACTCAATACTGCTCTGTTGTGTATTAGTCACAGCTACTTTGAATGCACGCATAAAGCAACAGAGACAAGAGTAAGGCTATCAAACCAGGGACTTCATAAATAATAATTGTATTTACCTATTAAAAGCAATCACCGATGCAAAATCACATACCAAGGAAATTAAGCATAAATGTATTAGGTTTTTACATGCACTGTCCATATTTGAAATATGGCAACCCTCAGCTACACACAAAAGTGGCAGAGTGGTGTCTGCAATGCAGGTTGCCACTGAACACCTCTAAGAATTGAGAAAGGGGGTATTTTAAAGCAGAGAAGCATGTGGGTGCAAATGGTTGCTAACCCTTCCCCAACTTGCGGCTTTCCCAGTCAAACTATCCCCACCAGATACTCTTTCCCCAAGCTGTGGCTCTGAAACAAGCTAGGCATTCCTGATATTCTTATAGCATGGATCTGTCACAATGGTCTGCATCTGCATCCTTCCATTGACTAGTGTGGAAGATCTTGCCCAGATAATATCTGCTCACTCACCTGGTTGGACAAAGTGTCATGGGGAAAGGCCAGGTACCTTTCCTTAGAACACACCCACCTTGCACTCTTCTCTATGATCATTCTCCTCAACCACCATTAATCTCTTCCATCAGGGTCCAGAAGCAATGGATCCTTTTAACTTTCTCCCCCACCTGCTTCACTCTGGACCCTCTATTGTTCATTGCCTGTCTTCTGTTACAAGTTTCTTGCAAGCAGCTTAATTTTTTTAAAAAAATATTTATAGCCCTTGTATAAACAATATTAATAATGTACAGATCCATCAAGTATACAATTATAAACACACAGCCTTCCATATCTCTTGCAGTGCAGTTTGAATATAAAATATTCAGTGCTTATCTTGTGTATTGAGTTTTACGAAGTAATTCTGTGCAGGTATGTGGAACTGGGAGGATAGGAAGCCATCTTTTCTCTTTGACTCAGGCAGCAAAACTTCCTGATGGAAGTTGCAGAGTAGGAGTGTCCTGTTGGCTTACATCTATCAACACCAAGAAAGCATCATCTCATTTGTCCAATACATCATTTTTATTAGTATCCCAATGATTCAACCATCCCATTCAAGACGAATATTACGTATTTTGTTCCATGCCTCCCTCCACACACTTCCCACTTTCTTCCCGTGGTACAAATCTGCAAATCACACACACTTATTACACACATTAATGAGCCAGTTTCCTAGAGACAAGGCTGACTTTGGAGCACAACTTGAGCACAGATCATATACCATAGATATCCAGTGGCCTCCTTTACCAGTTCTTGCTTGTGGAGAGAACAGAACTCAGCAGCAGAGACAAACAGAGCTGAGCCATGGTTAGTACCTTCCTCAACACATGGAGTGGAAGGCACTATGATTTTGGCACTTTGCAACTGATGGTAAAAGTGAGCAGACATTGAGAAAGTGGTAGCATTGAGGCTATGGAATCACATGCAGCACACACTGTGTAGAGCAGGGCCAGGGAACAATGGCTTGCAATCAGTGAACTAGGGGGACTAGGCTAGTCCCCTAAATGTTTCCTGTAAATTAGAGTATTAAAGTATTAAAGCCTAGAGTCTCCTTCCCAAAGCCTGGGAAGCTTCTGCCCGGCTTGGGGAGGGAGGCACAGTGCTCACACACATGACGTCAGGACATTGTGAGTGTTAGAGATTGCAGTCATGGGACTTTTGTCTATCACATGATGGTATATGTTTTGACTCCACAGAGTGGGAAGTGACAAAGACAGGATGTTTGTTACTGTGTTCTGTGAAGTGGGACTATTGTCCTTTGTGTGTTTGTTTTTTCTCTTTGCTGTCTGATGCTAAAGAGTGAGGGAGCCATGTTGCAGTGCTCCGTGTGTGTTTATATGTAAATAAAGTAGATTAGCCAAAATGCTGAGTTGCTGAGGTCTGTTACGCAACTGCACAAATTTTGCGGATCCCTAAGTGTGCCAGTGTTTATTGGCATCAGTTGCTGTAATGTTCGGGCAGAAGAAAGTTTTGAAGCTCCCGAACGATCGACCAGGAGGGAGGGAACATGCCAGTCTGGCATGTGTCCCTGCCAGGGTCCTACTCAAGTGTAGGCTGAACTCCTGATAGTGAGGTGACACACATTACACCAGTTCCCTCAATTGCTCTTGAAAGCTGGTGCCTCTGACCCTAACTGTTCCCCTATGAAAAAATTCACTGTAGGCCACTGCTGGGGAAAGATCCAGGCATCTCTATCCAGCCCTTAGGAATCTTCCTAGACCATACTCCATCCCAAGTTCCACTCCTCGGTGGGCTTCCACCACATCCTGCTCAAGTGCTTTTCCCTAGCTGGAGTGTGCTATTGAATTGTGATAACACCTCTTGCTTCCTGGATGAAGGGTAGAGCAGTAACCTGCTATACAAAGCTAAGACTCACATGCATTCATCCGTCCACTTTTGCCTCTGGCCCCACCCACCACTCCCCGCCCCCCATTTAAAAAGGGCCACAGAATTCAATTAAATAAGTTATGCTAGTGAAATGATTAGTGCTAATGCAACAGGATTTCCCACCTCTCCTCCCCCAGTGTGTGCCCCATTCCATCTCCAAATCTGCTCTGAAGGGTTGGGGGAAACCCCCATAACATCTTGAGGGGATACACAGAGGGAGGAGATTATGCCACTGTGCAAATAAAAATCCTTCTGCTGCCAAAACAATCTGCTTAATGCTACATTGAATACAACCCATATTCTCCAAATTTATTTTTCTTTTTGTTCTGGCTGCCATTTTCCAGAATGGGACTAGGTCTGGGTTATTGTAGCTGCTGCTATCACTTTCAGTACCAGCCAGGGGAAAGGAAAAATAGGGAACTTAATCAGGGATGGACAGAGTTGGCTCTACCATCAGACAGAGTAAAGCACCTGCCTCAAGCAGTGGATTTTGGGTGTCATGACACATCAGTTAATGATTACTTTTTAATTAATTATGATACACACACACACACACACACACACACACACACACAAACAAACACACACTATATTCCAAGGAAACTTTTGTGGGATTTTCTGTCTTGGGTGTCAAAATAACTTGGACAGTCGGGGCTCCAGAAGAGCAAGACAAGTATTTTTATTATCAAATATATAAAAAATAATATTTTGGGAGGATGTCACAGCTTGGGCAAGAAAATGACTTGGGCCAGTGCCCAGGGTTGGGCAGAAGTTATTTGATGTCCTCTAGTGGACAAAGGGCCATAATCAATCACCTCACCAGGAAAGCTTTGATCAGAAACATAAAGGCACCTGAAGTGTCCACCCTCACATCTCTTTATACGGACTAGTTATTATGCCTAGAGTGTTAGGAGATCCTGAATACAAATCAAAGAACAGGAAATCTACTTTAAAAAAAAAAGACTGAAGAAGACCAAAGTCAACCTATCTCTGCTTTGTGCATGAAACAGAGCATACACTGCGATGAATTCTCTCTCTCTCCCTCTCTCTCTCTCTCTCACACACACACACACACAGAGAGAGAGAGAGAGAGAGAGAGAGATATTTCTATACTTTTGTCTAAAATGTGAACTGATAATGAGTTTCCTAGCAGGAGCTCCTGGAATAGTACAAAAAGGAGGTGATTTCAGAACTACAGAAGCGGCTGCATTTAGCAAAGCCCTGCATTTATAATCTGCTCCATATTTCTAAAAAGGAGCGGAAAGCCTGAAAGGGATTAATGTTTGGGAACAGGATGGCTCCCATTCACGCCACCAGGACAAAATTGATATCATTCTGTCATCCTGTGCAGACATGGATGGATGATCTCATAAACACAATGCTGGAGGCCATGTATCTATTTTCATTCTTTCCAGTTTCATCTCTTCTTCTTCCTCCCTCACAGTCTTTCTACATTTGGAATATTTCTGTGACTTTCTCATGGCATCAGGGATGGCAAATAAAATACAATGAGCCAGCTTGATATTGTGGCTTACTGTGCCAGTATGTGAAATGTTCCCCACTCAGATTTCCTTGGCTTTTTGTTGAAAGTAGGATTGGGGACAAATTCGATTCAGTCTGCATTTAAAGAGGAACCTACTGACTATCCTTTGACATTTTCAGTTCCCTGAATTCTGCAACAAAGTTCTACAGCTACATTATGGGCTAAAGAATTTGCATACGCTATGGTAAAGTGTGCATATAAATGAATATATTGGGGAAAATAACAGACAAAAAAGTTATGTCAAGGGAAATTGTGCTGTGAAAAATATGTATATTAGGCAAAACTGCATATAAACAAATGTAAACAAGGAAACAGTCACACTGAAATACTAATGAATTTTAATGATGCCCTTAAAAATGCAAACATGGAGAAGTGCATTTAAGATTGGAAAGGTGAGAAAGCAAAATTGACTAGATCCCTAGTTAAAATAAGCATATTCAATGGCAATCCTAGAAATAAGCAATTTAAGAACAATCTTTTCCTTCTCAGCTTCTTTCTTTAAAAAAAAAAAAAATAGAAATGCAAGTTTCTGACCATCATGGTTACAGAATAAACTGATACTGTCTCCCCATCTTGAATTCACTATTGCTTAATGTCCTAGTTCTGGGCTTCCTGTGTTGACCACTGTGGGAAAAAGGATGCTGGACTAGTTTGGCCTGATCTGGAAAAGGCTCTTTTTATTTCTACATTCCATTTGTTATCCCCCATAACACATGCTTTGAAGCTCCTTTGCTCAGTTCCTTGCATTTGCAGTTAAAAGAAACAGGTAAGAAGTGAAGGGAAAGACCTCCAGCCAAGACTTTGCAAAGTTTGGGGTTTATTTTTATTTTTATTATTTGCCAGATTAGGTAATACTTGGCTGGATGGACTAACAATCTGACCTGGTAAAAAGGCGGTCTCTTATCAATTCTCATCTATCTGTTTGGTTTCAGTCAGAATTTCACAAAGCATAACTGCTGGTAACAACTGAGAACATGATGTTTCACTTCTGAAAAACAGATTGCACATAAAAGCAAATGCTAAAATGAAAGCCACAATTCCCACACATTGAGAAAAATGACACACATATAACTGAATTTTGGGGAAGAGGAGAGAAAATTTGGTGGAGTTAGGGTGAGGGGAAGAAAAATAGCAACAAAGAATTCACAAGGCCTTGTTGATATGTGCGCAAACAGTTTTGAGTGCTTTCATTGTGGTGCTCCTCATGGTGGCTTGACTGGCAACTGACTTTATGAACTGAACTTGTTCTCTTCATAGACTTGTTGTGAGTGAAAAACTACATGTGATCATACCTCATGAGTTTCTGATCAACACACAAGGTACACAGAGAGGGACACACACTCGCAAAGCAACTACAGTGGTACCTTGGGTTAAGTACTTAATTCATTCCGGAGGTCTGTACTTAACCTGAAACTGTTCTTAACCTGAAGCACCACTTTAGCTAATGGGGCCTCCCATTGCTGCCATGCCACCGGAGGATGATTTCTGTTCTCAACCTGAAGCAAAGTTCTTAACCTGAAGCACTATTTCTGGGTTAGCGGAGTCTGTAACCTGAAGCGTATGTAACCCGAGGTACCACTGTATTCTTATAACAGTTACAAACAGTTATAACTGAGGCATATGTACATACTAGGCATCTTTGTGCATTAAAAAGGGGAGGGAGATGACTCTGTCTTGTGCTGGTAAGTTTTCTACACCCTAAAATCTTTTCTATAAAAAATGTAAACACCCTCTAGGGATGTCAACTTGAATAAAATATGGAAGGGGGGCAGGTAAGCCCCGCCCTACATAATTGATCACAATATGTGGCGCATGCACACCATTTGAATGGCAGTGTCCATCAACTTTTGGGGGGGGGCCTGACTCCCTCAAATATTTTATTGTGGGTGCCGAAGGAACCTCAGCCCCTAGCTCCTATGACACCCTCATTTAATCTTAAATACTGTATATCCAAGAATTTTACCCATTCCCAATGATATCTCCCTATACCACACCACGGAAATCTAAAATGATGCTCCTAATTTGATCTTCTCTGTAAAACTTCATATCCAAATTCTTCAGTAAGGCTTCAAAACGAATGAACGCAGGAGTGAACACGTTGAAACATGAAGTCTGAGGGTCACAAGCATTTGGCTGCTAGAATATTGCCCCTTCCTTTACATTTTTATTTATTCATTCACTATATTGCGTACGTCAGCCACTAAAGGTGTTATTAAAGTTCCCTCAAGGTAGGCCACAAAATGTGCCTGGTAAATAGGATTACCAAGTTAGAAGTGTGTTTCCCACCCCACCCCCCTCTGCTCACTCTGTTTTGTTTCTTTATTTCACCGTCTAACCACTGGCTTTAATTAAACTCAGCCAAAGGATGGCAAGCCCTGTAAATCTGGGAGTGCTGCTTATTCAGGTGGCATGCTGAAAGCTCTTATGGTTCTTGTTTAAGAAGCTTTGATTTAACGATTTCCCTTTAGAAGCCTCCAGCGAAAGGCACTTTCCCTCAAAGTGACTGATTTAGCGGTAGCCTCAGAATATTCTGCTCTGGGTCCCACAGAGCTCATGATTAATTGATACAGGTATCAGGCACAAATGGTCTCAATGGGCTGTGGGAATAAAACATGTTGTGGTTTTTATAGGATGACTTTTTCTCGATTACTGGTAACCACCTGCTACTGTTGCTAAATTCCAGATCTGCAAGTCTGTCCAACTAATTTAAGACAGCATCCTGGTTCTGGATCAAACCATCAGGCCATCAAACCATCTAAATCAACAGCCTGTTAACAGACAAGCATGGTCAGCTAGGTGCCTCAGGGGCACAGTGTGGGGAGGGTCAGAGGGACAGTAGCCCTGGGTGCATGATTTTGAGGGGGTGCGAGCCAGGTGCCCCCCCCACAGGGATCCCCACCCTGCCTGCCGCCATGGGTTTCTGGGCCCCAGAGCCTGGCCCAGCTTTGCCACTGCACCCCCGGACCCCTTGCTAAATGGCTGTCATAGTTGGTTCCTCCATACCTCCCCTACACCAGAGAGCTGCGCTTTGTGCCACAGGAACAAGGCTCTTGGGGCTATTCTTCTCAATGTCCCTGGTCTGCAGAACATCTTGCTGGTGGTGCTGGGATTTGTAGTCTCAGGCAGCATTTATTTATTTATTTATTTATTTATTTATTTATTTATTTATTTATTTCCACCCACCATTTAATACAAGCCCTAACATGGTGGTGTGAAATTATGTATGCAATAAAATATAAAGCACAATAAAAACAGTAAAATGATCATAATTAAAATGTATTATTGCAAAGGACAGAGACATCATGTGCCTTGTAAGCATTCACTGTAAACACACAAGGCTCCAGTCCATTTCATTGGAACATATACAAAATTAAACATTTCAGTAAATAGTTGGGGCACAGAAGCAAAGGGAATATTTCCCTTTTACTCACCAATAATAGCAGCCTACAGAGGCTGCATTCTTTTTTTAAAAAAAAAAAATATTTTTTATTAAGGATTTTCTTGTTTTACAGAAGTGTAGTGCCTCGTTGTTGTTTTCTTCTTCTTCTTCTTCTTCCATGTAACGTTTTTACAAATCCGTTTCATTTGTTGAGGCATTAGGGGGAGAAGAAAACAGAAAGAAAAAAGAAAGGGGGGGTGGGGAGAGGGAGGATGGATGGGGGTGGGGTCGGGTGGCGGTGTTTCTATTATGTTTAATGTATGTAGAGTTTGGTGTCAGAGGCTGCATTCTGAGAAGCGTGAGAGCCTTCTTAGCAGTGAAATTAGATCAATCCACTGCATAGGATTCAAGCTCATGTTTGCATTTAAACTTAGCACATCATGGGGAGCTTTTAGAGTTAGAACTAAGCTTAGGTCACCCTGACAGAAGAAGTCATGGAGAAGTTCTATTCTGCACCAGCTGTAACTTTATCAGAGAATTATTGAAATAAAAATAAATCATAAGCACATAGAATATATATTCATCTTTGTGACAACCATTTGCATTAGGAAAATTCTCCCTAGACTATTAAAAGCAGATTTTGGGTAGCCTCACTTAAGGAAATGTGAAAATCTGATGTGGTAATTAAAAGGTTAGTATACTATGCACACCTGTTTCTGATCTTGGAAATGTGCTTGATTTATCTGAAGGGGTTTCAAAAAATGGCTTTAATAACCTATTCTGAAGCTATTCTAAGTCTGATGAAAAACAGAAACTTCAGATCTCAGAAGGCCTGTTCAGGCATTCAGGACTTGCAGTAATGTTTATTTTTGTGGGAGGAGGTGTCACTCCCACTTGTCCAGTCCCCACCATTGTGACCCATACTTTAATGCTTTGCATGCAATTGGGAGTCTGTCTGCAGTGTGGACAGCCTGTTAGTGCTTCTATACTGTCCCCGTGTGTTGGAAACTTGAGCACCCAAGATTCCAGCTCACAGGGACAGCCTGATCTGGTTTAGTAGTCTGCCCCATGGCGCAGATGTAAGAAGATCCCGCTGGATCAGGCCAATGGCCAATCTAGTCCAGTATCCTGTTTTCACAACAGCCAACCAGACACCTTTGGGAAACCTGCAAGCGGGATCTTCCTGTGGTTTCCAGTAACTGCTGTTCAGAAGTATGTTGCCTGTGACCATGGAAGCACAGTATAGCTTCCATCAGTACTAGAAGTCATAGACAGATGTGTAGATACCATGGTGGATGGACTGGTAGGGGAAGGGGAAGGGCAAACATCTGTAGCCTTATTGCTGAGTTGTAAAGCCTCTCTTTCAAATCAGAACCAGTGAAAGCGGTGAAGGGCCTATGTGAGTGTCTGGAGGCGGTTGGAGAATGGATGGCGGCTAACAGATTGAGGTTGAATCCTGACAAGACAGACTGTTTTGGGGGGACAGGAGGTGGGCAGGTGTGGAGGATTCCCTGGTCCTGAATGAAGTAACTGTGTCCCTGAAGGACCAGGTGTGCAGCCTGGGAGTCATTCTGGACTCACAGCTGTCCATGGAGGTGAAGGTCAATTCTGTGTCCAGGGCAGCTGTTTATCAGCTCCATCTGGTATGCAGGCTGAGACCCTACCTGCCCGTGGACTGTCTCGCCAGAGTGGTACATGCTCTGGTTATCTCTCGCTTGGACTACTGCAATGCGCTCTATGTGGGGCTACCTTTGAAGGTGACCTGGAAACTACAACTGATCCAGAATGCGGCAGCTAGACTGGTGACTGGGAGCAGCTGCCGAGACCACATAACACTGGTCTTCAAAGACCTACACTGGCTCCCAGTACGTTTACGAGCACAACTCAAAGTATTGGTGCTGACCTTTAGAGTCCTAAATGGCCTCGGTCCAGTATACCTGAAGGAGCATCTCCATCCCCGTTCTGCCCGGACACTGAGGTCCAGCCCCGAGAGCCTTCTTACGGTTCCCTCACTGTGAGAAGCCAAGTTACAGGGAACGAGGCAGAGGGCCTTCTTGGTGGTGCCCCCGCCCTGTGGAATGCCCTCCTACCAGATGTCAAAGAGAAGAACAACTACCAGACCTTTAGAAGACATCTGAAGGCAGCCCTGTTTAAGGAAGCTTTTAATGTTTAATAGATTATTGTGTTTTAATATCCTGTTGGAAGCCGCCCAGAGTGGCTGGGGAGCCAGATGGGTGGGGGAATAAATAATAAATTATTATTATTATTATTATTATTATTATTATTATTAAAGCCCCTGCCTTCCATGCAGGAGGTCCTAGGTTCAATCCCAGGTAGAGCTGCAAATGAATCTCTTTCTGAAATGCTAAAGAGCAACTCCAGTACTGAGACAAATGGACCAATGATCTGAGATTCAGTATAACATAGTTTCCTACACTCCCACCTCACAGTGTGGCTGTCCAAATAAGGCTAGCGTTAAAGAGCAATGGCCGTCCAAACTGGGAAATTTAAGTTTTTCAGAGTAAGTCACAAAATTCAGAGTAAGTCACAAAATGTAAGTCAGTTACAAAATTCATTTCAGAAAGCTATTTCTCTGTTAAGCTTTTAATTTTACCGAATTAGTGCCAGATTTGCGTATAAGCTGAACAAGCTATAGCTTAGGGCCCCACTCTCTTGCCCCTCCCAAATATATACTTCTTCTTAATTGTATCTCACTATTAATATACTTCTTCTTAATTGTATTTCAGTTCAACAATTACTTTGATAAAATACATATTTTGTTATGTGCAAATGGCTTTAGATACCTGTTAGGTCCATAAATTACCATATAGCATATATTTAGCACAAAAAACAGTGACAATTTGTTGTTGACAATGGACAGCTGGACATGTAAAGGGCCCCATTACCTTCAGTAGCTTAGGGCGTCATCAAACCTAAATCCATCCCCATACAGAATCTAGGCAGGGCTGTCAGTGATCAGAACCAGAAAGTAATTGTCCACAGTAAGGTTCAGTGGGTTATAGCTACAAGTAGGTTGTTTGGTGGCCAATTATTTATAGAGGCTTAGCCTGCAAGACCAAACAGAGAGCACTTAAGGAAAATAATCCTCATGGGTCTAGGTAACTCTTGTGGTAGTACTCTGAAGTTATTTCAACTTTTGGCCCTCCCCAAAGAGGAAGACCCATAACATCTCAATAATGACTAGATCCACATCAAAGGTGCACCTAAAACTCAGCTTTGAGAACAGAGATACTTCTCAGTAAACCTTTTACACATTTCTATATTGTCACCCACTTTTAAATAATGTAAATGGTGAAACAAAGCTGCACACACTTTCATAGGTGAAACAAGTGAATAGTTTTTAGGAAAAGCAAAAAGCATATTTATTCATCCAATGTTTTTTCTCATGACTTTCTCCATACTTCCATAATGGCAGCACAATGAGTCTCAAGTCATATGAATAGTACCACCTTAAAGGTTTGATTTTGTGAGTGTGGCTGTGATTTAAATTCTGTCTAATAATGGTTCATATATTCTGTGGCCTATTCACTGATCTTATATTAGCTGTGAACCAACTAACCAAGCCCTTCCCCACATGGGATCCCTGCCCTTCTCCTCATCACATTGTATTTATTCAAGCCATACTATTTTGGAAAGCCATCACTGAAGGGACAAACAAATTCCCATGGAGATTAGGCACAAGTGGCTTCGCAAAGAATGAGACCTTTAAAATGATGGGTTTTCTCTCCTAACACAAACTTTCCCCTTTGAGAGCCCACTTGATGAGGCATTCCATGAGACATTATTGCTTGAAAATAGCTTAATGTAATAATATTGGCTGAGCTCCTGTTTTAAATTCAATTTTCTCTCATCACAGCCATGCTAAGTAATTGCATGTGGCATGCGAATGTGCATTCTCAGCTGCAGAGGATATGGCCAGATACTTGTCTAGTTCATTTAATTGCCTCCGTACGAGAGCTATGGATGGGAATGTTGTGGGGTCCTAGCATTGATGAATATTAAGTGGCCTTGTCATAGTGAGCAAGTAGAATACCTGCAAATGTTGGAAGGTTGTACCCATGGCATCTGCTGTATGCACAAATGGATCTGGAACAATAATAGTAATAATAATTTAACTCTTTATGTAAAAGGTAAAGGTAAAGGACTGCTGGATGGTTAAGTCTAATAGGAATCAATTATGGGGTGCGGCGCTCATCTCTGCTTTAAGGCCAAGGGAGCCTACGTTTGTCTGCAGACAGCTTTTCCGGGTCATGTTGCCAGCATGACTAAACTGCCTCTGGCACAATGGGACACTGTGACAGAAGCCAGAACGCACAGAAACACTGTTTACCTTCCCGCTCCAGCAGTACCTATTTATCTACTCGCACTGGCGTGCTTTGAAACTGCTAGGTTGGCAGGAGCTGGGTCAGAGCAATGGGAACTCACCCCGCCGTGTGGACTCGAACTGCCATCCTTGTGATTGGCATGCCCAAGAGGCTCGGTGGTTTAGATCACAGCACCACCTTTACCTATTCTTTATATGCCACCCATCTGAGTGGGTTGCCCCTGCCACTCTGGGCAGCTCCCAACAAAATATTAAAAACACAATAAAACCCCAAACATTCATCAGCTCTGAGATATTAGACTCAATATTTGGAATATGACCTGTCGGTTTGAGGTTCAAGCTCTGTGGAGGAGTTTTCCTGTAGCACACATTCTTTAAGCTTTGCCTCTGAGCAACTTATGAAAGCACACAGACCCAACTTTGGGGCACAATATTTGGGACTGTTTTATCAAAAGCTCATTTTCAACCTTGACTCAAAATGAAAGGCCTTGTGAGCTGGGCATGGGGACAATCATCTTGGAGATAATAGGTGGTCCTGCACCAAAGCATGAAAACTACTGCTGTGCCCACTGCTTTTTTGAAGTTCTTTGCGGCCTGTTAAAAAGGCATTCCTTTTCTGTCTCTTTCGCAAGGCTGAGGAAAACGCCGAGTGCATTTTTCATGGGAGGTGTTGGGCTTCCATGGCCAGCAGCGCATCAAAAGACCTCTGGACCTCCTCTCCCTGGACCTCTTTAAGTCACAAGGATGGGTGGGATGAACAATTAGGACGCAACTATTTACTTATTTTATTCATTTATTTATTAAATTTCTGTACTGCCCTTCATCTGAGGATCACAGGATGGTTTACAATATAAAAACATAAAAATACGTAGCGTAGTAACAAACAAAACAGCAATGGCTGCTACAATATAGGGCTGAGTCTCAGGTTGTTCTTTACTGAAAGCCAACACAGAAACTCTGTGTTCCTACAGGATAGCCTGAACCCTTCCCTAAAATGTCTTGCCTCATTTTGCCTTATTTTGTCTCAAGCCTGAACCTCATCCTGAATCCAACCTGACTTCTGCCTTGCCTTGCTTCATAATAATAATAATTTTTAATAATAATTTTTTAATTATTATTTATACACCTAGTTTCCCTGAGCTAGACAAACAGTCCTTGAAGTTCTGCTCCTCCCTGGCTTCTTTGGTGGTCTCTTCATTTCACCCTTCTAATTGCCTTCCCTGGAAATAAAATAAAATAAAATCAAGGAAAGCTATGGTCACAGCCAACACACACACACACACACATATAATGATACCAAAAATCTTTTTCTTTATTTGCATAACTAATCCATGTACTGTACTGTCCTGAAAGGGTGGCATTCTTCATTAAGTATTTTCCCCTGTGTTGAGAGTACAAATTTTGTGACACTAAGGTTGAAAGCCTATACTTGCTTTCCTTTTGTAAGTACCATGATTAAGCTTAATTTGGTTTGATTCTAAGTAGACATGCCTAAAACTGTGCTGCACTTAGAGATAGAGAGAGAATACAGGGAAAGTTCAAATTATTCTTGACTTTCTGTAATAGGGTCACTTAATCATACATGGAAATTTTTAGAGAATGGAAGGCAAAAGCAAAAGGTGAAAAACAACAACGAACATCTTCATTACAGCTCAAGTCTGGTAATAAATGACAAGCATTATAGCACTACATAAGATTATTACGGTTCTCAAGCTTTTCAGATGGGGCCAGGAAGGAACAGGAGCACAGGTTTTTTATATAAAAAGAATCAAGGACAAAAGAGCAAACTCACTAATAGTATCTAAAGAGAAGGGAGCGGGTTATAAAAACAGGTGCAGAAAAACCTGAGCATTTAAGTGTTTTGAATTATGCAGGAAGATCTCAGAAACAAATCTTGGCAGGAGGGATACCTTCAGGCAGGCTATTCCACAAAAGTGTGTCAGAGGAGCGAAGGAAAGGAATGAGCGGCAACTCCTGATATGGCCAGGGGCAGACCAGACTTCTCCAGCTCCACATACCCATGTGAAGTGGTCTTCCTTCCTGAGCTGTTGCCAAGGGACCTCACCAGTGAAAACTGTTCTTTGAATCAGCCTCCCCACCACCCTGTCTTTAAACAATGAGGGGAAGGGAGGCTGATTCCAACTGAAGCTGGACGTGCAGATTTTTCTCTCCTCACTTCCATCACATGCTACATAACCTTAATACCTGGTGTGACCTTTGCCCTCCTAGATGTGTGACATCATACCAGGTTCATAAGGAAAGGGTTAACTAATTGTAAAATGACTAACCAATGGGAACCCAAGGGGCAGAGTTAACTGTGTATAAGGTTTAAGCACAGAGGTTTTTTTGGAGGAATTAGAGTTAGGGTGGTTGAGAAGACAGGCTGGAGTTAGATGAGACAGATAAGAAAAGTCTGCGGGTTGGGCTAGTCTGGTGGGAGAGAGTGAGAGAATTTGTTAAGAGGAGTCAGTCAGACAGTTGAGATAATCAGTCAGAAGGTATTAGGAAGGTATAGGCCAGTAAAGAATCTAAAGTTAAGATACTGACAGAAATATTATCTGAGAAACCATGAACTTGTTAATGTTGGTAAAATAAACTTGTTGGGGGGTTTTTTGGTTCACTTTTAACAACTGACTGGACTCTGTGTTTTACCAGAGAGTAACTGGTTGGTAGCAGTGGGGAAGCGAGCACAGTGGTGGCACAGGGATCAATAGACCGTTAAACTTCCGGGGACCCTGTGTGATCGCCACACCTGGGGCTGCTGATACCACCACTGCTGCCTTCCCATCCCCACCAAGCTTACCAGGAAGCCCACCAGGTGTGGACGGGCATGAAATGGCTGGGCCAAGAACAGCATATGGGTGGCAGGAGCCCGCCTTGCTCAAGGAAAAGAAAGTGGTTCGATGGAACCACTTCTCCCTCCCAGGGCACTTCCAGCAGTAGTGGCAGAAGAATATAAAAAGCAGAAAGAATTTATTTTTCATTCCAAAATGCAGCCCTTCTTCTTCTGTCACCTAGCCCAGCAGCAGCGGTAGGAGAGGGGGCAGAGGGCAGAATGTTTCAACACTCTAGGAACATCCCTGCACTCCTCCTTTGAAGTTCCCCTGGATTTCCCAGCCTCCCCGTGCTTTGAAAAGCCCACCACCTGGCAACCGTTTACAGCCTCCAAATCGGAGACTGAAAGGAGCAGCGCCGAGCAGGCTTTGCAAGGCATGAAGAGGTTTGGAAAGTCTGCCCCGTGTTGCCGCTTGCAAAACAGATTGGCATGGGGCAAATCTCCCCACACCTCTTTTTTCAAGCTTTGATTGCATAGTTTGGAAAGAGCTGTGTGGCTCAGAAAAGCCACCCTGCAAGGATTCTTTCGATCTCTTTTCACCTCCTGTGCAACAAGGCATGGGTGTATCTGAAGAAGTGTGCATGCACACGAAAGCTCATACCAAGAACTAACTTAGTTGGTCTTTAAGGTGCTACTGGAAGGAATTTTTTTATTTTGTTTTGACTATGGCAGACCAACACGGCTACCTATCTGTAAAAGGCAAAGATAGATACACACACCATCCTTTCTCCCAAGTTGAAAGGGGGTTCGCACCCATTAGCAAGCCTGCTATTTTGCCGCCGCCCCCCTTAATCTGCCACCAAGGGCACCTGCCCACTCTTCCCCCCACCCTCAATCCAAACTGGAGCACATTACAGCAGAAATGAAAGCAGCTGGGCATCAGCTGAAAACAGTGCCAAAGATCTAATACTAATGTGCTATACAATTACATGCCTCTAGGAAACCCAGTTTTGATTTATTTTAGAATAGCATCTTGGGTGGGGAGAAGAATTTGGACTGTAGAAGCGGCAGGTCATGCAATGTACATATGATACAGGGATGGGGAGTTGAAGAGAACTATAAGGAAATGTCACTCTCTAACCTTTGCCTCTTGGGATTTAAAGCTCACTCCCTCTTCCTAGGCCATACTCCGCAGCAACCACATCCTTGCATTTTTTGCCTAGCTGGAATATAGTTTTGAACTCAGATGATGTCTCTACCCTTCAACCTGCTGTACAAAGGTAAAATTTGCATTTGTTGCTCTGCCCACTTCTGCTTCTGGCCCTGCCCCCCACTAGCATGTGACCACCAGAAGGGAATGTAGCAAATGTTTCCCTTTCCCTGTAATCCTTGCCATCAAAAGCTCCTTGCACAGGCATTGAAGGCCAGGCCAGCTGCGGGCTCTGGAGGGAGGGAACCACTTTTCCACAGGCACCGTTTGCCCCTTGCCCAGCTGTTTTATAAGGGGCCAAGAGGGCAAGCCACAGCCCCTTCTGCTCCCAGCTGGTGCTGCAGTGAAGCAGGAATCCTTAAGGAGGGTCTCTTGCCACCTGGAAGGCGGGGGAGGGGGGGAGCTGAGGGGTCCGTCAGCAGTGGGTGCCATAAGGGTGGGGTAAATTAATGGAGACTGGGAGGGCTGGTGGTTGCGCCATCCTCAGGGTCCTTAGGATTAGAAAGTTGTTTTTAAACCCTTCAGAGCTAGCTGCTGCTCAGTGTGACCTGACTTGCTGCAGTGCCACACAGGGACGGGGACGGGCTTTGTGGCTCAGTCCTTTCTGCTCAAATAAAGGGTTCTGCCAAGGGGGGGGGGAATTAGGGAACAAAAAAAAAAAAGCTCCATGCACACACTTGGTACATAGCATTCCTGGTTGTGACCCCTCTGAGACCAGGAAAAGTAAGCATGGAGTTTTCCAACTGGCTAAAATATCTTCCATGTCCTAGAAGGAGGGTGCTATTTGCAAGCTGAAATAAAATATAACAGAAGCGAAACATAATAAAATCCTCCCAACTGTCAGCATTCAAACAGAGCTCTAGAGGGAGAAACAAAGCAATGGCGAGGTATTTTAAGAAGGACAAATATAATTTATTTCGTATTTACTTAAACAAAATGGAAAACCTTCCTGCATATTTTTTTGCACCAAAGAATGGTTATATAAACTCAAGAGCACTCGCAGCTGTGGCGACTGCAGAATGAAAATAAGACTTGAGACCATCTCCTTGAAAGCAACTAAATAAAAGTGATAAAGCTATCTAATCTGCCCTGTGTAATATAGAAATAGAAGCTGTGCTAAGAATCAGAGATGGGCCAAACCCTCTCTAAATTTTGCGGCCTTTTTCACCAACATTTGCTGCCTGGGACTAATGTGGTGGACGTTGCATTTATTTTATATATAAAGGAATTAAACACACATGTGTGGTGAACCTCACTAGCCAGTGTTTATTATACAGGATCCCAAGAGTCTTCTGAAAGCTATAGTACACACACATCTAGAATATCTCACAGCTGTGGGCATAAGGCAGACATATTCTAGAATCCTCAGATCTTTTGGTAATGCTGCTAGCAAGTGTTCCTCCACCACCCCCGCCCCCAATTAGAAAGGAAATTCATGTTCAGAGTCCCATACTCTGTGGTGAATAGCCCAGGTTCTGGAATAGTTCACATTGCATGATCAATGTTGCAAAGGGCTAAGCATTACTTTGAATTGAATTCTGAGAGATTTCTGTAGGCACCAGTCACAAAAGAGCTGCCATGTGAGACGGTATAGCACAAAACTGGTGGAAAATACTAGGGGATAACTTAACCAATTCTGAAAATTGTACAGAACGCCCCATGACCAACATGCTAGGTATCCCTAGGTGTGGGATAATGTCTGTTATGATACCCATTGCTATCCATCTACATCTGCTTTGTCATAATAGAGATCCCCTCCCCCAAACTAGACAGAAATGCTCAGAATATCTTCTGAGAGAGCCAGTGTGGTATAGTGGTTAAGAGTAGACTCATAATCTGGTGAACCAGGTTCATGTCCCTGCTCTTCCACATGCAGCTGCTGGGTGCCCTTGGGCTAGTCACACTTCTCTGAAGTCTCTCAGCCCCACTCACCTCACAGAGTGTTTGTTGTGGGGGAGGAAGGGAAAGGAGAATGTTAGCCACTTTGAGTCTCCTTCGGGTAGTGATAAAGCGGGATATCAAATCCAAACTCTTGTCTTCTTCTTCTTCTGACATCCAGGTGTTCACTGGCTCACCTATGGTCTTCACAGCAGTTTTCTCTTTAAATGTAAATGTTTACTCTTTAAACTTCTAAGTGTAAACAAAGCAAGAGAATATGTACGTAACCCTTTTTACAGTAGATCACTCGCCATGTGGGAAGGCAGGTAGCAGTTACTATCGTTCAAATTAATTACATCTGAGCCCTTCTACTTTAAAATGTGGGCCCACAAGAAAACATTCATTCTTCTTTTACCCATAAATTTCTCTCCATTCAGAACATCCACATGATGCTATTCATCTCTGACCACCCAGATTTGCAGTCAATCTATTTGAAATGTATCCCCTAGAGTTTTAGAAACAAGCTTGCTGTCAACATGTGTACAGTAGTTAGCTGCCAAATTCTTAGATGAGATCCCTACTGTCTCAACATACAGTTCAGTTTTCAAAGTGTTCTATCTTCTGTTTATTTATTACACACTTCTTAATTAAATCAGACTTAACACACACACATAAACACAAACATGAGGATCTCTAAAGGCTTATAATGAGATGTTAACTTTGTCTAGTCTTCAAATTCTCTGAGTTGATTCCCACCCCACTCCCTTATTTATCTCTTTCAATTGGCTTAAGCACAAACTACATGTTACACAGAGTTCTGAAAAGTTCTTTAATTCTTTCCTCTGTGTATATGCTGTTTTCAAAGTCCAAAGGAGTTCTGGGCAGGCTGCAATTTTGAACAGAAGGGACTATTACAAGAAAGAAGAAGAAGAAGAAGAAGAAGAAGAAGAAGAAGAAGAAGAAGAAGAAGAGGAGGAGGAGGAGGAGGAGGAGGAGGAGGAGGAGGAGGAGGAGAAGGAGGAGGAGGAGGAGGAGGAGTTTGGATTTGATATCCCGCTTTATCACTACCCGAAGGAGTCTCAAACTGGCTGAAGTAGTCTCAAAGCGGCTAACATTTTCCTTTCCCTTCCTTCCCCACAACAAACACTCTGTGAGGTGAGTGAGGCTGAGAGACTTCAGAGAAGTGTGACTAGCCCAAGGTCACCCAGCAGCTGCATGTGGAGGAGTGGGGAATCGAACCCGGTTCACCAGATTAGGAGTCCACCGCTCTTAACCACTACACTACACTGGCTCTGTGCCATTTAGAATATAGACTGACTGTGGAAGGAAATGCATTGATAGAATGTGTGCCCACAAAAAAACCCTCTGCCTGTAGAAAGCTAGTATACCATGGAAAAGTGTATCCATAAGAAGCTAGCTTTCCACAAAGGGGAGTCTTTGCCATATGATCTTCACATCCTGACCAGCAGCCTTTTAGGGTGAAAGTGTCAGAAGGGCTGTAACTCCTCTAGGTGTATTTACGAGCCTTATGAAATGACTGAGTCAAATGTGAGGTACTCACTGCCCTATTTAACAAATCCTGCATGGCTTCTGATTCGCCACATTGCTGGTATTTTCATTCCATCAATGGCAGAGGCAGAGTGCCAACGAAATATCACTACAATCATGCCACCTCTTCACTGTCACATTCAGTGAAGTTTTTTAGGTTCACAACTCTGAACACCTGGGCTCTAAAATTTGGGATATAATTATGAAGTTATGTAACCTGCCATGCACTAGGCATTCTTTTTGTATCTCTGTGAAAATGTGGGTATTTTTATACATGACAGATAGGACAAAAATAAAAATTGATACAGGGTGCCAGGGCTCAGAGTTCTGAAAAGATTTCAAAAACCCAACACAGGGATAATCTAAGCTAAAAATAATTTCTCTCTCTCCCTCTTTTTTTTTTAAAAAATGCAAACTACATAGTAATAGATCTTGACAAGAGTATTATTCTGTTTCACCCATTTCCCCCCTAAATTATTATCACCTGAGAAATTACTTAGCGGTTATATTAACATTTAGTTTCTCCTTCATTTGAAGGACAGTGACACCTTAAATACAAGTTGTTTTCAGTTAATGTGAGAAGAGTTATAGAAAAATCCAGGTGGTTTTATAACCAGCACATTATAAATTCCTGAGAGGAAAGGATTTAAAATAAAATTCCAGCCTCTATTTCCCTCACCAAATGTTAGTAGTCTTGTAAGAGCAACAAAATATCTCAGTGTTGAAAACAAATTAAGAATGTTTCCGTTGCAATTTGATAAAAGCGTTACCGCTTTCTATCAGCATTATTATTATTATTTGCAAGGTTCGCCCCCTCCCCCGCTTGCACACACATGCACAAAAGCTCTCTTAGAAAATAGAAAGAGAGTCACAAAAAGCCCCTGGAGAAAAGTGCGATATAGATTGAGCTAAGCATTGAGTTGACACTATCATCTCCTTGGGTCATCACCTTTCATATAGTGATTGGCATATCTGATCTGACATTGTTTGACTTGTCTCTTGATTGGCTGGTTCCCTGCTTAAGACCTCCCCAAGGCAAAGCCTTGGATTCTGTGCTTTGTCCAACAGTGGCGCTTCTCGGGAGCAGCTAAGCATTTTCATGAGGAAAGGACAGCGAGGTGAGAGGAAACGTCAATCATCGTGAGCAGTGTTGCAGTCCCTGCTGCACCGACAATGGAGAAAGAATATAATTTAGGTGACTTCTGCATAAACACTATTAGTTTCATTCCATTTGCTTTTATTCCTTTTTTTAGAAAAGGGGGGGAGGGAGAAAGATGGCGGGGAAGTACCAGACATCTAGCAATCTACATTTTCTACACAAATAAGAGGAGCCACTGTGAAATACAGCACTGAAAATTATGGAAGGTCTGAGATTACAGCGGTACCTCGGTTTAAGAACCATCCGGTTTAAGAACGATTTGGTTTACAAACTCTGCAAAACCAGAAATAGTGTCTTGGTTTGAGAACTTCACCTCGTCTAAGAATGGAATCCGAATGCTGGAAGGGCACCGGCAGCAGGAGGCCTCATTAGGGAAAGCATGTCTCGGTTTAAGAACAGTTTTGGTTTAAGAATGGGCTTCTGGAACGGATTAAGTTCGTAAACCAAGGTACCACTGTATTCACTGCTGGTGCTTATGTGACACTCTCAAATTAAATACTGAAACTAAACGGATATCACTCTGTTCTGACATCTTTCTGGGAGTCAAGGGGAAACCCTCATCACAGAATAATTGAGTCCGAGAATTGCTATTGCTCAGTTTCTCTCTAGTCTCAACTGGCAGCAATACAAAACACAAACTGGAACCCACAACTTCAATTAGCATAGGGAGAGAGGTATATTGGACTAATTGCAATAAATAAAATACATTTAGATAAATATATATCTATTAGCTATATTTATTTTATTTACGTAATCAGGATATGGGGGGGGGAGAGAGAGAGAGAGGGAGGGAGAGGGAGGGAGAGAGAGCAGGTCCAATTTATCTCAAAAATTGAGATGGATCCTGCCAGGTCCTCAATATAATTACATTCAAAAGGTTATGCAATTATACCCCAAGCTTTTGGGCAAATTGGAGTTCATATTGTGATACAATAAAATGCAAGATATAAGAAATAAAATGAGCAATAAAATACATTTTTTTATATAAAAAAAAACACCATACAGCATCCAGCACAGCATGTTACAATTGCCACAACAAGCAGAAAAAATCATTAAGTGGTCCGCCAAGACCTTCAGCATTTTTCAAGTGGTCCATGGGGAAAAAGGTTTGGGAACTACTGCTTTATATAGCTTATGGACTGATCCCTCAATACTGTTCAAAAGAAAAAGGCCCATGTCTAATCGAATTTCGTAGCCTGGAATCCTTTCCATTATAAATTTAATCCCCCTCCCTGCAATATCATTTAGCACTGAATATTGCCACCATAGGTGACCCTGTCTTTTCTTCTTTTTACACTTGCGGCATTTATGTTATTTATGATACTTATTACCTTTGTGTTATAGTTGATGTTGTGCAAGTAACATTCTAGTCATGTACTGGTGCTTCCCTTTCTTCTCCCCCCATGTCCACAAACCCCTAAACCCATGGGGAAGATTTTGAGGGTCTGAGTAGGCTGCAGGGGAAATGACAGCAAAGGGAAAGTCTCTTGCATGAGAGCACATTTGTGGTGCCATCAGAACAGCAGTGTTGGATTCAGCCCACACACTTGTCTCTTCCTCACCAAGCTCACATGTTCAGTAGGGAAATGGGGAGGTATTCTTGCTTTGGTTGTTTTTTTTTTTAAGCTTTATTTGTTTTGTGTTATCCTAATTGTTTTCACACAGAGAGATACAAACAGAGTGATTTTAATTCAGACCCATCCTATATTTTACGTTATGTAACTTGATTTTTTCTTGGTGGACTCCTGCTACTCTCCTGGGCATCAGACCTCCTAAATTTCAAACAGAATTGCTTTTAAATATCCCAATTTTAGAGGCAATAAAAGTAAGTGTAAGTGTGTGTCTGACATTCTAGAAGTTTCCCATTGCTTTCTATTTTTCTTTAAAAAAATTAAAATACATCACCTTCTCTTGCTTGTAATTTTGGTGTTTTCCCATTCAAATGGCATCAAATCTTCAGGCTGCCCTCCCCCAAGGTAAGATCTACACAACTTCAGAAAGTCACTTTAAAAACATTTAAAAACATTTATTTATTTTTCAGAATGAACACATCTAAATAGAAGACATTTTTGTTTAAAAAGGACTTTCCCTGAGGCCTGACCAAGTTGTTAATGGAACATGAATAGCAACATCTGCAGGGATAGCTTTTATTTATTTATATAATAATTTTGTAGAGATGGTTTTATGGTTTTTTTTACAGTTTGTTGAAATGATTTTATTGGGGTTTTTAAGAGCCTGGGCTTGTGCTGTACACTCTTTTTGCCTTGCAAACCTATGAAGCAGTTTATTAATTGGACAAACAAGCAAATAATTTCCTGGAAGCCCTAGGCAACATGTCCAACATTTAGGGGTAGTTTGAGTTGCAGCTAATATCTAGAGGGCATCCCCGGAGTATGGATGTAAGTGACATTATGCTGTGGATCCCACTTGTTCTGTCCAACAACATGCCATTTTCCCATTAGACAGAAGGCACATTCAGTTCCCCACCTACAATTTTTGAAGCAGCCCAACTGCACAACTATAACACATTCACCCACCAGAGCTTACTTTTAAAAAAATAAATATTTAATTTTTATTGGTTTTTACAATTGAATACAATACAATTAAAACAATAAAAAAAGTTTTTACATAATCCATTTCTGAGATTCTCTGAATCTCATGACTTCATCCCGTCCCTTGCATGGGTCCTTATAACAATTAATCTACAACTAGATATCAATACATTCTCCACAGTTTTCATTTCTCTAACTCATCTGTATCTTTCATTTCTTTACAAGTGGTTCTTAAAGTCCAGCTAACGTTTTTTATTCGTTTACAGTAGTCTCCTAAATAAATTATAATTTCCCCCCACTCCTTTTAATAGTCTATCTTCTTGGTTCCTGAGTCTCCGAGTCAGTTCTGCCATTTCAGCATAGTCCAGCAATTTGGCTTGCCTTTCTTCCCTAGTCGGGACTGTTGTTTCTTTCCATCTTTGGGCTAATAACATCCGTGCAGCTGTTGTCGCGTACATAAACACACCTGAGCCTACTTTTTGACTGTCCCTGTTCAAAGATCAAGGCTGAATTGGATACATACTTGCCTACAAATAAAGCCCATTGAACACAGTGGAATTCACTTCTGAGTACACATGCGCAGGATGAGCATCTTTTTAAGGAATGGTCAGTACCAAACCACTCCTTCAGCATCCTGTGTCACACATGGTACACTCAGCGACAGCTTATAGTCAAGCAACACTCACAGAATGGGAAAAGCAGGGTGGCTGGCATTTCCTAAATTGCTACAAAGATGTGGCAAGGATTAAAATATCACACAGCTCTGCCTCTGAACATAGGTGGAAAAGCAACAAAGAGTTTTTAAATCCCCCTATTTATGGGTATGGATTTTAAATTAAAAGAAAGAAGCATTTGGGGGTGGGGGTTACAAATAAATTGTTCAAAACATGCTGAGCTTTTATAGCTGTCTTCAAAATATATATATTTTTCTTTGGGGGGAAAAAACACCTGAAAAAGAAAAAAGGAGGAACAGTGAAATATTCAAGGGGAGGGGCTGCATTCACTTGCTCCCAGTTAGGTTTACTAAGTCAGTCATGAAGGCAGGAGATGTAAAATGCATCAGCTGTCCTCTGTTCAGTCCCAGCCTGACAGTTCAATACTTCCTCATCTTCTGAGAATGGCAGTGCCTGAGCCCTGAGTAAACCATGTCTGTATGCAAACTGTCAAGGAGGGCTCGGCATATCATTAGGCTTGACCTCCATGGCTGCAGTGACAACAGGGAGCCTCGCAGCCAATTGCCACCTGTGTTAAAATTCATCCTTGCATCTCCCAATTCAGCAGCATGTGAAGCAAACCCCATAAATAGCAGCCATTTGATGAACTACCTCATTTACTGAGATAATCTTAACCCTTTAGAGATGGCAGGCATACATACACTGCATATTTAGCAGATTTACGGAGCCTTTGTTAAATTAGCGTGCTCCTGCAATGGGATGCATTTCTAGGACTGTGGCTGCAATCCTATGCTAGGTCTAGGTGTGTGTGTGTGTGTGTGTGTGTGTGTGTGTGTGTGTGTAAATTGATTCAGTTTGCATTGTTAAAAGGCAGGTATAACTAATTTGCATGCTCCTTAGCAGTACATGAACTGAAACACAGCCATCCTGCGAAATTTGCACATCTCTGAATTTTGAAATGCTCTTCTCCAGCACATACTAGTGTAAAGTGTGCACAAAAAGTCATATAGTATAACATTAAACATGCATTGTATTAGGAGAAATTGCTGTGCAAAAATTGTGTATATGAGAAGGATTGGCCTACAACTATGTGTCTATTAGATGAAATTCGCTGGTGAATTCTCATGAGGGTTTTATGGGGGGAGGGGAATAAGCCAACTGATGCAGAAATGTCAAGAACTGAATTTAAGATTGGAAAAATGAGAAACAGAGAATAAAATATCCGCTTGCTTCTGGAAACTGATAAAATGCTGTAAATCTGAGGAAATTTAAACAGGTTTTGACAATTCGCTTCTCACTATTTTATTCCCAGCCAAATTTAGACTTTCTTATAAAGGCTTCCCTGATATCGAAACAAATGCCATGTCAAGGCTTAGGCTAGATGACCTCCAGTGTCCCTTTCAACTCAATCTCTACGACTCTATTAACTGAACTAGTGCAATCCTCATATGATCTTCATTCATTTGCCCATTAAAACTATTCCTGTTGATTACTTCGTTTCATTCTAAGCACGCTGGAGTGTTCTTTATAATGTCACAATATAAGTACAGAACTGTGCAAGGTGGTATCATTGCCTAATGGAGCTGTCAGCTGTGCAGAAAAGGGTTAGGAATAAGCAGCAATATTCAATAGTGTTCAACACAAAGTCTATTGTGAGGCTTTGACAGGAGGCATGAAAATGACTTAGATAATTTCACATGTATCCAGCGTTATGGCATAAGCACCTGGCTTATGCTCATTCAAGAAAAGAAAAAAATGTAGTGTTGCACTTCCAATTCACTTCCTCACCACATTTTAGTCTGAGAGTGGCCTCACACCCAGGAGTAAAGCTTGGGTGTTTCATTTTCAGAACAGTACCAATATGCCCAATTAAAACAGATCCATTTGCAGAAACTGTGCCATGTGTATCTGACAGGGCATTTTAAATTGGCATGTGTGTGTGGACTTCGAGATGGGAATGGAAGCTTTTGTATTAAATGCAGCAATGGTCATATTCATCAGGTCAAATATGGGATCAGGGAAGTTTTCTCCAGATCTCTCTTTGTCCTTAGGCCATGAGTTAGAAACTGATAGATGGTTTTGGAGACATTAAGCAAAAGTCAAGAGCAAGATAAAAGGGCATCCCCCCCCCAGTCTATCTTTTCCAGCATTTTGTTATCTAACTAGAAGTGATTTGAGTCAGCCACTAATCCATGTTGGAGCAGAGGAAGCTTAGGAGGAGAGAGGGAAAAAATGGATTGAACAACTGATAGAGCAGAGGACCAATGGGAGAAAGGGAGAAGACTTACACGTAAGGTAAGGATAGCAAGAGACATAGAAATGGGGATTGTGTGGTACACAAAGCTCATTACCCCATGCAAAAATGGGTTATAGTCCATGTGTCTCTTTATAGCATGACATCAGAAGAAGTACATCATAGCTGTCTACTATGATGTGATACCCTGCACAGCTACTACTGTTGCCTAAAGGGTGACGCTGTGGTCTAAACCACTGAGCCTCTTGCGCTTGCTGATCAGAAGGTCAGCGGTTCGAATCCCTGCAACGGGGTAAGCTCCCGTTCCTGTCCCAGCTCCTGCCAACCTCACAGTTCGAAAGCATGCCAGTGCAAGTAGATAAATAGGTACTGCTCCAGCGGGAAGGTAAATGACATTTCGGTGCACTCTGTTTTCGAGCACGGTGTCCCGTTGTGCCAGAAGCGGTTCAGTCATGCTAGCCACATGACTTGGAAAGCTGTCTGTGGACAAACACCGGCTCCCTTGGCCTGAAAGCAAGATGAGCGCCGCAACCCCATAGTCACCGTCCAGGGAACCTTTACCTTTTTTTTACCTACTATTGTCTAATAATACCAAGGATTGTGTTCATATCTGCTCTGTCACTAGTTGCTATATTTGTTCATGGAATCTTTTCTATTTTCAGAAATTCATTCTTCATAAAACTAATTAAGAGTTCTAGAACCAGTCAAATTTGGCAACTGGAATGGATCCAATCTATTTATTCCAATTATATCTCATGCTTCCTCCCAAAGGAGTTCAGGGAAGCAATGGATGCACAGGTTGCTTTAAGGCCCTTCCTGGAAACTCTGTTATAAAAATAAACAAGAAACTAGGCTTCTCCTCTCCTAAAAATGTAATTGGGGAAGATTGGAAGGAAGTTTTGTCCAAAAAGAAAGTGGAACAGTGCATATCAGGGGTGGGGGTTGATTGTTAATCCACTCTGGAAATGTGTGGTAACTCTCAGCACCTTTAACAAACTACAATTTCCCAGGATTCTTTGGGGGAAGCTACAGCTGTTTAAGTAAGCATGATGCTATTTCAAATTTATAGTGCTGAAGGGGCCTAAATTCGCCTTGAAATGAGAAATCATTGAATCATATTCATGTGGCATTCCAAACAAACCACTTCAAATTTATACTAAAGTTTTTAAGTAAGGAATGCTCAGTGATCTTAAAACTTTTAGCAATGTTAAATGAATTGGACGTGAAGTCTATGCTTGTCACAAATTCTCAGTTTTTAGATAAGAACAACCTGGGGGGGGAAGGCTCTTGGGTGCTGGTAAATGAAAAGATAATTATACGGTAGCTAAATGTAAAGTTAAATGTAGCAACTGAAATGTACATAATGAACGACTATTATTGTTTCTATGCTTCATCTGCTTACGAAATTATCACTCAAGACAGCTGCGCGAAGGTGATAGTTGTATCATCTGCACTCATGCCTGCACTGAAGTAACCCCAAAAGAATATAAGCACAGTGCAGCCAGTTATCAGTTTCCACCTTGAACGACAGGTAATTGTTTGCTGTTTTTATATGATACTTCATGGAATCCCAAGGTAGGGGTAGAAGCAAAGCAAGCACTCAGCATAGAATGTGGCACCTAGATGGAGAAGAGAAAAGTCCAGGGTGAGAAAAGGCTCAGCAAGATGTATACGGCACTTGGGTCTTTATCAGAAAAGGGAGACCTGCATACCCTCCAACATTTGTCTGATGAAAATAGGGATGTTCCATTCCACAATGATAATTTTACTATTTATACCCCACACATCTTACTGGGTTGTCCCAGCCACTCTGGGCAGCTTCCAACAAATATAAAAACATAGTAAAACATTAAACATTTTTTAAAAAAACTTTCCCTATACAGGATTGCCTTCAGACAGCTTGGGGGTTGGATAGCGCCATACCCTCCAACATTTTTCCTATGAAAATAGGGACGTCCTAAGGAAAAGAGGGACATTCTGGGATCAAATCAGAAACCGAGATGGCTTCTCTAAATCAGGGATGTCCCTGAAAATAGGGACACTTGGAGGGTCTGAGCCTGGGCCTGAGATTTCCCCCGCCCCCAAATTACAGGGGTTTTTTTGTTATTTTGTGGGCAATCAATTTTAAAATTTGATTAATGAGGTCCCTGTTGGTAGGAAATCTGCTGAAGTTCAGATAAGTAGCTTGAGGGCCTAGGCGATTTAATCATGGTTTTAAACAGTGCTTAAAAAAAAAAGTTTAGGGGTAATTAATTTCTCTACTCATATTGAAATATTGCCCCTCAATGAGGCCAAACTTAGATTCACAAAATTTGTAGGGGTATGTGTACCCCTGCGCCCCCCCCCAAAGCACTGGTTTTTTTAAAAAAGAAAACCTGGGAAACTGGTGGGTTTTTTCCTCAGTGCTCCCTCACTTTCCCTCAAAGTACTCTGCATAGCTTTTCATTATCTTTTCATAGTCATACTCTGCTGTTTATTCCTTATTTTCCAGGGACAGTCCTGGATATACAGAAGCCATTCCGGTTTCTGATTTGATCCCCAAATGTCTCACTTTTCCTTAGGAAGTCCCTATTTTCACTGGAGAAATGTTGGAGGGTATGGAGCGATGTGATCCCTGAGGCAAGGACATAAGTCACTATACAACCTTTAGAAGACATTTGAAGGCAGCCATGTATAGGGGAGTTTCATGTTTTTATATATGTTGAAAGGTGCCCAGAGTGGCTGGAGCAACCCAGACAGATGGGTGAGGTACAAAAGCATTTAGTTTTTGAAACTGGTTTTGTGGGTCTTTGGGCAGTAATAAATAATGTTGCTGTTGTTGTTTACAAATTATTATTATTATTGAATAGGATGTCCCTATTTTAATCAGAGAAATATTGGAGGGTATGCTATTCTCTGTTCTCACTGCCAAAATTTGGAGGAGAATGATGGTCCATGTGCTGATCACCCCCACCACTTCAATCTCCCTCACCTAAATTACTGCAATTGGAGCACAAATGGGAAATAATCCACTGTAATTAAATGTTCAACTTGTCCATCAATAAGAAATATCCCCCCACCTCTTCACTCCCTCCTCTCTCCTTTACACCCCCTCATCCCTGAGCCAGCCATCTTGGTTTAGTTTCTCAGAAAAGAAACGGGGGTGGGGTGGGGGTCGTGTGTTCAAATTTTTAGGAAAAAACCAAGGCAACAAAGCTACCTGGAAGGTTGGGGACTCCCTGATCCACTTTGACAGACCTTGTTAATGGCATGATCCAACTGAGGAATGTCCCTAGTGTTCACATGTCCGTCTTCCAAACAACAGACGCATGTTTGTTAAAGGATGTTGAAAGTTGTTAAAGAGACCCCCATTCCCCTCATAGGGCTACCATTTACAGAGTGGGAAGAGGGACTGAATATTGAACCACCGTGTGACTTGTAGCTATGTGAGGGGAACAACTCTCAGCACCCTAAACAAACTACATGTCCCAGGATTCTTTCGGGGAAGCCATTAAAGTGGTTTTCAATGTGCTGTAAATGAATGGTGCAGATAAATTTAACAATGCAGCAGATACAGCAACAGACTTAGATGTCTTACTACAGTGAAGCAGTATAGAATCTTTGCTAAATAAAATAAATAAATGTGGCCTTAGAATCACAGCTAATTTGAAGGCTTACTCTGGCATGTCAATAAGGAACAGTATTCTAGCATGAGGTAAGAATCATGTTCCTTTCTGGTTTTCTTTATGAAAGGTTACTTAGTAAGACTCACTATTGCTCCAATATATTTGCTACAAAATAGTTTCACAGCAAAAGGGCCTTTTAAAAGATTGACCTGGAAGGTAATGATATGTTAGCCTTGCCACTGTGGCAAATGCTATATCTCACAGGAATGTTTTTACCACATATTGGTTAACCAACGCTATTCGCATTCTTCCTGTAATGGGACCTAAATCTAGCTGTAAGAAAAGCTATAATGCCCACAGAGTTAAGAGCCTGTCAGTGTCTCTGTTTTTTGCAATCTATAATACCACAGGAAAGGAAAGGAAAGGAAATTTGGCCTCTGCATTCACAATAGAAGTTCGAAGAATTTGTTCTCCCCATTCCTGCTTTAAATATTTTTAAAGAGGCTTGACTCACTTGCACCTCTAACACATGTCAATCATTCTGTTGTAACAAGAGTAGAGAAATTACGCTGAGCAAGAAACTGAAAGTTGGCAAGTCTTTTCTTAGAGACAGAGCATACTGGACACAACTGAAAAAATCTGGTTGTGATTAAAATCTGTTGTGATTAACAGTGCAACCTTCTGGAAATTATTTTGAGGGTGCATGGCAGGAATCTATTAATTACCTTTAAAAGAAAATCCTTACAAAGAGGGAAAGCTTGCTCTTTAAAATTATATATATATACCAAAGGAAAACTTAGCACTCCTAGACTCTGACATCTATGTGTGTGTTTGTGTGTTACTGTAATAATCAATCAAGGAGGACCATTGTCTTCCCCTAGAAAACAAACTATTGCATTAGTTCAACAGCTAACACCCCCATTTCTGAAAGCGAAACTCCACTGGCTGCAGTGCTAAAAGGCATCTCTGAGGTCCAGGATTATATCGTAAACCATTTTCATAAGGGCTCTTCCGAAAGGCTGAATTATCAGCGTTTGCTTAATGGACTGTCACATGGATTTGAAGGTCAGTGATCCATGAACTAAAACAGTCTTTAAGAAGCCTGTAATGTGTTACTTGATGATGACTACAAAGAAACTAAGTCTATTGAGCAGATAATTGCATATTTATATAATGGGCAATAATGGGAATTACAGTCTGTCCGTTATGTCAACTCTCGGGAATATACATGATTGATTTTTTTATATATAAAAGGAGGGGGGGACTATTGGTAGGAAATAATTATGCCTTTGTTGCCTTCTGGTTTTAAAGGCTGCTTGCTTAGTTAGACATCTCTTTAATGAGAAAGAGAATCAGGAAGTGTCTAGAAAAGAAAACTTTGCTTATATATTTTGAACCAGTCTATGTGGAGCATGCCCTCCTAGCTAGGCATTGACTAGACATTCACCTACTTAGCTTTAATAATGTAGGAAGCATCAGTCGACAGACCTTCTCATGTATTATGCTGCTCATGTTCTTGCCCATCACTTAACACATCCCATTTAGACAACCAAATGAGTGAGAGAAGAATTAGTTTGTAAAGTTACCATGAGACTTACAAACTAAGTTTGCCATACTCTGTATGCTTACATAGGTGTAAGCGCTTACTCTCAGTAAACATGTATAAGATTCAATTTAATGCAAAATATTTCTTGGTAGGAATGAGCATGCAGCCTTTACATGAAGCACCATGTGCGTGTATTTAGTCTAGTGCAAGATCACATCAATAAGAAATGTTTTATATTATATTATATTATATATTATTATTATTATTATTATTATTATTATTATTATTATTATTACAAAGGCATCAAGCTTTTGTAACAGAGCCTCACAAGAACCCAGTGGTAGTATCCATAAAACATTAACTATTACCATCATTGCTAATGTTCCATAATGTGCCGTAAGAAAAATAAACTCCTCTCACCAAGCTATATGGCAAGGTTTCGGGAAGAAGGTATGGAGAGCAGGTGAAGAGAAAAAGAGATTTTTCTCCTTTCCCACTTTTCTTTCAGGATGATGTTTTTGCTCAGTTAGCAAATTCATACATTGTGAACGTGACCTGCTGTATCCTTGGGGAAAGACCTGTGGTCGCAGTAGACAATGAATCTCGATACTTGTAATTCAAAGGCATCGAGGCAAAAACTGTCAAAACATTACTAAAGTTGACAAGGACATATGGTTCATTAGTTTTGGAACTGATGGGTTATGGACCAGTTTGCGATCCGCTTGGTAGTTTAATTTGAGTTAGGTTATGTAAAACCAGCACTGAGCATCATCGTTATATTTCAGGTCATCAGCACCCATAATCACAAGCATCAATCACTGCTACATTAACCATAAAAACAAACAAAAAACAAAAAAATGACTTATTGAAACTCTCTTGCTGCTTCCGGCATACTGACCTGGGGTTTAGAATACTAGTAGTACCAGCCTTTGTCCATACCCATACATTTAGGGGGTAAGTGAGTGGTATTCACAAATGTTGCAGAAATAAAGAGTCACCTGCAGCTGTAAATATATCTTCCTTCTCAGCATTCTTTCCCATGCCAACTTAAACCTACCCAAGCGTGCATGATGCTTGCCATTGCGTACACCTGACAGCATTATTCCTAAGAGACCAGAGTTTTAAGTGCATTGCCTGTTACCATCTCTTCAAAAATACTTCAAGACATATGGCCTGACTCACACACTTTCTTTTGAAACAATGAGCTAATCCTCCTCAGATTACTAGAGCAGGGCAAAGTCATTCAGTTACACATATTCTTAACAATTATTATTATTTAACAAATTTAGCCAGGGAAGGGATTTGTTAAGTATTGTGCTAAGTCAAATCAGTGGCCCATCTAGTTCACATAGTCCACCAAAGCTACATTCATACCATACATTTAAAGCACTATGACACCAGTTTAAACAGTCATGGCTTTCCTCAAAGGCTTCTGGGAGCTGTAGTTTATTGAAGGTGCTAAGAGTTGTTAGGAAACCCCCCTTCCAGAGCTAGGATTCCCAGAGTGGTTTAACAAGCACCTTTCCCAAGGTCTCTGGAAACTGTTGCTACCTTAACGGAACAAGGGTCTCATAACAACCCTCAGAACCCTAACAAACTACAGCTGCCAGAATTCTTTGCAGGATTTCATGGCCACTTAAAATGGCATCATTACATCGGATATCACTATTTACTTGCCCAGCTATTTAGCAAAATTTGTGTACTGATTGTGGGATGCAGATGGCGTTCTGGGTTAAACCCCAAAGCCTAGGACTTGCTGATCAGAAGGTCGGTAGTTCAAATCCCCGCAATGGGGTGAGCTCCTGTTGCTCGGTCCCTGCTCCTGCCAACCTAGCAGTTTGAAAGCACGTCAAAGTGCAAGTAGATAAATAGGTACCGCTCTGGCGGGAAGGTAAACGGCGTTTCCGTGCACTGCTCTGGTTCGCCAGAAGCGGCTTAGTCATGCTGGCCACATGTCCCGGAAGCTGTACGCCGGCTCCCTCGACCAATAAAGCAAGATGAGCGCCGCAACCCCAGAGTCGGTCATGACTGGACCTAATAGTCAGGGGTCCCTTTACCTTTTTATGTACTGATTGTAATTAAACCTCTAAGAGGTTTACAAGAAATATTAAAACGATCAACAAAAACATTTTAAAATTTAAAATTTAAAATATTGAAAAAATAATTAAAATTAACAGTAGACCTATAAGAGATTAAAGCACATTGGCACCTACATGTCTAGATAGACTTAAACAAAAATGTTTTAAGCAGATTCCAAAAGGAGTACAGTGAAGATGCCTGCCTGGTGTCAATAGGCAGAGAGTTCCAAAGTTACTAACATGGGTATATCACTCATGCTGCTAAGCAATCTAACTCAGGTGTATGGATGGAGGAGAAATTGAATTCTGTTCACATTTAAAGGCAAACCTACCTAATGCTGAAACAACGTGTGAACCATAACACGGTCATTTTGCAAAATGAGCATTTTTCTGAATTTTGCAATGCAATCCTGCAGCCACATAATGTGTACAAAAATGTATATATCAGTGGAAAGTGTGTATAAAAATGCATATGAATGAAAATAGCATATCCATATGCATTATATTAGGGCTAATTGCTTTGCAAAAATGTGTATATTCAGCAAAAATGCCATCAAACCGAGTAGACTAGCAGAAATTCACACTAGAACGCTGATGAATTTTCCTGAGGACTTTAAAACCATCACCATGATCATAATGTTCACAAGCTAATATTGGAAATGTGGAGAACTAAATGTAAAAGAAGGAATGAAGAAACTGAAACTAACAGATTCATCAGTTAAACCCACAGGAGATCAAGTTGTTGTTGTTCTTGACACATATACTGCTCAATCTCATAATCAGCTTCTATGTGGTTTACAAGGTATAAAAACCAGTTACACTAAAATATTTGAGTATAAACATCCATAATCGAAATAAACAGTGGAACCATCCCTTTAAGAAAATAAAGCTGTTAGTATTTCCATAAAATGAGTATGAGAGTTCACATAATTCTGGAGAAACTAACACTAGGGATGGTGTTGACCTAGTATCGGGTTTTGTTTGTTTGTTTAGAAAAATGAGAGAATATATATGAAGTTTTATATAGAGTCAGTAAATAGAGAGAAATTATTCTTCTGCCTCAAAATGCCACAGTTAGGAGAAACTGAACCACAGAAGATTGACGCCCAAAAGATTTGCACACTGCATATAATTCACTTATGTAATTCTTTATCAGATGTTCACCAGCACTGATGACTTCAGGATGGGGGTTATGCAGATAACAGAGGAAAACTGTGACTGAGCAGCAGAGCATCTTCTACAGATGCAGAAGGTCTCAGGTTTAGTCCCTGGCATTTCCAGGTGTGCCTGGGAGAATTCGCTGTCCAGCGTGCTGGAGGGCTCTTGCCAGTCACTGTAGAAGATATTAAGCTAGGTGGATCTTTTTTTTTTTAGTCCATAATCAGAGGCCATGTAAATGTAAAAGGGTGCACTGCTTATCACACCCTGCTTAGGAGCTCTGCAAGGCACTGATAGCTGTCACTGGAAACAGAGCTAGGTGGTCCTTCAGTCTGATTAATTTTTAATCTTCATATTTGCTGTTAAGCAATCCATAATAACCAGCTCTTAGGCAGGAATCCAGGCCACAATTATACATGCTTAAGCCACACTAAAACCAATGGGACTTTCACAGATAGAATTGTGGTTGGAGCACAGCCATAAATATTACTGTGTGAACCTTGATGTGTTAAACAAAGATATCAATTAAAACCTATTTTTCAACCTGCCTCACATAAGCCTTTTAACAAATATAATTACAGATGTCTAATTTTTCACCGCAGGGAGACCAGAGAATCATTCGCAAATAACCAGCATCAAAATAAGTCTAAAATAGGATGTTATTTTTAAAGCGGAAACTTATTGTTGTTTTTTAAAAGAAAATCCAGTTGCAGGTTAATACACACATTCAAGATTTATATTATAGATATGAGAGCTTTTTACTTTGAACTGTTGAATATTTCCTTTTCTTCTCATAGATAAAATTAATATAGTGTAGTTTAAGGCAAAAACAGTTACATAACTGCTTTGTTAATCGGATATGGCACATTAAAGTTGGGATCCAAAGAGACAGACTGCTCCTAACAGGATTTTTTACTTTCTCCTTTGAACAGGAATCCCCAGTGCCCTGTTGCAAAGTCTTTTAGGTTTTCCTCAGTTTCAAAAGTGATTCAGCATGAGAGCCAGTATGGTGTAGTGCAGGCATAGGCAAACTTGGCTGTCCAGATGTTTTGAGACTACAACTCCCATCATCCCTGACTACTGGTCCTGTTAGATAGGGATGATGGGAGTTGTAGTCCCAAAACATCTGGAGGGCCAAGTTTGCCTATGCCTGGTGTAGTGGTTAGAGTGATGGACTGGGAGGTCAGGATTAAAATCCACACACAGCCATAAAAGTTTACTGTGTGACATCTCTCAGCCTAGCCCACCTCATATGATGGTTGTGAGGTAAAAAGAGGGGTATAAGTCACCTTTGGAAGAAAGGTGGGATAGATATGTAATGATAAATAAATAATTGCAGAAGGGTGAGTGTGGGGAACCGCTGTTGAAGAAAGGCAAAACCAAAGCTCACTTCAGTGGACAGAACTGCCCAGGTGGTTCTTGAAAGTCAGGTTGAATCAGACCAACTGGAGGAAAAATGTATGCGCCCAAAGAAAAATGTCGTACAATCAAAGGAAGCAAATGTGGGCACCTACAGATGTTTCTAGGGACGCAGGTGGCACTGTGGATTAAACCACAGAGCCTAGGGCTTGCCGATCAGAAGGTTGGTGATTCGAATCCCCGCAACGGGGTGCGCCCCTGTTGCTCAGTCCCTGCTCCTGCCAACCTAGCAGTTTGAAAGCACATCAAAGTGCAAGTAGATAAATAGGTACCACTCTGGCGGGAAGGTAAATGGCGTTTCCGTGCGCTGCTCTGGTTCGCCAGAAGCGGCTTAGTCATGCTGGCCACATGACCCGGAAGCTGTATGCTGGCTCCCTCGGCCAGTAAAGCGAGATGAGCGCCACAACCCCAGAGTCTTCTGCGACTGGACCTAATGGTCAAGGGTCCCTTCACCTTCACAGATGTTTCTGAACTATAACAGGCATCATTCCTGACCACTGGCCAGGCTGGCAGGGCTGATGGGAGTCCAGCATAGTCCCTCCTGGTTTTGGAAGCTCATTTTACATTAGGGCTTTTTTAAAAAAAAATCCACTCAGTAAACATATTGTTTGTGAGTTCGTGCACATCATACCCAAGAGATGGAACCTGAAGATCGCTTAAAAGGTGCAGGAGGATTTCAGATAGAAACTCTTGCTTCTGATGCTTCACTTTTCTTTAGCTACACATACCACACACACCCCCATGTACATTCCAGCCCTCTCCTCTCACAAGGGCTTCCTGCATTGTAAAGATTTGCACAATTTGTGGGTAAAGACGAGAAGCTGAAAAATTGACACTCTCTTAGGGAGCAACTTCCTCCCTTTAACTAATCGCCAATGCTTCTCATGCTACGATGTCCCTTTAGTGCCATTTTCAGTCCTTGCTCGCTCAAGCTGGTGAGATTAGCAGGCAAAAAACAAAGCAAAAAACCTGTTAACAATTACATCTCCTTCTAACAGTGATACAGTTGCTGCCAGAACTATCAGCAAGGGAGCACATAAATGCTGGCGGATGGGGCTTCCTTATTGATCACTATAAAAACACTCACAAACAAAACGTGAACTCCGAAAATCCATTCACAGGCACAGATGTAATCTTTAAGTACAGCTTGTTGATATTAAGCCAAGTTTGAAGGCAGTGCTCTCTTCTTTCAAGGACATCCATTACACCACATACATATTAACTCTATGCCTAACAGGTCCAGCAGATGCATTTGTTTGTGAGATGGTGCAAGCATATCAATAGCTTCCACCTACCACACCACACTTTATCCTACTCACGACAACTACATTTGGAATAATATTATTTATAAAAAAGGAGAAACTTTTCTTAACGAGTGTATGAAATCACACACAAGTCTATCACCGTCTTTTAATTTAATGTCTGAGAAAGGAATCGATTTCCACATAACATTTGAATTCCCACCCTCTCCTTCAGAGCACGCAGAGAAATATATATGATATTAGCCTATTTATTCTCACAATGACATTGCATCATTGTAGGACAGAAGGAGGGCTAAACTACATGGGATGATAAAGATACACAGTTACCAACCAAAATTGCAACTGTGCACCTAACCTTGCCTTCAAAACATCTAATAGCATAACCTTTGTATTAAAAAAAGTAGTAGTAGATCCACATATGAAGGCAGTGGTGGCTGCTGCCTATTGGGACTGGTAGGGTGGAAGGAAGTGAGAGCAACAGCCAATGAGAGGCAGAGCCAGCCAACTCTAATTTTGTCCCCATCCTCCTCTATGCTGTATTGTTGAAGGAGCAACAACAAGACTGAGGAGGAGGAGGAGGAAGTTGATAGGCAGGGCTAACTGCTGGTCTGGTTGTAAAGAGGAAGACAGATAGGCAGGAACTAGTTGAGGGCAAGTTGAAGATCATGAGGCTGTGCCCCATTCACTCTAGTGAACCACCTCATCGGGGATCATGGCCCCACCTCGTCTGGGATCCCAGTTTGTATGCCTGAATAAATGTTTCCTCACTTACTCATTCACCTGAGATATAAGAATAATTGGACTTAGAATAATCAGGGGTCAGCAAACTTTTTCAGCAAGGGGCCGGTCCACTGTTCCTCAGACCTTGTGGGGGACCTGACTATATTTTGGAGGAAAAAATGAACAAATTCCTATGCCCCACAAATAACCCAGAGATGCATTTTAAATAAATGGACACATTCTACTCATGTAAAAACATGCTGATTCCCGGACCGTCCACGGGCCGGATTTAGAAGGCGATTGGGCCAGATCCAGCCCCCGGACCTTAGTTTGCCTACCTATGCACTAGATGATCCTCCTGGTTCCTTCCAACTCTGCGATTCTGTGATTTATGAGAATACATAGAAAGGAGCCGAATACATAGAAAGGAGCACAAACAACATACTCCACACCCAAGGAAGCTCCACTCCAAAGGCTAGGTGCACAGCTAAAACTCTAGACCTCCAGTTTTCTCAGAACACCAAATGTGCTCTGCACTCCATGAAGCGACATCCAAGTCGGAAGTGCTGGCAAGATGCAGTTAGTTCACAACATCATCTCATTTGTTGGGAGCCAGCTGGCCTTCCCCGAGATCAGATCTCTTCAAGGGTACTCAGGAAGAAGAGCCTACACCAGAACAGTGATTTCAGCTTAGGAAGTCAGCTCACGCAGGGATAGCAGCTAGAAGGCAGCAATAACTTTTTCTTAATGCTTGCAAACCAGCTCGGCTCAGGAAAGGGAGCAGCAAAGCTGCAGGCATTTTGCTCACCCTGCAAGACTTATCTCACACCTCTCAGACAACGAAAGCCTCATTAGCAGGCAATTATGCCTATTTAAAGTATGATTTTATGCAGATTTTGTGCTGAGGCTGTTTTGTATTGATTGTTTTATTTGTTAATTGATTGCGTTCTATTGTTCTTAATTGGTTAACCACTCAGAGGACATGGCTATTTGAGCAGGATATAAATAAACTCCTGCCTGCCTGACTCCTGCCCAACAGTTTCCTTTAGACCCATTGTCCTAATAGCATAAGCAGTTGTGGAGAGTTGTACTTGCCATTATTCAACTTCTTCCCCTGCTTGTTGAGATGCAGTCTCAACATCATTTTGCCCTTAAGATTTTTAATGAACGGTCTTCTTAGATAGATAGATAGATAGATAGATAGATAGATAGATAGATAGATGATAGATAGATGATAGATAGATAGATAGATAGATAGATAGATAGATAGATAGATAGATTCATAGATAGATACAATGGTACCTTGGTTTTTTAACGTCTCTGTTGACAAATGTTTCAGAACTCGAACGCCGTAAACCTGGAAGTAAATGCTTCCGTTTTCGAACGTGCCTTGGAAGTCAAACAGCTTCAGCAGAGTGTATATGTTATTTTTCTCAATTTTCTCTATTAAATTTACAGACTGCCCTTTGTGCCTCGGTTTTTTAACATTCCGGAACTCGAATGGACTTCCAGAATGGATTACATTCGAAAACCAAGGTACATGAAAATAAACCCCATCCAACTTCATAAACTAAGGGTCTCTGTATTTACTTTCAAGACAGAGGTAAGGAACGTTTTTTAGCCAAAGACTGCATTCTCTTCTGGACAACCTTCCAGTGATGACATACCTATGAGGGACACAGCCAGAAGTAAAAGTGAATGGAACAATTGAAATAAATAATACTTTTGTAAAAGGTAAAGGTAAAGGGACCCCTGACCATTAGGTCCAGTCGCGGATGACTCTGGGGTTGCAGCGCTCATCTCGCTTTACTGGCCGAGGTGTCATGTGGCCAGCATGACTAAGCCGCTTCTGGCAAACCAGAGCAGCACACGGAAACGCCGTTTACCTTCCCGCTGGAGCGGTACCTATTTATCTACTTGCACTTTGATGTGCTTTTGAACTGCTAGGTTGGCAGGAGCAGGGACTGAGCAACGGGAGCTCACCCCGTCGCAGGGATTAGAACCGCTGACCTTCTGATCGGCAAGTCCTAGGCCCTGTGGTTTAACCCGCAGTGCCACCCACGTCCCTACTGCCTCAGGTAGCACCTGCGCCTGTACCTCAGCCCCTGAGCCTGTGGTTCTCATCACTGGTCTAAACCCCACCAATATACACCCTTTCAGTGTCGTTGTAGTCACTTCTATTGCACCATTTGTTTCCCACCGGGAGATACCTATAATTTTATGACTTAACAATTCCTAAAACAGTGTGTTCTTTAACTGTAATGAATGCAGACCTATCCACAAAGGGCATTTTCTTCTTTGAATGTGGGATGGATCGGAACTACCAATCCTTATGTTTTCTTCTTGGTGGAATCTGTGCAACTGCCTAAGAATCAAATGCTACATTAGGATTTTCTTCTTAAGTAAGTGCTTCTTAAGTAGCTCTCCATTGTGAAAAAGCTAGACCCAGTTTTATTTCCAAAGGTTGCATGTTCTATAGTAAGAGAGGGCGGGGGGGGGGGGATGAAAATACTGAGGAATGATAATACAGATTTTGGTTTAGAAGCTATGGTCCACATTTCCTACTGGGAACTGTGTATATATAGCAAGGACCATCTAGTCTCAGATGCAATTAGAAATTGATTTTCTAAATAATTTACATTATCTGCATGGCTAAGCAAGGCACTGCCAATGCATTTGCACTATCCGCAGGAAGTAGGATGCAGCAAAATGGCTATGATGGGGAAAAAAGAGAGAGAGACAATCTGTAGGCAGGGTGAGCCCTTAGGGAACAGCAGCTCCTTGCACAAGAATAATCAAATTAAGCAGAATCTGGGGAGACGAATCATACTCACAAAGTGAACCAGCCTCCCCATTACATCCACTGGGCAGGGACAGGGATGACACCTCCTACCACTGACTATCACACTACACTATTCAGTGTGTGTCTATGCTCTGTGTGCCTGCCTGCTTCCCTTCCCCTGTGAAACCATAAACCAAGGCCATATCTAGACTCTCATGTATGCTAGGCCTTCTCATAGAGTTATAGCTCTACACCAGTGATGTCAGCTGAAAGGCAGGCACGTGTGGGGGTTTTTGGGGGGAGGGAACCCTTGGCAGGCCAAATTATTGTTATTTTATTATTTATTAAATTTATATACCGCCTTTCATCCGAACATCACAGGGCAGTTTGCAACATAAGAATACAACATACATAACAAAATGGCAACAAAAACAACAAAAGCCAATTACACCCCCAACTCCCCAGTTGGAGTGTTGGAGCAACTGCCTGATGAGTCAAGCTTACAAAGTTTGAAGAATATAGGCAAATTAGAGGTTGGGAACGTGATAGATGTCCATTTATGCATGATGCAGAGCAGGCACCCCCAAACTCAGCCCTCCAGATGTTTTGGGACTACAATTCCCATCATCCCTGACCACTGGTCCTGTTAGCTAGGGATGATGGGAGTTGTAGTCCCAAAACATCTGGAGGGCCGAGTTTGGGGGTGCCTGATGTAGAGAAACAGAAATGGACAGAGAGAAGTGGGTGGCTCTTAGGTTTTCTGCCCTCTCATAGAGCCCAGTGAACAGAAGCGGAGCTAGGTCTCCAGCACCCATAACGGTGCATATACTGTGCGTGGGGGGGGCTAACCGCACGAGGGGGCATGCTGCCCGCAGCAAGCGGCGTGAATCCCAGGGAGCACTGCCCACAGCAAACGTCCCATGGGGTGGGGCAGTGATGTCACTTCCCCTCCGGGAAGACACCCGGGGCAGGCAGCACCCACCGCACCTGCCTTTCTCCACCAGTCCCAGTGTAGTTGAATGGGGGACAACACTATCCATGGCTGGTAGCCTTTGTTCTACCAGTTGCTGGGAATTCGAAGTGTGGAGAATGTTGTTGTGTTGTGATCTTTCTTTAGGGCTTCCTGTAGGTATCTGGGTTGGCCACTTGAGGAACAATTGGCCTGAAGGAGAAGGGCGCTCCTGGTTTTCTTCTGCTAAAGATGGGGGATTCAGGACAGACAAAAAGAACCTACTTCTTAATGCGGCACATAACGAAACTATGGAATTCAGTTCAACAAGATGCAAGGGCCACTGACTTAGACCCCTTTAACATGGATTTGACAAATTCATGGAGGAAAAGTCTGTCAGGGATCATCATGATGGCTGTATACTACTTCCAAGATTAGAGGCACTGTGCTGCTGAATACCACTAGCTGGTAAACGGCAGCAGGAGATAGCAATATGCATGTGTCCTTATTCTGGCCTTCCCACAGGTGTCTGTGTTGGCACTTGTGGGAGACAAGATGTTTGACTAGATAAACCTTTGGTGTGACCTAGCAGGGACTTGTGTGTTCTTAAAACTGAATGCAGCAAACACCGAGTCACACACGTGTATTCGCTAGATCCATTAGTCAGGGAGCTCCGACAGGCTGAAACGTCTTGCTGAGTGCACACTTAGAGGGTTTTCCCTCTGCATAATGTGCAAAATGGATCTTAAAGTCAAGGAATTTGAGAGGCACATAATATAATGTGGTGATTTAAAAGATCCATTTAAGAAGCAAGTCATTTATTAACTTTGCATTGCTATGGAATAAGATTAAAATTATTTGCATAACCTGATTTACATAATTCACGCCAGATTCCTCCTCTTGGCCCCCATCATGTAGACAATGAAGAATTTTTATATCTCAGGCAGAATGCATCAAGGTGTTTATGTATTCTCTCAAGCGCAACTTAACACTACTTGCCTACTGAATTGTTTATGGACTAGTGCTGCATAGGTAAACTTCAAAAACATTATATCTGTAAGGTATTGCTCTAATATACTAGGAAAGGAATAGCATACTTTAGTGTGAGGGTTTAATGCAGCCCCTGCATCTATAATAGCCACATCATAACATGCACACATGTAATGTCATAGTCAAAGAAATATAATCTACCACCCTGCAGTTTTGTTGCTTTAAGTAGATTCCCCCCCAGTTGCATTACGAGATGCAGTCTGCTTTAGTAATCAGCTTACATGACTTTAAAATGTAGAGTCACCCAGGCAGGGCATTTTAATTCTGTGCACACTATACTTGTTGAAGTGAAATACAATGATTCTATGATCTGAATTGCTTTTTGGCAGGAGTGCTATTTAGAGACAGTGGGAGTTGTCCTGTCCTTGTGCTTCAGACTGCAAGTGGAACGAGTTCTTCTTCACAGAAGCACTTTTATGAGCAACTTCTTATTAAGACTGAGCTGAAAAGGGGAGGGGCTTTTTATTCACCACCACCGTTGGAGATCTTTCACGAGGGCACATCAACAAAGGTTGAAAATGTTTCTATCCCTTTAAAGTGGCAAGAGGCACTTGGGGGGGGGGAGAGAGAGAGCTCCCACCACTCTTTTAGGCGAGTGCTGCTCTTGAGAAAATTTTGTGTGTGCGAACTTACAAACAGGAAAAGCTACCCTCAGGATATTTCTGTGTAGTCCTAACTCAGTGCAGAATACTGAGTGTTGATTGTTATGAACCATGGGTTGCCGATGTGCTGCCATTGGGCACTAGTCTGGCAATTCTGCCTACGGTGTTAATAAAAGGTCTCAGACAAAATCCCCTCAAAATCCTCATTTTGTGGGAAACAAAGACTTACTTGCTTGAGGACTATCTGATCAGCCTCTCTGCTCCCACCAACTCCCAAAGAAGGCTTCAAAGCCTTTGCTGCTATATACTCTCTGGCCTCTTTCTGGCATGTTGTTCAGCTCCAATCCATACAGCCAAGAATGCCTTGATCACTTAGAAGTCTAGGGAAATCCTGATGTGGAGAAAAGTCACAGTACAGAATTCTCCAAGATGAGCCAGTGCATTCTCATGTGACCTTCATAGCCTAGGAAAGAGCCACACTTATAGGGGCTTCCATGCCACACATAAAATATAAAAAAGGGGACCAGAGTGGCTCATATTGGTCATATCAGAAGTCTACTTCCAGCTGCTTCATCTGTTCTGCTTTCTAAACATATTGAGATTGTGAAATGTACATTGGCGCTGAACTGAAAGCAAGCGGCTAATTAGATTTCAACTCCCTATTTTACCAATATTAATGTTTCTTTTTATAATTACTTCTATAAGTGAAATGTAATTAACATCCCAATTTGATTGTTGTGCAAGTGCAAGCCATCTGGGGCTCATTGACATTGCTTCCTATCATTGTGGTGCTCTTCAAGTGCCTCTGTTGGCAAAAGTAGGAGTGGGAAAGACAAATGATTTGTGACAGTTTAAAATATGTGCTTCCGCCTCACAAAAAGTCATTCATGTCCCTCAAATGAAAAAAGAGTGGCATGGCAAGGAACAGAAAAATGATTCAATGGAGAAAGAGTCTTGTTATGTTAATGAAATTGTCACCCAGAACAAACTGCTATGTTTTTCTTTCATCCCACCCACCCACAGCAGGGATTCCCAAGTTTTTGAGATCTGAGGGCCAAACTAGATGTGTGATTGCATTTAATGTGACTGCTTTCTTTCTTCTAAATAACAACCAAAGCGTCCCAGTCAGGTTCAGAACCATGACATTGTTATAGAAAGTGCTTAATGCGTTAATTCCATATGACTTGGTAATGCTGACTCATTCCCCACAATGCAACTATCTGAATCTGGTGACTGTCTTCTCTGTTACAGTGGTGCCTCGGGTTACAGACGCTTCTGGTTACAGACTCCGCTAACCCAGAAATAGTACCTCGGGTTAAGAACTTTGCTTCAGGATGAGAATAGAAATCGTGCAACAGCGGAGCAGCGGCAGCAGGAGGCCCCATTAGTTAAAGTGGTTCTTCAGGTTAAGAACAGTTTCAGGTTAGGAACGGACCTCCAGAACGAATTAAGTTCTTAACCCAAAGTACCGCTATATCTTAAATCTATGGCAGACAATATTGCACACATGATTACTTCCACTACCTCTCTGCCATGTGAAAATTCACTTATCTGAATGTAAAGAATTATGCTCAGACCTTGCTGTACACCACAGATCTAGATATCTGAACATAGGCGCCGACTCCATGGGGCCTGAGGGGGCCCGAGCCCCCTCAAAAATTCATTTGGGGGGGCTCCGCCCCCCCCCCAATAATTTAAGAAAATTATTAGTTATATTATGCTTTGTAAAATCACAAAATTATGTTGGTATTTTTTATTTTCCTTGTTTGACGATAGTTACCTTTTAAAATACATTCAGTAATGAGTTAAAACAAAGCCACTCCCGATCTAGAGAGGGGGTGGGGTTGCGGGCTCTCGACCCATCAACAATCTCACGGGGCTGGCGTCAGCCCCGCGAGAAGCGGGGATTCCCCCTAGCTCATTAATATTCATCGCCCACGGCGGCAGCCAATCGGCTGCCGCAAAGGGCGGGCCCTCACAGGTTCACTTAAGGTCAGGGCAGCCCGGGGCTCGCCCCTTTCGTTCCCCCAGCAGCAGCAGTTTGGAGGTCTTGGGCCCCCCCCAATATTTTTTATAAGTCGGTATGGGCCCCCGCCCCCCCAATATTTTTTATAAGTCGGCGCCCCTGTATCTGAACATCTAGAGTCTTACTTGTTTGTGCTTTGCTGGTTGCTGGCAGCCATTTTGGGGCAGAAATCATCCACGTAAGGAGGGAGGGAGCAAAATCGCATAATTCAGATAGCAGGAGAGACTGGACAAATAAGTTCCCCCCTCCTTTCTCTTTTGCTGGTTGGCTGTAACCATTTTATGAAGAAACCACGGAGGGAGCTGAGGGAGAGATTGGGCAAATCCCCAATTAGAAATGTTCCCAAAGGAATAAATGGAAGCTGTGGGCTCATTATGCGAATGGTTGCCTAATGAATGATTTCCAGGGAACACACTGTGAATACTTTTATTTCCTTTTATGGATTATTTGATTATGTGGAGAGTATTGAGATTTAACTAGTCGCACCACACACACACACACAGAGAGAGAGAGAGAGAGAGAGAGAGAGATGAACCTCTAGAAATACCAGCTCATCTCTGTGTGATGTCTTTATCTGGCAGGACAGATGCAGCAGCAGCAACACAACTTTCAAGAAAGGAACATCTAAAATATGCATTCCACAACATCTGTCTAGATTTCACTTAACTGCATATTTTAGCACCCTCTTTAAATATGGGCAAAGAGTTCCCCTTGTGTTGACCTTTAGAAAAGGAACCCATAAAGCCATATGTAGGCCAAACGCTTTGACACAGTAGCAGCCAGTATATTAAACACCAAAATTCTGATCTTAGGAAGAGAATTGAACTATCCAGTTGCAGTGTCTACATCATGGATGTGTTCTATAAAGCATTCAAATTTATCAAAATAGTAATTAATTATACTTTAAATATTATTGAAGAATATTTCACATTTACAGTGACCCTCACCTGAGGTACACGAGGGCTACTGCTGGGCTAATGATTAGATAGCACACACTGTATTTCAAATGCACTGAAATCAAATACCTACAAGAGAGGTCCTGTCACAATATAACCCTTAACAAACTACAGTTTCCAGGATTTGAGGAGGTGGTGGCAATGTGTTTTGAATGTGCTTTAAAGTTATGGTTTGCACAAAGCCTTCTAGAACTTTCATTATCGGGGACCAATACTATTTAGGTCAGCCCAGTGACTATTTGAAATTACCAACAGTGTTTCTTAATATTTGTCCTACCTGTTATATCTCTCCATAACAAGAAAAAAAGAAACATGTATTTTGAAATACATTTTAAAATGACTATTTTGTGAGAAAACATGTTGAAAATACATATTTAGATGCATATTTTCACAGAGCTCTCCCCCCCCAAAAAAAAACCCAATTGCAGCTTAATGTGGGAAATGATGGGGATGGTTTTATGAATTAACACATGTGAAAGTGAAGGGGGGGTGGAAATATACTAACCCATCTACCCCTAGTACATAGATTGGGGAAAATCTCTTTTGTCATAGGGAAACAGTGTTTGAAAGAGAGCAGATTCCTTCTCCTTCTTCTTTTTTGAAAGATTGAAAACCCACCTTTGAGGGCTTTTGCCAACACAGAATGGGGTCTTGGATTAAAAAAACAACACAGAGAGATGAAATTCTGAGGAGCAATGAACCAGTATGAGTTTGGAAAGAACTCCTGGAAATCGGATAAGTTTTTTCTTAATGAAGGAAGCTAATGAATACTGAGCCAGTTCCAAATCAAGCTCATAAGATTTTACCCATCACTAGACGAGTTTTTTCTCGCGCAAATTAAGAGACTTTTTCCTAGAAGTCTGAACAGATGTGCTTAGTTTTTGACATGATTTGCACTGGTTATGGCATTTGCATTATAGAAAACCAGCTCTGATAACCTTCACATAAATCTGGAAAGAAAAGTACATCTGGGAACTGAAATCATCACACATTTGGAGTGGGGAAATTGCTGATGGAATTCTATAAACATGACTTGATAGAAACATTTGAGGAATTCCACGGGAACCAAGATGGATTTTGATCAGGACTGCAGTCACTGGTGGAACGGGTGGGGGGGGAGCGCACCGCCCCGAGCACCAGTGGGGAGGGGGGTACCATCGCTGTCTCCCCCAACACGCGCTGCGCACACCTCCACTGCACCGGGCGCCATGCCCTCATAGGCAGTGCGCCATGCACCAGGACGCATGCAGCGCCCCCATGCACCATGCCCCCAGGATGTGGGCCAGCCACCCCCCCCTTTTCTCCACCCCCGGTGCCAGAGCATGCAGCTTTGCCACTGACTGCAGTCCTGTATATAATTTAAATCCTGCTTAAATGCCTTGATCCACTTTGAGATTACCTAAAAAGTATCTGGTCACTCCTATTTTCCACTCTAATTCTGTAGGGAATTGGACGTTACACTTGAACCTATGACTTTATGACAAACAAGAGGTGAGATTGCAATTCAGCCTCATGCCTACCTAGCCATTTTTGCAGCACTCAGTTTAAATTATATTAATTTTGCTCTTCAACAGTGTGAAAGTTATCACCTCTGATGAGAATGCATGGAGTCAGAAAGCATCAGAAGTGAAGTGAACAGTACCTGATGGAGTTGGACATCAATTCCCATTGTCAACGGAGAGGAAGAATTAAATTGATTGCTGTACTTAGCCTCCACCATTGTTAACATTGTCTTTGGTTCCAAGAATAATAAAAAAGGCCCTGTGAATAAATGAAAATCATACCGCTTATCTTTAAATCATTTTACCATCAACTCACACTGGAGAGAAACACTGCCCGTTTTACTGTAATATGAGCAGGTGCTCATCAGCTGCTGTTATAAAACAAGGCTCCAAAACAGTATGTATTGGGAATGTTTCTGAATAGATGTTGAAGCTAAATTTGCATAATGATGCCCCTGTTGGTAGGGAAATCCAAATGGGTTCATTCAAGATCTTCAGCTTAAAGGTTTCAGAAAAGCATTTGAGCTTCAGTTTCGCTGTTTATTTGCAAGTGTGCGTCTACGCAAAGGCTCTGCAAAGGGGCACCACTGATGGTGCAACTGAGAAGGGAGAACAAGGTAGCAATTAGGGAATATACGTATGATACTTGCTTCTGCACTCCAGGATCTCAGACATAGGCCTTCTGCTTGAGATCTTCTGCTTCCTTTTTGAAAATGGCAATAGGCTAGGGACTGAACACAGAATCTTTTAGCTATCCATTTACTAGATTTGTTAGCCACCCAATAATTAGCACTGCCTGGGTGACATAACAGCTTATAATAAAAACAATCTGAAGGAAAAGCAGCCTTACAAGATACAGACCCTCCAAGTGTCCCTATTTTCCAGCGACAGTCCCAGATTTACAGAAGCCATCCCGGTTTCTGATTTGATCCCAGAATGTCCCACTTTTCCTTAGGCCATCCCTATTTTAATTAGAGAAATGTTAGAGGGTGTGGAGTTATGTGACACCCCCCCCCCCCGAGCCAAGGCGATAAGTAACTCTACAACCTTTAGATGACATCTGAAGGCAGCCCTGTATAGGGAAGTTTTTTAAATGTTTTGTTATGTTTTTATATATGTTGGAAGCTGCCCAGTGTGGTTGGGGTAACCCAGTCAGATGGCTAAGGTACAAATAATAAAATTTATTAATTATCATCATCATCATCATCATCCCTATTTTCATCTGAGAAATGTTGGTGGATAAGACAGTATATTGGTTCAGTAGCAAAAGCTTTGTCTACAAAAGGTTCCAAGGTCAATCACCTGATGTCACTATGAAGGGAGTTTTTAATGTAGGGGAGCATTCAGAAAAATGTCACTGCGCACCTGTAGTGTGAAGTGCTGCCCTCCATTCCATCACCTCTTTCTGTTGCATGTGTAGATCAAGCCTTTATTCTGAATGAAAGAAATCGCACTAGCAAAGCAACCAGCCGAAAATCTTTCTGTTGAATCATATGCACACTTCCAAACTACTTGTAATGGGTCCTCATTCTGATCTCTGCTGCCCTTTCCACTTCCCGAATAATCAATAAAAAAATATTGAGGTGGTGCTGCTAGATGCGACATTGACTAGCGGGGTTCTGCATATGTGTTAAACCATAATCCACCCCCTGGTAACAGGACATATGCATACAATCTAGACTGTTGCTGTTGACGGTGGAAGAGCTCACAGCTCCCCTAGCAACTGCACAAACCTCCACAGGGTTGCCTACTTTGCAGTTGGAAATCGCCATGCCTAACCTCTCCTTGTTTTATTGAAAAGTGCCAAGTGTTGGTGGGGGATGGGGAAAGTGAAATCACAATAAGGAAACTAAGTAGAAGTGGTTAAAAGAGCAGATTTCCTGCTGTGTGTCCATATGCATGTTTAGATCTATCCATCTGTTTGCAACGTGCAAATGGTTTAAACATATTTCTTTCAAATGATTTATATGGTCTCTTAAACTGTCCTCGGTTGTTCTATTTCTTTTCCCTCCTCCTTCTTTCTCAAGCGCAGTTGGCTGGAGAGCACACTTCTCTTTTGCGAAACCAGACTCCCTCCTTCCTCTTAGGAGTTAAATAATATAACTCAGAAACATTTGGAGGGCAAAATTGAAGGCTTCAATATATGTCCCTGATTTTCTGCCCGTATTGCTTATTTGTTTATCCTGATGGGAATAAGCTTTTGTCTATTGCAGAGAGAGAAAGAGAGAGAGAGAGAGAGAGAGAAGGATAAAGATTTAGAGTTCCCATGGGGGAGAAAGCAGTTTTCATTGGCATTTGAGTGAAATATTAAAGGTAAAGTAGATTTAGAGGGACATACTGTAAGGGTTGTCACAGTGATCAGACAAGCATCAGAGTGAGGAAAAGGACAGCTAAAAGTGGAAGAGGAAAGGCAGGTCTTTCAGGCCAAGGTATATGAGTTACGGATTGGCTGCAGATGGAAGATGGCAAGCCAGAAAAGTGGAACAAAATTATATTGGCATTGCCGTGTTGTCTAAAGAACACTACAAGACCATTAGTATTGTTGCACTGCCAGCAGGGAGGTGCTGTCAGGGTGAGATTTTACTTAGGCAACAGGTATTGATTTTTGCTCTGCTGCCACAGCATAGGAAGGGAAAGATTCCTTTGTCATCTCCATATTCACAGGAAACAATGTGCTGTATTTAAAATGGAAATATCAAATGAGACGAGGACCGTTTTATCCCTTTTTAAAAAATAAGCCACACACCAGAGAGCAACTGAATGCATTTTCAGTTGCCATATCTAACCTTCAGTTTGCCTTTGTTCGATTGATTGTTTTGATGTGAACACTTAAAAATTCCATACCATTCAGAGAGTGACTTAAGGTTCATTAGCCTGTTCTCCCTCAAAGCAGCAGCTACTGGAGAATAGATCTCTCAGAGCCAGGCTGGAGCCTTGGGGGAGTGTGTGTGATTCATGTCAGGACAGCCAAAAGACCAGGAATAAAATGGCATGGTTGGGCGTTTTCTTTTAGGGCTTGGAGGCCGGTTAGGAGTGGGGCTGTAGCTCAGACGTAGAGCACATAATTTGAATACAAAAGGTCCCAGTGTCAATCGCTTGCACCTCCCGGTAGGGCTGGAAGAGAACCAACTCTGAAACAATTGTGAGCTGCTGCCAGCCCTGGCTGACAATACTGAGGCACATTAACTGATATCTAAGGCTTCTTATGTTCAAATATAGGCTAGAGCCATTTTGTACCTCCACACTCAGCTGTTTTGTTCTAAGCTGTACAAAGGATGGGGAATAGGTGTGGTCAGAGGCAAAAGGAGATGGATCAGTTGGTGTGACATTTACCTTTGTTGCAATCACACTAAAGCCAGAGGTTTGTACACACACCAACATATTCATCATGGAAAGCAAAGTACGGTATTATAGTTCAAGAAAACATTCAAGCCAAGCTAAAGTACTTGAGAAGGACATGGAACAAGGCTCATGAGAAGCTAGGTCTAGGGGAGAAGCCTACTGAGAAGCCTGAAGACCACATTCAGCTCCCAGGCCTGAAGCTTTCCACTATACCTTAGGTGAACAGACAGGTTTTGAACTAGCTCCACCTACCAAACCTACCAAAAAACCATAGGACTCCACTTCTGCAACCTACTAGCAGCCTTCAGTTCTACTTCAGACCCTTTAGGACTCTGTCCACAGCTTCCTTGTTTTATTTCAAGCATTGGGAACCCTAAGCCAGGCCCTGAGATGAGTTATTGAAGCAGTAGGAGTTTGATCTTGGAGGTGTAGACTGGAGGCCATAGTTGGAAGAGTATTAGAAGGACTACTCTGTCCACACAGGAATATTCTGGCTACTATCAGGTCAAGGCCATGGAAGGGATCAGTGAGGAAAGTCAGAGGAAAGTAGAGAACTGGCTCCTTTGGGTAAGGAAGTTGTGTTTGGTCACTGCACCTTAGCCTAGTATGATCTCATACTTCTGTTATGAGAGCATACGAACATTGAAGCCTCTCTGGAATTATGCCTTCCATTTAACACTTTAACCCTAAATCCATGCTTATGGGACCCAGCTATAGTTATATTTTCTGCTACAAACATGGTTAAGTTTATGCAAGCATGGACTGGAGTGCGAGACAAAGAACTTTACATTGAACTCTGTTGGTATTAACATGTCAATCATGCATGCTTCTTACAGAATCTCATGATAAATAGCATCCCTCAATACCCTTGAGGTTTCTATCATCCACACCTATTAAATCTGTGGCTCAGTAAGGTGTAGGGGCATTCTACATGCAACTTTAAATGACTTGTGGTTAGAGTATCTGAAGGACCACATTTTACCTTACAATCCCACCCATCAAGATTAGGTCTTTAGATCATACCTGGCCATCAGCTATCATGGCTAGTGCTGATGAGTGTTAAAGTTCAAGAGCATCTGGTGGTTCAAGGCTTCTCCACATCAGATTTAGAACTTTATCAGGGACCTTTGGGCAGATTCCCCTACGCATTCATGAATTAGATAGACTGCAATCTGGAACGCCCTTCCAGAGATATCCATGTACTTTAAATTCTTTGCTTAGGCATCAGATGAGGAGTTATTCTACCATGCTTTTACCTAACTGGATTTTGACAGATGGTGGTTTTGTATAGATTTGATTAATTGGCATGTTTGATTGTTTGGCATTTTATATGTGAACCACCTAGGGAGTGTACCTAAAAAGATGGGATGTAAAATGCTGAATGTATGGCCAGAGAAAAACCATGTCAGTCAATGGAAGAAAGGGTAGAAATCCCTCTGGATCTACAGATGGGTTTTAGGTTAGAAATGTATTTCTGTACAAGCCAAGTCCTGGCTGTACTTCACGTGGAAGTGTAGGAGGCTGAAGACCTGGCCCCATATGCCTAGCTGGAAGGAAGATTATGTTCATCTGGCCAATGACCAGGAAGCAGAAACTGGAAGTTCCAGCAAAGGGAGAAGGCCAGAGCTGGGATGGATGCCAGAAACAAACACTGGTGAAATCCAGGGAAAAGCAGACTAAATGAAAACGTTCAGAGCATTTGATTGGTCTAGAACCAGGGGCACAGAACCTTTTGGGACCCAAGAGCTGCACTGGGCAACCATCTGACAGTGCTAATGGCACTGCAGAGGGGGCAGAGACAAAAGTGAATGGACTCTTACCTTGGTACTTGGTACAATAAGCTAAATCTGGATTTCATTGCAGAGCTCAGTGGAGTAGGAGACTGGCAAATTAGAAGAGCCTCTGAGGTGTACTTGCCTGGAGGCAGAGCCTGAGGCAGCATCCAAAGTCAGGTCCAGTCCTAGGGTTGGGCAAACAGCAATGCACATGATCAGATGGTTCAGCAGTCAGGGAATCCAATTATGAAGGGTCATGATGAGCGGCAAAGTAGGGCCAGGAACTACAAGTGTTGTTTTCAGCATCTGGAAGTTTTGCTTAAGAAGGCTGAAGCCAGCTGGTTCTCATCAGTGCCTTCTTCTCTGTGTCCTTGAGGGCTGATCAGCTGCAGTTAGAGTCATTCCACCTTCTCCCCACTTCAGGCTGCTGCTCAGCAGGCGAAGCTGACTCCTGGCCCGTGACACTGGGTTTTCCAAACTTGGATCTCCCAATGTTACAGTTCCTGGTGTGCTTTAACATTTGATCCCATTTCATAGGGAATGCCAAGAACTGTTGTTCTGTGAGGGGTGGGATATTCTAACAGCTCTTAGCACCTTTAACAAGCAACAGCACACACACACACAAAATAGCCAGTTCGCTACACACTGGGAGATGCAGTAAAGTGAAGACAAACTGTGCAGAATCATAGACTTGGAAGGGACCCTGAGGATCACCTAGTCCAGGCATCCCCAACCTTTGGCCCTCCAGATGTTTTGGACTACAGTTCCCATCATCCCTGACCACTGGTCCTGCTAGCTAGGGATCATAGGAGTTGTAGGCCAAAACATCTGGAAGGCCGCAGGTTGGGGATGCCTGATCTAGTCCAACCCCCTGCAATGCAGGAATATGCAGGTGCCAATTACAAGGATCGAACCTGCAAACATGGCATTATCAGCACTACAATAGAATTCATGATGCTACTATAATTTAAAAAAAAACTGAGCATGGGTGCTGTAATGTAAAGAGAACCCACACTACTCTTGGAACTGAGGGTGCTGTAGGGGAGAGTAACCGAAACAGTGGGGGAGATTAAGTGATTCCTTAAAGCTGTCATTTCAGGAAAGCTACTACAGCTATTCTTCTAAAATTTGGTAGGATTAATCTCCACAGGAGAAGCTACTGTGCCTTCAGATTCCACCCAATTCTTTTGCACACACATATACACACAGTAAGGACCCCTGACCATTAGGTCCAGTCGTGACCGACTCCAGGGTTGCGGCACTCATCTCGCTTTAGTGGCCGAGGGAGCCGGCATACAGCTTCCAGGTCATGTGGCCAGCATGACAAAGCCACCTCTGGCGAACCAGAGCAGCGCACGGAAACGCCGTTTACCTTCCCGCCGGAGTGGTACCTATTTATCTACTTGCACTTTGACATGCTTTCGAACTGCTAGGTTGGCAGGAGCAGGGACCGAGCAACGGGAGCTCACCCCGTCGCAGGGATTTGAACCGCCGACCTTTTGATTGGCAAGCCCTAGGCCCTGTGGTTTAACCCACAGCGCCACCTACGTCCCATACACACAGTACCCAGCACAAAATCTCCTGTATTTCATATGCTCTATCCATTCTTGAAGATCACTAAGCTTGCAAATCTCATCTGATTGTGACAAAAGAAGTTATAGCTGTGTATTTATTTCCTCATAATTATAGATGGAGCAAAATTTCATCCCCCCCCCCCCAGAAGCAGATTTGGTCTCTGGCTCCAAGTCAAATAGGGCAGCCTGCAGAGCACTTTGGACTGAAGAGGGCTGTACTCTGGAGCACCAAATCTCGGTCCAGAACAAATCCCATTGTCAGTGAACACCCCTAATAAATTATTCAAAAAGTTCCTTCTTCCATGCATTTAGCAGATTCCTTGTGTCACAGTCTGTTCAAATGGCAGTAGTCTCCTGCACATTTGATCAGATAGTATTATGAAAAAAGGAGATTGAAAAAATCATCTGTTTTCAGGGAAGCTGAGTTGCAAATATTCCTTTTAAAACTCCATTTCTTAATTATTAGTTATTCCATTACAAATTGGTTTCAGTCCCTGAAACACAGAGGTTAAACATCACTATAGACTTTGATTTATTTGTACTTTGGAGCCTGCCTAGCTTGTGATGCAGCAGATTTTTTCCTTGCTCTCAAGTATTTGTTTGCTGTTTCATTATTTATCCACTAGCTTTTATACCCTTGACTTTGGTAAAGTATATCATCTTGAATTTAATTGGAAACAAGCACCTATCCATAGCAGATTATTTTTCAAACTTGGTGTATCTGGAAAATTAAGAAGTTGCTTTCTTGATGTATTGATTTGTCTGAGGAAAATATTTGATGGTGTTATGTTTTCCTATATGTGTTTGACTGTGAGATCAATATTCATGGGTTGATCAAAGCCATACATGACAGCTAAATGAAAACCATTAAGCTGAACATAGGATTGGGTTCACAACATATGCAAAACCATCTTCATAAGTGTGGAGATCTCTTTGGACATGAATAAGAATCTGAAGTTTGAGGAAGAAATTGATGTAATTAATGGTGTCAATCAATTTATTGACCTTATTTTAAAAAAGAGAGAAAAGAAATAGATTGTCTTGGGTCAAGCTCTGAGTGAGTAGTTCCTGTGTCTAAGAAACTGAGCAACCACCTTCCCTAGATGGAGTTGCAGTCCCCCTGAAGAAATAAGAACACATCTTGGGAGTATTTCTAAATCCAGCTAAATTACTGGAAGCCCAAATAGCCTTGGAAGCCAGAAGTGCCTTCTAGCATCTTCAGATAGCATGGCAGCTGTGAACATTCCTGAACTAGGGAAGCTTGACCACGAGTAGTCCAGGCATCAATTACTTCACGATTCAATTACTGTAATACTCTGTATGTGGGTCTACTCTTGCACTTGGTCCAGAAACTGCAGGTAGTACAAAATGCTGCAGCATGGTTGCTGGCAGGAGTGAGCTGTTGTCAGCATATAAGATCCTTGCTAAGAGTCTGCATTCACTTCCAATTTGTTACCCGGGGGAACTGAAAGGGTTTCTATTGGTATATAAATCCCTTAAGAGATTGGGAGCAGTTTATTAAACTTGTTTGTTGAACTAATTTTATTATTCTTAGATTTTGTGTTCCTGTCTTTTATTCCATTTTTACCATATATACTGCTTTTATGGCATGAAGCTGTCTATAAATTTCATTCATTCATTCCCTTGTACTCAGAAGCTTCTGGCCGAGAAACACTAGCTTCCTGGAGTGTGAGGGTTGTGGCACTGAAGATATTAGCATGGTTCAGGTGCATTGGCAGGAGTGCCAAATTCCCCGCCACCTTATCCCTCTCCTTCCTGGTAAGCGGCAGTGACCCCACTGACAGGAAGTTGGCACTTCACACCACCAGGTGAGCCACTTCAAACTTCAAGGTTGTGGCTGTGGTTGGTAGCTATTAATAGCTTTACCCACCATGAATTTGTCCAATCCTCTTAAAACCATCAAAGTTGGTGGCCATCACGGCTTCTTGTGGGCATCTAATGCCCACTCTTGCTCCCTGCCAGTCCTACAGCCTACACACTGGGAATATGTGTGAACCTGTTCAAGTGGATTGGAGTTTTGTTGAACAGCTTCTCAAGAATCCTGATGATGTTACCTGTGTGTCATACCCATGCAGCAAACGTTTACAATATGTGTTTGCTTTTTGCAATGTAGCACATGAGCATTCTGCACCGTGCTAGGCTTCAGGCAATGCCGTGATGAGCAAGAACACCCCAACCTTTCTAAAAGGCTGCTTTTGAAAATCCAACTATTATTCAGTTTCTAAGGACCATTCCCTTGAAGTTTAAAGGAGGAAAGAGTGCTATTTTACATATAAATCCTAAATCAAATCTAATTGAAGAGGCTTTTTCTTTGAACCGGAATGATAAACAGGACTTTGGTGTGGTAGAGGATATCTTGGGGAAAGAGGCAGATATTCAATTATTAAAATATCAGTCAACACAGTGGAGGCAGAAGACACAGGAGAGAAAACTGCTTTAATATTCCTCTCTGAGCAGTAAGTGCAAGAAGAAATATTAACAATTCCAGGATGATACAGATTCCAGACCAGCTGAGGTAATGTAACAGTCGAAAACCTGGATAACTGGCTGTTAAAGCTGTGATTCCATGCACAATTATTTGAAAGTACCATGTGTTGGGACACCCAAGCAAACATGTATAGATATAGACTACATATAAGTACCAGCTATGTTTCTCAAACACAGCACTAGGCTTCTCTTGAGGCTTGATTAGAAACCCCAGGTGGCTGAGCAGGTGAGAGATGGAGCGGGGCCTCTGGATGTTTAAAAATGAGTCTCTGATCCAGACTAATGGATGTAGGTGTACCACCCCAAACATGGTGACGAGTTGTATAGTATGGTTTTATTTTGAGCTTAGGCATTATTCTCTCATCTGTTTAGTTTTGAGAGGTCAAATTAGGTTAGCTTATTTGTATTGTTTTTTGCAATGTTGCACAGAATGCCTTTTTGTAATTGCTGAATTAATTAAAAATTCCAATTGTTCTGTTTGTTTGTTTTTAACTAATATATTTATTTCTCAGTTGATATGTTGGGTACAATTTTGTGGGAAAGTGGCACATACATAAACTGATAATGACAACAAGCCTTTCTTTGACCGTATGGCTAATACGGAGCACACAAGCTTTTCTAGATGGGTAGCAAGTGACAAGGTCAGTCCCAGATGTGAAAGGGTAGACCCAAGCAAGGAGGTCTCCAGTGCTACTCTGTGGTCAAGCTGCACCCAGTGAGCTTACAAGGTAAGCAGGAATAGTCAATTGCCACTCCTCCCAGTACCACCTACTGTGTTACACTGGGGCCTATTAAGAAATTAAGATGGCAGCAACTCAAGCTGCTGCTTGACCCATCCATTTCCCTAGAGACACTAGTAGCCATAGTGGCTAAGAATATCTTTTGCCAGCTACAGACCAATAATATTGATTCTGTTCTGTGCATTCTGCAGGCAATGTGCTCCAACCCGTTGGAAATTATGCATGATCACTGTAGAATATACAAAATGAACATGAGAGATGCATATTCCCCAAGACCTGTCACTGGGTATGTATATTGACCAAGAAATGTTTCCTTCAGCAAGCAGAATCAGAGCTTCACCCAGTTCAACTACCACTCCCCCAATCTGGTGCAAAGGGGGTCTGGATTGCAGCTTTAAGCAATTCATCATTTTTTGAGTGATCATTTTTAGCTATTTAGCTATGATTTAATAAACAGCATGTAGTACTCTTAGAGAAATTAACACAGAGATTCAAATTATTCCAGGGACAACACAGCCTTGCTTCTTTTGCAGCTGCTTGTTGGGATGTTAATGATCATACAAACAACAGCAAACACAACCATACTCTGTCTCCTGCATATGTAGGTTTGAGGACAGTGCAAAATGATCCTGGAACTGGGTTGTTTTCTTTACTGAGATCTCCATATTTTCTTTGTCCTTGGCCTTCTATGCTTGGGTGTGGGCACCCATCTAAAAGTAGGGAAATGTATGTGTCCGATTTTCTAATTTAAAGAGTGATTTAGAATGTACTTACCTTACCCTTTGCAGTTGACTGCACTATATTCTTTTAGAGTCCGTGTTTTGCTTTTGCTTTTTGGACTTGTTCATTTTTTATGTTTGAAATTCAATAATAATAATAAAAAATATTTGAAGCACCATTGATCGCCAATACATGAACATATGAACACTAGTAATGTTAATTCATAATTGAAAAACTTGCATTAAAATGTGTTGGGTATTTTATGGCTAACATAAAATTCCTATGTCCTGCTCTTGATTCCTTGTTTTATTTTTGTTTTTATTTTGCTATACTTGGCTGCTAGCCACCACTGATTTAAATTGGCCATTACAAGGGACCTTTCCATTTCTGAAAGATCCCGTAGCCTCCCTTCCCCCACCTAAAAGATCTAAGCTGTCTCTGCAGCAGAAGTCTGATGCTTGATAGTCAAAACAGAAAACATTATGACTGACCATAAATCAAATAAGTGTGAAACTGAATCTCAGCCCAAGTGAGCTAGATTTAATTGTATTACTTTCTGGTGGAACTCAATACTTATACCCTTCTATGACTTTCTTATTTTGAAACATAGATTTGACTATGCAAGGCACTATATTTTTCACAGAATACACTAAGTAAATATGTTTCGAATAAAGAACCAAAGAAGCGCCCCCATGGAAAAGACTAAAGGTTCTCTTAGCCCAGAATTCTGTTCTCACTGTGGCTAAGCTGAGGCCCATGGATGTGATGGTGTGGTGGGTTCACCCTGACCTCCCAACAGCTGAGTCACTGCTGCTGAGTCATAGGGAGTGGTGAAGCACCATGGAGTTTGATGCAGTGTGACTGCACCAGTAGAGCCAAGCTGGCACCAATGGTGTCAACTGGAACTAAACATTGAAGGACTGGGCCCACCCCTCCTGACCCCTGCCACTGCCACTGCCCCCTTGCCATGCCAAACTCCTTCCAAGCACACACTCAGGCAGGTACAGTGAGCCTCCCATCAGTCAGGTGTTCACCACTCCTGTACCCACTGCTGCCCACTGGCCAGTCTCATGTTCATTGGTGTTTGGGCTGCCATCACTGTAGTTTGGGGGTGACACCCAAGGAGGCTGCTCTCCCCGCCATGGGAAGGCACCTTCTTCTTCTTTTTTCTTCTTTTTTTTTAATTATGTCTTTATTGTTTTAAAATAAATACATTTATAGAAAAAAGAAGAAAAACAAACAAACAATAGAGGAAAAAAGAAAAAACAACAATAACAGTATAACAAACATCATTTATACACTCAACAATGCAAATAATTATGGATCTTGTAAAGAGAAAATTTAAAAATGACTTCCAATTCATCTCACGGTACTTTATCTATTGGTTACCTTATACCGCACAGTTACGTATTTCTTATAAAGTCTCTTTTTACATCCCTACGAACTGGTCAATTACTTTTTATACAATACAAGGGTCAGTCTAGTTCTGCCAGGTGGTTTCCTTTTATACCATGGTTTTTTAAGTGTTCTTTAAAAATTCTCCATTCCTTCTTTGCTGGCTCACCTGTATCCGCCTGCTGGGCTGCTCTGTGCCAAGCTACACAAAGGGAAAGGAGGGTCGGGGAGCCAGGTGGGGGTGGACATGGACACACCACACACCTGTGCCCATGCCCACTATCACTGCTGTGCCCTCTTGCTCTTCTCAGAGGCAAGCCGGAAACAGAGGGCAGCACCCAACTTGGGGGGGCAGCAAACCTAGGGTTGGAGATGAGAAGGCAGATGGGTCAGGGGAGAAAATATTGAAGGTTCTGTGCCCCCCCCAAAAAAAAAATTAGGGGGCAGAGTTGGCACCTATGTCCAGCACTCATGCCAACCTCCCCACCACCTCACCCTCTTCTTCCAGTTAGCAGCAGCCAACTCAGCTGTTGAAAGGTCAGGTGAGCGCTGCTATCCCCCCATGAACAACTGAGACACAAGCCAGCTGAAATACTTTCTTTTCACTAGTATGAATAGTCTCTTGCCATTGTTAGAGGACAGGAGCTGTTGCAACATGTCCGTTTTGCAGGCTTCTCCAATAACCTTGGAGGTATGAGCTCATACAAGAGGAACTTCCAGTGGGAGATATGTACCTCTCCTCTGTTTTTCGTTTGATCTTTGCCTCATAAAAATAAAAACCACGAACAAGCAAAGCTTGCTATCATGGGAAGGCTTCGATGAAAGTCATTTGTAGCCAACAGCACATTGCTAGTTTTCTTTGCCGTATAAACAAAGGGGGGGATCTTTGAAGTGCTTTGTTGAGGCCTGGGTGGCCAACTGACCAGAGGAGGCGGGCGGAGGGGGGGGGAGACAGCCTCCTGGATTGCTCAAGTGTGATGTTCAGAAATCAGCAGGTAGATTTCAGTTAATGTCACTTTTGCATGTTTTTACCCATAAAGGCATTCTTGTTCTGCATAGATCTGTGAACACCTACCTACCTACCTTCCCTTCAAAAGGTAACTCTGTCCAGGAGTCCACTAGGGGACCGATGGGCAAATACACCATTGCCAAAGGTAGCCCGTGTGGGGCTGTGGCATCTAATCCATGTCGGGGGCAACTCCCCAGCACAGGTTTGACCCCACCAAGTTCCTATCAGGTAGCAGGCAGGCTGTCGGATACTGGATACATGCCCAATGCCTTAGTGAAACCTACTCTTTCCTGTAATAAATAAAGTTGTGGCCTAATTCAAGCCAACACCAGTCTCCGGTGCTCATTCTTGTGCCCCCCCCTCTTCTGTCACTGCCATTATGCACCTGTGCTGGCAACTGACCATGGCGAAAGGGGTGGGGACAGCCCCACACAGCTCACGTTTGATGTTCAGAAATCAGCAGATGAATTTATTTTCAGTTAACGTCACTTTTGCATGCTTTCACCCATAAAGCCATTCATCTTCTGCACAGATCTGTGTATGTGTGTGTGTGTGCCCTTCAAAATCTGTGTCTGAATCTGCCTTTTCTCACAGATACTGGAATGCAGGCAGCATTTTGATATGTTTAAACTGCCGAGAACTGTGTCACAACATTTGTGCAAGTAGTCTCAGACAGGTGGATCAGATCATTTCCGAATTCACAAAGGTCAAACTCCTCAAGCATCTCCAATAATATTAGCACATCATCCAGCTCTTAAAGTCATACCTTGTTGGAAAGCTGCACCTTCCAGTTTGACTCCCTTTCCAGAGCTGTTTCCCATTCCCCTCCCCCCAAATTTTCTGATTTTATTTTCTTGGGAGGGCAGAAGCTATGCTTCTCAAAGTGTCCCGTTTTTGTGTATCTGCGTCTGCATTCCCCAATGGCTGAGCCATCCTTGTTTACAAATCTACTCATCCCACAATAATTAGGATCATTTGGGCTGAAGGATTGTGCTTGTTCTCCACCAGCCTAACTCCCACCAATCTGCTCACAAGCGGAATTAAATGAAGCAAACTCAAAGCAGTTCTCATTTAAATAACTGGAAACGTCAATCATGCACCTGCTCTAAGCTGCACATTAGACACATGCTGGAGACCAAAATGCTTTTCTATCAGTTATTGTGGAAGAAGAAGTGCCATTGCTGTTTTTTTGTAGGTTAGCCAGACATGAAGGAGGACCTTCATGTGCCTTTAACAGCTGCATGGCAGAGGAATTGTTGGCAGGTGCAAGCTGTCATGAGAATGAGAATAGTGACCCCTCTCTGCTTGAAATTCACTCCCAACATCATACTGTTTGACCCTTTCAGTGTTACTACAGTGTGGAAGGAGGAACCTGTGGCCTTCCAAATTAAACTGGACTCCAACTCCCATCATTTCCAGAGATGAAGGATGATGGGAATTGTAGTCCAACAACACTTTCAGGGCCCCAAGTTTCCCCATCTCTGCCTTAGTAGCACCACAGACACTTTTTCTTGAGCAACTTGGATGGGGTTTGAATCCCCCCTTGGCCATGAAGCTTAGTGGGTGACCACTGGCCTGTCACACACTCTCAACCTACCTTCTCACAGGACTGTTGTGGGGATTAAATTTGGGGGAGAACCATCTATGCCCCCTTGAGCTCCTTGGAGGAAATGTGGGGCACAAAGGCAATGAACAACATTAAATAAAGCAATAAAAAGATGGTATTAGAGACTGGGGGTAAATGAATCAGTCTGTTTCTAGTATCACATTCCCACGAGTTCATTCATAAATCTGAACTTCCTTCTTCCACATTAAATTCCTTTTTTAAAAAAAGAAATAAGCATTAAACTCTCTCTGCAGCTTCTTGTGACTGGCACTTCTTGGAATGCCCTGGGAGTCACATCATATAGCATTGCTCCCAGAGCATTCTGGGAAGTGTGGCCAGTGGCAGCAGCAGCCAGAGGAGGAGCACTGCTAAACTGGCTTCCCCATGTCACCCATTGCTGTCAGGTACCAAGATGAAGAGGAAGGGATGCGGGTGGTGCTGTGGGTTAAACCACAGAGCCTAGGACTTGCCGATCAGAAGGTTGGGGGTTCAAATCCCCGCGGCGGGGTGAGCTCCCATTGCTTGGTCCCTGCTCCTGCCAACCTAGCAGTTCGAAAGCACGTCAAAGTGCAAGTAGATAAATAGCTACCACTCCAGCGGGAAGGTAAACGGCGTTTCCGTGCGCTGCTCTGGTTCGCCAGAAGCGGCTTAGTCATGCTGGCCACATGACCCAGAAGCTGTATGGTGGCTCCCTCAGCCAATAAAGCAAGATGAGCACCGCAACCCCAGAGTCAGCCACGACTGGACCTAATGGTCAGGGGTTCCTTTACCTTTACCTTACCAAGATGAGGAGGGTCAAGGCAGCAAGGAGCTTGGCAAAGAGTAGGCACAGTGGCAGAGCCAATCTAACACTCCTACCTCTGTGCCTACACTGTGCTCAGCACCCTAATGCCATGTGGCTACACCTCACGATATCCAACAGCAATGTACAGCTTTAGGAAACCAGGTCTGCAATGAAGCACAAGGCTGTGTCCATTAGTTTCCCAGCAACTGGTGATTCCCAGAAACTGGTATTAAGAGTGGAGGTAGAACACAGACCTCATGGCTAGTTGCCAGTGGTGAAGAATGGTCCCATGCATCAACTGAAGGAACAAGAGCCAACAAGTAAGACCACCTAGGAGGGAAGACCAGCCTGGCCCCAACTGGATATACATGCCCACTTTTAATTAACCACTTCATTCTCACTTTGTAGAACTGATCTGTCATTACTGCAACCCTTCGCTGCACTTCTGCATTTTCTTTCCCACCTTCCCGTTGTCTTTGTGCATCTCATGTCTTTCCCTTCCAGTTTGTAAGTGTGACAATGCAAGCTTCTTGTGGAAACCATCATTGTCTGCGAAACTAGCTAAAAAACACACACAGCAAATCAATAAATAATCAACTTGATTTTTAAAATTTAAAGATATCGTTGAAGGGGAGGAGTGCCATCTGTATCTTTTACTAGTCTCTGCTCCTTACAACTACCACCACTGAGAGAGAGAGAGAGAGAGAGAGAGGGAGAGAAACAGAGAAGTTTTCTGCTGCTTCACAAGCTCAGCATCTAAGTCCTCTAAGGCGAAATTTCACGCGCCTTTGTGGTATGACTCAGCCGGAGAGCACAGATGTAGCAGTGTCCTCATTATATCTGTTACCTTATGGCTTTAGCAGTTCTGGTTCACACTTGAATCCATTTGAAAGTCCTCCAAGTCCTTCCCTATTAGGCTCTTTGTAAAGGAAGATATCAAACAAAAATATGTTATGCTAGCAGAAAATGTCATGCTTTAAGTGAAGGCAAGTTAGCAGCATCCTTAGTATACACTCATAAGCAATAGGGACTTTTATTGATGTTGTTATGAGTAAAAGGCATGTAAGCAAAGCAATTTTGAAGGAGGTGTTTACTACCTCTTCTATCCCCTTGAAAGGACCAGAAGTGCAAAAAAAAAAAGTAAAAACAGGGAAACAGCCGCCTACATATCCTTTACTGAAAATGGTAGACCAACAAAAGGGCAGTCCTTTTTTTCCTGGGGGGGGGGGAATGCAGGGGTACGCAAACCCCTAAAAATTTTGTGAATGTAAGTTTGGCCTCATTGAGGGGCAATATATCAATATGAGTAGGAAAATGAGAGTACCCCTAAACATCTTTTTAGAAGAAGAAAAAAGCACCGCAAAAGGGTATACGTTCAAATGGATAGTATGAATCATCCAACAATTGCCAGTCAAAAGACTGGATGCTTGCATTTCAGTATGTTACTAAGACTCACTTCATATGTGACACAGTAATGGAAGCAGCTCCCTGATGAGTCCACTTATACAATAGACAAGTGTGTAGCTTTCACATTTTGTGTGTGCCCTTAGGTAACCCCGGTGCTATTTTTCTAGGAAAAGAGGTGTCAGAACCAGGGTTGTCTTTACCCAGGGGTGCAAGGGGTGCAGGGCACCCAGGCGCCAAATTCTGGGGGGCACCAGGTGCCCACCACTTAAGCCGCTTAAGCTCTTAACTATCTACCCATTATGAAATAATAATTTTGACCAAGCTAGAAAAACAAAATACATATATACCTAGGTATTACCGAAATGTATACCTACTGTTTCACTAAAGGACTTTTGACTTTTGACTTTGTGCACTCATTTACCAGAGACGTGCCACGCCAGCAGCGGCACTTGTCATTCACAACACCGCCACTTGTCAGACTCAACAATGGCGTTTGTCATTCGCAATGGCGCCGTGCACGCAAAATTAACTCTCACATCAAAATATTATGTTACGTATTGTATTGAGCTGCGCTGCTATGCAGCAGCAAGGTAAGTGGCACCTTTGACACGACTGATGTTTCTCCTAAATAGGTGCCTAAACAATACTTATAAGTTTAAGTGTGGTGGTGTTGTATACTTAAGTATAAGTGTATTGTAAATAAATGAGCAAATAAAAAAGTTTATTTCTTTTTCCTCCCGTCTTTCGTAAACAAGAGATATGGTGTAAGCGTGGTATCTGACATAAGCATAATAAAAGTTAATTTGGGGGTTAAACTAAATTTGGGGGTGCTGGGCGGATCTTTGCACCCTGGCGGTGCATATGCTAAAAATAGCACTGACCACGAACACCTCCCTTGTTCTCTTACAATGGCAATGGCACCTGCCTGAGGGGTGTCAGAACTGAGCTCCAGTGAGTTCTGGCTGAAGAAAAGCCCTGGGTAACCCTAAGCGTTATTGAAGCCAGAGGTAAAAGTACATGCATGGGAAAGGATGCTGTGGATGCAATGGAAGTGTGTGAAGGGTGGGGAATAAGGATGAATACTGCTGCTGTGTGAGAGATTCCTTGCTAGCATTGCTTGGTAGTGACAGACACAGAGGCAGAGAAAGACCATATAGGTAGCACCAGATGAGGAAGAGACAAGTGTCCCAAGCAGACAAGAACCTCACCAAATAACCCTGTGGTTAATGAAAAGCAAATCACTTTCCATTTACAAATTGTAATGGGATCCACAAGTGGAAAATAAAGTAAGGTCTCTTCCAGATCATCCATTTATTGAGAATTCATCCTGATTTGCTTGCTCCAAGGTATCATGGAGTTTATACCATGTTAGGGTATTTGTTCTGATTTGTTTTCAGGGTGATTATACAACAATGTACATTCATCCTGATTTGCCTGCATGGTGGTCATGTGCCTTCCTGTCAAGCAGTGGTTCATCCCACACTTTTGATGCCTTCCCTCATCACGTTTCCTCATCACACAAAAAAATATCCCTTTTAAAAGTTGCATCAGAGCGTTTTAATCCACTTTATTTGTGCAAAGCTAAATTTCCAATATGCTGTTGAATTCCACCCACAAAAGACTGATCTTGTGGTGACTGTGATCCCAAACAGGTTTACTTGAAAGTTATCTCTGGAAGTACTGTACTTGTTTCAGACAAAGTAAGTTTTGGGTACGAGCATTAACATGAAACCTAAAATTATTTCTCTTTCAAACATCTAACCCTGGACAAAACTTGATTCTTCCCAGTGAATGCCATTTTCCCTTTCTGTGCTCAGTCACAAACACACAGTGACAAACACTGACACACATATCATTTTTTCCTGGTGCTGGGATTGGCAGAGTGGGTTTGCATAGTACAGGCTTGATGCCAAGAGCATAGTGAGAAACTCCCACCAGTTAATATATCCTGCACTTTGTTGAACTCAATAGAAGATAAGAGCTCAAAATATGTCTCTGAATACCAGTTGCTGACAATTGTGAGTGGGCTGAGTGCTGTTACAGTTGGGTCCTGGTCGTAAGTATCTGGTTGATCAACTCCAAAATGCTGTAGTTGATGAGCCCTTGGCCTGATATAGCCTGGCTTTTTCTTATGTTTTTACGTGTATGCCAACTGACTCTGACTTTGGTCTTGGATCAAAATTCCTAAATTTATCTTCCTGCCCCTCTCAACTCATGTCTTTCCAGAGTGCACCACCGGTTTGTACCCACCATGTTGGATGTGCTTCCACCTGCCCTCACAAGAAGATTTGTGCATTCAAAGAAGAAGAAAAGAAAATCCAACCCATAGCAGATTCCTAATACGTGGGTTTTAACTTAATCAGTCATGTTAAAGAAGGGCATGAAATGAATGATCAAAGCAAACCCATGATCTGTAAATTGAACAAGAAAGATAAAGAAGGCGGCTCTATCACAATCTTGTAGTTCTGTCGAGTAATTATCAGCTCAATTATCTGATACAAAATGTGGTCTGACTGGGCTTTTGTTCTTTTCCAGACAAAACTAATGTATGCTCTCTCTTCCTATTAAGATTAGGGATTTGTAAAACCTCTCCATTTCCCTCATGGATATTTCTACTTCCCACAATGCTGGTGTGAGCAGGAACATTTCTGTGGCTATGCAACATTAGTTTTTGTTTGTCTTTCCACTTCATCATACATCATGCTTAGATTCTCATTCACCAGTTCCTCTATTCAAAATTCATCTGGCTATTATATTCCATTTCACACACACCAAACAAACAAACAAACAAACAAACAAACAAACCTGAATGCATAGTGGAAACTGTGACAGATTCCACAATATACCCTGGGAACAAGTAGAGATTGACCCTCAGATAGGAGTGGACTTTTGTCTTTCAAATTTCAGTGGTGCCCTGTGTAAAGCTGAAACTCGACGCCCCCGCCTCTTTCCTTCTGTTCTGCCCGATTCACTAGATCATAGCTGAAATGCCCTGCAGCACCCCCTAGGTTTGGCACCCGGTACGACAGAACCAGTTGCACTGCCCTAAATCCTCCTCTGTCTCAGATCATGCAAAGTAAGAACTAGCATGGCTCAGATCCACATTCTGTTTCCACAAGTCCTCGCCATGTGTACCCCAAGGTCTCCAATATGCCTGAGACGCAATGATTGGCTGGAGGCCCATAAACTTAAAAAGCAAGGCCTAGCACCATCTGGGGACAGCACTGTGTCATGCCAGATAGGGTGGCCACTAGCAAATCACTGAAAAGGAGGAAATGCTTCTCCAAAAAGAAGGGCAATGGCACATGCAACGTGCTAATATGTGATGGTGCTAGTTCAAAACTAATTATTATATTATTTTTGGAGGAGAAAAAGTGTGTCCTATAGAGTGAAAAATACGGTAAATACAATACCACTCACCATATTGAGAAGACTCTATGCCTACTCAGCCTGCTGTCCAGGTACTAACTGCTGATTGGCAACTTCAGGACCACTGTTCTTCCTTCATTAAATTAGACAGCCCTTCAAATAGGGAACTGCCACCTGTAAAGTAGGATGCATGGCCACCTTAGCCCAATGGCTTAGGACTTGGTGCTTGGAACTGTGGAATATTTACAATGCAGTCAAACCAATAGTGCATGTTTACTAGATGGGCACATGATAGGAGTTGAAGCTCACAGAGTTTTCCTCTAAATTTGCTAGAGAGTACTCTGAGAGCCACTCCCGCTGTGCCCTGACAGGGGCAGGGCATAGCCTTATATAATCTTCTCACTTTCTCTTTGCTCTTTCACCTCATTCCAGCAAACATTTTAAACTAGACTAAATCTTTGTAACTGGATTGCCATTTTAAGCCTGCCTGAACAAAGCTGCTGTTATCTGTCATTCTTCAACAAGAAATACTGAGTAAGTAAATGTTAGTTTTACCTTCTACAAGACTGTTTGTGGCGCAGGGAGAGAGAAAAGAGGGAAATACCAGGAGAATCCAATCCACCTTAAAGCATCCTGGATTACTTAAACCAAAAGGCTAAAAGTAGCCTCCCTAAGCTTCCTTTTAAGCTGCAAAGGGATGCACTCTTCAGAACTCACAAACGTGAGGAAGGAATGATAACATCCAATAAATATATCCTCTCCTAGCATCTATGCACATCCCTACAGGAACTGAGGGAAAGTTGATGGAAATCAGGGGATCCCACTTGCAGAGGAGAAAGTGCAAGCAGCCTTTTGGATTCAGCTGTTTGTTCCTCGCATCTCTGGTGTTCCTGGGATGGAAAAAAAGATCACTAAGGAGATCAGTAACTTAGTAGACAATGTTCTCTGAATGTTCAGACTTCCCAGTCTATCAGTCTTCCTCTCTGAGGGAAGCCACAGGAGAGTGTAGTGCATGGGTTGGCAAACTAAGGCCCGGGGGGGCAGATCTGGCCCAATTGCCTTCTGGATCCGGCCCATGAATGGCCCGGAAATCACTGCATGGATCGGCGTGGGGATTCTGATCATTTGGGCTGTGCCATTTCCCCCCTCCCTCTCACACACCACAGCGGCACCTCCTCCTCCCTCCCTCCTCCTGGCTTCTCCCCGCCCTGCCTAGAGGAGGAACGGGGCTGGGCTTTGTTGAGCCGTGGTTGGCTGAGTGCCATTTTAAGCAGCCCCTCTCTGGAGCCAACCCTTTTGCATCGCTCATCGTCCCCCCGCTGCCGCCGCCGCCAACCCCTGCCGCTCACAAGGCACAGGTGAGCAGCCATGGGGGCTCATCCAGTGCTGTGGAGAAGGGAGGGGAGAGTCAGTGGGGGGGATTTCCCCCCAAAAAATAGTCCGGACCCCCACAAGATCTGAGGGACAGTGGACCGGCCCCCTGCAAAAAAAGTTGTCTGACCCCTGGTGTAGGGGTGTGTGTCAGGTTGCACTCTCAGTTCATACAAAGCAGCAACTTCAAAAAGATCTGGACAGCCCTCTGTGTGAAATGACAGCACCCCCTAAGATGTCAGAAACCATGGGAGAGATCTTTGACAGGCAAGCTGGTGCAGAAACCCAAAGCACTGGTGTGGGGATGATACCCTATCCATCTCTCAAGTTAACAGTACAAATCCATGCAAACCCAGAACAGTTTAGCTCCGTGATGATTTCTCTCTTGTGCTCCACAGTGATGATCAAGAAAAGAATTAAAATGTCAGGCTGGGGCCCACCATATGCTATATTTATTCATTCAATACAAAAGTATGTGTTATAGAGGCAGGTGCTGCTGGTTTTGCTGGTGAGAGAAAATAACAGATACAATGAGAGGCAAAGTGAGATCCTTTGTTGAACGTAGGAATCAAAAGAGAGGCTGCTGCAAATGGAAATACTCAACAAGGACAATTCCTTTCTTCCAGTGCAATAGGCAGATTAATTTGTGCTGCCTTCTTGTAACGCACACCTGATGTTCTGAGTCCTCTGTTCGCCTCCAGGGCACCTTGGATAGACAAGCTTCCTCCTGGAGGTAATCTGCCATCAACTCTGCACAATTGGCAAGTGGCTAGTCCGGGGCACCATCTATGTGACAGAATCCCAGATTAAGCACTGCAAGCCTGGACAGGAATTGGCACAAATGGTTCCTCAGATGGGGCAGAGTTGCTATACTCGGTTGCTTTTGCTTACTGGGAGAAAGAGGGGGAGTGGCAGAAAGAGAGTTGACATGGTACCAACATACCGGCGGAACCAATCTAGCACTTCTGCCACTGGGTAAGTGGCGTAAGTAAGTAATAGTGACCTGCCTGCTGCGAAGCTAGCACAGTGGCTCTGCCCCAGCCAGCAAGTCACTTTTGGGTACTGACCGAAGCTCCTGTCAGATACTGGACAGAGGATAAATGGTGGAGACCCCCTCCTCCCCAGCCTGAACCTTCCAGGAAAGAGGAAGGCAGTATAGATTTACAACAGTGGTCACAGCTCAGAGGTAAATGAGGGGCAAAGTTGGGAAATAATGCAAGATGAGAAGGTTGAGGAGGAGCCAGAGAAGCTGACTGATACATTATCACTAGAAAGCATTCCAGACCCACCATCTCCCAGAACCCAGTGAGCACTGAAAATAGGAGAGCAAAGGGCTTGGAGGCAAATGGCCCTAAGCGGCCACCATAAGGTGGGTGGTGCTGTTGACGACTGAGGAGAGAAGTGGGTTGGAGATGACTTGGAGCTCACCATTACTCCAAGAGGCTGTATTTCTAAGCCTCTCTGTGTGAATATTGAATAAAAGACAATGGTAAGAACTTTTCTTGTCAACCTATTCCTAGCAGCCTACCGTAGGGGTGGGGAGATCAGTTTCCCTGACGCCTGAGAGGTCCTTCCCTGGAACATAGTAAACTGTTCTACACTGAACCAGACTATTGGCCAATCTAGCTCAAGATTGTCTACACACTGACTGGTAGCAGTTCTCTAGGGTTTGAGGCAGGGGTCTCTCCAAGCCCTACCTGGAGATGCAAGGAAATGAACCTGGGACTTTCTCCTTATAAAGCAGAAGCTGTACTATGGAGCTGCTGGCCTTGTCCCAGTTCAGTTATTGCTCTTCTACATGGGAGAGGAAGAGTGAGAAATAGGACTCGGCAATATCTGGTTTTCAACATCATGAGATATCACCAATTTAAACATCACAATATACGGATATATCATTATGTCTTTAATAAGGATGGAGCTATTTTCCAGCTTTATGATATATCACCAGCCAAGCATCATCATATACTGATATATCCCAATGTCTGAAATAAGGATGGAGCGGTTTTTCCAACTTTGTGATGCATCACCAGCTAAACATCACAATATACTGATATCTCCCAATGTCTGAAATAAGGATGGAGCTATGTAGAAGCATTGGGCTGGCTTCACAGTTTTTCTCACATTGTGATTTTGCATCACACACACACACACAAACATCATGATTTGCAATATATTGCCAGGTCAAAAACTATGAAACCAATATCACAATATGGACTTCAAACCAAACATGGACTTCAAAGCCCTAGTGAGAAACAGAAATTGTGGTGGGATAAACTGGATATGGACTAGACAACTCTCCAAACGGAGACCTTCTCCAAAAAGAGGGGTTGTCTTTGCAAAGCAAAGCACATGGCCACCATATTTTAGGCAGCAAAATGTCTTGGATCAGTCCTGGTCAGCAAGAACACAGTAGCACAGCGAAGGAACGAGCAGGAAGACCTGACAGATGGCTATCCAGAACAGCATGTGTGTTTTCCCCCCAAGCTGTTTTTTTCTGTTCTTTCTCTCTTGCTGGAAAGAAACATTCTTTGGACTTTTCTCTCTCTTCTTTTCTTAGGCTCATGTCTGTGTAAATCAGAAATAACTGAAGTCTCAAAAGATACAGAGTACTAGTGCAGGTGAGGGGAGACACATCATTCATAATTACTTACAGTGTACTTGACATAGCTTAAGAATGATCCCATTTTAAGTAACCATTCTGAAGTTGAAAAATAATTTGCTGCATACTAATGCAATAAGTGGTGGGTAGATTCTATCCATATTCCCTGTGTAAAAATAATTGGCATAACTGTTTGAAAGAACAAGAAATATTCCCTGTGTATGAAGCCTGGCTTTTTCAGAATTGCACAGAGACTCGTGCATTGCCCTATAAAATCATCTGGTTAGAATTCTGCACTAATTGCCTTAATCAGCACAACCTGAAATCATATAGTCCTTTTCCATAATTAAGCAATAGAACATGACAAGCAGAGTTTTCAGCATGACAACATAACAGCAAAGATCATGCATCTTAATTACAAATATTAATAGATGATACACATATCTAATAATATGCTGCACTGATGTTCTCAGACTTATTCAGAAAGCTCTAATATCCTTGTAGTAGTTTTTAACGTAGGAGTTCACATTAACATACTGCATCACAATTAATGTAATTGAAAATTGTGTGTATTAGAAACATTTGCCACTTTGAAATATTAGCATATGTGCTTGCCCCCCCTCCTCCACATCAGCCTTAAAGGGGAAAGCAGTGCTGGATTTAGAGTGCTGTGGGTAGTTCTCCTACACAGGGCACCAAGCTGAGGGAGTGCAAAACAATGGTAACAATAAATCTATATTTGTACAGGTACATACTCAGAAGATCCATTTAAAAAGCAGCAGTACCAAGAGAATTTTCGGTGAAAACAAAAAATATTTGGGAAGGGGTGCCAAATGTTGTCCTTGCTCAGGGCACCATATTACCAAAGCCCACCCTTGGGGAAAGGCAGCCAGGGAGGAACAGCTGCATTGCAAAAAGGAAGAACAGTTACCTTTATCACTATGTAGTCATCAGTGGCCTACAAGACACATGGATACTCAGGGAACAAAAAATGGAATGCAGGTAAAGGAAGAAGGAGATTGTGATCAGTGACAACAACAAAAAAGGAGGGCCTAATGACGAGTCTCATCCTTCCTGCTTCAAGTAACAAAGTACTCATCAAGCCTCCTGAAAAAGCAGGAGGAGGTTTGGGGTTCTCCAAATAGTCTTAGATTGTTCTTCCTCAGTCTCTGAATTAAACTAAAAACAGAATAAATGTTACAATGCTTTAAAAATTCATATTGAAGAAGATGTGCACATTTAGAAATGCACGTTTTAGAGAAAATGTTTAAAATGTGTATTTAAAAGTGAATTTCCACAGGATTCTTTTTTTAACTAACAGCTAACACCACCACAGATTAATGAAGAAATGGGACACAAATTTGCACATCACTGGTTCTCAGCTTGAAAAGAGAAACACGGGGGAAAGATTTGGGGAGCTTTAAAATTAGGTTGCAACTAGAAGGTTCACATCACAGATACATTATCTTTCACAATTGGGTGGTTGCCACTATCTGCTCCCAACGATCAAAGTTTGTGGAAGCTAGTGCTCTGAATGCAATCGTTTAACCTCTGAAATGGACTTGAGCTACCAAAAGGCTAATTAAATTTTTATGGCATATGCAACCACTTATATCCCTAAGTTTTGTTGCACTGCTGTAATGGGTTTAAAGGGTGAGAGCATATAGCGCTTAACATCTTGTACGGACATCTCTATATAAGAGCTATTGCAGCATGCATTCATCCATTCATTCATTTTTTTATTTTTTTATTTAAAGTGTCAGACGATCCCATTTCAAGGTTGAGAGCAATGGATGACACTTTAAAAACAAAATTAGGGCTAGTTAATATGTGCATGTTCATCATTTGACTGCAACCTTAAACAAACAGTAGTATACACAGAAAAATCACTAGAAAGCTGTTATCATAGATATGCCTGAGTATAGAGTTCTTTGTTGAATTAAGGAATGGAGAAATCTTTCCATTTCATTTCCTCCCCATTCCTCTTTTTTCCAGTTTTAAGTTTATTTATCCACATTTCTGTATCAGATTGCCATTTCAAATAATTTAGTCCCAATTTATGCAAATTATACACCTTTTTGTATGCAATTATGCCTCATATACACATTTTTGCAAGCAATTTCCCCTTGTGTAATGCATTCTATAGCTTATCTTCACTAATATATGCATTTTATGCACACACACAGACACAATATGTACACATTTTTATACACATTATTTCACTGGAATTTTTAACATTTAATTTTTATACACATTATTTAATTTGAAAACGGCATCACAAAATTTGGAGAACTACAAATTTCAAAGAATTGCTGTTTTGGTTTTCATATTGTTCCAGAAAGTGCAAATTAAATCACTTTAAAATTTGAACTGGACTGAATTACTCCCACATTCCTAGCTGAAGTACGTATCCTTTGTTTCCTAAACTTGTGCCAGCCTGGTTTTGAGGACACAAAGAATCATCTGAAGGAACACACTGAAAAGCTGAAGTAGTTAAGCAATTATTTGGCAAAAGCTTGCTCAAAAAAGCCAGAGTATTCTAGATATGGTTACCTAGGTTTTCATGTACCTGGTAAGTAGAGGAAAATCTGGGTCACATCACAGGGCTGATTCAAGCTTTATTTGCAGATCTGTTTGCTGCAGTTACAGCACGGAAACCCATTGTGGAAGAACTTGGTATTTCAAGGAGGTAGGTTAATTGATTTGTACAATTCTTCATCTTTGCTGATTGACCCCACAGAAAAGGCCTTCCCTCAGGTTGCAACATCCCATGCCTCAGCCAATGGCAGCACCCCCAGGACAGCATCCTCCTTAACAAATGGAGCAGATCTATATGGGAGCAGGCTCTAAATTGTACAGGGCTTGAAATGTCAACCAGAGCACCTGAAATTTGGCTTGGTATTCAATCAGCAGCCAATACAGCCTCTTCAAAATTGGTGAATCGTGGCCATGGGTAGATCTCCCTGCTCGGCACTACATTCTACACTAGCTGCAGTTTCCAAAGCAGCCTGAAGGACAGCCTCACACATATCAACAATACAAAGAATTGTTGTAGACCCAACATCATCTGCCTTGATTAAACCAAAGGCATCCACAGTGGCCAAATTGTTCCTACCACTACTCACCAGAAAGCCTAGCAAAACCCTCTTCCCTCCAGCTATTTCCCTTGCCTTCAAAAGCCACGTTTCTCCCATCTGCCACCTGTCACCTGCAACTGCAACCCTGCCTAGGAAAGTTGCCATGACCTCAAACGTAATTTGATCTGAGCTGAGATATGCCCCCAACCTCTGGCTCTTTCCTGACAACTGAGCAGATTCTCGCATAGCCTCCCCTCTTGGATTCCCTCACCTTGATTGTGAAACTGAGGCTGGATGTTGTACTCTGTGTAATTTGCCTAAGGTCAGAATCAAAAGCAGAGAAAACTCTGACTCTTCAAACAAACATCAAGGAAATGCCATGATGTTCACTCGGCAATAAAGGTATCATACAATCCCACACGAAGACAGATTCCCTGAAGGTTAACACAGATCGCGGTTGTGCTTGGAGAGTCCCTTAAGTGTCAGCTGTTTCAGGCAGAAACAATGGCCTGGGAAGAAAATGGGACCATCAAAGCTAAAAATGGATTTCATGTGGGTGTGGGCATGCTTTGGGCTCCTTTGCTGGGCTCAAGAGCATGTCTGCACACTTCTGTGCCTTTATCTTTCAAAGAGCCACTGCCAATGTTGCCCTAGGTCTTACCCACAAAGAGGCTGCATTCTCATCCTCTGCATTATTAATAATTGCATGCTGCTTCTCTGCAAAGATGCTACACGGAGGTCCTTTCTGCTTGCCTCTAGTGGCTGTTCAGGTGGAAGTTAAAAGATCCCATCACACTTTTTTTCGAAAAGAGCAGGGCTTAACCTTAATGTGAAGCCTGACCTTAATTTCAAGGAAAACATGTAATCTCCAAGGCTGCGTGTCAGTTATTTTTTGAGAGCACAACAGCTGCCAAGTTAGCCAACTGAACTATTGCATTTCTAATCTTGGATCTACTATTTTTCTTCCTCAAATGCATCAGCATAATAATCATAAACAATCAGAACAACAACCAGCTAGGAACATTTTAATACCCTATTTAGGGCAAAAGTAGACAAGATGTTGGGAAGACTGAATGCATTTCCAGTTGTTTGGAGTTTTATTTGTGAGTTCAAAGCAGATACTCTACCCTAAGGTAAAGGTAAAGGATGCCTGGATGGTTAAGTCCAGTCAAAGGCTCATCTCGCTTTCAGGTCCTTTTTTTGTCCACAGACAGCTTTCCAGGTCATGTGGCCAGCATAACTAAACTGCTTCTGACACAATGGAACACCATAAGGGAAACCAGAGCACACAGAAACATTGTTTACCTTCCCGCCCCAGCAGTACCTATTTATCTACTCGCACTTGTATGCTTTTGAACTGCTAGGTTGGCAGCAGCTAGGACAGAGCAACAGGAGCTCACTCCGTCGCGGGCATTCAAACTGCCAACCTTCTGATTGGCAAGCCCAAGAGGCTTAGTGGTTTAGACCACAGCATGACCTGCATCCCACTCTACCCTACCCTGTATCAGATCAGAGGAGTGATGCTGGGGAAAGGGTGTTTAACCCTCTGCCCAGTACAACTTTCCTGAACTTAGTGGCCACTCACCCTTCTCAGGTGGCTGGCAGTTGAGGACCTGCACCCTACCTATTATCCCCAGCAGCGTGTTTGCAGGCTGTTAGGGGAGCCCCCTGGCTGGCGGAAGTACCAAGCAGAATTCCCACCTAGTCTTCAAGCATTTGGGTGAAGTGGTCTGAACCCTGTTCTGAACCAACACCGTATCCAGGGTACCCCATTACAGGGGTCTCAGTGGAAAGTCTTTGTCCAGAAGCCAACCATGTGGCACAGGGGCCATAGAGCTTCCAGAGGTGGCCTTAGGATGGCCACCTTGGTAGATCGACATCTTGAGAGAGGCCACATTCCTTGCAACAAACCTGATGCAGTTCCAGCCCTCCAGCAGGAGGTTGAAATGAATATACATCCAACACCTGAGCCAAAATTCCACCCACATCTATAATCAATATGAGGGCATTTGCCTTATTATGACAGCAACACCATAGGTAGCGTAATTTATTTTTGCCACTGCTCCACATTCCTTCCTTTCTATCCTCCCCCCCCCCCCCCGTCCTTCATACTACTTGCCATGTATGTACAAAGCTATGTTTCAAGATAGAAGGGCCATAGCTCAGTAGTACGGCATTGTGCTGTGTATGCATACTCCCAGAAACAGCCCCCAGCATCTTCAGGTAGGGTCAGGATAAAGCCCTGCCTGAAACCCTGCAGAGCCACTGCCAATCACTGTTGACAAGCTTGAGCTACGTGGACCGATGATCTGATTCAGTAGAAGAATTGTGTGAAAAATCACCATTAAAGAAGCCAACATGTCAGTTCAATTTATTTTAAGTGATGACAGAATCATGGCAGAATACACCCTGCCTCCTTTGTATGAACTTACACCCACTCCTCCCACATAGGAATGTGCACTCTGATCATTTATGTAAAGAACCAAAAATATAAATGAAAACAGTACTTGTAAACCAATTTTCCAGGTGTCCCTCTCACATGTCAATAACTCAGCTTTAAAAAGAGGAGTTAAAATACAGTATTGGATTTGTTTGTTTTGGTTTTTTAATGTAGCAAATATGCTGCTACGTCTGTAGTTTTACCCAAGGAAAAGCATAGGATATAGTGTGTTGGTGATATAGTTTTAAGTAAAGCATAAATTGCATCACAACACTGTTACATTTGCCTGGGATTTTGGAGGGAACTGAAGTTGAATGTGTTGGGTGGCAGAGGGAGATTATAGTTTTAAACAGGAGTTGTGGTGTAGTAATTAGAGCACTAGAATGAGCACTAAAATGAGACTCAGGTTCAACTCGCTATTCAGACTTGAAGTTCACTGAACAATCACCATCTCCTAGCCTAGCCTATCTCAAAAGGTTGTTGTTGCCACCCATCTGTCCCGAGAGAGGCACCTTTGGGGGTGAAGTCAAACTGCTGCGTTAGCAGCAAGGAATTGACCTCCCCAGAACACCCACCTGGGCAGTGTGTTTGGAGGTCCTGGGCTGCTCAGACAAGACCCTCCTCTCGGCCTCACTGATGTGGTCCAAAGGAAAGCAGAGCAATACGTCTGGCAACTCACTACAGGAGTTGTCAGAAGGAGGCGTACAAGGCGCCATCCAACCGTTTTAGGGACTCCAATCTGAATTTGTGTATGGTTTACACCTTAGCCTTTTATTCTCCTGAAGATATCCTGCAAGGCTGAAGAATTTTAGGATCAAGGTTTTCCTTCTCCTACATGGACTACCTTCCCAGGTTGATGTCAGGAGCTTGAGTCAGCTGCAGGTCAGCAATAAAAAACTGTGGCTGTCAGTGAAGTCAACTCTTTATTCAAATAAAGCAAAACAAAGCAGACCTTGCCATCCCAGCGAATCTTCCCAGTAGGTATTGCACCTAATGAGGCAGTCATGAGAACTGAAGGTCCCCGCCTTCCCACAGCTGCTTAAGTCCCCTCCTCTCCTAGGTTTTTTTTTACAAGCGTCTGTGTGCAACCAATTTCTCATCTGCCCTTTTCATTTATTTGTGTGTTCTAGGAGGCCATGAAGGAGCAGAGCTGGTCACAGCAGGTGGAGGAGACAGCCTGGATTCTTCAGCAGCATGCTTCTCTGTCCTCCTCTTTTGCTTCTGGTTCTAGACTTCCCTCTGCCACAGCCCCTTCCTGCTCACTAAACTCTGTTGCCCCTTCAGATTTCAAACCTCCTCCTCCCAGTTTCCTCCCTCTGACCACTCTTCATTATCCCACCACCAGTCCTCTGGCTCTGAACCTTCTTCCCCTGGGGGTTCCCCAGGTGGTGCCTCCCACCACTCCTCTGCTCCCAACCAGTCCATGACAGTTGATGAGCCCCATCTGCCTCTCACTTCCCTCCACAACCACCTCCATGACTGTTGGGCCACTATTGGTCTTGTCCACTCAGTATGCCGGAGCCTGTCGTCACATGCAGGGGAAGTATCATCAAAAGGTTAGAGTGAAGATAAAAGGAAGAACAATCTTGTGCACCATTATGTCAGGTATAATTACATTAAAGATGAACACATGTAGGTTCCTTTTTCGTGGATAAGAATTCTGTGAAATTAGATATGTTGAGCCTGCACACACACTGTTCAACAGAATTTGAGACTTGTTAGATAGGCCAGTGGGAGGAGTCTAGTTGGTATCAGAGATTATTCATGTTCTCTCTCTTTCTCATGTGCTTATACATGATGGCTCCTTGGCTTTTCCTGGATTTGGCATAATTGATTACAGAACAACTCAACAAAAAACATTTTACACTATGAACAGTTTGGAGTTCCAGTTGAATAGCATAGTCAAGCATTCATCCTGCCCTCTGCTTTTGAGCTTGAACACCAAAGATATTAAGATCTCTATTCATAGTTAAAGAGAAGACCATTTATGGATCATTAGGTTTCATCAAAGGTGCTTTTCGGCTTTTCAGCATCCCTGTTCTCATGGCCACGTGCCATCCCCCAGAGATGAGCAAAAGGATACATGGCCAACTTTACTCCATTCTCCCTGCTCATCATTTAGTAGATTATTATGACTTGTAAGCCTCCAGGGCCCTTCAAGGAGCCCTTAGTTTCTATGACTTACTTAAGTGGGACTAATGGGTTTATTATGAACACTGGTACCAGAAGGCCATGGAAACAGGGAGACACAATCAAAATAAACAAATAGATGAAAAGCAAAGAGAAACTAAAGCCAAAGTAGAGCCAACACATTGTGGTTTTTGACCTAGAAATAAACAGTTAAGTTCCATAATGGGGGCATACAAAGTTGCTGCTCTCAGATGCTTTGCAACAGGGTCTTTGAATACCAAGAAAAGTACTTCAGAGCTTGTTAGGGTTGCAAGCAATTGAAAATCTGTTTTAGGATCCTGTCTGTAATACTAGGGAAATATAACAAAAACCATGTCTGTTCAGTGTATTAGTGCTGTTGTTGTAATTTATTATTATTATATCCTCATTCCTCACCCTTAGGTGAAGCAACTGAAGTTCCCAAGTCATCTTCAAGGGCAAACCTACATAGAGTGCATTGCAATGATCCGATTTGGAAGTTATCAGAGCATGGAGTATAGTGGCCAAGTCATTGCCCACCAAGGTGACTTGAACCTCTAGGGACAGTGGTGAATCCAGGAGCACTTCCAAGCTAGGGGAGTATAATCCTAAGACAACCCCTTTCCCAGCCCCCGGCTGTGAGAACTCAGGACACATAACACTACCAGTTGGCTGTATTTCAGTTCATGTATTGTTTCAGAAAATGCAGATTTGGTAGGTTTGTTTTCAGTGCAAAGTGCACCAAATCCCTGCGCCCAGTTCCTAACCTGATGCTGCTATGGTAGCAAGCCAGGTAATGGTGCACTGCAGTTAGGTTAGCAAGAAGGAGTAGGAAGGTTGGGCGCAAACTAGTTGAAAGGAAATTGAGTCATCTTCAAGCTTGGGTTGATAGCTAATCTGGAAAAGAACTTTGAGGTGCGCATTACAAACAGTTGACATTTACATTCAGCGCCAAGGAATTGTGATGCTTCGCACCATCTCTCATATCTCTAACTTTGGGGAAGTGACGGTGTTAACTTCCAAAGTCCTACGTGGTTTTGTACCAGGTCACCTAAAGGACCACCATCACCTATATGAGCTTTCACAACACTTTAAGTATGTCATCAAAGGATCTATTCATTTAACTGCCAGTAAGATCCATCACTGGGACAGAGAAGTATTTTCGGCCTGAGGACCGTATAGCATTCTGGGCATCCTTTTGAGGGCCTTTAGTCAGAGAGAGCAGAGCAACACATGCAAATGTTAATCTTGTACAGTAGGCTAGTTTGTACAAACAAACTCACATGTCCCTCTCTAGCTTCCATTCAGAGGAGCAAGAGTCCAAGGACACATTCTTCTGAGGTGAAAACATGGGGTATGAATGTGCCAGACGGGAGAGTTTGCAGAGAGTTCATAGGGACAGACAGAGAGGCCTGAAGGTTCATAACCCCTGGACCTGTCAGGTTGTTTGATGCACAAGACAAGACCTCCTTGGGAGAGGCTCTTTGGTTATGGTATTCACTTCCTTTTGAATTGTACTTGGCCCACTCATATTAGCTCCAAATGGGCCTATTTATTCAATGCTGCCTTGGTAACTGTTATCATTTTTGAGGCAATAAACAATCAATAGGGATAGTAATGGTAAAATAGAGGCCTTTTTTTCTTTTGAGTAGAAATAGCTGGAATGTATGCTGCTATTTCCATTAAGCTGAGTGAAGTGGCAGACAGAGGAGCTGTTTCTCTGCCTCTGAATTCCTGCGCGCTTCAAATTATTGAGAGCAAATGACTTTATAACAGCATCCTGCTGTAGCTTCAAAATTTAGATTCTTGGGGGGTTTTTTTTGGGGGGGGAATACACACTCCTTCCTTGGCAGCATCTTGTAACCCTTACTCATTTTATAAGAGGCCTCTTCATCTAATTAGGGAACAGAAGTAATACTTCGTGTCTTATATAGCTGCTGACAGCTAACCAAATATCAGGCACTGAACAGTCACAACAAACTGTTTGCAATCAAACCACAACGTTAAAAAAATATTGTGGATTAAATTTGAATAATGAGCTCACTGGAAGGAATTGCAATCTGCTCACAGTTCTTACACAAGTACAGAAGCAGAAAGTCTGGATTCCTTCAGTAAATTATGCACTGCAAATTATTCATTCAACTCTAATTAAAACATTGGAAATCTTAGGAACTTGAAGACTGTGTGCATTGCAACACATCTGCCTGTTTTACACTAGTTTTAACAGAGATCTGTTGTACCTGAACGGTCAAAATGCTATAAATAGTATTTCTTTACTCAAACATCAAATCAGATATATGCATTCATGGTCAACAGCTAGGAGACTGAAAAGTCCTGGATGCAGATAGGAAAAGCAGACATTCAATGGGATACATATCTTTAGGAGCCAAGCAAAAACATTCCTCTTCTCCCAATATATGGCCTTTTAAACTGGACGGGTATTGTTTTTGTTTGTTACTATGTTGTGCTTTATTTATGCTTTTATATTGTAAACCGCCTTGTAATCCTCAGATAAAGGGCATTATAGAAATGCATGTAGTAACTAATGTGCACATAAAAATGCACATATCGGTGAAAATAGCATGCAAAATGTATAATATTCAGAAAAAACTGCTTTGCAAAATAAAAATGTGTGCATTAAACAAAACTGCATACCAAAAATGTGCATATTTGGGTAAATTCATTTTTATTATTAAAAATAAAAACCAGCCAGGATGTGTGGAGTTATTTGTAAGGTCTTCCGTACCCATGGAAAGTCCATAGGCTGTCTCAGCTTGCTCTGCTTTTATGGGTGGTAATGACATGAACATTAGAATTAATCCAAGTGTGGAACCTCTCCTTTGCTTCAATGGAATGGACATTTAGTGATGGAGGATAAATTTGGTTCATTTGGAATTTTAATATGAACCTACCTAACCTGCACTTCCTGAAATAAGAAATGATGCAAAACGCAGCAATCCTTTAAAATTCGTACTTCTCTGCATTTCTGCAACCATATAATATGTATAAAAATGTGTATAGCAGGATGTTGTTTGCATAAACCTGCATATATATTATATATAGATATGCATTATATTAACCCTAACCCTAACTTTACGAAAAATGTGTAGAACCAGCTCTCAAATGCATACACAAACAAAACAAAATGTAAATCAGAATAAGACAGGATAGTTGATCACAGCAGTGGAACTGTAATATCCGTGTCAAAAATCACACCTGCTAGATTACTCAGGCACCTCTAAAGCCAACTCATCTTTTCTTTCAAAACCACAAAATATGTATTCCAAGCCAATCAGTCAATTTTTAAGTAATAGCTTTCTACCTATTTGTGTACCGCTTCTATTTGTCTGTTTATTTATTTATTGCCTTCATGCATTATTCTATTTGGTCTCCTACATTAAAATTCTAAATAATTTACAGTCGTCAAGAGTCAAACATTGGAGGGTCTTTCTTTCTTTCTTTCTTTCTTTCTTTCTTTCTTTCTTTTCAAACAACTAACTACAGTTAACATTAGATTTTTCCCAGTTGTTCTTTAATTCAAAAAAATGCATAGCAGCTTCATAATGCACAACTTACCCATGGGAATAGTGTTGATAGGCTCCCCCTTTTTTGATATTTGGCTCCCCCTGTTGTTGTTGTTGTTTTATATTTGAGATGTGTACACCAAACTAATACAAAAAACACCCTCTGCCTGAGCTAGAAGTTAGACAACATATAAAACCATTGGAGAATAACAACTCTTGAAAGGTACTCTCTTGCATACTCGGAAGGGATGGAATGGATTTTTATAGTCTCCTGGTTTTCAGTGAATGATCCAGCCCTTTCAAATGACAATGCCTTTGTGTAACACATCACCCTAGTGGGGGAGACAAAGAGTATGGCTGTACCTCTCATAGTTCGCGTGATGTTTTGCACTCTGTTGATCATGGCACCTAAGGTTGAGCCAGCTTGATATTCTAGCATCCATTTTTAACCAAGTATGAAACTAAACTCTAATTTGAGAAGTCAGCAAAACCAGTACAATTTGTGGGAATTCTCTTCTTGTCTCACACAGCCAGAGGCTTACTGCACCCCTTTTCCTGACCAGACGTTTCTAGGAAGTGTTTGCATATTCTCTTCCCCACCCCACCTCCTGCCCAATCCCAATGCATTCGTTTACTATGCACAGACATTTGTTATTTAGCTCAACTTTCATTAGCATCCATCAGCGTTCATAAGCTTTCCTGGCTGGCTCTTCACAAGGCTTGCCTCTTGCAGTCTTACATAGTATTGATTGGTCCATGGCAATACATAGTTGGCTCTCTTTGCAATATGGTGGCTTTATTTATTTTATTTTTTAAATATATAGTTCTGAATGTGTGTGTGTGTGTGTGTGTGTGTGTGTGTGTGTGTCCCCATATGCATGTGCCTACCTATGTCTTATCAGTGCCTCCCTCTGTCACCCCAACCTTCACTGCCATAGGATCATTTTTACCTAATACTTAAATGAAGCCCATATTTCCTGATGGAAGCTTCTCTGTGAAAGGTGTCCAGTAAGTGAATGACTGACATAAGCATCTGGGGTGGGGAGTAGAGGGGAAATTCCCCCTGTCCCTGATTAACCATAATCTCCAGATTCCTAGCTTTTATGTTTCAGAGTTTACGACTGCCCCATCAAAAAAAAAAAAAAAAAAAAAAATCTTTTGGACTAACTGATTACTTGATGCCATTTTACACTCCTTGAAATTGTTCTCTCTCACCTGAATGACAGTGCATACCAGCTGTTTCTCAAACACAGAGAACAAATGAGCCGAAAACATTGATTGGAGTACTTATCTGGTGCAAAATATTACCTTAAAACTCAAAGCCTACTTACCAGGCATAACCAGATAACTCCATGCATCTCCCAATATTACTTTGCATTGCTGATGTTGAAATTGCTTCCAAGACCTTATTCTGTTATTTCACCCTTCTAGAAGTCTAGAGTGACATTTAAGAAATGAAAACCAAACTGAAAAGGAAGTTTCAGTTTTCAGCATGATCTTCCTTTAATTTGATGCATACAGAAAAGAATACACACACACACACACACACACACACACACACAATATCTCCAAACAATTTTAACAAAAAAACACAAATGCTTGTTTTGAAAGCAGAGTTTAAAGGGGGGTATTTAACATGCTGCTAATCCACCCAAACTCTTCAGGTGTTTTATTTCTTTTCACAAAGAAAGATGAAACAGGTTGACATTAAAGGAAATGAAAAGAAAGTCAACTTAGGCTACCATAATCCCTCAGACTGGAGAGAATTTCAGTAAAAGATAAACAAACTCAATACAAGGGGGAAAGCAAGTGAAATATAATAAGACTGGAGAGGAGGAAAGAATTGATTCAATATTGCTCTTTCTCAAAGCCCAAAATTCACTCATAGATTATTGCTCGATCCAGCACAATATGATTTGGGTGTGGAAGTAACCCTGAGCACCCTAAATTTCCTCGCCCACATTTCTTTGCATGAGCGGATTTGCTCACTCCACCAAAATGAAGTGAGATCCCAGCTCAGGATATCTGCTTCCTCATCAAAGTGCACACAGAACTCTGGATTAAGGTAGTGTGTTACAGAACGAATAGGTTTGACTAGCACCATTGGTAGCCATCCTATATTGATAACATCAGAATAGTCCTGTTGGATTAGGGCATCTTTTCCTCACAATAGCAAACTGTTAAGTTGTGGGTGAACATATCAGATGACACAGCAATTCTTCAAACAGCTCTTGTTTATTCAAAGGCCAGAACAGAACTGAACTCAAGAGCTCAGTCAGCCTGCTTATATAGAGCTCCAGAACAACGTAACTGTAGCAACTTTCTAAAACTATCCAATCACTGAACGTCACTTTCGATCCTTCATTTGCATAACTATCTACAGTATCCCCCTGCTGGCCCAGGGTGAGAACTTCAGTACATAACACAAACCATATAGGGATGGGAAGCCGACAAACAGAGCCTGAGTACATCAGCAGCACTCTATTGTGTATAACCACTATAGGTCATGAGCCTCTCAATTCCATAAGGATCTGGCATGGCTTGGCATCCCCAGATGGAGGAGGAGGAAACAGAAAGAGCAGAGGCAACACTGGGAGGCTGGCACTCACATAGGGAGCACTGTGATTCCAGGTGTTGGAGAGGTAGAAGCAGATCTGCCAACTCTCTCCACCACCCCTGCTGTAAAGTGCACAACCCGATGAGGGTAGGCACACATCCCATAATGTTTTATTAGCCTCATGGGATTGTTTATGAGGTGAAAAGTGTGGTTCTGACTCCTTTTTTAAAAAAAAGAGTGGGGTTAAAATGTGAATAATATTGGCTTCCATGTTCTGTTTGTCAACCAAGCTATTTTGTAGAGTGATTAGCTGGTCGAAGTTGGCCTGTGAGGAGTGGGGTAGATAAGAATCTAGTGGACGCGGGTGGCACTGTGGTCTAAACCACTGAGCCTCTTGGGCTTGCCGATCAGAAGGTTGGCAGTTCGAATCCACATGACAGGGTGAGCTCCCGCTGCTCTGTCCCAGTCAATCCAGCAGTTTGAAAGCACACCAGTGCAATTAGATAAATAGGTACCACAATGGCAGGAAGATAAATGGTGTTTCCATGAGCTCTGGTTTCCGTCACAGTGTCCCATTGCACCAGAAGCGGTTTAGTCATGCTGGCCACATGACCCAGAAAGCTGTCTGTGGACAAACACTGTCTCCCTTGGCCTGAAGCAAAATGAGCGCTGCACCCCATAGTCACCTTTGACTGGACTTAACCATCCAGGGATCTTTTACCTTTAGATGAGAATCTGGCCTGCTAATCAGATCAAGTTCTCAACCCCTGATGTAGAAAAACCAAAAAAAGGTATCTTATAAGAGTAGAGTGGGAAGGGGGGGGGAATAGTTGTAAAATCCTCACCTAGGATCAAATGTGTCAGCCACACAATAGTAATAAAATCGAGCCATTGAGATGGTCTGATACTGCAGGACATATTTGCATGCGTTTCAGCCAAGGGAGTGACAGCATTTCACTCTCCATGCCATGTAGGATGTAGCAGGCCATTTGCTGCCAGCTTCATATCACAACCCAGCTGTGTGACAGAACTGTCATTTCACTAACATGCATGTGAGATGCACCAATAATCTGCAGTCACTACTAGTCCCTGGAAAGTAAATCCTTTATGCAATAAATAATATTGGGGAAATGATTGCCTCCAATATCGCACAGTGTAATAACCGTTCAGCTTTTCTTCTGCTTCAGTTTTCTAGTTTTTGCTTAATGCTTGTCTGGTCAAATATGGTATTATGTGGAAGATTTAGTATAGAAAGAATACTATAGTAAAAAACAACAACCCAACAAACATGTCACGAAACAAAAAGGACAAATGGAGATTTTTCAGTCCAGAGTCATTTGATTTTTGCAAATCCATAATATATTTTCAGATTTCTTATTCAGCTCTCCTTGATTACCTGAGTTTCTCTGCCTTACTTGTATTGCATTGTTTCCCATTAAATAGAAGTGCTATTTTAAAAAAAAACCACCACAAAACCTAATACATTTTGCTAATCTCACTGATAACTTTTAAGCTTCCCTCAAAATTCCTGGGAATAAATATTGCAAATTCACATCAGATTTCTTTTAAGGCAGTGGTCTCTTATTCTCTCTCTCTCTCTCTCTCTCTCTCTCTCACACACACACACACACACATATATCCCTCCTGAACTTTAGCTAATCAAATAAAATATACTTTAACCTCTTGAAATGCCTTCAGATGTTTCTCTGAATTCAACTCTCCCCAAAGTGGAATCTGATCAACTCTTCGTCAGAATTTAGCAGAATATATTGTGGTTTTTTTATCATTACCAAAGTTCCTACATCTGTTTTTCCGCAAAGCAGAACATTCCTAATCTGCTTGTCATTTTAACTGACAATAATATTGGACTCGATGGCCCTTGTGGTCTCTACCAACTCTATGATTCTATGATTCTATGATTCTATATTATATGGCAAACCCGCAAGAAATATCAAACAACTAAAATACATGTATAATTGTGGGCTTCTGGGTAATGGGACCTAAGTGACTGGGGGGGGGGGAGAAGCAATCAGTCAATATTATTGACTCCCTTAAGAACATTTTAAAGGTTTTCAGACATGAGTCCCTAACCTGTCACCTAGCATCCTAACAGAAGTTACACAGGCAAAAGAGGTGGTGTAAGTCAAACCCTGTTTTAAAGGCTCAGGATTTCAGTGTTTGATCTAGGGAAGGGTTTGTACCAACACTTGACCAATGGCAGTAGGAGTACAATATGGGCATGTCTTTAAGTTAACATCTTACATTAAAAACCTGACAGTACCAAACTATCGAAGGCTTTTCACCAAAGCCAGACTAAATGTCTTTCCTTCTGCAGTGTTGGATGGCAGGTTGAGAGGAGTTCCCTACCAGGACAGACTTTGCTCGTGTGCTCAAGACATCAATTCCATAAAACATATTTTGTTGCACTGTGCAAAATATGAGCAAGCCAGGGCTGAACTGATACTACCCTTGCTGGTACCTTTCCTAGGAAAATCAGAGGCTCACTATGTCAGGTTCCTATTGGAAGACTGGACAAATGCTAGAACATTAGCAGTGGCAAAGTTTTTATTGGTGGCTGCAAGAACCAACGATCCTTATTTTCTGAACAAAATGCTTGTTTAACCTGGAGGTAGGCTGTATGAATTGTTTATTGCTTTGTAACGATTTGTTGGATCTCTGGACCTTAATAAAGATTGTTGTTGTTGTTTTAAAGGCTTGTTTTCCCTCTGCCAGGCTTGGGCTACCTCAACCAGCAGTAGCCCCACTCCCGAGTCAAGTTTGGAATTGGGGTAAGTTACACTGGTGTAAATTCCACTGGCTTCCTATGGTTTGGATTGTTCTGTGGAATACTATGACCTGGGATAGGGGTGAAAACTACTGCCAGTCCATCTCAACTATTTAAAGCATATCAAAGAAATGCTTGGGCTTTGAAAGCTACATTGTATTTTATAGCAACGATGGACTTGAAATAACCCTGTGACTCTTCATATACCTTGATCCTATTATCCCTGCCACTTCAGATGAAATATGCACTCAAGGAAACTTGTGTGGAAATGCACACCAAAAATAGGACCCAGGGCCTAGATTAAACAGGACAACTCAAAAAGCAGTGGCTGATGGGAGTGACCAAAATTCATGGGTGACTTGCAACTAGAGCAAGTGCTTTCCCACAGCAATTTAAGAGCAGAAAAATTTGATTGGAGTGGCATTCTTCCCATGATTCTCATAGATCTCTGCTTATAACAACCACATAATTAATGATGAATTCTAATTAAATATCTGATAATTATTAGATCCTAGAGGTGACCATAAACAGAAATGGGTGAGGGGTTTGGGAATGGTGGTAACGAAATAAGCAGGATAATTAATTGGCAGGTCTCAGACTTATTAATGCCTAATGACTTTCCAGGCCCTATCCGCCCCAGCCCTCGTAACTGACTCCTAACTGCTGTTTGTTAACTAACCACCACTATCCCGCTGCTTTCTTCAAATTCAGGAAGCTATTAACCCCTATAGTGCTAGTTCCTCTTAGAGACATTCAAAATCAATGCTATTTCAATTTGTATGCACTTTTCCACCTAAATGTGCCCAAAGTGGCTCACAACACAACTGTAAAAATACATAATTGCAATAAACAGTCTAGAACCAGTTCCTTTCAAAATGCAGTTGAAATGCAAAATAAACAATTCATGCTGATTGTGGCAAGTTAACAAACTCTTGTGTCATGCTACTTAACCCAGCAAGTAATGATGTGTATGGTGATGAGAGTTTGTTGTGTCAATTGATTATCAGGAGGATTTTGTGGATTTGGGTATTTGGAGAAATCCCTTGAAAACAGTGACCCATGCTGTTGTAGACCAGTGAAATGCTATTGTCAAACAAGCAGGGTCTAGAAGCCTCTGAGGCACACTTGCCTGAGAGTAGAATTAACATACACAGCCCAACAGTCTAGAGATCAGAGGATCAAGATGATCACAGAGCCAAGAGTCTAGTCCAGAGGTCAGGGAATCCATATGGTCACAGAGCCAAGAATCCAGCAGGAAGCAGAAAGATAGGGCCGGGAGCTAAAGGCATTGTTTCCAGCATTTGACTGCTGCTGAGAGCTCTGTTTAAGAAGCCCGGAGATAGCTGGCTTTCATCGGTGTCTTCTGCTCTGTGAAGGCTGATCAGGTGCAGGTGGAGTCCCTTTGCCTTCTCCCCCATCAGGCTGCTGTTCAGCAAGTGAAGCTGACTCCTGGTCCATTACACATACTGGGAAAACTTTCCTTTCCCTGGGAATGTGATTCCCATCCTCACATTTCAAACCTGCATTAGGATAACCAATGGTAGCTGAGACTTGTCATGGAACTTTGCATAATCAGGTTCTGGATAAGGACCATCCCCTTTGTTCTAGTTGGCTGGATGCTTTTGGGGTGAGGGTATAAAACTCAGATTTCTCTTGCCCCCTTCTTTTCTGCTATTCTCTTTTTTCTGTTGACTGCTTTTACAAGGGAAGCTTGATGAACCAATCTCCCTTGGGGAGTGTGGGGCTCGACTTCGGTGAGCAAGGTATATGACAATGTAGCTAGGGGAAAAGTCTTATTTTACTGTGTGCTGGTTCTATACCCCAAATGTTACTGAATTTCTAACTGCTTGTTAGACATTATATCGGGATCCTTTTCTGCTCTTTCTGCCCAATTCCAAATAAATTCTGCTTCTATAAAAGGCTTGGCGTGATACCAAGAACTGACTTAGTTGGTCTTTAAGGTGCTACTGGAAGGAATTTGTTTTGTTTTGACTATGGCAGACCAACACGGCTACCTATCTGTAACTGAGGCTTGGCGTGAGTTACTGAGGGGGAACTCAGCTTCTAAATTCAGTATCCAGACTGCTGGGTCACTGAAGAACTGATGGAGGATTTTCTCTTGCTTTCTGCTAGTTGGGGAATTGCAGGTGAGGAGAAACATGTTATGGTACTTCTCAGGTCTGTGTACTGAGGAAGCTAGGATTTTTGGAGCTTTAAAATTCCTGCTTTTGGACAGTGCAGAGGGTAGCGTTTCTGTTGGAAGAAAGGGGGGGGGGCTTTAACTGATTTGGAGACATCCATCCTGACACTGATAATATGTAGGATATAATATTAACTTTAAAGCTGCCAATAGAAACCATTAAAACACATCCATGAGATAGATATATATATATATAGAGAGAGAGAGAGAGAGAGAGAGATATGAATGATGTGTTTTAATAGTTTCTATTGTCAGCTTTAAGGTTAATTGATCAAAGTTAATTGTTCAAAATATAAAGTATATATGATCAAAGTGTTGTCTAATTGAGCCCATTAGATTGAGTAAAATCTCCACAAGTGGACCCATAAGGGCCTTCTCAGTAGTGGTGCCTATAGCTGTTAACATTTCCCTTTTTTTAAGGGAAATTCCCTTATTCCAAATAGGATTCCTTGCAAGAAAAGGGAAAAGTTGACAGCTATGGCGGTGCCTGCCCTGTGGAACGCCCTCCCATCAGATATCAAGGAAATAAACAACTATCTGACTTTTAGTAGACATCTGAAGGCAGCCCAATATGGGGAAGTTTTTTATCTTTGATGTTTTCTTGTGTTTTTAATATTCTGTTGGAAGCCGCTCAGAGGGAAACCCAACCAGATGGGTGAGGTATAAATTATTATTATTATTATTATTATTATTATTATTATTATACGTTTCATTCACACACACCCCCCAAAAAATCCTAGTCAGACTTATGCCCTCTTTAACCTTTTATGTCTGGGGCGTGCATGTGCTGTAAGATTGATTCCATGGTTTAAGGAAATAACAACATGCCTTTGGATCATTCTGCAAATGGCTCAACAGATTCCTTATTCTGTTGTCTCTTTGCATTATCCAAACCCAGGGTCCTGTGGTGATGACCCATTTCAATGCAGCTTATGAAGGAAGAAGAAGAAGAGTTTGGATTTGATATCCCGCCTTTCACTCCCTTTAAGGAGTCTCAAAGCGGCTAACATTCTCCTTTCCCTTCCTCCCCCACAACAAACACTCTGTGAGGTGAGTGAGGCTGAGAGACTTCAGAGAAGTGTGACTGGCCCAAGGTCACCCAGCAGCTGCATGTGGAGGAGCGGGGAATTGAACCCGGTTCCCCAGATTACGAGACTACCGCTCTTACCACTACACCACACTGGCTCTCCCATAGGATTGTGTTCTGCCCTGTGCTTAAAACAGACTACTCCAGCAGAGTTATTTCCAGTGCTTTGTGACATTTCCTATTTATTTAATGGTAGGGGTCAGGCTCTTCTAAGAAAAATAGATCACCTGGGATTTATTAATTTTTTTTATGAGGCAGAGATTACTGCAGCAACACAGGCAATGTCTTTGTGTGTATTTATTTATGAGGAAAACACAAATGAAAAGATTAACCTGAACATTGAGGACAAGTTTAACATAAGCCTACCGCAGGCTCATCATTACCGGTCTGTCATTCCTGACCTTGAAAAGCTTTAATATTAACTGAAAGAGATGGAATAGATCTGGGATACAAAACTCACTCCATTGGTACTTGGAGTTCTATTCACTAGTAATTATCTTTGGTTTCTGCCTTGAGAGGTGCAGTTTTTACCCTAGATCCCCCATTTCACTCTGCCGTGGGTTTGGCGTTCTAAAGATTCCCATTAAATAAAACAGAGGTAAAGCTATTGTGCACATGCGGGGCAGGGGGACTGAAGCTCAAAGAAAACATCCCGGGTGTCCGTCTGGAATGGAAAACTGTATAACTGCTAGTGAAATCCTGGCATGTGGAACTTTCTTCTAACATTTCCCTCAAAAATGCATCATTCATAAGATGATTGCCCCAAAGATTTGGCAAGTTATAAATCAGTCTGTGAAATCCACTTGTCTCCTTGCATTCCATTTCCTGCCTCCCCAGCACCATTGAGCCTTTGGCATTTCTTTGTTGCCCTGTTAATCTATGTATAAAGTTTTGCACCCAGATTTTCATTGTCAATTTCTCAACCCCCTTCTTGTTTTGGTCGAGATGGCGGTATCAGCCGATTTCTGTTCCATGTTCATTCCACATGAGTTCTGTCATGAGATTTTTTCATCCCATTTTCTGATTTTATTCTTTTAATGCGGAAAATTCAGATTTCTATTAGACGCAACTTTCTCTACACATTCCTCGCTGGTATGCTTCCCCACCCCACCCCACCCACCCCCAGGTTGAACATGCATTTTTGTTTGCATGCTTTCATGGGGTAATTGTGCCCCTGAAGGACCAGGTGTGCAGCCTGGGAGTCATTTTGGACTCCCAGCTGTCCATGGAGGCACAGGTCAAATCTGTGTCCAGGGCAGCTGTTTACCAGCTCCATCTGGTATGTAGGCTGAGACCCTATCTGCCTGCAGACTGCCTCGCTAGAGTGGTGCATGCTCTGGTTATCTCCCACTTGGACTACTGCAATGCGCTCTACATGGGGCTACCTTTGAAGGTGACCCGGAAACTACAACTAATCCAGAATGTGGCAGCTAGACTGGTGACTGGGAGCGGCCACCGAGACCATATAACACCGGTCCTGAAAGACCTACATTGGCTCCCAGTACGCTTCCAAGCACAATTCAAAGTGTTGGTGCTGACCTTTAAAGCCCTAAACGGCCTCGGTCCAGTATATCTGAAGGAGTGTCTCCACCCCATCGTTCTACCCAGACACTGAGGTCCAGCACCGAGGGCCTTCTGGTGGTTCCCTCACTGCGAGAAGCCAAGTTACAGGGAACCAGGCAGAGGGCCTTCTCAGTAGTGGCACCCTCCCTGTGGAACTCCCTCCCACCAGATGTCAAAGAGAACAACTACCAGACTTTTAGAAGACATCTGAAGGAAGCCCAGTTTAGGGAAGCTTATGTATTACAGTATTTTAATATTTTTTTGGAAGCCGCCCAAAGTGGCTGGGGAAGCCCAGCCAGATGGGAGGGGTATAAATAAATTATTATTATTATTATTATTATTATTATTATTATTATTATTATTATTAATTATTTCTGAATCTGGAGAAGCTTGCAATACAATTGTGAACCACACATTTAAAGGAGGATCATACCACTTTAAACAATTGCAGCTTTGCACAGAGAAACCATAGTTTGTTAAAGGTGCTGAAAGTTCTTAGGAGGCCGCCAAATCCCATCATAGGATTGTGAAGATAAAGTGGGACATGTACACCACCTTGAGCCCCTTGGATGAAAGGTGGGCTACGAAGTCAGAAATCCTTATCCTCTATTCCTGCTTCACTTGTCTTCCACAGCATTTGAAAGTAAGATCTGATCTTACTTTCTATTCCTTATATTGCTGAAATGGGTCAAAGCTTCAAAAGTCTCAAGACTTTCAGTCCTCACCTTACCCATTTGCCTTTCTTTCCTAGTAGAAGAAAGCGGTCGTCTCATCATTGCTGGTTCTGGAATTGAGAGAAAAGTGGAATAGGCAGGGGGAAGATTTAAAAGTATGATTTAACAGCTTGCAGACAAGAAGCTGCAGCCATTGATGAGGGGACGGTTGGAGTATGAGCACTCTCCAGGAGAACCTTTGTCACCAAGCTCCTCAAGTTAAAGTTTCCCAAGCAACTTGCTGTTGCGTTAAGTTCGTGGTGGTCAAACTCTTTTCCTCAGAGAAGTTTCTCTACCCCCCCCCCGCCCCGCCTACCCACATCCCTCCCCACCCTTTCACTATTTATGTAGTGCATCAGGCAACTGCTTACCTCAGGGACATGAAAATAAATCCGGATGTGTTTGATCCACAGTGCCAGAGCTGTTCGGTTGCCTATGGAAACAAAGGCTCTCTCTCTTTTTAGGGAGTTCGCTCAGCAAAAGGCTGTGATGCCGGATAATCCTGTCAATCTAAAATGCTGCATTATGTGCACATATTTATTTATTTATTTATTTATTTATTTATTGCCAGAAACAAAAGCAAACAAGAAATGATCATCATAAAAGTTCAAGATGGCCCCCCTCGTAAGAGTTCAAAAGGGATGCGATGAGGTGGAGTTCATGAGCTCAATGGCCAAGGGGCGGGGTGTGTGTTTTTTATTCTAATCACCCTCCCCTTTTAAACAAATTGAAATTACAAGTTTGATACTTTCTCAAAGCCGGAAACCATCTGCCTTTGTCTCCCTTTTTGACCCTGCAAAAGGTTGGGATGCAGAGAAAATCTGCTTCATGCTTCCTTACAGAATCCCTTCCCAAGGATAAATTGGATCATCAGTCTGTCAGGGTAGCCCTTTTCTCCATTATTATCTATTTTATTTTCTTAGAAAAGTGATTAATTCTCAGCAGGTAATTCTACTTCTTCTTTTTCTTTGTAGTAACATTCACCTAGAGTTTTCTTTTCTGTTGCTTTGACAGACATCAAGCTTCACCTCACAATAACATCACCTCCCTCTCTCCCTCCATTCCCATGTGAGAGGCCTGTTTTGTTGTATGATTTGACATGCCTCACTCAGGAGGTGATAGCTGGCCTTCCAAAATAGAAAACCAGAAGAGCTGAAAAACAAGAGACAGCAGTGAGTTACAGTAAACCTAGGGCTTAGACACCCCAGCTGCTGGCCTGCCCTCTTTTAAATCAGAAGGGGTTTCACAATTCCCCTTTTCACACGAGATCAGGTCTGCTATTGGCAGGTATGGTGTCAACATGTGGCACTTTGGGGGAAATGCCAGGGCCCCAGTGAACTGTGGTTGATACCTAACTTGAATCTCTTTTTAAAATAAGCACTCTGATATTGCCAGCTGGCTGCCATTTTAATTTCCCTTTCCCACACTACCACATTAATCCAGGCATACATAGGATTGCACTGTCCATGGCTGGTTTTTGCCCTCTAAAACCTATTCATATTTACCCAGCATACGTGCCACTCCTAAGTAAATGAGCCATAAGATGACATTCTGTGCATATTTACAAAACACCTTGAACCAGCTTTGACTCAGACCCTCTAAGCCAGGCTTCCTCAACCTCGGCCCTCCAGATGTTTTTGGCCTACAACTCCCATGATCCCTAGCTAGCAGGACCAGTGGTCAGGGGTGATGGGAATTGTAGTCTCAAAACATCTGGAGGGCTGAGGTTGAGGAAGCCTGCTCTAAGCATCCATATTTTCCAAGGACAGTCCTGGATTTACAGAAGCTGTCCTGGTTTCTGATTTGATCCTGGAATTCCTTCAGATGTCCCTATTTTATTCAGAGAAATGTTGGAGGGTATGGAGTTATGTAATCCCCAAGCCAAGGAGATAAGTAACTATACAACCTTTAGAAGACATCTGAAGGCAGCCCCTGTATAGAGAAGTTTTTTAATGTTTAATGTTTTATTATGTTTGTATATATGTTGGAAGCCACCCAGAGTGGCTGGGGCAACCCATTCAGTGGGAAGGGGTTTAAATAATAAAATTTATTATTATTATTATTATTATTACTATTACTATTATGGAATAGGACACTCCTATTTTCACTGGAGAAACATTGTATGCTGACTGAAGAGGGAGCAGTGAACAACTTCACTATGATTTTCCTTCCCTCTGATCTCCCCACGGAGGCAATTTCCCTCCCCACAGCAACGCTTCCTCTCTGCTGAGCCCAGCATCAAAACGAGGAGTAAATTTTCACCCTCTATGCTCTTCAGATGTTGAATGTGATGTGTTTGCATGTGCTGGGGGGGGGGCGGCGACTGTGGAATGACATGTCCACTGCTGTCATGTGGCTCACAGAGATGATGTAATAGGGTTGTGGTGGTCCCTAGACTGAAAAAAGGCTAACCACTTCTGCCCTTGGTCAAAGCCTGGCTCTGATGAAATCTGTTGCCCTTACCTATAGTTAACCCAAGCCAGGATGTGCTTTCTTTTCCACATCTTTGTGCCAGAGAATATTTGTTCAATAAGGCTTTCAGACTGTGAAAAGATTACACATTGTGCCACTGTGTTTGGAAACAGCCTTATTATTTTTTATCACCGGGTTCTTTTATGTTTGCTTTTAATTTTTGTCTTGTAACTAGATAAGCACCATTAAGGGGGTATACCAATAAATGAATATTTAATTTTGCCTTTCACGATGTTCCAAAAACAAAATTAGAAGAGAACAATTATACCTCTGTGTAAATTCAAATGTAATTCCGCTTTAAGGAGTTGAGACCAAAGAAACTCTGAAAAAAAAATTTCTGTGTATAAATATTCATATCTCCATGAATAGTAACTTTAGGGAGAGTTTTGTTCATGAAGACAAAGTAGTGCCTCTCAGCTGCACAGTGGATGACTAAGATCATTTGAATGATTTATTGATAAGCCAATGTACAGAAGTAGTTCATAGAGGACAGGATGGTCTTTTTATTATTAAAAAATAAGTTGATTCCAAGGGTGTCTGACATTGTTATGAATTCACGAATAAAGAAGTAGAAGCAGTGAGGGTTTCTCAGTTAGAGGGAAGAATCCATTTACCATGTTTTGTGAATAACCTTCCATATGTTTCCACAAACTTGCTTGTTCTTACACTTAGGGTTGGTTCACACAGCCTGGTACATCTACCCTGAACTTGATCATTGTCAGCTGCATGTGTGAACTACATGCACTAAAAATTACTGCAAACCTACAGTGACCAGTTCACACATGCAAGTCATCACTGCATCCATCGAGTGACGAATATGCATGTGTGAGCCTGGCATAAGACCCACTCCACATGTTACAGAGAAGGAGCCACATGGTTGTGCCTCATCGTGGGAGAGAAATTCAGTTCAGTTCACATCTACAGGTGAACGCATCTAATCCACACTTTCTGAAAGGACATGTGATCCAAAACATAGCCATCCATTAAAATTCAAACTTCCTGGAATTTTGCAGTGCATTCAAGTGATGTGTACATAAATGCCACCCTTCCCATCACTCACCCCACCCAGTAAGAGATCAGGTAAGCACCTACCACACCATTCTGCCTGCTACTAACCTGGCCTGAATTATCCATGCTGTGGCAACCTCTCAGACACTCTGTGTGGGGATGTCCATGAAGACAGCCCCACCATTCAGCTGGTCCAGAAACTAGTCCCAAGCTGTTGTCTAGCACCAACAGAACAGATCATATTGTGCCAGTTCTAGGCCAGCTTCACTGGTTCCTATTTGTTTCCAAGGACAATGGTGCTGGCTTTGGTTTCAAAGCCCTAAATGGACTGGGACCAGGGTATCTCAGGAATTGCTCCTTCCCTTATGTCCAGCAATTTTCTTCTTGCAGTTTGCTTGGTGAGACGAAGAGTGGTGATTTTTTTCAGCACAGTGCCCAAGGAGGCATGTGTAGGCTACTTCATACAATCTTGCTTCTGCATACATATTTTAAATGATGTTGGGATTTGTTGTTTTTTTGTTTCTGTTGACTCTGTATTGTTTTAATAATCTGCTGTTTTATAATGTTTTACATTGTTCATTGTTATGTTGCTTTATTTTTGTCATTGCAAGCCACCTTTGGCTTGCTATTCAGAGACTGGCAAGATACACAGTTGTATTGTGAATAAATACATAGAAACAATTAACTAAATGTTATGTGTAGGCTGTCATATCATTCTATGAATGAAGACTTTGCAGGATTAAGATATTTTTGCAGATGAAAATCTGGCAGATGAAAATAGAAGCACTTGTTTGCATTTGTAGCACTCATATTTCATTATAATTATAATCATAATTATTATATTTATTTATACCTCACCTTTTCCCCTGACAGGGACTCAAGGTGGCTTACAGATAAAAATAAGAACAGCGAACAACAAAGAAAAATCCCTCATTAAAAATAATTAAACATGGATAGAATTAAAGCTATATATACACACACAAATCTATTTAAACCATATAAATAATTACAATGAAAATAGCATGGCACCAGCCATTTAATCAAAAGCAGTCAGTTCCCAAAAGCCTGTTAGAACAATAAAGTGTTCACCTGCCAACAGAAGGGCAATAGTGAGGGAACCAGTTTAGCTTCTACAGGGAGGGAATTTGAAAGTCTTGGAGTAGCCACTGAGAATGCCCCCTGCCCAGATTGCTTTTGAAATTGGGACACGGGTTGTGGCCTTTTGTGGGTGGGGGGAACCTTAGGATATAGTCAAAATATTGTGCTACTTGGGGATTGGAAGGAAAGTATGGAATCCAAGAAAACTGACGCCCCCATCAAGAGCCTCACCTTCAGAGCAACTTTCACCCCAAAACAAAATGGCACCCTCTAGAGCAGGGGTAGTGTGATGGCCTGGGATTCCGATTCAGAGGCTGAACCAGAGGAATCCCAGCCTGCACAGGAGTCCCCACCTCCAGGGCCGGCTGAACTGGGGCAGGACCTTGATCCTGAAGCACCTGCACCTGTGCCAGATCCTCAGGAGCAGGCACCAGGTGATCCCACTCTGGCTCCAGAGGTGGTTGAGGACTCAGTGCCTGCAGGTGAGTCTCCCCCTGGGCCCAGTAATCCTTCAGCCTCTCCTGAACTGCAGAGGCTCAGGGCAGAGAGGCGAAGGGAACTGGTTTCTCCCAGGAGGAGTGCTCGCCTTAAGGCCAAGAGAGGCGGGTCTCCTAGGGGCCGGGGCCGCCCCTGGCCTCAGAACAGATAAAGGCCAGTCGGCCCGGTCCCAGGTTGTGGGAGCAACGTCATTGTTGAGTACCTGTTCCTGCCTGGACCCAGGCCTGACTCTCCAGTGCTCCTGTCCCCGCCCGGCTTCCTGCTTCGGACCTCGCCCTGCTCCTTGTAGACTGATTCCAGGCTAGTGACCCAGGACCGGACTTTGACTACGCTAATGGTAACCTTCCCCCCGGGATCAGCACAGGTAGCCATCATGATGCCCTCCAGATGTTGTTAGACTTCAATGCCCATCAGCCTCAGCCAGCACAGCCAATGGTCAGTGATGATAGAAAATGTAGCCCAGCAACATCTAGAGGATGACTGAATCCCTATCCCCATTTTACATCCATGATTCCTTCCTGAACCGCCCTATTGTCTGTCATGTTATTCAGCTATACATACCTGAAAGCTCCTTCTCGTTGCTATATGGCACATTCAATAACAGTGCAAAAGCTTGTCCCTGACTAATAACCAAGTTTGATATTTGGGTAAAAGAAATACTAGTATAAAGAGATTTGTTGTATAAATCAACAGCTGTTCAAGATGTGTCTCACACATTTTAAAGAGGTATGGATCTTGTGAAGGCAGGAGGTAGATTAAAATACTGCAGGTGGGTGATTTTTGGTACCTCAGTTTTCCAATTGTTTATCAATAGCAATAACCAAAAAAAAACAAAACCACTGCATCCCTTTCCCCTGAATTATCCTTCTGAAACTAAGAAAGGAAAAGCAGAAGTGAATAGTTGGTGTGTAGGACTGTGAGCTTAAATCTGACACTGAAAGCAATTTCATAGGCTGAGTGTGTTCTTAATTTTGAGTGCTAAATATGAATCTTTATTGGTTGCCTTTGATTAGGTCTGGGGTAGAGAACCCTTTCTCAGCTTGAGGGCCGCATTCCCTTGTGGGCAATCTTCTAGGGGCCACATGCAAGGACTAGGTGCAAAAGTGGGCAGAGCAATGAATGTAAATGTTATTTCTGCACAGTATGCTACTTTCAACATGGACTTGCACAGCCCCCTTTATCCTCCATCCAAGCAAGCAAAAGGCATTATGAGAGGAGGCAAAAATATTCAAAGATGGTGTGAAGTAGCTCCGTTGAGGGGTTGTCATGGACTGGCCGAGTCAGGATGATGCAAACAGAGGACTGATCTATTGCCCTGAGCCAAGCCTCCAGCCACATTGTCCTGACTTGGCCAGTCCAAGATACAACAAGGGTCTTTCCTGGGAAAGGGATGTGGCCTGGACAGACTCCCAAGGGCTTGGAAGGTCATGTTGGGCCCCAGGCCAGAGGTTCCCCCCTCAAACCAGATGTTTCTGCAGCTTTGCTGAGAGAATTGTGTTAGATTCCCTGATCTATAATGACTCAGGCACTTGGATATGCAAACCAACTCCCTTGATGGATCATGGCTCCCCCACCACCGGGTGGTGACTTGGAACCACTTCCAGCAGGTGGGCCAGAAGTCAATGGCTGCCCAGTGCCTATGCCAAACCTCTTACATCTGCAGTCAATCATGTTGTGGCCTTATTTGATGAAATTCAAGCTATGTTGTGTCTCTTATTCCTATCCAGTCAGTGAGAGGTGGGGGAGTGTTGTCTGTCAGGAATTCACCTACACTCAAGTAGGATTCTGGCAGAGACACATGCCCAGCTGGCATGTTCCCTCCCTCCTGGTCAATCGTTTGGGAGCTTCATAAGCTTTCTTCAGCCCGAACATCACAGCAACCGATGCCAACCGACACCGGCACACTTAGGCATCTGCAGAGTTTGCGCCTCAGCAACTCAGCATTTTGGCTAATCTACTTTATTTACATAAAACACACACGGAGGACTGCAACATAGCTCCCTCTCTCTCCAGCATCAGACAGCAAAGAGAAAAGAACAAAGGACCATAGTCCCACTTCACGGAACACAGTAACACAAACATCCTGTCTCCTTCACTTCCCACTCTGTGGAGTCAAAACACATACCATCACGTGAAAGACAAAAATCCTATGACTGCAATCACGCAGCAGGGATTCTAACAAGTCATCACTGTGTATGGATCATGGGCTGCTGAAGAGAACTGAGTCCATCTCTGCAGTATGATTTTGTAAGTGGCTCTGGTCAGGGTTATATTAAAAATCTATGTAGATCCTGCAAGCCTACCTATTCCTGTTTGACATGGTGTCTTTGTGTTCACGTACCTGCGTTTATATGGTTGTTACATCCTGGAGACAAGAAATATTTGCATCCAGTTCAGAGGCTAAAATCTGAGGATTTGCGAGTATAATAGCTGCCCTGCTTTTTTCGGGGTGGGAGAAAACCAAAACAATAAATGGGGATCATTATTTACCTGGGAGAGGTGTTGGATATTCAAGACAGCCCAGCAAAATACAGACCATTGAATATGAAATACATTGTCATTATACAGGTAAGTTCATCATAATTTCCTTTATAGAGACATATGAATTTACTTTTTCTGTCTTTGAGAGCAGGATTTTTCTAGCTGTGCAAACAATGGAGCTAAGGGATGAAAACATTTATGCTGAATACAGACCAATCATTAAGAAAGGGAGTATGTTACACGTAATGTTGCATGAAGTGACATGCCCATTATTAATGTTATGCCACTTGCACTCAACATTCCTGACACTGATTGACACAGTAATAATCATGTAATATACCCATCATCTCAAAGAGCTAAGGAGTTAGAGACAGCGACTATAAATTAGGGCCAAAGGTCAAAGTCAAGCACAGTTGCTCGAAAATGGAAATAGAGTAACCTCACGCAGGCACAAATGGTTTATAAATAGAGTGTGCATTCTAAAAGCTGCAAATTCAAAACCAAACACTGTTTTGATGCAGCATGAGTATTCAGTTATTTTTAGAATGTTGATCCTTGACAATGATGATGTCGAAAAAGAGATATACTGTACGGAGGACTCCGGAGCTGCTGGCATCAATTGTGTCAAATGAATTTTAAATGATTATACACAGTTTTACAGATTCAACAGTAGAGATCAGGGTGTTCTGACTAATTTAATAAACTCCAGGTTTATATCACAATGTATGCACATTTGTGTGATTTCTCACCTCTTGACCCTTCGAAATGTGATAGTTGGCAGGCAGCTGAGTGGGTGATAGGATGGGGGAGAAATCGTAAACATGGAGAACTGAATTTGAGACTGGATGGGGGGAAATGGGAGAAACTAAACTGGCAGATTCACCCACACCTTCATGGTGTGAGCTGAGTTTACTGACAAAGTGTCTGGTGTGATATGAATGTTATCTCATTGGTGTTTTATCTCTGAGGCTTTGTTCAGTCATGCAAGTAGCCATCGGATGCTGCCGTCATCGAGCAGTGAACTTGCATGTGTGTCAAAAGTCAAGGTTCGAGGGCAGAAATCTGGCTGAGTCTGGAAAAACCTTGTGAAGTGAAAGGATATGAAAGAAGGATTTATATCTAGATGTTAGGATAGAGAGGATAAAGAATACAGGAAAACAGGAAGACACAATGAGAGATAAAGGAGGTGCTGTGGGATTGGTGGAAGTCAATGTCTTGTTGTTGTTTTAGTGTTTATAATATTAACTTGTAAGATATGGATTTGGTTTTTTTGTTTTGTTTTGTTTTGTTTTCAAATGTTGATTTTTGTGTGTTGTGTATTGTTATTTTTTGATATCTTTTGTGTTGTTGTTGTGTGGAAAATACTAATAAAATTCATTTATTTAAAAAAAGAAAAAGAACTTGCATGTGTGGATGAGCTCTTCCATGGAAACGATCCTTCTATATATTCTTTGTCTATGTTCAGGGAAAAGGAGGCTTGAAATAATGTGGAATGTGGTGGAGTTCTTCCTAGCGAAGATCACTCCACCGGGTAAAGTTTCTAGCTAAACCTGGGGCATCCTGAATTTGAACCTGTGGAGCCTAACTATGCCAAGTGATTTCATGCAAGATGAGGTCATTTGGAGCCTTGAGAGATGAGTCTGCAAACTCTCTACATGAAGTCCCTGGCATTTGCTACCTTTACCTGTATCACTGGTCCCCAAAGTCAGGCAGAGCTGCAGTGCTTTACAGCTCACTTCTTCTCACATTTTAACATCCAGAAGCTCAAAGAGGCTCATGCCAGTTTTGCTGCTCTGACTGCTGAGTAAAAAGGACAGAAAATCATTAAAGTCAAAACAATTCTAGCAAAGGTAACTTTAATAGAAAATTACATCAATCACATTGAAAGAGGGGGGAAAGTACATTTCAATTGATGTCATTCGTTCCTGGACTAATATCGTCTATAGTTTTTAAGAAGTTAGTCTGGTGCTTGAGAAAACAAGACATTAAAAATTAATTGTGCCTTCAGCAGAGATTTGGATCTAGCATGAAGAGGTAGAATTTTTATCAGTTGTTTCTCTTCTGACAGTCAAAGGGCACAGGGTTATGATAATGGTACAGGCTATGAAGAGTTAGCTGCGGTCACTGAAGTTCTGACTCTTGACCTCAAGAAACTCCTTCCTGGCAAGGGGGTCCAAATTAATTTGAAAAAGCTTTAATAGTGGTAAGATGCTGGCCAACATTCGTCTATGCTCAAATAACCCCTAGGTTAGATTACTCCAGTGCATTATAAATGGGGCTGCCTTTGAAGACCGTTCAGAAACTACATCTAGTGAAGAATTTAGAGTCCAGATTATTGACTGGGACCAGAAGGTCAGAGAATATTACACGGATTCTGGCTCAACTGCACTGGCTACCGAATAGCTTCCAGACTCAATACAAACTGTTGGTTTTGCCACACAGAAATAAAACAAAAAGGATCACTTCAGATGTCCTTTTTTATGGAGCATTCATCACACTTTGTGCTCATGATGTTATCAGGGCAGTTATACACCATCACAATTTCAGCACCTTTTGCGACTAACAGCCGTTTTTTGCGGGGGGTCATACTGCTTTGTTTGCAGTATGTGCACGCCCCGTTGTTTCCTGTTAAAATCCTGTAACTTTGCATACTGGAAATGCTCATTACAGGGAGGGGTTGCCCCACTCTTGTGGCACTATAGTATCAGAAATAATGCAGCAACACTAGGGAAACATCACTGGGAAAGTTTTTGTAGGTGATGTTGTGTTTTTACTATTTTCTGTTGGGAGCTGCCCAGAACCCAGTCGGATGGGTGGCATAAAGTTAATGACGACGACAATGATGATGATGATGATGATGATGATGATGATGTTATTATACAAGACAGCTAAAAAGGTGGAATTATGTGTAGATAAAAGGTAAAGGTAAAGGGACCCCTGACCATTAGGTCCAGTTGTGGCCGACTCTGGGGTTGCGGCTCTCATCTCGCTTTATTGGCCGAGGGAGCCGGCGTACAGCTTCCGGGTCATGTGGCCAGCATGACTAAGCCACTTCTGGAGAACCAGAGCAGAGCACGGAAACACTGTTTACCTTCCCGCTGGAGCGGTACCTATTTATCTACCTGCACTTTGATGTGCTTTCGAACTGCTAGGTTGGCAGGAGCAGGGACCGCGCAATGGGAGCTCACCCCGTCACAGGGATTCGAACTGCCGACCTTCTGATCAGCAAGTCCTAGGCTCTGTGGTTTAACCCACAGCGCCACCCGTATCCCTTACATGTAGATAGTCCAGTATAAATCCACCACTAATGTACAATCGTTGCTTCAATGTTATGCAAAAGGAACCCCCCCCCCACACTAGAACATTTCTTTCCTTATAGGGGACCGTGGGGGCACCCACCCTTTCTAATCCAATTGTAGCAGCAAGATAGTAGAAAACAGAACAAGCATCTTCCTATAGTGTCAAGGACAATCTGAGCATATGAGAACTCTTATTTCTGACTCACACATTTCAGGTAACCTTTGATTTCACATGCTGGGCTGCCTGTTGATTGCCATAGCTCTCACAAATCTCACAGTGAGAATTCTGTCACACTGTGCCGGGGATGTTCTCCTTAGTGACACACAACTATTGTGCACAGCTATCCCACTGACTGTACACCAAGCATTGTCAGTGGTGGAATGTGAATTTTTCTTTCTTTCTCCTCTTCTGAGCAATAGATTACAATGGACTCGGAGATCATTAGCCTTAAATACTCTATGCCACAGAGGAATGTAAGAGATTTGGTCCAGCTGATAGGATTTTTAAAGCCCCTGCCAATACTTTGATCAGAGAAAGGATTTTCGAGTTCACACTATATACCTTTTGCTTATTAAAAGGATTACTGGGGTGTTCTGTAAATGAAATGCATTTTTATTGTGTTCGATCTATGAAATAATATTGTATTATCCCTGTACCATTTCAGACCATAAAACTCACATCAGCTTTACAGTCCTCTTAATGAGAGATTGAAGCAAATTACATGAATTTTGTATGCAGTCTTCTTAACAAGAATAGCACGCTTTGGCTCTCTTTGTTAAGAATACGTTGAATATAGATAATAGTATGTCTTAAATTCATGTGGGTATTAGCTAAAAATTAATGTTGAAAATGCCAAACACAATAGGGTTTCCTAATCAAGCTGGAATATTGAAGTTGTCTATCCATCTCATAGTCCTGTATCAAGAAGGAAATAGCAATACATGTTTTGGACACAGAATACTTATTACCTCTCTCTCTTCGGTTTTTATTATGGCAAGTAGATGTCAAAGGTTACTAATAATTAAAAGGCATATTGGAAATTAGCAGGAAATTAAGCATTCTGGAGGTTCCTCAAAGAAAAAGCAAGCCTGTCTCTTACAAAAAGAGGTAATACGGCGAGTACTGGTTTCGAAATATCATTGTGGCATTTGAAAAGAATTGAAATCTTTTATTATGAGCATCAAGCTGTGAGGAACAACCCTCCTATATCTCTTTGACCTAAAGAGTCCTGTTTATCCTGTCTAGGAATAAGAGCAGCTGGTCAAAGTGTCATTGACCTTTGTGACCAACTTTATATGGTCGATAAAAAGAAGAGAATGGAAGAAAAGGTTTCACACAACAGGTGAAAGAAACAACTTTGAGTGAGGAGTTCTATTTTGTAGAACCAGATCATTGCCTGGAAGCCTTATGGTGTGCTTATGTGTGTGTGTGTATTTAAATAGGAAGAATAATTAGCAATTAAGAGTAATTTGAAGAAACAAACAAAACACATTGAACACACATTTTACACAGACCAATTATTTCACAGGGAACACATCACAGCAATCAAGTTCAGCTCGAGGTGAACCGGTGGCTTAACTGAATCCTGCACAGCATACCTTTCTAAATAAAATAAAAATTGCAAATTAATGTGAAGATGGATGGAACAGACTTACAAATGAATGCATACGTGAACATTTTACTGTGTGCTCTGAATGACAAGGAGACTTTGCACATGTTCCAATTAAATAATCACAAAGGCTTTAGATTTTGAAAGGTGTTTGAGTGGGAGGGTACTTGTGCCTTTCCCCTCTGGAAAATGGGACTTCTTCCCAGAAGAAAGATTGTGCAATAGGATTGTTTTTCCGATAGGGGATTCTGGGACTGGTATTCTCAGTCAGCAAGAAAGGGTACTCTGCCAATGCTCAAAGAGCACCCCTTTCCCATGTCTTAAGGTAAGTTTCAGGACCAAGTCAATGGTAGGTAACGACGATGGTCCGCAGGATCAAAATGAATGTTCATGAGCATTACCACGCAGGAGTGCTCATTTTTGAGAGTGAACCTACTTGAAAGCTTGGAGCACTTCTAACTGATATAAAGGAAAGACGTGATAAAGGAAAATCTTGCAAAGATGTTTTATAGGTGGTATATAACACCTAGCAAACTATGCAAAATGTATAAAACAAAATCTAAAATGTGCTGGAGGTGTAATCAGTCAGAGGGGACACCGATTCATATGTGATGGACCTGCAATAAAATAAATAGCTTTGGGAATATGATATATGAAGAGCTGAAAAAAAACATTTAAACAACATTTTATTTAAAAAACCAGAAGCCTTTCTATTAGGCATATTAGATTTAGATATCGCAATTGAAAATAAGACAATATTTCTTTATGTGACATCGGCAGCAAGAATTTCGATTGCCAAAAATTGGGAAAGTGAAACAGTGCCAACAAAAAAAGAGTGGCAAGACAGATTATTTGATTACCTTGAATTGGTGAAGTTGACAGCTTGAGGACAGCCCAAGCAAAAATTTCCAAGAGAATGGGGAAAATATATAGATTATATATTAAAAAAAACCAGTGCCCTGGACTTGCTTTGAGTCATTGTTGCAAAATAAAATACAGTGTATAAATACAATATAAGGAGGAAAGGCAGGAACACAAAGTGAGAAAGAAACAGTTTACTAAGTATGAAATCAGACCTGTGATGAGGAGAAAGGAAGTCTATTAGAATATAATAACAATCAGATATAGATAATAGGATAACATAGGTCTGAGTGCAGAAATTAGAGGATTTTTGTTAGTTTGTCTGTATTTTCTTTTATAGTTTTTTAAGTGTGGTGTGTATGTGTTGTAGTAATAATCTAATAAAAAAAGCATTTTTTAATAAAGAATCCTCAAAAGCATGGTGCAGCCTTGAAAATCAAGTCAAATGTGAAGGTCCTCTGTGATTGGCCTGTCTGCGATTCTCTAGGGATAGTGAACACTTTACACTACTGGGGAAGATGTGCAATAGGATTTGCTGTGTTGAAAAAGTACAGCCATTCTCTGAAGGGATGCACAAATAAACAGAGCCTTAATGCAATTCTCTTGCAATATTCGTAATACCTCAGCCTTTATGGACATGAAGTGGAGGAAGGGTTGCATAAAAGTTGCAGTGGTTTGCTGCAGCCTACAAAGCATTTCTACAGTGATGACCACAGTCATACGCATGGGTGTGGGAGGAACAAAACTAATGGTAGAGGGGTGGGATGTTTAACTCTGGAGAACAAGTGATAGTCATAGTAAACAGTACTGATCTAGTGGGACAAGTGATCTGACTCACTATAAAGTAGCAGAAGGATGGTTGAAGGCAGAAGCAAGCCAGGATCAGGCCCCAAAACAAAATTCTGTGTCAATTGACTTTGTTGTCATTTAGTCATTTAGTTGTGTCCGACTCTTCGTGACCCCATGGACCAGAGCACGCCAGGCACTCCTGTCTTCCATTGCCTCCCGCAGTTTGGTCAAACTCATGTTAGTAGCTTTGAGAACACTGTCCAACCATCTCGTCCTCTGTTGTCCCCTTCTCCTTGTGCCCTCAATCTTTCCCAACATCAGGGTCTTTTCCAGGGAGTCTTCTCTTCTCATGAGGTGGCCAAAGTATTGGAGCCTCAGCTTCAGGATCTGTCCTTCCAGTGAGCACTCAGGGCTGATTTCCTTCAGAATGGATAGGTTTGATCTTCTTGCAGTCAATGGGACTCTCAAGAGTCTCCTCCAGCACCATAATTCAAAAGCATCAATTCTATTCTATCAAGCAGCAATTGACTACCACCCAACAAATTATTGAATACGTTTTAATAAAATTCAGATTGTAGAGAAAGGAGGAGGCATACAGTAAGTTGAGCAGTAGATGTGTGGCAATGAACCCACCAAGCTCCATTAGGACCACACTGAGTGACCATGTGTAGCATCATATTAACAGCTTAGTTTATATCCACACCTGCCTAGGTGGATTAATGTTGTTCTACTCCTCTTCTCGACTTCAGGGCATGCATTACTAAAGAAACAGCCTTTGAGCCAATTGCGCCGCAGGTGATATTTCAGAAAGGAAATATGATCCATATCACCTTACTTGCAATCTTGTGTAAAAACCATAAGGTCATCCTACCTCCTGGGGTTTGCCAAGAAGAAAAATTAAGTGCTAAATTATTATGATATATGGAGAGCTTCCCAAAGGCTTCTTCCTGAAAGAAAGCAAAAAAGGAAGCAAATGAATCAGGAGGAGGTGACATATTTTGGAAGGGGTCACCAAACTCCCTATAACTCTAAATCCATTGCTATTGGGGTTTGAAATTGAACGATTATAACTTTGAGTAGCAGAGACTTGAGTAAGAAGTGGTGGTGAAAGAGTTTGTGGAGCATTTCTGCACCCCCCCTTCCTCTTTTTCATTGTAGGTGTTTGGGGAAAAGACGAGATGCGGGAAGAATATAAAAGTGTCAGTTTATACCTAGCTCTTAGTCATACCTCTGTTTGTTGTACTAGTTGCTGATTCCACAGGCATTCCTTCCCTGGATAAATGAGGAGGATAGCCTAAAGGTTTAATATACCTTAATGTCACAGTTCACTTCCCACTCACTGATCATGTCCTACCTCCTACCTTTCTGTATGTAGTTTATCTGATTCAAAACAAATTATATGTATAATAATAAGAAGGAAAATGTCCAGTGACTTTCAGAAAGAAAAAACTCAGATTAAGGCTTTGCTGAATGGTCTCCAGTTCTGATTTTTGTTGTTGAAAATAACAACTTGAGGAGTAGACGTATTACGTGAAAGACATTTTTAGATACTATATTGTGGATGTTTATCTTCTAATCTTGGCTTTTGTATTTTGCAAACTGTTTAGAAACTGGTTTAACCAATAATAATATTAATGATAATAATACATTATTCTGTGCAGTGCTATTGATTTTCATGAATGCTATTGATTTGATACCATTTATCTAAGGTGTCACTTTCTTTCTTTCTTTCTCTCTCTCTTTCTCCTTCCTAGATTAGTGAACAGAAGGGCATTATGCAATGTAAAATTAATTGTACAAAAACATATTTTATATCTAAATAGGACTTTTTTGAAACCAATAATAATTGGCTCCTCATAACTTTGAGTGACTCAGGAAACTAGTAATTTTGTTTTTGTTTTTAAACTCAGACTGTTTTAATTTCAACTTTTCCATAAAAGCAGAGCATATTTCTTTAACGCAAACACTAAAGATGAATTCCTTCTGTTGGGTGGATATTGAAAAGTAGAATACCAGTGTGGTGCAATGGCTCAAATGAAAGGTTTGGCAAAGTCAGTTTCAAATCCCTGCTTACCTCTGAAGCTTATTTGGGACACAGCCTTACCTTATAGGGCAAGGATTGCCTACCCAGTAGTCACAGGTGGCATGGTGCCTGCACAGACCTGAGGGTTTTGGAGGGATTTTGAAACATGTCCTGAAACATCTTTTGGACTTTAGTGCTAACTACGGAGATTTGGCTGACCTGTCGAGAAAGAATAAAAATATTGCTAGGTTGGAGCCTCCCCGAGATCTACTCCTCGGCATCAAAGGAAGGAAATTAAGAACAAGGTCAACAGAAGACAAAGTAAAGTGCATGTATAAATATGAAGAAGATCCGCAGAAGGGACTTGGAAAAGAGTTAAGAGCCTCGGACAGAAGATCACCAGGTTGATGGACCATATGGAATAGACGGAAAGGACTGGCAGAATCCGAGACCAGGGAGAAGAGACGGTGGAAGAAGATTGGAAAAAGTTTAAAGTTTATTTATAGAAATATTGTAAAATTAATGAGTGTTAGAAAAATGTTGGAATGAAATTATATGGCTTTAGTAGAAATGTTATAAGGACTTAAGTATAAATAAGTATTATGGTATTAATGGAAGATAAGGTTAAAATAAGTTAAGTTAATTATATGACAGAAAATAGAGAAAGAGGGAAAGGAATTGCTGAAATAATTAATAGAAGTGGAATACAAAAAGGGAGGTGAGAGGAGGTCGATGAAACGAGGGAATGAAAGATAGGGCATTGAAACGGTATGATGCATGTTTTTTAACTTTTTTATGTTTAGTTTAATGTGTTAATGTTGTGTTCTGTATTGTATATTGTATTGTATTGTATTGTATTCCTTTTGCCTTTTTTCTCCTTTTTTCTTTTCTTCTTCTTTTCTTCTTTTTTTTTTTTTTTGTAAGATTTAAAAGTAATAAATATTACTTAAAAAAAAAAAAAGCCATTGGGTAAAGACAGAGCTGTGATTCATAGGTGAGTTTGGACCCCAGGCAATAGGTTCCTAATGAGCTACTGTTTCCCCCTTTCCTTTAGTGCACTTTTCCACAATGTCTTGATGCAGCAAGAACTGTAGGCAATTTAAAATGGCAGCTTCCTGGCCACCTGCCATTGGCATTCACTAAATCAGACAGCAAGCAACAGGATAGACCAGAACTTGCTGGCCCAGTGAATGCCCAAGGATGTTGAATGCTGATGCCTGGCCTGATAAAGCCAGAAACAAAATCTCTGTTTTTATTTGCAACTCATGTGTCGTAGTATTCATAGGCAATGTTTCACTGAGTTAATCATATTGGACTCAGCACCTGTGCTCCCTTGGGGCAGCAAAGGATCCAAGAGCCAAGCAACATGGCCACTGTTTCTGGGCTAGCAGTTACTGCGTTCACTAGGTGCAACTCAAATATGTGAGATTCTTCCTTTGCAGCCACGACTTTAAATCACAGTTAGAATGTGCTCCCAGTTCTGCATTTTTAAAAATGGTGCCTTTCCTTGTTGAGCTGATTTCAGAAGTGATTGGAAGGACTCAGGAGCAATCAAAAGATCTCTGGTATATCTGATACATGCTGTAAATAGCAAGGCAGAGTGACGGGCCAAATTCAAAGAGCGCACCTTCAATTCAGTGAACCTGTACCTCAAGTGACCCCCTGCAATTTAGTCACCGATCCCAGAGCTGAGAACAGAAATATAAAACTGCACAGATGTTCCCTAACAGTAAATGAGACGAAGCAGAATGTTTCTTCCCCATTTCCAAAGCCCAAAATACAGCTGTAACAATCCAAAGCTTTCTTTTTTTAATGGTGTGACAACTAAAACTGATTCCTAGAATGTGACTGTCTGTCACACTCTTTGCTCTGACTTCCTTAGCCCCTGCGTCAGGTCTATAAATTACACCCATGAAGCTTCTCAGGCTAGACCCACACACAGGTGGGGGGGGAGGCAGAGAAGGAGCTACAGATTCACAAACCACAGCTGCCTGGATAATTTATGGTTGTAAATATTGTTTTTAAAAAGGTACTTTTCTAAGCACATTTGAGAAATACGTTTTGTGAGGATTTGGGGAGTAAAAATCTATTTTAAATTACACTAATCTTTGTTGGGGTGCAATGCTATAAATCTGGCCACAAGGAAATACCGGTGGGGTGAAGAAAGGGGAAAGCAATAAATTCCAGCATGCAAGTTTTTTTTTTTATTAACCTCCCTTTTGAAAGCTGCAATAGAAAGGGGCAGGTTATATGCACAGGAGACTTATCAAACATTTTTACATATATTGTTTTATATATTTTATCCATTAATTAGAAGTGATGATATTTTATTTCATTATGCACTACATTGCCTTGAGCTCTTTTGGGATGAATGGTGATAAATTTATAAAATACATCTAAGTAAAATATTTAGCTCTAGCAGCACACAAACAATATAGGACTGAGGTAAAATACCCTAGCCTCATTTTTGTCAGTGGGCATTTTGCCAAATATTTCAGTGGGTGAGAAAACAGAAAGCACTATTGTGTGTGAAATTTCCCAGACATTTTTCTCCGCAAGCTCTCTTCGGAGAAATGTCAGCTCACTTAACGTTGATTGGAAGTCTGCTGTTAGCAGGGATGGGGATAAATTTCATTCTGCTCACATTTAAAGGCAAATCTCCCACGTGTTCACTTTCTGAAACAATATGCAAACCGAAACACAGCTATCTTTTGAAATTCACACTTTTCTGAATTTTGCAATGCAGTTCTCTAACCAAGTAATGTGCCCAGAATTGTACATTCAGGGTAAAATATGTGTTAAAGGGCACATTTTGGTGAAAATGAGCATGCAAAAAATGCACTATATGAGTAAAAATCACTTTGCAATACTATGTATATAAGGCAAAATTGCATATAAAATTAGGAGAAATTTGCATTAAAATGCTGAATTTTCATGAGGACTTTTTTTTGAAAAAAATGCAAACGGATGTGAAAATGTGAAGAACTGAATTTTTACATTGGGAAATGGAGAAACAGAGAATTTGACAGATTCACCATTCCAGGTTTTTAGTTTATATTGGTGAGTGAAGAATGCTGTCAGAGGCTCACTGAAGCTGGGACCTGTGTAATAAGCCAGAGAGTTTAGCTCTCTGTGATAGCCTCTTGCTCATTCGCTCCCTGGCATCCTACAGTGAGGAAGAGAAGAGAGGGAAGGGAGACCAGCTTCAGCAGCATCTGATACTGAAAAGGAAATGACACTTACAAAATGGCGACATGGACTTTGGAAGCTTTCCAGCTATTGCTATAAGTTCACAGCACAGATCTTCAGCGTCAATATCTTTGTTTCCCTTGTCCATCAATTATTTTTCCAGATTCTTGTCGGCTTTAAGTACACACATGCCTCAACTGGGCAGAAACCTGCATTCATCCACACAGGGATCTTCCATAGTAGCCCAGGTTAGAATGTTTAATGATAAAACAGTTCCCCTGCTATGGGTTTTGCATCCTGTTTCTAACACCCAGCTCCAAAACAGACTGCAAACCAAACAAAAAGCACTGCGTTTTTTTCATTCACACATTGTATGTGTTTAAGTTAATATCTTAAGTGTACACCTCAAAATGTAATAAGTTCCATGGGTCTCATTGAAATCAATAGACTTAATTTTTGGTTATGTGGCACTCGTGACCAGGACTTGTAAACAGGGGTGTTTGTGAGGGTGAGGCCCAAAATGCTATTTCACGGTGTACATGGGACCAAGAGACCTGGACAGCAAGGAGGTGCTGCAGTGATGGTAAGAGCTGTTCAACACTGAAGCAGACTCCCTTGGCAGGTGGTGGACTTTCCTTCATTTGAGGTTTCTAAGCGAAGGCTGGATGGCCATCTGTCAAGGATGATTTAGTTGAGATTCTTGCATTGCAGAGGGTAGACTAGATCAGTGTTTCCCAACCTTGGGCCTCCAGCTGTTTTTGCACTACAATTCCCATCATCCCTGACCACTGGTCTTGCTAGCTAGGGATGATGGGAGTTGTAGTCCAAAAACAGCTGGAGGCCCAAGGTTGGGAAACACTGGACTAGATGACCCTCAGGGCCAATTTCAGTGCCTACAATTCTATGGTTCCTGTTCATCTTCAACCAGGCCTGTGGCCCCTTAAAATCCTATATTCTTTTAAATGTGTTTGTGGGAGGTGGAGGTTATTGGTTTGTTTTTCTTCTGATTTTTTATATGTATTTTGTGCTTTTATCTTGTATTTTTATGTTCTGAACCTCCCCGAGATCTTCAGATGAAGAGCAGTATACAAATTTAACAAACAAACAAACAAACAAACAAACAAACAAACAAATAAAATCATTCCCTGATCTAGTAAGTGCTTTTAAGTAAACTGATAACCTTGTACATCCATATGGAGTTGGTTGTGGTCTTTTTTAAAATACATTTTTTCATCAGCACCCAAAATGGAAGCTGGTTGTCACACACATACACAGTATACCCAATGAATTTCAGCAGCTTCTGAGCAGTTTTCATGTTAAACCTTACTCCATGTAGAGATAGTGTTGTTTGTTTCTCCAAATTGAAAATGCTATGTTGAAAACAGTTCTAGACACCTTGTGTTCTACCAAAGAAAACACAGCCCACCTGTCATGTATGACAGCACATCAGGGGCTCAATAAATGTAATTGTTTTTATGCCTACCTGTGACTGTTTTTCAAAAACCTGTCAGGTTACAATCCCTGTCTGGTTAGCAACATTTGGTTTCGCGATTTAGAGGTTAATTGGGCCTGTTTAGAAACAGGACAGAGAACCAAAAGTAAAAATCTGGATTCTCACCAAAGAAAACCAGCTGATGAGGTCACAATTTCTGCAAAGGTTGGTCTACACAAGGGACAGGTGGGATAGTACTTCGGCATTATCCCATGGTATTGCTATTATGACTCCAAGTTATTCTCCATGTTAATCCACCTGAAAGAACAAAGAGGCCCATTTATTTCTTAGTTTCAAAAATGTGTGTGTTTGTGTTTTTTAATGAGACTTTGGCAATGTAAGAATAGAGTAGTTCCGCTGGCCATTTGTGTATTAAAATGCATGCTTGCAGGTCCGGAAGGCAATGATTGCAAAATCCAGATTAACCCTTTGAATTCCACAGCTTTTTGGCATTGAAATGAATTCTGAGCTGGAAAAGTAACTATACCAAAGCCAGCTTGCTATACCTTCTTCCTCCTTCTTCTTTTTTTACTGTACCAATCATGATTAATAAGTTCCGGATGGCATCAATGAAGGTTAAGGTATCCTTGACTTACATGTAAAGGTTAATGTAAAAACAACGACCAGCTTCTGTTTAAACCGTTCCTTGTCAAATCATATTTTGCTAATGACTTTTAGATTACAAGTCAGCCTGCTGAAATCACCAGATTCCTCTTGTACTTATCTACTGGGGGCAGGTATTAAGATAAATATATTAGCCCTCTAATACTTGTAAAATATAATAGAAAATCAGAAGAGAAGATTAACATTACAATCCCATTCACAGTTGCTTGGGAGGAACGGCCTTAAAATTCATTTGGGTCTTATTTCCAAAGGAACATGTTTAGGTTAGGATTATGGTATAATTCTCTTTCTTTCTTTCTTTCTTTCTTTCTTTCTTTCTTTCTTTCTTTCTCTCTCTCTCTCTCTCTCTCTCTCTCTTTCTGCAGAAATACCACACACACACACATATCTCAAAGTCCTCATCTCATGGAAATTCACCAGAATTTTAGTATGAATTTCTCATAATATACATATCTGAAAGCAGGTTTTCCTTACATATTTTTGCAAAGCAGTTTCTCCCACTATAATGCATTTTAGTTTCATTAATATATGCATTTTATGTATGTTTTATCCTAATATATGCATTTTCTATGCATTACCTGGCCAGAGAACTGCATTGCAAAATTGGGAGAAGTGCAAATTTCAAAGTATGGCTGTGTTACGGTTCACATCTTGTTACGGAAACTGTAAATTAGACAAGTTCACTTTAAAATGTGAACTGAACTGAAGTTCTCCCCCATTCTGAAGTCTGTAATTGACCATAGTTTTGTGCGGTCAGCATGCCATGTGGAATCAATACATGCAGAACAGTAGGATCATACCTATATCGACCGCAATCCTGACCTCCATTTACTGATCTATTCTTCTGGACAAGTGGTGTGCACAGAAGCTCATCCAGGAGGTCTTAGCAACCCTCTGGAGTGGATTGATTCTACATGGCACATTGTCATCATGGTGTACTTGGGTTTAATTTATTGGGAAATTTCAGGAGTGTTTTGTTTTTTCAAGTGTTTTCCTAACCTTGTTGTTTCACCCACCCACCCACCCCCTAGAAGGCTTGTTTCAATCCTAATTTCAGCAGGGAGATGGGACCTGCAGACACCAAGGAGCACCTCTATGGTCACATGTGAGTCCATGAGACCATGTTGGTGACTCATACAATAAGGCATGAGCCGTATATGAAACATTTCATAGCAATGCTATTGTTATGAAACTTCAAGATGTAATACCGAATAGCTAAAATTTTAGCATTTAGTAGTCCCATTTAAGGATAAATAAATAAATAAATCATAGAATTCAACGTCTCTTCTTGAATGTTTCACTTTTTTTTTTTTACAGTGTTATACTGGGAAGTGATGAATGCCAATTAAAAGTAGGGAGAGCTGGGTAGAATCTACCTGCTCCAGGATGTCCAAGTAATTGCCTTTATTGCTTGAATTAAATGTCTCATTATGCCCTCAAAAGCAATATCCTGTCTTGCACAGAATATGGTTGCCTTTAAAGTTTTTCAGCATGCTGGCAACTTTCATCTGAGACGGCAGGACGGTGGGGGAAAGTTGGTTCGCAACCTGCATAGAACTCTTTGGTTTCAATTTGCTCATTCTCCTGCAGTGCAATGCTTGGCTTCCTCATTCCTGCAGTTGGGTGCTTATTTTTTAAAAAAAACACACACACACCAATAATAGTAATAATAATAAATCATTGACTCAAGAAACAAAATGAGAAACTGCCATAGTTTCCTTCTGCTTTTAGCTGTGGCTAAGAATTTTCAACTCACATTTGATCAGTGTTATATGATATGCTGTGTCAAATGCAGCCTCAATATTTTCAAGCTGTATATTCTCTCTTACCCAAGTGGTCTAATTTCACATTTCTGAAGGGATATTCCTACATTACCATCAGTGACTATATGATCATTATACCTGTGTTCACAAATAGTTGAGCTGTGCAAATCATTATGTGTATACTCTTTCACACAAACACTTGTGCACGTGTAGAGACAGCATGTACCTTTATTCAGTATAATGTGCAAACAAGCCACAGGTCAGTATTATTTAATTGCAATTGCAATTATGGAGTAAGTTAGGGTCACACAACTCATTTTACTAAATGTGCATCTTTCAGTATTGTGAAACTATTTCAAATGCAAATGGTAGCCACAGGAGAACCAGTGAGACTCTGCACTGTGATGGGACAGAGGGGGGATTTAATCTTTCTGCCTCTGCCATTTTCTCATTGACAATATTCTTGTTACCCTCCATAGCTGCTATTTGCATCAAGAGGGAAGATTCCACTGGCACCCATGGGGGTAACTACCTCTCTAAGAGTACTAGTGGCATGAGTTAAGGTGCTGGAAGCTGACTGCTAGAAGTACCAGTTAGAGACTCTTCTCATTTGGTGCCTTAAACATGCATGGCAATAAGCTTGTTCACATACAGAACACAGGTACATGCTGTCTCTATCCAAGTATTTTAGTGAAAGAGTGTACACTTGCTGATTTCCCCAGCTCAATGCTTGTGTTCACAAACTGTACACTTGTTGGCTGTTACGTGTATACAGCTCAACTACACAGGTACACAGATTGTATTCTCAATGTATATATCATGTATGCTCACTGCATATAACATGCATATACACTGTAGACTGCTTTGAGGTTTTTGCCACAGTCAGGCGGTATATAAATTTTATGAAATGAAATAAATACTCCTAAACAAACTTAAGAATATAGGGAGCTATCTTTGGTCTGTCTAGCTGTGTACTGTATATGCTGGTTGGTAGCCACTCTCCAGGGTTTCAAGCAAGGGTCTATCAAAACCCCACCTGTACATACCCAGAACTGAACCTGGGGCCAGTGAAGTCTTCTCCATCTGGCCAAATGGAGCACTGCCCCCAAACTCTCTGTCTGTGCTCAGCTTGCCCCCACCTGCCTGCCTCCTTACTTGCAACCAATCCACTGCCTATCAGCTTCTTCCTCCTTAGTCTCATTATAGCACTCAACAGGGAGGAGGACATAAAATAGTTGGCTCTGCCTGTCAATGGCTCTGTTGTAGGGCTCGCTGCCTTCCATGCCACCAGTCTCAGTGAGCACCAGCTTCCATTGCCTGGAACCCACAGCCAATTGGATTAAATGGCAGTGCAGGCAAACGAAACTACAAACAGGGAAGACAAGGAATAAGAAAGAAAATAGGACACAGAAGCAGCAACTAAGATAAAAAGGGAGCAGCAAACAGTAAGAAACCAATGCAAATATTTCATAAAGCACTTTTTGCCTCTGTCATTTGCCCAGTTGTGTCTGTTCTGTTGCTTTTGAAGTGATGGTCAAAATCAGAGAATATTTTGTGAAGGTGCATTATAAGATGCTATTTAGGTTCCAACATTCCCGGGCATTATGATCAAAGTTACTGTATTTCCCCCCTTTTTTATTGTTGATGTTGCTCTTGTTTGTGTTGTTAAGGAAAAGGCCTTGTTGCAGTTGATTATGTACCATGACACAGTACATGGCACTTAATTAGAACAAACCATTCTAATAATTTATTGGGACATCTCTCGGGGAAGCTGTTTAAGCTTAATGACAGTGAGTGCCAATTCCTGTTTCTTATTTAGAAAAGCACGGGAATAAAATGTGCCTAATAGAAACATATTTAGGAGCTTTGAAGTGAGAAGCTGATGTTGAGTCACGTGTGGGAGGAAATGAAGAGGTTCCATGCCAGAGATTTCTGATACATTATTTAACAATTAAAGGTTTGAACACAGCACACACAAGACAGGGAGGAAGGAGGCTGAACACATGTAGGTTGCAGATTCATATACAATACTGTCAAAAGAAGTGGTGAGATACAGTGCTATTTGCAAGTGCAAGATATACATGACTTGTGAAGAATGAGGCACCACACAAAAAATTAACCACCTAGGGCCCTTTCCACTAACGAAGACCAGCACAAGGACTCCCCCCTTTCCTTCCCTCAAATTATTATTATATATTAAGGGGTGGTGCTGTGGGTTAAACCACAGAGCCTAGGACTTGCTGATCAGAAGGCCGGTGGTTCGAATCCCCACGACGGGGTGAGCTCCCATTGCTTGGTCCCTGCTCCTGCCAACCTAGCAGTTCAAAAGCACAAGTAGATAAATAGGTATTGCTCCGGCGGGAAGGTAAACGGCATTTCCGTGCGCTGCTCTGGTTCACCAGAAGCGGCTTAGTCATGCTGGCCACATGACCCGGAAGCTGTACGCCGGCTCCCTTGGCCAATAAAGCGAGATGAGTGCCACAACCCCAGAGTCGGCCACGACTGGACCTAATGGTCAGGGGTACCTTTACCTTTACCTTTATTAAGGGAGAAACCTTAGTATATCTAGTAAAATACTCTGTTCTCTTGAGCATTATTGGTGCCTCCACCAGAAATCATAATGGGATAAGCTATAATAAGTCTTCTAACTGAAGGCCATGCCCCAGCCATCTAGCTATTGAAGAAACAGCCTACCACATCTTCCCCTAAATCTAGCTGCACATCGTTCTGTCTGTTCTCTTGACAAGATCAGCTTCATTCAAAAATAATGATGAATGCTGCTAAAGGAAAGCACCATTGAGCGAAGTGTTAAATCTTCACTGTCAAGTGACCGCCCTGTTCCATACTGTAAAAACTCCGAGTCAGGACATTTTGATACCTTCTGTAAACCACCAATCTCTTCTGAAAGAGCTATTAACTGAGTTTGGATTAAAGGCTTTTGGATGCAATTCATTTGTGTCCACACTCCACTATCTCTTTGGATTATTAAACTAATGAGGAACGAGCAGTACATTTCCTTGCCTGTAGAAATATTATTGGAAGTATGTGGCCTTCCACCTTCTGTAATGCATATAAATAAAGGGCAAATCAAGAAGGTATTATAATCCAATTTGACTTTAATGCACCTAAAATCTCATAAAAATATTTTTTCTATTATAATTACAGTTCATGGAGGTTGGCTTTTTGCCACTATAAGCATGAAAGATAGAACAACAGGGGGAAGGAGATCAGATTCTTTCATCACTGCCATCAAAATGTGCACTGGTAAGAAATTTGCTATTAAATAAAAGATTACCTGTGACATGGAATTTGTCATTTACATGATGAAGTGCCCTTGCGGTCTAATGTATGTTGCTTAGATGCTTACTGAAGGTCAGAACATCAGGATACAAAAGAATACCAACGGAGAAGATGAAAGTTCACCTGTGGCAAAACATTTCATTGAAAAAGAGACATCAAATATCCTAATACCAAGAGTTATATGAATCAAAAACATCCGCAGGCCTTCCTTTCTGCTTGCAACAACATACAAAGTATGGTGATTTTATATATATGGGATAAATTGGTATTTGATGTAATAGTAACTTATTTTACCCCAATTACATGAAGAGATAGCTGGCTCCGTTATGTTGTCTCCATGGAAATAATAATAATAATCAGTGTTTTTTTCTTTAAAATGTTTAGGGGTACTCTCATTTTGGCTCAAGAAAATCACTATTTTATAGTTCAAATCAGGGAAAATAAATACAGTAAATGGACAAAAGTACAAAGATTCACAAAATGTTTAGGGGTGTGCATACCCCTGCATCCCCCCCCCCCAGAAAAAAGCACTGATGATGATTTTTGTTGTACCCCACCCATCTGGACAGCTTCCAACGTATATAAAAACATAATAAAACATTACAAATTTAAAAGCTTCCCTATACAGTCATCCCTCAAGTTACAGATGCTTCGGGTTACATGTTTTCAGGTTATGGATGCACTGAAACCCAGAAGTACCGGAACAGGTTACTTCTGGGTTTCGGTGCTCGTGCATGCACAGAAGCACTAAATCACGCTTTGCACATGAGCAGAAGCACCGAATTGCAACCCTCACTTGTGCAGACACGGCGCTGCAGGTTGTGAATGTTGCGGGTTGCGAACGTGCCTCCCGCACGGATCACGTTCGCAACCCGAGCGTCCACTGTATAGGGCTATCCTCAGGTGTCATAATGATGATAATAATTTTATTATTTATAAAAACTTCTACAACAGAATTACACAGAAGCCCTTGGATTTAAGAGGTGGAATCCAACTAAGTCATTGAGTAGAACAATTTCTGTTCATGCAATGGTACTTCCCCTCCATCTCTTCTACCAGCAACCCCCACACAAACATACAATATGTCTTGGATACTTAGGAGAAGACCCCAAACATATTATTGGGGGAAGGTGTGCAGGAGGTGCACAGTGGGAGGAAAATGGGATATTCCATTGTTTGTATGGAAGCCTCTCCACTCATGCAATGATTGAGCTGGATGCAATTCAAGGAATGTGCAATGATGATGGAGGACTTCTAGAACAGTGCATAGGGGAAGAAAGGGCAGGTTGTTCTGTTAGTCAAGCAGAAATGTTTGCACTGACAGAGTGATCTGCTTAGTGCTACATTGAAGGAAGGGAAGGGAAGGGAAGGGAAGGGAAGGGAAGGGAAGGGAAGGGAAGGGAAGGGAAGGGAAGGGAAGGGAAGGGAAGGGAAGGGAAGGGAAGGGAAGGGAAGGGAAGGGAAGGGAAGGGAAGGGAAGGGAAGGGAAGGGAAGGGTTATATGTGTGCTTGGTGGTAGAGTACATACTTTGTACTCAAAAGGTCTCAGGTTCAGACTCTTGATCTCCATGTCAAACTGGGGTAAACTCTTGTCAGAAAGACTGTTGACAATGACACCAGTTACCCTAGTTTGGGGAGAAAACTTTTTAGAGTAATGACACGCTGTACTTCACATTCCTTTGCATTTGAGTTCAAGGAGGTTTAAATTGATTGACATGAAAAGTATGTAAAACAAACCAACTCAATATAGAATAAAGGGCCATGGGGGTGCTGTGTTAATACTGAAATAAAGAAGGATTTGTCTGCTAGGAAGGCGCCTAGGGTATTTGTAAGAGATGAAATGTAAAGTGTCAATATTTAAACAAAGTAATGAGGTGAAATGATATTTTTCCTAGATTTTGAATTATACCTTGGGGATGATGAAACTGTGAAGGATGTACATTTAAGATACCTGTACTCATGGAATTAAAATAGATTCCTTGCAACGCTTTCTTTTTTACTGTTTCAAATTCATTTCTCTGGATACATCACAGCATGCCTGCCAATGGCATAAATAATATTTGCTTGCTTGGAGAACCTATGGTTTGGCAAAAAAGCGTAAACATGGAAGGGGGAATGAACCATGTTGAGTGAAAGAAGGAAAGTGTTCTGTAAAATAAAGACCATAGACTAAATATAAGATAAAGGTCCTTCCAGTATATCATATGCTCAAGCTTACTCAGCCTTTGAGACAGTATCTCGGACAGAGTGAAAATTTCAGTTGAATTTGCCTACCAGACACTTCAGTGATTCTGTTTCATCTGTATGTATATTTATTGTGAGACTGCCAAAAGCTGTTATCCTGGAATTGATGATCCCTATTTGTATGGTCAGGGGATCCATAAATCTCTTAAAGTAACATCATATTTTCTAACCACAGTAACAGATTTCAGTTGTTGTTGTTTTATTCAATTTTTATACCGCCCTTTATCGAAAGATCCCAGGATGGTGTACAACATTAAAAACACATTTCAGAACATCAGTGATAAAAACATAACAAAAAGCATACTGATAGACAGCCTAACAATAAAATAGTCATCAAAATAACAGTCCTCTCCCACACACTTTCACAAGCCATAGATTATTTAATAGCCATAGGACTATTGGCGATTCATTCCCCATGTCTGCAGTCATGGGATTGTTGTCTATCACATGACGATGTATGTTTTCATTCCACAGAGTGAGAAGTGACGTAGACAGGGTGTTTGTGTTACTATGTTCTGTGAAGTGAGACTATTGTCCTTTGTTCTTTCTTTTTACTGTCTGATGAGAAAGAGGAAGGAGCTAAGTCAGACTAAGTCTTTTATATGTAAATAAAGTAGATTAACCAAAATGCTGAGTTGCTGAGGTCTGTTACGCAAGCTGTGGAGACTCTGTGGATCCCTAAGTGTGCTGATGTCTCCAAGGCATCAGTCGCTGTGATGTTCCAGCAGAGGAAAGTTTTTGAAGCTCCCAAACAATCGACCAGGAGGGAGAGAACATGCCAGTCGGGCATGTGTCTCTACCAGGGTCCTACTCAAGAGTAGGACAGCTCCTGACAAGGCCTGGGTAAAGAGGAATGTTTTTGCCTGGCACCTAAAGACATGTAGTGATGGCATCAGGCAAACTTCTCTGGGGAGAGCATTCCACAATTGGGGAGCCACCAGAGAAAAGGAGCGCTCTCTTGTTACCACCCTCTGAACCTCTCTGGGATAGGGGACACAGAGAATGGCCTCAAGTGACAAGCGCAGGGTCTGTTTGTGTGGAGAGAAGCAATCCTTAAGGCAATGGAGGCTCACCTGCCAAATAGATTGGCTGTGGAAACCCAGCCAGATGGATGGGGTATAAATAATAAACATATTATGATTATTAAATAACTGTTCATGTGCATGTAGCCTGCTCATGTGAGCAGTTTTCCATAATGGGGGCTGAAAGCACGGATTGGCAGTTTCCCATCCAAGTACTGGCCAGACCCAGACCTGCTTAGTTTCGGCATGTACCTTGATCCCTGGCCTCAACATCACCAACACACAAACTCCTGCTTGCAACTACAGCTCCTGGACTACAACTCTTTGCATCCCTGATCATTGGCCATGCTGGCTGGGGCTGGTCCCCCATCCTTGCGCAACACAATTGTGCCCTGCAAATAACACCTAAGTAGGACCAATGAATCTTATGAACTGAATCTGTGCTATGTAGCAGTTTTGCAGCAGCCTGAGAGATACATGTGCCATCCGTATTGGCATTCTGGTTTGGAGCCAGCTTAGGAAATTTGGTGAACAGCCAGTGTCAGTTCTTGATAAACCTATCTGAAAGCCATTGTGCATCCTTAACAAAAGCTGGACTCTTGTGATATAAGAAAAAGCACATTGTTACAGAATACCAGCTGAACAATGCTGACATCATGTGGTAGCATGCCAGTAAAGGGGGTGGGGTGGCACCCAGCACCTATTCCACTATAAATGGCAGTGTCAGTCCAAGACATTTTGGCACACACATGCCATGCTGCTGCCATGTAACCTTACTAGGACATCCAGGCATGAACCAGACCCAGATCTGCTTCAGCAAGACAGCTGCCACATATGTCTTCAGACCATGGTAATGTATTCCATCATTTTTAACAATGTGCTACCTGAAGAAGTACTTCGTTTTGTCTGTCCTGAATCTTCAAACACTCAGCTTCATTGGATGACCCCAAGTTCTAATATTCTAAGAGAAAGAGGAAAGCTTCTCTCGGTCCCCTTTCTCCAAATGTGCATAATTTTTCACACTTCTATCATGTCCCCATATACTCATCTTTTCCCAAACTATAATTGGTGTGCTGTAGAATGCATATTTGGTGACAAAACTGGATTTCCCTCTTTGTGGTGTATAAAAGGACTCTCAGAATTGAGGACTTTGCGGCTCAGTTGCAGCTGCATCTTAAGATTTTCTTTGATGACTGCCCAGTCTCTTTGAATGATACAGAATGTGACATCACACTTCCTGGTAACCATGAAAGGGCAGCCCTGGAAGCACACTCCACCAGTCATCCACCATCTATGTTTCCATGCAGCTGTCTTCCAGGCAGAGTACGAGATAGTATTTTGACCTATTAGTAGGCACCAGTGCAATCCTATACATGTCTGCTAAGAGGTATGTCAGAGTGAGTTAAATGGAGCTGCCTCCCTGGTAAACTGAAATTATAGAACTGCAACCTAAATGGCTTCAGTCTTCAAAAAGAATGCAACTCCCGGCTTCTGGATCATCTTGGTCCACTCAGTCCTGCAAGGTATGTTAAGGATGCTGTGGTAATCCACCAGGTTTCATTGCCAAGGCCATTGCTGCTCTTCTGATCATAAGAACATGAGAAGAACCTACTGCATCAGGCCAATGGCCCATCTAGTCCAGCATTCTGTTCTCACAGTGGGCCAACTAGATGCCTGTGGGAGACTTGCAAGCAGGATTCAAGCACAAGAGCACTCTCCCCTCCTGTGGTTCCCAGCAAGTGGTATTCAGAAGTGTTACTGCCTCCATCTGCTAGTGCAGATAGTTATCCCAAACCTTCCTTGTGTTCCATTCTGTCCAGTTGTGGGAGGGGTAATTTGCAGCTGGATATGAAACCTCTTGCCCAAAGGAGGTGGAGAGAGGGAAAACAGAGGCTGAATGCAAATCAGAGTGTGTATTAGAATACTCTTCTGATTATGTGTGAGTTTACAGCATTACTCGTAATGAGAAGCACATTCCAATGCACATTCCCAGCCATAATTAATTCTGCTCATCAGCGGTTACGCATTGAACTGCCATTATAATGCACATCAGTTTGTGTAACTGCTTTTGGGGTGTGGATGGCATGGGTAATCCCCCACTTGCACAGAAGTTGTTTAGAAAAGCAAGGATTTCTTATACACTTCAGGGACTTTCCATAGCTATTCAGAAAAGCACGTTGGAATGCCAAGCAGAAAACTCTACAAAAATAAATCATTTCCACCCACCTTCCTATATGCATAAAATAGTGAAAGTCTGGTATTTGGTGACTCTTGCCATTCCCATGGGAGAGTGCTGGCAGTCCCAGACAAATTTTTGGGAATGTTCCACAATGCAGAAATATCCTGGCAAAAGTTGGCAGTCACTAAAACGTGATTGTTAGTATTAACTTGTTTGTGTCTGATGACTGGGAAGATTGATACATGTTTTTTGGATGTCATCCATGAAATTCATATGGGATTGCCAGCATTCACATGTAAATGTTGGTTATGCCTAATATCTCTAGCTAAGCTGCCTTTGGACAGACACTCATCTCAAGATCTCAGAGTTGTGCAACTCCCCCTGCCCTTTAGTAGTTAAGCGAAAGTGAACCTCACGTAATAATAAGTTTGGTTGTCTACTTCATTTCTCAAACTTAATGGTTCACTGGCAAAACTAGTTTCTGCCCTCGTCTTTCTTTGCACTACTTCTAATATGAAACCGCTCTGGATGTAGTTTTGCCTGCCTACTTGACACCTGCTTAAGCACTATATGATCATTTACAAGTGGCCACATTTGGTTCTATTAAATAGATTTCATTCCTGCACACTTCCAGACAAGAAGCTGACATTTCCACTCTCTCATTAAGCTAAACAAGTTTGCTGGTAGATGTCCCAAAAGATTAATGAAATGGCTTGTTGTAATTCAGAGCCACGCATTGTGCGATAATATTAATAGTACAGACTCATCCTGAACAAAACCCTAGTTCTTTTTTTAAAAAAACAACAACGAAGGGTTTTCAAATCTAAAGGCAGGGAATGTGGGAGGCTACAGTCGCTGAGCTATAGAACATTATGTTAAATACAATTTGACACCACGTCCCAGTAATTTAAAGGAGATCCAACAGGAGGGGTTCTTCATCTCATTGTGCACAAATAAATATTCATGACTGCTATACCTCCACTGTTGGGATAAGGATGGTGGTGGGGAGAAGTCTCAAGAAGTTTATAGGAGGAGGAAGTATTTTAAAATATTGCGCCTGGCTATTTTAATATTTATCTTTCTCATTCTCCTCCTCCTTGATCCTTCTCTGCAAAAAGAAAACAAAAAACAAAAACCCAACATGTTGGTGGTAGTACCACTAGCAAGACCCAGCTGAAGACTGCATCAAGAGCAAATTAGTCATGTTTAGGTTCCATTGAAATAAATGTGAAAACTAAGTCATGAGTAATTTAGGTTCTGTGTATTCCATGGTGCTTAAGTTCAACAACCTATAATTCTCAGAACAGTCACTTGAGTTTGAAGAAGTAGGAATAAGCTTGCAGGAACAAAAAAAATCCCACCAACTTGTGAAGATTATGTTGGCCATTAAAAATGAAGCGATTCATTCAGCACAGGTATTCACTCCCACTCATCTTCTACCTTATTATGTCAAGTGGCCCTCAGCTTACCCTTGATACATGTTGGTAAGAACTCCTTTTACAAGACAGGAGGCTGGACAATATGATATCTGATTTCTACATATATATCAACTCACCATTGAAGTGTGCATCCTGATCTGATCAGCTGAGTGTTGGTCTTTGTCTAGAGACATGGGTTTCCAGAGTTGTCTGAGCACAGGACTTGGGACTGAAAATGAAATGAAAGTGGCAAACCTTTATCAACATTTCTGCATGTTCTTTTATCTTGCTAATACTCTCACCCAGATTTCTTAAACCGTTTTACTGATTAATGTTTATGAAAGTACTATTAGATGCTTAGAAAGAAGGCTTTGGCAAAGTGTATGCAGCTGTCAATAAAATTAACAGTACTTTATGGCAGAAATAAAGGGGAAATAGTAGGTTGAGCAACACTGAGTATTCCACCCTGATAGCTAATGGGATTCAGCTGATGAGTCTTACGCTTACTCATACTTAACATTTGAACTGGTATCACTGTCATCAGGCTACTTGAAATGAAGTTATTGCATTCAACTTATAATAAATCCACAAACACTACAGCAAAGTATCATTACAGGCAGGGGATAACATATACATAACCTACTATCCTCCAGATATTGTCAGATTCCTCTCCAGCCAGTACGGTCAGTGATGATAGGAGTTGTAAATATAAATTCTCATTTTGTTCTGTGTCTGCTTCACATCCTGTCAATGATATTTTCCTCACAGGGGAAGAGAAATTCCAGCTTATGTGGCAAGGTCATCTGGCTATCATTTGAAATTTTAACAATTCCAGTAATCCTTTGGTGAATGTGAGCAAGTATCACAATCTCTGGCATCTCTACCTGATAGGATTGACTTTTATTTGTTAGAACTCTGAGCCTTTGGGTTGGTGGATGACAAATTATAACCCAGGGAGCTGATGGATTAAAATTACTTTCTGATGGCTTTCAGGGATATTCCTGTCATCTCAGAAGGGAATTCTGTTGAAGTCCTAGTTGACCTCTGGAATGGAGAAATGGCCCAGATGGTGGACACAATCATTCCTACATTCCATTTCCCACTCGGTAGAACCAAATGAGCTCCCTTCTTTGGGCGGAGTTGAAGTGATGAGACTGGTGGGACAATGGCTAAAGCAATTTTGGCAGAGAACACAAAATGAATCTGACTGAACATGGGCTAGAACCCATTGGAAGGTCTATTCTGTTGCAGAGATGATGGTAAAAGAAATGGAACTTATTCACCACTATTGAACCAGCCCATGCTCATCCAACAGCACTTCGTGGGGGGCAAAGATCTGCTGCATCTTGACCCATAGGATAGAAATGATAGCCCGATGGGGCCACTTTGCAACACACTTTGCAGATAAAGTTGTTTTTATCTTTGCTAACTTGGTTGCCATCATTAGTACAGGTCTGGTAGATGTAACATTGGTTCTTGCTTGTTTGGTTGCTCTTTTTGTACTAACGTAGTCCAAGGATGTGGTAAGGATCTTGGAAAAGTGAGGCTACCGATCCTTGCCCTTCCTGGTTTATAAGAACTTCCAAAGGAGGTGGCTGGGTGGATTAGGGTAGTAGTTGTCGTATTTTGTTTGGACTAGTAAATTGCTAAATATATAATTTCCTATTAATCAATCTATATATTCCCCCTCAAAGAAAAAAACCTGATGGTCAAAAATGGTTGGGTTAAGTTGGAAGTTTGACAAATAGATTCCCTGAAGCTTCAGTAATAGTGGCTGGACACCTAAAAGCTAGAACTGGTCAAAAAGATGATGCCTTATACACTCACTTTCATGAATCTCCTCCTGAACTGGATGCTGCTCACCATATACCTACCAGGCACTCTAAAAAAGGGGGTGCAGTTATGCAGGTCTATGTCTAATAGGTTAGACCTCGTGATAATGAGCAGGTGTGTCAAAGGTGATAAGGATAGGGAATTTACTTTTATATCAAGATTAGGATGTGACCTGCAGGGACATTTAAGTAAGCAAATCCAGACCCACAAATGGAATAAAGTATCCTTGCACCAATTTTATATTAACTCCCTTACTTGAAAGTATGGAGAAAGAATGTGCCCATTCACCAAAATTGGCAAATATGTCCCTTCCGGTCCTTCTATATGCTGATGATGAAGTTTTAATTTCTCTCTCCTGTGTGGGACTAAGACAATTATTAAGAACCTTAGCAGCCTATTGCAAAATTGAACAAGCAATAATTAACTATACTAAATTCAAAGTAATGATGTTTTTTAAGAAGAGAGAGACAGACATTAAGGGGAGATTGACAACCAGCCCATTGAACAGGTAACATTTTTAAAATATCTGAGCATAATTTTTCATGAAAATGGTTTATGGAATAATCAGATTATATATGCAGTTGCAAATACCCAAAGAACCATCAAAGCAATCACAAGGTTCTTTTATGGGAAAAGAGGTCAGTATATTCCCACAGCTACCCAGGTATTTCATAGCAAAAGTTATATCACAACTGGCTCCCAGGTGTGCAATTATCAAAATACTTCCCCTTTTGAAATTCTACAAACAAAATTCTTTCGTTATCTGCTGGGGATTCCTTCCTGTGTGCCCAACATAGCAGTTTGCCTGGCGATCGGACAAATCCCAGTTAGGTCCCAGATATGGATTCTGAAAATCCATTATTGGCTAAAACTAATTTTCTTCCAGGTAGGTCTGGCACCCTTAACTTTAATAGACATATGTCAAACAAAATGGAACTCCTCACTGCAGGAGAAACTGAGAAGCCTAAGGTTCACACCACAGGCTCTGATCACCTGTGGATATGAGATAGCCAGATCAACAATTAAGCAACGAATATGGGATGCTGAGCTGCAATGCCACATGAGGGAAATGACAAGGTATCCAGAAATTAAAGATAATGGGAGGGGGTTTACTCCAGCGAGGTATTTATTCAAAATAGAAATACCCAAATTTAGAAGAGCTTTTACCTTTGCCAGATTTAATGGCCTTCCATCAGCATTATTGCAGGGCAGATCTGAAGGCAAACCATATTCAGAGTGAACATGCCTATGTGGTTTGAAGGAAGTTGAAACTGCTACTCATGCCATACTACATTGTCAGTACTACAAGGTTATACACTCTAAATTTATCACTTCTATCATGCAGCAAACCCCAAGCAGAACAGATGATTATTACATAAAATACTTAATAGAGGACAGGGAACCAGAGATTACCTTACAAGTGGCTAAATTCTGTGCTGCTGCTATAAAATTAAGGAGACAAGCTTTCAATGAATCTAAAGACCAATGTCTTAACATGTTTTAAATTAGCAATTAAGGTTTTAACATATATTTTAGCTGTTTTATATCAGAATTATTTATTATGCATTAGCTCATATAGCTTAATTTTAATCTATTTATGTTTGTATGCTCTCTGTTTTTGTATATGTTTGGTCAGTGGCCGAAATAAATTGATTCATTCATTCATTCAGACTAGTGTAATATGTTCTACATGGTGCTGCATTTGAAGAATTGACTGGAGCTGATTGTGAGTAGATGTAACTCCCATTTTACAGCAACTTTGCTGGCTACTAGTCCATTTCCAAGCACAAGTCAGTGTGCTGATTATGACCTACAAAGCTCTACATGACTTGGAATCCCTTTATCTGAAAGACTGTTTTCTCCTGTATGAAGCTGCTTGAGTTTTAGGATCCATGAAAGCATGCCTCCTGTCTGTCCCACCAACATCTGAAGCACATTATACGTACACGTGCATTACAATTATATATGACGAGAGCACAGCTACACATAGATTATCTCACTATCTGCTTTGTTATTATGAAACTCCCTTTGCTATGAGACTCATTGCAATGTAGAGCTCTCATAAAAACATACGAAGAACCCTACTGGATCCTGCCAAAGGTCCATCTAGTCTAGCATCCTTTTCTCACATTGGCCAGCCACACGCCTATGTGAAACCTGCAAGCAGAACAAACGTGCAACAGCACTCTCCCCATTTATGATTCACAGCAACTGGTCCTTAGATACCTACTGGCTCTGACAGTGGAGGAAAAACATAGCCAACATGGCTAGAAGCCATTGATAGGCTCATCCTAAATCTCTGGACTTGTCAATTATGCTGGCTTCCAGTGGCTGCCTTAAATGAACAGATTCTTTGATACCATATTCCCCACCGCAATAATTTTCAGATCTAAGGCATTGCTATTTGCCCTGGGGCTTGGGATGTGGTGGGCTAAAATTTCAGCCACGGGAAGCTTCCACAATGGGTTCCACTGATCTCACTGTGCAAGCAATATGTGGGGAATGTTCCAGCCTAAATAAATAAGCAAACAAAAAAGCAATCTCTTCTCAGATGTTCTTGCAGCCTCTATAGCCAGAGGCCAGTGCGAGTTGAATAATGCCCTGAAGAATTTTTGTCTGGTTGTTTGACAAGTTGTGAAACTTGTCTTGCAATGTTAAATTCAAGCTCACTGGTAAAAGAAAACTCAATGCACTTAAAATTCAACTATGATGTACATCAACACAATGTTCCAATGTGCACTATGCAGGTGCTTCAGACACCATATTCACAGTGGGTTCTTAGATGCAGACTAAATTTCCATGCACACTAGGAATGATGGTGTCCCAAGGGTGACAAATATCCACAGAGAGAAAATCGTATGGGGAAATGGTTCTAAATTAAACACTCTTTAATGTAAGATTTCACCAGCCCTTTTCAACTAACTTGCAGAACAGATAGGGAGAGAGATTGCTTAAATTGTCCCTGCTGCTGACCTACATATATTCCTGGGAAGATCTGCATAGAGCCTATGTGTACAAACTTAAGGGTTTCTCCTGCAGTTATTTTTCAAACTTGTGCGGGCATTGACTCTGTTCCAACCTACAGCTGAACATATAGGTCATTACAATTCCCCCCCCCCCCCAAAAAAAAATAAATTCAACTTCCTTTGAAGGACTGAAAAAGAGACACTTGATTGGAATCTCAGGTGAGATACCCACACAGTGGAAGTTTCTCCCAGTACCAGTTCACCACGTGCAAACAGAGAAAGATTCATATAGCTTACTGTTGCGGAAGATAAGGCTCAGTAAAACAGTTCTGGATGTAGATGCATACAACTTGTTTATACAGGTATATACTGTACAGATACATATAAGTAAAAATATCTACATTGCTCTAAATAAGTTCAATTCAAGGCATAACACCAGACAACTAACAGACTCAGACTGACAGCTACTGAACTGACATGAATTAATCACAGATATAGTTGTTGCACTCGGCTGTTACTATAGCAACTGGCTTGGCTGACCATGTGCCTGAGATTAGCTCATCCAAGGGATGATTTAGACACATGAAGAAAAGTAACCCCCTCTCATGTTCATTTGCTTCATGTCACGTTTGCTTCAGGTTGAGTGTTTTCAGGTTGCGTCCCGCAGTGACCTGGAAGTAACGAAACGTGTTGCTTCCAGGTTTTGCCACTCGTGCATGCGCAGACACGCAAAATGAGGTCATTTTGCAGTGAATCACGACCCACACACATGTAGACATGCAGACACGGGTTGCGTTCTGTTCAGGTTGCAAACGGGCCTCCGGAACAGATCCTGTTCACAACCAGAGGTACCACAGTATATATTTTTAGTTTTCCACATCATTAATATTCCACATTTTGTCATGCATCCACTGTCTCTTCCTGATTTCCTAACCACTGCAAAGCCCTGTCAGTAGAGGTACCACTAGGAAAATTAGACATTTTCTTTAGATGTTGTAAGAAATATGTAGAGGCATGAATGTACATAGAGTATGCTCTTCCAATCTGGTGGACAAAATCTTGTTATTAAAGAGATGTTAGTAATCTCCCCTTCCAAAAATAAAACCTCTTCATACAAAAGCACTTGGATGTGTCATTCTTTTCTTTTCCCACATTTTCCTTTCCCAGCCACCGGTGGAAACCTATTGAGCAGTACTCCTTTTCACCATAGAAACAATTAGGTTAAGCAAAATCTTTTCCATAAGTGCAATAAGTACAGTAGATGTTATTTTGCTGTAACACTCATTGATCTGTGTCTACTAATAATGGCAAGCTGTCTTAAAAAGACGGAGTGCATGAATATGTGCTTTGTAATTCCTCAATAGACCAGTCAAGCAATTTCAATCATCTACATTAATGAGAAATGTCTTCCTTCAAACAGCCTTCGCTCCCACTAACTTCTTTTTTATATATATACCTAGGGTTGTTGTTCTTGCTACTTCAACAGAGATATACAGGCAAAATATATAGCTGAAACTCAGCAAGTCCAGAATAATCAAATGCATAGGAGAATATAAGAAGAAGAGCCCAAACAGATCAGTCTGAGGATTTATTTTGCTATTTTTATACTTTCTCTTTAATTATTTTTATACTTTCTCTAATTAAAAAATAATTCTAAGGTGGTTCACAGTTTTTTAAAAAAATAAATGATAAAGATATATTAAAACAAACTACCACTAATTAATGAATCAATTAGTCTGGACATCTAAACCCAGGAGATGCCTGGACCTTTGATGTTGGGCTCGGATCCAGGGGAGCTCCCAGACTGTCACTATTTTCAGGTGGGATTCACTATTTTCAGGTGGGTAGCCATATTCCGACTCCCTGATCATGTCACTTACCTTTTTCTGTGCCCCCCCTTCCCCCTGATTAAGACTGCCCTTTTTGATCAGAACTATACACAGTGTTCCAAATGTGACTGTATCATACATTTATAAAAAGACATGATAATACTGGCCTTTTAAAATTCTTGGTGTCTTTCTTAATAATCCTAACACAGAGCTTACCCTTTTCACCACTGTTGCAAACCGATCTGATATTTTCATTAGCTATCCAACATGACCCTGAAATCACTATACTGGAGAGAAAGAGAGGGCAAATTACTTCCCATATGGTCCACACGCCCCCACCGCTCCCAACATGGCTTTTCATCTGTTTACATTGAATCTCATTTGCTTATGTGTATCAATGTATTTGGAGGGACTCTTTGAGAAGCTTTTCATGGTCTCAGGCTTCTCAGTGGTGCTGCTGCTATGGGTCATCAGACTTTATATTCTGTGAAGGGCCACCTGACCTCTATTAGTGGAAGAGTTTGCCCTACTTTTAACAAGCAGTATGATCAGTGTAAACTGAGCTCTTCATTAACCACTTTGGCTAAATATCCTGTCTGTGACTGAAGGGATGTGGGCAGTGGAATACAATTCAGATTCATGATTAATTGAAATCCGCAAATTTCTGAAACAGTGCACCTGAAATGCAACCTTCCTTTGAAATTTGCACTTCTCCGAATTTTGCAATGCAGTTCTCCAGCCAGGTAATGCATTCAAAAATGCAGGAACTAGGGTAAAGTGTGTGTTAAAATGCATATATTAGTGAAACTAACATACAAAAATGCATTTTATTAGGGGGAATTGCTTCACAGAAATCTGTATAATAGACAAAATGCATATGACAATTTGTATGTTAGGGTGCACACTTTATCACAAAAATGTGGAGAAATGATCTTAAGCTTAGAAAGATAAGAAACTAAGAGAAACTGAAACTAATATACTTGTCCATCTCTACCTGTGAGGCTACTATACTGACCAGTGTCAGAGACAGGAATCTAGGCTTGAAGGGCTGTTGTTCTTACCCAATGATGTTCCTGCTCTCAGCAGAGGTGAATTTGCTCTACCCACGTCCTTGAACTTAAAAGACACGCAAGCTGGTCTCTCCGGGGGGTGGCAAGAGTGCCCAATGAGAGTGGACAGTCCGGCCTAGTATTTAGGGTTGTACCACCCCCTCTTCTCCCTACTTTTGCCTTGCAGCACCCTTCCTCTATAGTGTAAGCCAGGCATGGCCAAACTTGGTCCTCCAGCTATTTTGGGACTACAACTCCCATTATCCCTAGCTAACAGGACCAGTGGTCAGGGATGATGGGAATTGCAGTCCCAAAACAGCTGGAGGGCCAAGTTTGGCCATGCCTGGTGTAAGCTTTGAGTAGCCAGCTTTTATGGGGCTGAATAGGAATTTGGAGGAAGCCCCTGATTGGCTCTCAGGATTCCCTCTTTTCGCTTGCTTCACACTGTAGGACATCTTGCCTTAATTTAGTTTTGCTGCTCTGCATTCAGTTGGGTAAGTAAGGAAATGCAAGACCTTACATCACTGCCACCTTGAGGCATTATGTGGGTAAGGGGCAGTAATCACCCATAGCCTGAGGCTTGGGGGCACAAAAAGGTGAGTTTAGGGCCTGGCTTGAGCAGTGAATGCTGGTCAGTAGGGCTCAGCTGCACAGGTTGGGCTCTCCTTACGCAAGGCTCATGTAGAAAGGAAGGAGAGTCTTCCTCCAAACCTTGGCAGGGGAGCTAATACTGTGATAGCTTACATGACCAGAGGTTAGAACAGGCATAGGCAAACTCGACCCTCCAGAAGTTTTGGGACTACAATTACCATCATCCCTGACCACTGGTCCTGTTAGCTAGGGATGATGGGAGTTGTAGTCCCAAAACATCTGGCAGGCTGAGTTTGCCTATGCCTGGGTCAGAGGGACGCTTCCTCATATGCATACATTGATTTCACCTGCCCACACTTACATAATTGCTTAACTGGCAGATCCTTTGTTTTCATTATATTTTAATAAATATTTAGTAAGTTGGTTAGGGTCTTCTTTCAGGGTGTGGGGACAAGGTTATTACTGAATTCCTGCATTTTTAAAATCTCATGTATTGTCAAGTAAACAAAATTTAGGTCTAAGAATCTTTAAAAAGATACAAATGATTGCATCACACACAGAGATAGAGACCTGGTTGAAATCAAATCCAAAAGCAGTTTGTAAAAAATAAAGCAATAACATTATCAGTAACCCCGCCCCCGCCCCCCACATTTAAAAACAAGCATTTAAAACATTCAGAAAATAATGAAAATCAGTGAGAAGCTAAAGCCAGAAAAAAACACATGCCAGCTTCCATATGTCTGCATAGGCTTGCCCAGTGCTATTTTCTAGAAGAAGAGGTGCCAGAACTCACCATGAACGCCTCCCTTGTTCTCTTATAATAGCAATGGGACCCACCTGAGAGGAGGGGGGGGGGAATGTGTTTTTTTAGCAAGTGCTGAAAAGAGTACAGTGAAGGCACCTGTTGTTGTTGTTTAGTCGTTTAGTCGTGTCCTACTCTTCATGACCCCATGGACCAGAGCACACCAGGCACTCCTGTCTTCCACTGCCTCCTGCAGTTTGGTCAGACTCATGCTGGTAGCTTCGAGAACACTGTCCAACCATCTCGTCCTCTGTCGTCCCCTTCTCCTTGTGCCCTCCATCTTTCCAACACCAGGGTCTTTTCCAGGGAGTCTTCTCTTCTCATGAGGTGGCCAAAGTATTGGAGCCTCAGCTTCAGGATCTGTCCTTCCAGTGAGCACTCAGGGCTGATTTCCTTAAGAAAGGATAGGTTTGATCTTCTTGCAGTCCATAGGACTCTCAAGAGTCTCCTCCAACACCATAATTCAAAAGCATCAATTCTTCGGCGATCAGCCTTCTTTATGCTCCAGCTCTCACTTCCATACATCACTACTGGTAAAACCATAGCTTTAAATATACAGACCTTTGTTGGCACCTAGCTGAAGTTAATAGGCCAGGGTTTCCAAAGTGTCGGTGCTGCCACACTAAAACATTGATATCTTGAAAGTGTGATACAAATATTATGGGGCACCTGTAAAAGTGCCTGTTCACCAGTTTATTTATTTTTTAAATTTTAGGTATGCTTTTCAGTTTAATACATTTCATTAAGTTTACAATCATTTTATCCTTTCAAAATTTGACTTCCTTCCCCCTCTTTCTGCGATTCCTTAAATGTACTTTTAATATCTTCTACATATCCAAATTGACTTAATTTGCTCATTTATTTATCTACTTTAAATATATTACTCTTATAAAACTGCAGGTTATTACAATAATCCTACCAATGTTCTTATCTGTTTACAATTTATCTGTAAATATTCAATAAACCATTTCCATTCTTTTATAAAAAGTTTGTTGTCTTGATTTCTTATTCTTCCAGTAAGTTTCACCATTTCTGCATATTCCATAAGTTTTTGTATCCATTCTTCCTTTGCTTGGACTTCTGTTTCTTTCCATTTCGGGGCAAGTAACATTCTTGCTGCTGTAGTAGCATACATGAATAAGTTCCTATACAGTTTAGGTAGTTGTGTCACTATAATTCCCAAAAGAAAAGCTTCTGGGTGTGTTTTTTTACAAAGGTTATTTTAAACATCCTTTACAATTCATTATATATCATTTCCCAGTAAGCTTTAACCTTACTACAAGACCACCACATATGATAAAAAGAACCTTCTTTCGCTTTACATTTCCAACACTTATTTGATTTAGATTTATACATTTTTGCCAGTTTTCTCGGTGTTAGATACCATCGATATATCATTTTCATATCATTTTCTCTTAGATAATAACATTTGCTGTACATTTTATATCCATATTCCACAATCCTTCCCATGCTTCCATGCCTATATTATGACCAATAAATCTCCAAATGTTTCCAAATTTCAATGTCTAAAATTCCTAGTAGGGGACAAGGATCTAGAGATTACGCTAAGGGTGGCCAAATTCTGTGTGACTGCCATAAAACCTAGGGAACAAGCTGTACTACCAAAATGATTAAGGTTTTAAATGATAATTTTAGGTTATATTTTAGTGATCAAGATTTAATATATATTTTTAACTGCTGCTATATCTGAATTGTCTCTGTTATACCCAATTGCAATTCAATGTATTTGTGTTGTGTTTTATGATTTTCCTGATATTGTAAGTGACCTGGAACTGGTCTGTGACCGTAATAATAAAATTCTAATCTTCTATTATGACCAAGCCTGTTCACAGATTGAAACAGTCAAGTGGGCATATATGGAGTAAGGTGATCTTTCAAGTTAAGTGGTCCCAAGCTGTTCAGGGGTTTATATACTAATAATAACACCTTGAACTTGGCCGGGCAGCAGATCAGAAACCAGTGCAGGTCCCTGAGCAGCAGTACTACCATATTGGCCCAAATAAGCCACACCTGAATATAAGCCGCACCTTTAAAATTGGAGGGGGGGAATACCCGAATATAAGCCGCTCCATTCCTCTCTGCTCCTGGCTGCATACTGGGCAGGGGGAGGCGCTGAGTTGCCAGTGGCCTTTCTCCTTCCTCACTCTCTCCCGTCCCGGTCTTGGGGGAGAGGACGGGGGACTACGCACAGGGTGGGCGCCACTTTGCCACACTCCTGGAGCTGCTTGCTCCTGGCTGCATACCGTAAGGTCACAAATACAAGCTGCACTTTAACTTTTCACGGTCGGAATTTGGGGGGAAAGAGAGGCTTATATTCAGGCCAATACGGTACATGCTGACAGGGTCTTACTCCTGGCACCAATCCAGCTGCAGCATTCTACACTAACTTCAGCTTCCAGATCAAGTGGAAGTGAAGCCCCACATAGAGCACTTTCAGTAATCCCATCTTGAAGTAAGCAATGTATGAACTGCTGTCAACCACTTGAAATCTAATTCTAACAGAAAGATTTCAGGTTTCTTAACTTCTGTGTTTTGCATCTATATGGTGATTATGGGTTATGGGTTAAGGGGGCTGCTTGTGCGTAAATGGTTGAGCTCTAAACTCATGCAATCAGTTTCTAAACTCTCCCAGTCAGCGGAGCCATGGGTGCATGGCTACCTCAATCGCTGGCAGAATCCGTCAGTGGGCGTTTCCGGAATTTGCGCCAACATAAGAGTTCTTTGACGGAAACTCTCCTTCAGGATTCTCGGCGTGACAGTTTCCTGCGCGGAGTAGGCGTCCCCAGCGGAGGTCCTGAGCCTTCCGCGCTGTTCTCACTGGAAGCATCTTGGAGCCATCCCTCCGAATGAGTTTCTGCAGGAAATCTCCCTCTCCCCCTGCTGGTTCCTTCCTCCGCATCCGAGGGTCTCTTAGCCTCTGTGAGCCCTTCCACCACCTGACTCTCCGATGGCAGTTCCCTGACATCCTGGTAAGGATTTCAGCCTGGAACACCAGTTTGACAGATGGAAGGGCTTCTGTTGCTGTATATTTTCAAACATTAATGAAATTTGCATGCTGAAGAAAAGAAATTTTGATTTTACAGAGGCCACCAAGGATTAATTTAATGATTTGGGTAGGTTTAGATTTCTTCCCAGGAGGTGTGAAGGTTAAAAGGTACATCTAGCTAAATATTTAAAATCTTTAACCTTTCTGGTTTGATCCAAATGATCCTGGGGAAAGAAACCACTTATATATCTTAGCTTGTAGCTTGCTTAAAATTTAAATAGTTCTCCTTTGTAAATCGTGAGCTATTGCAGCAAATGCTTCTATTATTTCTGTGTTATGCTTTCTAATAACATTTTAAATCTGCACTTGATGCATTTTTCAACATGCCTCCCAGAGTCTCGGAGACTGTCAGCACAAAAGAAGTCAGAAATTTTGTGTGCGTGTGTGATAAATCTGCTTCTGCATCTCTTCCTATATGGAATTGCAAACTCCATCAACATCCTTCTTGAGTTCCATTGCTCAGCTGGTCTTCATATTCTTTCCAGAAGCTCATGGAGAAATTGGAGGAATGTATTATCTATCAATTTGTATGCTGGGAATTTTTATCAACACTGATTTGCTGCCAGACACTGAGTCAATCCTGATGCTTTTGAGGTTTGGGGCAAGGAGGCAACCTCTACCGCATCTTATCTATAATAATGCTTCACACTTAAACAACACATTTTAGCTCTCAGTGGTTCATTATTAGTCTGGTATCTGCAACAGTCCTGCAGAACAAGCCAGTTTTATTGCCTCTATTACGCTCCTTAGGCTGGCATAGCCAGACACATCTAATAGCATGTATAGTTAAACGATGGAGCTCGATCCCACAGCAGGCAGTGATGGCCACCAATCTGGATGGCATTAAAAGAAGATTGGACAAACTCATGGAGGAGAGAGCTGCTAGCCATGCTGCCTATGCTTTGCCTCTACAGTTAGAAGCTGCAATGCTTCTGAGTACCAGTTGCTGGAAAGCACAGGTAGGGAGAGTGCTCATGTGCTTGGGTCCTGCTTGCAGGCTTCCCACAAGCATCCGGTTGGCCACTGTTGAGAATAGGATGCTGAACTAGATCAGCCATTGACCTTCTCCAGTGACTGATCGCAGACTTTGGAACTCCCTTCCTAGATAAATTAGACTGCTACCTCTTTGTTGTCCTTCTGCTAGCTTGTAAAGTCTTGTTCCAACAGACGTTTGGCAACTGACAGTTTTTTAAGGAAAGGGTTGGTGCTGTGATAGCTTGATTGTAAAGATCTGTTTGCTTTAATATAACTTTGATGTATCTATTTTTAATTATATTAATGTTTAATTGTTTTACATTAGTTTTTTCCTTATGTTTCAGCTGTTGTAGCTGTAAGCTACCTTGATTCCCTATAAAAGAAAAATGTTACTTGTAATATTTTTTTATAAAATAATAATAATAATAATAATAGGCCTGGTGAAGCAGGCTGTGCTTGTGTTCTTCTTTCATGTTGAATTTAAATATGATAGATAAGTACACACCATACTGAATATACTACACACACACACAGAGAGAGAGAGAGAGAGAGTACACAATACATAAAATATAAAATTATATATAGTCCAAAATGCAAACCACCCGTTTTACATTAGTGGTGGTATTTTTGAAAAGGAAAAGGTATTTATTGGCTCAAGAAAAGCAGTGACAGGGCAAGAGCCTGAAGGAAAAACCTATCCTGTCAGAGCTCATTTCTATCACCGTGCAAGATTATGATGCCATCCCCAGTGTTGATGTGAAGGTGTTCCAGGCGGCTAGCTCTATAGTTTGTTCAGTAAATGTCAGTTCTTCGTTGCGATGTCTTTCTAGAATTTCTTGACATAGATGCTCTTCGTCCAATAAAATGATAAATAAGTGGGGGAGGCACTTTAGGGATATTGATTGAATGTTTCTGCACAATTTGGAAACCACTTCAGCTTATTTCATTCACAGGTCCAATACAAGATAGACATGCCCCTTATCTCCACCAAGGTTAAAGGGGTGGGGGTGGGGATTCTGCTTTTATATTTGTTCCTGGAACCATTCCCATGGCTGACAATTGTTGAGGTAGATTCTCATTATTATCACTAGTATCAGGGTTACTCCATTGATGTGGTACACTGGATGGAGATGGCGAATGACAAGATAGATGCGTGAGACAGTACTGAGCAGCTGAAAAATTATTTGATACTAACCTATGCGTGGATGCTCGGAAAACTAAGTTCTAAGACTCAAGAGCCATGCTAGGCATGATGTTACATGCACCACTGCATTTAACATGCTGGTTAGATCAGTCCAAATGCCCATCTAGTTGCCCATTTTGGACTTGATCCAACTAACCCAGTGCACTTGCAGAAGGCAACAGAAGAGCTCCCACTGGCACAAGGGGGCTTTCACCCTTCTCCTCCCTCTGTGTTCCTCCTGATCCTCCCTCAATTTTCTCTGGTGGGTTTGGAGAACCCCCAGAACAGAGCATGAATAATAATAATAATAATTTATTATTTATACCCCGCCCATCTGGCTGAGTTTCCCCAGCCACTCTGGGGAAGGGGAGAAGAGGAGGGAATCATTCCATCTGGCAAACAGAAATGCTTGTGTTTACAGAAAGATCAGAAGAGTACAATGCTGAATTCTTTTCTCTGTTCTCACAGCAGCCCACCAGAAGCCTACGGCAAGACCATCAGCAGGTAAGACCTAAATGCAACAACACTCTCCCCGATACGTGATTCCCAGCAACTGGTATTAAGCAGCATACTACCTCCACCATTGAGAGTAGAGCACATTCATCATGGCAAGTAACCATTGAAAGCATTATGCTCCTTAAATAGCATCAGCTAGAAAGGACTGTGTCAGACACTGGACTGGTATTTAACCCTGTTGTCTTACCAGCTTCACCTATTCTATCTGAGAGAGAGGGGAAGTTAGCATATTAGGTTTGGAAACAGTTACAGATAGGTAGCCGTGTTGGTCTGCCATAGTCAAAACAAAATAAAAAAATTCCTTCCAGTAGCACCTTAAAGACCAACTAAGTTAGTTCTTGGTATGAGCTTTCGTGTGCATGCACACTTCTTCAGATACACATATTGGCCTATCTAGCTCAGTATCATTTGACTGGCAGTGGCTCTCTAGGGTTTCAAACAGGAGACTTTTCTAGCCCTTCTTGGAGATATAAAGGGACCATTTCCATACAAAATGTGTGGTAGAACCACATCATTCCTCTATGACTACTTCTCTGGAATTTGTCACTAATATTATTCATCCGAATCCACCAAGAGAGAGATGCAGGTGGAGGTTCTGTGTGGATTCCTTTGCAGCACTCAGACTTTCAGACAGAAGCTTGAAACATCCACTAATCTCTCCATCCACCCTTCTCCATTTCATACAACACAGTGTACACTGAGGTATGCATTTCAGTACACCTTATAAGGTAGAACCGGGTGGACATCTGGTTGGGCTCCAGTAGCTGCCCATGTGGTGGGGCAAAGCTGTCCTCTCAACAGCTGTGTCTCTGCAGCTTACCTATATGGGCAGGGTAGAGTAAGGGCTATACAGGTGAACTAGCAGGAACACCACTGTCCTGTTCAACCCCATCTCCATCCAGGTAAGCTGCAGTGAAGTCATTGTAGGAGGGCAGATGCTGCTGGTGAGCTCATTGTTATATGCCATACCGTCTATATGGAGATATACATCATCTAAATTCCCCTTGAAGTATTCTAGAATATCAGGAAATGATGATGCTTCTGGGTGGAATAAAATTGATCCAATTTGTCAGGCTTTGAGTCAAGTCCAGTGTCTGAAGGACGACCATAACCAACATCATAAGGAAGGTTGAGATACCTGAGCAAGGTGATTTATATACATGTTTACCCATGCAAATTTTTATACATGTAAGTTCCAATGTGTTCAAGTAAGTGTGCAAAGGGCTGTATCCTTAAGAATCCCTTTTCTTCCCCTCCCCCACAAAAAATGAAACCTGTCTCTAATTTCCAGACTCAAGTCAAAATGATTTATAGGTGGACAGCAAAACTGCCTTGTAAAGTCAAGTTGATTTGTAGATAGATGGCTCAGCAGATTTGATCTTAACTACATCAGGAATTAAATTAGATTAGAAAAATCAATGACAATTTGAAGACACTCAAATAAAAACCAACATTTTTTGTGGAAAGAGACTGGGGCCAAGCCACAAAGTCAACCACCCTCAGAGCATGTGGATTTGGGGATGTTTGTTTTCAACACAATACATATGGCCATGTTTGTATTTAACAGAAGGACAGCAATCATCCAGCCAGTGGCTTTCATTAGCAATTCACATCCAATGGAAATTTGCTTTCTTTCAAAAGGAAATGGATGGGCCTGCCTGATTTTTCTCCTTAATTACTCAAATCAAATTGAAAACACACCACAAATTCTAAGTGCAATACTTGGCTAGACCTTCTGGAAACAATAATACAAAACACAGAAAACAATATCTAATGCATTGCAGTAATGGGTATAGTATAGGCAGAGAGATTGGTGACCTTGAGTCAGAGAGACCCAAAATGAAATACCTTCGCAGTCATACAGTGCATAGGCAGTGTCACTTAAAAGTTAGCCAAAGGCTAGCTGAAGGATTGTTGAAAGTGATTTTTCTGCTGCTCTGCCAGTGAAAAGGATCCAGAAGGATGGCATTTTCATCAAGGCTACTCCCCCTAGTACACCAACAGAAAGCTCTACTCTAGTTGATAAATAACTATACAACTTTTAGAAGACATCTGAAGGCAGCCCTGTATAGGGAAGTTATTAATATACGATGTTTTATGCTGTGTTTATATTTTGCTGGACGCCACCCACAGTGGCTGGCGCAACCCAGTCACATGGGTAGCATATATATAATAATAATAAAAGTAGTATTAGAGATGTACTGTCAGCAGTGTTCAGCCAATGGTAAGGACCAAAATGGAGCATTCTGTGGGTGTGCCAGAGGCAGACTGGCAGTGGCCTTGGGTCTGCAGGATCCAAATTCCCTTATTTTCCCCATGGATTAAAACTGGCCCAATTAATCGCTGTCAATGGAAGCGGGGGGGGGGGAGGGGAGAGAGATAGGAAAAGAAAGGAGAGGAAGAATCAAAAGCCACCTCCAGCCCTGGCTAAGTGGATTTGTGCAGGATTCACCTAAGGAGAGGCATCAGCAGAAGCCCTGCACAAGGGCTTCACCTTTTGCAATTTAGATTTTGCCGCTATCCTCCCCCATGGGGCCCCCCAAATTGGCTCAGGGGCAGGGTAAGAAGAACCCCTGGAACAGTGCATAGGATTAGGGGAGTTCTATCTGGTAATCTGATATGTTTGCTCAGATGGAACATTTGTAATAGTGTGGTGTTGAATTCTACCCCATCTAGTATTTTCCCTTCCAGTGTCTATATAGTATAAACCCTTTCAATGGGGGACTAAAAGCATGGATTGGCGGTTTCTCATCCAAGTACTGGGCAAACCCAGACCTGCTTGGTTTCAGCATGTACCTTGATCCCTAGCCCCGACATCAACTGCACAGGAACACCCAACACACAAATTCCTGTTTGCAACTACAATTCCTGAGCTACAACTCTTTGCATCCTCGAACAGTGGCCATGCTGGCTGGGGCTGGTCCCTCATCCTTGCCCAACACACTAGTGCCCTGCAAATAACAGCTAAATGGGACTAATGTATATTTTGAACTGGATCTGTGCTATGTAGCAGTTTATTTTCTTGATAGACATAGAGGCGGGGAATCTAGTCCCCCCCCCCCCAAGTCCCTGGTAATCCATGTCAGGGTAAATGTCTTGAATCTCACAGCAGAAAGAATTGCTTCATTGTTGGAGCTGTTTCTCTCCTCAAGCAGTCACTAGTTTAGAAATATTATCCCCATACGAAATGACAAAAATATAAGCTACAATGTTGTGCTACCACAAAGCTTTCAAACATGACATTTTGTAATGACAAAAGATTAAAGAGCTCAGGATAACTTCTCAATAAACTTTGTGCTGTGTTAAGTTTTAATACCTTGCTGTGAACAATCTCTAAAGATATCTGTAGATATTAGTGAGGCCACTGCAGCATCCTATTTTGGGGCTTTTTGATAGTTTGCCTGTTTTATTGCTTTATATATTGCATTATTTACGTTTCCTGGTTGATTTCCTTCTTTGGAATCTTTTCTGCTGGAAAGTGGGTTACAAATGCTTGAAACAAACAAATAAATACTGACCCATCTGATATTTGTGACCATCATGTATGGCATGAGGAAGATTCCCAGATTTCACTGTAAGGTGAGGATTCACAGCAAAACAGAGGTGCTTGCGAAGATACAACACTGTGTGTGTGATGTCAGGATGTTGGGAGGAGCCTGGGGCAGAGCTATACACAACGGCCATGTGGCTCAAGGGCCGACAGCTCCTTCTCCACCTTCTCTTGGCACCACTGGAGGTTGCTTCAACCCTCCTTCTCCTCTGAGGCCTATGGGGCATAAGCAGTGGTGAACTTGGGTATTATGATGCCCTGTGCAAGGCCAAAATTGGCGCCCTTCCCCCAGCCTCCACACTACCCTCCCACTACCTGGTTTGGGGGAGGAGGCCCTCACACTTCCTTCCCTAAGCTTGGAAAGTGCCAACTAGGCTTTGGGAAAGAGGAGGGAGGACTCTGGGACCCTGCCAAAGCCTCACACCTCCTTCCCTAAGCCCAGCACCTTGCTTACCAGGCTTTGAGATGGCACCCCCTCCGTTTGCACCCAGTGCATGCACACCTCTTGCACAGCCCTAAACCCATGCCTGGCACAAGAAAGGGGAGCTTCACTCTTTTTCTCTCTGCCACAATCCTCACAACAAACAACAAACACAGCTTCCCAAAGGAAAGTTGGAAGCAGTAATGCTTCTTAATGCCAGTTGCTGGAAACTAGACGAGTGAATACTGCTTGCTGGTTTCCCATAGGCATCTGGTTGTCCATTGTGACAACAGGATGCTGGATTAGACGGGCCATTGGCCTGATCCAGCAGGCTCTTCTTCTGTTCTCATGTGGCTGAGGAAAGGGCAAACAGTGGAGAAAAATCCCCTTATGTGTGTAAATGAATCACCACTGATCCAGCTTTGTCAGTACAACCCAATGAACCCGATATATAATAATGGATTGCTTGTGCTGAACACACTTTTATCTGTGAAAGTACACAGGTACATCGACTGCCGCGAAGAAAGGAAAGGTGCCATACATTCATCAAACCAGAAATTAATATGATGATTTGAAAAGCATTTTGGAACCAAATGTCCTAAAGATCAAAACCAGCTGCTTTTTATGAAGTAATCCTTCAATCAAAGTGTGGATTTGGTGTTCCACGGAGCAGGGAATCCATCACAGCCGTCACAGCAGACCTAGCAGGTGCCCATTTAATATTGCTTGGTTGTGCAAAAAGGGGGGGGGGGAGTTTTCATTGCCAAGCTTTCAGATTCAGTTGCAGATTTATTATTCTACAATGATTTATTTCTTAACTGGATAAAGATTAGTCGGAGCAAATAATGAAAGAATATCTGAGAAACAACAAATAAATGAAATGTCAGGTGACACAGGCAGTATCAACACACCTGGGCTGTAACCATCTCTTCTCTTGCCAAGCAAGCCTAACAATATCTACTTAGAAGTACAGTGGGGTTTATTCACAGTCGAGTGGTGTTAAGGTCGGTAGCCTAGGTCAGTAAGGTGTGTACTGTGTTTTCTAGGAAGAAAATATGCCCCCTGGGTGGTGCTTGAAATTTGTTGAATCTCAGCTCATAACTACAGAAACAATGTCACAGTTAGAATGTGCCATCAGTTCTCCAACTGCCCGTTCAGGAATGGTCCATTCAAAATGAAGGAAATAATTACAAGGAGCTTCCAGCGAGCTGCGATGGAGGATGGCTGAATTCCATCACTGCCGTACGTTCCGGAATCAGAGGCTGAGATGGGAGTAATCAGCCTCCCTACACTCTGGGGAGTGGCAGCTCATCCGCAGATCGCCCAACACTTGGCCCCACATTCAGAAGGAAGGAGGGGCTTGGCAACTCTCAAAAGTCACCTCCATTTAGCAGCAAGCTTCCAATTCTTAAGATGAAAAATTGGATTTAAGTTTTGGACATGATCTGAGCAAAGGGGGAGAAACTACTTTGCTAATTAATTCAGCCACTGAGGTGCTAAAAAGGATTTGAACAGTAGAAGGATTAACATCTACGTAGACTTGGTATGTTGGAACTGGAAGGGGGGGTGAGCCTCCTTTGTCATTATTTTTCATTTTGCTATGTTATATGGCAAAATCCTCCTATGAAAGAACCAACTGCCTGATTATTTATAGCAAGCGAAACTGGAGAGGTGGTGTATTTGGTGATATAATATGACTCTAATAATCATTCACTGTGTGGAAATAACAATTATTCAAAAGTGGAAAACCAAGTTCAAAGTATTTGTCTGCAGATATATTTGAAAGAGGATAAAGAGTTTCCCAACCTTGATTTGGAGAATGACTGGAGAGACGCCAAAAAAAACTTTGGAAGTTTGCCTGGAATTAAAATCGGAATGACACAGCTCCAATTAACCGAGCGGCAATGACCGGAAGTAGATCAGCTTGTAGAATTAAATGTGGGGCCTTGGGGGGATAGGTGCCTTTTAATATCTTATTTAATATTTGCATTCCCAGTTTTATATGGCAAAACCTTCCCTGGACAGGTTAACCATTTGAAGGACAGCTGGTCTTAAAAGCATTGGGCAGATACCTTGATTTGATTTTATCTGGACAGATTTGGCTGCTGCCCGAGGTGAGAAGATTTTTGGACTGGCTTGGCAGAAACATCATTTTGTGAAGAGATATTGTGAACTTACAGAGGGAACTCTGGATGTAAATTCCACACAGAATATATTGTTTTGTTTTATCTCGCTTGTTTGATAAACTCAGAGGCTGTGAAAAGTAATGAGGATTAACATCGGAATGATTTATGGGAACTATCATGAAAATTATGAAAGCAGTAGAAGTATGAGATGATCAGAGCCCCTCGATCTCAGAACAAGGGAAGATACCTCCCAATTTTTATATAATTTGGCATAATATTTGGACTGTTTGATTATTGAATAATATGTATAATTTGGAATATTTAATATGGTTTGATTGGATTGTTCAAGTGGAAAATTTAATAAATAGTGTTTAAAAAAATAAATGAAGGAAATCATTGGTCCGAAACCTCTTTCACACATTGCTACACCCACTTAGTGACATTTCAAAAGAAAAAAGAAAATTATCAGTTGTTCTTCAAAAATATGATCTCATATGTATCTATATGTGTTAGTTGTATCTTATACTGTCCAGTTTTCAAAGAATATTTGCTTTTAGGACTTTAAAAAAAACCCAACCTTTGTTTTAAACATAAACTGTTGTTGAACCAGAGTATTGCTTGCACTGCAATGTCAATAAGTGCCTCTTCAGAATGGCATAGTTGTGATTGTGGAACTGGAATCCAATCAATCATCTAATTAATTAATCCACTTAATCCACAAACTCCAATTAATGTAATATGCATAGAAGTATATTTTGACAGAAGGGGAAGTTATCCTTCCCCTTTTTATCCATCCTGAACTTATATCAACTTAATTTGTGAGCTTCTATCTTTCCAAATAAGGTTTGACAATAATTTTGCCGTTTTTCATTTGCTCTTCTGTCAACATTATAGGAAAAGGATCAAAAAAGTAAATGTAGCTTTAGCATTAAAGGAATTCTGACTGCTGGTATACCACACAAAGAGAAAATGATATTTATATAGGCATTTACACTGTTCTATTAAAGAGGGGTATTTTTTATACAATGATTCATAACTAATTTTTGGATGCCAGCAAAGATAGTGGTATGTCAAATTCCTAAATATCTCACTGTCAATTTCTTCTTGTATTATTTTTCTAATTCCCACCTTACTCTTTTTGGAAAGGGTCACAATTTGAAAACCACCCACTAGTACCTTACTTAAAATGTTATCCTCAATCTCAGACATTTGGGATTCCTTGAAAGTTGTGGTTCTCCTTGAATGGGAGGAGCATCTTCCTGGGATCCATCCTGGAGGCAGCATTTCTAAGGGTTAGTGAAGAACAAGGAGTTTGCATTGTTTCAAAATGAATCAGAAATAAATCTTTTTAGCTTCACCTCTTTTGGAAGGTTGGGTCCCATTACACCCACAGTGACAAAAGTCACAACAGACTTGCATGGGTGTACTGTCAGCCCTTGGAACTGCTGCTACCAGCAGTAGAACATTTTCAGTTAGGGAAAGATAAATCATCTTTCCATACCTCCCCCCACCAATTACTCTTAAGAAAGCTGTACATCTGAGCTATGTGGTAGTACTGGAGATTAGGGCTCATGGCAAGGCATCAGAACGACCCCATGTCAAACCAGGCCCAAACTACAAAGAGGTCAGGGCTCAACTCAACAAAAATTCATAGAAGGTTCTCAAATGCAAAGAAATCATGAGCTGGCCAACCCTTTTTTTACTTACGATTCAACCATCAATACTTGGACTTCCCTAGTTTTTGTTAGAATTCCTGCTCCATGATTGCAGTCATGGGATTTTTGTCTATCACATGACGGTATATGTTTTGACTCCACAGAGTGGGAAGTGACGGAGACAGGATGTTTGTGTTACTGTGTTCCATGAATTGGGACTATTGTCCTTTGTTTGTTTTTCCTCTTTGCTGTTTGGTGTTAGAGAGAGAGGGAACCATGTTGCAGTGCTCCGTGTGTGTTTATATGTAAATAAAGTAGATTAGCCAAAATGCTGAGTTGCTGAGGTCTGTTACGTACGATGTGCAAACTCTGCGGATCCCTAAGTGTGCCGGTATTGGTTGGCATCGGTCGCTGTGATGTTCGGGCAGAAGAAAGCTTTTGAAGCTCCCAAACGATCGACCAGGAGGGAGAGAACATGCCAGTTGGGCATGTGTCTCTACCAGGGTCCTACTCGAGTGTAGGCTAAGCTCCTGACAGTTTCCACATTTCCAAGAGTTCTGTACAAGAAAGTACATGGGCATAAAGTGTTCGGAGGGAGAAGGCGCATGTGTAGTGGCCCTGCAACCAGTGTCCCCGGTATGCAAGGTGTTCCTGATCCATCCCATAGGTTCCCACACTGAGCAGAAAGGTCAGGACGGGTCTTCTAAGCATGCAGTCAGAAGCTTTCTTTGTGATCAGGAACCATGATGATGCATGATTCACAGTTGCAGGCAGGCTTCTAAACATGTCCAGACAAACAGGGGAAGCTAAAGGCTTGAGAATGTAGGAATGGGGACTTTGAAAGTAGGTCTGGCATGCCTACACCCATCCCTACCACCCTTTGTGCCCAGATTTGCTCTCCTGGACACATAAAAGGGGCTAACAATGCAAGTCAATGGCACGGCAATAATCCCTGCATTAACAGTTATTTGGCCACAGCTACCCAGGCTCAAAAGGTGTCATCTGGAACATTAGCCCTGCTAAATGAAAATAAAAGAGAAAGTACTGTGAGAAATCTTGAATACTGTGCGTCCTGCAGAGTTGCAATTTCTGAATTGTGTTGACAATGTGCAAACATGAATAAACTGTTTCCTGACACAAGGCCAAGTTTGTTGCAATCCATTTGTCTCTGTGAAGGAGCAATATTGTCACTTGGTGAGTAATCAGTAACGCAACGTGTTATAATGTTTTGAAGCATGATTTATTGGGCGGTGATTTTTGACACCTTCTTTTGTATCATTACTGCTTCAAGGGTGGGTGGGGATCAATAGTTTGGCACAATTGCTAAAAGTAACTGGCAGGGTAAGTTCTTCTTGAAGGCTGAGACTGATTGAATTGTATACACAGGTCGCGTCACCAAATTTGCCGCAAGCAAACGTGTGTTTTCTATTATTAAACAAGTGGCAGAGAACTACCAGTTTTTTAGGGGAGCAATGGTAACCACCAAAAAGACACTATTTTTTTCTTGCAACTCGGCAACCTCACTTCAGAAAGTAGGGATATTTTAACTCATACAAGGGATAAAAGGCATAGAGCAATGGCTCTCCCAAGGTTTCTGGACTGTTTCATCTCTGAGTATTGCATACCCTCCAACATTCCTCAGATGAAAATAGGGACAGTCTATGCTACATCAATATCATTGCTTCAGCGTTTCCTCCTGGTTAGCATATTGGAGGAAACACACAAAACTGCAGTATTTTAAGCACAGAAATCTTTGAATTTATGTATTGCATTTAGAAAATCCTGAGGGAAAATCAATAAATATAAATATAACTATATATGTGTGTGGAAAGACTATGTGATGTCATCATGCCTTTATGAGGATTTTGGAAGCGTTATAACTTTGAACAATCATTATTGTTGAGACAGGACCTTCATGCCTCTCTAGCTCATCTTCTGAATGATACCCGGTATACCTTATGCCCTCTCCAGGCTGATATTGTATATTTAAGTATCACATAAGATATCAGTATATTTAAGGATCACATAAAAGTTGCAGTCTTCTCAGTATTCCCCGAGAACAGCTGAGCTTCTGCCTAAGAAGTCATGCTGTTTCAAAGTGACCCTTGGTGATTTCAGCGCAATATCTGCATCCACGAGAGATCAAAGCCGCACTATTTATACTCCATGTTTCGCCTCTTTGTTTCACCCTTTAAGCTGGCTAGCATGTCACAGTCAGAGTGCTGTTCCACAGTGAAAGAGGGAACCGCTTGCATTTCAACTGAAATATGTGACAGTCAAAGGAGTTCTTAAGCAGGTAATGAATTTTCACACTGAAAAGAGTAATTGCCAGATAATGGGGAAGGCGACCTTTTCATTTAACACATAAAAGGATGTGAACACAAGAGCGTAATGTGTAATGGGAGGGGAATGACTTTTACACTCACAAATGAATCGCAGCCCAATTTATCCAAGCGGCCAACGCAACTGTGACTTTTTATATTTGATAATGTTTACAGAAACACTGATTAATGCTATTTAAAATGATTAGATGGGTGTCTATCAGGGTCATGGAGCCTCAGGCCTGTGGCTTCCGGGCCCTCAGGACCTCACACTTTCCCCAAGTCACACTCCTCACTGGCCTTGCCCCACATCCCCCTCATATGCTTTTTGCCTGGCTGGCTTGCACCCTTGATCTGTGATAATGCATCTCGTTTGCCTGGGTGGGGATAGAGAGGGTGTACATAGGTGTACAGAAGCCCCTGGCTTTTGCATAGCTGGAATGTAGCCTAGCATACCAAAGTAAGAGACACATTCACATTTTTTTGCCTATGGCCCCACCTCCCACTGTGTTGCAGATATTAAATATTGTGCAGTTTGCAGCGTCTGGAAGCATAAGAACTGGCTCCCATGGAAATGAAACATTGTCCAGTCCCATAGAAATATTATTTCAACTTTACTGGCAGAACTTTCCTTACAGCTCAGCTGGTTAGAGCGTGGCGCTGATAATGACAAGGTTGCAGGTATGATCGCTGTCTGAGACAATTGCATATTCCTGCCTTGCAGGTGGTTGGACTAGATCAGGAGTTGGCAAGGTTTACCTCGCCTGGGCTGGTTCACTCCAGCAGAGATCCCTCCATGGGCCTGAGTGCGAGTGCGCACCCACAATTTCCGGCATCTGCACAGACACAATTTTCGGCATCGGCGCAGATGTGATTTTTTGCGTCTGCGCATGCCCAGATGCAATTTCCAGTGCTATGGAAGTGAGTCCCCACGCCGCGCTGTGGTGGTTTAGTGCAGCACACAGGGACTCATCGAGTGGGTGGCTCGGTTCAGGAGTGGCTCATGGGCTGGTGGCCCATGGTGGCCCACTTGTGGCCCATGGGCTTTAGGCTGCTGACCCCTGGACTAGATGGTGCTCAGGATCCCTTCCAATTCCACAATTCTATGATTCTATGAAAACATAATTAAAATATCCACGGCAAAGCCCACCGTGACTTGAGCACCAGCTTTTAGTTAGCATTGTGGTGAGGTAGGCACAGTGCAAGCACTCTGGCAGGAATGCCAAATTGGCTCTGCAGATGCACCATGCAATTCTCCCTGCCACCTCTCCCCTTTCCTCTCCTTCCCAGAACACAGTGGCAACACAACTGGAGGGAGAACAAGTGAGTGGCACATTCCCACCACACCATCTGCTGCTGGTCTAGAATCGGGATTCCTGTGCATAAATTTTAACACCTGTCTCAACAATGAATGTTGAGTCAATAAATGTTGGGTCAATAAATGTCTACACTGTCTCTGTTTGTGATTACCAGTCACACAAATGAGTTCCCAGTTCAAAGGATATAATGTACAGTGTACTGATTTTATTACTTTGGCAGCTGTATGACTTTTTATTATTATTTAATCAGGGGAAATAGAATATTCTCTGAATCCTGAATTTTCTGGGGGTTTCTGCAGGTTCAGTTTGACTGGGACCATTCCAGAGAAATTGAAGAATGTGATGAGGTAGACTGTGTTTGTTTTTGAATTCAGAGCAAAGTTTTCTTCTATATTTTTTCCAGAGAATCTCATGATCCTGAGCCATAAATTAACACAATTGGGCCATGTGTGTTCTCTCTCTCTCTCTCTCTCTCTCTCTCACACACACACACACACACGTATATACATCTGTTAGGACCTTCCTGGTTGAAATCAAATGATGTAAGCAGCAGCATCCTTGCCAGATGAACATGCACTAAGAAACAAGAACAGAATTGCTAATAATGCAAATATATCATTTTTGTCAGCTGCATTTCCATTTTAGCTTTGTATTTGACGGCTGACAAAACAATAAGATGCTCATTATACCTATAAGATATATACACTTCGTGGGGAAATATCCATCTAAAATGCATAATGCAAACAAGTGTTATTGACATTTTAGGCTAAAAAAAGAAGCGCAATCCCCAGTAGGTTATTTTGTACATTATTGCAATTTAGGTGGATACCAAAAGAAAAAAGAAAATATCCACTAAGAAGAGCTAAGACCACAATTAAAAGGTCTGAATGCTGACTTTTTGAAATGATTTCTGAATGCCATTTCTAAGGATTGGTTCACATGAAACATCAGGTGGTGTCAGGTATGTATGTATGAACTGTCACAGTTCAGCCACCTGCTCATCTCTGCCAAGATAAATTTTAACCTCTCAAATATGGTACTTTTAAAAAGAGTTTATTCACACATTCAGTTGTGAATCAACCAAGGTGTTGTCAGGTAAGTTATACTTAGAGTAAAGCTACTTGAATCAATGGATCTCGTCTGAGTAAAACTTGGTTGACTACCACCCCTGGTGTTTTGTAAGCAATCAAATGACTTTTATGCACATATGAACCAAAGGGCCAGCATGTTATGGCTTACGTGACTTTACCATCTCAGATGTTCTTCCATTCAACTTTCAAATAAGACAAGAGCGTTATTGGTAGACTGTTCTCTCGATTTATTATAGTCATACAGTGACAAAACTCATCTGTGCTAAGCCAGTTGAATATTATTATTATGATTATGTTGAATTCTGTGGTGATCACTGGCTAGATTCAGTCTTTTCAGAGAGTTTAAAGTAATATTTACCGGTATTCTACTATCATCTCCCATAACCAGGTATTGTACTGCTTCATCACCCTGCCAAAATCTGTTTGATCAATATAAACATCTGTCTCTTTAAGACAAGCTCTGCTACAGTACAAACCTGCACCTGTCTGCTCGAAGTAAGACCCACTGTGTTCAGTGGAGTTAACTTCTAGGTAAATGGTAAGCCTAAGACTGCAATCTTATAACCCACTGAACTCAATGGGAAGTATTGCTGAATAAGAGATAAGAAGGATTGTGCTGTTATTCATATAACTAAACTCCACTGAAATCCAGACACATTCAACTATATCATTACAATTCATTTTTTCATGACTATTTTTTTGCTGGATTCCACCTGCTGTGTGTGTGCGTGCAAAGGAAAATTTAACCTGTTGTTGACATCTGAATACAAAATTTTAAAGTGCTTAACTTTATTAAACATCCACGTTACATTTTAATTGGGAAATCATGTATAACACAATCTTCTTTCCGTAGTTTACTGTATTTCTTTCTTGCCCTTAGTTCTACCCCCTTTATCCTGCCAGCTCTTTCCATCTGGTCAGGAAGCAAAATTGCAGTAATTGATTCTTGTGTCCTTTGCAAAGAGTTATGTTTACCTCTGATCAGAGGGAAAGATTGTGATTTCCTCTCCCTCAAAATCTTTATGGCTACAAAGCTGGGAAGCTTATATCTGATCTTATTTCGATGCATCTGGAAATGATAGGGCGAATCTTCTTGTCAAAAAGAAGAGTTTATGATGCATTATTTTCAAATGAGATTTTCTTTTCTAAGAAAGCTAGCCAAAGGTTCTCAGTGCTAAGAGACTCCCACTAAAATTAGTGGAGTTCTGGAAGAGGAAAAAGCTGCCATTTCAGCAAAATTGATATAGTGGTATATCTACTCCCAGTACAAGATGCAATATGCTTCTGAATACCAGTTGTTGGAAAATGGTAACTAGGGCTTCCATATGCACAAATTTTCCCAGACATTACCGGGATTTCAAAGGTGGAATTGACATTCGGGGGGGGGGATTTCTGAAATGTGGCACTTTGTCCTGGATCTTAGGCAAGTCAATCGAAAAATCACGGGAGGTTTTGGCCCTATTTTTTTTTTAAAAAAACCAACAAATCAGCTCAACAACTTTGAAGTTTTCCTAAAAAACTGGTTCTTACTTTTTGAAATATGGCACTGTAGTTTATAAAGGCTGCTGAGAGTTGCTAGGAATGCTCCTGTTCCCAGGAAGAGGAATTGATGGTTAAAGTACTCTGAAAATTTTAGAACTATGAGGTAATATCATATAAAGTAAATGCCAGGGTGGGGATAGGGGAATGGAGGAGGGAAGTTGACAGTTCAATGATAGGTCTGCCTTCCAATTCTTGGCTAGAATCTCACCCAACACTTTCCACTCACAATGCTTTGGAGGAGAGATGTTGATTTTATAAAACCTTTTTCCCAGTGCCTTTTTTGTCGCTCTTTGGCTTGTTCTCTGAACCGTACAAAGAGTTTGTTTCAGCTTGTCTCTTGTGTGTGTCCTTAACCCAGACTTTATACTTGTTTGTTTTCTCTCAGTTCTTTCCCATCCTTCCTAATCTATCCCAATCTCAACAGCTGAGTCCTAAGCTTCTTTGAGGCTTTAAAGGTAAGTACCAGCAATGTGAACTGGGGTTGGAGGTGAACAGACTAGTGGGATTTTTTCAAAATTGATGTCATATCTATAAATCAATACCCCAGTGGCTGCATTCTGCACCAGCTAAGTCTTGAGAGCCAGTGTGGTGTAGTGGTTAAGAGCGGTAGCCTCATAATATGGGGAACCGGGTTCGAGTCTCCGCTCCTCCACATGCAGCTGCTGGGTGACCTTGGGCCAGTCACACTTCTTTGAAGTCTCTCAGCCCCACTCACCTCACAGAGTGTTTGTTGTGGGGGAGGAAGGGAAAGGAGAATGTTAGCTGCTTTGAGACTCCTGAAGGGGAGTGAAAGGCGGGGTATCAAATCCAAACTCCTCTTCTCTTCTTCTTCTTGAGGAAAGCATTGCTGTTAACCTCTGAAGCCTATAGCCTACTGCCGTTTAGAAATTCAGAAATGACCACAAACATGGATGTTCAGAAGAGCCCCTTCTCCATGACCAGCATACAGTGTTGTCTTGGACCCATTTAGTCCACATTGTCTTTCTACTGGTGATCAACCATGTACTTTGGAAGCTCAAAGAAAGGACAAGCACCATTGGCCATCTTCTTTGGATGACCCAAAACATCAAGCATGCAGAGGTATAGCCCTGTTTCACAATTATGGCTAATAGCAGTTGAGATACTCATTGTTCATGAATTTGTTCAATCTTTCCAAAAAGATATCTAAGCTAAGGGCCATCACCACCACCATCAACCTAGACAGACTGAAAATTATGCATCCTTTCTTCAGAGAAAGGATGATTCAGTTCTTGTTGAAACAACTGATATCGGAGGCATGATAAGCATTAAAGAGGGCAGCGGAATGAAAACATTAACATGATTAATATTGTTTTATTTAACTATACCACATGTCAAGAAGCTCGTAGTAAGATATTTACAGTTCCTCTCCAGTCTCTGAGCCATGGAAATGCATGTGCAAAGCTATCAAGCCATGACAAACTAGTTATAAAGCCATTCTCAAAAGGGCAAGTTCTCCGAGAGACTGCAACCCTTAAAAAAATTTATTCAGGTGCCCTCATTTCCTATCATCATTATCTAGCACAGGGCTATAAAAATGGATCACAATGCTAATAAAACAAAATGACTACATGCTGTTTATCTAAGATGGCCATAAAAATCTAGCCAAGTGAATTAATTCCCCTGATAACACAATAACTTAAGTCCAAAAGGGACGTCCGGGATTTTGACAGTCAACTGAAGAACAGGGTCCAAACCGGAACTTGTCAATGGCTTTAAGCTGTTGGTAGGAATAAAACTGCAGGAAGAGTTTGGTTTGGTTTTAAACTTTTCTGAAACTGTGGCTGAATATACCACTATATATTTAAAGCAATATTATACCACTTTAAACATCTGTGGATCCCTCCAAAGAATCTTGGGATCTGTAGTTTGGCAAGAATGCTAAATCCTTCCCCTCACAGATCCACAATTCCCAGGAAGAGGGCTTGACAGTTAAACTGTCATGTGTATGTATATGCATGCCCATAAGTCTGATAATAGTACACTGAGGTCTCTCCCCCCCACCACCCAAATTTCACACAAAAGCTACTGTCAGGCAAAGAATCATAGACACCGAGAGACAACAGGACTGCTCAAGGTGCCCTGACTATAAAATTGGAGCGATCGAGAGAGAGATAGCCACACTGGCAGCATACCTCTTCTTTCTCGTATCCAGAAATGCAAGAAGGGCTTTTACACTCACCAGAAGCTCAGGTCTGCCCTCGCCGGTCCTGGAAGGATCCTTAAAAAAAGTCCCATTTGCGCCTGTTCATTGGGGGAGATAGGAAGCCCAGAGCACTTGTTCTTTAGATGTCCCTTTTATGAAGAGGCACATAGTGAGACCATTGATCCCCTGCTGGTGAGACTCGCTGACCTCCTGGAAAAGCAAAAAATTGACCTTTTCCTGTTAGGCAAAGATCATAAGATGACCCGGATGTTCGCCAGATTCTGTATACAGATGTGTAGGCGCAGACCATCCCCCGACCCAAACTAGTTCATTAAGAAAATCCCCAAACTTGGTTCCATGGGTGACTCTGGGTCATCTCTCTGCAGTAGCTTATCTTAAAGTTTTAAGTGTCTATACGCTTATCGCATTTATAAATTTTAAATTTATTGTTGTACATTGTTTTAAATGTTTGTTTTCCTTCTGGGGTTGTACCCCAAGTGTGTTTTATAAGCTGGTCTCCGACCGTAATAAATTATCTATCTATCACACAATGTTAGGGAGTAGATTTGCATAATACTTACCTTCTTCTTCCACCTGAAGGACAGAGGCATAATGTTGGTGGGGGTCCTGCAAGCTACTTAGACAACTCAGTGGCTAAGCAACTCTCTCCCAGCCAATGACCCCAGTGTTTCACATCATGTGATTATTCTGTAGGAACAGCTGTTTTGCAAGCTACAGTGTTCCTCTTAATCAGACACTCAACTAAATGAGAGTGCTATTTGACTAGAGCTGCAGAGACATGGAGAGTACAGAGCAAAGCAGGATAATTAAGAGTCGTGTTTAATTAAATTCAGCCTTGCAAAAAAGGCTGTGGGTTTACTAGCCCACAGAAACCATTACCCTGGGCCAAATTGACAAGACACCAATCATACAATTCATTAGGTATGGCTTCAGAAATGCAACCTTCAGAAAGTGAAATTAGATTGATGCTACAGCATTCTCTGCAAACCAGAACTGTGGTCATCTATTAAAGACTGATCCTCAGATGGAGGCTTGATATCCAAGCTTTCAAATCTGCCAACATGAAAGAATTTAGAGGAGCATATTGTCATTCCAAATCCACTCTGATCAAAATGAGATGGAGACCTAAGTACCTAGGGGTGCTGCATCCTTGTTCCAGAGTTTCTCTTATGCCTCATTGTGGCCTCATGTGAACATTAAAGAAAATCTGTGACAATACGACATAACGGCAATATCCCACTATCACAAATGTCAGAACAGTGGTAGCATTTTGAAGGTTCTATAAAATTCTGCTGTTGAAAACAACAACAAAATATTTCCCTTGAAATGTCAGGCACCACTGGATTTAAGCAATGGCTGATGAAACAGACTTTGGTGGTAGGCAGAAATTCACATTGCCATTTACAAAACCATCTTCTGTTACTGCAGACCTGAGGGTCAGACAGAACTCTAACTTTGGCATTTAGCATTGTGTTGAGAAATTACATTGTGGACAGTATACTGAAGGTCATAAGTTTAGCCTGAGCATGCAACCCTAAGTATACTTACTATAGTGTAGGCCACATTGAACCCAGTGAAACTTAGTTCTGAGTGAACATGCATAGGACTGCATTGTCTCTATCTTCTTATTTCTCAACCATTTTCACCTGGTCTTTTAACCCATCCTCTTCCATCATCCTCTGTATTATGTAAGGCTGCAAGTGAGGGGAGGAGGAATTAAATGGATAAGGGGAACTGAAGGTTGAGAGAAGTTATGGTGATACTTCATTTCCCAATTTGGCACTGAATGCAGAAAATGCAGGAGGAACTTCTTATAGTTTTCTTCATTTCCTTCCATGTAGAGAAGGGAGAACCAGATGTTGTGAACTACAGCTCCCATCAGTCCCAGTCCATATGACAATGACAAAGCTGTTAATGGAAACTGTAGTCCAAAACATCTGGACGGTACCACATTGGCTAGCCCTGCCATAGAGGTTCATCATGTACCAGAACCACTACTTTCTAAGACCTTCCTGTTTGCCCAAGCAACTTAGATCACATTTTAGGTGGAATTTTGTATTACTCTACACTCTTTAGGCTCTGTGCATTAGCCTGCTTCATACCTTGCTTCATATTGTCAGGATAATTTGGTGGGTTTTAGTACTGTATTGTATGGATAGTTGTATTCTCGCTTTTACACTTCCATAGAGACTTTTTTGTGAATGGGAGTTAAGAATGATTGTAAATAACTAAGCGAAAACAAGCTAAAAATTCAAAGAAGGCATCTGGAGATTTCCTGCCAGAAACTACTGCCCCAGGAACCCATAAAGTTCACTTGGAAGTAAGTGCCACTGAAAGAGGGGTAGATGAACCTGTCAGTTTCAGTTTATCTCAATGTCTTATTTTCCAATCCTCAGTTTAGTTTGCCACTTTGCTACATCAGTTTGCAATCAAAACAAAAAATCAAAGTCCTCCTGAAAATTCATCAGAATTTCAGCCCAAATGTTTCTGAATAAACACATTCTTATATACAACTTTGGACGTGGGTGGCGCTGTGGTTTAAACCACTGAGCCTCTTGGGCTTGCTGATCCGAAGGTTGGTGGTTCAAATCCCCATGACGGGGTGAGCTACCGTTGCTCAGGCCCAGCTCCTGCCAACCTAGCAGTTCGAAAGCATCCCAAAAAGTGAAAGTAGATAAATAGGTACCGCTCCAGCGGGAAGGTAAATGGCGTTTCCGTGCACTGCTCTGGTTTCAGTGTTCCATTGCACCAGAAGCGGCTTAGTCATGCTGGCCACATGACCTGGAAAAACTGTTTGCGGACAAACGCCGGCTCCCTCGGCCTGTAAAGCGATTTGAGCACTGGAACCCCAGAGTCATCTGCGACTGGACTTAACTGTCAGGGGTCCTTTACCTTTTTTATATACACAACTTTGCCTTTAAAAGTGCATTTTTGCATGCCATTTTCACATATGCATTTATGAACATTTCTGACTAATAAAATTGTTTCTTATATGTGAAATTAAATGTTGATGTTTTTATTGTTAAGTTACCTTGGATTGTTATGTAAGTAATTCATGAATGGAATGAAACAAATAATAGAGATACACATTTTTTTGTGCAAAGCTTTACAGCTTTTTTGAAAGTGTACATTTTCTGTGTTTCATCTCATCTAGTGCAAATTGCATAGGGTTGCATTAAGGTGTGCACTGAACTAAATGCTTTCCCCTATCCTTGCACTGAAATCAATAGAACTTCTTTCTATGCAACACTGGAAACTCCAGCATATTTATTAGGCATAAGTGTCAATGAAATCAATGGGATTTCTAAGTAAACTTGTTTAAGCTTTGGGATGTAGATATATTTCAGCTATGTAAGTGTGGCATCAAGCAAACCACAAATGATATACTCTGCCAGCATGTCAGCTGTTACAAACAGTGACAGTTGCCTTAATCTATCTGATTTGGATGAAACACAAGGCATCAACAAACGTTGTGTCCTGTACTGTATTACTTTTCTCTGGCAAGCTCTGCACTTTTAACACTGGCTGGGGTGAGGCACTTAATTGAATAGAATCTAGTGATGGAGAGGATGCGATATTTTGTAAACTGAGCTGACATTTTGCAATTGGTGGGGAAGATGCTTCCAATAAAACAGGATCCTGGCACTGGAAATCAATAGAAGAAAAATGTGAGTAGCATGAAAATTGTGTGGTGCACAGAAGTATATCTGATTTCTATTGAAAATGGAAGGCAAATCATTACTCTGAGTATGAAACTGTCATAGCGCCGGTTGAACTGCTGTAGTCCAATGAAGGCGATGTTTTGGTTTTCCTTAACTTACTCTATATTTCCGAAGATAGAGGTCTCCTCTATGTAGATGATACAAGGGATACCATTAAAGTGGCGTGGGCAAAGGTCAAGTGAGCACCCTCACCCTGCTGTTGGCTATTGCCAACTAGTCACTTCATAAAAAATATGACATTTGAAATAGGTTCCTAGTTTGTAGGTCAATCACTCAGCCACTCTAGTACAGTAGCCCTTAGGTGAGTAAGCGGAAAACATCACTTTATACAAATAATCAAAACGGAAAATTGCAAAATTCAATGGGAGGAGTTAAGAGAGCAATTAACTTTCCCCATCCAAGTATAAAATAAAAATACTGTATAAACGATAGATTGGTAAATGCACAATGACTTCTCAGTGGCATTCAGTCCTTTTCTGGGTGTAAATTCCTCCCCCTTGCTTGATGTTCATATTACTGATATGATGTGCTTCGCATTTGTGAACAGACTCCGGTCATCTGGAATCCCTTCAAAGCTGGTCTGTGTTTGATGTGTCAGAACTGTCTAAGGCAAAATCTGACAAAACAGGCTGAATTTCTCTCTCACTCACACACTCACACACACACATATCCAGGTGCCATTATTAATGATTGAGCACGTATCAAGGCTGCTGAAATGAAATTCTGTTGCAGACAAAAAAATTTGAATTATTTCCCTTTTCCCCCATCCTTGATTTGGAATATCACACATTTCTTCATGCATGTTCAAAAGAAATTGAACCCTTCCATTACCAATCCCATTCTTCCCCAGAGAAACACTTAGATGATTTGCAATATCCACTTCATTTACTTGAAAGGTCAAAGATGAAATGAATGCCACACCTTCAGTGATATTATGAATTACACCAATTAAGTCAGATGATTAACACACTGCTAAATAGCAAAAAGGAATAAGAACAGACTTCAATGGAGTGAGAGGATAAAATTATGGCTCGTGTAAGGGGGCTAATTTTTTAACCCATGAAGGTAAATAATACAGACTGTTATAAACCCCTTTGTATTGAATATGCGCATGATATGGAAAACATGGAGAGATAAAACTGGCCCCACCCATTCTTCATTAATACATTTTTTTTAAAAAAAAAAATCAGCCTGTATTTAGAGATGAAGATAATTTTTCTCAGTTCAAGGAATGGGAATGAAAAAGGATATATTATAAGGAGAGAATCTTCTCACACATGAACAACTTGGGACACAAATCCAGAGCACTGGGATCAACTTGGTTTACTTTAAAAGAGGATTAGACATTTCATGAAATATAAGGCTATCAATGGCTACTAGCCATAAAGGATACGTTCTACTTCCATTGTTTAATGCATACTACTTGTTGGGAATCACAAGCAGAGAGAGTGCCATTGTTGCCTTTGGATCTTGCTTGTAGGCTCCTTATAGGCATCTGGTTAGGCGCTGTGAGAACTGGATGCTGGAGAAGATGAACTTGGGTATTTTTTATGTATATGCAAACATAGATTGGTAATGGAAGATGCCTATGGGAAGATAACTCGATCAGATGTTCAAGTCTAGAGGACTTGTCACCATCTTCAAGAAAATGTTTCATTAATGTTGTTGATGATTTGTTTAGTATTTAAGGAATAAATTTGTTTTGTTTTAATTTGAAAATGTCATAATAATAATGATAATCCAATAGCATCATTCTCTCAGGCATAACTTTATAATTGCTATCCTTAAACTGTGTCCACCAACCTCGCCCACGGTTGGCCGCAACTGTGGGTATTATTTTTATACCTGTCCAGTACATATCAAAGAATATTTTCCGAAGCTAAATTTACTGTCAGGGTTTTAGCTGTCTGTCAGCCCCTTATATAATTTGTTTTCAATGCTATGCTTAATTCAAGGTCAAGGCTCGACCATATGTTCCTCTCATGCTTCCTTCCTACAGGTGCCCTCCCTGTTCACTCAAATAGCAATCTTCATGGAGATTAATTTAGCAGGTATATAGTAATCTCTCCATAAAATATTATCTGGGATTAGCTGAGATTGTAATATCCACATAATAAATTACATTGGACTTGGACCAAATCAGAAGATTTCACTTGCTCGTATACTCACTCGTAATCTCTTGTGTGTTTAAAGAACAATAACTGAGTACCAGCCGACCTGGTTACTGACCATGCCAGTCTTTCTCTATAATGCAATAAAAAAATAAGCATGTTTAAGAACTAGGTCTATTTTTCAGAAGTTATAGATGCTAACACACCTGTGTAATTCATGTTGTCATAAATGTGCAATACCAGTTTGGAAGCTGAAATCAAGATTACAGGCTTCATGTTTGGAGGGAGCTCCCTGCTCAGCCCCAATACTACTCATTCCTCTCCCACTGTTTACTTTGACAATGGATGGGCTCCTTCTTTAATGAACATGCTGCCTCTTGGCCAGCCCCTCCACAAGCAGAAAAGGTTCTCCAGTGCCTTGAAAAAGAGGAAGGGGGACCATTTTCAGCACATTCCTATATAAATTCCTTTACATACTAATAGTAACACCCTGAACTTGGCCCCATAGCAAATCATCAACCAGTGCAGGTCCTTGAGCAGAGGTGTTGCATGCTATCAGCAATTGCACTGCAGCATTCTGCACTCAGTGCAGCTTCCAGATCAAGCACAAAGAAGAGTCCATTGCAGTACAGTGGTACATCTGGATGCAAACGGGGTCCGTTCCAGAGCCCCGTTCGCATCCTGAAGCGAACGCAACCCGCGTCTGCACATCTGCGCGTGCGCGGGTCGCAATTTGCCGCTACCGCGCCTGCGTGTGATGTCATTTTGACCGTCTGTGCATGCGCGAGCAGCAAAACCCAGAAGTAACGTGCTCCGTTACTTTCAGGTCACCGCGGAGCGCAACCCGAAAATACTTAACATGAAGCTACTTCAACCCGAGGTATGACTGTAATCCAGTCCTGAGGTAACCACTGCACAAAGTACTGTGGCCAAGCTTTCCCTGTACAAGAAGAGTCATAGCCGTCATCCCAGTCACAGCTGGTAATTTTCTTTTGTGTACAGACCAAATGATCTAAACACTTTTTTCATTTACATGACCCAAACTGTGCCTTGCATCTTGTCTAATGGCAGCTTAAGAGTGAATTCTGAAAGACAGATTATGTGGCTCCTTTCTTGTAACAGCTCCTGCCAAATGTCCTTGTTCTGTGGGGACTTTCATTAGTGTGCACCCTGATCTTGTCCTCCAAACCCTCATTGCTTTAGACAAGCATGGATTTAATTGAAAGAATATCAAGCTGTGACAGTGGCTCAGGTGTGAAGGCTGTCTTCCTTAGAAGATTAAATCCAGGCTAATGACTGAGATTTTTTTTCCCCATTCCTCATTTAGATAAGATTTAATACTGCCTATTAATTACTATTCTAGACTGGCTGCTTTCTAGAATGTTCACACATCAGAAATGTACGGTATTTATGGGAGTGCAAATAGGACAATTGCCCAGGGCAGAGAATTTGAGGAGGCAGTGTTTGTAAGACCAGCAGGGTGCTTAGACTCTTAGCTTTCATTTTTAAAAGTTCGTACATGTTGGGGGGAACACCTAAACCTAAATATGAGCTGCCAATCCACCCTGGCAATTTCTGTGAAATGGGGTAGCCTAACTTGGCTTCTTTGCAATCTCACCACTGAGATATGTCAGAGCTAAGGGCTGAGGGAACGCCATCTAAAGGTCACCTGAGCTAAAACGGAAAGATGCTGCATCTCTGCTACCACACCAAAGCCTCAATTACCAGGGTCACACAGCGATGGCTTCCAGCAACATCTCACCAGAAGCCACCATCATTGTGCAACCCCATCAATGACAATTGCGGTGGGTGAGACATCAATGGGGGTACTGCCTTATGGGCCAGCCAGCCCTGGATGGGCTATTCTGAGTGGCTGGCGGGGGGGAGGGAGGGACTGTGGTATGTATAGAGTAGTTTCCTTCCCACAACCTAGTGAGATTTTCATTTGGCAAGTTGATATCCAGCCCATAAAAGGGAGCCCAGGGTTGTTAACAGCCTCAAACGAAAGCAACGCACCATGAAACAATTAAAGCATGAATCAAAACATCACTAGAATGACTGTAGCTAATACAGCCAATGGATTATTTATTTACTTACTTGGCTTGTTACCCAGAGGTATTCAGGTGACTTGCAAAGGCCTTATGCCCAACCATGTCCCAAAGGCTTGGACAGAGATTCTACTTGAACATGGTCAAGGTGTGTGTGGTGAAGCACACCTGTAATTATTCTTTTCTTATAATTTATTAAAATGTATACAGCCCAAAGATATCAGGGCAGTTCACAGTGTGTGTGTGTGTGGACCACAACACACAAAAAACAAAGCAGAACTGTAGCAGGTAAAAATGAAATCTCCTGTCTCAATTCAAGGTTCAGGTGGTATACCTGAAATTCTTGATAACTCAGAGGTTTCACAGTGGGGTCACTCTTGGTCAGCAGTTGCTACTTTGAGGTCAGCAACAGTGTGTTTGAAAGACCATCCATAATCAGATCATGGATGAGGGAAGTCTTACTCTGAGCCAACCTGGCATTCAGCAACAGCAGCCACAGACAACCCCAATTCCCCAGGTTAGAGGAGGGGCTGGCACTTGGCACAGTCACTACCCACCTGTGCCAAATTCCCCTTAGCTGGCCTGCCCCACCTTCCACAGCATGTTTCCCTCTACCCTGAACCATTGCTATGGGCCCCTTCCGCTCAGTTGGGATTGGGCTGTGGAGAAGCCTCTTCTAATAAAAGGCTAAGAGCTATTTAAAACTCCTTAGGAAAGAAGCAGAATGGATTCTGAGGCTTCGTTCAATAGTTCCTAAGGGTTCAATGAGAATATAGATTACATGCCTTTTTTCAGGATAAGGACATGCACAGAGCAATTTTGATCATCAGTCTGTGTCAGACCAGCGTTTCAAGTTTCTTGTACAATGGAGTCCTTCCAGCCATTAAGAGTTCTGAATTTTGGGGTGCTGTCATTGTTAGGCATAAAGGTAAAACAGGAAGCAGTTTCCACATTGCATTATAAACAGTAATATGGGCATTTATATAATAGTGAGAACTCTCATTATTTTACTCATTAGGTATTTAAGTTACAACAGGATTCACTCCTATAGTGCTTTTCTGCATTAAAAAAGTGAGAGGCTGGTGCTTTAGGAAATGATCTCAGAAATCCCAAGTTAGGGTGGCTACATTTTAGACTGAGTAAGTCTTCTACAGCTTGCATTCTACTTAGGAGTAAAAATAAGTTTAGTATTTTATGATATGGAAGCTAGGATATCTCTACATGAGGTTGCTCACGGGGGCAAGACAGTGTGAGCATATAATAGCAATCACGGGCTGACTGTACTGGCTGCCAATTAGTTTCTGGGACCAATTCAAAGTGCTGGTTTGGACCTATAAAGCCTTAAATGGCTCAGGACCGCAATACCTCAAGGACTGCCTCTCCCCATTTGAAGCAGTCTGGACCCTGCAACCATCATCTGAGGCTCTTCTTCGTGTGCTTTCTCTGCAAGAGTTCAAGAGGGCAGCAACATAAGAGCGGGCCTTTGCTGGGGTGGCTCCCCTCTTATGGAATGTTCTCCCCAGAGAGGCTTGCCTGGTGCCTTCATTACATATCTTTAGGCACCAGGCAAGAACATTCCTGTTCTTCCAGGCTTGGCTGATTAAACAATCTATGGCCTTTTAAACTGTGGAGGGAGCCCCAGAACATTGGTATCACTTTAACTTACTGCGTTCCATCATACCTCTCCTCCCTTTCGACTGTTGCCCATAGACTGGCCTTCACCAAAGCGAGGTTCAACGTTTTTCCCTCCAACGTCCTGAGACATAGATTCTCAAAGGGCCAAGCCCCCGCCACATGCGAATGTGATAAGGAGACGCCGGAGTCGCTCCAGCACATCATGTTCACTTGCCCCCTGTTCAATGTGCCACGGGCAAATTTGTTGGGATCAATCATACAGAAACTAGAGGGTACCCCACCAAAATTCCACCTTGCCCAAATCTTGCAGGATAAGGATACTCATACGACCCTGAATGTGGCAAGGTTCCTGGTCGCTGTCCTTACCCAAAAGCGACGCCAAGGAGCACTACAAGCTAACTAAGGCGTAGTATGCCATTCTATTTTATAGTATTTTATTGTTATTGTGGTGTTTTAGCGGCTGTTTCCCCCCCCCCCATGTGCACAAGCTGTTATTTATGTGTTGTTTTTACCTGTATGGGCCTATGGCCGTAATAAATATTGTTTGTTTGTGGAGGGACATTGTTTTTGTTTGTTACTGTGTTTTGCACTTTTGTGTTTTCATATTGTAAGCTTCCCTGTAATCCTTGGTTGAAGGGCTGTATCAAAAGTTTAATAATAATAATAATAATAAATAAATAAATAAATAAATAAATAAATAAAGTTACAGTATATTTAAAAAATGAAAATAAAAGTGAAGAGTCCAAGCTGTCTGCTGGGAATGAACATGAAGAAATCTACCACAAAATGAACTAGAAATCTACCACAAAATGAACTTAATTCACCTTTAGTTCACCTAGCAATGGAACCTACTTTCAGGCATAGTTCAGAATTTGCCTTAACTAGTTCAGTAAACTTTTTTCAGCCGAACTAGTTTCTTCCAAGCCTGGGTCTTCAGCTGTCCTGGCATAACTATGGATATTCTATGGCAGGCAGAACGAGAGTGTCCGTGAGCGTATGGAATGGGGACGTTAAAACTCTCCAGTCTGTGTTTTCTTTTGAAAGTCTGAGCCTTGATATGTGTTACTGCTGACGTGCTTAGGTATATAATCGCCTCCTGCTTTGTTCTTTCTGTCTTTGTTCTTGCTATTTATTTCTGAGTTCTTTCTTTTGCTGTAAGGCTATATGAAGAGACTATACCTTTTGCGTTCTAAAATGTGTGTTGCACAAGCTCCTTTCCAGATGTTGCTGTGCCTGAAGAACGAATGCACTGGGGCTGGGGGGGTGGCATGGCAGCAGATCTGCCATGCACAAAGACCCCCATACACAAAGACCCCAATGAAAGCACAAAGACCCCTAGGACACCTTCATTATAATGTCTGAACAAATTCTTTGTGTGTGTAGCCAAACTTAATGGGATTTTGTCCAGACATTCTAATGAATGCCCCGCCCCAAAGCACATTAATTCTACGTCCATAGTAATATCTGGTTAGGGAGAGCCAGTGGTTTTCAGACTAGTATCTAGCTGTGGCTATAAGGAAGAACACAGAATGCCAATGCTGGCCTTAGTAGCAATGCTATCTCTCATATAACCAAGTAAGTAAGCTGTTTGCCTACTAAAAAAAGTCCAGGGTGACTTCATTCACGGAATCATAAGATTTTAGAGTTGAAAGAGATGTTGGAGGACACCTAGTCCCGTGCAGGAATCTTGTAACTATGGCATACTTGAGCATTGGCAATCTAGCCACTGCTCAGACACTTCCAGTTAAGGTATTCAAGAAACCCTAACCCAAGAAACAAATAATTATGACACAAATATGCATACATGATACGAAGAAACAAGAATTATGTATTGTACATGCAATATAAATGCTTTTTACATTTTTAATGCTGATTTGCTGATTTGAGAAAAGAACCCCCAAAACCAAGTTAAAGAAAAGAACACACAAAAACACTGTTTCTAAAATAATTTTCTCCTTTTTTTCCATTTAAAAGCCAAATATGTAGACAAGCTAAGGGCAAAAAAATATTATGGCAATACTGAAAGAGAATACAGTTAGTTTTATTTTTGGCAAAGATGGGCATTGGAAATGCATTTTAGGTACTAAAAGTCAAAGGTCTCTAGCAAGTAAGTCAATCCCTTGGACTGAACCTCCACTGGTCTGGAAGGAGCGATGAAAGAAATCATGGATTTTCTTTCTCTCCCTGTCAGAAACCTTTTTATTCCTGTTTTGATCAACCTTCCTTTTTAGTTTTCCTCTTCTTGCAACTTTGCCATTTGTATTCCTTGCTTCTCCCATAGAGGATCACCTTGAGCACAAGTCAGCACTCTACTAATTTTTCGTGCTCCAAAAATGTCAGCAGGTCAGGTTCAGGTTAAATCATCTTCCCACACTTGCCTGCCTTGCATTTGGTCTCGCTTTGCTTTATTTGGTCCCCACTTCATACTAAAGAGTTATGATGCTCTCTAAGCTTCCAGCAAAAAAAAAGACAAAGTTTGTTCATTAGTGTCCCACTGTTTTGAAAACTGTGGCACACTAAAACATACATTTTTTGCATAGTTGACCTGTGATACCCCAAGGCTAGATATAGTGTTGTGCCCCATCAGCCCCTCCTTGGGGACATTGTAACTTCGCGATGCAGAGTATCCTAGACCCACTGAGATAATATAACTGTGTGGGATAATATCAATGCCTAGATATGATTATAGTTGTAGACTATTGGATATACGTCACTTGCATGAAGATAAGTGTTGACAAGCATACAATCCTGTGTTTCAATATGGGCTCATGATTTGATGGTAGTATCAGCACCCATAAGTGCCAGCTCCTAGGGGCTGAGGCATTTTCGATCCCCCTGATTTCTTTCTGAGGGGGCTAGTCCCCCTCAAGGTTCAGAGGGCATTCAGCAGCACCCCCCTGGCTCCTCACAGTGTCACACAAGCAGGATGTCCTATCAGGCCCCCTCAATCAACTTGAGAAAATGGCACCTCTGGTCACCACAATGACAGTGTAGCAAAGGGTTTTTGGACTACAAATCCCATCATCCCAGACCACTGGTCCTGCTAGCTACAGATGATGGGAGTTGTAGTCCAAAAACAGCTGGAGACCCAAATTTGGGAAACCCTGGTGTAACACTAAGTTTTGGGGCTGGATCCAGATGTAAGTAAGTCATGCTTTAGGCCAGTTGAAAACAGTGGAGCTTAAGCTCCTCGTGACTAGCTATTAAGCATGACTAACTTCACCTAGATCAACCCTTTGTTTTTTCAGTGTAACCACCTCTAATGCCTGGTAGGAATGAAAGCAGTGAGTGACCAAACAGGTCAATGTGGGATCATATTGGTCTTATTTATTCCTAATAAAAGGTCCTTTTATCTAGGAATGTTAAGAGCTTCGGTGACCGCTGAGGAATTCCACTAAGCTCATCAGAATTATTCATATTGAAAATATATATTTCATCACAGCCTTGTGCCTTTAAAGACCAGGAACTGCTTTTCCTGTGCAAATCAGAACTAGGAAGGTACAATTTACAGCACTTGCTGAGGTCCTGCTTGCAAGTTTCCCCACAAGCAATGGGTTGGTCACCGTGAGAACATGATGCTGGACTAGATGGGCCATTGGTCAGATCCAGCAGGCTCTTCTTGTCTTCTTACTTTGGGACAAATCCTTAATCCTTCCGCTGTCTCCTGGTCTTTTCCTACAACTCCTCACTACCATTGGAAACAGCCTTAAGTTGTCCTTGAAAGTTTTTAGAGGTTTTGCCTCAATGAAGCTTTAGATTTTTTGCTTAGGAACACTTCAATATATATGTGCAAAAGTCCCCCCAAATAATATTGCCAAATAAAAATTATTTTAAAATACCCTTACATATTCTTGGGTGCTTTGGTTAAGCATGAAATGCCAGAGTCACACCAGGAGAAATTCTGTAGAAATTTCCAGACAACCTATTTATTGAATATCTGTTCTGATTTGTTTGCAGGGAGATTACATGACAGTAAGCATTCATCCTTATTTGCTTGCTTAGTAGTAGTAGTAGTAGTAGTAGTAGTAGCCGCCGCCTATCTGACTGGGTTGCCCAAGCCACCCTGAGCGGCTTCCAAAAACATAATGAAACATCAAACATTGAAAACTTTCCTGTCTTCAGATGTCTTCAAAAGGTTGTATAGTTACTAATTTACAACTCACATTTTTCAACACATTTCTCTGCCTCTGTTCTAACCACAAAAAGTACTTTTATTTAAGTGTGCATGTTACCCAACAGAGTATGTTCATCCACTTTGATTGTGCAAAACCACATTTTTTGTATGCACTGGAATGTCGCCTGCAAAATACTGACAGTCTGGGGGCACCCAGAGGGAAATATATTTTTCTCACACGACAAAGCCATTGCTTACCAACTGCACTCTCAATTTCTTTCCCCCCACTATTTCCCACATCCCCAACTCCTTGTGCCTAGTGCAGGAGTAGGGAATCTCTGACCCATGCACAAAAGTTGGCCTACTATATCTCCTCATATGAGCCTAGTTTGGACAGGACATGCCCACCTGAAATGCACTTGTTCTATGGTAGTATTGCCATACATCTGGAATTTCCCAGACATACATGGAATATTGTAGTCCAAAGCAGTGTCCCTTACCTGTGCTTTCAGGTCTTGTCCCTTAACTTTTGTCCCTTACCTGTGCTTTCAGGTCTTGTTGTGCTTGGTGCTTCTTGGGAAGCACCAAGCACAACAATTGCAAAGCCCCTTGCACTGTACTTCCCAAATGCCCAGCTATCGAGCTTGTGGTTGAGCATTTAGCAAATAACAAGCATAGGGCTTCCAAAGCCCCTTGCACAGCATTCCACAAGTGCCTGACAACTAACTAATCATCAGGCATTGGGGAAATGCTGTGCCTTAACAGGGACCAAGCACCCAACATCATTAGGACACCAGATGATTGACCAGCGGGTGGTGCTGCCTGCCTGTCTAGGTTGGTCCAAAGAGGTGAGGAGAGATAAATATCTGTCCTACTGGACCAAGAAGGCTCCTCACACCAGCCTTGTGCCCCCTCAGTGCTTCCTCTGAGAACAACTGCACCTACCTTAGCATATCTGCAGACCCAGATGAAGGAATGCAGGGGATTCCTCTGCTATCTCTTTCAATTTCTCTTGTGCAAATGGTGTCTTTATTCTGTCACAAAAGCCTACGGTATAAATAAAGAAGGCAAATGAAAAGCAGAATGTGAGTTGCATGATAACGGGAATGTGGGGAGTACATTTCAAACGTCTGAAGGTGTGGTAGCCAGATGGTCCTCAAGAATCAAGTCACTCAAAATGTTGGTTCCTTAAATAAACACAAGGCATGTTTGTTCTGAAATATGACATTGCTGAAGTTGGAATGAATTCCTCCCCACAAAGACTACATCCAGGAGAAGAAATCCTAGGCTTGGAGGAGATTTTCATTTGGTCCACATTTTTTAAGCAAGGCAATTTGCACCTCCTGGACTGGTATGCAAAAATCCATTGGGATTTCACACTTCTCTGAATTTTACAATACTGTTCTCGGCTCAAAAAATGCTTTAAAAAAATTTTTACGTGCTAAAAGACATGTGTTTTAGGAGAAAATACATTTATAAATTCATAGGTCGTGATAAAATATGTATCAAAATATGAATATTTAAACTTTTTTTAAAAAAAACACTTTATTTTTAAAACTTATTTTTGGTCTTATGTATTGACCAAAAATTGACTGATCTGCCTATCCCTAGTAAATCTATAGGAAATAGGATACAAAGTTTGGAATAGGAGTATTATCAGTCACAAGACCTTGTAATCAAAACAGCACCAAGTCCCGTATTCCATTAGCATAAGGATTTACCCTTGTGTGACAGGAGTTCGATTCATCCCCACTCCTCCCCTGCCCGCCCACCATGTATCTGTTCTGGGGTTTTCTCCAACCATCCAGAGCAAATTTTGGGTACACACAGGGGGAGGAGAAAGTTACTTTGCAAAAGAGTATATCCTTGCTCTCATGGAATGAGGGCATTGGACACTGCCCCGGACCATCAAAGAAGAGAATACTAAGCAGTCAAGGGATGGAGGGGAAACATGATATCTACCAAGGCTTTTTGTAACTACAAGGACCTCAACATGGACATCATGTGAGTTTGTTGGGATGACCAACTTGGCAGAACCTAGGCAATGCTGATGTTTCTGAGAACCAGTTTTGCAATGTGAGGAGATATACATGATTTCTGTGATTTTGGGTGTGCCAAAAAAAAAGAGCTGCTATAAATCGCACTTGACTACAAACTTGGGAGGTTTCCATACACTATCAAGATACTTGCATGGGGGCTACTGTAACTGTGCACTAGCCCAGAGTGTTAACAGGAGAGGAAGATGGTTGTAAGATGGAGTTTAAGGAATACAGGATAGATAAGTCTTGATGAGAAAAGTTAAAGCTGAGAAGAGAATTCCCAGCTGATAACACTTGGCTCCAAATTGGGAGTGTGTGAAAGGGGGGCCATTTCTATTTCCCAGACAGCATCTGCAAGACAAGAGACTGGAGAATTAACTTAAAAGAACACTTCTTGAAGAATGCATGTACAATTCTCAGGGCAATTCTTACAATATAAAATAAAATGGCAAGTCTTGAATCCAAAGAAGTCATTGCATGAGTGGAACGGTCACCCATTCTAGATGTTCACAATTGAGTTCCCTTCCACAACTCTAAATTTTGGCAATAATGGTTGGTATGCAGAGGGTCCACTTCTCAACTGACGTCCCTGCGGCTGAGTTGCTGCTGCATACCAGGACAGAGATGAAGCAGATGAGGTGGTAGCAAGGTTGGTGTGGTGTAAACACATCAGCATAGCCAATCCAGTGTTCCTGATAATACAATTACACTGCACTGACATCACTGCCACCTTTTCCTTCCCTTTCTCCATCCTGGTATGCAAGGGTAACACAGTCACAGGGAGGTCGGATGAGTGGTGTAGCTGCTCCTGCTCCCATGCTGCAAGAATATTTGGGGTTTCTTATTATTAGTCCCCCCCTCCCAAAAAATATACCTTTTTTAATTTGTAATTTCTGTTTAAGAGCATTGTGATTCTTATGTCACATCCACTCTTCAGCATTAATAATTATTATAATCATATGAATAGACAGGCGATACCTTTCACACCAAAGGATTCATGAGTTAATCTACAAAGCATTAGCTGCAGAAAAGTCGGCTGGCTTACAGACTCTTTTGTGAAGGTGCAAGCCAGTCTTTTGTGACTAACAGATTTCTAGTTCCCTATGAGACTAGAATCAAGAAGGGTAATTTTTGCTGTCAATTTCTGGCATTCATTTGAACACTCTGTCATGTTCTATCAGCGCAGTCATGAAATTAGTGTAAAGAGTAGAAAGCTTTTGTAATGATGACTGAGGATTTCATTGCCAAGAACTCGGCTATGATAAACATGAAAGAAATCACTCTTTTATACAGTTTTTTTTTATTATTTCAAATTATTTAAAACACTAAACGGCATGATAAATGCTTCTAGTATTACCACCAACTGTTATTATATTTTTTCCTCTTTTGCGTCATGTTCATCCTTTCTTTTTCAAACAGAAGAGGACACACACAAAGAAATAAATACATTAGAGAACGCCAATGTAAGCAGCTGCTAGGTAACAAAAATCACTGACATGTTTAGCTCATGACTAACTGACATTTGCTCTCCCTCTCCCCAGTTTAGCCTGTAAAATATGTGAATCAATAGGAGTATGGAATTGAATTATACTACTATGATAATGTCATGATGATGCCCAGATGGAAAATAGCATTGATGCAGTAGAATATTTTACAATCTGGGTTGTCGTTCTATATAGATTCCAGCACTATGTAGAGGAAGCTACCATATTCAGTATCACACAGAAGCCAGTATTTATCTACTCCAGAATCACAACTAAGCCATCTACTCCAAATAGCAGCCATTTCACAAGGTGCTAGGAAGCAGTTAGTTCCTGCTACCTGAGGTCTTTCAAGTTGAGACTCTGTGCATTGAACGAAGCATTGCTCTAGCACTGAGCATTTGCTCTAGCACTGGGACCTTGCCAGTTGCCACTGAATATTATCTAAAGTGATAGCATTTCATTATCACACACATTATTCATTTCATTATCACATAATGTGTATAACGAATTCACTGCCAATAACAGACTAATACAGCTCAGTTGGATTTGGTTTAATTATATTTATTTCCAGATTTTTAAATATCCCAATGCTGTGGGTTAATGGAAAATTTTAAGACACCATTCACTGTGTTTCCTGTGCTTGCATTGTCCATGTTTGCTTATTTGTATTAGCTTGGTTGGTTTTTTTAATTTGCCACTTGTCTTTTATTTAATAAGCAAAATATGAAATAAAATGAAGGGGATATATGTGCTTCCTTAGCTGGAGGCCACAGAAAACACTTGTTAATGCAGATTGAAGTCATGCAATAATTTGTGAGTCATTTGCCTCTCCTCATTACATAAGCAGACTCTCAAACTGCTATTCCAGCTATTACCACAGTCTAAGCATGAAAAAAGAGACAATGTACATATTTTTGTAATCTAAGAAATCTTTAATAAAAATTATTTTTAAAAAAGAAAGAAAAGACTATCTCAACAATTGATACTCATTTTAATGTAGCTAGCCACTGAAATGATACTACCTCCATACAATAAATAGTTTTCTGGCACCTTAAAAATTAACAAATTTATTATGCCATAAGCTTCCCTGGACTACAGTCTACTTAATCAGATGCACGAAGCATTATCCTCATATCCTGAGTTACATAAAGATATATGCATGTGTAACCAATGAAGCTAGAAGAAGATGAAGAGGAGGGATGACTAACACCAAATAACCTTTCCAAAATGGTAGGTTTTTTCAATTCTGTGTATTAAATGGTAATGACAGAAAATATTGACCTTCATTGCTACAAAATTCACAAAATTGTCAAAGTCCTTTCTCCTAGAGCTCATTTATTTGTATCAGCTGATTCTGATGAATTCTTCACCAGCATATGATAGCATATTTAGGTAATAGCTGAGTTTCCTCCCTTTGAACCCATCATATTCAGGGTAGACTAGCCATGAACTGATTAAAATTGTATTATTCCCCAAAATATTCAATTTCATTTTCATTTATGTCAAAGGCAGAAAACATTAACAGCACAAAAGTTTATGGTGAATTGGCTATGTTTCCTCTGAACTCTTTATCCACACCCATAAGTTCTCTTTTTCATGCATACAATGATGTGCAATAAATGTACGTTGGTAAAATGTTTGACATTGAAGAAAGACTGCTTAGCTAAAAAAAAAGGTGAAAAGGGGAGAGATTTTAAAAAATGAGATTGATCCGAACTTTAAAGACGAGAACAAATCTTCCCTGTCTTTTTAAGATGTACCATTATGAGAGGTAGGCAAAGAATAATAAGGCAGGCTGTTTGTACATCAAGAGTTCTGCAAGGTTCAGAAAATCACATGACATCACAATTAGAATTTGAAAGCAAGAGTGCAAAGACATCCAGAATTTTCTTCTAATACCATGACAATATCATTAACCTAGCATGGGATCTTCTCTGTAATGCAGTCAGCAACAAGTACCACAACTCCCTAAGACCGCAACGTTTTGTGAACGTTAGGTAGGGATCATGTATTGAACAGGATAACATTTTGACTCTACATCCTCAGCCAGGTATGGCTGTATGATGAGATCACTGAGGGCTAGAGAAGACAATTGAGAAGGAGGGCAAGTCACAGAAATCTGTGTAGTTTCAGCTCAGGCCTTGTTTAATCACAGCCCATTGTTGCTATACTGACATCATACAGTTGGTAAGGAAAAACCTCCTCCTGGAGGAGAAAGAAGAAGCTGGGAGCGGGGCACAAATATTGCCACAGCCTAGCACCTGAAGATACTAAGCTGCCTAGGTAGATGGTACAACACACAGTTCAGTAGCTCATCACATGGGACAGCTGCTCAGGAACCCAGAGGCCCTCCAGTTCAATCCTTGGCAGTTCTTGACACAAACATAGAGCAGCATCTCATGCAGAGACATAACAGGCAGTCTCTTCTAAGAATGGACTCTGCTGCTGCTGAGCCTGACTTTGCTTCAGTCATGACTGAATGCTCCATCTATGCCCTATGCAGGGTCAAGATGAAATGACATATCCCTTGGAGAAGGCAGCTTTGAAAATTGGACTGATTCATGAAGAAATGAAGTTGACATCTAATACACTGGGGCCGTGGACCAAGAAGCCTTTATTAGTTAATTAATTTGCTTTCCATGGAGCCAAAGCATATTCATGTGATGCAGTTTAGCAATTACAACTGCAAGCCATACATTATGCTAGGTGAGGAGAAACTTTGGTCCTCCAAATGTTGCTGAACTACACCATCCCTGGACATTGGGAAGGCTGGGAGTTGGAGTTCAGCATCGTCTGCTGAGCTAAAGGTTCTCCACACCTCCACTATGCAATCCTCTGGAACTCACTCATAAAGCAAAAGGTGGTATATGAAAGTGAAGCTGTTATAAGATGCATATCATGCCTAGTGGACTGCAGCTGAGATGTCCTAGGGGAAGGTGAGACAATCACTGATAATGCCTGTTAACTGACAACCAAAGAGACACAAGTTGATGGGAAACAAATATTCCAAAGGACATATTGAAATCACTAACTGGGTTTCTGGCAGGTCATATAATTCAAATATATTGAAAAGCACTGAAGGTACTTAACAATTTATGCATTTAAGTAATAAGTAGGAGATGCAAGCCATTGTTTCCATGAGCAAACTTTGCAAACAAAAAAAGAAAACAAGGAGTTGAGAGGAAAATAAGTATGCAGAACAAGAGAAGAAAAATTTGAACATAAATCTTTGGGCAGCTACAAGTCATATTATCAACTATGACATATGTTGAGTAAATGAGCTATTTTTCTTACTCAAAGAACCAGAAGAGCATGCATTTGTGTATGTGTTGGAGAGGGGGTGCTTAAAGAGATTGTGCTAACAATTTATAGTCCAGAAATGCTTCTGGGTCTGCAGGAAGCCTGGCAACCTTGGCTGAAGTTTTAGCTACGTAGGCTTCAGAGGTTCCATCTTGTGGAAAGATTGCCATGCTTATCCAAGCAGGATTGACAACTGTGACTCAGGCCTTAGCAACATCAAGAGCAGTGGCATCAAAACTTGGGAGGGATGGGGTTATAGAGTGCATGCATGTTTTGCATGCAGAAGGTACCAGGCCTGCTTGGGAGGGGTCCAGAGTGAGAGGTAGAGAGGGTGAGAGGCAGATTTAGGGGAGACAGACTGGATCCATTTGCCTCTGTTTTGGCATCCAGTGTGATGGAACTGCTCAGGCTCCCCCAAATCTGCAGTGCTGAACCTCGAGGTGCTGCAACTATGATTTAGAACGGAGACTCCAAGGTGCACCACTGCACACACCAAACACACAGTTCATTCAAGCAGTCTAGAGGAATGATCAGATTTCAGGAACCGGAGTCAGCTGTAAGTCAGTGAAGTTAACTCTTTATTCAAATAAAGCCAAACAGTGCAGGCCTAGCGATCCCAGCAACTCTTCCCAGTAGAGGTGGTTGTGAGGACTGAAGGTCCCACCTTCCCACAGCTGCCTAAGTCCCCTCCTCTCCAGGGTTTTTGCCTACCAATCAGAGTCGAGGTCTGCGAGCAACCAATCTCTCTTCTGCTATTTTAATTCCTATGCATGTTCTGGGAGATCAGTGGGGAGTGGAACTGGGCGCAGCAGGAGGGGGAGACTCCCTGACTTCTTCTGCAGCCTGCCTTCTCTCTATCTCCTGGCCCCGCTCCTTTCCAGCCTCTGAATCAGGACTGCTCTCTGCCCCAATTTCTTCCTGCTCACTAAACCCTATTGCCTCTTCAGCTTCTGACACCTCCTTCGCCCAGTCTGCTCCCTCTTCTACCTCTGACCATTCATCATCATACCACCAGTCCCCTGGCTCTGAGCTTCTCTCCCCAGCTGATGCCTCCCATCATTCCTTTGCATCCAGCCAGTCCATGTCATAGGACCTCAAGGTTGCACTCCAGGTAGGGAGGAAGCACAAGTGGGGTACAAAGCTGGACCAGTGTGGAGTATAACCTCACAGAGGCAGATCTAGGGCACTGCAGCTGGTTACCCCACACCGAGCACCAAGCCTAGGGGGCGCCATAGGGCGTCATAACTATGACATAGTGAATTGAGCAGCACAGAAGGCAAGAGGTGGGGGGGGTGCCAAATTTTGGCCTTGCTCAGGGCACCACTGAAATTTGAAAGAGCAAAGACTCCCTTGAACCCAGGGAGAGTTCTGGGGGGCAAGAGAAAGGCCTAGAGGGCTGCACATGGCCTGCAGGCTTTATGTCCTCCACCTCAGGTCGACAAGTTCCTGTCCAACTCTATGATTCTGTACCCAACCTATGTTGCTCTGCAAGGGCTGTGCTCGAACTTCAGGAAATTGCCTAATTCATGAGGCAGTTGGAGGCAGCCTCCTTTATTGCTCTGCAGCCATCAGAATAACAATTAGAATTCAGTTTAATTGGCCTAACGCAGGTGACATGAACGCTCTAAACGTATTTTCCCAAAAAGGTGAAACCGAGACATTTTATTGATCATAAAGGTTTTTTTAATGCAAACAGAGGAATGCTGAAGTAGCAGAACTGTCTGCAGCAGGTTACAGTTTACAGCGATAAACCTCCCATCCCCTATCAAGCCTTCAACACTCCCTTCACCATGCAGTCTTTATCTTCACATGCTGACACATGTAATCTAACATTCTCATTTTGCCACAGTAGGAGCAATTCCTTGACAATTTGATTATGGTTCCCTGTCAGCTCTCACGTGGGATATCTTTTGAGTTTTCGGGGACTGCAAAATATTTTGATTTTTTATGATGATAATAATATTTGTTGGGGATGGAGGATAGTTATTTAGAAATAAATATTGATTTCAGATAGCAAACCTTCCTCTTGGATCTGCATACAGCAAGCTGTTTCAAATAGCCACAGGCGACCACAGACATGAGCTGCATGAAGGGGGTAGGGAAGAAGCTTATAACTTTCATGAAAATATAAACAGTGGAAGGAGGCTTTGGGAATAAAAAAAGGGATCACCATCTCTGCAGCTAGTACAAATAGATTTGCTGGTCTCAGTCAAAACCCTCACGGACAACCGCAGCAACTCACATCACCAACTGCAAGCATGTTTGGAAAGCTTTCCCAAATGCAAGCCAAATCCCGATTAGTTTTAGAGAACATCATATCCCTGCAGGGTCATTTTGTCCCCTTTTCATTTCTAGTGTATGTGAAAGTGAGTGAGAGAAAATGCAAAAAATACCTTTGCTATAACTAATAGAAAGGTTGCTGCTTTGATTCCTGGAGAGTAACCAAGTCATTGTATTTTTGCAACAAAAATAATCAGTTCTCCGGTAGAATAAGAGATACTAACAGATTTATTGGGACAGCAACACTTGTGGCTCTGCTCCTGAACAACTCCTGTTCATGTCAAGGAAGCTTGCATAGGCTGTGCCCCAAGTGTGTTGTTCAAGAAGTTCTTCAGAATGTATAACCTGTGGGCCAAACAAGACATGATCCATGCAATAAGCTATTGTGCTATTTCTAAAAGGTACGTGGGTTTGATGGGGGGGGTGGAATGTGAATCCTGGGGAGTCTTAAACCTCCTATTGCCTTCCTACTGCAGTCCCAATTGTGACTGGTTCTCCCACACTTGCAATTTGCTTGGTATAAATGGGATTTTCCTTCCAATGCAAATTGCGGGCATGGTCAGGGAGAAGGCAGTTTGGATATAGACCACAATGAGAATCAAAGAGTTAAATTTGCTATGCAGCCCACCAGGGTCACAAGTTGTATTCCCCCATCTGCTTCTGCAATTTACTCTAAGGAACCATCCAAGTGATTGCTAATAGCAAGAGTGGTGTCACCTCAAATTTGACCCTAAGAAGGTCCAAGAGATGCAGTGAAGGCAACTCATCTGTACTGTAAGAAAACACTGCACAGGAAAGTTGAGGGGAGGATATTTTGGTGGTGGCTTTACAACTTCACTCACCAACTCAGATAATATGAATTTGAGCACACTATTCAAATAAGTAATCCTTATCATAACCAGTCACACTCAATAATCAATCCTGCAATATAAGTTTATTGTTCTAGCCCAGGCATAGGCAAACTCAGCCCTCCAGATGTTTTGGGACTACAATTCCCATCATCCCTGACCGCTGGTCCTCTTAGCTAGGGATCATGGGAATTGTAGTCCCAAAACATCTGGAGGACCGAGTTTGCCTATGCCTGTTCTAGCCAAAGACTGTGACAAGCCCACAGAAACAGTACCAAGAAAACAATATAGATCATACATCCATATAACATTAGCCAACATCCATGATGTAAAAGAGAATCTGATATTTTTTGAAGGCAGTACCACGCATATAGCTTTGAGGAGATGTCTAATAAGATAACTGGCCAATAGTTTTGTGCAGCCTTCCTATCCCCTTTGTTATAAATCAGAAAAATAATTTTCATTTTCCATCCAGAGGACATTTGGCCTGCATTGTTTATGGTGGTAAATAGGATATGCACCCGCCCATTTATTTATTCCTTATAGAGCTCAGGTGGAAGTGTATCTTCTCCATGAGCTATAAGAAATAATTGAATTTGCCAAAACATAAGTTCATTTCAGATTGTCATTGATTACCCATGAAAAAATGAGGAGGATGGAACCCAAAGCCTTCTGGTCCTGCTGGGTTTGTGTGGAGCACTAATTCACATGAAAGTGGCCTTTTATACAACTAAAAAAAATCCTTCTAGTAGCACCTTAAAGACCAACTAAGTTAGTTCTTGGTATGAGCTTTCGTGTGCATGCACACTTCTTCAGATACTTCTTCAGAGCTTCTTCAGATACTTCTTCAGATACTTCTTCAGTAGCTTCTTCAGATACTTCTTCAGAAGATACTTCTTCAGAAGAAGTACTTCTGAAGAAGATACTTCAGAATACTTCTTCAGAATACTTCTTCTGAAGTATACTTCAGAATACTTCTTCTGAAGAAGAATACTTCTTCTGAAGTAGACTTCAGAATACTTCTTCTGAAGAAGATACTTCAGATACTTCTTCAGAAGAAGTAGCTTCTTCAGATACTTCTTCAGAGCTTTCATGTGCATGCACACTTCTTCAGATGCACACTTCTTCAGATTTCGTGCATGCACACGAAAGCTCATACCAAGAACTAACTTAGTTGGTCTTTAAGGTGCTACTAGAAGGAATTTTTTAATTTTGTTTTGACTATGGCAGACCAACACGGCTACCTATCTGTAACTTTTATACAACTGTCACCTTTGTGTGTGAACTCTGTGTGGCAGCTCATAAAAGCATCTGCATGGGGTCAACAAGTATCTGAAATGGATCAAAGAAACATTAAGATGAGCTCTGCAAGATCAGAAGAAAAGTCTCATCCAGTATCCTCTTTCCCGCAGTGGTTAACTAGGTACTTCTGGGAAGACCACAGCTGGACATGAAGGCAATAGTCCTCTGCTGAATAGTCTAGCAGGTATTCAAGCACATCCTGAACTTCAAGGTAGCATATAGCTTTGGCTTGTATCCAGTGCAATGCTAAGCGACTATCTTATCAGAGCAAGGATTTACACTAACATAATGAGATTTTTCCCTTCCCCTATGACCCCCAAACCCTGTACTCAACTTTACCCATGCCTGTTGTTGTTGTTATTGCTGCTGCTGCTGTTGTTGTTGTTCAATGGAAGCATGGTTAAATCTATAGTCTCCATTGCAATAGCAGGGCAACAAAGATGTCAAGGTCAATGGCAGGCCAACAATTACTCAGACCTAATTATAAAGATCACATTGTCTCCACATGCATCTTATGACAACCTGATGTGCCTCAGGAGGCAGAATTTTTGGGCAAAGACTGCTATTTCAGCCAACACATCAAAAAGGGACTCTGTTTTTGTTGTTGGCTGTGACTGTCACTGCAGTATGACAGCTACATGGAAAGCAGCTGGAGGAACATCACTACAAAGAAGCAGTGCAAGACAAACAGGCTATGAGGTTCATGAAAGCAAATCCAAGAACAAAATGTTGAAATGGAGGGAAGGCTCATCTTCCTCCCCAGATGAGAGAGCTGACAATGGCCCTGCGTCTATTGATAATTTATATGAGTCAAGTAACATATGCACATACCCGTTAGACAATCAATCAGCCTATCTAGAAATTCATCAACTCAGCAATGTAGTATTCAGGCATACAAGGAGTTATTAAGATGCCATTAATCAAGGAGCTCCCAATGAAAAGCTTAAACTTCTTAAAGAGAAGATGCGATATCTACAATATCTGCATTGTTCAGCCTATTCTTTTTTTATCACTGGCTAATCTCATCAAATGGAACGCGGGTAGCGCTGTGGGTTAAACCACAGAGCCTAGGACTTGCCGATCAGAAGTTCGGCAATTAGAATCCCCGCGGCGGGGTGAGCTCCCATTGCTCGGTCCCTGCTCCTGCCAACCTAGCAGTTTGAAAGCATGTCAAAGTGCAAGTAGATAAATAGGTACTGCTACGGCGGGAAGGTAAGCGGCTTAGTCATGCTAGCCACATGACCCGGAAGCTGTACGCTGGCTCCCTGAGCCAATAAAGCGAGATGTGCGCCGCAACCCCAAAGTCGGTCACAACCGGACCTAATGGCCAGGGGTCCCTTTACCTTTACCTTAATCTCATCAGAAGAGGATTGATAAGGGTCTCAACTGCTTATAATTTGCACCCTCTGATCTGGAATCCACATCTATATCCCCAGATGTTGCAGTGCTTGTTGGCGGCCCATCTTACATTATTGGCAGCCTTGTGTGAGTCGCTTTATGGTGGCTTCTGTTCTTGGTGCCATATTAAAATTTAGAACCACATTGGTAACGTCAATAGCATAGCTTAGTGGTCACTTGGCTGGGAAGGTCAACAGTCAGGTGAGAATAACTTATGTAATTTGCCCCAAACAGTACAACGGTACTTTAAGAAGTAATTTCCTCTGCAGTTATAGCAATGCAAAACAAAGGTGGGGGGAGTATGGACAGCCAATTTGCACACAAAGGCACTTCTCATCTTCATTACTATCTGACAGGTTCTAGAGATGAGCCATAGGAAGGAAAACATGTTTCAAAATATGTTTCCCCTAAGGAGAGCAGTAAAAACAAATGCAATGTTGGAAGATCCATGTATTATTAACAATGATTGAACAGTAACTGCTGCTTTTCACTAGCTGGTGGTCTAGACAACATGTATAACTATGCATATCTATATTCATATACACACCATAAAATGTGCTATTTTTTATCATTAAAACAGTCCAATGGATGCATAATCAGACAGTTTAATACATAGGCACCACAGGGCAAATGAAACAACTTTTAAAGTATTTTTTCTATCTGTGATATATGAACAAATTCAGCTTCTTTTTGGTTTAACTTTAACCAATGGCCAATGCTTACAAATTGGCCTAGATATTTGTGTCTTACCTCCTTGAACTCAAGCAAGTAATAAGGGCATCTGTTGGAACTGTAGTGTTAAACTTCTCCTTATTGGATGGTTAGCAATTTCCAATAAGGAGCATTCATAATTGTGATTAGATGCCATCAAATGCTACAGTGGTCCCAAATTCACATTAGCTAATATGGTTGTATTCTGTTAATACATATTTCAGCGTATTTTTTTAATTCAAGTTTGGCCAATGCCAGTTTTATACCAAAATAGGCTGGAGAAAATCCATAAGACCATTAAACAAGTGGCTTTCTGTTGCCAAGCAGGCTTTTTTTTTTTAGCAAATGCTCATGTTGAAATAACTGCAGTAATTTCTCTGTTTCCATGAAAATACTTGAATACCAACTTAGTAATGCCCATTACTTTTAATGGGCCTACTCTGAGTAAATAATAGTTGGCTCTGAGTTCTTGAATGTCCTGCAGAGCTGTTGCTAATGTTTTTTGTTTGAGACAGATACCTTTTTAATGCTATTGTATGTTTTTTAAAATATATATATATATTTATTAAAATTTTAAAGGTTACAGAAAGAGAAAGTAAAAATACCACATTAAACAAAAACAAAACAACACATCACAATATAAAAAAACAGAGAAATAAGACCCATTAAACAAAAACAAAAACGCCAAGAAAAATACATCAGATCTCCTCATTACTAATCTTTCCTTAGCTTATTTCCTTGACCTCCTCACACCTCCCTTTTTTGTATTCTAGGTCAATTATCCATTTCAGCAAATCCTTTCCCTCTTTTAAAATTTTTGTCCTGTAAATTGTCTTAATATAATGTAACTTTACTTTTCCTCCTTTCACCAATTAACAGTCAGTTATTCCCAAATCCTTTATATCATTCCTGCTAAAATCATATAATATTCCAACATCCTTCTAACAGTTATTAATTTTACAATGTTTCTGTAAATAGTCTTTAAATTTCCTCCAATCTTCCTCCACCGACTCTTCTCCCTAGTCTCGGATTCTGCCAGTCATTTCCGCCAGTTCCATGTAGTCCATCACCTTCATCTGCCATTCTTCCCGGGTGGGTAAATCTTGTGTCTTCTTTAATGCTATTGTATGTTGAGGAGGCTGACTAATAATAATAGACCCTTAGAACTGTAGAATTGGGAGGGACCCCAAGGGTCGTCTAATCCAACTGTCTGTGATTGAGGCTCCTGTCTTGAAGGGGGTTGGATTAGATGACTCTCTGTATCCCTTCCAATGCTACAATTCTATGATTATTAATCAGCCCCACCAACATACAGTAGCACCCAAAAGGTACCTGTCCCATTTGCAGTCTGGAGTCTAGCTACAGAGGACATGACAGAACAGGACCAAAAATGCGAGGGTAACCAAGAAATGAATGAGAGCACACACAGAGAGGCTTTCTGTCCGTTGAGGATGGAAGTTAAAGGGTCAGGTCAAAGGCCTCTTGGAAAAGGAAAATCTTCCCCCTTCTGCTTTCAATATGCATTCAATTCACATCCACGCTATACATTTAAAACACTGTTATACCACTTTAACAGAAACAACTCCCCCCAAAGAATCCTGCAAACTGTAGTTTGTTAGGAGTGCTATCTGTTCTTAGGAGACATCTATTACCCTCACAGAGTTCTCTAGGAAGAGGGATTGATTGTTAGGCCCCCCTGAAAATTGTAGCTTGGTGAGGGGAATGGGGTCTCCTAACAATTTTCAGCACCCTGGACAGTTCCCAGAATTCTTTGGGGGGAGCCATGACTGTTCAAGCAGCATACTGATGTTTTAAATTGATGGTGCAGATGTGGCCTCAGTACGAGGAAACAAAAAGAAGTGATAGTACTGGCAATGGCCTCATATTTCCAGCACTATCGCCTCTTCTGCTTGCTTTGTTCAGCACTCACAGGCATTAAATTCACATTATAAATGATCGAAATATATTTTGATAATTGCTGCAGGTGTGGAATAAGAAAACCTCTTTATTTATGTAAATAATTAAAAATAAATGTCAGCAGCGCTACACCGTCTGCTCATTTAAGTCATTTTAATGATACATAAAATATAAAAGAAGACTTCAGCAAAGGTCTCCAAAGAGAAAAGGGCAATACCACTAAATAAAGAAGGATTATCATGCTGGGGCAAACATGAAGGGAGATGGCATTTATACAAAATGCAATTTATTTTGACAGTAATTTTCTGTATTTCCCCTGCTATTATTGAAGATATATGTGTTTGAATTAGAGCTTTCTCTATCTAAGGCCAGCTGCTCATTCTCTTTGGTCCCGGAGTGAAGTCACACTCCTCTGTTAATGGCTTCACAGTTTGCTAGCTGAGGAGAAAAATGGGTATGATGTCATACATCTCTCTTTTCTTTTCTTTTCTTTTCTTTTCTTTTCTTTTCTTTTCTTTTCTTTTTTTCCTCATCTTTCACCTCACTCGGGGTTCATCCCTAAGAAGAAATCAGACTGTTAGGGAGAAATGCTTTGCTTTGCTAAGAATTATTTTACTAATAATGAACCACAACGGTAAGGAAAACTACAAAACCAGTGCGTGGAAAGCTATATAATTGAAGATATGGAGATTTGTTTAAGAAATGTTATCAAGCTGCCTGTGTGTTAAGACATTCTGCTTGTAATCCTGTCACCAAGTAAGGCCTGGGAGGCTAGAGGAGAGCATTCTATGTTGGTCCACAGCTATGGAATGACTCACCTTCTGAGGTACGGCATGCCCTAACATTATTAACTTATTGATAACAAGTGATGGTGGACTTCTTTGTCAAAATTTATTTTCTCCTTTCCCTCATTTTTTGCAGGGCAGGTAGGTGAGGTGCAATGCTAATTGTCAAATCTGCTTTATTTGTTCCCCTTTGCCATGCAGTCTGTTATCAAGGTTTTGGTGCACATTCTGCATATGTTAGTATGAGAAATATTACTAGTTATGGTTCTCAGTTTATGGGCATTCCCTTCCTGGTAAGGGGAGTGTTATGTAAATGCATTGAAGTAATAAAGAAACAAAACAGGGACTGTACCTGAGACCTTCTGCATGCAAAGCCAGATGCCCTATCACTGAACTAGGATTGAACATATTTTCACTCTTTCTAAATAAGAGAATTGGCTGTTGTCATCTGGTACTTTATTTAACCCAGAGACACTCAAGACAACAAAAATGTCTGCAAATATTTGCTCTAATTTCCAAGTATCTCAGCTTAGTTTCGTCCAGACTTCTTGTGTCTGCCCGTAAATACTAGCCAGTCTAACAGACTGTTGTTCATATGGGTGTTGTTGAGGTGAGAGAAAAATTGTGCTGCATTCGAATTAAGTGGATTTGCATGTGAATATGATCATCTGTGTACCACAGCATGTGTTATTTGTTTCATTTGCTGTATTGGTTTTGATTCTTTGGTTTTGATTCTTTTTTCTCTCTCTTCAAGAAATTGCCAGTTACTGGTGAGCTATCATTTTGTTGTTGATGATGATGAAAATCCAGAGTTTGTATGAGAACAGTGCCAGTACTGTAATTGCACAGCAGAATCCCCAACGTACATTTACCTCAGTGGTTAATCAAAGCTAACACGTGCAAAGCAATGGCATGGGACACATGCTGTGTTGAACTCCAAGATGTAGTAGCAAAAGGGGCTGAAGTGTTCATTAAAGCGTTTCATTAAAGCAGCTCTCACGGAAAACAGTTTGCAGTAACAATGCACAGAGAAACAAATAGGCATGGCTATCATAGGGCCACCAATCTCTGCAGCCAATTAACAGTGGCACCAATTACTAGATACTAGAAGGATGTACTTTTTGGTCTGTTTGCTCAACAAGTTTATTCCCCCACCCCCAGCAGATGATGTCAACTAGAGATTAGTTTTTAAAGTGGATTTTCAAGTGCAAGTCTTGTCTTGAAAGTGACCATGCTCATGCCCAGTTTTTGTCCTTTGAATTTTCAATTTATCACCATCCATGCGCTGATAACTTCCAGGTTGGATTACTGCAATACTGCCATTGAGGATGGTTGCGAAGCTGGAGCTGGAGCAAAATGCAGCAGTTCAACTGCTCATTGGGGTAGAATACTGTCACCATGTTGGGCTACTGCCAGTAAGCTACCAGGGTGCTGATTTTGATGTATAAAGCCCTAGAAAGCTTAGGACCAAGTCCTGAATGATAATCTCACCCCTTGTATACCCAATCTGTCATGATGCTCTACATCTGAGGACCTCCAGCAGATACCATCTTTTCAAGTGGTTCATTCTGCACAATATAGGAATCGTGTCCTTAGTGTTATGGCACCTACCCTTTGGAATTATTTCCATTAAATAATAGACAGGTGTCATCTCTGTTTTCTTTTTGGGTGCCTCCTAAAGCAGTGGCGTAGCGTGGGGGTGCAGGGGGGGCCGGGCACACCGGGCACACCGGGCACAATATCTGGGGGTTAGGGTTAGGGGGCGCAAATCCACGGGTTAGGGGGCGCAAATCCACGGGTTAGGGGGCGCAAATCCACGGGTTAGGGGGCGCAAATTACTTGCCCTGCCCCGGGTGCTGACAACCCACGATACGCCACTGTCCTAAAGACACCACTGGCAAAGCAGGAAGCACCCTGGCAAGAGGTACTCTTCCACCAGCAGAAGATCATGCATGGGAATCAGAGCCTTCACTCAAATATATATTTTTTCTTGGAAAAGGAATGTTGAAGGTTTTCTTCCTATGGATTTTTGACATATAACAGACTTTACCCATTATAATTATAGAGAACAATATGTTGATTTGCCCATTAAATACATGAACTATTTTTATGATCATTTTCTATCTCCAAAATGCCCAGAGGACAACTAGCAATTAATTAGATAGCTGGATGGTGATAACCGTATAGTAATAAGAAATGGTATACTGTTGGGAAAATGCTAAGAATCTGAAGCAGAACCTGATGACATAAGTACAAGATTGACTATGCAATAAAATGAGAGCTGATGTCTTTCCATGGGGCAATTTGTAACACAGAATATTGGGCAGATCTAATGTCCCCAAAGAATTTTTGATTGGAAAAAATGAACATATAAATTCAGAAAAGACAAGGAAATTACCTTAAGATAATTACAGCCTACCAGGTACTGATTCTGCAGCATCACAAACTGACTGCACAGGAGAAGCGTGAAAAACCTATTGCAAATCCTTTATGTCATCCCTCAAAGAAACAAGAACAGTAACTCTCAAATACTTCAGAAACAATATTCATGCATTTAATGCAGCAGCCCTGAACAGCACCCTTCAACAAACAGGCATACATATTTTCAACCCTGAAGCACTGGACCACTCGACACTAAGGCAGTGCAGCAAGGAATCAAACCTCATTCTTGGGCAGCTAGAATATTAATCTAAACATGTGCTGCCCCATAGAAAAGACTGCATAGATACTGAGGCCCAGACACATACATTCATAGGTCCCAGGCACATAATTTGTATCAACTCATCTTATGGTACATTTCAAGCAGGGGTCTCATTCCTAAGTACACCACATGTAGAACAGGTAAAAAGTTAAAGGACCCCTGGATGTTAAGTCCAGTCAAAGGTGACTATGGGGTTGTGGCGCTCATCTTGCTTTCAGGCCGAGGGAGCCAGACAGCTCTCTAGGTCATGTGGCCAGCATGACTAAACCACTTCTGGCACAACTGAACACCGTGACTCTGAAACCAGAGGACATGAAAACACCTTTTACCTTCCTGCCGCAGCGATGCCTATTTATCTACTTCCACTGGCGTGCTTTTGAACTGCTAGGTTGGCAGGAGCTGGGACAAAGCAACGGGAGCTCACCCCGTCATGGATATTTGAACTGCCAACCTTCCAATCAGCAAGCCCAAAAGGCTCAGTGGCTTAGACCACAGCACCACCCACGTCCCTTTCATATGTAGAACAATACATTTGCAGCATAGGGTGGGTCGGCTCAAAGAGGAGTAGAACTAAAATCAAGGTCCTTTGGCCCAGAAAAAAATCTGGGCTGTGTAGCAAGGTTCACTTACTTATCTGGAATGAGCATGTTTGTGGCACCTATAATCTGCTTCCAGGCACTCTATGGTGACAGATATTGCTCTATAGGGAGTTGATAGGGGGTTGTAGTAAGTGAGATGGTGTCATATAACTCATCACTATGCAGCTCACCTGAGTGAGGCACTGAGAGCACACCTACATATATGCCAGTGATGGGGAACCCATGGCCCTTCAGATCTTGTTGGACTCAGACAGCATGGTCACTTGTCAAAGGTGATGGGAGATGTAGTCCAATAACATTTGGAGTAGCAAAAGTTCCCCACCCTTATTGTATGCCCTTGATAGTGAAGAAAGAGACAGGATCGATAAACATGCAGCCAGGCAAGTGAACCTTCAGGGAAGTGTGATAGGATAAAAACAACTGGAATAGCTACAATGACCACATGAGAATGGCAGTGGGGTATGTGTGTGTGTTATAAAAAGAATATGCTTCTCTGGAGTGAAAAGATGGGTTGTATCTAGAGAAATACCACCAGAAGGGAGAATGGCTCTGCTCACTACAGTTTGTCTGCCTAGTTTTTGACAATTCCCCCTTCCCTCTCAACCTCTTACAACACAGCCCACCTCATTCAAGGTTCATTGAAAGCAGCTTTTCATATGCCTTGGGGGGTCTGCTGTGCGAGAGAGAGAGGAGTGGATGAGATACACACATTCCACCCACCTCAAATGTATGCATAGCAGTATCCCAGATATAATTATATTTAGTATTTTGTATGCTGTTTTGGGGATTATTCTGGATCAAAAGCTGGCTTCGATATATTGTTGTTGTTATTGCCATAGAAATATTAATAATGGCAACAACAGTGGTAGTACTAGTAGCAGCCACAACAAAAGAATTGTATGATCTGGCTATGTATGGTAGATTATTCTAATGTCAGAATTCTCAGCTTCAGGTCCTGTATGTGTAAGAGGGAAAGCCTTGCTAAGAAGTGAAAGTGGATTTTAATGTATCTTCATGTGATTATTTTAGCTTGAACATTAATTATGTTTTAGATGCCTCCAGCAGCATCATTATCATAATCATTATCTATCAGCTCTTCTATCCATTGCTGGCTGGGGTGGGGGGACTTTGTGACGGAGCAGGAACTCTCCTTTTCCCACATCAACCCTATCAGTACTATACTTGCTAGTCTACTCGACTAGCTTCTTCCCACTGCTTCCAACTTCTCTCTCAGTTGTGAATCCATTCATCTCCCTACTCTAAGCCATTCCTAAGCCAACCTCCATATTACTACTAGGCACTGGGGCAAATTGTCATTGTCTTCTCTCTGCACAGAGGGAACTACAGGCGGTGACCATTTTAGCCGCACACAAACGATGCACGATCATTGATGCCCAGGTCCTTTTGGACCTGATAGAGGGAAGAATGGAGGCAGAATAGGAGCGGGGCATAACAGGGCATAACAAGTCCTTGAGTGAAATCATTGAGTGTGTGCTAATGGGGCATCCCCTCAGGTCCATTTCCTCAGTCTCCTCTCCCTCTTTGTGCATTGTTCTGAGGTGTCACACCCTTCTCTTCCTTTCAAAGGATGAACATCTTCCTTAGGCATGTTCCTTGAGATTGATCAAGGACTTCAGAGTTCCAGTGCTAGCAGACCTTGGCTGTGCTCCAAGAAGAAAACTGCCAGACCTGCCATATTTTACAGCTATGAGAAAGGACCATAGCTCAGTTGTAAAGCAGTAGGTCAATCCCTGGCAACTCCAGGTAGGACTGGAGACACTCCAATGTGAAACCCTAGAGAGCCCTCTCCAGTTGTCAATACTGAGCAAGGTAGACCAGTTGCTTGACTCAACAGAAAGCAGCTTCCTCTGTTCCTGTGTACCAGTCAGTTGTCACATATGCAGCCACGTCTGACAGCAGAGCCTGCTCCCTTTGGGATAAAGTCCTGGCCCTGATGAGGTGCTATAATTATTAGACCAAAAACAGCTTTGAAATGCAGACCTGGTACACTCTAAGATGAATGTTCAGGAGGAACAAGGACATTTGAAGTGGCAAGCATTCCTTCTGCTAGGAAAAAGAGATAAAAATGTTGTCATTGTTCTTTTTGTGGCACCTTTCTAGGCTAGAGGACATAAGAAGTAAGCCCAGAGACATGTGAGAAAAATGGGAGGGCTTTTATTATTTTTTGAGCTAGGTTTCTATGTATTTGCATGTTCAGACCCAGAGACCTCCCCCCTAAATAAAGACACATTTGACTCAAATTTTAGTTTTGGTTTTTGGCAGAATTTAGGCCACAACTTTATTGATTATAGAAAGTGAGTGGTTGCATAGGCTCTGGTTCAACTAGCTCCCTGCCCACTTGCAGGCAGCGCTGACCCAGGGCACCAGCATAGGTCAGCCAAGGGTGAACACCCCCAGATGCTCCCCTGGGCTCAGGCATGGGCACAACCCCCTCTTGGGGGTTGACCAAACCAGTTGAGTTCCTGGATTCCTTTAACGGAATACCCTTCACATAGGGATGGCGAGACCGTTCTCCCATCCCTATCACCTGAACCAGTGCCTATCCGCAACCATACAAGTTGTGACAATTTGCTACAGGGCAGGAAAAATCCAAATGGCAACAGCCAATCAGCCAAGTGGGGAAATTCCTGCTGTGCCCCTGTCAATGACAGACGACACACGAAGGCATAGCAAAGTCAATCACAAAAAATGCCCTAAAAGTAGGGAGAGGTGGGTGGGTGTTCCAAATGCATGAACCGAAAGAGGAAGCTCTGGGTCATGTGCATGGATATATATAGGCCCCTTGATCCATTTGGACTGTGCCCTGTTGGCCAGATTAAACCCAACATCAAGGGACCTACCAATCGGGTGTTGTGGCTATCCAATTTTACCCACCGACAACACAGGAGGTTGGTCTCCAGGTCTCACCGCAACATGTGCCCTCTTTTAGGGAGGACACGCTATCTAAGAGAAGGCAAGAGAAAGGAAAGGAAACAGAAGGGATAGGAGCTTTTATAAGTTGTGTACCTTTTTTCACTGTCTCTTGCAAATACTTGGAGTAGTTCCTAGTACTCATCTCAGAAAATAAATAAACCCTTTTTGCAGTACATGCATTTGGAACCCACCTCTTGCTTCTGTAAGAAGAGTATTTGATACAGAAGTGATATATTTGGGGTGGAAAACAAAAAAAAGACCAGTTTGATTCCTAGTCTCCAAAGAAGCTAAAATGCCACCAAGTTAGGTGATGCTCTCTGACTTCTGGATTGCTCCCTGACTTCTGGATCAAGCATGATCACCCATCCTCAATTTCACAAGAGCCCAAGAATGACATCTGACCATTGCTGCTACGTGGTTTGAAAGCAGCATCAACTGATTTTTATATTATATGATTGCAACGCTATTGAAAACCACTTTGAGAGCTTTTCTAGGTTACAAGGTATGATCTAAACTTTTCAGTGACTCAAATAATAATAAATAGAAGCAGCCATTATATTGGAAAGTGTTTTCCCCTGCAAAACGATATTAAATACCGCATACTGGTTGCACTGGAAGAGATAATTGATTTTTGTGAGCGAGATAGCAGTATAGCAAAACACAGACACAAAACACCACTGTTCTAATTATTATTTTTTGCAACCATCTGATTTCCTGATCTGATTTCCAAACAGGCAATCTGAAAAGCATTAAAAGGTTGACCCCCATTTACATTAAATCCTTGAATTACATATGCCCCCAACGGTTAACATTAATCTTTACCTTAAAAGCCTACTAGCACAGGACACAACATGAATGTATGCAATTAAAGTGCACCAGTTTTTTTCATGGAGCTTGTCAGTATAAACCTTGCATAGTCATTTAAAAGTCTCATTTTTATCCAAAGGCAAAAAATATATAGCAAAGGCAAGCGATTACTAGATCTCCCCAGAGATTATTGAGCCCTAGGTCGGGGTGAAAAATATTAGAAAAATCACTAGTGCAATTTTCTTTACATTGACCTTCCAAAGACCTCCAAAAAGCAACTGTCCTCCAGAGGCAAATTATTCATCAACCTCTCTCTATACCGTTTCAGGCTGGGCTTTCCTTGGCAAAGACAGGAAGCGTTTGGTGAATTGCACATGAGTAAAGAGATATATATCAACTCGACAGGAGTCCTAAATTGAGGCAGTGCCAAAACATGCTTCATTTAACAAAGCAAGTTAAATTCAGTCCTTACTCTCAAAGATGGATGCTTACTGCTACAATTCAGCCCACCAGGCATTCACTATGTCTTCCTTATTCAATGTTTATATTAGGAAAGGGAGTTCTGAATCTTATTTACCATTTACAATTGCAAAGGCTTTGTACTTCTTGTTAACATTTCCCACCCTCTCGGTGAAGGTTGCAATGACCTAAGAATTCTGGGTCCAGTATCTGACAAACGATGACTACAAGTCTACAACCCAACTCAGTTTGTATGGTTGCTATGGAGAACTCAAGGCTTGGTTGAACTGCCAAAGATGCAAGGCTGGCATGAGCAATGTTAAGTTCTTGTTTGAAAATGGAGGGCATTTGTTTCATTCCCCACTACCACTACATAAGCATGCACTAACATTTCCTTTAGGTGGATAGTGCCTGTTTGCCATGTTATATCTCTGTTGCCTATACATGGACTAACTTCTCCTATGTACTCTATTGAGATGAGTAGTCACAGAACAGTCCCCTGACCAGATGGGTTCATGTTTATTAGAGATGGTGGAATGTGTTAGGTTGCTCTTTTGCCTATATAAAGTTCATCATAACCTCTTCTAGGAGCCTGAAGTTCTGGAATACATGATAGCATATCTCACATCCTGAATGATGTGATAGGTGGTGTGTTGCCAGAGTATACACTTTCCACAGCACCACATTCACAAAGTATAAATGTCTATGGTTGCCCATTTCTGGGATCAGGTCCTATTCTTACGCGTTTAAAAGAGTTCTGTTTTTTAAGGATGGAAGTTGTAGACAGCTTGGTGGCAAACAAAGCTCAACAATGTATTGTTTCTATGATGTGTCGTAGACAGCAATGGTGAAAAATGAAAGCATAGCCATATAGAATTAAAGCCCACATTTAATGTGGCCGTGTAAAGATTTCCTAGCTGTTTCATGGATGATTAAGTAAAATGAAACACACAGAACATAAAAAGTGTGGCTGCCAAAGCCCTGGAAACCGATGACTGATAATGGTGTTCATAAACATTATTCAGATTTATCTGTGAAAGGTGTGTGATGATTATTAATTAGTGACTTGGATTGCTGGTAAAATATAAGCCTGGTTGCAAGAGCACTTATTGACCTTATGTATCTCTGAGATCACTGCAAATGAGTCGTCGCCCCCCCCCCCCATTTTCATTACCAAGTTAAGCATGTAGGCTATAGCATCATTGTGATGAATATGGCAAGTAGAGAAGGGCCATTTCTTTGAATGATTTCCCCAAAGACAGAAGAAGCAGGGAATGTAGAAAGGGGAGAGTTTAAACAACTAACAATTGACAAGTTGCTTTATCCTATAATTACTACCATAAATTATTTTCACCTGGACATTTAGGTTATGAAAATGTTCTCCTTTTTATATTATTATTTGAACAGCTTCTTCTATCATTTTAAAAGGCTGTGTGATGTGATTCCCTTTCTAGTTCCTCATTGAGACACTTGGATTTGGTAAAATGAAATACCTAATCTCTGTCTTGCAGTAAAATTTCCTAAATGACAATTTTAAAATGCTGGGGAGCAGGTAGATTGTTGCTTTCATGTAAGGCTGAGGCAAATTGTCTCACAAAATAACTTGGTGGTTTTAATAATTTTTGCCACTAGTTCATTTGTTTCTTGGTTTTTTTAAGGATTTTTATTTCAAGGATTCTGCAATGTTAATATATTTTTCAGCCTTATGGGAACTTTCTTCAACCAAAAGGCAGGTTAGGAATTCAGTAAACAAGCAAAGCCTTGTTTAACTGCTGTTCTTTTGCCTCCTGGAACTAGAAAGGTAAGAAGGAATCATCCAGGAAGCCTATATTTTTTATCAATTATCAAAAAAGAAACTTAAAAAGAAAAACATTCCAGTCATTCAGATCTAGGACTGTGCACTAAATATAGAATGGTGGATTTAAAAAAAAGCAAATTTGAATTGTTCTACAATTAGAGTGTGTGTGTGTGTGTGTGTGTGTGTGTGTGTGTGTGTGTATTCTCTGTGGGCTTAAATGTGTTCTGATTTATACTGACACATCCAATAATACTCCATGTGCGATCTGTGTGGGATGCAATTGTTGTTAGTCATTGTGAGCTTCCCAAAATAGCATCTCAGGCTGCTAGCAACTCTGAGGGTCAGCTGCCAAAGACATTCTACTATGCAATGTGTCACTACTATTTGCTTGCTGATAATAGCTTTGAACAGCAGCTTCTTCCACAGCATGGCTTCCATCAGTGTTATTTAGCTGTTAGGCTGATATGTAGAAGGCCATACATATAATGTGACTTACACTGCAATTCCGGAAGTGTCTGCTCAGAAGTAAACCCCAAGTAATTAGGTTAGAAAGCCCCAGGTAGGTAGGTATAGAACTGGCAACATTATTTTTCCAGTATCAGAGCTCTGTGGGGGTATTTTCTTTCAACAAAGCATAGGACACAAATGCATAAAAGGCACTAAAACATATATTCAAAAGCCAATGGTACTCGAAAGCAAAACAAAATAACACTTCCCCAAAAGACACACAAAATGCACAATGCAGAAGCATAAATATGTAACTTCTACAAAAACCGGAACAGAGTTCCCACTGGGATATCTTTTCTTGCAGCCCAGTACCTTACGTAAAATCCCCAGTTCACTCTCAAAGAAATTCCCATTATAAACCCCTGGTTCTCCCCGCTGTATTCTTAGCACAGCTGGGTCCCATAATATACCATACCATCCTCTTAGTATGAGCATTTGACAAGCCCTCCAGTATTTAGCATATATTAATCTCACTGCCACAGTCGTATAGGAACTCCCTTCTATATTCTCAGATGCTGCCTCTTTTAGTATCATCGTTGGGAAAATTGTAGGGTGTAACTCAAATCTTCCTTCCAAAATAACACTAATGGTTTTCAATATTTGTTTCCAAAATTCCTTAGCCATAAGCCCTTCCCCCATTTTCTCTTCCAAATTTCCAGCACGAATCAGAAAGGTTCTTAATCATGTCTGACAGAATTACAGTGTTTTGCTATCATTTTAAAGCCATTTTCCAAGACAGAAGAAATCTCCAATTGTAATTAATTACCCATTGTTTCCACATATACTATATTATCCTTTTCAGTATCTAGCAAGATATGACCGATTTGAGAAACTGTTTTATTTGAATTAGAAAACAAAATATACTCAGTTGTGATACTTCCCTTCATTTTGAAGAAGAGCTTGATTTTCAACACAAACATTTATGTTTGCCCCCAACAGAATGACCTTCCCTCTCTTCCCCCCTTGCACTGTTCTAGGGTTCTTTTGATTTAGGGGACAGAATGTTATGTGGGAGGACACATAATGATGAGAACAGCTATTTAGGTGAATTCAGCCCTTAGAAGTCAACACTACACAAGTCTAGGCACACACATCCCTTCAGTGCACTGAAGGGATGTGTGTGCCTAGACTTGTGTAGTGTTGACTTCTAAGGGCTGAATTCACCTAAATAGCTGTTCTCATCATTATGTGTCCTCCCACATAACATTCTGTCCCCTAAATCAAAAGAACCCTAGAACAGTGCAAGGGGGGAAGAGAGTGCTAAGGCTGGGAATATCCATTGCCTGAAATCCTCTAGAACCACTGTCACTGAGACAGTGCTGAGCCAGATGTGCCATTGGTTGGACTCAAAATAGGGCAGCTTCCAAGTTCTTATAATAAACTGGCTCCTGAATAGCACTGTAACTTTCCTCTCTAACCAGTTTAGCCACACACAAGTTCATTGGCCATATACTACCATCTCCTTACTATATTTGGCAATAGAGTCCTCCTACGCCTACTGCCCCTCAGATTTAACCCTACTGAGACTTCACTATTGCCTGAATAATTAACTTGTTATTTCTGTGATAATCTGCATATCAATTGGCTTTATCTTTTGTAAGCCATTGGCTCCTGTCCGGTTACTAATCTCCCCTGGTATAAGCATATATAAATGGAACAGGTCACATGGAACGCCATTGTCATGACAATCATTGATCAGGGTAGAGCAAAGTTACCATAAAATGAAAAGTTTAGAGTGCCGTCTGCAAAGAAATTGTGCTGTGTGCAAAGGAGTGCCATGTGGAAAACAGAATCATGTGCAAATACTAACATTTTTAATCTTGTTAACTGAATCACTTGTAGATGAGTGTGTTAAGGGCATTCTGCCTGAACTGTGAGGTTGGCAGGACATCATACTTGGCCAAGATTGAAGGTTGATGCTTTGCCTCACCGCCTGGTTTTTTGACTTCGCTAGGCAATGAACCAACAATGATTTCCCATGACACCATGAACATAAAACCTGACACATGTTTCTTCTGCCATGCTATGTGGGCTTTCCTGAATCCCCCACCCCTCAGGCCATTTTGGGGATAGAAGCCCTTGCTCAGGACTTCTGCTGACAAGATTCATTAAATGAATCCCACCCTCTGTTTCCAATTGTATTGTTGTGAGTTTGGGGCGGGGTAGACTGTATGCCTGAGTCCTTTCTAATTCCTGGATCTAACAGGGATTCAATTGCTGGAGTAGCCAGATAAGTTTCTTGATAATGCCCCCTCTCTTACTATGAGTCATTAACATTCCAGTGGAAGTGACTCTGTAGCGGAGGACAAATGAGTGGGGCCCCTTCTTTCAACTGTTAGTTAGAAAGACAAGGGCCAGAGTTAACATGTGAGAGCTGGAAGGAAGCAGGCTGCGAAGCCAGAGAGAGAGAGAGAGAGAGAGAGCCGTGCCTGATCTTTTCTTGAATGCAAGGCTGTGGCTATAGGAGAAGCAAGACCCTCTTGGGGTGTTGATGCTACGAGCCCCTCCATCATAGTCTCAGCTTGTATATATGTGTAAATAAATGAAATATCATAAAGACACCACAGTCCCTGCTGTCCCTCATTACGAGGAGACCAAAACTTGGGTCAGCATCTGGAATTATTGGAATCTCACACTGCTCAGAGACTGGGGTGGCATGCAACAGTATTTCTCTTTCATACTCCTGATTTTCTTGAGTTATTGTTGGAGTGTTTTGTTCAGACTCTTTGTTCCCTTTCTTATCTTTATACTTTTGTAAAACTTTGGTTATGAACGCCACAAACCTAATCACAACTATTTTGCCTTTTGTAGAATAATTTAAAAAGAAAACTTCACTCATACATCACCTGCTAGCTTCTCTCAGACAACTTTTCTCAAACAAACGCTCCCACCTGACTTCATCTACTAGTTTTCACAACTCCCCTAACTCAATAAGGCAACAAATTAGTTTCATTAATAAATGGGGGGGGGGACAAACAATCAGCCTATAATCAAACAATATTTCAGTTCATCAAACACTTAATTCCAATCACAGTAGGTTTAATTTCATTCAAATTTTCCTCATACATTAGTCATTCTTTTAATTTTAAATGAAATAAAAGCCAGCCTTTAATTTTAAACAACAGAATCCAATCAGTTAATTTCACCCTTCCTTCAGTTCCAATTCATTCAGTGACAACTTGTGTTTGGAAACTCTTACTATGAAATACCAGCCTCTATTCAATTCATCGTTGATTAGCTTAGAAAGAAACAGCCATTAACTTAAAGGGACACAGTCCCCATATTGATTTCAAGGACTTGAAATCAGTCCTTGCTTTCTCCAAACGCTTCATTTCTTCTACCATGTTTAAGCTTTTCCTTAATCAGACCTGCAACCACAGTCTTAAACCTAAAGAAAAGTTTCATTTGAATAATTTTCTTTACTACTCTCTTCATGCCATTGTAGCATGACAACAATGAACTCATTCTGTGCTTCTTGTGCTCCCCAAAGTGCACTTCAAAAGCCCTGTCTAGGTGTTCCGTCTCATGCAACCACTGCACCCATGCTGGCCTCTGTACAATGCTATCTGTTATGTTGTGACACAACAGAGGTCTGGGCCCTCTACCTAGAGCAGCTTCAACAACCATCTTAGCAAACCCTGACAGAGTTTCATATTTCCTCTCGACACTAGGCCCCTTCTCCAGATACTAACTCTATTTCCCATCAGTCAAAATGCATGCTCTTGTCACACTCTGAAGCCTTGAGCTAAGAAACCACATAGAGAAGAATAGTTGCGATCTTGGATTTCCAACTAACAAACACATATACACCCACTCACAATTCTGCCATTTTGGGGACAGGGCACTTTTTTATTTGTTTCTATTACCAGGGGCAGACTTGAGTCTTTCAACGGGACATCCCTATTTCCATCGGAGAAATGTTGGAGGGTATGAATTTCAGCAGTGTCCTGTGCAAGGCCAAAATTTGGAGGCCCCACCCAACCTCTCACCTTCTGTTCTGCGAGTGCACTACGTCATAGTTGTGGGGTGCCCTAAGTCACCCCCCTCAGCATGACACCCAGTGCAGGGAAACCAGTTGCACTCCCCAAAATCCACCTCTGCTACTAGTTTCTTTTCAGGATACTTGTCATAAAAAGCAAGAGACTGGGCTGGACATTAGCCATTAAAAAAAAAAAGCTGTGTTAGGAGAATAAAGGGATTGTACAGTAGAATTTGTTACAACACCCACCAAAATCCCTGGATTCTTCCTCTAGATGCAGAAAAAAAATGTTGAGCTCTTCCCTCTAATCCAGTAAACCACTAGGTTCCACCCCACCACTGGATCTACTCGAGGATCCACCTTCTGCTCTCTATATAAAAAAGTAAAGGACCCCTGACAGTTAAATCCAGTCATGAACGACTCTGGGGTTGCGGCACTCATCTCGCTTTACTGGCTGAGGGAGCCAGCGTTTGTCCGCAGACAGTTTTTCTGTGCCATATGGCCAGCATAACTAAGCCACTTCTGTGCAATAGAACACCAAAACCAGAGCAGCACATGGAAATGCCGTTTACCTTCCCACTGGAGTGGTACCAATTTATCAACTTGCACTTTGACGTGCTTTTGAACTGCTAGGTTGGCAGGAGCTGGGACCAAGCAACAGGAGCTCAGCCCGTCACAGGGATTCGAACCGCCGACCTTCCGATTGGCAAGCCCTAGGCTCAGTGGTTTACACTGCAGCAGCACCCGCGTCCCTGCTCTCTATATACCGGTAGATAGCAACAAATACATTGTTACTTTGCATGTTTTGATGTAAAGTTTCTGACTTCCTGCTGTTTCAATGGTGCATTGCATTTTAATTCAAGCTTGGGTTACAGAGCACTATTTGAAACAGCTTCATTTATTATTTTGGTACAAACAAGCAGAATTTAAACACAGAATAGGACAGAAATTGATAACGGAAGTTTCAAGCCCATGTTAGCACCTTTGAACTCCATTCACAGTGGCCACTTCTTGCATCCTCCACAAATACGTAATGAGTCCTTCAGCATTTGTAAAAGGGAAAAACAGTCCAGGAGACTATTACATTTGTTACATAAACCAAATGCTTCTGCCATTTATAGCCTTATAATTCTTGTTAAGATTCCACATGAGAATGATTCTGAACACCTTGAGTGCACCTAGGAAAATAGCTCTTCAACGTCCTCTCTCCCACCTCCATCTTATGGAACAATAATACTAAAAAGCAAATATTAGATCAAGACCAAACCTTATAAAAATTTACAAAGCTCTACGGCAGGTATAACCAATGGTTGCCTTCCACATGTTATTGGCCTACAACTCCAATAATCCCTGAGCATTGGCTGTGCTGGCAGGGGCTGATGGAAGCTGGAGTCCAGAACCCCATATTGTCTAGTTCTTCACCTTTTTGTGAGCTTCTATAACATTGATTTATTATTATTATTTTGTAATTTGGCTTTTGCTAATAGGACAACACATATGACAAAGATTTCCAATGACCAATTGGCTTCTAATGCCCCAACATTAACAAGAAGGTAGTGGCTAATTTCTAGCAAGACCTTGGCATGAAGATAAATTGTCTGACTTCTAAATATTTCATGGAAAGTACAAAATTAATGACTGCGATATTGAAAAAAAACCTTTTTATGATGATCCAAGGAACACCTCACTTGACCATTTTATCATCTAGGATATGCAAACAGCCACATTAAATACAGTTACAATCTCTTTTGTTCTGCAGGGTACGTATTCTTACGTTTTATTGCAACAAGAAATATGGCCCTTGCCAGGCAAAGAACAGACACTAGTAATTTAGAGAAACTGCCTTTAGTCTTTATGTACTCAACAGCTTTCTTTCTTTCAGTTGTATTAAACCAACCTTCTTGTTTGGAGTCCTGATTCCATCAGTGGCCAGACAGGTTTTTCCAGGAATTACACACATAGGAATGAAGGTCCTCTTCAGTTGTTTGCCCCTAAATAATCCTGAGATTACAGTGCACAATCACACAAGTGCATTAATGTAGTGTCAGCTGCTCTAATCTACCATGCCTTTCTCACAGTTATCACACTGATGAGACATAATGCCAATTAAGCATCATTGGGTGCGTTGTGGCATATTTTATATTGATGTTGTTGCCAGTGTTTTAATGACAGGTGTATACCAGTACAATACTGATTCATTGGGAAATGGTCTAAAATGTTTTAAACATTTGCCATCAGTATATCTAGGCACACTGATGTTATGTCTTCAGACAGTTTTGATCAAATTACAAATCCGATATTACGGGAATGTTCACGTTATCAAAGGTGGAAAGCAACAAATGGCTTTTGTTGATGCACAAGATAGTTTTGTATGTATTTGCCAAAGTTCAGTGCTAATCCCATTACTTAGCTTTGTAATCTCCACTTTTAGAAATGTACCCTTAATTCTAGTTTTCTTTGTTTTTAATATATATTGGTTACATTGGTCAGAGGGAGAAGTCTGGGTAGAGGGGCTAGATGCTGAAGGGGCAACAGGGTTTAGTGAGCAGAGAGAGACAGTGACAGGGAGCAGTTCAGACTCCAAGGCTGAAGCAAAGGAGGGGGGGTCAAGAGGCTGCTGTAAGATCCTGAGAGTCTCCCTCTCCTGTTGTGACAAGTTCACCTCCCCCCTGGTCTCCAAGAACTCACAGAATATTGAGGAGGCAGAACAGAGACCAGAGGTGAACAGACACTGTCCTGGCAACTGTTCTACTGGGGCAAGACCTACTGGGAAGTGTTGCTGTGTTGTATGCTGTTTCCTTGAATAAAGAGTTAACTTCACTGACAATTAACTTTGCTTCTTCGTGCTGATCTGCATCTGATGCCAGCCCTGACACGATGCTTGTAAAATGCGGATGAGGAGGGGAGAAAGAAGGCTTTGCTATCCCCATGCTTGGTGCATCCCAAAGTGCTGAGCACAGAGTTGGCATCACCTCTTGAACTGTGGTTCCCATGTGCCCCTCAGTAACCTGGCTATCAGGTACTTGTAAACCTGCATGCAAAGACTTTTGACAGGTGAGTGTGGCACGCCACCTGTTGACCATGCGATGTCATAATGGCATTACGTGACTGACAGGTTGTCCCGCCCACATGTCAAAGTTGGCCTGTGAGCCAGAGGTTCCCCATTCATGATTTACACCAAAACAAAAACTGAACTAGTAGGCTGTTTCTACCATCTTCACAAAGGTAAAACTCAACAGGAAGGATTTCTTTATGTTTCTTGTTTATGGACCCTTCAGTGGGCTCAGACCTGGTAATACTTTTACTGTAAAATCACTGTAAAAATAGTTCTCTTTTTAATGGCATGTTAAGTAAATATGAAGGGTGTGTGTGCTACCTCTGCACCCCATTTGTCATTCTCCCCAGTCTCCACAAATTGGAAGGAGATTGTCTGAAGTAGGGCGCCTCCTATTCTATTATATCCAGATATCTGTTGCTTACTACTTGAATACAACTTTCTTTCTCTTCTTATGGAGTGAAATGGTGACTTTATCATACCTTTATCAACTTTTGGCTACCAAAAGCTACCAGAGGGCAGGAAAAAAATTCCTCCAGGCTACCAGGTTCACCATCCTTGATCCAACACAATACTTCTCTCTTTCCTCTCCATCCCACATAAACATGAAATGCACACCTTCTGCCAGAAATAAAAATAAGATCCTGCCTCCTGCAGAGTGATGGATACTCTTCATGGATAAAACTTTGAGAATTTAGTATGCAGTGAAAAGAATAATGACTATGAGAGTATGCAAGGGAGGTGTTTGGGATCCCTGGAAGATTTTTTCAAAAGCCTCCTGCCATGAGTGTTGGCTGAGTGAGGTTGGAGAGCAATCCTGCCATGCAGGAGTTTATTGTGATGTGTTCTTTTCTTGACAGTTTATTCATCAAGGAGCTGATTGTCTTCTGGAATCCAGCCTTACATTTACTTGTAGTCTTCAGTCAGAATAATGTGTCCATAACTCAAAAATCGGGCTGCCATGATCTTGCTTGGTTAGCTGCGTAATAAGAGAGAGCTGAAGAATCCTCAGTGCTGCTCACTTTCCCGTGTGTGGCATTATCATTTTTTTCCCTTGCCATTAAGCATTATCATTTTTTTTCCTTGCCTCAAGCGATAACATCTGATACTCATAATCATAATATATTTGGAGGGGGCTTTTATCCTTGGATTTGTCATTTCCTCTCATGGAAACATATATGTGGGTTTTCCTAGGCAATATCGTTCCAGCCAAGCTGTTCCAAGCACTGCTAGGACAAATGTTACCAATCCATTGTCTGATATGGGCATATTCAATTATGTCTTGCACAACATTAATGATGATTACTTGGGGGTCAGAATTAAGGCCAGCCAGAAAGTGAATCATCTATGTTCAGGCCGCCTGGCCTTCCCACATCTTGTCAAGGGAGATGAAAGGACAGAATAATCAGGAGCAATTGTCATATGTTGACAGATGCTTCCCAGTAATGACTACCCCCTGCAGCCATAACCCAACACCTTATGACACCACAACAGTTTAGTGTTAATCTTCTTTTTCCATAACACAAAACATGCCATGTGTTATCCTTGTGATTATCTGCATCAAATAACTAACCATCATTATGGCAGCTCATGTCAGTCCAAGGAAAGATGTAGAAATGTTTACTGAATGTATCTACCTGCACCATACACTTAAAGTAGTATCATTAAGGGTGCTCAGAATTTCCTGGAAAAAGGAGTTCACTGTTAAACATAGGAGCCAACTCCTAGAGGCTGAAGTCCCTTCATCCTCTCAATAAAATATTTGAGGGGGTTGGGGTGCCCAAAGTTGATGGGAATTGCCATTTGTATGGTGTGCGTGCACCATGTATTGTGTTCAGTTATGAGGGGCATGGCTTACCTGAACCCCCCCCCCAATATTTTATTCAAGTTGGCACCCTTGCTGTTTAACCACCCATAATTCCTCTCAGCTCTCTGAGAGGAAAAGGAGTCATTGGTGGTCTTTGGAGTCTCCAACATCTGTTCACCGCCCCTGCCATTTCTCAAAGCAAAACAGTTCAGGGAGGAAGAATGTTGTGCGGATAATGTATTTATGGTAGAAAAAACAAATTCTCTTGCCTCACAGTTTTCAACATCATTTAAAACAGCTACTAAATCTCACTATCTCCCAAGGGGACAATGCTGTAAGTCAGGAGTGGGCAAACTCCTGTCTGCAGCCTGGGGTCTCCCCATGTGGGGCCTCCCCACAGTGCTTTTCTAACCCTAATTACACTGCCCAGAAACCATGGGGGGGTCACAGCTGTGGAGGGAAGCGTTAACCCTTCTGTTCTCATGCACTGTGATCCACCACTACAAAAATATTGCTCTGATCACACTATAGGCTCTAATGGGTTGGGTATTGTCAGGGGTTCAGGAGCAGAGACACAGGAGAAGGAGCAAATGGAGAGTGAGGAGGAGGAATCCGAGGGGGGTGTAGGCAGTGACAGTGGTCAGAGAGATTCCACGAGTCTCTCCAGCGAATCGGAAGATTCACAGAGAGGAGCGCCGATGGCCAGGGCAAGGGGGGTGCCAAGGGGGAAACCCCAGAAGGAAGGGGCCAGCGGGGACTCCCTGAGCAGCAGTTGGAAATCAGGACCAGCGTCCCCACCAGAGCGGAGTGGGGGGGAGGAGTCCCAGGCATCGGGACCAGTCTTCTCACCACCAGAGGGAGGAGATGAGTCAGGATTGGCCACGCCTCTATCGGAGAGCGGGGAAACGGTCAAGAGGAAAGTTCAAATGTACAGGCGAGCGGCACAGCAGGTAGCCCGGATAGGGAGCCAGGTCCTAAAGCCTGCCGGAAGGAAGGGCAAGACTCAGGGGGGTCAGCGTCAGAAGAGTCCAGGAGGGAGGAAACCCCAGGGGGCAGAAGGACCCAGAGGAGGAAGGAACAGCGCAGGAGGTGGAGCCGGGCTAGGATCTTAAACTGGTGCGGAAGGGGTAGTGACTCAGAGGGGACTTCGCCGGTCTAGGGCCAAGACGTAGGGCTGCACGCTCTGGGGTTTGAAATGGAAACTAAACTTCAATAAAGACTTTTGTACATTACATCAACCGAGCGTTGGTCCTCTGTGAGCTGGGACCTAGAGGCAGCTCTGACAGGTATAAATAATATGTTGGAGACATGTTGGAGAGTATGCTATTTTGAGCCTGATTGCCTTCCTGGGGGCATTGGGGGGTTTCACCCACATCTGGGAACAGAAGAGCTAGCTGTGCAGTGTGGTTTTCTCTGCACAAAAAACATTCCCACTCCTTTCCAGGTGCAGTAATTAGGCTTGTAAAAGGCTCCTATTGGCCTCAATGAATGCAGCATCACCACTGAAGGTTTCTGAACATAACTGAACCAAATGAGATACAGTAGAAGAGGTGGATTATATTAGCAGGGCTTTAAAACAAAAGGCAGCCTCCCCGAGGGCCTTCTAATTGTGCCGGTAGTGATCTAACTTTTCTGGTCTTCCGCTTACACTAATTCCCACAAGGAGAACTCCCAAGTGCACCCACAGAAAGGCCTATTGAAAATCGAATTGTTCTGCAATCAAAAAGGCCTATTGAAAAGTGAGAAGAGCCAGGAGCCCAAACAACAGGTGTTTTCCCTACAGTTTCAGGATCACCCTCTTAATCTCTGTAAAGAATGAAGCAGGAAAACTATGCAAGGCCTCTTGTTACTAGGCTTATCAAGAGAGAAGTGATTAGAAGCCCCCCTAATCAGTTTATCCACAAAGCAGCCAATGACATTAATTCTATGTACCACTGTTCAGTGCTAGACTTTCTCTCTTATTCTCCCAAACACTGTCAGTGGGTGAATTCATTTGAAATTAAAATTGATTTAAAAGTCCTTTTGTAGCTGTTTTTGTATATAGTGTACTGCATGGAAAACACATTTCCTTTTATATGTTTTGGAACTGGGGTTTTAAGGTAGGACACTGAAGTGAAAGGACAAGTCCTTAGCCAAAGATCCACAAATATAAACTTTACAAGGCGGGGGGGGTCATTGCCACACTATCTCTGCCTCTCAGCAATGCATGCATGTGCAAATCAGCCACTTGTGAGCATGCCCTTGTTTTCATATGAAAGCAAGATGGGAAAGAAATGTCTCGAGAGACTTTCACTAACTAGCAGTTCCTCTGATTTTCAAGCTGATTAGGCCTCTAATTCTGCATATCTGCAAACACACTGGAACTTGAAGTGAAGTGGCTGCCGTCTCAAGACTATGTAGATAACACCCAACCACATTCAATACGCATTGGCAAGGAAATGTTTTATAGGAACAATGGAGTATCAGATTAGCTTCTATTGCTACACACTGCCCATTGGCAAAATACTTACCCCCATACATATGGAACACAGGGACGGGGGATTCCAGATTTTCTACTCCTCTGAATCTCTCCATGGATCCGTCACTACTTAAGTCTTATTTCCAAAGTTGAAACAATACACTGTGGCTTTTCATTTAGGAAGTTCTACACAGCTCTGGTTGTGTGCTCTTTGACACAGGTTTAAATCCTTTCCATTCACTGTGGAGGGAGGGAGTCTTCCTATCTCTATATTATTAACATTTGCGGGCATATTGAAGAAATGCGGCAGGGAAAAAATAACCACAAAAAAAGAAATATTGAAGATGTAATGGGATGAATGATTTCATCAAGACATTAGAAGAAACTTCATGCTGGTAACCACTCTTCATAAGGGCAACAGACTGCCTCAGGTGGTGCTGGGGTTACCAAAGGCTGGGAAGTTCTTTGTGAAGAATGCTGTAGTTGCAACAACACATTGTAGATCCTACCTTAAGCAGTAGACTAAATGACCTGCAACATTCTTTCCAACTCTAAAATTGTATTATTATATTATTCTAAAGTTGTTTTGTACAATGTATTGCTAATGTGCAAGCTATGTTGTAATGGATGATGTTAGGCTAACCTGCGCATAATAGTAACACCGAGCAAAAAAGAATATTGTTGGAATCTCAGGGAGGAATTCAACGTAGTGCTAGGGAGATTGTTCTACCAGACAGCGAGAAATGCTTGAGCTGATGGAACAATCTCCCTTCTCTTCCCCCATGTGTTGTACTGACTGTTCTCCTGACCCCCTCCCACAGGTTAATTTGTGGGGGCATGGGGCATGTTGAGGAGGAGAGGGGGAAGCCCAATTGCACTACCAGAAACCCTGGAGTGGGAAGCCCTAGTGCAGGCTTCCACAAGTCATACTAGTTACTAGGCCTTACTTAAGGGTAAAGGGGACCCCTGACCATTAGGTCCAGTCGTGACCGACTCTGGGGTTGCGCACTCATCTCGCTTTATTGGCCGAGGGAGCCGGCGTGCAGCTTCCGGGTCATGTGGCCAGCATGACTAAGCCGCTTCTGGAGAACCAGAGCAGTGCACGGAAACACCATTTACCTTCCCACCGGAGTGGTACCTATTTATCTACTTGCACTTTGACGTGCTTTCGAACTGCTAGGTTGGCAGGAGTAGGGACCGAGCAACAGGAGCTCACTCCGTCGCGGGGATTTGAACCGCCAACCTTCTGATCGGCAAGTCCTAGGCTCTGTGGTTTAACCCACAGCGCTACCCGCGTCTTACTTACAAATATATAATAACTGCTTCCTCATTGTTCATGTGTGTATTGGTAATAGGACACACACACAGAGGACATGAAAACTAAGCATATTCCAATTCCAGAATTAATCAGCTTGTTAAAGAAGAAATCAGTGGATACCAAGTATTCATGGATAAGGAGGAGCAGGTCTCCCCAAACATCACACACAGCACTGGGCCCAGGCACCATCCACATGTAGACCATAAGATAAGGCAAGGATGGGGAGCCTCAGGCCCAAAGGCTGAGTATGACCCTTAAGGGCTTTCTATCTGACCTTTTCGCCAACACCCTTTCAGGTCACACCTCTTCTCCTCAGGCCAGACCGTGAAGATTCAGCTCAGTTTTTATGGCATTTTGTTCATTATCATGACAATATATACTAGCCAGCGGTTCATGTACAAGTAATAATTATATCTTCTGTAAGATGCCAACACATGCCTCATCAGACAAAATGTATTGTTTCACATCCAAAGTCTTTAGTTGCTATTTGACATTTTATTGTATCCTTTTGCTATGAACACTGCTGTTTCCTTCTCTGCATTTGATGGACATAAGCTCCACTCTTTGAAGAAAACAAAAGCATGGCATCATTAGTATCATATTCCAGTTCCTGTCTGGTTAACGTTGATGGCCCAGTAATCCCATACATGCAGCAAATAAAAACGCCTGCTCTAGCTATTAAGTGAAATAATCTGCAAAATACTGTTCCGTGTTGTGAGGTTTAAAAAATAACAATAAAAGGTGGGTGATAATGCGCCTTCCTGCAAAATAAAATCAATGCCTGTCTTGAAATGTTGAACATTACAGCAAGGACTACAGCGAAGGGGAAACACTTCAAATCCAAAAGTATCTTCCCTTAATATATACTGTGCTGTAGATCGCCTGTCAAGTCAGGGGACATTTCAGATATGAATTCAGCCAGTGCATATGCTGACTTTCTAAATAAAGCTTTCCAACCTCACATTTGAGGTTCTGTTTTTTGCAAGTCTGTCTTCTCGCTCTAACCTCTCTTGCCTCAAAAAAGTACAATGGGGCAGGGAGGCCTTGTTATCAGTTGCTTGAAAATTCTTTCGGTTGTCAGGAACCGTCCCCTCTGCCCCCACAAAAGACAAAGAGTTTGCCCAAATTATTTTTCTTTAGTTATTTTATTTGCTACACTACATCTGAGAAGCCCTGAGGAACATGAATTGTGTCACTCCTTTTAACTTTCTAGCAACCCTGTGAGGTAGGTAGGAATAGATAAATATGTTCGTTTCAATTTCTCGCTTTTTTCAACCCCCCACATTTCTGCTTCAGTTTGCAATTTTGTTTAAGTCCTCATTTTAAAAATGTCAACATTTTAGGGCACATTTCTCCTTATGTATGCATCTTTTGCATGCAGTTTCATCTGGCAAACACATTTTAACAAGCAATTTCCTACAACGTAGTGCACTTTATATGTCATCTTCACAAATATATGAGCTTTTGCACACTCAACCCTATTATACACATCTCTGAACACAATATTTGGTTGGACAGCTGCATCACAAAATTTGGAGAAGTGAAAATTTCAAAGGATAGCTATGCTTTGGTTCATGTATAGTTTCTGAAAGTGCAAATCAGGTAGATTCACCTTTAAATCATAACTGAACCAAATTTCTCTTCTATCCCTATAATTTCTCCACTATACCTATCCCTATAACCTAGGAGGGTTAGATGTAGGAATAAGAGATTTTGGCAAAGTCACCAAGGTTGAATCCATGCATCCCTTAGTCCAAGTCCAATGTATGACCCACTATGCCAAACTGGTAAATTTGAACCAAATGTGGTAGCTTTTGCTAGTGGAGCCATATATCTGGGAAATTTGAAAAGGGCTTTTTCTAAGAGAAGTCAAATTTCTCAAGTATCTTTCACACATCCGTAGACATCTTCTGAAATTTGCCTCTAGTGAAATGTGAGACAATTTTGGCCTTGCAAAACATAAGGAATATTTGAGAGAGCCCAAAGGAGGTTCTAATGTAAGCCAGGCAGATTTTACTTGGTTTGTTCCAGATATTCCCATATTTTGCATGCTGGGAAAGACTCATACATATTTGAATGGCCCAAATAGTGTTGCATGTTTTCCTTCCCTGAAATAGCACAACAAGAATGCTACAGTTGGTTCTTTTTTCAGGGTTGGGATGTTTTCAGCTGGTTTGGCAAAAGTCATATCTGTTAGACTAAATTATAGAATTTGAACTTCATTTGGGGTAGTAGTTGTTTTAGTTGATAGTGGCAAAAACTGCTAAGATTTATAGAGGAGAACAAACATAAAGAGACATGTATAGAAGAGGGGAGCAGTGATATTAAATACAAAAAAGTCAATTAGAGCCTAAATGAGTGTTGAAACAAGCAAAGTGGCATTTCCCCAAGTACAGTAACTAGAAATAACACAGCTATCTTAGCATTGCTAAGTGAATTAACATCTGTGGTGTGAAAGAAAACTATTACTTCTATTCAAAGTTTGTTATCAGTTGTAATTCAGTTATTCAACCCTGGAGTCTCCCTCTGAAATACCTTTCTTGACAACGGCAACTTTTTGTATATACAGTACCGTATTTGTAGCTCTGCTGTTAGAATGTTCAGATCATTTTTCTCCAATTGGATCTGATGCATGGAACCCAGGACTGAACACAAACCCTCTTCATGCATTCAAAAAAATGTGTGTGGCATAAAGTTCAAAGGAGGAGCAAGTGGGCATTGGTACCACACCCACCCACCCACCTCCATCCCTCCCTCTACTATAGCCCTGAGCTTCAGAATTTGAGCAGGAATGGCTAAGGGAAGGTTCTAAGCACATTTGGCTGGCTGCACTTAGAAGCTTCCTTGCAATCAGGAGCCCCAATAACCCTGGGTTCACAAATTGCAGAGGTGAATCGCCTTCAAACCTGCCTGCTTAGCATAGGAAGGTTGGAGATAATTGGCTGGGGCCATTGCACACTCACTCTCCCTATGTACGTGAATAGTACTCTACCTACTATATCACATTGGGTTTAAGTCAGTATTTGTTTTGACTCGCCGCCATTTAGTACTGGCAGAGCATGCCTCTTTGGAGACCTGTCCTGTTTTGTGGAAACTATCCTATCGCAATGAACATGGAAATCTAAATTATAATGGGTCCATCTTTAATAAAATGCCTTATTAAATAGCGGGAAACAAGAAAATAATCCATTTTTATTACTCTATCATCTCTCTCAGCCAACTGCCACGGTAATAAAATTAAGCATTCTATTTCACTGAAAACAAGGAATGTAATTGTATTTACCTTTTTTTTCCATCGTACCCCAATGCGTACATGCACACAAGAAGCAATCAGCTGCTAGACTCGTTAGGTTGCTGATTAAATACTTTGCCAGTTAAGTCTGAACTAATTAAAAGAGAATTGAGGCTGCCTATGCATCAGCCAGCAAGGTATTAACTTTAACTGAGCTTTCCCTCACGTTCCATTGCCTGAAAGAGTCTGTTTGAGGTACTTCTAGAATGAAATGCATATCCTTAAAAAATCCTCACGTTCAGGTTTTCAGACTAAGAGATCTAGTATCACTGTTTTGATGTAGAGTCCTACCTTTCAGGTGTGCCCTATTGGGAACGGCAGAATTGTGAATCTGGATTGGTGGAAGAAAGATTATAGTAAAAGGGCTTATTCACACTTACCTTTCCTTCACACTTTCCAGGCATGCTTCGTGATTGTCCAAGTGCCCTTTTTTTTGCTCTGGAGCTTCCCCCACAAAAATCTGCTCTTTAAAGCTCAATCAGAGCAAATGTCAACCCATGGAAAATCCGAATTGATGTTTGCTCTGATTCAGCTTTAAAGAATAGGTTTTTGCTGGGATAGCTTGGGGCAAAAAAATTCTGGCAAGATTCCCGCATTCCAATATGATACTGAATTGAAGGGAGGTCATTAAGAGCTTCTATCTCCAATTAGACATTGACTCCATAGTGCACAACTGCCTCTGGTCTGTTGTTGTTTTAATTCATTCACTCACTTGGAAGCCATGCAGGCTGGAGTGAGCTGGAGAAGATGGGGAGGAAATGCATGATTATTCTGACTTCCACAGATGTTGATGTAGTGCTTCACTTTTCTCTCTTTTTGGTCCTTTCATGAGCTTTGACACTTTCCCTTATGTTCTTTGTCTAGTTTAAGCTACAAGCTTCTCGGGTGTGTTTGTAAAGTGATAGTGACACTGATATGAATAATGCACTCCACATGCTGCAGGAATGCCATTTTTATTTTATTTTTAAGGAAGGTGTAACCACAGAGATGTGGTACAAAAGAGAGTGCATTTCCACTGGATTCCCTACCTGGTAAGACTGATCAATCTCCTGCTTCTCATCTTTCAGTGACAAGACCAGGCAGCGATTCCATCACCACCACCATTTATTTATTTATATCTACACCTTTGAAAGCATAATATAACAAGGTTTAGTATCTCCATCCATCTGGATTTTTAACCTGACAGACCTCACCAGAAAGGCCTTTTGTCTTGAGAACCTATGTAACTGCTCATATAATTGTCTTAAAACAATACTCACTTCCAAAACACCAGGCCTTGAGAAGGTTAGGTTCTGACGGCACAGTTTCCTGAATGAATCAGCCAAGATCTAATCTAACTAGAAATGATAAAACTTCCATAATTCATGATGATGTATGGATGGAATTAAAAAAGCTATTTTACTTGTGTCCATGGTGGACAACGGGCAGCACTTTAAACTCTTTTCAAGCTAAGCTTGGGTATTTAGCAATGCCAGTCTCTCAGCTTTGCTTCTTTGGCTCCCCAGCCTTGCTATGTCCTCTGGCTCCTTGACTGCCTACCTACCCATATACAACCTTGTTCTAGGCCCACCACAGTTTGAATATCGTGGCTTCATCCCTTTTAAAGCCTGCATCAATCCTTCTTGTATGCTAGCGTGGTTTGCCCAATTCAGGTCCCAAACATGCTGGTCTCCACATTCTCAGAAACAAATGTTCTAGCATAGCCTTTCCTTGACGTGCTAGTTTTCTACTTGTGGGGTGTTGCTGCTGCTGCTGCTACTGCTGCTGTTATATATAAATAATGGTTTCAGTCAAACTGAAGCATTCTAAAGCAGTACTGTCCAAGGAGTGAGGTAACCCTATGACATTTCCAAACATACAGTTTGTCTCTTAAGAGACAGTGTGTGTCATATAGTTAATGACACCTGTAGGACTTGTGCCCAAATACAAGATTTGGGTGCTCTTTTCCTATAAGAAGCAAGGCTTACAAGATTTCTGGTTTTTTTTTTCCCAGCTCAGATTTTAATTGGAGTCAGAGAAGAATTCCTGGCTTACCCCACCTGTTCAGCTATTCAGTCAGCCCCCAACACCCCCCCCAAAACAATTCCTCTTTGCTTTCCACATGACTTAAACAGGAGGGTTCAGGGTTTCAGGAGTAGTAGTGGGTCTACTGAGGGAGAGGCAGAACAAGGATTTATCCTCCCCCTGAGACAAAAGGCCCTTGCTGGTCCTTGAGGAATTACTGGTAAGTTCTCTCAAGGTCAACTTCCAAAGATGGATCGGCTCAGAAAAATAAATAAATAATTTGGAAATAGCTTGGTTTATTTCGAAGTTGTGGGGCTTATTTTTCTAAGCCAATCTGACACCCATCTCTAGTGTCATGGAAATGGCTATGGCATCTCCAAACTGTTGAAGAATTCTCTTGCATCAACTGAATTCTTGAAAGTCTCTTTATAGAAGCTCCCAAGCTGCTATGCACCAGACTACAAGATGATGATGGAGTGTTTATCTCACAGTAAACGCTGCAAACACTGAATTCATGTACAGGAGGTAGAAGAATGAGGCTGACATCTGTTGCTAGGCAGGATTAATTAGGTATTACTTTAAATGATGAATCCTGGACCATTCCCATATGAACAGTTGGTAAATGCTCTGTTCTAATCAGAGATTTTGAAGATAAAGATGTTCTGTTACAAGTCCCATGCCGGCTACTAAGACCTTTATTAGTTGTATTAAGGCTCTTATCAGTTTCATCAACTTATATTAGCATGTACGTTACACAAACTGTGTCACATTTGCCTAAAGAGAACAAATATTTTATATTATGTAGCATTTTACCTTTTCTTCAGTTTTTAAGCTTTGGTCAGGATTGATTGATTGATTGATTGATTGATTGCTCTCCTGCTATTGATTTTTAGGTTGGTTTGATTGGTGATTGTTTTTAAATCACTTTTTTAAAACACTAAATTGAAGAGCACCTTCTTCTCCCACAAGCCCATTTGCTGGAAGTGAAAATGGGACAAGGGGATGTCCATTTTTTCCAGAGGATGGATGAAATTCCCTGGAAGACTTGGACCTCAGTGTTAACAGTAGTGGTTCCAGTAAGAAGATGTACACTTAGCATGACACTATGACAGAGAGAAAATACACATAGCTGTGGGAAAGCCCAACAGGGCCCAGCAGGCCACAGAATATTGAAGGGGCCCTTGAAAATTTGGGGGGCCTTGGCCCCTCAGCCCCTCTTAGATGGCTCCCCTGTTCTCAGGCCTTACTAATTGAGACTCTTCCAGCATAACTAAACAGTGGTCTGTTTAGTTTAAGGTTATCGCTTAAGGTTATCTGTGGTTACCCAATCCCCATCTGACACTGCCTGACAAGGAGGGAGAGAATTGATGGGATATGTTAGAGGTGTCCACAGGCCTCATTCATTGAAATAGCCTGGTCATCAAGTGCCCATCTGCATAAGCTTCCAGCAGACATGGGAAAGCAGGACTAGATTATGCCCTGTGAAGATCCCTGTGTAGCTGGGCACTGGTTTAGATCAAAATCTGAATGTGTACAGGGCACTGATTTCATAACTAAGTATTATAATAAAACTTGTTACTCTGTGCCTTAATGGTGTGCTATTTCTCTCCCAAGACACACACCATATATTTCAGCATAAGCTCCTGTGTTTTGTTCTTTAACCAGCCTCTGAGAGTAGGTGAATTCGGTCCATTCCAATGTATTGCATCCAAATTCAATTTGGAGTAGGTGCCTTCTAAGTGCAGTGTTGAATGCAATCCATTCTTCTCCCTTTCTCTTCATGCTGCTAGGTGTACCCAGAAGTTTGTGGAAGCGTCTGAAAAGCATCACTAATAGCAGAGAAAAGTGAGACATAAAAGGCTTGAAGAAATCACCTCCAGATGAAGGAGGACAGAAGGGGACCATCAGATCCAGCACAACCAAAGTGTTCAGTAGTGAGAGGATTCCCCTGGAGCAAAATAAAAAGGACATAATACAATAAAAAAAAAAACCACTTTGAAGGCAAAGTGAGAGGAGAAATAAAACTGCCGCAGCACATATAGAAAGGAGACGATTTTGAAAAGCAAGGAAAATTGTGTGTGTTCTGACATTTCATCAGCCTCACAGCTAACATTGGTTTGGGGAAAATAGCCTGGTTTCTGCAACAAGAGGTGCCTATCTTCCTTACCTATGATTTTCACTTGTTCCTCAAAGAGGCAATGCTGCAGAAACTGATCATTTGGTCATAATTCTCCACAGGGGGGAAAGAAAACAAGAAAAGAAGCATTACAAGGATGTACAACCATACGCACCACAACTAAACAGGACCATAGCAGCCTTATACCAAATCACAGCCCACTGGTTGATCTGCATTGCATTGTCTTTACTGAAATGCAGTGACTCTCTGGGGTTCTGAGCAGGAGCTTTTGCAAACTCCATGCACAGCAGAAATGAGGGCAGGGAGCTGAGCCGACAGGAGGAATAACTGGCACAACAACATTCTGGAATTCAAAACGACCACAACCTTATTGATTACAGATGTTGGTAGGCTTTGGCTCAGGCATTTGGCTTAGACTCCTGTTGGATGGCTGGCATTGGCAGGGTCATGTATGGGTTAAGGGTCATCCGAAGACACAGGCCAACTGAGCAGACCCACCCACCAGGCTGCCACCTGGAAGTTCTATGGCTCATCAGCCTGCCATAAGAGCTTCAGGACAGAATCTTCCATCCAGACCCCTTTACCAGGGTATCCTGAGATCACCCTGCTTGCAATGAGATGGGGAAGGTGATACACCATCTCACCCCACCCCCAAGAACAAACTAAGGATTCTACCCAATGCCTTAACTGCTGGAGTTGTGACAATTGCTATGATGAAGGCAAAAAAAACCCAACCCAATAGGTTTGCAAGCAAATTCCTTCCTGGTCCTGAATATGAGGACCAATTATCTCCATAGCAAGGTCTTCAACACAAACTGCTCTAGTGAAGCTTGTGTCTAGGATGAGTGAGTTGCTTCGCCACCGACTGCTGGCTCCAAGCGCAGCCGACCTAAATACCCCAGCAGCAGACCAGAGTGAGGACCAGAGCCCCACCTCCATCAAGGCCCCTATTGGCCAGTTTAAATTTTCTGTTCTGGCAGAGTATCCCATTGTTCTCCTCAGCCAGCTGAGGTCAAAGGAAAATGGCTGGCCATGAAGGAGGAATGGGCTACCTTCCCCGCTTCCATTCCTGGCGAGCTGCACTGGGCCGCAACTGTCACCTCCCCGTGGAAGGGGGTAGGCGATCGTTCCCAGTTCTAACTAAGAGGCCGGAGTTTGAACCTTGTCTGTGCAAAGCATGAGCTCTATCACTATGCTACCACCCTTCCCCTTGAGAATTCAGAGAGGCTACAGGTGCCAAGTTGGGCAAGGCTCTTGTCCAGTAGATTTTGGCATTTCAGCAGGTGGGCAGCTCATGAGCCAGAGGTGAGAAAAGATGCTTGGAGACCTTCTAGATAGCAAACAGCTAATACATTAAATTTTTTATTATTATTATTATTATTATTATTATTATTATTATTATTACCTGAAGGAGCGTCTCCACCTCAATCGTTCTGCCCGGACGCTGAGGTCCAGCGCCGAGGGCCTTCTGGCGGTTCCCTTGCTGCGAGAAGCCAAGTTACAGGAAACCAGGCAGAGGGCCTTCTCGGTAGTGCCCCCCCCCGGTGGAATGCCCTCCCACCAGATGTCAAAGAGAAAAATAACTACCAAACTTTTAGAAGACATCTAAAGGCAGCCCTGTTTAGGGAAGCGTTTAATAGGTTATTGTATTTTAGTGTTTTTTGGGAAGCCGCCCAGAGTGGCTGGGGGCACCCAGCCAGATGGGCGGGGTATAAATAATAAATTATTATATTATTATTAACATTTGAAACTCCTTCCCATTAAATATCAGAGAGACAATGTCTCTTCTGGGCACCTAATAAATCCTTTCCTTTTTCAACAGGTTTTTGAAGCAAAGATTTCTATTCTAGTCTGTATCTGTATTATTTTTATAGATGAAATTGTTTTATGCATGTTTTTATTGTTAAATCGCTCTGAGGTCTTAAAAAACTGCAATAAATAAATTTGCTTATCCATTTGTTGTTGAATTTATATCCCATCTTTCTTCCAAGGAGCTCAGAGTGCCACACACAGTTCTCTCCCTTGCCCATGTTATCCTCACAACAACTGTGTGAGGTGGTTTAGGCTGAGAGATGGTAACTGGCCTAAGGTCACTCAAGTGAGCATCATGGCCCAATCAGCATTTGAATCTGGGTCTAATCTAGCACTCTAACCAGTGTGCCAGATTAAGCAAATGCTAGTTGTTCACTATGAACCCCCTGACTTCACATCTCTTGATTTTGCAAAATAGAAGAGCTGAAAGAATATACAGGTAGCTGCTTAATCTCACTTATTTTAGTGGCTAATTTGCATATTAGTTATTCCATTCAGTTATCAGTTCTAGCATGACAGAATGCATGGGCTATTGCAAATGAATGATTTGCCTAGGGCATTGTTTCACTGAGTTCACAACACGTGGCATATATTCTAAACTAATGTGTATTCAGACATGCTATGGGGTTGGGTGCTGCACGCAGTCCCCCAGTGCAGTAACTGTAGCCTTTCCGAATAACTGATTTTTATTAATGTACAGCTTTTTGAAGATATGTTGACGATGCCCTCTGCAAAAGAGTCGTATCAGTCTGTAGAGTTTCTACAATGGGATAAAATCTCTCATAGGCATTTGATGGAGAATAAAAACCGTGAAAGCAAAGCTCCAGAGTTTTCATCATGTCACTAAAAACATCAAAGCAAAATTGCAACTATAATTTATGTGCATAGTGGGAACAGATAATTTATGAGTGCATGACTTAAAAGCTACTTCTGCCCTTCCACTAATTAGTCTCTTGTCTTCCTTCACATCCCATTCTGCACATCCTACCTAAACAATAAAGTGTCACTATGAATCTCTACCTTTATGTGAAATTGAAATTATTTGGAATTAGTGTTGGTGGGGATTTGTGTAGGGATTTGCCTTCATTCTGGACCTTACCTTGGGGCCGTTCTGTTGTTTTCTACAATTTAATTCAAAAAAAGAAGAAGATGTTAATAAGCCAAAGTCTAACAGAGCCATTAAATTAATACATGCTGCTTTAAACAGCATGGTACACTTTCAACATGCACTTTGTCACAGTCTAGAATGGTTGGGATGGAAGCCATGTCAAGGAGGCTGGAGCTAAGTTCATGGATCAGTAAACCTGAAACACCAGAAACAGGTTATGAAAGCCAGGGGTGGAGGAAGGGGGGTGTGGTAGGTGCAGGCCACCTTGGGTGTCACCACTGAGGGGGGTGACAAAATGCCAGGCAGCACTCACCGTGGGCCCTGTAGAGCGCCCAAGCCACACGTCTCTCCTGGGAGTGACGCAGTGGCTTGGGCACCCGCAGGATCCACATTGCCCCAAATGGTCCGCCCGCCACCTCCCCCTCAGCTGTAGGGCAACTGAGTGGGAAGAGGTAGGCATGCTCCGGAGGTGCACCCCACCCTCGCCCTGCCCATATGGGTGCTTTGCCCCGCTCCTGGGCGCACCACCCCAGGCGTCTGAGCGGCTTCCTCTGCCACTGATGAAAGCCAGTGCCTCTTCTTCTCTTCCACCTCCAGGCCAGCCCTATCATTGGACAGAGTAAGGTGACCATCAGAGGCAGAGGATGCTGGAGGTGAGGGGCTGCAGAACTCCAGTCCTTCCCCCTTAACCTTTTGGCAACTTAACTCTGTTGGGACTCAAGTCCCTAGTTCACAGGACCAGGGTAAATACAAACTGAAATAATCTCAACACGTTTAAATGCATCATGCACTGCGTCCAACTTAAGCAACTGAAAGTCTCTGAGTAAATCAGAGGAAGCAGAAGACCGAGACAAGTCCCATGGTCTATCCACTCACAAATGCGTGAGTAACTTTACTCATGTAAACTTCTTTGCAATTAGCTTTCATTAAGAAATTTGGCTGTAAAATGTCTGGATTTTTCATAAGCATTTATCCCTCCCTGGCTCTGCTTCAGTGTTTTTGACTTCATCACCCTACATAAATCAGAACACAGCTCAGAACGGTAACTTTAATGAACCTTTTCATCATGTCCTGTAAATCAATCCATATGGGAGCTATGTACCTTGACTTTATATATATATATATATATATATATATATATATATATATATATATATATAAAAAAGCTATGGTAGATGAAGTATAAGTAAATGCAACCAACAGGCTGGCACATTTAACTCTTGCTCCTCAACACAACTGGCATTGTCCTCTGTGGCCAATAAAGCTATGTACCCACAACCAGAAGTGGGCCAGCTCTTCCTCATGCAGTAAAAATGTGACGAAATCACAGACCAGTCAGCATTTCCCTTTCCTTTTGGAGTCAAGAGACCAAAAAATGTGCCAGGGATCACTGATAGTTCCCAGATCAATTTAATTAGAGATGAACAAATCCATCTGCTTCTAGTCTTTGTCTTGTTTATGTGTTTTAACCATGACTCCATTGCATTCTGTCTCCACATTAATCTGTGAATTTTTATTTTTTAAGAAACCCTCTCAAAACACATATTGAAACGTGAGCTTTCTTTTAAAATAAGTATTCAAATGTACATTTTCTCTCAAAATATGTTAATGCATGTTTTGACACATTTAAAATGTCAAGGATTGCTTAACAATATTCAGAGAAGTGTGAAATCCAGTGGGGAGCCAGGTTCTAATGTTTGGTTTGGACATTACAAGAATCATAGAGATGGGAAGGTGTGGATTAAGTTATTCACACACACACAAAGACAGAATTCCTTGCGCATTCTGAAATTATTCACTACCAATCTAAGTCATTCAAGAGATTGTGGCAAGGCAGTATCCGTAAACCCATTCCAGCTCGTTTCATTTCTACATTCCTCCAAATGCTACACAACTGAATTTTTACACAGCTGAGGGAATTAAATTAAATAAAGTGTCCTAAATCCCAGGGAAAGCAAGGGAAATTTGCCTAATTATATCTGGCTGTCACCCTGTTAGTTTCAATGCACATTTGAAAGGTAGCCTTAGTGATGGTTGCCAACAATTTGAAACCTGGCAAACAACCCGGCCCCCTTCCACGCACCTAATCTCACTGATTCGCAAGGCGGAGGAGAGAGGTAATCAACATTTCTTGAAAACTGTGCCACTGCACCACCAGGTATTCCAGCTCACTCCAAAATCAGGTGATGGAACCATAAGGTGACATTGGCACTATGCCACATCATTGCTGCTTTATCATGCATGGAACTGAAATGCCAGAAAAAAACTAAGCTGGCCGCTAAAGTGTACCAAAAGAGATAGGTTCACATGTTGCAGGGGGAGGCATTCTAAGCTGTATCCTCCAATGTAGTGCACCAATTAATTTCCTCTACTGTCATCTCACTAGGGGAAGGGGAAGAGAGCAGGAATTTAGCATACTGAATTATTCTGCGTAAGACCATTGGCCTGTCTAGCCCAGTATAGTCTACACAGGTTGGCAGTGACTCTTCAGGGCCTGGGACAAGAGGCTCATTTCAACCCTACCCAAGGATGCTGGGGATCAAAACAGCTGCACCAACATCTGGACAGAGCACTGGACACCTCAACAGAGTTGCTTCCCATTTGTTAGTACAGGATTTCAAGATGAAAGTACCAAAAAGCGAACTGTGCATGCAATTTCTTTTGTAGGAATTATAAAATACAAAACAACTTTATTGTCCTCTCACCTGTTACTGGTTCCTATGTCATTGATTTATTTTGGCCGTTTCCACCAGAAACAATTAAATGGTTCAGTCGTAATTGCTATGCTATCTCCCTGTCAGTGTACTCACTGATCTGTGCTGTCCAGTTTGGGTAGAATTTAAAGATGTGATTAGCAAAAAGTTGGTAGGAGCATGAGTGGAAATCAATGAATGGGACACATATTCATTTAGAAAAGGACTAATCATCTACTCCTAGTTCCATGCATTTGAAAATAGGACTTTGTTTACACCAGGAGTTTTCAGCCCATGGGTTTCCTCATAAGATTATCAGGGATTAGTCACTGTAAAGATCAGTAATGTAAGATAAGCATCCCTGAGAGGCAACATCAATCGTGATCAATATAACCATGATTGAGGTGTTACTATAAGTATATAAAGCCCTTAACAACTTGGACTCATTTTACTTGAATGATCTCCTTACCCTATACAGGCATCCCTCCCCACTTACGCAGGGGTTGTGTTCCGGGCCCCCGCGCACATAAGTAAAATAGCATAAAGTGGGGGGCATCCTCTAAACACCCTCTTTGCCACTCTCTCTTCAATCCACACCAAAAATACCGTATCTGAAAATATCCACAACTAGAAGTGAAGCTCTGGGGCCAGCAGGAGGCTGGAGGATGCAAGAGAAAGCTGCTGCCGCCGCTGCTGCTGCTGTGCTACCCCACACATCAGCTGTTTGGCAGAGAGGGACCCTTAGAGTTTGTGCCTATGACCTGGCAGGTGTATCACAACTGCCTCTTTTCTACAGCCCCAGGGAGGCAGCCAATACAGGAGTTGTGACCACCATATTTTGCAAGCATTGTGTTTTTAGTGTTTTCTCTTGGTGAGATAACCGCAGCTGTGTTCGGAGCAGGTGAAAGGTGGATAACAAGTTCAGAATATATAATAAAAGTACAGGATACTGACATTTTAACAGGAGGCAACATTCCTCTCATAGATTTTATTATCCTGTTGTTGTTTTCTCAGAGAAGAGTACTTGGCAGTAATCCAAAAGTGAGAGGATACATTTAAAAATGACTGAATAAATGAAGTTCACATGGATATAAGAAGAAACATTATCTCCTACGGTATTTCTCAAACCAGTTGCCAGATTCCTACATACATTCTAATATTAGTAGATTAATGCTGTAACACAAAGCTGAAAAACATGCAGGTGGGTGTGTAAGGCTGCATGGTCAAGCCGTTAAATGAAGCATAAAGGAATAAGATAATGGGCGGGGGGGGGAGTGCATTCATTTCTGGAAAAGAATTTCTCTCATGGCCTTATATCTCACACCCCTCTTAGAAATTAAAATGCAGTAGGTTGAACACCCCAACAGGGTTATAGGCAGATGGAAGTGGGGAATGGGGGCAAAACATTGGAAAATGGAGCTGTCGATGTCATACAGTTTGCCCTGCATCCCTTTTCCTGTGTAGACATAAGACTGAACTGGCATTCAGATGGCTGCTGTATGTGCAATGGGAGGATGCCCCTTGTCCTGTGCCTCAGGTAGAAGAATGTTTTGGGGTGACCATGCAGCCTCTGCAGGATCTTTCCCAACTCTTCAAAAGGAGGGGGGTTGGTTGACTCAACACTTGTCTGACACTTCACTAGTCTCTTACGAGGTGCTGTATCTGACAACGTGCTTTCTCCGGCACAAGGATTTTTGGCTGGGCAACAGAATTTTCTCTCCCTCTCTTCTCCCCACATAGTCCTTAATTCTGTTCCAGGCATTTCTCTCTCCCCTTTAGTGCACTTTTCCTGCTTCCGTGTTGTTTTCTAGGAATCACTGGAATCTCCATAGTTTTGTCCTTCCTCCCCCCCCCCCCTAGAAACAGGATGCATCTTTCCTACGCTGGGTTCATCTGAGATCAGGTACTCTCTAAAAATGATGTTCTGCAAATGCCATAGTTAACTTACAGTACTCTGGTATGCATGTCTACTTAGAGGGGCGACTCTTAAAATAGGCTTAATTCCAGGTAAGTGGTTACAGGATGGCAGCATATGCTTGGATTTAGGATTAGCACTGGGGGGAAACAGAGTTATTGTGCCTTTAGCAGCTTTATCTCCATAATTAGCACCAGCAAGACATAGTCGACTTGCCAGAGTATGCATGAGGTTGTCTGAGAAGTAGATGCAGAGAGAAGCTGTAATGATTCTTATCTTATGCCATGCCTCAATGGCGGCTATTTTATGTTATATAATGCCCCCCACACACATGGCAGTCATTTGGTCACTAGTACTCAAAGCAACCTCTCAAAATTTGAAATGTGCTCTCTGGTTCAGAAAGGTTGAAGAAGAAAGCTTGGTGAAGAATATACAGTGGTACCTCTGGTTACGTACTTAATTCGTTCCAGAGGTCCATTCTTAACCTGAAACTGTTCTTAACCTGAAGCACCACTTTAGCTAATGGGGCCTCCCGCTGCTGCCGCACGATTTCTGTTCTCATCCTGAAGCAAAGTTCTTAACCCGAGATATTATTTCTGGGTTAGCGGAGTCTGTAACCTGAAGTGTATGTAATCTGAAGCGTATGTAACCCGAGGTACCACTGTAGACAAAAACACATTGTGATAAGCCAGTCTTGTTCCTTAATGAATACCTGTATTATTATTATTATTATTATTATTATTATTATTATTATTATGGTGTAAATGTAAGTTATGTTTTAAATTTTAACACTGTACACTGAATTGATATTTTATGATATGGTGGTATAGAAATATTACAATAATAAGTAGAACACCTTTCTTAAGATTATTAAAGGAGTGTTGCTTTTCTAAAAAGTATCTTTTCCATAACCATATTTCTCAGCTGTCCCAATGGAGACGAGAAGAAGCCATGCTGAATAACAAGGAGCTTTCACAGCCCAAATTCCAGGGAGGATATTGTGGAAAGAACCTAATACACTATACAAATTTCTCTATATTTATAGAGATTTTTTTATGGGCTATGGATCAGTTAGCAAAGAAAGGCATTAAGCTCAGCATTATTTAATTAATAGCTATTAATTTTATCACAAGTCTAAGCATATTCCAACAATAGGTTTCCTTTAAGTTCCAAAATAAGATATTTGACATTTAGGTCATGGTTGAGCTACCTTTATTTGATCTATATTATCTTTCAGCAAACTAACCATGAACTGATATTCCCTTCACCCACAGAAATATTAATATGATTTATTCATTGAATTTGTATACCCCCATTCATCTGTCGATCTCAGGGCAGTTCACAACATAAACTATTCAGTCAAACCAAAGCTCATTTACATCATAAGCAGAAAATATTAACCATAGTATCTTACCAGCTAGGTTTCTTCTGAATTCTTAGGTAAAGGTAAAGGGACCCCTGACCACTAGGTCCAGTCGTGACAGACTCTGGGGTTGCGGCGATCATCTCGCTTTATTGGCCGAGGGAGCCGGTGTTTGTCCGCAGACAGCTTCCGGGTCATGTGGCCAGCATGACTAAGCCGCTTCTGGTGAACCAGAGCAGGGCACGGAAACACTGTTTACCTTCCCACTGGAGCGGTACCTATTTATCTACTTGCACTTTGATGTGCTTTCGAACTGCTAGGTTGGCAGGAGCTGGGACTGAGCAACAGGAGCTTACCCCATCACGGGGATTCGAACCACCGACCTTCTGATCAGCAAGTCGTAGGCTCTGTGGTTTAACCCACAGTGTGACCCGTGACCCAAGTCCCAAGTCCCAAGTCCCGTGTCTGAATTCTTACTTACTACCTTAACTATCGCAGCACTATTGGGAATGGTATAGATATTTCCCTTTATTTGTTTTTAAGCCACCTGCAGTAGCAGTGTGAGAGAAGCACTTCTAAAATGACATACAAATATGCATCCTATACAACTTTGCTATACTGGAGAAAACGCTGCTGCCTCCAGACAACCGCTCCAGGAAGCTTCTATAATACGTGCTTTCTTGATGCCTCTGCTGCAGAAGAACCGTGGGAGGGTAATATAATAGGGTGGTGGGATGGCATTATTTTTTCCTGAGGTGGCACAGAGGCTGATGCTGCCCTGATCTTCACAGCAGCTTCTCCTAGTGTGGTGAGGCATCACAGCAGCTCACCTGTGCAGGGCTGTGATAAAACAAGGAGGTAACATGCTTGGGACTGGGTGGGTGCACCCATTACCATGAGAGTGCCAGATTGGCTGTGCCACTGCACCACACAGCCAAGACCTCTCCACTACCCTGGCCCACCCCAATCCTGACTAAGTAGCCTCGCTACCCCAAACAGGTTTGACGTATAAATGTATGAAGGTGCCTTATCTTGAGTGAAAGGAGAAGATGGAGAAGCATCAGAAGTTAGAGAGACGAAAGAGGAAACCTTCAACAGCTGCTAGGAAAACAGTAGGCTATGGTAAACACAATGCAATCCATGTATGACACCCAGGGAAAAAGCTAACTACAAGAGTGCAAAACAGAGTTCTTAAAATGTGTGTCATTAAGAACAGAATACTCTGTTCAGTAGCATTTGTTTATAATCCAAGGTTATAGATTAAAAAGCTGTCATATTTTGTTCTTGAATAAAGCTTTAAATTCTTTAACATTGTGAAAATAAAAAAAATGAAACAACCCCAGCACAATTCATTCTCCACTGCCTCATTTAATTTTTTTATTTTTGCACCTTGAATTCTGAAAGCCTACAATATCCTAAACTGTTCACATGCTTATTATGCTTGTTATGAACATGCCAAAATGTGTATTTATGAACTCATCCATTCCCCAATTTCTAAGAAGAAAAAGACACAATACAGTGGTACCTCAGGTTACAAGACACTTCAGGTTACAGACTCCGCTAACCCAGAAATAGTACCTCAGGTTAAGAACTTTGCTTCAGGATGAGAACAGAAATTGTGCAGCAGCAGAGGGAGGCCCCATTAGCTAAAGTGGTGCTTCAGGTTAAGAACAGTTTCAGGTCAAGAATGTACCTCCAGAACAAATTAAGTTCTTAACCCGAGGTACCACTGTATAAGAGAGCAACACCAAAAAGGTGGACCTGTCAAACATAACATTAAAATACTCTGTGCAGAAATCCACTGTGCTATATCTGCATTTTCACACACAGCAAAATGAGACGTCTTGACTACAACAGAAAGGGAGAAAGAATCAGAATTTACCTCCTCACAGAAGTCTTCTACAACATGCTACCTAACGTACTGACTCCTATTTTGTCTTAGTTAAAGGGAATGTTACAGAGTGGAAGGGGGTCTAAAAAACTTTGCAGAATTCCAATTACCTTGTTAATGCAAAACATCCAGGTGTATCACATTTAAAGAGAAAATGGGTGCCTTTCTCCTTAATCCATACAATACCTTATTATAGCATTAACAATTTTTCATATCCTTTCATTCATTTATTAGACCTATTAGTTGCTTTCCACCAGAAGTTCTCCAAGCGACTTACAGCAAAAAGAAAAAGAAAAAAGATATACAAAAAGCTGGGGGGAGTCATACAATATGTACATTAATATTTCATATAACATAACATCATTTTTTTATATAAAAAAAAGAATCTCAAATAATAAACAAAGCAATAATCAGACCCACAAATAAACAAAAATTCAATCTCCCCAAGTCCAAAAACCATTCACATCAAACCAATAATTCCCCCCCCTTTAACCTCCTCACCCCACCCAGAAGTCTGCGGTCAAGGCCAGCTGTTGCAAATCAGTGGTTGGTGGGTCCAGTGTTCTCCATGGATGGTCCAGTGTCTCTCCTCTCCCTTCAGTGGGAAGCAGGAACAAAACAAAGCAGGAATATGGTAACAAAAGTTTTACCTGCTTTACAGTTCCTACTGCTGGTGGGGGTGCAGGTTTTCCTCTTCTCCAGCTTCTATCACTCTGAAAGCCAATTCAGAGTGAAGGCAATGTTTTTTACCCTCATTCTGAATGTTTAACCATTCATTCAGATATGGTTATATGACACTATAATCACACCATACATCTCCCTGACCTCGCTCCTCATTATTGGCTGACAGTATGAAAACCACATAATACGGTGATATGTCATGGACCATGTTACAGGGATAGGAGATGTGGTTGTCTAGTCATGTGGTTGTCATTCTGCTGGGAACCTGATGCTCATCTTCTCATTTGTTTCTGCCTTGAAAACACACAGATATTTGGACATCATCATATACTGTCCAAATAACAAGAGAAAGAGCCCTTTTAGAGAAGCACAGTTTGCTCTGGGAAAAATGCCAATCTCTTTTTCTCATGGAAAAAAATAATAGGCAGACATTGCAGAATCTATACACCTTGATGCAGAGGAAATTAAACTGAAATAAGGATGAAAGAATTCAAAAGCACTGCAGCTTATACCCTTGGATAGATTTTGACATGAGGAGTTTAATTAAGATGAGGTCTTCTGTGTAACTTCCGAAACAGTTTGGAGATCACAGCTCCTGACATGCAAGCACACCATGTCACAAAGAAGTGAAAATTCTGGGTCATTGCACTAGCCGCATGGCCTGGCATTTTGGAAGGGCAATGACAAAATTTGTTCAACTTTGCATGAATCAGAGGCTGGTTGCCAGATGGGAATTAGCAGTAGTTGTACACAAGGGAGCTCGTTTATACTGCTGAGTCAGATGCATTAGCAGGGCAGGTCATTCCAGTACAAAAGCCAGTTATGACCATAGTTTGCAGAAATTGGAATCTAAATGCAAGAGAAGTAGGGAAGAATAAGAGACATTAAAACACATTTGGCTGAAAAAAGAAAACATATTTCAAATTGGCAAGCACTGAAACCACTGCAGTCAATGAAAATTCCATAAAGCAAATCTTCCCATAACAGATATCTACCAAGGTTTTTCCTTTTTTTATAGCCTGCAATTTGTGTGTGTGTGCAAAATTGATGTTTAATCTGACAAGATATTTATGACTCTTAGGAACAAAGTGATTCCTTTCCTTTTGGAGTTACAGCCTGATGAACATCATCTGATGCTCCTCTAATTCCTATGATCAATCCCTTAAGGAAGTCCTAGGCAATAATTTGAGGAAAGTGGTTGATGGAGTTTGGAAGACCATCTCTTAAAGTACATAGAAACAGTATGCATCCAAAATGAGAATCTAAGGTTGCAATTCTATGCACATTTACCTGGAAATAATCCCCATTGAATTCAGTAGGATTTACTTCTGAGTAGCCATGCATATGATGGCACTGTAAGAAATGAGCTCTCATGTACCACTTCATTAAATCAGTCCCTAAATATTTTTATACTTCAGTGTATTTTTTTATTGGAAATGAAATTCTAGCTCAATTAATTCTTACCCACAAGTCATACTTACATAGCTGCACTTCCTTGAAATTTTCCTTAGTTACACATATGGCCCTTTCACAAAGAGGTATGTTCATATGCTGCTCTTTCATTCAGCTAATTTCTAGACATGAATCTATAACTTTATGTCACAACACCACCCTCTATTTCTGAGATGCTCAGGCACTGCCCACACTCTCCTGGACCACCTTTTTTTCAAGCTGTCAGCCAATCATCACTCACCACCAACATTCCAAGGCCCTCTCTCCACCTCCCTATCTAACATTACCTTAACTATCATATTACTTAGCATACTGCATGTACATTCAGTATTATATAGAAGCACCAGAACATCACAGCTTACATCTTTGGGAGATAGATATCATTGTCACAAGGTCAGCATGGTGCAAACACACCAATGGATCCTGCTGGCATGTTTCCACCACTCCAACCTCATGACCACCTTGCTCCTGCCTTCTCCATCATGGTACACAGCAGCAATTTCCTTGGAGAGAGGCCAGGTGAGCTGTGCAGCCCCACCACACCATCTGCTGCCGATGCCATGGATGATATGGGAATCTGCAGCTGGGATGCAGGTGGCACTGTGGTCTAAACCACTGAGACTCTTGGGCTTGCTGATCCAAAGGTCAGTGGTTCAAATCCCCACAACGGGGTAGCTCCCATTGCTCTGTCCCAGCTCCTGCCAACCTAGCAGTTTGAAAGCACACCAGTGCAAATAGATAAATAGGTACTGCTTCGGCAGGAAGGGAAATGGCATTTCTGGGCATTCTGATTTCTGTCATGGTGCTCTGTTGCACCAGAAGTGGTTTGTCATGCTGGCCACATGACCCAGAAAGCTGTCTGTGGACAAACGCCAGTTCCCTTGGCCTGAAAGTGAGATGAGCGCCGCAACCTTTGACTGGACTTAACCATCCAGGGCCCCTTTACCTTTTATGGGAATCTGCACACCTTTTTCTGCTGTCCGTCCATGCTCCTCCCACTGGCAACAATGAAAGGGAAATCATTAAAAGGAAGGGGGAGCCCATAAAGGAAAACAGAATCACTTCTCCATTCTACCTTCCACCCTATCAGTATGAGGCCAGCAAGGCAATGCATATTCCAGATCCTCTGCTATTGGTTTCCCCCGCCTCCCTTGCCCCAACGGTTGGATTGTTCTGTTAATATCCCTAGGGTCTAAAAAAATAAAAAAATAGTAATCCAGAAAAAGAAATATGAGAAGCAGAATGTCTGCAATATTTTATTACTCAATGCAAACTATCAGAATGCCTCTTTGAACCAACCGCAGTGACAAAATTACGTTAGCAAAATTAATTTTAGAGCAAAATATTCTGTATGTAAAAGTATTCAATTAGGTTTCCTGTTTCTTCTTCCTAATGAGAAAAAAAGATGGTGGCGCCGCCAGGGCTAAAGGGAATCTCCAAGCAAATGTTATCATTCATTATATGGCATACAACAGCAGGAAGCATAAATCATGCACACACAAGGAAGGGGTTGTGCAGTTATTAGAACCCAAAACAATAACTAATAAGGGTGAAGCACAGACCTCAGAGAGAAGAGCATTAGGTGTACAGCTTCCTTTATCTTCATTATCACACCATTCAACCAGCTATTGATATAACAGGAAGGTGCTCCTGCTGTGGCAGAAGTGGCAAGCCATAGATGGAGGCATTACTGTCAGAGAAAATTAGCAAGGCAAATGCAGCAAAGAGCATCCCATGAGAATTAGAAACCAGCATCACAGCAAACCAAGGAGTTGTCTTTTTAAAAAAAAACTGAACAAAGCTACAGCAGGAGCAAGGACCCCAAATCAGTGGGGGAGTTTCCTTCCCAAAGAAGAAAGGGTAATATTCAATTAAGTCCTACTTAGAGTAGATCCACTGTGATCAATGGGCCTATGTATATTGGTATCATTGGGCCTACTCTGACAAATGCTGAATATCATCCAAAATTCAGCTTTCACCTACAGCATGGTCAGGAATGCAGGGAGTCAGGTAGGGAATAAAGAACAGAACCTCAACTATGCAACTGTTCTGGCTTCGGCACAGATCCAGGCATAGGCAAACTTGGCCCTGCAAATATTTTTGGGACTACAACTCCCATGATCCCTAGCTAACAGGATCAGTGGTCAGGGATAATGGGAATTGTAGTCCCAAAACATCTGGAGGGCCAAGTTTGCCTATGCCTGGATTAGGCTGTGTGTCTATCCAGAGAGCTCAATTCGCATCTAAGTCCGGCTGACTTCTGTACATGAAGTAGTGAAATAACACTCTGGGTGGCTCCCAACAAAATATTAAAAACATCAAACATTCAAAACTTCCCTAAACAGAGCTGCCTTCAGATGTCTTCTAAAAGTCAGAGAGTTGTTTATTTCCTTGACATTTGATGGGATGGCCACATGAATCAGCCCTTGCTCATGGGCTGTTCTGGTACTGCCTAGGAATAAATGAATAGACTGAGGTGTTTCTACCAATGCATTAATATCTGAGAGTTTTGACACACAGGGTTTGGCTCTTAATAGCGATGAGGTTTTGTTATTCAATTAAAAGTTCTTACCTAAATTATCCCCTTCTAACAATGCATATTGTCAAAAACAAATGATTGAAATATATTTGTTTCTCTGGATATGGCTGTATATATTTTGAATAATCCGAAACCAGATTTGAATCTATTGATCCAGGAGCCCAGGAAAAAATAGTAAACAGCTACATGTCTACTGAGGGCTATAGTTACGTCTATCCAATCAGTTTCCCTCAATTTATAACTCAAGCACAATTTGTCCTCAGGGTTCACTCACCTCATACTAAGTCTACAAAATTCGGTCAGTAACAAATGATAATGGCTGGAGGTAATCTTGGCACACATTTGGAGCTGTGCATTCATTGGTTAGCTGCCAGCAGCAGTTCTGTTTAGCTGATTGCAGCCTCCGGGAGCTCATGACCAGGTCTGGTAAGCAGGGGTGTTTGCAAGTGGGGGAAGCTTGGAGTGCAGTCTCATTGTGTATGTAGGACTAAGAGAAATGGGTGGCCAGGGAGCTGCTACAGTGATCAGCAACACCTGTGTAATGTCTGTCACCCTGCCTGAGAATGTGCAAAACTACACCTGCAGCAAGTGCAAACAGGTTGCTTTGCTGGAAGAGAAGGTACAGCAACTTGAGGCCCACCTATCCACACTGCAAGTTATTGGGTAAGATGAATAATTTCTCACTAGAGCAAAGTAGACAGTCCTGCAACAGCTATGCAGGGGGAATAACCCTAGGAAGGAGGAAGATCACTCATTGCAGGAGACAAAGCCCTGGAAGAATGGGACACACAGAAGAAGCACTGTCAGGAGTATCATTGCTGAGCCGTGCTATGTCACTGGAGCTGTAAAACCAATTCCATGCCCTCACCTTGAATGCCAATTCTGGACCAGAGGAGCAAGTACAGCAGCTGCAGACCTCAAAATACACCTGAGGTATCTGTGGAAAGTACACTGTACAGAACGATTCCTGCCACTTCCCAGAGGAAGAAGACACGTGTGGTGGTGGTAGGTGACTCCAGACTAAGGGGGACAAAGGCACCAGTATACAGAGATAAAAGGATGTCCTGGGAGGTTTGTTGTCTTCCAGGTGCAAAGATTCATGATGTAACAGTGAAGATAAAGCCCACTGACCACAACCCCTTCCTTCTGATTCATGTGGGTACCACAATTTAAGAAGAATATTGGTAAGTTGGAACAAGTGCAGAGGAGGGCAACCAAGATGATCAAGGGTCTGGAAACCAAGCCTTAAGAGGAGTGATTGAGAAAGTTGGGTATGTTTAGCCTGGAAAAGAGGAGACTGAAAGGAGATGTGACAGCCATCTTCAAATATCTTAATTCTTCAAAGAGCTTTAATTCAATTTGGCAATAATTTCTGGAGTTATTTATATACTAATTCTCATTACTTGCTCTATAGGATGTCCCTCCACGACCCATCTGCTTTTCACAGCACTTTTGGATAATATCATATTCTTCATTCATTCTTGGGATTTAATTTTTTTATTTTAATTTTGAAGGCACTTATTTTATTTATGTGTTTTATTTATAGCATTCGTATGCCACTCCTCAGCCAAAAAGCCCCCCAGAGTGGCTTATATAAGTTAAAACAAGATAATCTCTCCCTGCAGGCTCACAATTTTAAAAAGCATGACTCACAAGGAGAAGGGCACAGGGAGAGAAGAGGGGGAGACTCAGGCATCAATCCTTAAACAGTTCTTATAATGGTCATCTGGCACAATTCAGGGGTAGAAAGTGATTGATAAAGCTGGTCTTCCAGCAAACCTGATGGAATGAGTTATATTTCCTATCTCTCCCTCTGAGGCAGCCTGAAGCAATGGGTAAGGTTGCTGGGTAAGGTAATGATGGGGAGCTTAGTTTGTGATGGCTCTAACTCATGCAACAATCTCCAACAGAGTCAGTGTCTCTCATTTCCCACATGGAGTGGCATCTAACTTGTAAGGTAGAAGAACAAAAGTCAGTATTTTGTCTCCTAAGTTTGGCTGGTCCTGGAAGCTGGAGAGACGGAGGCGTGTCTGCTCTGTGCTGGACCCAAAGCTGTGACTTCCCTGGAAACCTATCCATATGAGCACTTAGCTGTAACATTTTCATCCTTACCAAGGGCTATTTCAAGGAAACCAGCCCTGAGTGCTCACTGGAAGGACAGATCCTGAAGCTGAGGCTCCAATATTTTGGCCACCTCATGAGAAGAGAAGACTCCCTGGAAAAGATCCTGATGTTGGGAAAGATGGAGGGCACAAAGAGAAGGGGACGACAGAGGACAAGATGGTTGGATAGTGTTCTCGAAGCTACCAGCACGAGTTTGACCAAACTGCAGGAGGCAGTGGAAGACAGGAGTGCCTGGCGTGCTCTGGTCCATGGGGTCACAAAGAGTCAGACACGACTAAGCGATTAAACATCAACAAAAGGGCTATTTCTTGCCCATGCACTTCACTCTTCAGGCACCTCATGTGTTGGGTCAGTGGTAGATAGACTTCAGGCTTGCAGGATCTACTTAATTTTGGCTTAATTTTACTCACACATTCCCGGATGCAGAATTTGGGGTAGGATAGGATGGGGTTTAATAGGAAAAGAATGCATCAGTGGCAATGATGGTGACTGCCAGCAGATGAGTTCTCCAACCTACTCCAATTTCCCCCCAATGCTTAATAAGCTGATTGGGTGGGGGATTCACCTGCCCCTTTCATAACTGAATCCACGCTGTTCTGAGAATCTTTTAGCCAGCTCTAAGTAAAAATGCATAACGCTTCTCCCCGTCAAATTAGGTGCAAATCCAGTCAAAGCCAAGCACTTTCAAGCCCAATTGATTTCAGTAGAGGAGCTAAACATGATTAAATCTCTCCCATGGAAACCAACGAGACTGAAAACTGCTTAAATTTAGCTTACTATGTCCAGTGTTCATAGCCATTTTGATCCTACAGAGAGTCATAGATAAATTGAATCATATATTTTTCTCCTGTGTTTACTAGAATTGAAAAATGCTCAGACATTTTAAACCTACAAGCTCTTCAGCAATTATGGTTTTTGTTTAGAGCTAGCATCGATTTTGTTAAGGATAGAGTAGCATTCTCAATCTGGTAGTCATCAGGCCAGATGTGTGACTTTTTTTCTTTTCTTTTACCATAGGCATGCAATTACAGGGCTTTTTATACTGTCAGACCTTGCTGACAGTGTTTTTTGAGGTCCGTTTTTGTCAGATTCACCAAAGTTTGCAACCTTGAACAGTTCAACATGCTATCATTATTGTATTGCACTCATGGAACTGATTGGGCAGAGTGGTATGGTGGCTTAATGTGTTCTGTTGGTCAAAGAAATGAACAGTTTAATTCAGCAAGGGAAGGGGAAATGGTCATTTTATCTGGGATTCACGTCTTACACTGGGTAGAATGAAGGCTCAGGGTTCAGGAAAACTACTTTAAACAGTCCTATCTTCCCCCATAGAATCCTGGAAACTCTAGTCTGACAATGGCGGTGTTCCACTCACAGAGCTACAATTCTCAGAGTGGTTTAACAATCAATTCCTCTTCCTAGGGAACTCTGAGCATTATACCTCTGTGAAGGTAACAGGGATCTCCTCACAACTCTCTGCACCCTTAGCTAACTATGATTTCTATGATTTTTTTTCAGGGAAGCCATGGTATGTTGCATATATGGTGTAGATGAGACCTAAGTCTTACTCCAAGCAGACTTGTTGAAATTAATGGACACAAATAAATTAGGTCCATTAATCTGAATGGGTCTACTCTGCGTGAAACTTGACTACCACCCATTTGACTGGAGCCAATATAATCACTTTATTGGGGATGAGAGCCTGCCTGCACAACCCTTTAAGCTAATCTGTTGCCCTCTGGTACGCTGGAAAACCCTGCTCAACCAGGGCTGAAGTAAGAGTCAATTTCCCATTTGGTCAGTTACCATATGTTGAATGGCGATATGCCATTGTGTCCTTTGTCTCAGGATGAAAAAGTGGCTTGGGCCATCACAGATGTCAACACAGAAGTCTCACTGAGTTCAAGAGGATTTTCTCCCAGGTAAGTGTATATGGGTTTACAGACTTGATGTTCTTTTTGTTGTGTGTGTGCATTTTAACAGTGATTGTAAATGAATGGGTTTTGTAATATTTTGTCCTTCACCATAGCTTGTAGCCTAAAAGGTAAAAGTAAAGGACCCCTGACAGTTAAGTCCAGTCACAGACGACTCTGGGGTTGTGGTGCTCATCTCACTTTACAGGCTGAGGAAGCCAGTGTTTGTCCACAGACGGTTTTTCTGGGTCATGTGGCCAGCATGACTAAGCCGCTTCTGGCACAACGGAACACCGAAACCAGAGCAGTGCATGGAAACGCCATTTACCTTCCCACTGGAGCAGTTCCTATTTATCTACTTGCACTTTTTGGTGTGCTTTCGAACTTCTAGGTTGGCAGGAGCTGGGACCGAGCAATGGGAGCTCACCGCGTCACGGGGATTCAAACTGCTGACCTTCTGATCGGCAAGCCCAAGAGGCTCAGTGGTTTAGACCACAGCGCCCCCCGTGTCCCTAGCTTCTAGCCTACAGTGCAATAAACTTGATTCTGAGAGCCTAACCCCATATTACATGTCACTGTGGCATTCTTTTCTCTCACCATATATATATTTTATTTTATTTTATTTTATTTTTGCAGAGAAGAAAAGGACTCTTAGGAAACTGGAATCCTGAACAGAGGAGGAGGGAATGGGATGTTTAACCTCTTTCCTGCCAGCTGTTTGCTTAAAATTCAGTCCCTGAATCTTTTGTCCCACAGGAAGGGAGAAGCAACTGAAAAGAGGCTTCTTTGAAAGGGAGTGATGAGCAGAAAAAGGGCAGCCTCTCCCTCATCCACACAAGGCCAACCGCCTTTGCTTGAGAGGAAGGGGAAAACTGTTGCAAAAAGGAATTACAATTACATATAATGTATAATTTGCCCCGATTTTGATTTTGTCCTGAACATTTCCATATATTTGTCTGAGCTCCTTCAGGAGGAAGGGCAGGTTATATACACTGAATAAATAAATAAAGAAATAACGTTTTTTGGCCAGGTATTAAATCTGTTGCAGAATGAGAATTCCTACCATCATTCCAAACAAGAGCTGTTAGGTCAGCTAGGGTGAGGAGGGGAAATCTATTTAACATCCTAAGAGCTAAGCCATGTTGAAGCGTCACATGCAACCAACTTAAAAGTCGCAAAGCTGATCAGGTAATGAAGGTTAAGTCAACTTTGTGCTGGGATTACCTCGCCTGTCCATGTCTTTCCCTGGTCAGGACTAATTTATAAGATTACCTCTGTTAAAAACAACTCTCTATCCTACTTGGAAGCCTTTCCTTCCCAAGGAATAAAGTGCTTACGTTAGTCCTTTAAAGCTGGTTAATCAAAAGGAGGTCTAGATTAATTTCCCTTACATTCTTTTCACAGCTGGAGATTCTAATTGATGTCGCTCTCAGCTGATCTATCTATTCCATTATAAAACAATAGCATGGATTTCTGGGTCTTTCTAAGTCATTTTTTGCAGTTTAGAAATGTTCTGTGCATATATATAAAAATTTAACTCACATTTGTGACATTGGTCAGGCAGAAACAGATGCCTTTGCCATTGCTTGCTATTAAAAATAAAAAGCTTTATATTGCATTAGGAAAAGCCCCTATTTGCATCATAAGAACACATAAATGGAGAGTTTATTGAGCTCCTGCTGAATGGGAAAAATCTACCTCGGCAATATAGTTGATGGTCATTCAGTGCTATCTGAGTGTGAAGGAGCAACCCAGGAGATACAATAGAGGAAAAGAATTAACTATGAGTACGTGGCCAGGTGCAATGGGGGGAAATCATTGGCTGGAGGGTTACGTGGGAGCTGGTAGAAGTTAAATCCTTTGAAGACAGAGGTCCTTTGGCTGGGTCGGGATGTTATGGGATTGGGGAGGCAACTCCCATCTCTTGCGGGGGCGCAATTAGTGCCAGCACCATCCGTTAAGAGTTTGGGTGTAATCTTCAACACCTCCCTTTCCATGGAGGCGCAAATTGCAGCTATAACAAAGGCGGCATTTTTTCATCTCCGCCAAGCTAAGCAGTTGGCTCCTTACCTCTTTTGCCCTGACCTAACCACTGTGATCCATGTGATGGTCACCTCCAGACTTGATTATTGTAACTCACTCTACTTGGGTCAGCCCTTGAGACTGACCCAGAAACTCCAGCGGGTGCAGAATGCTGGGGGGACACTCCTTACAGGGTCCTTGCCGCAGGTATCACATTCACCCAGTGCTATACCAGCTGCACTGGCTCCCAGAGGAGTACAGGATCAGGTTCAAGGTGCTGGTTTAAAGCCCTATATGGCCTAGGACCCTCGTACCTATGGAACCGCCTCTCCTAATATGTCCCACAGAGGACCTTACGGTCTTCAAATAAAAACATCTTGGAGATCCAGGTCCACAGGGAGGTTAGGCTGGCCTGAACCAGAGCCAGGGCTTTTTCGGCCGTGGCCCCGATCTGGTGGAATGCTCTGTCACAAGAGACTAGAGCCCTTCGGGACTTGACATCTTTCCACAGGGCCTGCAAGACAGAGCTGTTCCACCAGGCCTTTGGACAAGGCACAGTCTGACCCTCCTCCTTCAGTAATCCTCACAGAACTCTAGCCCAATGGTTGCCATTAATTTGATTTTGAATTGATTTTAGAATGAATTGGTTTTAGAATGCATTTCAATTAATTGATTGTGATTTTATGTAAACTGTGTTACTTTTATTGTTGTTAGCCTCTTTGAGCCCGGCTTCGGCTGGGGAGGGCGGGATATAAATAAAAAATTATTATTATTATTATTATTATTATTATTATTATTATTATTATTAACAATGGGTATACACACAGGTCCCACTTCACAAACTTTCACTATTCAAAAATTAACTTAGCAGAACACAATGAATTAGTATTCAGACTTTGCTATATGCACTGCAGATTCAGATACCTGAACATAGAACAATTTTTAATTCCTTATTTGCCTTTCCCTGTTTGGCTGAAGAATTTAGTGAGTGAGGAGGAGCAATTACAAAAAAAGAGAACATTTTTTTTTCTAGGCAGGTGGCTTTGGGAGGGTTAAAATTCCATGGTCAATAATGGATTAGAAATTTTCCTGTAGGAATCCATGGAAATCATCCACTCATTATGTGAATGCTTGCCTAATAATCGATGTCCAGGGAACACATTGTGTTCGGTAAGCAGGACCTGTGTATACACTGAATGTGTGTTTCTCCATCCTGTGGCATTAAAGATTCTGAGTTGGAGCTAGAGTGTCTCTTCTATGAATAGGAGGTTTCATTCCAATTATAAAAGGGACTATGAGTGGCAATTCTTGCTGATGAGGTGAGACAATTTTGCTGCAGCCCCCAGAGCCATTTCTGATGCTATTCCAGAAGGTCTCCAGATCCTTGAGAACAAAATAGAGTGGGCTATCAAGGGAAAGGATAAATATTGTTTTGTCCCCTTCCACCAGCAGAAGCATCCTGTGAGCTTCTCACTTATGGAAACTAAAAATTGAAGCCCCTATTTTCATACCCACTATCCAGTTTTCTTTGGAGTTGTCCAAGAAATCCATGCAGAGCTGGAAAAGCTCAGATTGTCAGATTCAACCCTTAACAAGTTGAATGAAGTCAATTTAATCCACTGAAGTAAAGTGTCACAATGTGCTGGGATTGGGGGAGCCATGCTATTTAAATAACATTAAAATGTACATATATTCCTACTCATTCAAGTGAGGTCTGAAGACGTTGTTCAGCATGGCAACTCGTTCTTCAGTGCAAAACCAAACCATTAAATTCTAAGAATTAAAATAAAGAGGGCACTATATTTATATTCACAACATCACCGTTTTAAAACCATTTCCCCCTTTAAAAAAAGTGGTAACTGACTGTATTGCTACTAACTACTTCAGCACTCTTAGCCCCCATTCATCAGCCAAGGGAACAATAGCCACCAGTTGCTTTAAAAGCAAGAACATTAGCAAGAGAGGATCAACCCAGCCTGAACTGAATTAAAATGTATGCTTATAGCTCACCACTTTGTGAGCTTCACCCTCTGTCTTCTCCTTCATTCACCTGCACATCTTATCATTTAAGTGTTTAAGCCTGATGAGGCAACCCACCTCTCTTTAATTCATGTACACCACTTCAGGAGACAGTAATTGTCTATATATGTGATAAAAATACCATTAAAGGTAAAGGGTAAAGGGACCCCTGACCATTAGGTCCAGTCGTGGCCAACTCTGGGGTTGTGGCGCTCATCTTGCTTTATTGGCCGAGGGAGCCGGCGTACAGCTTTCGGGTCATGTGGCCAGCATGACTAAGCCGCTTCTGGAGAACCAGAGCAGTGCACGGAAACGCCATTTACCTTCCCGCCAGAGCGGTACCTATTATCTACTTGCACTTTGACGTGTTTTCGAACTGCTAGGTTGGCAGGAGCAGGGACCGAGCAACGGGAGCTCACCCCGTCGCGGGGATTCGAACCGCCGACCTTCTGATTGGCAAGTCCTAGGCTCTGTGGTTTAACCCACATACTTAATACTACCACCACCACCACTGATTTCAAGTCAGTCTTGCAATCAAAACTGCTATGTAATCAAAAGGCTGAGCTGAGAGCATAAGAACTGTGGAGACTAGCCATCCTTGAGGAAGGGCCATAACTCAGTGGCAGAACTTCTGTCTTGCAAGCAGAAGGTTCCAGGTTCAGTTCCTAGCATCTCCAGATAGGGTTGGGAGAGAGTCCTCCCTGAAATCTCAAAGAAAAGCTGCCTGTCAGTGTAGATAGTAAAGAGCTAGATGGATTAGTGGTCTGGCTCAGTAGAAGGCAACTTCCTCTGCTCCTATGTCCCAAAGAGCAGTGGGAAATTTCACCATCATTCCGCTCCACCATCTTTCTGTGCTACTAGGCTGGCCAGCTATTAATAGGGAATGGGGGGATTAAATTCAGGTTGCATTTGAAGACAAATATACTAAAGTCACTCTTACTGAAACAAGACATAAACTGAAACAGTAATCATACTAATTTTGCACACCTCTGAATTTTGCAATACAGCTCTCCAGCCAAACAATGTGTACAAAGTTGCATAGATTCATGGGAGAAAAACATATTTAAAAAAATGAAAAATGTTTTGCAAAATGTGTATAGGCAAAATTGCGTACAAAATGTGTATGAAATTCACGCAGAAAATGCTGCTTAATTTTCATGAGGACTTTTAGAAAAATGCAAAATGATGTGGAAATGTAGTGGACTGAATTTGAGAAACTTAGTAAAACTGAAATTTACAGATTTCCTACTTACTAGACAGAGCAACAATCTCTCGCAACTATGTTGTGGCAGAGCATGTGTGAATGTGTGTTTAAGGGCTCTTGAATAAATGAAATGAATAAATGCTTTTGAGAACTCGTACCAATGTATTGGTCTCTGTGTTGTTCTCCCATGCCACATTGCCTTCGTGATAGCTACATCATTAAATTATATTGAATTAACAAGCAGTACTTGCCAGTTCTAAGGAAGAGTTATGCGGAATTTGCTTCCAACAGGAAAGGAAGGGAAAGGCCAACATATTGGTTTTGTGCTTCTGCTACACAAACAGCCTCCCAAGTGAGTTGTCCTCCCCATTGGCGATATGCTACTTACTGTTCATGAGATTCCACAGAGATGAGTGTGTAGGGCTCTTTGTAGTAGCCAGTAAAATGGAACTAATTTGAGAGGGTTGATTGCCAAGCAAGCAGATGGAAAGCCATCAGATCTGCTTCTTCTCAACAGGTGTTCCAGCAATTTTTAATTTTTTTATGAAACATGTTGGCAGGAAAGGGAGACCATTCCAATTATTCTCAGAATGCAGCACTTGCATGGAGTCACTTTCATGACCTTTCATTTCCAGGAAGATTCATCACATAACATTGAGGGGAATGAGAACACTTTCTGACATGTCTGGCCCCAGGCGTGATGCTCTGCAATGTACACTAATAATGTTCTAGCTGGACTGTGCATAGCTTTGCATTCCTTCTGCCAGGTTTTGACTGCTACCAGATCCCCTTGTGTGTCTATCCACGCAAATCCACATATTACATGCATTCACAGGGATATTCTTTGGAAAGTTGTGCACCACAGACATTGCAATGGACACAGCATTCCCTTGCTTATGTGGGGCAAATTCACAAAATGGAAAATACTATGTGAAATGGCTTTGCAGCTTGAAGCACCAGTAATGAAATGTAAAAGAGCAAGGTGGGTAGTTGTTATGAATCACACAGACTACCTGAAGTCATGTTGTCACAAACTTAATCTTAAACAGTTTCTCTATGGCACATTTTCTTGTGATATAATGCTTGTGCTACTCAAAGAGAAAACAAGAAGAAGAAGTGCTGGGAAGAAACAGTGAGATGAGGAGAGGAAACAAGGGTCGGACTCAAGTTAATCTGAAGATTAGGTCTGGCTCCTGTAGGCATTCACATGTTGGAGAAAGCTTGAAGTAGAGTGAAGCAATCCAGTGAGTTCAATACCCAATAGACTGAAAAATGTATGTTTTGAGAGGTGCCGAGATATAGTAAAGAGACTTCCTGACAGGTGTTGGATATAACACAAAAGGTGATTTTATTAAATGTAGAGCTGGGTGGGAAGGGGGATTAAAGGATGTAGGTACTGAGCTGCCATTATACATCACAACATTATTTTCCCACCAGACAGTGGCAGGGAGGCCAGAACTAGCAGTCAGATGACTAAGATGTCCCTCATGGGGAAAGGTGGAAACTTTTCCCAGGAAATGTAAATTTAGATTTGCCAGTAGAAAGTGCAGACTGAAGTAGGAGGACTTAATCCAGGGGTAGCCAGAGTTGTGCTCTCCATGTTTCTGGCCTGTGATTCCCATCACCACTGATCATTGGCCATGCTGGCTGGGATTGATGGGAGTTGGAGTCCAGTAACAACTTTAGGGCACAACACTGGCTGCCCCTGACAATCTAATCTCTAGGGAGGTGCTTGCTGTAGGAGGTTCACTGTTACTTTACCTAGAGCTGCTTAATATTTGGATTTGGGTGTTGAGATGGATTCCTGAATTCTCAATATTCAAGGTTATGAGGACTATATAGGCATGCATTCATGCTATTGCTGCTATAGCAAAGAAACTCCCTACATGGCGATGATCTTTGCCAGGAATACCTGAGGCTTTCTTTCTTACTTAGCTTCAACTACATAGCTTTCTTTGATTCCTTACAATAGTGCTCAGAGCAAAGCAAAAAAACCAACAACCTCACAGTGGTCTCAGGGCATGTGCAGAGTTCCAGCTGAACTAAGCTTCTCAGTAACATAACCTTTTTAACCTTTAATTATTGCATGGGTGGGAGAAGCTGAGTGTCTGCCTCACCACAGCACTATACGAACAGACAGATTTGCAGACCATATTTTACTTTGCGTAGTCATTAAAGACCCAAGAGGTATATCTGAGTAGAGAATCTCGCATCCATGTTTCCTGAACTAGCACTCATCTGACAAGCACTCCAAAGGACAAAATATTCTCAAGCAAGGGTTCTGAAAGGACAAGGTAGTCAGAAAGAAGCAGCAAGAAAAGAGAGCGGCTCTGAGTCATTACCTTGGATATGCTGCCCTCTCAGAACACATCAGGCTCAGCAAACCTTTTGGAGTGTTTCTCTAATCAAAGGCTAAATAGCACCTCTTGAGGCTGGTCTCTCTTTTTGTTGGGCAAAGGAAGACCAAAGCCTGGTAATTTCCTCAGAGTTGGAAAACCCCATATTACATGAACCAGAGAGCTGGGTTCACTAACCTGTCGGTCTAAGTTTGTATAAAAACCACCTCATGTATGGAATGTTTATAAGCTTGGAGGGTGCCAGAGTGCTTTTCCTGGACACATTTTATTGATAGCCGAAGAAGAAGAAGAAGAAGAAGAAGAAGAAGAAGAAGAAGAAGCAGAAGCAGCAGCAGCGTTTGGATTTTATATCCCACTTTATCACTACTATAAGGAGTCTCAAAGCAGCTAACATTCTCCTTTCCCTTCCTCCCCCACAACAAACACTCTGTGAGGTGAGCGGGGCTGAGAGACTTCAAAGAAGTGTGACTGGCCCAAGGTCACCCAGCAGCTGCATGTGGAGGAGCGGAGATGCAAACCCAGTTCACCAGATTACGAGTCTACCACTCTTAACCACTACACCACACTGGCTGCAACAATTCATCCCACTTTGCAGAGCCTGCCTACAAGCTCCTCTTTTCTTTCTCCATTCCCTCTCCTGGGTGGAATATACACACATATATAAACCATTCTGAAAATGCTTTTTTTAAAAAAAAAAAGTTTTTTTAAAAAAATAATACATGGAATTTTCCATAAGGCTCACCATCGCCAACTAGGGTCACATTGTGTATTGCACTTAAAACACTATTAAAACGTTTTATTTGCAGCTGCATAGCTGAGTCCCCAGTTTCCATTCCCCTTGCACGCTCTTACCTCTGATCTTCTGCTTTTTTCCCTCATCCACTTCCAGAAACAAGGTGGCAACGCACACATCACCAGCAAAAGAAGAAATGCATCACCAGCCAAAAGAGGACAAGAGAGGGCATCAATTTGCATACAAATTTCATGTGCTAATTTATATGTATAGATGCAGATTTAGAGATAATGACTATAATTTAAATAGAAATGCCATGCATGTCACCATGGTGGGGAAACTGTAACCAGGTAACCTTTGTGCCTTCTCGGTCTCCTGCACAGATGCTAACTATTGATGGGTAACTTCCTATCTTAATGTTGGGTTATCTTAATACTGGATCTGGACTAGACAGCCCTTCAAATAAAGGACAGTCATTTGAAAAACCCTTCAAATTCAGGACTATCCTCTGAAAGTAAGACATATAGGCTACCCTGTTCAGAAAAGCCTGATTCACATTACCTGATGCCTTCTCTACCTATTTTCTCTTTTCCAATGGCACTGCTTTTACTATCCTTCTTTTCCTAGACCCTTCAATCTGCCATGACCCTTCCTATAATCAGAATATGATAGTGGATGGTGATAAGGGCCATTTAGTGAATAGCTGTCAAAGACCTGCATGCTTGCCCACCCTTTCTCTGGGCCAGAAGAAGAAGAAGAGGAGGAGGAGGAGGAGTTGAATGATAAATAGGCACTATGAAAAAAAATATTTTAGTGATTAACACTAGAGAGCACAATCTTCAATTAATAATTCCCAATGATTAAAAAGGGGGTTGTTTGGGGCATTTCAGAAGATATACAGTTTGCCTCTAAAGCAACCAATTAATGTAAAAAACTGAAGTGGCCAGGGCATCAGTAAGCACTATAACACCCAATGAGAAACCTTTAAACCAGGCATTTTTAATACTAAGAGCAAAACAACTCCCACGAGATATCATCACTTTGACAACTCAAAAGCAGTTTAGGTTTGGATGTTAATGGAAATGTGTTGGATGTTTTTGTTCAGGAAGGGGGCAGACAAAGTGACTCAAATGGTCCTTTCATACCCTACCAGCTTTGATTTCATTTTTGTTACTAGGGCTGCCGCCCCTAACCACCAGTGACTCCCCCTTAGATTACACCTGGCCAATCCCTGCTTCCCACTCTCTTTACACTTCACACAAACCCCTTACCTCTTCCTTTATAGTTCATCCAACCCCTCTTCCATTTAAAGCTCACCCAAACCCACCTTCCCCTCACAGCTCACCCAACCTCTACCTGCTGGCCTGGGCCGCCCAGGCACTCACTTACCAGTTTCTGTCTCGGCTTCCCACCTCCTTGCCCCCTCACCCACCTGCCAGCCTGTTTGACTGTATGCTCGTTCACCAGACTCAGCCACCCGCACATCTGCTTATCTCCGTCTCCAGTTCCCCCCTCCTCATTTGTCTTCACACTATAGTTTGCAGCACCAACCGTTGGTGGCAACACAAACTGCAGCATGATGACATTCTTACATTTTTTTATGTATATAGGAAAATTTATTCCACAAAAGTGGGACATACAAATCTGCCTCATAATGAGTCAGACCATTGGTCCATTAAGCTCAGTATTCTTTACATTAACTGGCACCAATTTTCTGGAGTTTCAGAGTATTTTTAAGCCCCACCTGAAGTTGCCTGGAATTGAACCTGGAACAATTTTATTATAATGGTACCTCGGGTTAAGAACTTAATTCGTTCCGGAGGTCTGTTCTTAACCTGAAACTGTTCTTAACCTGAAGCACCACTTTAGCTAATGGGGCCTCCCGCTGCTGCACAATTTCTGTTCTCATCCTGAAGCAAAGTTCTTAACCCGAGGTAATATTTCTGGGTTACCGGAGTCTGTAACCTGAAGCATCTGTAACCTGAAGCGTCTGTAACCTGAGGTACCTCTGTGGTTCTTTTTTTTAGTACATCTAGGCCCTACTTTTCTTCCATCATGAAAATCAAGTAGTGTATTCCCAAGTAGTCTTCCATCCAGGCCCATGACCAGACCTGAGCCTTCTTAGCTTTAACAGGATAGCTATTTCTTTTGCCCTGGAGCAAAGCATGCATTGAGATATGACCCTCTCCCAAATTAACAAATCCTTAGTTAGTGTCTCTCACCTAGGCTCTCTTCTCATTGAATTCTATTTAAGTTACTGCTCCTAAGCTTACATCATCTAGTCAGCCACTCCTTAATATGTCATTTGCTGCCAGATAAATCTGTTCCTTCCTGTATCTCCTCCTCCTCCTCCTCCTCCTCAACCTTACAGTAAAAAATTAATGCTGAATTTGTAACCTCTGTGTTTTGCAACTCTATAAATCTGAGTGTGATAGTGATGATTAAAAGTTTTATGAAAATGCTGAGTCAATTTTATAACGTTTCAGCTTGGTGCTATATACATGACTGAAATATTTGGTCATAAAATTAAGGAAAGAGTCTTGAAATACAGTCACGGGTTGTTCCTTTCAGAGAACAGTGTATGAACTTTAATTCAAAAACACCCTGATCAGTGTTGAACATTGCTTGGAAAACTGGAAAGTACAGGGGCTCCCCCTTTTTTTATTAAACAACAGTAGTGGGGGGCACCCAATGTCATAGTAGTAATTGTAATAATCAGTAAGAATAATATTGGGGAATTATGAGTGGTAGCCAACTTGAGTTTTACTCAGAGTGCATCTACTGAATTTAATTAACACTATTCTGTTAGGTCCATTAATTTCAATAGGTCTACTCTGAGTAAGGCTTGGTTGAATACCACTCTATGTGGCTATGCCCTGGCAGTTGTGCTGTGAGGTGCAATTTTACCCCCAATGTTATTTAAGATCTATCTGAAGGGGGATCAATAGGAAATTTGGACCACAGTGTCACTAATACACTGATGACACCCATCTCTAATCCTCTCTTACCTCTGAATTGGGAGACACTCTTACTGTTTTGAACCAGTGCCTAAATGCTGTGGTAGGCTGGGTGAGGGCCAACATATTGAGACTAAATCCTGATAAAGCACTAAGTGAGTATCCCCCGCCCCATACACACACACATTTTTCACCCCAAACCTTTGGCCCCAAGAAGTTCAGGGCAGTTTTATCTAACCCAGGCTGTTTTAACTTTGCAAGGCATAAGCCTGCCTCCTGCCTGCATGTACAGTTAGATCGGGGCCCCAATCCAGTTGTATCCATTGTACTCTGTTTTAGTATTAAGCAGTTCTTTCTTCCTATGGGCTGTCAGCCTTTTGGGGTCTGATGTGAAGTGACTGGAACCATAGCTATTTTAAACTAACATTATCACAACATATTACGGGCATGGCAAAATGCTGAAAACAACTGGCCAGTAAAGACACGTTGATGAATAGTTATTGACAGCCCTTGTGGAGGCATGCATTAATAAAAACTGCCAGGCCATTTCTGCAACATTTGGAAAGAATGAAAATAAGAAGCCTGAATATGTACAGTAATAATAATATGTGTATAGATCTAGGGGAAATAAACAGATCGTAAAATCTGCAAGCACAATAGCATTCTTCACAGATGCCCTCTAGGGAGAGAGATGTACTTTGAAAGAAATGTAAACATTTTGCAAATATTTTCCCTACCAATACTATGTATTGAGTTGCTTGCTGAAATTGCAGTGGCAGGTTTTCAAAACAGAAGGGCTATGCACTGCACAGTGCTGCAAGGGGAAGCTGGTTGAAACCAACAGATCTTAGGGGTTCATCAACAGGAGGAAATGTGTGGATGTTGCAATTAGGGATTGGGGATAAATGGGAATCAGCTTGCATTTGAAGGGACATCAATAAAATCCATACTTTCTGAAGCTTTAAGCAAACTGAAAGAGAGTCATCCTTCAAAATTTTTACTTTTCCTGCTAAGGAATATATACAAAAATGCACACACAATGGTAATGTGTGCGTAAAAATGTTAAAATGTTAGTTAAAATAGTATGTAAACATGCATAATATTAGGGGGAAATGCTTGCAGACAATGTGAATTCACAGTAAGATTGCATGCAAAAATATGCATAGTAAGAGAAAATTGGACTAAAATGCTAATTGATTTTCATGAGGGCATTTTTTAAGAAAATGCAAACTGATATGGAAATATGGAGAACTGAACTGGAAAAATTAGAAATTGCGAAAAACCAAAATGGACAGATTCTCCCAAGGATATTGATTGTGAAAAATTGGAAAAGTGGTATTGTACCAACAAAAATAGAGTGGCGTGCCAAATTATTGGAGTACTACAATATATCCAAAACAATGGGAGAAACTGGAAGGATCTCAAAAGAGAAGATAGATAGGGACTGGAAGGTGTTTAAAAGATACTTGCAAAACCATATCGAAAAATCTGAACTCCTATTAGAATAAACAAGTTCCGTTTCAAATACTGAAATACTAAATAAGATGGATAACAATGTGTAATAGAAAAAGAAGTATGAAATTAGGTTAAAGGTGTGTGAAAGAAAGTAATAGAAGTGGAAATAAATTGCAATTGAGTAGATTGGAAGTCTAACACAAAGGTGGGTGAGGGTGGTGGATGGTGATGGGAAAAGGAATTATTTGTGGGGTTGAGTGTAAGTATGTTTGAACACTTTTAAGGATTGTATGAAATGTATGTTTGTATGCTTGCATATTTGTAATATATGTGTATTAATTATGAATTATTTTAACAATAAAAACTATAAAAAAAAGATTCTCCCATCTCCAGTTGTCATGCTGCCAGACCAGAGAATGTTCCTGCATTTCTTTCCTTCTTTCCCTCCTAGTTGACTACTGAATGGTGTATCTACCAACAAGGAGCACCACAAGAACAATGCTAGCTGTTCCAGATGTTTTGGAAGATGGTAGTTGCCTAAGTTACCAGCTCTTCCCTCACAATCGCCAAGTGGTTGAGCACCAGCCACCCATTGAATTACCAAAACAGGTCATATTCTAGCAGGAATAAAAGAACATAAGAAACAGCAGAGCAAAATATAGAATAGAGTTCACCTGTGCTGAGAGCGTAGGAACTGTTGAACCTAGCCAGAGGTGCCTCTTATTTAGCGTGAGCAAACTATTCCTACATCACTTCATGCCATATGGCTGAGAAACTAATTAAAATGGAAAACATGTCACTCAAGTACTGCTCACAGATCAGAATAATCTCTCCACATTCTGGTATAATCTTCACAATCAAGCCAGGTAACCTGCGGAAGCACACCTGAACCACCCTTTGGGTAGAAACAAGACATTTCTCAATGGGGCTAGTATAGAAGCAGCTCCATCACATTCAGTATACATGTAAAATAAACATAACTCTGTGTGTGTGATGCAGCTTTATTTAGCTAACAAAGGTAATCCTGTTGAGTGTCGTCTTCTGTTAGATCTCTAGAATGCAACCCATTTGGGGTCCCTATGAGCTTCTGTAGGTTATTGAAGATTTTCTCTGGAGAGATTCAGCCTAATTTATTGGACCCTCAAATCTCCTTCTGATTTGTTGTTGTTACAGATAGGTAGCCGTGTTGGTCTGCCATGGTCAAAACAAAATAAAAAAATTCCTTCCAGTAGCACCTTAAAGACCAACTGAGTTAGTTCTAGGTATGAGCTTTCGTGTGCATGCACACTTCTTCAGATACACTGAAACAGAAGTCACCGGACCTTTCTATATAGTGAGAAGGTGGGGAGGGGTATTACTCAGAAGGGTGGTGGGAATGGGTGATTGGCAGATAGCTGCGATGAGCCTGTTGACGACTCTTAACGACTGCAATAGGTCTAACAGGAAAAAGCAAGGGGTGAGAAGGTGAAAAATGGCTTTGTCATGTATAATGAGATAAGAATCCAATGTCTTTATTCAAACCAGGTCTCTCCATAGTTTTAAGTTTGGTGATAAGTTGCAATTCAGCAGCTTCTCTTTCCAGTCTATTTCTGAAATTCCTTTGTAATAGAACAGCTACTTTGAGATCTTGTATAGAATGTCCTGGGAGATTGAAGTGTTCTCCTACTGGTTTTTCTGTCTTGTGGTTCCTGATGTCGGATTTATGTCCATTTATTCTTTGGCGTAAGGTCTGGCCTGTTTGTCCAATATAGAGAGCTGAAGGACACTGTTGGCATTTTATGGCATACACAATGTTAGACGATGAGCAATTAAATAGTCCCGAGATGGTATGTGTGATGTTGTTGGGGCCAGTAATGGTGTTGTCCGGGTGTATGTGGCAGCAAAGTTGGCATCTGGGTTTATTGCAGGCTCTGGTGCCAGTGTCCGTGTTAAGTCTGGTTATAGTATTATTGTGGGTTAGGAGTTGTTTAAGATTGGGGGGCTGTCTGGAGGCAATGAAAGGTCTTCCTCCCAGAGCTTGAGAAAGAGAACTGTCATTGTCCAGGAGAGGTTGTAGATCTCTGATGATGCGTTGTACTGTTTTAACTTGGGAGCTGTATGTGATGACTAGAGGTGTTCTGTTATTTTCTTTTTTGGGTCTGTCTTGCAGCAAGTTCTCTCTGGGTATCAGTCTGGCTCTGTTGATCTGTTGTCTAACTTCATCTGCTGGGTATTTTAGTTCTAAAAAGGTTTGCTGTAGATCTCTTAGGTGAGAGTCTCTGTCTGTAGAATTGGAGCAGATGCGGCTGTAACGTAGTGCCTGGCTATATACAATGGACTGTTTGGTATGTTTGGGATGGTAGCTAGAGGCATGTAGATATGTTTGTCGGTCAGTTGGTTTACGGTATAAGGTGGTGTCTATGCGCCCATCCTGTATTTTTATAGTAGTGTCCAAAAAATGTATTTCTTGCATAGATTGATTCATTGTTAGGTTGATGGTGGGGTGAAAATCATTGAATTTCTGGTGGAAGGTGTCCAGGGTCTGTTGACCATGTGTCCAGATGATAAAAATATCATCAATGTATCGCAGGTACAAGAGAGGTTTGAGTGGGTAGGAGTTTAGGAAACGTTGTTCTAAATCCGCCATGAAGATGTTGGCATACTGTGGGGCCATGCGGGTGCCCATTGCTGTGCCGCTGATCTGAAGGAACAGGTCATCACCAAATTTGAAGTTGTTGTGGGTAAGGACAAATTGGCAGAGTTTGGTAGCAAAGTCCGCTGTGGTTTTATCTGAAATGGTATTCCTTATAGCTTGTAAACCATCGTTGTGTGGGATATTGGTATACAGAGATTCCACATCCATAGTAGCTAGTATAGTATTGTTGGGAAGATTATTTAAAGATTGTATTTTCCTCAGAAAATCTGTGGTGTCACGTACATAGCTGGGAGCACTGATGGCATATGGTTTCAGAACAGAGTCCATATAACCGGAGACACCCACTGTAATAGTGCCAATACCTGAAATGATGGGGCGTCCTGGATTTCCTGGTTTGTGTATTTTAGGTAGAAGATAGAAAGTTCCTGGTCGAGGTTCTGTTGGTGTGTTTGTGAGGATCTGTTCTTGGATGTGTGGGGGTAGCTCCTTAACAATCTTGTTCAGTTCTTTTTTGTATTCTTGTGTGGGGTCTGAGTCCAATGTCTGCCGAAAGGAGAGCCATAGATAATCTCAGAAACAACCCAGACATTATAATTAAAGAAGCGGACAAAGGTGGAGCGGTCGTCATCATGAACAAAACTGACTACATTCAGGAGGCTCACAGACAACTTTCCAATACCGCCTTTTACATAAAATTGGACTCAGACCCCACACAAGAATACAAAAAAGAACTGAACAAGATTGTTAAGGAGCTACCCCCACACATCCAAGAACAGATCCTCACAAACACACCAACAGAACCTCGACCAGGAACTTTCTATCTTCTACCTAAAATACACAAACCAGGAAATCCAGGACGCCCCATCATTTCAGGTATTGGCACTATTACAGTGGGTGTCTCCGGTTATATGGACTCTGTTCTGAAACCATATGCCATCAGTGCTCCCAGCTATGTACGTGACACCACAGATTTTCTGAGGAAAATACAATCTTTAAATAATCTTCCCAACAATACTATACTAGCTACTATGGATGTGGAATCTCTGTATACCAATATCCCACACAACGATGGTTTACAAGCTATAAGGAATACCATTTCAGATAAAACCACAGCGGACTTTGCTACCAAACTCTGCCAATTTGTCCTTACCCACAACAACTTCAAATTTGGTGATGACCTGTTCCTTCAGATCAGCGGCACAGCAATGGGCACCCGCATGGCCCCACAGTATGCCAACATCTTCATGGCGGATTTAGAACAACGTTTCCTAAACTCCTACCCACTCAAACCTCTCTTGTACCTGCGATACATTGATGATATTTTTATCATCTGGACACATGGTCAACAGACCCTGGACACCTTCCACCAGAAATTCAATGATTTTCACCCCACCATCAACCTAACAATGAATCAATCTATGCAAGAAATACATTTTTTGGACACTACTATAAAAATACAGGATGGGCGCATAGACACCACCTTATACCGTAAACCAACTGACCGACAAACATATCTACATGCCTCTAGCTACCATCCCAAACATACCAAACAGTCCATTGTATATAGCCAGGCACTACGTTACAGCCGCATCTGCTCCAATTCTACAGACAGAGACTCTCACCTAAGAGATCTACAGCAAACCTTTTTAGAACTAAAATACCCAGCAGATGAAGTTAGACAACAGATCAACAGAGCCAGACTGATACCCAGAGAGAACTTGCTGCAAGACAGACCCAAAAAAGAAAATAACAGAACACCTCTAGTCATCACATACAGCTCCCAAGTTAAAACAGTACAACGCATCATCAGAGATCTACAACCTCTCCTGGACAATGACAGTTCTCTTTCTCAAGCTCTGGGAGGAAGACCTTTCATTGCCTCCAGACAGCCCCCCAATCTTAAACAACTCCTAACCCACAATAATACTATAACCAGACTTAACACGGACACTGGCACCAGAGCCTGCAATAAACCCAGATGCCAACTTTGCTGCCACATACACCCGGACAACACCATTACTGGCCCCAACAACATCACACATACCATCTCGGGACTATTTAATTGCTCATCGTCTAACATTGTGTATGCCATAAAATGCCAACAGTGTCCTTCAGCTCTCTATATTGGACAAACAGGCCAGACCTTACGCCAAAGAATAAATGGACATAAATCCGACATCAGGAACCACAAGACAGAAAAACCAGTAGGAGAACACTTCAATCTCCCAGGACATTCTATACAAGATCTCAAAGTAGCTGTTCTATTACAAAGGAATTTCAGAAATAGACTGGAAAGAGAAGCTGCTGAATTGCAACTTATCACCAAACTTAAAACTATGGAGAGACCTGGTTTGAATAAAGACATTGGATTCTTATCTCATTATACATGACAAAGCCATTTTTCACCTTCTCACCCCTTGCTTTTTCCTGTTAGACCTATTGCAGTCGTTAAGAGTCGTCAACAGGCTCATCGCAGCTATCTGCCAATCACCCATTCCCACCACCCTTCTGAGTAATACCCCTCCCCACCTTCTCACTATATAGAAAGGTCCGGTGACTTCTGTTTCAGTGTATCTGAAGAAGTGTGCATGCACACGAAAGCTCATACCTAGAACTAACTCAGTTGGTCTTTAAGGTGCTACTGGAAGGAATTTTTTTATTTTGATTTGTTGTTGTTAAGGTCGTTGTCCCAAGGTGCTTACAATCTAAGTTATTCCACTAAAGGAACTCAAAGAGAAGGACTGGAACAAAACGAGAGACCAGGGACTCAGCTATACAGCTGCAAATAAAACATTTTAAGTCTGCTTTAAGTGCAGTCTACACTGTGACAATAGATAGTGATAGTGAGCCTTTTGGAAAATTCAATGTATTTTTAAAAAGGCTTTAAGAAAAATCATTTTCAGAACAGTTTTTATATGTATGTAGATTCCACCCAGGGTACTAAGGGTTTAATATGGGCAGTTGACTTATTTATTATTGTATCTATTTAAAAGCATTTATAAACCACTTAATATTTAAAGTGGTATGCAATCTAACAATATGTCAAGAAAACCAAAGCACAATAAAACAGCAATATAAGCACACATAAAACCATATAAAAGTGGATAAAATAGAAATTCAAAGGATTCAAACACACAAATCAGAGACCAGCCAGGGCCAGACAAGATGTCTGAAGCTGTTTAATGTATGGCAGAAGGAAGGGCATTCTGCAACACAGGAATAACCAGTAGTGGCCAACTGGGCAGTGCAAGTTGGGCTGCTGTGTTCTCTACAGCCTTGCCCATCTCCCTTTCGGTAACTGGCAGTAGTGTGCAGCATTGGGAATACAACCTTGCCCAAATTGCCCCATTAGCCTCTACCAGGGGCAACAGCAGAAAATGTCTGTTTTTGTCATGAACTGGCAGGATGACAAGGAGGAGGAAGAGGATCCCGGCAAAGGGTTTTGGCGGGACTGGGGTACACCAAGGCAAGCAGGAGATGGGGAAGGGGATGTCACTCACAGGGTGACAGAGGATGGTGAGTGGATGGGGATCTACAGCAGGCATAGGCAAACTCTGCCCTCCAAATGTTTTGGGACTACAACTCCCATCATCCCTGACCACTGGTCCTGTTAGCTAGGGGTGATGGGAGTTGTAGTCCCAAAACATCTGGAGGGCCGAGTTTGCCTATGCCTGGTCTAAAGCAGGGGTCAGCAACCTTTTTCAGCCATGGGCTGGTCCACCGTCGCTCAGACCATGTGATGGACCGGACAATATTTGGGGGAGGGGGGGATGAATGAATTCCTATGCCCACAAATAACCCAGAGATGAATTTTAAATAAAAGGACACATTCTACTCATGTAAAAACACCAGGCAGGCCCCACAAATAACCCAAAGAGGCATTTAAAATAAAAAAAACACATTCTACTCATGTAAAAACAAGCTGATTCCCGGACCGCCCGTGGGCCGGATTGAGAAGGTGATTGGGCCACATCCGGTCCCCAGGCCTTAGGTTGCCTACCCCGGTCTAAAGCATAGGGAGCAGCGGGAGGGGCACTTTAAGAGGCTGAGGCAGGCAAGGGCCCACAGCCCAGCTCTCTAACTGGCCAGGTGAAGCTCACTAGCTCTGGGAGGAGGTGTGTGATTCCTCAGCTGGAGTAGGCTTGGAACAGGTGAGGACCACATGCTTCATCAAGCCCAGATGCTGCAATCAGCATGTAGAGTATAAAAGGGCAGCAGAGTTGAGGTGCTGGGTCTGTGTAACTGCCTAGGTTGATGGGCCTATGGGACTGTGCTTTGGGTTTGACTCTGGACTGTGTATCCTGACCTTTGGACTTTGCTTGTGGGGTTTGACCCTCAAACTTGGCATACTCTCTTGCTGCCAGGTAGGCCAGAGGTTTGGGACAGTTTTCAGGGCACTACCCTATCATCTTCCATAGTTGAGCTTACTTAATATTTGCATCCTGCTTTCCTTACCTCAAGGTCAAACGGGCTTAAAATAATCGCAATAGTATTTAAAAAAACAAAAATGCAACACTATGATATGAAACACAATAGCATATAAAGTAAACAACAAACTCATCAAAAACATTAATGCAATTCAATAAGGTCGTAGTAACTCATAGTATTGCCAGGATACACCCTAATCACATGGAATCTTACTCCAGAACAACAGAATGGATTAGCTGTTAGGTTATCAAATGCATTGTTTTTGAACACTTCATTGAGTGGCAGCCTCATTCACTGTGTGTGAATTAGGCTCCTACATGGAACTATGGGACACGGGTGGTGCTGTGGGTTAAACCACAGAGCCTAGGACTTGATGATCAGAAGGTCAGTGGTTCCAATCCCTGCAACGGAGTGAGCTCCCGTTGTTCGGTCCCTGCTCCTGCCAAGCTAGCAGTTCGAAAGCACATCAAAGTGCAAGTAGGTAAATAGGTTCCGCTCCCGCGGGAAGGTAAATGGCGTTTCCGTGCGCTGCTCTGGTTTGCCAGAAGCGGCTTGGTCATGCTGGCCACATGACCCGGAAGCTGTACACCGGCTCCCTCGGCTAATAAAGCGAGATGAGCGCCGCAACCCCAGAGTCGGCCACGACTGGACCTAATGGTCAGGGGTCCCTTTACCTTTTTACATGGAACTATACAATTAAAAACCATTTGGGGTGGGTGGTCAAGGTCCTTGAGTCAGCGGGGCCTGTCATCTTCAGACATCTGTGAGGTGGGGTGCCATGAGTAGTGTTCCTCAGACGGTCAAAGTCATTACAGTTACACTTAGAGGTGATCAGGCTACGTACAACTCTCCCTCTTCCTTGTAAGCATTGTTTGAGGTAACATATAACATGAAGGAGAACTTGTGGATAACTGCTAAGATACTCAGTCCCACATTGTATGTATTTTGGAATGCTAATGTTCAGAATTAGCATATGGAACTATAATTTCTGGATAGGCACATACAAAGACCTTGCAGTTTATTATTCATTACCAGATTCTAATTGCACATTTTGGGATGGTCCAGTGACAAAGTGACACTTAGTTGTAAACCCCCGTCCCCCCATTTCTGCACTGCTCAGCATGATGAAGCTGCAAAATGTATTAGAAACCAGTGTCTTTAATGACTTTCTTGAAATGTATTTCAGGTTATTCATGCTGAGAAATGTTTATCGTTTGAACTTTCAGACTGCTGGGCTATGCAAAATTAGCCGATTCTCTGTTAACTCATTGAGGGCCATTGTCTACTATCTATCTTCTATGCATCTATGTACTCTTCGAAAGTGGTTTGTCAGTCAGTTCATCTGCCCATCTGTTCTCTGTAGGTTCAGTTGCCTCTTGAGATATCATCACCAAATTCAGCACAAGGGTTCCCACATTGTGGGCAGAAGTTTTCATGGGTGTTAGGATACTGGCCTCCATTTTGAAGCAAGATGGCGGACCAAAACTTGACTTTGGGATGACTTTGCCCATTTTTAGCATGCCTTTGGCTGCCTCAGCAAACCTGGTCCATGGGTTCCCAAGGTGTGGGAAATGAACTTCATCACTGTTTGGACACCAGGCACCATTTTAAATCAATATGGTGGACCGAACATCATTTTGGTGTGACTTTGCCCATTATTTGGCATAAGGTAAAGGTAAAGGGACCCCTGACCATTAGGCCCAGTGGTGACCAACTCTGGGGTTGCGGCGCTCATCTTGTTTTATTGGCCGAGGGAGCCAGCGTACAGCTTCCAGGTCATGTGGCCAGCATGACTAAGCTGCTTCTGGCGAACCAGAGCAGCACACGGAAACGCCGTTTACCTTCCTGCTGGAGCAGCACCTATTTATCTACTTGCACTTTGACGTGCTTTCAAACAGCTAGGTTTGCAGGAGCAGGGACCGAGCAACCGGAGCTCACCCCGTCTTGGGGATTCAAACCGCCGACCTTCTGATCGGCAAGTCCTAGGCTCTGTGGTTTAACCCACAGCACCACCATAGCTTTGGCCAATTTGATGTGACCACTCCTGTCTGTCCTGACACATTTTTGCATGAATCTGTTGCAATTTTAATGGATTTTTTAAAAATAAAAATAAAAAATAAATAAATGCATACACATTTTCTCTTGAGATACCCACTCTAAATGTTTTTTATCTTAAAATAAACATTTTGATAGGCATTTTGGTATATTCCTTGAGCATCACAAAAACTGAAGAAGTATGTACCGGTAAATAACACAATGAATGAGATTTGTATCATTAATTGTTATAAAATTTAATAAAAAATTTTTAAAAAATGAAGAAGTGTGAAATTCAAAGGATCACTGCATTCATCCCCATACATTAGTTCAGGGGGGTTTTATCAGGTCAGTTCATATCAGAATTTGTGAAGAAGAAATCCATCAAGCATCCCTATTCACTCTACACGAGGTCCCAGGAGGGGGGGGGGGGAAGCATACAGTATACTAACTTGGAAAAACAAGTTCCATTTGTGTGTGTGTGTAGTCATTGGAATTAGGTTATTCTAGCATTTATTAGGCCATTTTAAAAAGCTGGAGATTTGAATGTCAACCATGTATGGATGTTTCTGCAGCAACACTTTACCATTAGAAAACTGCAGACTACACATGAAGTGGCCATGTGAATTGGCCTTCTGTATGGTGAAACAAACAAGTCCCTTACAAGTCACTGGATCTATGATGCTTTCAAGGCTCAACTACTAGCCCTTTCCCCTATTAAAATTAATTACATGTGAAACCTATGGGAGTAATTCTCTTTCCTAGATCCCATCTATGGATAGTGAATTTTCCTGTTTGAATTACAATCAGTTATTTCTCCTGCCATTCCTTTAATGTTGCTCCTGGGAGTATTTCACTCTAGGCTATATTGCGGTCATGGTTTTTGTGGTGTTAGCAGTCATAAATTCTAAGCTGTTGTTTCACATGCATATTTACTCCAGGTCAAAACAGGTAGTGCACAGTTTGATGAGATCACAGGAGATTAGGAGAAGATAACACTTGAATTATTGCAATCAGAATTAAACAGGGAATTTGTGAATTTTCTCCCCACATTTTTGTCAACTACAGTATAGCACAGATAGAGAGGAGTTGATAGATATTTAAGTACTTCTCAGCCTTTTTTAAACTGGATTTTCAATCCACTTCAAATTTACATTCCCACCCCCCATGCTTTGCTGATGTGGAGGGGGGGGGGATACTCTGCCTGAAATCCCTACATTAAAAAAAATCACATGCAACCATTGAAAAATATGTACTACAGACTCAAGAGGAAAATCTCACAGGAGCCACTTGGGGAAGGCCATATTTAAAACTATAATCCAGGTCTCTCTAGCATCATTCAAATGAGTGGCAATTGTACTGAAGCATTTCCTCACCAGTTCTGCCTCTGACGGAACAAAGCTGCCATTGATGTTTTTCGAGATACCCCATTTATCCATTTATCACTCTGCTATTGACAGATTATACACAGCTCATTAAGTTTTTGATTACAGCATCTTCTTAGCGTCTTTTTTTAAAAATAACTCTATTCCCAGTAGTCTGTTATATTGAATTTACAGACTAAGACAAGCAAGGAATCCTGATGATTCTGTCTAGTTAATACATAGACCTGTTTGGCTTTTTAAAAAATTAATTGGGGAAAGGCCATGTCTTTCTATTCCCCAGGGGAAAAGCTTAAAGATCTGCAGGAAAGGACAAAGAATCAGCAGAATATCAGGGTTTCGTAGGGAAGGCCTTTGACTGTTTACCTTAGATTATAGTATGCCAAATCCACTTGATTCTGTGTATGGGTGAATGTGAGCATGCACACACTGTTCCTCCTGCCCAGGGTGCAATAGTAATGATAAAAGAAAGGTGGAGGGGATCAAATAATTTATGTGACATGCATTGATGTTGTTGTTGTTGTTATAGCAGGCACAACAAATATTATCAAAATGCATTGCTTTAAAATTTAATTAATCTCAAAAATATTCAAGAGAGGGAAGCTATAAACCTTTCTAAGAATCTTGTCTTCTACCTGATAAAATCTCTTTGACCTTAATCTATACAACACACACACACACAAAATCTGAACATGCATCCTAAAAAAAATTGGGACGTGGGTGGTGCTGTGGTCTAAACCACAGAGCCTAGGGCTTGCCGATCAGAAGGTCGGTGGTTCGGCTTTACTTGGCTTTAAAGTAAAGCCGTTATGAGAGGGTTTTTGATACAACAGAATGCTATAAAGAAAAGAAGTCAAAATGAGAAGAAAGACAAAATTTTAGAGAAAATAAAAGAAGGGGAGAAGAAATTGAGAGCAAAACCAAAGTCGCAGGAGATTTTGAGAGAAATAAAATTATACCAAACACAATATATGGAATTGATGAATCAAGAAATAGAATGGAAAATTAAACAAATGAGACAAAAGTCATTTGAATCAGTGAACAAATGTGGGAAACTTTTGGCTTGGCAAATGAGAAAAAGACAAAAATTAAACACTATTACGAATCTAGAAGTGGAAGGAAAAAATATACATAACCCAAATGAGATCAGAGACTGTTTCCAGAAATATTTTAAACAATTATACTCACAAGGGCCACAGAAGGAAATGGACATAGAACGATTTTTAAAGACAAATGGATTACAACAAATTTCTCAAGAAAGTAAATTGATGTTGAACTATAAAATATCAGAACAGGAAGTAGAAGGTGCCATTCAAAATATGCAATTGGGCAAGTCTCCGGGACCGGATGGGCTGACCTCCAGGTACTACAAATCCTTGAAGGAGTGTTTATTACAACCTTTGAAGGAAGTCTGCAATGAAATTTTGGAAGGGAAAAGGGCGCCAGAGTCGTGGAAAGAGGGATATATCACACTTATACCGAAAATAGAGACTGAAAAGACTCAACTTAAGAACTACCGCCCCATATCGTTATTAAATGTGGATTACAAAATTTTTGCTGACATTTTGGCTAAAAGATTGAAAAAAGTATTGATGGAAGAGATTCATAAAGACCAAGCGGGCTTTCTCCCGGGAAGACACTTGTCTGACAACTTGAGGAATATAATTGATATTTTGGAAAAATTAGAAGTGAACATAAACACTAAAGCAGTTTTGATATTTGTGGGTGCGGAGAAAGCCTTTGACAATATTTCTTGGAGTTTTATGAAAAAGAATCTACAAGGGATGGGGGTAGGGCAAGGTTTTGAAAATGGTATAGGTGCAATATACTCTGAACAGAAAACAAAATTAATTGTAAATAATGTGGTTACGGAAGAATTCAAGATAGAAAAAGGGACACGACAGGGGTGCCCAATTTCCCCATTGCTTTTTATATCGGTTCTGGAGGTCCTGCTGAATATGATTAGAAGAGACCAGTTGGTTAAAGGTATACAGGTCGGAGTTAAACAGTACAAACTGAGAGCATTTGCAGATGATTTAGTTTTGATGTTACAGGAGCCAGAATCTAGTACTAAAAGGGTTTTAGACCTAATTCAAGAATTTGGTCAAGTGGCAGGATTTAAATTGAACAAGTTAAAAACTAAGGTTTTAGAGAAAAATTTAACATTAATTGAAAAAGAAAGGTTTCAAAATGAGACTGATTTGACTGTGGTTAAGAAAGTGAAATATTTGGGGATTAATATGACAGCAAAAAATGTGAACTTATTTAAAGATAATTATGAAAAATGTTGGACGGAAGTGAAAAAAGATCTAGAAACTTGGTCAAATTTGAAACTTTCCTTGTTGGGTCGAATTGTAGTTATAAAGATGAATGTATTGCCTAGAATGTTGTTTTTGTTTCAAACATTGCAAATTGTGGACAAGATGGACTGTTTCAAGAAGTGACAGAAAGATATTTCTAGATTTGTCTGGCAGGGCAAGAAGCCCAGAATAAAATTTAAGATATTAACTAATGCAAAGGAAAGGGGTGGATTTGCCCTGCCAGACTTCAAACTTTATTATGAATCAGCAGCATTCTGCTGGTTGAAAGACTGGCTGCTTCTTGAGAACACAGACATTTTGGACTTAGAAGGATTCAATAATGCTTTTGGGTGGCATGCATATTTGTGGTACGACAAGGTTAAAGTACATAGAGTATTTAAAAACCATATTGTCAGGAAGGCATTGTTTAATGTTTGGATAAGATATAAAGATCTATTGGAAAGTAAAACCCCAAGGTGGTTGTCACCAATGGAAGCGAAAGCTTTTAAAAGACTCAATATGGAGTCCAAATGGCCAAAATATTGGGAAATTTTGGAACAAGACGGAGATAAATTGAAATGCAGAGTTTTGAGAAATTAAAAAACAAAGTGCGAGACTGGCTTCACTATTATCAGATAATGGAGGCTTACAAACTGGACAAGAAAATTGGATTCCAGGTGGAAAAATTGAAATTAAAAACAGAATTGTTAGAACCCAAAACTAAGGTTTTGTCAAGGATGTATAACTTGCTGCTGAAATGGAATACTCAGGATGAGATGGTGAAGTCTGCTATGATTAAATGGGCACAGGATGTTGGACATAATATTATGTTTGCTGAAAATGATTTATAGGTGGTACATGACCCCAGTCAAGCTTGCAAAAATTTATCATTTGCCCGATAATAAATGTTGGAAATGTAAAGAGATTGATGGTACATTCTTTCACCTTTGGTGGACGTGCCCAAGGATTAAGGCTTTCTGGGAGATGATCTATAATGAAATGAAGAAGGTACTTAAATATACCTTTTTGAAGAAACCAGAGGCCTTTCTCCTGGGCATGGTCGGCCAATTGGTGTCAAAGAAGGACAGAACTTTTTTTATGTATGCGACAACAGCAGCAAGAATACTTATCGCAAAATATTGGAAGACACAAGACCTACCCACTCTGGAAGAATGGCAGATGAAGATGATAGACTATATGGGACTGGCAGATATGACCGGCAGGATCCGAGACCAGGGAAAAGAGTCGGCGGAAGAAGATTGGAAGAAGTTTAAAGACTATTTGCAGAAACATTGTAAAATTAATGAATGTTAGAATGACGTTGGACAGAAAATTAAGTGGTTTCCAGCTATAATGTTTTAAGAGATATGGAAAATAAGGTTCTGAAATAAGCAAAAACTAATGGTTAGGATTTGCTGAATTTACAATTTGAATTGGAATATAAGAAAGGGAGGTATGAGGAGGTCCGGAAAATAAGTTAAAAGAAAATAGGTAAAGGGAAATTTTATGTGTTTTTAGTTGTTTTTGTATTTTTCTTTTCTTTTGTATTTTTGCATTTTTGTTACTTTTTTGTCTTGTTTATTCTGGAAAATTTTAATAAATATTTTAAAAAACAGCAACAGAAGGTCGGTGGTTTGAATCCCTGCGAAGGGGTGAGCTCCCGTTGCTTGGTCCCTGCTCCTGCCAACCTAGCAGTTCGAAAGCATGTCAAAGTACAAGTAGATAAATAGGTACCGCTGCAGTGGGAAGGTAAACGGCGTTTCCGTGCACTGCTCTGGTTCGCCAGAAGCTGCTTTATCATGCTGGCTACATGACCTGGAAGCTGTACACCGGCTCCCTCGACCAGTAAAGCGAGATGAGCACCGCAACCCCAGAGTCGTCCATGACTGGACTTAATGGTCAGGGGTCCCTTTACCTTTTTTATCCTAAAAGAAAGCATAAACCCCAATCCAAAAATTAATTTCTCCTCCTTTCCCCTTGGATTCTCCATGGATTGCTTTAAAGCACAGACCTGTTCCTGGAAAGTATGGTGCAAAAAGAAGTAGGAATGAGCCCTCTATGCAGCCTAGATGGTCCAGGTAAAAATTCATTAACCTGAATTGTTGTTTGCCCCGATTCAGCAGTAAATATTGAGTTTTCCTGGGGAAAGCAGCAGGGGCAAAAATAAATAAAGCGCTCGGGCATGGATGGGGAAAGTGCAGATCTATGCCTAGAAAGCATGAGGCAAAAGGTAAATGTGGATAAGCCCTTAAATACATGTAAATCTTTTTGTGCGGAGATTCCATTCCGGACACCCCCTCTCTGCATGTGCATTAGCGGAGTGTGCATAAGCCTGCCACACCCTGTTCCTCTCCCGCCATGGCCCACCTCATTCCACCCCTTTATGCAACATCTTCTGGGGTTGGCGCCGTGCACAGGTGTGCAATCATGCGACATTCTGATGCACCTAAACTTTATGAAGAACTTTGGTTCTAAGTACAACACCATGTATCCAATGAGACTGACTCTATGGTCTCCACCATATGATTCCAAATACACAAAAATGGAAGGAATAGGAGGCAGGTTTGACACTGTAGCATTGGTTTCATTTGCGGTGAAGGCTCATGGGTATGCATTCCTAGCCTTCCTGTTACCTAGTTCAACATTATTTCTGTTGATTTTAGAATACACTTCATGGGAGGCATATGGTTTCTCAGAAAGCAAGATGCCCTTTTGCAAACTTTCAGATAAGTGAGAGGTGCTAATGTATACTTCTAATGTTCTCATTTTGAAAGAGTGTTTGTATAATGCTCAAAGTGGATATTTGGCGGATATATATCCCCAATTAATTTCTTATCTGCTCAAACTATAAATGTTTCTAATATTTTAAACTTGGCAAATAATTGGGTGCAATAATAGGGAGCTGGGCTAGACGAGCCATTGGCCTGATCCAGCAGGCTCTTCTTACATTATTTTATATATATATAATATTTTTATTAAGTTTTACATAACAAATTTAAATTCAAACACATCAATCACCTCTGCATCCCTTGACTTCTCTCTGCCCTTCCATGGTTACCACTATTAATCCAATTTTCCATCTGCTTATCTTATTTCCTCTAAGTTGTTACAAGAATATTATCAATTTTTCCATTGTTTTTTGTACATTACAAGCATTACTCTAATCCTGCCAAAGTTTTTAGTTGTTTACAATTTTATCTTAAGTACATTATGAATTTCCCCCATTCCTTCTTAAAATTCTTCTCTTCCTGGTTTCTGATTTTCCCAGTCATTTTCGCCATTTCAGCATAGTCCATCATCTTCATCAGTCATTCCTCTCTGGTTGGAACTTTATCTTCTTTCCATCTCTGGGCCAGTAGTATCCTTGCTGCTGTCATTGCATACATCCTTGATATAGTATTTTGAAGGCACCTGATGCAGGAACCTTACCAAAGCTAAACGGATCAGGGTCTGGTCAGTGCCTGAAAGGGAAATCACATGGGAACCCTGTAATATCCACTTTGTGCTCCATGACAGAAGAAAGGAAGGCTATAAATGTAATTCATGAACTTTCCAAAATTTCAGAGGACAAGCTTGTAACACCCCAACATGTAACAAGCCTGACTGCCTTGGCAGTTCCCAATCACATGTTCCTAAATGTTTCAACTCCATCCGCTGTATGGTCTTGTACGCATCAGCAACTTGACATGCACTGTTTGAAAAATCAAAATAGTGTTTTGTCCTGTTGGTTAGGGAAATACTATCAGCCTCCAATCTGTTATCGACAGTACAAAATGTGCAGAGCCAAGGTGTGACTTAGCAGCCTGAGCTCTATGCAGTGCCTTAGAGTTCCTCATGAAAGAATTTGCATGACAGAAGATTAAACCTCCACCCTCTGCCACTAAGGCACTTGACTTCTAGAGACACTCTGGAGGAAGCTCTTCTCTAAAAGAAAATGACAACTCTAGCAATTACTTAACAACATTTAAAACCTGGGAGAGGGAGGTGAAAAAGAAAGATGGAGATAGTGATTTATATGGGACAGGAGCCATCACTGGTAAACAGGGGCAATTGAGACTTTTGTGGTCCTAAGTTGATCTGGGTTGGGTCAGGTGGTCTGGATGGGTGAATTTGTCAGTTTCTCTTAGCTTCTCACATTTCCAATCTCAAATCCAGCTTGCCACATTTCCACATCAGTTTGTGACTTTTTAAAAAAAGCCCTCATGTAAACCCAGTGTGGTGTAGTGGTTAAGAGCGGTAGTCTCATAATCTGGGGAACCGGGTTCGCGTCTCCGCTCCTCCACATGCAACTGCTGGGTGACCTTGGGCCAGTCACACTTCTCTGAAGTCTCTCAGCCCCACTCACCTCACAGAGTGTTTGTTGTGGGGGAGGAAGGGAAAGGAGAATGTTAGCCGCTTTGAGACTCCTTAAAGGGAGTGAAAGGCGGGATATCAAATCCAAACTCCTCCTCCTCCTCCATCACCGCTTAAATGTCCACTTCTTCTTATATACATATATTTGTGTGCAATTTTGCCCTATACGCACATTTTTGCAGCCTTTCTGCCTAATATAATGGATCTTTGTATGCCATTTTCACTAATAGATGCATTTTTGTGCACGCTCTCTGGCTGGAGAAGGGCACCACAAAATTTGGAAGGGTGGCAATTTCAAGAGCTAGCTGTGAATCTGTTTGCATATTGTTTCAGGGATTGCTGATTAGGCAGGTTCCCATTAAAACAGACACCAAACTGAATATATCCCCCCATTCCTATGGGAGGTGAGCTGGCAAGCCATGGTACGCTCCTTTGGGTTGGATCAGGTGAGGAAAGTGGCTTCCCCTCCCCCTCAAAAAAAAATCTAACTTGATGAGCTTCTCTGAAGTTACCTGAGACCACAGCCCCACACAGAAGTGGTTTCTTTTCATTCCAGCTCTGAGAAACAAGGAGCCTAGACTGGGAGTTGGAATGAAGTCTGTTTATTTCCCTCTTTTTGGCTTTTGCACATATCTACTGGAAAGTTTTTAGGTGGAGATGTCTTGCTCAAAGGTTCCACAGACAGGAATGGGAAAGATCTTCTTACCCTCAAGCGGGGGGCGGGGGAGAATAACTCCAAGCTGAGAAGGAAGATTAGGTAAAATCGAGTCCAACAACCTTTCACTGTCAATTTGATGGGTGGGGCGGGGGGAGGCTTCCTTTCATTTTTTTTTTTTTAAATAATATTTATTGAACATTTTCAAATATAACAGAAAGAAGAAAAAAGAAAAATAAAACATCCATTTTATAACCTTATTTTCATTGATATCCTTTCAGGACTTCCCCGCCCCACCCCCTTTTGTATTCCAATTCCTTCAAATAGATTCAACAAGTTCTTACCCCAAATTTTAAACTTATTATGATTAACCCAATGTTAAAAATGTTTTTCCATCCCCTAAAATCGACCCCGCTCCCTTCCACGAGTTCCCCTCTTTAATATGCAGAACAGGTTAAAATAAAAAAGATAGAAAAAAGAATAAAATATAGTTTAACACCCTTTGGATTCCAATATCCCCCCCCCCCTTTCCCGGTTGCGTTCCTCAGTGTCCATCCCTGCTGTCATCCTGGAGATCCCACATCTAGGCTGAAATCCTTCACAAATCCACTTCGCCGTCTTTTTAAAAGTCTTTGCCGCCTTTTTGGTCATCTTTAATTTTGAACGTCCAATCTTGGAAAAACTCTATCTCAAAAAGGCCCATTTTTTCCATCCAAATCTCTGTATTCAAGAGCAAAAACTCCAATTTTGTTTCTTTAGACCTTTCAAATCTGGATGTCCCAAATGTTCCCACTTCCAACTTTATCCAATTCTTATTGTTCATGTTGTTCTTGTTATTCTCTCTCCTCACTTTCCTCTAGTTTCATTTCCTGCTCCCCTGCAAAAATGTTCTAATTCCAAAAACTTCTAAATCCTCTACAGAGGCTTTGTTATTCAGGAACAAAACTTTACGTCAAGTCCCTTCCATTCTTCAATAGATAAATCCATTGTCTCCTTTAGTGTAGAGACCTTTGTAGACAAAATAGTATTCCATTTCTGCAGTTTCCCAGGAGATAAGAAGTCCTATTCAAATTCCATACCAGCAATACTTGTAGTGTCCCACATCCCCTCTAGAGGGATTATAGTAACTCAGTTTCCTTCCAGATCACACCCAACAGTCAAAGTAACTTGTTATTCCTTATTTTAAACAGTTAATATCCAATTTGTAACGAATATAACCGGCAAAGTCCTCGTAACAAAGTTCTCTTTTTATTCTTCAACTTTGACAGCTCCTTTGACAGCTGTCAAAGCCTCTGTTGCTCCTCTCCCGGCACTCTCGCAGATCGCTCCCGGTTCACGGGGGGGGGGGGTTGCCTTTTAGCTCACATTTTACTTTTCTCCTCCAGCCCAATCTTATAGTTTTCCATCGTGAAATTAGTAACTTTATCAAAATAAGGTAGCACTCGATCTTAGTTGTCAAATCCTTTGCTTTAATTCCTCTACAACCGGGGGGAGACTGACTTCCTTTTTGCACCTCCCCCGCTCGCTCTGAATTTTTAAAAAAAAAATCCCTTTTTAAGTCCAGTTTCCAATTACTCACGGGTTGTTCTTTTTGATCCAAATTTTCAATGGAAGAAGTCAGCGCTCTCCGCCGAATGGCATGCGGCTTCGCTCGGCAGGGGAAGCGGAGGACTCATAGCACCACACACACCCCCGGCACCCGCTCCGCAGCCTTTAAAAAGGCTCCTTCGCGGGTCGGGGGGCGCAAACGGTGCCCGCCGAGTCACCATGCCCATGGGTTTCAGCGCCCATGGTTTTTGAGGGTCCCCGCGTCGCCGGCGCGGTAGGACCCAGCCCCTGCCGAGCTGGCTCCCTCCGGAGCTCAGAGGGAGTCCACCATTCGGCGATGGCGCCAACCCGGAAGTCCCGGGGGGGAGGCTTCCTTTCAGACCCAAGTTTCTTGATATAATTTTCTGGCAGCAGTCAGGAGAAGATGCTTGAGGAAAACCAGGCTGCCAGTGTTTTTACTATCTGATCATTACACCACCACTACTCTACACACACACACACAGAGAGAGAGAGAGAGAGAGAGAGAGAGAGAGAGAATGAATCCAATGCAAAGTACTGTTGCAATAAAGACCTGTTACAATGTCATCTAGCTTTATCTTGGTTGGGGGAATATATGCTTGTTCCCATCATTATATCAATCAGTTGGAACTCCTCACAAAATAAGGTGAAGGCATGTATTTAAAAAAAAAAAACAACACTATATGAAACATACAGTGGAACCTCGTGTTACGGACAGGATCCGTTCTGGGGGCCCGTCCGTAACACAGAACTGATGCAAGCCGAAGTCCTGCATCTGCGCACACGTGCAGCATGATTTAGTGCTTCTGCGCATGTGCGAGCAGTGAAACCCAGAAGTAACCCATTCCAGTACTTCTGGGTTGCCGCGGGACGCAACACGAAAACACGTAACCTGAAGTGGATTCAACATGAGGTATGACTGTACACATCTTGTAAAGTGTCCTTTGCACCAACACCTTTTTCTATATATGTGTGTGTATCTGTGAGGCAGAAGGCATGCAAATATTTTGTTAGTCTTTATTGTGCTACAGAACTCTTATTTGCCCCAACTCTTCCAGGCAGACATTCTTTTCCTGCAGAATCCTGTATCCACTGGATTAAGACATTTCTCTCTCTCTCTCTAGTACCATTTCCCCCTTCCCCCCGGTCACTCCCCAGTCTTCCCTTGGGAGCAGCAAATAAAGCTGTTGCAGGCACTAAAAACACAGGCCTGGATCAATAGCCAAATAATCGCCTATTGATTGAGCAAATTGGGAGCTGAGTTAGGGCAAAATAAATCAATGGGAAATCAGATGAGCCAGCTCAGCCCTGGGAGCCAGGGACATGAGCTGTTGCATTTTTCTTCTTGAACTATTGTTGTTGAATTGAGATGGAAGTATGTCAGGGTCAGAGGTACAACTGATGACCATTAATATCCTACCCTTCATTTCCAACACCTTTTCTTAATGCAGTCCGCACTCCTTGACTGTTATAGTACCATATAGCAATAATGTGCCGTGTTTTTCTTTCAGACACAAAGAGCAAGCTTGGAATAGTTAACCTAGCATTTTTTTATTTTTTTATCGTTCTTCTAGGAAGTGAGAAGATTCCCATAATCCACTCTGACACATACACTTAGCATAGATACAGCTTTGCTATAACTTGGCTAAGAACAAAGACCGCGGCTAAAATCCCGAAGCAAGCTACACCAAAATCAAGGCTGCCATTCTCAATTTTCCTATGGGAAACAGTAAAGTGTTGTGCTTGGGGACACTGTTGCAGTGAGAGCAAAACTTGCTTTGTTTCCCTGACCCACTCTCCCATTGATACAGCTGTCCTCTATGGAAGTATGCATCTCTGTACTCCCGAAGTCAGAGGCAAGTAGTCAATGGACTAGGCTATTCCCTTAAATGATCCCCAGGCACCTCCTTCCCAAAGCTCTGGAAATTTCTGCCATGCTTAATGTGGGAGGCACAATGCTCACTTGCATGTTAGGGCCCCCCCATTGCCCTCGCCAGCTGGTCCTCTAGCTCTGTTTCCCTATGAAAAATTTCAGTGCACACCACTGCCTGAGGCCCTACACACACAATCTTGTACCCCTGCTAGTATGTTTGCACTGCGCCAAGCTCTGCCACCTCACCCCTCACCCTCCCATTAAGCAGGAGCGACTCAGCTGTCAGGCGGTTAGGTAAGCACCACGGCCCCAACGTACTGCCAGTTACTCTCTCCCTCTGTAAAACTGGCGAAGTTGTAGGAAAGTGCCACTAAAATATGTGACATAGGTTAGCTGTACAGTGGTACCTTGGGTTAAGTACTTAATTCATTCCGGAGGTCCATTCTTAACCTGAAACTGTTCTTAACCTGAAGCACCACTTCAGCTAACGGGGCCTCCTGCTGCTGCCACGCCGCCGGAGCACGATTTCTGTTCTCATCCTGAAGCAAAGTTCTTAACCCGAGGTACTATTTCTGGGTTAACGTAGTCTGTAACCTGAAGCGTATGTAACCTGAAGCATATGTAACCCCGGGTACCATGGTATGCTGATTTTTCTTGCTTCAGTTGTAGCAAACAAAATGGTTTGCTTTGCTAATATGCAAGTATGCACTGCTGATGCATGGACCAAGGGAATCAGTACCAAGGGAAGCAAATTTGGCTGGTCAAGGAAGAAAAGAAAAATGTGTTTGACTTTCAGGAAATACATAAGAATCAAGGCCAAGAACATACAGTTAGGGTCACTGTGATCTGGGAACAATATTATTTTAAGGGGTGCCATAAACGTAGTGAGGAGGAGGTCAGCCCAAATGTGCCATGTACTGCCAAATGTATAGCTAAATGTCAGCCAAAAAGTGTTTACAGAAGTCAGGAATTTAAGTTCACTATGATAGACGGTTGAAGTAAAGCTCAGTATAATATGATCTACATGTGAACATTTACACATCTTGGGAATGTAAAGTTCATAGTGGTGAACCTACACATCCAGAGAGGCAGTAGCCATCAAGAGCTTGTGAAAGACAATGGATCTATGACAACCATGATGTGAGAAAGTGATTCTGTCACAGTTACATGGGAGAAACATGAATGGGTCCCTGATTCCTTGTAACAGTCCTATGGACCATGTTTGGTACTTAGCAGGTCTGATTTTGCCTTTGATAAGATGAACAGACTCTGGTTTAATTAGAACGGGGATGGGGAACCTGTGGCCTTTGAGGTGTTGTTCAACTCCTATCAGCCCCAGAGGTTTCCCACCTCTGATTTAGAGCCCCCCTCAATTAATTGGCATTCTGTAAGCTCACAAGTTCATGACATACAGGGTGCCCCCCCCCCAGCCCTCAAATGTCATGTTCTGCATTTCTGCACTCCTAGCACCTACTTCAAGTACTCAGAAGCCACTACCATACTTTTGGGTGGCCCAATTTCGCTTCCAGACGAGTTCACTATTATAGCAGGAATGGTATTATTCTGTTGTATTCTTGATCATGTGGATAATGGCTGCCCTGAGAGCTTTGAACTGAAGGGTGTCATAGGAGTATTCTAAATAAAATGTATCACCAGTAATAAATGAGCAGCACACATACTTTAGATTTCAGGCTTGTGAGTCTTAAGGCTCAGTATTGTCAACAAGAGGTGACAGGGCTGCAGACAGGAGTCTTCCCTGCCTTACCTGCCAGGGGTAGAATCTGATACTCCTGCTTAGGGCATGTCATTTTAGAGGGTATAACTTTATTTTTGCAAATTTCTTCAGTCTTAAAAATATGTTTTAGAGTGTGAGAAATTCAAATCTGCTTTTATTTTTCTGACTGGACAACATTTAGCTTGGTAGGTCTGCATTTGATGAGAAAGCACAGAAACTGCTATCAGAATACCAAATAATTTTAATTTTTCTTTTTGAAAACGTTAGGTAATGCTCACTGATGATGATGATACATATTCATATATAACTGCAAGTACTTGGCTATCATTATTAAGGATTTCTGTGCAATTTTACACACAATTCACTTACCAAACAAAACCAAATTTTATTAATTTAACCAGAGCTTTTGAGTTCCCAAGTCACGTTACAACTTTTTAGGACCCCTCATTTTTGGGAATTTGAATGCTGAAAAATGCTTAATGTATGCACTACCATTGAGCTATGGCTCTGCCACCAAAGTGAAATGCATAGGTGTGCCCTTGGTTTCAGTGAAAGAGCTAGGCATGTCCTCTCACAGGGACATTAAAGAACTTAACTTCAGCTGTGCTATTCTCTATTGTCACCTACACGACCTATTTCTTTAGAGGAAAATCAGGACTATATGAAGGAGGCTGTCACCTCAAAAATTTTCATCACGTCAAAATCAATCAGAGCAAATGTCAGTGTGACGCCATCAGTCACAAAGGGTGCAGACACATACATCAGCGCAAGGAAACAGGCAAGGTGTGGCCCAACCCTTTTCCAGACGACTGCTAGTGTTAAATGCAGAAAACCCTGGGGATTTATACATGAGTGCACCATTCACAAGTGGCAGTGCTGGGCATTCATTTTGGTGCCAGTATTTTTAAAGCAAAGTGTGAAGCAGCTCAAATGCTCCAGGGAACTATGAAGAACCTACATGACCAAGGAGTGGTGCATGTGTGGTCTGGTGATGGTCAAGATTCAGGTTGCATAGAATTGGAAGGGACCCCAGGGGTCAGGAATCTCAATGAAAGCATCAATGACAGACAGCCATCCATCTGTCATTAAAACCTCCAGTGCAAATCTGTCCCACTGTCCAACAGCTCTTCTATCAGAAAACCCCTTCTGATGTTTAGTCGGAATCTCCTTTCTTGTAAGCCATTGGCTATGGATGAGAAAAGAGGCTTGCTCTATCTTTCATGTGCCAGCATTTTAGAAATTTGAAGGTGGCTATCATATCTCCTCTTTCCCAGGCTAAACTTACCCAACTCCCTCAACCTTTGGAAATCACTAACTTTACCTGGAAGTGACGTGCCATTTACACCAGGTGTGGGGGGGGGGACATGCTCCCCTCCAGTTGTTGCTGGGCTGCAACTCCCAACCCCCTTGACCATTGGTTGAGCTGGCTGGGGGGCTGATGGGAGTTGGAGTCCAACAACATCTCAAGGGCCACAAATCCCACCCATCCAGCTTTGCAGCAATCAGATTTAATTCTTAATAAGATGGATACGACTGTAACACCTGGGCATTGTTAAAGCGAAAAACGAGGGGCGTGGTAGGTGCCGGAGACGCTGTGGGTGGTAAGCCAAAAAAGTGGAGCTGGCGATGGAGCCGGCTGCTGATCCCATCGGCGTTAGGACCGCTCGGCGCGCTCAGGTTCGGAGGTGGTATAAGGTTCGCAATCTCTCTCGTCGCTGCCAGTTGCAGGAGGAGATTGCTTTTAAGTGAAACGGCGGTGCCACCCCCTCTGCGCCTTCCTCGCCGCTCGCCCTCCCTCTCGCATTGATCGCGTCCTGTCCTTAAGTTTGCGAGCTTCTTTCCGCCACTGCAGGGGCCGCGGCGAGCGCCCAGGAGCTGCCGGTAGGAGTAGTACCCAAGGAGAATTTGGAGAGAGAGAGAGAGAGAGAGAGAGGAGGAGGAGGAGGAGGGGTGTGTTGCATGTATATTTCATCCGATGGACTTTTCCCCGCGTCTCGCCGTCGACGCTGATGTGCAGTGACATTTCTGACTGGAGCGCCGCGACGCGCCCCGGAAGCGGCGGCGGCGGCGGCAGCGGGGCCCTGGGAGTGGCGAGGAGGCTCTGGTCGGCGCCAAGGCTAATTGCGGTGATTTATGTCCCTTCCGAGCACCTTCAACGTCGGCGGCCGAAAATAAAATGAAAGCTAGGGGGGTCCCGCAGCGACAGCCGCCGCCGCCGCCGCCGCCACCAGCACGACGGGAGCAGCCGCGCCACCTGGAGCCGCCGCGGCCGGCGGGCGAGCAGCGCGCGCCTGCCCGCGCCTGCCCGCCAAAAGTTTGACGCCAAGAAGTGCGGCGGCCTGAGGGAAAAGCCGGCCGGGGAAGGGCGGGAAAGTCCCAGCGGAGCGGGACGCCTGAAGGGACGCCGTCTCCCCGCGCCGCCCTTCCCGCCACCTCTGTCCGAGCCAGGTCCCTCCCTCTGCCTCAGGATTTCCCGCCCCGTTGTTAGCCAAGCTGGGCTGCTGCTGCTGCTGCTGCTCCAAAGTGGCCGCGCCAGAGGAGTGGCTAATCCCCGCCGGGCGCCGCGCACGGGGAGCGCCCAGCCTCAGCCCGAGGCTCGCGTCGCTTTCCCTTGCCACGCTCGCGCAAGTCTCTCTTTGGGGGGGGCGTGAGGTGTAACTTTGTTAGCTAGTCGCCTGCGAAGGGAGAGCGGCGGCGGCGGCACGCGGGAGAAGCGGCCAGTGAGGGCAGCCCTCGTTTTCCCCCTCAGCGTCCCGGCGCTGCCGGAGAGGCACCACAGCCTCGGAGTCTCCTTCGCCCGCCAAGGGGGTCCCGAGCGAAGGCGGCGCCCGGTTCCTCGGCCTCGGCGTCTTCGCCTCCTGCCCGACGCGCGCAGCGGTCGCCCCGCACGGTGAGTAAGCCCGCGAGCCCGCCCGTTGCCCGCCCTCCAGACGGCGCTATTCGAAAGAAGGGGTAAACTCCCCCCCCCCCCCAGAACGAGGTTTCTCCCCACTTCGGCTCGCTGGCTTAAGATCCCAGAGCTGGAAAGATCGAGGACCCTTTCGCAGCCCGCCCGGGGGAAACTTCGCTGTTGGCCAAACACAGAGGCACGAGATCCCATCCGAGGTTTGTTGGGACTTTCCCACCTAACTGGCTGCTGCGTCCTCCTCTTTCCCTTCCACCGTGCAAGGGGATGCTCGATTCTTTTTATTATTATTTTCTATCCCGGGTTGGAGGGATGGAAAGTGGGGAGCCTCCGGTGGCATTGGATCTGGATGCAGCGCTGTGGTTTGCTCAGAGGAAGCGGGTGTTCATCTGTCTATCTGCCCAGATACTTTTTTTAAAAAATATGCAGCGTCTTCAGATGCATATTTCCGTAGCAAGCAGAATTATTGTGCTTTTCTGGCGTTTCCTCTTCTCCGCCACCCCCCCCTCCTCCCCGCAGTAACCAATTAAGAGATATTTAGAAAAGGGAAAGGAGATCAAACTTAGATACGAATAGAAACTGCGCCCTCTGCCGTTCGTCCGGGAGGGTCTTCCGTGGGGAAGGCGACCAGATTTGCAATCTTGGCGAAAGGGCGGAAATGTGTTGGGGGGGGGGGTCTTTCAGAGGGGTTGTTTCTAGGAAAGAGGGCAATTGACCTTTTGTTATCTAACACCGAATATGTTCGGTGGTGGTGGCGGGGATCCGGGCATCTTTTCTGCCAAGGCAATGAAGCTAGAGATGTACTCCTTGGGCTGGCACCGTCTCCCCTGAAATGCATTGTTCTGCTAGTGGGGTGTCCTCAGTTCTGAACCATCTAATTAAATTCTGCTTCATAAGGAAACCTTCAATCGGTTACCTTCCTGCCCTGGACCTTTCCTAGCTTAGAATTTCATTTTAACATCACAGAATCAATGGCACAAGATTTAAAGAAGGGCGAGCACCTCACTGTTGCAATTTACAAAAAAGGGTTATCCTCAGCACGAGATCTTTCCCTGAAAAAAATAATTTTTTTTAATGATGGCAGGCAGTAAATAAAGGGAATATGTTTGCTAAATACGGACTACTTTTTTAATGGATCATCTGAGCCAAAGCTGCTAAAAAAAGTGCACCGTTCATTCTGAATCCGAGTAGCTTTTTCAGTTCTGTGAATAAAGATTTTTGTGCAGGGAGGAAATGTGACTCAAAATACAGCAAAAAGACTGGGAGAGGTGGCTTAAGCCCAACTCCACTGGGTCTTCGTTCTGATGTAAAATGAAATACAATTTCTAAATTGGTCAGATATAAGTGTTGGGGTTGTGGGGCAGTGAGAGAGGAAAATGAGTTTATCCCCCAAAAACAAAAGCATCAGATGACAGTGAGCTATGATGAAAAGGTGTATTCAACAGATAACAACTCTTAAAAGTTTGCATGCTTTACATCTTGTTCCCTTAAAGAAAACGTGTGAGCCATATATTGATAAATATTTGTTTCTTCATCTTTCTGTTTTCCAAATACATGAAAGGAGGGGGATAAATAAGGCAGTGGTGCAGATTGTGGGTTGCCAGGCCCCTTTCCTCATAGGTTTCCTTGTTTTTAGGATCTGTTTGAAAATAGCCCAATCCTAGACCCGCTTAATTGGATGTATGCCACAGCGAACTTAATTGAGCTTTATCCTTGAGTGGATATGTAAAAGATGATTCTGTCAAATAGATTTCATAACACAATCTTGTTAGAATCGAAATGTGTTCCTGGAAGTCACTTATAGCAGCATATAAATTCAGCCCATACTTTTCTGTCAAGTTTTAGGACCTTGAAAGGTTTCTGTATTTGCCCTAACAAGAGAGTTGGGTAAGTACACCACAAAATGTGTCATTTGAATCATCGTGGATCCTGTATGAACTATTTCCACAGCAGTTCGCAATTAGAGATGGATATTCATTCTTTCTCAAATTGTCATGCCTAAATCACATTTAAAAATGCAACTGCATTTGTGATCCAAGGTGTAGAATTATTACTATTATTTTAAACAAAGCCAGGGCTTTTTAGCTTATCGGCAGCCAATTCCTTGCATATATTTAAGTGGTAACGAATATTGAAATTCAGCTGGAAAATTTTCTTATTAGTGTCATGAGAAGCCATCCTGTACTCAAGGTTGCATTGCTACATTCAGGATTGTTGCCACAGTTTGTTACTTTCCAACAACTTTTCTTATGTTTCCCTGGTAATTGTGCCTAACTGTTGCAAGCAATAGGCTATTCTGTAGCAGCTACTTAAATGAAGGATAGGCGCTTCAGAAATCTATGGCAGTTATAACAATACGTGCTTCCAACAGTGACTGATAATATTGCCCTCGAATGAAAGCATGTGATTCATTTTCCTTCCAATTTGAATACTGTGCTACGCTATGAGGCATTCGTGTACTGTGTTTTCCGGATAATGCTGCAAGACAGAAAAAACGGAACAGTCATCATTGGGGGTTAGGTTGCTTTAGAGCCCTTGGTTTTCATGATTAAATTTTAAATCTTGTTTCTCTCTCTCTCTCCTTACAACTTAAAATTCCAGAAATCCCTCTTACCTTCCCAAGGGAAAAATATCTGCACTGTTACACAGTTCAAAAATTTTAATTGCTTTTTTAAAAAAGAAAGCTAGACTCTTTACCATCAAAATCCTCTTATATATTTCACCCACACCCAATGTATTTTACTACTTTCCAAGCCTAAGGGCATAAAGCATATACCCAATTATCCATATGGTCCTATTTTTGCTTGTTCAGCAGCTAATTTAGTATTTATGAAAAGCAGTGGGCTAGTTCTAAATGCAGAGGTTTCCATAGTCGTGGGGGCACTGTACAAAATTGGCATTTTCCATTTTTGATTCCACATCCAAGGAGGTAAAGTGCAAACCCTACTTTATATATATATGTTCCCTTTTAGCTTCCAAAGTTGACTGAGCTTGATCTTTATTTTATTTTTTTAAGATGTGGGCTGGTTTTAAATGCCAAGATCCTGGGTTACCCTACCAGATTTTATTTCCTGAGTGGTGGTGGTGGGGGGAGTGGAAAATTGTGGTGGTTTATTGCACATTCTGGATTGTGTTCATAACAGTATTATTGGAGCCTTTGAAGAAAACACCACCCAAAATGCCATGAAAGGTTTTTAAAGAAAATCTGTAGAGAATAGCATAGAATACAGTTGTCACATATCTGCTTCATGGTTTCATTATCTATCTACCAAGCTATCTACAGTACTAAGTTATGTTTGATTTGCATGTGACAATGTAACGAAAGGCTGCAAACCTGTCCACACTTCCTTAAAATGCATAAACGCTTTACTTCTTTTGAAGTAAATATAACTAGAATTGGTTTGGGTTCTTTATTTTTTTTAAACTCTTTTTTGAATAAAAATCAAGCCAAGTAGTAGAGGCAACCCTTACCTGGAGAGTTCTCCTGACAGCATCCCCGATCATCTCATTCTTGGGTGACAGTTTTTATAATGAGATGATTATTATTGCGAGTGTGGGAAGATGATGCTGTTCCCAGTGACCAAGCCTACTACAAGAAGCTACATTTGCCAGCAAAATGCTAATGAGAATTGACAGTTCTCTTTTATAATAATTAATTACAGCTGGCATTTGCTTTTGGTGTCTGAGCTGGGGTATCAAATTTGGTATGCGTAATGAATGCAACATGGAAGGCTGGGCATCGATTACCCGTCCATGCCTAAGAATAGATTGCTGATTACTAAGCGATTAATATCACTGTTTTAAGTCGTGATAAATGCAAGTTAGGAATGTGTGGGGTGGGGATGGGGTGTGAAATGCCTGCTGGGTTTTTTTTCAGACACTGGCAAATAGGGCATAGGTGGAAAATTAAAGGGTCAAAGTACCTCGGGAGTGATGAGCTATCAGAAACAAGGGACAGCTCCAACACACTGTGTGTTGTGGCTCTGTTGAATACAGTTAGCATAATCCATTTATTTTTCCAGCAGATTGCAATTACCTTTCCTTCAACTAAGGAAGATGCTAGCTTTTGTATGTGAGATGCTGTGGATCAATTCAGTTTAATATGGTAGATTGCATGATTGGATAGTAGGCAGAGGTTATAAAATCTTGGGAGGATTCACAACACCAGACGTCTGTCAGTTATTTGCACTTCTCTGTTATAGATCAAATATGAATTTCGGAAAATGCTGGGGTGGCGGTGGCAGAATCCTACTTGATTCTTCAAAGCTCCTTATCTCCACTACAGATGTTAATGTTCAAAAAGTTTATGATCCTAAGGAAGTTCAACTAGGAATATTATTTGAATTGTGCTGAAATAAATTGCTGTTCTGTTTAGGATCAAAGTGGAAATTTGTGAGTTCGTGCAAGAAAATAAAATCATTATGACTGTAGGTAGCTGAGACCTGGCTTTCATGAGTTGCTTTCCCCCCTCCCATGCATAAATGCAACATGGGTCACGTGATGCTGTTGCCCCAAACACCAATGACCCTTAGCCTGTGATCTTAAGTCAGTATCTTTCCCTGTGTCAGTGAGAGCTCATTAATAATGAGACGCTGCCAACTAGCTAAGGTATGCTGCGTTAGCTTTTGCCAAAGCATGACATTTTTAATACATTAATAATATGTCTGTAATGTAATGAAAAACTATTAATCATGTACCGGACAGGTGCCAGAAATTTAAGCTATAATTGGCTGCTTCTTGTCAAACATGCCATTCACATGTTCTGGTATCTGTCTGATTCTCAAATCACCTGCAGAATCTTCTCCACTTTCCCCTTGTCAGCACACTAAATTCGATCAATGATACAGTCTATAATTCTGCGTAATGACCATCATCATGACTCTAAACTTTCCTTAATGAGGATTCATTATACAGGGGAAAGGGTATAGCCTAGTGAAGAGGGGTAGTGTTCAGTGCTGCTCTTAGTCTCCACTTTCTGCATTTGTGCTTTGTGTGTCTGCTGACATCTTGATGAAAAAAAGGAAAGCTCCACAAGAAAGGTTAGGTATTTAAGCACACATTTGCTCAGGAGTAAAGAGTCCTGAAAATAATAGGGCTTATTTGCAGAAGTGCATCTTTTTATTCACAAAGGTACTTCATCATTTCAGCATTCATTATATATAGCGCTTTTCTGGTAATCATACATTTTATTTCTTAAAGAAAAGATCAAATAATACCAAAAAAGTGAATTATTTCTTTAGTAAACCCTTCCCCACCCCAGTGATGAATGGCAGCGGGGAAAGAAAATCTGCCTTCTTTCTAAAAAGGTGCATTTTGGACTATGCAGTGGAAGAAACTCTAAAACAGCAGATTTGAAATGAATCAAACACTGTTTCTGAATTACCAAATGAATGCATGAAATGGTTTGGTGATGATTACACAAGACTAAGCATACCAAAACTGAAGGGAGATGTTGGACAAGATGGTATGGTTTTAAAGGTGTGTTCGTTGAAAAATATATTATAAAAATGCTTCTAGATTTGTGACAATTTAAAATTCCAACATTGTGCAGCTCGTTGCTGGAAGGAAATTCAAGTAGCCAGAACATTTTCTAATGCAATGCAATGCATGTAACAGCTGTACAATACCATTTTATGAAATGAATATAATAGGAAATTGCACTTGCGTCCATAAGGCAATTATTGTAATTTGCTATGGAAACACAATTCAGCCATCTGTTGGCACTGCGTAGTCTCTGTAGCTAAGTTCAGTTTCAAGACGGTGCCTTCTTTGAATAGAAGGAACTTGTTTACAAAAAATTGCTTTGAAGACCAGGTTCCCTTTCCCTGGAAGTAGATGTTTTCTGGAATGAGCTGTAAGAAGTTACTATAATGTGGGGAGCTTTTTTTTCCATATATGTGGCATCATAGTCTCAATAATGCAACTAGCTAGAAGATCAAAACTAACAGAGGTAAGCAGCTGTATGAAGCACAGCTGCTTCCATATGCCAAGGGAGAGCTCAGGGAGAGCTGGTGGCGGATGGTGGCTTAATACCAGATTGTTAAGAATGGGGCTATATGATTAAACGCATCATCTTGGGGAAAATTGCCAGAAAGAACCAGTTCCTTGTTCCCTTGAAGTCTGTAGATCAGGCTCCCAACGTTCAGAAAGCATCATTAATGGCAAACAGAGTGGCACATTGAAATGGTTCCATCCCAGCATAGGTCTGAGGACTGTGGCCTGTACCAGGGAATAACTAAACTCGCATATTTTCAGGGGCCCAGTGGCGTAGCGTGGGGGGTGCAGGGGGGGCTGGCCGCACCGGGCGCAACATCTGGGGGTTAGGGTTAGGGGTAGGGTTAGGGGGCACAAATCCAGGGTTAGGGGGTGCAAATTACTTGCCTTGCCCCGGGTGCTGACAACCCACGCCTGATGGCTGTCAGGTGAACATCTGTCCCATGGTTCTGTGTATGATTTTGTATTTTTTAAAAAATAGTTGTAGCATTTAATTAATTTACAGCAGTGTTTTATGTCCCCCTCCTGTGAACAGAGGGGGTTTGAGAGGATGGCTTCTGCTCTCGAAATTGACACATAAAAGGACATTAAAATAATAATAATAATAATAAAAAGAAAATACAGAAGGCCTATAGAAAGAGGAAATTATTATAAGCTGCAAATGAGCCAACTGTTATCTTTGTCATTAAACACAATTAAACAAAAGAAGCAAAGCTCTTCCAGTACTAATGAGAAAAAATCCAAAGAGACAGAAGTGTGCTCATAATATCTCTCTTATTAAGCTAACAAAAGCTGAGACGTGTACTAGACACTTGGAGCTGTCTCCCAGGCCTTCTTTCCAAGAGATGAAAAGCGCACAAGTTGTTGTCAGCCCTTTGTCACTGTAATAAAAGATCCACCACCTCTGGTGGGTTGGGGGTTTCTATCCCCCTTTTGGTTATGAAATTCAAAAGCTGTTGAAGGGCTATTTCTTGCTCTCGGGCTTTGCAAAGTTGGAAATACCATTTCTGAAGCAAATAAACCAAGGGAAAGAGGGACTCAGGACTCGCTGAGAATGCTACATATCTGTCTTTGTTAGAGAGGAGTTAAATCTTTCATGTCAAAATAGTTTTGGTGATGAGTGATTCCGGTAGTTTGTTCACTCCAGTAAAAGCCCCTCCAGTAAAGGTTATCCAGATTATTCCAATTTACCTTATATTGTATCAAAGGCTCTTGAAATGTCAACATATCGTATATTTTTCTAATGCATTGATTCTTGGACAATAACTCTTACTTTTATTGTTTCTAAAAGGGTGCTGGTGCCAGAAGAAAAGAATGATTGATGGCAGTTAGACACAGGCCTGTAGATGCTCATCGTTTTGCTCCAACAACTGATTTATCGGTTTGGCTGGCCATTCCTCATGAGCCGCGAAAGAGGAGGATCGTTCAGGATTACTGACTACCCATCTGAAGCCTGGGCATTGCTAAGCTATCATCTGATTTTGAACGTCCTTTACATATGTGATTAAGGCCCTGATACATTCTTTTTAAGGCAGCCGACATCCTTCAGATGAAAAACATCTCTTTGTAATGCCAGGCTACCACCAAAGTTTCCAACTTTAAAAAAGCAACCACTGTAACCTAACTCTTCTGCTCTGGTCTGGAACATGTTTTTACAGTAACTCGCAACTCCTGGTGTACATACATGTATAATATAGACTACACCTTTGATTGCTACTGGTTATAGCTGTCAAGGCACCTGTGAAGGATTTAGAGATGTATTTGTCAAGATTCTTGTCACTTCATACCCTTTGGGTTACTGTGTCGTCGGTGATACAGCACTACACTTCTGCTTGGGGGCATTACGATGTGTGTAAGACCCAGATTTACACAGATGAAGGGAAGTTTTGGGATTACACAGCCTGTCAGCCAGAAGCCATAGATATGATGAAATATGTGAAAGTGAGTCTGGATCCACCAGACATAACATGTGGAAATCCACCAGAGACCTTCTGCGGAATGGTAAGGAAAAAACCTGAAAGTTGAATTGTGGCCTAAAGGATAGATCTCTCAGCACAACAAAGCAAATATCCTTAACTTCAGTCTTGTGGACCAAGACCAAGGATTTAGGCTTATGTCAAAATTTGCATGTCACACTATACTATAGGTCTGAAAAACCTTTGGCAAATAGCCATCAGCTTTTTAAGATGAAGAGGTGATAAGTAGTCATTCAGTATGTTTTTGTTTAGGTTCAGTTGGTATCAATAGCAAAACCATTCCTGGTTCCTTTAAATGAAAGGTGTGTCCTTTCACAACTGCAATATTTTGAGTCGAAATGCACCTGGTTTCAGCTCGGGATAAAAATGCAAACAAGGTTAACAAGATTTGATTTCAAGTGTATCTTGGTGTTGCCAGCATCATTAAGTGGTGCAGAGCACCTGTACTCTGCCAGGTAACTTCCCCTAAGAAGGTAACAAGCTTCTGCAAAAAGTAAGATTCCTAGAGAAACATTCCTACATGTCTGGCAATCCTATTTTTTCAGAGTATCATTATTATTATTAATTTATTTATTTCTGAGTGTGTGTGCTGTTTTCCTATAACTGAATGAACCCAAAATCCCAAAGTTAGAAGCACGCTTCTCTTAGGCAAGATGAATAACCTACTAGCTATTTAAACCAGCATTGGATAAAAATGCTGACTTGACCTGCTTATGAGTCCCTACAGTTTCACTAAACTGGTATATATGTGTGTATACATACATTATATATGGAATCTCACCATTTGTAAACTTGCTCTATAATTTAGGTGCAGTGAAAACCTATGCTCTGGTTTTGTCATCTACTACTTCTTGTGCAAATGATTATGCATTGTTATAAATTGCATGCATCCCTGGGCTATTTAAATCGGTGACAAGCATTCATCTTGTGTTTTGTAACGTACACTTTGAGTTAACCACAGAACCACAGGACAAAGCTAGAAGTAAGAGGCAGAATATGCAAAATGCTGGGCATATCAATTCTGTCTTAACCTGTACACACATGCTGGAAGCTCACTTAGGGCATAGTCTACCCAGTGTGTACTACATTGAAATGAGCAAAAGTGGTACAAGAGGGCTACAAGCTCTGGTATTCATTTCATTTGGGCAGGAGAGCTTCCCAGGGAATTGTGTTAATAACACCTATAAAATATTGCAGATCCATGATAAATTCATGTAATTTTAAAAAGTAAAGTGTGTTGTTGTTTTTTCAAAGAGTTGAGTGCCCTGAAATGACCGAGAGCTACATGTTTGGTGAAGGATGATAGTTCACTGGTAGAATGATGTGCTTTCTGTGCAATTCTTGGCATCTCTGGAGAGGGCTGGGAAAACTCGACTCCTGCCTGAAACCCAGGAAAGCTACTTCATGCTAGATGGAGCTAGATGGAGCAATGGTCTGACTCCGTATAAAGCAAACTCTTGTGTACTGTTTGCTGTGGTGGAGACATGCAATGCGATCTAGTCACAGGAAGATTTCATTTTTAATACTTTTGCTTTGAGGAATGTTTACATGCTGAAAATGGGATGAAGGTTTCATAAGAATGTTTTAAATTTAGCATGTTCCAAATCACAGTCATGGTAGGCACACAGTTAGCATATGGCTTTCCTTTAAAATGTTTTTGGCCTTGATCAAGACACTTGACAGGTCACGTACTTTCTCTGGTCTCCAGACCCTGACCTGAGGTTTCAAAGAGCAGGAAGGGTTCATGTGCAGTCTCTAGCCCAGGCATACGAATGAATGAAAATGTCATAAGAAAATGTCATCGGCAGCTTTTTCTCACTCTTGCTTATTCAAAAAGTTAATAAACTGAACTAGAGTGAAACAAAATAAAAAAATTCCTTCCAGTAGCATCTTAGAGTGAGTTGTACGGATAGTGCAGCCTTTGGATGAGATTTTGGTTTCTCTGTGCTTGTATGCAAAGAAGATATTATTTATTTATTTATTTATTCATTCATACATACATACATACATACATACATACTCCACCCATCTGGCTGGGTTTCCCAGGAATGTATTCATCAGAGACTGCAAATTAGCTTCAACAGAACAAAGAGGGAGAGGATCCCTGTTGCGTTTTTAAAATAGCTACTTGCTTGATCACCTGTGGCAAACAAGAATTGCTTGTAGGTGACCAAAATTGTGGGCTACTCACTTTTATGGGCTTCTTTGCAAGGCTGCTGTGTCTAATCTTGTAATCTTAACCCTGTCTACTCAGAAGTAAGTCCCATAGGGCTTACTCCTGGGTAAGTGGGGTTAGGAGTGCATCTTACATTGTTAATCCCATTTCTGCTGCAATATACTTGTGTAGATAAAGTTATAAATGCTTGATTAAAAAACTTTCTAGAACCAACAACATACAGGAAGCATGCAATTCCAGGCTTTGCTATGCCTCTTCTCTTTCCATGCTTGCTCACTGCTTGGGTACCAATGGGGGATGCCAACAGCATGGGAGCCAAGAGGGAGAAACAAGTGGGGAGTTATCAACACGCCAAGGGGAACCTTGGCATTAAGAAAAGTCCATTAGGAGAAATAATGCAAAACAGACTTGGAATACTGAGTATTGTTGGAAAAGAAAGCTGGAAAACTAGGAATGAGGGAATAGAATGAGGGGGAGTAAGAAAGGCAAGCTGTACATGGGCAGATAAAGCCCATAATAATCATAAAAATATCAGATGAGGTCATGCTGCAAACAAGATGAGGTCATTCAGAAGATCAAAACCCAACAAAAAGTGCACATGGGCCAATTTCATCAGCATCACTCCTGGGCCATTGCTTGAAGGTGGTGGAGCACTTGCAAGAAGTCCCAGGTTCAGTTCCCAGCGTCTCCAGGAAGGACTGAGAAAGAGCTTCCCAGATGCTGAACTGGATAGACCTTAGGTCTGAAAGAGCAGGATGCTGGTGTACGTACTTCTCTGCCTGCAACCTTGGAGAGCTGCTGCCAGTCAAGGAACACTGTAGGGAGCTAGATGGACTGTTTGTCTGACTTGAGCCAAGGCAGCTCCCTGTATTCCTAATATTTGTGCATGTGTATTTCTCATGACAATTTATTGTTTCCAGGTCCCTGGGTGGCTAGGTACCCAAAGAACATGGTGCTATGCAGGAATGATTGTGTGGGTGAGAGAGGCAGAAAGAGCAGAGGTGCAGCTAGCAAATTGCCAGTGTCCACTTGTAATTTGCAATAAGCAGTAGTTTATAGCAATCAGAAGAGAGGAACTCTTTATTTTCTTATGCAGCCTTTGCTGCCACAGCCCAGTGCAACATTTGATGTCTTTAAAAAACTGCAACTTATCTTGGAATTATCTGCAGCATGCTGCAGTTTTAGTTTAGCTTTCTTTTTTTTCCTGGAGAGGTTATACAGCGACTTTGAAAGAGCCTACAGATGGAGGAAGTCTGTGTACGTTTGTACAATTTATAGAGCTGAGTTGCTGATGGCAGCGTAAAAGCAAGCCTTTGAGTGCCACTATGGATTTCCTAGCCAATCAAAACTAAATTAGGAAACAAAGATTATTAAAAAGTCTTCTGTGCATGTAATTCTAGCATAACATTATGAGTTGGACCTTAAATGTTTTCCTTGGAGATTTTCGGCGTCATTAATGCAGCAAGCCTTTCATTACCAGTAGGCTCGCATTGCTAAAAAATTAGGGAAATAAAGGGCTCTCTGGTGTAGTTAGCAGTGCCATGATTATGTTTACTGAAATAATTAAACCATCGGATTCAATTCATCAGACTAGTTTATAAGGCAAGAAGTGAAATGAATCTGGGGTTTCATTTGGAAATGCCCTAATATATGCATGGATGCCTAAGGACAACAAATCAATACAGCACTGCAGCAGCAATATCAAGAACAAATCTGGTATGGAAGGTTGGTAGCTGGTAATTTATCATGAAGGGGAAAATAACCCATTCAGATTGTATACCTCCCTCCTTTTCTTTTCTTCCCTTCCTTTCTTGATGAAAATGGGGGGGTTTTTTGGTGAATATCTTCATGTTTTTATGAATGAAGGTTATATGACCTCTAAGCACTGCATTTCCTTTGGTTGTGGTTCATTTTATGATGGTTGCGTTTTGATGCTCATGCTTTTTTTAAAAGTATATGAAGCCACCTTGAGTATTTTTGAAAGGTAGTGTAACATTAGTAAAGTAGCACTGTTTTCCACATGGGTCATGGGTAGTGTTAGAAATATAGGCTAGGCGCCCAATGGCTCCTTAAACCAAAGGTTACAGTCGCCAAAATGGAATGTCTAGTTGTCATTTGGGGCCAGACAGCTCTTATTTTTCAATGCAGCTTTTTGGTTCAGATTGTGCAGAACCAAAATATAATGCATAGAATTCTAAAGGATGTGTTGCTAGTGTGTGAAAACAGTCAAGATCCAAGGATCCCCAGGCATGCACCTCCTGGCACCTGGGCATATTCTCTTGGTTTCAAGTGGCTGATAGCCAGGTGCAAAATGTTCCTGGTGCCTGGTGAATTTCAAATGCTGGCTGCAAGTAGCTAGCCTTGCCTAGGGTGTGAAATAGCCTGGCACAGCACTGGTGGCAGAGCTTCTTCCTTGCATACAGAAGGTCCCAGGTTCAATCCCTTGGCAACTCTAGGTGTGGCCAGAAATGTCTGCTATCTGAAACCCTGGATAATTTCTGCCAGTCATTGCAGACAATACAGAACTAGGTAGGAAGACAATTGATCTATGTTCCTACACACCACCTTTTTCCATGGTGGGACTCCAGCTAGCATACATAGCATTCCTAGGTGCTTCTCTCCAATACAGACCTCTTTAGCTTCAGCAAGGTTCTTGTATGTGCACCTTGTGTTTCCTCATAATTCCCATCATGGGGAGAACGCTCCATGCCAAGGTCTGCATGCACCTCTATGGATGGAAAGATAATGCTTTTCAGAGCATCACACTTCATAGCACCATGTGATGTGCATGGTGGAGAGAAGCGGTGCATATCACTTCTTCATGCAAATAGGAGCAATGCAAATAGGAGTAAGTTTATGAACCAATATGTAGGTTGTAGGCATACAGTTGCAGGTTGAGAGTGGATCTGGGAAGGGATCAAGGGGAATGAGTGCATTGAAGGAAATCATCTGAATCTTTTGTCAAAGTCCTATGCAAATGCACATTCAAAATGTCATTCTTTCTGGCCCAGCTAGAATACTGAATGAATATGTTTATAGTGATAAATACTATGCATGTTCTATATGTCTGTGTTGGAGTTTTCATAGGCTATTTGTAGTGGCACACTTTTTGGTCTCATTAAAGGAATATAAATGCTCCTAATATCGCTAAACCCTCCGTGATGGCTTGCTGTGGGATGCTTGTTTCTTTTGCACCCCAACGGGAACAGCAGCAAAAAGAATATATCTTTCATGAATCAAAATTAAAAAGCCACATTCCAGGAAAAACAGATTCTAATGTCATTCATTAATCCACTTAAAAGCATGCTTGTAAATTATTAACAGGATTATGCCATGATGAATTTGACTGTAAATCTGTTTTCTAAAAGCAAGGTTTTTGGTTTTGGTTTGCTCCGTTTTCAAGAGAGAGAAAATGCAACTGAAAGAGTCCCCCCACCCCTCTGGATCACATAAACACATTTTTAAAGTGAAGTCAGGATTTTATAAACAAATATGCTACTTGAGTAGTTGGACACCATATTGCTGAAATCTTACAACAGTTATGTAAAATAAAATGGTTTTTAATAGAAACATGTTCTGGGGAAGCGCTTTGCATAGTGACTCATGAGTTCACTCATTCATAGATGATTCCATAGGCAGGAAACCCTGATCCAGATATCTATTTTTCAGTGCATGGGGGTCTTCTAATCCTAACCCTAGAAGGACTATTAATAATGCTTCAGCATACTAGGCCTGGTGTGGGCAGCTGGTTAACTCCCAGCCTGATGGGTGAATGATGAACTTGCCTTTGCTCATTCGTTTTTATTTTATTTTTAGCCATTCTGAAGAGAACAATGTGGAGAATGATGGTGTAGCAGGTGAACAGCCCTTACAAACCCCTGGGCTCATCAGCCAATGCCCAATTTATCATAATGCTGGCGCTGGGCTGCTCATGAGGGAGGATGTCTTGCTGACAGTGTTCTCAACCGGGGGAAAGGGGGGGTACCATTATTAATTAAGGAAATACCATTAGGGGTGGTGGAGCTTTGCTGCTGATTCAGGTGACAGGGCAGGTGCAGTCCTAGGAGAACGATGGCACTGCCATATACTGCAGACTGGCCCAGTGTGCGAATGATAATTTTAAGATTAACTTTATTATTTGCCCCATCCATCTGACTGGGTTGCCCCAGCCACTCTGTCCTGAGAAAAAGCGAGGTGGGGGACCCACAAAACCACCTGCCACATTGTTTAAAATAATGGCAGTTGCCCCTCCCCTGTCAAAAATGAGCAAAAATCGGACGAGGTGCCAAAAATGCTTCTCCCTATCCGTGGGTTGCAAATGGCACTACAGAGGTGTGTGTGTGTGTGTGTGTGTGAGAGAGAGAGAGAGAGAGAGAGAGAGAGAGAGAGAGAGAGATTGAGATTTGGTCTCTGCTAAGTAAATGAACTATCCATGCTGGGATCACATCATTCTGGTCCCTTGACAGCCGTATGGAGACCAGAGTGGCTATTGTGAATAACAAAAATGACTAACCCTGATCTAAGCAATTATCTTGATTGGTCAGCATCCATTGCATTGTCCAGATCTGGAATATAGCTGAAGTTGGTTTCAAACTAGCCAAATGACACCTCCCCCCCCCCTTTTTTGGTGTATTGGTTAATAAGAACCACATCAGGCATGCCTTTGGAGACAATACTTATGTCCAGTTTTCCTAACTGATATTTGTACACAGCCCCAGAAGCTGGTGTGAAGGACAGTCCATGCACAGCAGATAATTGTGTGCAAGGGTCCACATCCGAATTGACAGCTGGTCCATGCTTTGGCTGCCTTGCAGTGGCCTAAAGATGGGGTCCGATATGTTTTCTCCACTGATGGTTGGTCGATTCATCCTTCTCACATCATATTGTTTTAAAGGAAAGCTGAAATTCCTGAAAGAAAGAGAGAAATCTTGCACCTTGCAAATAAATCAAGTTAGCAACTGGACAGTTTAGCCAGGGGAGCATCAGCTCCCAATCTTCGTACAGTATTTTACTTTGAAAAATTGGCAGTAATCCTAGATGCTTTATCTAATGGAGTGAAGCAGAGAAAGCTTGGGATAGAAAAATGTTAGTCTCTTAAGAGCAAAAGGTTCGGCAATATCCCCAGGCAGAAATATCCATAAACACATCATCTCTTAAGGTTATATTTTTAGTACTTCTTCTTTTTTTTTGTCTCCAGAATTTAATAAATCCACATGGGAACAGTCACTTGGCAGTGACACTGTCTTGATATTTAAGTCCTGACAGTGTGAATGTAATTATAGAGAGAGGCCTTTGAATGAATTTTAATAACATGTATGCCCTACGAAGAGGATAGTTTCTTGCACTTTTTGATTATTAATCTCCTTCTTTTACTTGGGTGCTCAGTGACTTTCAGTCTGCAGGGGATAGTCTGAAGTCCAGTTCTGCACATACCTAAGCAGATAAGTAATTTTATATCAGATCACAAATCTACAGATCTCAGCATGGCGAGAGATATAGAAGAGGTAGTTAAAGAAGAAGAAATACATGAAGCCTACCTGGTAACTAGGGTTGCTTTGTAGGGCTGGGCGATAGCTGGATTTCAGCTTCGGGATATATCACCAGCTTAAGCATGTGTAAATATCAGCAACCTATTATGGTTTAATAATCGCAGGGCAGCACCAGTTTAAAAAGACTTGAGACTCTATAAAGCAGTATGCTAATGCAAAGACAAATCATCAGTTTTGCTGATAGAAAAACTCACCCATTCAGAAAATGAATCTGCTCAAAATAAATATGATACATATTTCTTGTCCTGTCTGAAAAAAGGAGTCAAATTATACCAAATGCTTCTATTATCTGAGTGAATACCTGCTTATTTCTAATCAGTTTTATGATCAACCTGGGTAGATTTTTTTTAGAGGTAGAAAGCTCTTCATTCTTAAAAAAAAAAAAAAGCAGGAAGACTTAAACAAGCAATGAACTTTTCCACTATTGAAGAAAGAAACAGAGCCTTTTACTTCTGTTGACCGTCTTGATATTCCAAATAGAAAAGTAGGGTATATTTGGTGGGATTACTGCTCTTTTATAATGTGCTTTGATCAGAATATGCAGGTTGGTTTTTCATTCTTGTCCGAAACCATTCAAGATGTTGCACTTGGTCTACAGAACCCTGCATAACTAAGGGCTCTGTTTACTGGGGATGCTATCTCTTTTCCTAAATCCCCTTATGATCCGTAAGATCACCTCTAAAATCATCACACTTGCACATTTTACAGCTTTCCTGTAACAGCTCTGTCCTCCATTGTGGAAACAGAAGCTGCCACCAACAAAATTGTGCTGCCTACATCTTCATCTGGGTCTCTTGTACCACCATGTGGACTGGAGACTATTTCATCAGTCTGATTTGCATCAGTGCAGCTCCACAAAGAGGAGGAGCAAAGCAGCTGCAAGCTTTTCTTCAGGAACCTGCAGATAAACATTTCACTTAAGGCAGGAGTTGGTAAGCTTTTTGGACCAGTGAGCACATTTGAATTTTGAGAGTGCTGGGGTGCCAGTCACAAAATTGCTGCCATGGTGGTAAGGTGGGGCATAGCATAAAATTAGAGAGAATGTTGTAATGGTGCAGCTTTCCCCATAATTGTATTTCTATAAAGAAGGCTGATCACTGAAGAACTGATGCTTTTGAATTATAGTGCTGGAGGAGACTCTTGATAGTCCCATGGACTGCAAGAAGATCAAACCTATCCATTCTGAAATAAATCAGCCCTGAGTGCTCACTGGAAGGACAGATCCTGAAGCTGAGGCTCCAATATTTTGGCCACCTCATGAGAAGAGAAGACACCCTGGAAAAGACCCTGATGTTGGGAAAGATGGAGGGCACAAGAAGGGGACGACAGAGGACAAGATGGTTGGATAATGTTCTCAAAGCTACTAACATGAGTTTGACCAAACTGCAGGAGGCAGTGGAAGACAGGAGTGCCTGGTGTGCTTTGGTCCATGGGGTCACGAAGAGTCGGACACGACTAAATGACTAAACAACAAATACTAGAAAGCACTTATTCTGTTGAATTTCTGCTTACTGTATGAGCTGTTATGTAACCTGCTTTTCCACAGGGTGTATGAGGTGTTATGGGAAGGGTAGAACCACTGGTGGGGGACACACCATGCTCCTTCTGGGGTAGTTTGTCCCCACCATGCACTCTGCTCTCAACTGTGACTCCTAGAAGCTGTCAGCATGTGACAAGTGACCGCACAACGGGGAACGGCTTTGACTGGCCAGCTAAACCTGGTGAGGGTAGCTGATAGGTTTCCAACCCTCAGTGAGTTAGGGACTTCCATTGCATGCAAAGACAGGCTCCGGTGGATTGAGCAGGTGAAAGCAATAGTGGGTCCAATGGTCAAGAAGGCAGTTTCTGCATGTGCTGTAGAGGGAAGTGAGGGGCAGATGGGGCTCATCAACCTGGGAAGGTAGCCCATCTAGGAGAAGGAAAACTCTGATCTCAAACCTCTGCTGCCTTGTGGGATAACTTCAGCAGAAGAAAAGGATAAGGAGTAAACCCACAATGGAGTGGAGCCCACAAGGCGATTGATGTCGCCTTGTATGCCTCCTTCTGGCGACTTCTGCAGGCAAGCTTATGCCAGATGTATTGCTCTGCTTTCCTTCGGACCACATCAGAGAAGCCAAGAGGAGGGTCTTGACATCTGGGCAGCCCGGGACCTCCCTACACACTGCTCAGGCTTGTGTCCCGGAGAGAGCACTTTGGTGCTGCTAATACAGAAGTTTGGCTTCTGCCCTGAAGGCGCACTCCATTGTCTCTTGAGACAGACAGGTGCCAACAACCCTGTTTCCCCCAATGCCAGCCGTAAACCAAAACCTAGGCTTCCATTCTGTACCCACTTACCTTGGAATAAGCCCCACTAAACACTTACTTCTGAGTAGACATGCATACCATTGTGTTGCAAGTTAACTATACTGTTAATTCTTAGGGAGTTCTTTAGCTCCTGCACAGCAGGACTTACCTCAGTCTCTATGCAAAGTTTTCACAGTTACCTTTTGTGAGGAAGGAGGATTATTCAAGATCCACCTATGCATACTGGGTGGTAGTATTTTCAGACCATAACTTTTATGGATTACCCGATCTTAGATGAACCCAGAACAGGAAAGATACCTCCTGGTTTCTAGCGGGAAAGGAAGGGAAAACTATGGAGATTCCAGTGGCTAGAAAAGAACACAGAAGAAGCAGGAAGAGTGCACTAAAAGGGAGGGGGAAATAGCACAGCTTCAAGACACCAGGGATTCCTATTTGCTAGCATGCAAACAACTCATGTATCTATCACAGCTTTGACTTCATTCATTGGTTGAAATACTGACAGGCAGGAGCAGCCAGGCTGACTCACTTCACAGGAATTGCTTAACTTGAGGGCTAGAGACTTAACTTTCTTTAATTAAAAAGAAAGAAAGCTGAGAGTCTTGGGCCCCTGTCCAGGGGTGCCAATAAAGACTTTAGTGGCAGGGCACCCATGTGTGCCGGGTTGTCGATCCCAGCTTAATATGTTGTCAATCCCAGTTTAGTAAGGTGGTGATCCCAGCTTTAGTATGTTGGGTGAATCTGGCCCATGTCAAGCATTCTGCTGGTGCTTTTGAATGCATGGTAGTCATCGTAGTAGTTAGAGGTATGCAAAACCTGTTGCTGTAGTCTGTGCATGTTTCTACCTTGCCATGCTGTTACATTTACCTGTAACAGTGGGCATGTAGTTTTTACATTGGAACTAGAAAAAATATGAACATTTGCAGATACCCTAATGGAAAACTCTAAATAACTTTGCTGTGGCAACATCACCATCATATTCTCAGAGTTTCAACTTGCAACCGCCTATCCCCACCCCCACCCTGCTGCCAATATATGTCTTTGTGATATTTCTTTAGACATCTTTGCCTATACAGATTTCTAATTTGCATGCAAAAAAACCCACAAAAAAAAACAGCAGCTACTTTTAATTACATGTTCCTTTATTCCAAGAGGCAGAAGGTAAGCCTTTTTATAAGTAGGTAGTTAAAAAGGCATTAGAAAGGACTCTTTATGATGAGAAGAGCATTTCCATACAAATAAGGGTGGTGCTTTCTAACATTTGAATGTTTTAAACTCTTTATCTATAAAACTGTTGAGAGCCATCATCCAAACTGATTTTTTAAAAGTGTTTTTTTTAAACACCTGATTGTAGGAATCTTTCTTCTGGTGACTGTTAGCAGTTGAGCTGCTCATGGCTGACATTTACAGAGGACTGAAGTGGCGGGGGAAGAAAAGAAAAATCTAAACAGCAAGCTACTAAGGGAGGGGGAAATGATTCATTTTTTGAAATGTATCATGTGTTCAGCCGCAGAGGGAGAAATACAGATTGCTGTTCTTGTAACAGATCAGAAGAATAAGATTTCGTGTGAAATCAACCCCTATGTTTCTTGTACCTTTCTCCACCTCCCTCCATGCTGATGTTCACAACTCTTCTCGCCAAATGTAAGGATGTGATTTTTAGTATTAGAGAGCCAAAACATCATTGCAAAATGGCATGTGTCTTATCTGCACCTAAATCCACACCGCATTGCCTATTCAAAAGCAGAGAGATCTCACTAAGCAATACCCAGATGTAAAACATAGTTTATGCAGTACCATCAGTGGGAATAGTTACTTTACAGAGCTGCCCCTGAGGCATTAACACTCTAAATGCAGGGAGACAATAGAGACATAGGAGAAGGGAAGTGATGGGATCAATGGGAGCAAATGCAGTTATACATACTGAGGCTTCATTGCAGCTAGGAACATGGCTCAAAGGGTTAAGCTCAGCGCCTTGTGTAGAAGACTTTATTTGAGGAGTATTTTTGTTACTGGCTTAATTCAGGCATCCCCAACCTTTGCCCCCCCCCCCCCCCGAATGTTTTGGACTACAGTTCCCATCAGCCCTGACCACTGGTCCTGTTAGATAGGGATCATGGGAGTTGTAGGCCAAAACATCTGGAGGGCTGCAGGTTGGGGATGCCTGGCTTAGTTCCACGTCATCATGCATGTCCAATTTCTGCCTTCTCTTGGGATAAACTGCAGTCTCTGGGTTTGACCATTGTGGGTTTTTCAGCATCCCTAACTAGAACCATCCTTCATTTCTATCTTCATAGGGGTGGGGGAGATCCCTTCCCACTGTTTTGGTAGTCATATGAAACTGGTAAGCAGAAATAAATAGTTCAGATAATCCAACTGCAAAACTTTGGTTATGTGTCTTGTCTGTCCGTCCAAGCTATTCTTTTTGGCGGATCCTAGGCTTCCCCCTTGGCCTCATGTTTCACAGAACAGAGATAGCATCACTTGTGCAGTAGAAGCAAACAGATTCATACTTATTTAGGAATATCAGACCAAACAATGAAATCTTCTTCGACATTTGAGTATCGGCATCTGGAACTCTCTAGTGTGTTTATTTATGATGTGCATGCTTCTGCAGAAATGCACCTATGCGGTCTGTTTCGTGAATCACGGTTCTGTGACCTTGTAAATAATGCAAAAAGGAAATGCACCCCAACAAACGGAAGGCATAATGAAGAAAAACGAGGTAACCATTTAATGAAAAATAGTGGCAATTAAAAAAACAAGCAACATGTATCTCTAATTGTAGCATGATTTGCTCATACGACATTTGCTTTATTTTAACCAAACACATGCGTGCACACACACACACAATTTCCCATACCTCCCTTTTATCAATCTTGTAGAAGAGATTAAACACAAGCATCCTTTGGATTCCCAGCTGGAAACCAAGGATCTGGAACATATCACTCACTCATCCTGACATTTTTATTACTTTTCAAAAGTGTCAAGGTTTAATTGTTTCTTGGATTGAGATTGGCAGTTTAGCTTCTTCCCAGCTAGTCCTTTGTTGTGCTTTTAACTGCTGACCTTGCTTTTTGGTGAAAAAATCCTCAGACTTTTCAACGGTTGTTTGTAGTAGCTCTTCCAATGTGCAAAATGAGTTGTTGTGCTTGGTGCTGCTCTATACTGTCATGCTGGTTCAACTTTAGCTGTGAAATAGTTTTCGATTTAACTTATTATACACCACCTCTGTAGGATGGGGTGACTAGTAAATAAACCAATCAACTATTGAAGGAAGATGAGTAACTATGAGGCATGGCCTGGGGCAGCAATAGCCAACATGGTGCCCTCTAGATGCTGTTGGACTACAGCTCCCATCATTTTCTGCCAGCATGGTCAATGGGGTGGGATGATGGGAGTTGTAGTTTAGCAGCATTGTGGTTATTTTTTAAATTTGTATACCGCCCTATACCCACAGATCTCAGGGTGGTTGGCAGCATAAGATCACAACACAGGATATGGTGGACTCTCCTTCCTTGGAGGTTTTTAACCAGAGGTTGGATGGCCATCTCTCATGGATGCTTTAGCTGAGATGCCTGCATTGCAGGGGGTTGGACTAGATGACCCTTCCAACTTTGTGATTCTGTGATTATACACTGACTGGCAGTGGCTCTCCAGGGTATCAGACAGCACACATTCCTAACCCCACCTGGAGAAGCCAAGGATTGAAACTGGGACCTGCATCCAAGGCAGATATCTGCATGCAAGGCAGATGTCTGCTCCTGAGCTACATCTGCCCCACAGAAGTATGCTATTACTATTATTCTTATTCTTATTTTGTAGTTACAAAAAGCTGGAGCCATTTGTGAGCACCGAACTATCACTCCAATGAGCACATGCACCAATGGCTTCAGTAACTGGAAGCAGATGTACATGTGGGGATGTCATTGTGGCGCAGTCGCAGTAGCGGAGTTGGTTTCACACTCTTGCCACTGTGCCTACACCACACTGACCTCCCTGCCATCTCTCCCCTTTCCCCCTTAGTAACCTACACTGACCTGGTGTTGGGAAGCCAGGGAAGGCAGCCCAGCCACACCCCATCTTGATTTGGGTTACGTCCAGGGATCGTAACCACTTGTCCCAGGCAAAATATACAACTGTCATCTCACACGACTGCCTGAAACACTATAGTTGCACCGAACATGCATTACACAATGGGTGTCATCATCATTACCATTATGCTACTTTTCCTTCAAGAAGGTGAAGGAGAATGTGGTTCCCTTTTCTATTTTATGCTTACAGTTTGTTTAGGCTGAGAAAGACTTAATTGCTCCAAGACCACCTAGTGAACTTTGTGGCAAAGTGAGGAACTGAAGTCTCATTCTATAAGCACACTTGTTAGACCAGGCTTCCTCAACCTCAGCCCTCCAGATATTTTGAGACTACAATTCCCATCATCCCTGACCACTGGTCCTGCTAGCTAGGGATCATGAGAGTTGTAGGCCAGAAACATCTGGAGGGCCGAGGTTGAGGAAGCCTGTGTTAGACCATCCAACGGATGTCACAGAAGTGAAAGGGAATGGTAAAAACCCAGCCCAACCACTCTGAGATATGCTCTGGGGAATAGAGTGTCTGTTGCTTCTGTGACTGCAAAAATTAATTACATCACATTAGGTCTACTAAATGCCTTGCACAGTTTAGCATCTTGGGCAGGTTAATCAAAGGACTCTTAAGAAACAATAACCATCAATATTGTTGTTGTTGTTGTTGATGATGATGATGATACTACTACTACTAATAATAATAATATACAGTGCCATTGATGCCATTGAAACATAATGCAATCATTATTGTTAAATACAGTCCTGTTTTCAACTTTGTTGAAAAAGAATTTTATTTTTTTAAAAGAGGCAGGTCTTGTCCCCCAAAAGCTTGCAGAGAAGGATGAAGGGGAGGGATGGATATGCAAGAAATAAGGAAGGACAATGCAAGCAGAAGCAGCTACACAACATTAAAAATTGTTGTGGTGACTATAGTGTTTCTATTTCAAATATTAGAGAATGATCCAACCCCCCCCCCAAAAAAAAACCTACCAAAAAAGAAAGAAACCACCAGCTATGCTATAAAAAGAAGCTAAGCATTGAGACCTTCTTTTCAGCTATGATTTCTTTGCCAGCTCATGATAAAAGAGCTTCTTTCCAGAGCCCCCTAAGCGGATGCCTGATAAAATCTCTCTAATCTCATTTTTGTATTCATTACCTAGATCAACCTTTTCTTGCGAGTTTCTTTCGCCAACATACTGATCTGTCTCCAGCAGGTGTGGAAACTTGCAAGCAGAACAAAAGTAACGTGGCGCTGAGATTGTATCAAAACTGATAAAACGCTATTAGAAAACTTGAAGGCAGCTGAGAGGTGATGGGGGTAACACGAAATCCTGAGCTCTATGTTGCTACATTTGGGGGCATTGCGATATTCTCAAACGAGGAACGTACATGTGCTTTTTCGTCATTTCCCAGTGTGTGTTCTTTCTGAACTGAACTGGGGGAAAGAATATGAGAATTCTGTTGCTGTTCCTAATGATGTGCACTTGCAATTGTGGAGAAGGACTGTGGAGTACAAATTAACAGTCCTGCAAAGTCCTGCTACTGAGTGTAGAGATGATCAGGATATTTTTATATTCTATTATTGTTATTGTAGATAGGTTAGGCCTTTGGTGGGGGTAAGCACCATGAAAATCTTGTTAAAATAATAGTAACGCAGGGCAGCCCCTGAAAATGAATTGCTCTCAGTATTCACTTCATCATTTGTTGACCTAGTACAGCACACTTGGTTTTCAAATGGTGGGTCACAACTTCATGTAAAGTGAGTCACCACAGTGGTGGCATTGCTATCTTTTGGAGAGAGAGAAGCAGAATAACACAGAGAGAACGAGAGCAGGGTGGGAGGCGAGAAAAATGTGACAATCAGAGTGAGGGAGGGAGAAATCTATCTATGTATTTATGATACATACGTATGTATGTATGTATGTACGTACATACATACATGCCTCAACCATCTGACTGGATTGCCCCAACAACTCTGGGTGGCTTCTAGCATAATAAAAGCCCAACAGAATGTGAACACTTTAAAACAGTGCAATGATTGCTGTTTGTTCCTTGGAACTTCCTTCACCTCTCCTCATGCATCATGTGCTCCCCAAATCTGCTCCAGAGGTTTTGGGGAACCCCTAGAATTGGTTTAGGGTGTGGTGAGGGAAAGGTCCACTGAAAGCATAAGTCCTTGAACTGATGGGACTCATAGCCAGATACTGCCCATCCTCAGGGCTAACAAATTAAAAGTGGGGCAGGATGGGATTAAAGTCAAGCCCTCACCCTGGATCTGGAAAGACTGGAGCCCGCTGATTAGGGGTGTTCAATTCAGTCTATTTCTATTTTGTTTAATTTGCAAAGGTTTTCATCTATAGCTCAGCTCTGTCCTGTTTCCATGTCAATCTGCTCCCCCCTCCAAAAAATACTAAATCTACAGTAAAATTTGCATTTGCCTACTTAACTTCACAACTGTATTTTCCAGTCTACACATTAGTCTAGGGGATGCAGATCCAGTCAGCTTGCTTTGGAATTCACAAGGATTGGACGTGTTAAGCATCCTTGCTACTGATATAAGAGATCGCAGTGGGACGTCATAATGGATCAGGCAGGCTCTTGGGTATGTTAGGCACACAGCATTGAAGACAGGCAGGAAAGCTGTGCAATTTCCCCCTTCCATAACTCATCTGAAGAACACGGTGGAAAGGTATATCTCTAAGCACTGGCTGCCAAAAGATAAATAAAAATAAAATAAATTGCAAATTGCAGCGCCTTACAACTCTATTAACCAGAAGATGGGGAAATAGCCAGCTTTTCATTTTAATGAGATGTCAGATCTCACCCTTGCTGTCCCATGCATCTTAATGCACCTGGTTGGCTGCGCCGACTTGGAGACTCAGAGGCTTTGTCATTATTCGGCAGTGCCTTTCTCTAATTTCTTGTGACACATGGTGCTAAAATCCTCCAGAAATGTGAGGTGAGGCAGGAGAAGATTCTTGCAGACAGCCTTGCTGTGAGAGTGCTCATTTGCATTATTCATTAGGCAGGAGCATTGATTTGCATCTCGTCGTGGCTGTCTCTGTTTCGCGGCAAGAGAGTTCTTGAGATTACTAAATTTGTACGATATTAATATCGCCTGTTTGGGAATAGAGCATCACCATTGTCTGGCTTGTGGGGGTGTTTGGGGGGGGGTCCCCGTGCTGATACAAAAAGGCTTCCAAAAACTCTGCGCCATCACCTCTTTATGTAAAATGCAGCTTTCTGCCGTTTAACCAAAAAATATGCTCCTTTCCTTCATTGCGCAGTTAAAAAATATATTTATATGACAGAAATACAGCCCTGTTAGCCGGTGCATCCAATTAGACCCTAATTGCAGGCTGGTTGCTAGTTTTATAAGGCAATCCTTCAGATACACGGGCTGTTCCTGCTGCAGTGTTTGCACACTGTTTAATAACATCTGCAATACTTTCTGCCATTTAGGTTGTCTGAAGTACTAGCCTGTTAAGGACGTTATGTCTTTCATTCGATAGGACAGCTATTCTGAAAGTTAAGGAACGCAGGATTGAGTTTCCTCCCTCCTCCTAAATCTCGTTAATTAATTTACATTGTGCTTAGCACTGAATCACAGTTATTCAATTAGAAAAGCTTGGGGGGGGGGAGGGAAGATCTAACGAGTTTCAGACTCGCATATGCTATGCACATTTTTTGTTTTCCTTGTGCGTGGCATTATTGAACTGTGCCAGGCTAGTTTATTTATAAAGAAACGAAGCAATAGCTTTTTCCTTCCCGTGTTTCTAATGGAGACAGTGTGAGTGCTAGTTAAAAGATGAGGTTGACCAGCCAAGAGCAAAGAACAAGCTGCTCTACTGTTCTCTGATGCACCCTGAAGCATTTATACGCCACTATTCTTGTCAGATGACGATGCGCAGCGTCTAACAATATGCAGTATATCGGAACAATATACTGATGAATCCAAAAACAGCTGAACGAAACAGAACAAGACGGAAAACAATACAGCCATCAGAAGCTAAAGCAGAAACAAACATTTTAACAGCCAACCAAACTGAGGCTATAGAAACAAAACCCAATAGCAGAACCAACACAATTTTTACCCAGGTGCTTTACAAAACCACTAGCTTTTAGCCTGTGGCCCTAGATTAAATGGTTCAGGACCTCAAAGACCACCTCTCTCCATATGAACCTGTTTGGACCCTGAGATTACCTTTTGAGCCCTTCTTTGTGTGCCTCCTCCATGAGAGGTCTGGAGGGTGGCAACATGAGAATAGGCCTTTTCTGCAGTGGCTCCCTGATTGTGGAGCCACTGCAGAAAAGGAATGCTCTCCCCAGGGAGGTTTGGCCTGCACCTTCATAACAATACCTTTAGATGCCAGGTAAAAACATTATTCTTTAACCAGGCCTCTGGCTGATTGGCATCCAGTGCCCTTTTAAGATGTGTTGGGGAGGGGGGGTATTGCTGGGTTGTTCTTGTTTTTTATTTTTATTATGTATTTTGTGTCTTTATATTGTGATTTTATCTTGTGAACTGCCATGAGACCTGTGTGTATAGGGCGGTAAATTGTACGTATGAATGAATGATTATATAGTGTAGTATTGGTGCCACACCTGAAAAGGCCCTGCTGCTAGTGGACACCTGCCTTTTCATTTGTCAGAGGTGCCAGGAGCAAAGCCTCTGATATTGAATGGAGTGCATGGGGTGGCATATATGGGAGAAAGCAGTTTCTTATTAGGGCTAATGTAGCTCGGTGGGTAGGAAGAAGAATTTCAGGTTTGATTAAATGAATTTAGGCTACAGTCTTAAGGTGTGTGTGTGTGTGTGTGTGTGTGTGTGTGTGTGTGTGTGGAACAGAAGGCAATACAACTGCTGTATCCAAAGCCTTACTGGGCTCTTGCTTGCAGGTTGGACATGAGGTCAGAGGAATGTTCTTGCATGCTCCTGTCCCCTTTCCTTCTTTTACCTTCCCGTTATTTCCAATTCACAGAAGTGTTTGATGCCATCCCCTGAACTGGCATCGTCCTCTCCTTATTTGGGAACATTGGCAGAGACCTGAGAAGGCTTTGGATTCTCCTGGCATTTCCCCATATTACACCCACACCCTGACACATCCTCTTTTTGTCTTGGTCAATATCAGGTGTACAAAAACAGTAGAGGCAGGGGCAAGGAGTCTTCTGCAGTGCTGGTGGTAACTTGACATGTCTGTGGCACCAAGGGGGAATCTGATGTATCCTATGTCCCCTAGGATGCCCTCCTGGAGGGGGCATAGGATTACACTTAATGGTTAAATTTGCATCCTACCCCCTTTTCTAGGAAGTAGTCTTAGCCTCACAGGAACGCTCTGAGGTGAGTTAGGCTGAAATATAGTAATGGCTCACTGTTTATTGCTGATTTATGCTCTATTGCTTTTTATGCATTTCTGTGTAGATCATCAGAAGATTATGCTTTCTCAGCTTTAAGAGCCCATAGAACTTTCTGTCTAGAACTGATGCAGCTTTGGAGACAAAAAGAAACAAACAAAACCCAGTAGTATCAAAGTATGGGTGTGAATGCATCCTGTAACAGCCATTTCCATTATGGTGCTACCTATTAAAGATGCTGTTACAATTACTGTTATTGTTATCTTCACACATGAATCTATGGAGGATGTAGACATATAACGCTTGCTAAAGTGTTGGAGAGTTGCAGGGGAAGAGAGAGGACCAATTTCAGGAGGATGGTGTAAATGGTGGTCCACAAAGCATCAGTTGCACCACTTTAGCACATATCCCTTTGATCATCACGGGCCGGAATTGGAAAACATTAGGGTGAATCCTCTGGCCCAAGTAAATTCAGCATACATCTCTCATAGCCATCATGGTAGCTGGCTGGCTATTGCTTTGCTTAAAAACACACACAACTGAATGCTGCAGAAAGATTATGGTGTACATGTGCATGCATGTTATACTACGTATAGACTTCCTTGTAATCCTTCCCAATAGTTAATGGATCAGACATCTTTCTGAGAGTTTCACAAATCCACATAATGTCCCTGATTATTTCACTGTACGCTAGGACCCAAGATTTACTTGCATAGATGTGGATAACAACCCCCTTGTCCTAACAGCCACGTATGGAAGTCAGAGATTTCTCTGCTATCAAGGATTAAACAGGAATTATAGTTCATTCCACACACACACACACACACACACACACACACACACACCCTATCCCCTCTTGGCTCATCCTGTTTGAGTTAGCAGCCTGTGGAGAAACACTGCTTTAGGACAATTTCACACACCAAGGGTCAAACTGTCTGCTTTTTTTGAGGATACTGCCTTCACAGCTGTAGAAAAACATGAGGATGAAAAGAGAATCGCCCCTTTTGGACCAATGTATTTTGATGTAACTAGGACAGCTGGTGATAGCCCCATAAGTGCATCGCTAAAAAGCCAAATTACAAAAGAGGGCATAAAAATAGCAGCTGGCTCTCCGGTAAGTTCTTACCACTTGCCAAAGCCCACTATACTTAACAAGCAAAAAAAAAAGCCCCCACAAAAAGTGCATTAAAATACAGTCCTGCCTTTCATATGCACACTTGATACGTTTCCAAAAACAGTCTGTGCACAACTGCTAGGTTTCAGAATGACTTTTAATAACCTGAACATTCAAGCGGTGTGTGGCGTATGCACTCCATTAAACTCTACTGGTTTCATGGGACTCCTTCTTAGGAGATTTATATTGTAATAGTTCCACTCTCATCATATTTGTCTGGAGTAAATAGACACATCTTGCAAATTCTCAGTATGCAACATTGGAAGAAGGCCAATTCCTGCCTCATTTTTCAGCCAAACTCCCACTGAAATGAGTGGCATCTTTGCCTCATTAAGGAGTTCAGAGCCAGGCCTGCAATATGCAAAATCCCACTGCATGTTGTTTTTGCATATCCCTCGTGAAGGAGGAAGCAAAGCTATCAAGACAGGCTGCAGTTCTGAACCCTTGCCTACTCGCTGTCCATTTTCACATCTTTTAAAACACCGAGCTACTTTAAACAAAACACCCTGCAATTATTCTATCAATCTAACGGGTGTCTTGAAGCCAGCCATGCCGTCATAAAACGATAACACTTCCAGGCTGCACATGTCTCCAGTTTCGCAAAGGGAGCTGTATTTCATTCCCATGCAAATCAACTAATTTAAAATATTGTTACGATGGAAAAGTGAACCTCTTCCAAATCAGGGACTGCCAAATTCAAGAGTGGCAAAATAAGCCAAATTGGTTCCCTTAAGGTTCTTGTTTTTTCTTCCAGACTAGATTGACTAATGAACTTGGATGTGGAGGGAAGTGTTGATGTCTTCTGTATGTTTGCTGTCTCACCTGCAGCCTAGTTGAGGGGGAAAGTGTGCCATTTTTTTCAAAGATAGAGGGATGCTGTTCTCTGCCCAGATTGCAAGTCCTCCTGGTTTCCGCTGAACTCGGTAGCTCCACCTTAGGAGACATTAAGCTTTGCTCCTGTGGCAGAAGAGTCGGGGTGTGTGGCACCATGGCAGCAGTCTTTTAAACTGTGAAAGCTGAATATATAGGAAACATAAATTAAATCTTTGGCAAGGAGGCATATACGGCTGTAGACTGATTCCTAGATTATGGGGAAGTTGATACCAAACATACAGTTTTCTGATTTGAGGTATAAATAAGATATTGTTCTAAAGTAGCCTTCACCCACATGGTACCATCCTGATATTTTGGACTAGAGCTTCCAATTCCAGCACAGTCATTTGAAGTGCAAAGCTTGGCTGCCATGCTCTCATGGGAGAAAAAAAAGAAAGAGAGGATGTCCCGGGGATGGGGAAAGATGCCTGGTTTTTCCAGGACACTTGCAGGGTATGCCATATTGTGCACAGTGTATCTTTAATCCCAACCCTTCAATAAGGTAGAGTTAGAGGGATAGTGAGATCATACTAATTATTATTATTTTTTTATAAATATTTATTCAAGATTTTTCAAATACAATATAAATGAACAAACAAAAGTGTTACATAACATCACATATTTTCTTAATTCCTTTAGACTTCCCCGCATCTCCCGCTCCTGCGTTCCAAATTATAAGCATGACCCGGAAGCTGTACGCCGGCTCCCTCAGTCAATAAAGCGAGATGAGCGCCGCAACCCCAGAGTCGGCCACGACTAGACCTAATGGTCAGGGGTCCCTTTACCTTTACCTATATATATTATTTTAACTATGGATTTACCAATCCGTCAGTGAGAATTTACATGTGTTATTAATTCACTCTTTAATGTATATTGTTGTATAATTTATTTAATTTCTTTCTTTCTTTCTTTTAAAGAGCACCTCTGTGTTATCAGACACCCTAAGTGCATTTAACTGGGTGCATGCAGAAACTTCCATTAGATCTTCATACTCAATGTGCAAAGGGCCGTGTTCGCATGTTGTAACTCTTCATAGCTGGCAGTTGTTCCCAAACTTGGTACCAAGGCGTAAATGGCTTGCTTAAGCCACTTCTGTACCTTCAATTCTCTTTTATTTCTTATTCTTCCTTCTGGTTCAGAGAGGGAAATTTGCCACTTAAGGGTTAGTGTGCACAGAGTACAAGTGCCCTTTCCTTGGGGAAGGTATTGGTTTCCAAAATCTAGATTCACAACACCATCCTATGCCATCCCTCGTTTCTGAATGGCCATCAAATGACAAGCTTTGAACAACTCTGGCTCATGTAACAAGCTATCAGACGCTTCACACATTTGTGACTTAAAGCACAAGAGCAGGTCGCTCTTTTTCTCAAATCGAATCAAACCTGGTTCAGGGGAAAACACATCAAAGAGCAGTATCTAAGAAGAAGAAGCAGGATAGATACAAGACAGATGTGGACAGATATTTGTAAACTGCTTCTCAAACCAGTGGTGGAAGCAAACTGGATGCAAAGTAATTGGGACTGTGTACGCAGCCAAGGCCTTAGAGGTGCCCAGGGACATTGTGAGTATGGCTTGTTTGCAAGCCTCTACGCTGCTTTATACCTTGTGTGTTCATGAAAATGCCTCAAAAAGGGATAGAGTGAACATGCAAAATATATCTTTTTTTCTATTGGCTTTTCCATACTCCTTATACATTCACTGCCTGGAACTGCAAGGAAAGTACAGAGAGGGAGTGGGGATGAAGAAGGCAGAAAGAGGTTTCTGGGTACAGCCAAGTGTTCATTCAGCCTTACATATCCACAGATAAGCACCAAAGTGAATGCTTTAATAAATGAAAATTACTACCTGGCTGGTAAGTTGAAAAGGCACCTTGTGTACTGATTAGGGAAGGGAATGTGTGGGTGGATTTTGGGGGGGGGGAGGAAAGGGAGTAAAAGTATTATTCTCTCAGATGTAATAATGAAAAGAATGCCTTCAAAGGTAACCCAATAAAAGAATAATAAATTGGTAAGGAAGGAGCAGGGAGGAGACTTCAGTTATTTGGTGGTGGGGTAAAGGCACTCTGTTGATTCTTAGAGGAACTTTCCTCATATTCTAGGACTTAGCATTAGTACATAAAGCAGCCTCCTTGGCTGAATCCTGGTGAATTCTCGGCACAAATTGGAACGGAGACATTTAGAGCTTTTCTGTCCCTGATGACAAGAAGGGCATCGAGTTGTAACAATAAATCATCAATCTGTTTATATGAAAAGCTGCTGAATGGGGGGGGGGGGGGAATGAAGAGGACAGTTGTGTGTGTATGTATATGTGGATTGTGTGGAGCCTGCAATTGCTCAGTGATGAGAGAAAAGCACTCTGAATATGCTCAGAGAAACACTTTTTAAAACCGCTAGTTTCACTTAGGAGTCCTATGTTGTGGATTTACTGATTGATCTCAGGATAGTCTCTCATTGTTGTGCCTTGGTGTTACTCAGCTATAAAATGGGGCCAATATCCTATACGTAAATGCAACATAATTCATGTATGTATAATAATGCCACCAGCACTCTGTGTGTGTGTGTGTGTGTGTGTGTGTGTGTGTGTGCTGGGGAGAGCAGGTATCCAATTATGCATATGCCCAGAGGCTCATGCAGATAGCCATCTATATTTTTAGCTCTCCTTGGGAGAGTGGCTACAGACTTGGAGATTTGACTAAAGGGGGTCTGCCATGATGAGCTCCTGCATTTTGGAATTCATTCAATTCATTCACCACTGCCCCCATTCACTGAGAAAAATCTGAACTGCAGGTCACTTGGCATGGTGAACTCTGCTCATGCCTGATTTTGGCATGGTGTGAAACAGTGGCATAATTATGAGGAGTCACAGGTAGACACTGCACCTTTTGGGACTGTGCTGCCCCATGATGTGATTCACCTTTCCAGAACTCCCCTTTCCTGTCCAGAGCAGATCCTGGAACACCCTCCTGCCTGAAGGAGAGATAGCTGTGTTCTAGATCTGCATCCTCCTCCTTTCCCCATGCTGTTACATGTACATGTCCTCTGCGTTTTATGTATTCCTGCAAATTTTTTAATTCCTTGAGCGTGCCAATACCTTGTGTGTTTGTGTGAATAGAAAAAATGGAGGCCTTTTTCGGACTACAGTGGTACCTCCGGTTACAAACTTAATTCGTTCCGGAGGTCTGTTCTTAACCCGAAACTGTTCTCAACATGAGGCGCGCTTTTGCTAATGGGGCCTCCCACTGCCGCAGTGCCGCTGGTACATGACTTCTGCTCACATCCTGGGGCAAAGTTCACAACAAGGAGCATCTACTTCCGGGTTAGCAGAGCTCGTTACCTGAAGCATTCATAAGGAGGGCGGTACGTAAACTGAGGTTCCACTGTATTTAAAGAAATATTATAGTATGATGAACTCGCAAGCAGGATTTGAGCTATGAGCAATGGAAGTAATTAGATTATAATATCATGGTTATGATCTAATAGTTACTGTAGGTTGCAGCAGAAGGGGGAGAAACAACAACTCCATGGAAAACAGGGTGGGAAGTCGATAAAAATAAGAGGAAAGATGAAATTGTGTTTTGATAATGTTGAAACTTAATAAAAAATAAGCCCTGAACTTTGGAAGTAGAAGGAATGATGTTCACTTGTCTGGGTCTTTTTTGTATATGTGTCTATACAAAATGTGTATATATTTTTTGAATATTCCCCAGCCAGGAAAGAGAGTAGCTATGGGATGGGGCTGGCACAGACCATTTGGCTCCAGCAGACCTTGAGCATTCTGCACCATGGTCATCCGCAGTCCATGAAAGGGATGCTTCAGAACAGAGAATCAGGATGTTAAGAGAACCAAAAGCTGGCCTTTTTTAGTTAGATGACATGGACCACACACATGGAAGATAATAGGTAAATCTGCAACATACGCTCTTATGATAAGCAAAACGGAAAGCAGGGCAATTGCAGATAGTGTGAATTGTTACTCTTTTGCACCATGTGGGTTACCCGCTTGTAGCTTCTAACTAAACTGCCCCCTGACATATTATGAAGTGTGGTATCTAAATAATCTAAAATAAAGAACTGCTTTGTCTTTAGGTCCCCCCTCAATCATAGATGGATGGATGTGGATTATAATAGCCATCCAAAAGAGCTGAGAACCAACTGTGTGCCATCAGCGCCTGTTGCTCCAGCTAGAAAAGCAATATTTACTACATTTTTTAAACTGTATACACTGCGGAAATAAACACTGCTATCTTACTTAATTGGACACACAATGTGTGGGGAAATGTGCCCTTTTCTGAATAGAGATGAGGGAGTTAGCCTCCTGGTTTCAGTTAGGATAATTACAATTGTAAAGCTGTGTTTTCCAACTCCCACCACCCAGAAATATACCCTTCCAAACCTTTAATTAAACCAAGAGAAATGCTTCGTTTTCTTCTGGTTATTGCCAAAACGTGTTTCGGATGCCTGGAGGAGTGTTTGATTGCACTTTCATTAGAATTCAATTTCTATCAGCCATACAGGTGCAATGAAAGAAATAAAAATTAATTAAAACTGTGGACATGTTTATCCCCTCCAGGTGCCATGAAAGGTAGTGGCAGAGACATTTTTCAAGTAATTAAACAGACATCTCTCTGTTTTCTAATGAGTTACTACTCGCCACTCTAAAAATGCACCAAGCAGGATTCATCATCAGTCTATAACAGGTGATGGGAGAGTTCTGTATTGGAATAGCAGCAGGATCAGCTCCATTGTCTCCATTGTATGGCTGCCCCATAAACAGACCAGCATAATGGGGGTGACTTTATTTTCATTTAATGAGTCCCTGAATTCCCATGTGCACAAGCATGCAATATCCTCAGTTATATCAATGGAATACAGCCTTTCCTTCTTCCTTTTGTACAAACTGGGCATTTCCCTTTCAAATAATCTCTTCTCCAAACAGAACATCTTCTATCCTCATTATCACTGGGCTCCAGAAGCTACCACTGCTGGGAAAGAGAGGCTTCCTAATTCCTCTCCCCTTTTACCCCTTACTCTCCAGCCACGCCCAGTTCCTGGCTTTCTTGTGAGTAGGCTCATGACCAGGTCTTTACTTACAAGTAGACTATTAGCTCGCAGGAATCCTTTTAGATGTCCAATACAGCTGCATCCCATTTGCCCAGCAATGAGCAGCGGGGTGTGGGTGGGTGGGTGTCAATCACCCAGAGACCAGCATTCCAATTTCAGGGCAGGCTGGAAAGCAGTCTTAAAAACAGCTCCTACCAGCTATTCATAAATATCTTGGGTCAAGAAAGTATTCCGCCTAAATTGCTAGCTTGGAACTGCCCAGCAAAAAGAAAGGACATTGTTAGAACTTTCATTGTGCTTCTCCTTTATGTAGTAAAGCAGGAAGTTGAGCACATTCTCTGCACCTCTTGTGGATGTTCCATAATGTCGTTTCTGTAGCAGAAAGAAATAAAACATTTATCTCCTAATGCCAAAGTGTGGACATATTGCCAGTTAAGATGAATTCTCCAAGGGATTTTTCATTTAACAGTCTTTCTCTCTCTGATTCATCATTTTGGAAACTTTCTTTAGGCTTCTGATTTTTATTATTTTTTATTATTTTTTACAGCATACCACTAAATAATATCAAAGGACTTTTTTCTTAGGAAAAAGACTTTGTGGCACGACCTTCAAAACCTTCACCTGGCTACACCAGAAATGATTATAAAAGATTGTGGCTGCAATCCAGCAAAGTGAACTATGAGTAAATTTTGAAAAGCAATGCTGGTAATTCATTGCAGGGAGTGAGTGTGAAGGCACTGAATGGGGAATATACAGACGAACTCAACGGTGTGTGCAGACAGTGGCTTGTACAGTGGTACCTCTGGATGCGAACGGGATCCATTCTGGAGCCTCGTTCACATCCTGAGTAGAACGCAACTCGCAACTGTGCGGGTCGCAATTCGCCGCTTCTGCGCATGCGTGTGACGTCATTTTGAGCGTCTGTGCATGTGCGAGTGGCAAAACCCAGAAGTAACGCGTTCCGTTACTTCAGGGTCGCGGCGGAGCGTAACCTGAAAATGCTCAACCTGAAGCATATTTAACCTGAGGTATGACTGTAAACACTTTTGTATCGTGGCCTGTGTCAAAAAGTAAAATGCTTAGCAGACACTACAGTACTTTCTTTTAATTCTCTTGCATGCTGCTGCAGACATTTGGTGTTTAGGGTAGAGTGTAGCTAAGTAGTCAAGAAATACTTACAAGGGCAAACAAACATCAGAGGAATCTGCTATACAAATTTGCCTATAGAAAAATGTGAGAATGGAAGTTTTTGGTTTGTTGTAGAGTGTAAAGGCTGCAGGGGAAACAGAAAAAAAGGAAAAGAAAACCTCCCCACCCCCCACCCCCCACACTTTATCAGCCTCCCTCCATTTTTACAGAAACAGATCAGGGGAAAACAAAAATGGGGGAGAACAGATCCTTGCCTCAATTTTCCTGTTTTTCTTCTGGGCTTTCACATCTCTAATTTATTATAAGGGGAAATTTTTCCCAAGATAAAATTGGACTCTGGGCGGGGGGCAAGGGTTGACTCTTGTAAATTACTTTTGTTCTTGTAAAATGATGAACAAAATCAGGTTCTTTTGAATGGTTAATCAAGAGCAATTTTCTTTCTTTTTCTGCATCATTTTATATTCAATAGTAGGTATTGATTGCCCACTTCGTAAGCAAAATCAATTATGAGTGAAGTATAAATTCCTTGGTTTTATAATTACACACCTTATAACAGAATGCATTAATGACACCCAGCTCCAGAGATACCGTCTGGTCACAACAAAAGCCTATTTTAAACCAGAGTGCAAAACATATTTACGTGATTCCGAATCTGGATTTTGACATCTTCAGAACTTTCTCTGCTCCCTTGACAAGGTCATTGTTTATACAACAAATGGTAGGTTGTAGTTTGCATTGCTTTAATATTGCAAGCGCATTATGCACTGATTAAACAACAGGGCACAGCTATACATCATACCCTGCCGGTCAGTTTTCCAAGGTCTATAGTTCATCATTGTTGGGAGACAGAATGCCAGACTAGAAGAACCCTTACTCTGATCCATCAAGGTGATCTTTATGTTCTTACATTAAAGCATGGTGCGCTCACCCCTCCCATCCATGTTTTGGACTAAAGCTCCTATGATTCCTTTCCATTGCCCATGGTACTTGGGCCTCATGCAAGTTCTATTCCACAACATCTGGAGGGCACAACCTCCAGAGTTGCCCGTTCCTTATTAAGGCATATGCAACAAATGTTGGGAATAGGAATCTGAAGACTGAAAAAAGGAAGAGCATTAATTATAGTCCATGGTGCAATGGAGGTGTAATGGCTGTCCACTTAGAGTTCACACATTGAACAGAGCTGACATTGAAAGAGCCAATCTGCCACTTGTCTTCTCCTTATGATTGAAACAGTGGTCAGAGCTCTCTAGCATTGCACACCTTGATTATATTGGTAGAGGAAGGACTACATTCAGCCCAGTGGCCACCTGAATTCCTGAATTATTTCATAGGAAATACCAATACACTGTCCCCTTATATCAGGGATATAACTGCTGATCCTCTGCATGTTGGACTCCTCCCAGCACTACACTGGCCATGCTGTCTGGGGCTGATAGGAGTTGGAGCCCAACAATGTCTGAATGGCCACAGGTTCTTCATCCCTGCCTTATGTGGATATATCATACCTGTCTACCCTGAAGAGTTGGCAGGTGGTGAAGAGAAGGCTAGATATGGAATGGTTCCTGTGACTTTAATTTGTTTATTGGGTTTATTAGGGTCCCATCGCTGGGTACAAGAATGAAATGAAACAATAAAGTGGCAATTAAAACCAATATAAGCTCCAAGGGCCTTCTGATGGTTCCCTCACTGTGAGAAGTGAAGTTACAGGGAACCAGGCAGAGGGGCGTCTGCCCTGTGAAACACCTTCCCGTCATATTTCAAGGAGATCAATAACTATGAAACCTTCGGAAGACATCTGAAGGCAGCCCTGTATAGAGAAGTTTTTAATGTTTAATGTTTTAGTATGTTTTTATATATGCTGGAAGCCACCCAGAGTGACTGAGACAACTCAGTCAGATGGGCAGGGTTTAATAATAATAATAATAATAATAATAATAATAATAATAATAATATGATACCACATCAACCTGTGGAGTGTATTCAGGAAAGTATGCTTGGCAGCAGCCCCACACTGCTCCTGCAATCTTATTACTTGCTTTGTTTTGTACACTTCCCTGAAGAATCCTAATCCTTAAGGGAAGTTTATAACTTGTCAAAGTAAGTAAAGCATTTTAGGGAGAGTCTCTGCAGGTGGGCACCCTAGAAACAGATCTCTGTCAAGCTGCAATATCCTGAATAGTATTGATGGGACTTGGCTTGCCCCAGGACTCCATGATTGTACTGTACAAGCACAGTAACTGGCATTGGGGGCAACATTCATATACTGAGGCTCCGAACATTCACCTTTCAAGAGATCCCTCAAGTCTGAAGAGAACGGATTTCATTTCTCAGCAGGGATGATCCATGTCCTAAAGCAAACTTCCATTAAAATGCCTACTGGTATCAGAAAAATTTCTGGTGATGCATACAAGCTAATACAGCCCAAAGAGCTTGCTTAGACCAATCTGAATATTCTAGTTGACAGTGGCCCCTTTTTCTCATGGCTTTGATACATTTGTAATTTGTTTTCTCAATTTTGGACATGTTTGTTTTTTTGAAGAAAACCCCACTGCACATGGAACAGGTGTTTTCATTGAGCAAGGTGTCTTCTTTCCAAAGGTTTTGTTATTATTAATGTTTGTTTACTTGGCTTCGCAACTGTGAGTATTCCCAAAGCATTCTAATATCATCCAAACTTTCTGAAGCTTGCAGCGAGGCTTCTTGGTAATGTACGTTGTAAATGAAATGCAGCACAGACAGTTTCAAAGTCCGTAAGAGAGGAGCTTTCTGGGAAAATCAATTTTAACAATTGATATATTACATCCCTTATTGGAAGAGAAATGTGCTGGTAGCATCTTGGAAAACAGTCAGGTTCTTATAGTGTGTTCACTGACAGGCCCAATCTCTTGCGGACCCTTAAATTCATATATAGAAACCTTTACTTTCTTGCAGACGTGAGCCAATGGACTCACATTGATGCACAGATACACCAGCAATGCAATTAATTGGTGCTATGGAAGTAGCATACTTTCCTCCTAGGTTGTTTCACATCATAATATGAAACATCCTCAACCAAAGAAACATAAGGTCACAAGCAGTGTTAGAAACTCAGATATATAATCTAGGCGCCAAATGGCTCCTTAAACCAGAGTTACAGTTGCCAAAATGGAATGCCTAGTTGCCATTTTGGGGCCAGAGGGCTCAAAAGTCATATTTTTCAGTATCCCCTTCTCACAGTGGCCAGCCAGATGCCTAGGGGAAGCTTGCAAGCAGAATGACATTTGTTAGCACTGATCTGTCGTTAGCACTGTTAGCACTGATCTGTTAGCACTGTTAGCACCGTTAGCACTGTTAGCACCGTTAGCACTGTTAGCACTGATCTGTTAGCACTCCCTTTGCCTTCCCTCCACTGTCAAAATGTGAAAACTAAGCTTGAGAGCTGATTACGTTATAACAAACAATGTAGCTTTTATTTATTAAACTTTTTGTTTTTGTTATTATGTTAATATTTATTATTGATGCACAAAGTAGCAGAACTGGTATGGCTCAAATTCCAAGTATCTTCGCCGCTCAGCATCTATCAAATGGAAATATCATACCATTATCAAAAGGGAGGTCATTTTGCATAACAGTCTTCCTCTTCCTCCTCCTCCTCCTCTTCTTCTTCTTCTTCTTCTTCTTCTTCGGCGATCACTCATGGATGAGTAAGACTGTCTTCCATGTACATGGTCTTAACAGTGAGTCCATAAGTGACCGTGGATGCCAATTTTGGATCCACACGTCCTTCCTCATAACAGGACAGTAGGACTCACAGGGGTCCACAAAATTATGGTTATCATTGGTAGCTTGCCTAAACTTTTTGGTCATTTGAATCCTACGCCCTCCCTGGTGGCAGGGCTTGCTTTGGCTGGTCTCTCCATGAACCCAGTAATCACATATCAAAAAAAAAAACAAAAAAACAACCCCACACTCTGTCTTCCTCTGAATTTTAAGGAGAGTCAGAGTTTCCTCATTCTCTATAGAGTTCCAAGATTGGGAGGAAATCTGTATCACTGTGGCTGGTAATTATGAGTAACATTGGAGGGGGAAAATGGTTCTGTTCTTCTCAAGGTTTCTAAATCTGGCTGTAAACGTTACCCTTCCCTTGAACCCCAAGCACTTTTTACTAGTGGCTGCAGCTGCTTCTGTAATGGCTTCTATGGTAGCAGTGGAAGTCTATCCTTGTCCCCTTTTTCTCTTCTCTAATGCCTCAAATGAATACTGGTTTGGCAGTATGTCGGCTGCCAGCATCCTAGGTGTCAGAGGCTAGGGAAACACAATTTCCCCTGACATCAAGTAGGCTGTAAAAATAACATTTCCCAGGGCTCCTGGAGCTCCCAAATCCAAAATGGGATCCCTGGGCTAATGTTAACAGTTTGGGCACTCTTTGATGTCAGGCTTACATTGTAAGCCATTTACTGAATAACTGCCTTTCAATTAACCAGCAAATGTACATATAGAATAAATTAGAGTAATTTCAGACAGACAGCAGAAGGGTGAATAGCTTCACTCAGCTAAATTATATAAAATGAAAACAATTTTACATGCATTGAGTGGATTTAGAGAGACTGCTTTTGTCAACGACTTTAGTATTGATCATGCCTCATATGGTGTACTTCTGTTTACAAAGAATACAAATCTATTAATATTATTCTATTTTTCCCCCATTATTCTTTTACCAGTATTAAGAACACAGAGCTGTTTTCCACCCTTGGCTTTTCCATCATGTAGTATATTGATTAAGATATTTTATGATTAGCTTTCCCAGGAACTTCAGGAGTTATGCTTTAGTAAGAGGGCTTTTGTTGAAGTTTGAGAGCTACTGGGCTGGGAGTCTGACCTCTGCATCTGACATCGTTACAATTTCTAAAACCATCTGAGTTTGGGTAGCCCAGGATTACTATGACTGACAGTTCAAAAATACAGTGATCTGTTGTGTCTAACCTATGTCAAGCTGGAGAATATTTAAATCAATAATAATGCTATCAGAAGTGGAAAATCAAATGCAAAATAATTCCCTAGGCTTCCTGTGCATAATGACACTTGCTCTTTTGATGAATTGCTAATGCATTCTTGCACAGGAGAACAGCCAAATCTGGGATAGAAAGAGCAAGACTTTAAGAATTTGTGATTTTGTTGCCCTTACTACTGTTCACCGCTGTTTATTTTTTTGTTTAAAAATGTAGAATTCACTGTTTAAAAACCATATTCAAGGCAGCACAACTCATACTAATTACCATTAAAAGACAAATCCACCAAAAACCACTTTGTTTATCTCATCAGTGGTTATGGGCTTGTTCAGAATTTAAAAGCTGGGGGGATTATAATAGCTACTCTTTCATCTCTTCATAGAAAGCACTTGGCACAGCCCTGATGGAATTCTACTACATTGCAAAGCTGGCAGAGGAGCTGTACAACTGAGTACTCTTCACATCACAAATTCCCTGCCCAATGAAACATAGCATTTCAGGGACAGCGGTCATCCCAATGTGCTCGTTTTCCATTCAGTGAGTTTTTGATGTGCACGAGCCTTTAGTGATTCTATTTCCCATCAATATTCTGAAGCAGCACAAGCTTAAAGATTTTTTGATTCTCTAAAAGTTCATCTCTTATTGGGGGGGGGAGAGCTGAGAATATTTCTGCATCTCATAGCTATAAAGAACAGGAGTTTTGTTTTTTTAAGGATGGCAGAGAACATGAAGGCTGAAAGCTAAACGTAAAAAGAGAGGGGGGGCCCCGTCTCTTAAAACTGGGGAAGCTTCAAAGAACATATATAGTGTCAGAAACCCAGGAGATTCCAGGCTTGCCATAACATATTGATTCGAAGCCCGTTGGAAAGTATATCCTTTCTGGCATAAAAAGGCAATAAATATTTGGCAAAGGTGTGTAGCCTTTCTGCACTTAAGGTAAGAAGGGTGCATTTTGCCAGTGCATCCTTTAATATGTACTAGTTGTTAATTAAAACAGACGACTTTACTAGTTCATGTTTTATGCATTTGTGGGATTTTAATACAGCCACAACTAAAAGGTTTGGTTCAGGAGCTTGGAAGCCTCCTGTAACCCTTTAACAAAGCACTTTTCGACTTAATTGATGTGCTTAATGCTGCTATGATGCCTACTCAAGGTGCTCTAGGGACGTCAAGTAATGAAAAATGAAAATCTACTCCCACTCTCTTCCTGTGTGCATTAATGGACACCATTAATGATGCAATCATTTACCTTTCTACTCAAAAGTAAGCCTTGTTGTTTTTAATGGAGCTTGCTAGCATTGCAATAGCCTTCTCATGCATTCAGTGTATTAGCTCCATCCCTGCTCCCAAACTGGACAACAAGCCTGTAGTACATGTTGTTGCATGCCACCCTAATCTCTGAGTGTTGCAAGATTCCAGGGGTGCTAGGCAATTTACCTAGGGTCCATGTTTCCTTTTGGAAATGAGGCACAGCAGAAACTGTGGAGTCTTGATTTATGGTTGATTTACACCTATATGTGAATCAACCATTTACAACCTGAGCTTGGGAGAGGCTCCCAGCATTAACACTCCAAGAGAGGCTTGCTTCTCCACAGCCATGGATGCAAACAGAAGCCAACCATCATGCTTCAGCCCTCTCTCCAGCTTGCCGTCTTTTCCAACCTGCAACCTTTTCCCTCCCGGTCACATCCCAGCCAATTCTAAAAACTCTGGCTTTGTCTTCTAACTAACTTGGAGCTGGAGGAGCGGCCCCACCAACTTGCCATCTGACACAGAGCCTTTGCCTTCTTAATGGGCCATTGACTTCCCTTTGTTTTCCTAATGGCTCATCACTCCAGGCGATTACCTCATCAGGAAACCAGCCTGGCTTACAATTTAATCCTTGCTGGATCCAGTGGTTCAGGAGGCTTGAATAAATTCTAGCACTTACTGGATCCAGGAATTCAGGGGAGTCTGGCTCGTCACTAATGCATAAGGCTACAAAGACTCAGCATGAGTTTAAAACCCCAGGGGTGCATGGAACCACATTTCAAAAATATAGTTGACAACATGCTAACCTTATGGGGAAATGGGAGATGGGGTGGGGGAAGTTCCCATTTTTAAAAATCTCATTTTACTTTCTTTATTACTTTATTGTTTTAGGGGTGGGGCAAGAGGAAAAGGTTTGTGGTAGGCTGTATCAAAATTGTGAAGTAGACTATAAATGCAATTATACAAAGTATTTCAAGGCTGGGGGGAAATGGAGGGTACATTGAAGGGACTCCTCACCTGGAGCCTAATTTGGTCTTAGGTCAGTTGGAGCAGATGATATTGGGTTATGTGGATCAATAGTCTATCCCAGTATAATGACCTGACCTGCTGTTTGGGGTGGATAGGTGTAAGGGGCATGCAACCAGACAACAGACCATCAAGCTTTAGACAAGGAAGGGAAAAAATGAGATAAGTGAAGATGGAAACAGCCACAAGGCTTAGAGACACTGCAAGTTGACACATGGAGTCAAATGCATCTAGCTCTTGCAAATTCTAGCACAGTGTAGAACAAGCCTGGGGACTGTACAGTGAGATTTCTGCTGAGGGGAAAACTTCAGGAAGAGTCTGTGTTCCTTTGGAGTGTTTCAGGACACAGCCTTGCCTGAAGATGTCCATATCTAGAAGTGTTCTCAAACATCCCTCCAAATCGTAATCTCATTGTTTCTGGAGATTTTTCAAATTCAGTTAATGGGGAGAAAGATGGGAACCTCACTTGTTTGTGGAGACTTTCTTTAAATTCTCTAGTCTCACAAGAAAAGGAACATACAAAATACTGGAATTGCATACAGATATTTGTCCGCCTTCACTTACTACACTCCAAGATAACAGAAGAGATCAGGATACATACAAACCAAGGAAGCGTTTTCTTAATCATTTGGCAACACAAAATGCTGGCTGTTTTAGTTTTCCATTTGTTGATATGATTTGCTCTTCACACTGAGGGAGAAATCCTGAAAATGGCAAGAAATGTCAATTTAATATGTTCTAATTGATGCTTCTGGAAAACTTGCATCATCATAGGAGAAAGCAACACACAGTGATGTCAGTTCCGTACCAGCGTGAAAACCGATGTTTGTTTCCTAATGCCAAAATGTGGACATTTCAACAGTTAAGATGAATACTCCGAAAGGATATTTCGTTTTACTATCTTTCTTATGCATCATTTTCAGAAACTTCCTTTAGGCTTCTAATATCGTTGTTACATACCACTGAATAGCATCAAAGGGCTCTGTGGCACAGCCTTCAAAAACAGTAGACAAGACTAGGCCTTTGGGGATGAAAGAAGAATAGAGCATTTTAATCCAGAAAACAGGTGTGTATCAGAAGTTTGGGAAACATTTGGTTCGTAGAGTAGTAGCTTATTAGCACAGAGCCTAACTATATGTGCCTGACCAACCCTTGTTTTTCAACCCAAAGGTATTATGATGCATTTTATAGTGATTTAAAACCTGCCTGGTATAATCCTCTGCGTATGGATGTGGGAGTGTAATCGCCTTCTTCCTTTTGCTCAGGAGTGCTAGCTAGCAAACCGCTCGATCTGCAACCTTGTTAAGATGAAGCACTTGGACATAAACAGATTGGGTCTTCCTGAAGTCATTGGAATTAAATTGGTTTAAATCCAAGCACTTAAGCTTAATTGGGGTGAGGCTTTGGGTTGTACATCTGACAGCGCATATATTCGTGACAAGTGCCAAATTCGCTCTCTTGCTCTCTTTCCACCTTGCCATCGTTTTCATTGGGGATGAGAACTACGAGCTGCATTGGAATTGCCTTGAAGGGATGCTCTGGCATTGTCCGTGTGATTTTTCTGCTGCTCAGCTTCCCTAATAAATCATTTATATCAGGAGAAGAAGTGCAACAGGGCTAGTGAGAAAAACATGGTTGTTGTTGTTGCTGCTGTTGTTGTTTTGTCTCCATGTCAGAGAGCAAAAAAGCCAATAGCTTCCCCAGCCCAGTTTGTCACTTTAGCTCCAGTTAAATGCTGACCTATCTGAGATTTTTGAACTTTCTGTTGACATCTCTATGAACTTGCTCTCTGTAGCTTTGAGTCAGCTTGCTGGCCTCTGCTTAGATCCTTATGCTTCTTAAATCTTCAGTTCTGTTTCTTTCATCTATTTTGCCCCTTGATAAGACTGTAGAAGTTTTGGAATTGGTTAAGGAAGAAGAGAAAAGCTCATCCACTGCTGTTTTCTTAGCACAGATTTTTTTAAAAAGAGAGGAATGGGAAACAGATAGGGTGGTGGAATAACATCGGCCCCATAAGAATAGCTTTAGTACCATAGGCAGAATGGCATGTTCGCTCCTACAATTTATAACGTGTTTTATATGGGAACAAGAGCAATCCTGTCCTATTAGTGCCAAATTAGAGAAAACATTAGATCTGCATCTTTGTCCTTAAGTGCAGGGCTTTTAAATGCAAGTTGCCATGGTGAAGGTATTAATCTGGACTCGTTCCCTACCACAGGAAAGGAGTAGTGCCAACTTTTTGTTGCCTACTATGGTTCCAAATCACAGGACTCTACGCTGGCAGTTTCTACAAGGAAAATAACTCCCACAGGATTCAACTGGTTCCCCCCCCCCCAATGGAAATTGCAGGCCCTGGGTCAGGTGAGCCGTCCAGATTGGGACTGAAGCAGGAAGCAAAAGCTGAAAACCCTCTAAACACCTGACCACCACCACCACTGCTTGGGTCTTGCTTCATGTTGGGGACCCTGCACTGGCAATTTGTGTTATAAAACAACAACCTGCACTTAAGGGCACATACATGGAACTTAAGTGCTACCTAGTTTGTGCCTCGGGATGCGGGTGACACTGTGGGTTAAACCACAGAGCCTAGGACTTGCTGATCAGAAGGTCGAATCCACGCGACAGGGTGAGCTCCCGTTGCTCAGTCCCTGCTCCTGCCAACCTAGCAGTTCAAAAGCACGTCAAAGTGCAAGTAGATAAATGTACCGCTCCGACGGGAAGGTAAACAGTGTTTCCGTGCGCTGCTCTGGTTCACCAGAAGCAGCTTAGTCATGCTGGCCACATGACCCGGAAGCTGTACACCATCTCCCTCGGCCAATAAAGCGAGATGAGCACCGCAACTCCAGAGTCAGTCACGACTGGACCTAATGGTCTGGGGTCCCTTTACCTTTAGCTTGTGCCTTAGCTTCTTCCATTCCCTGCTTTCCTAGCCAGCCAGTCCCCCTGCCTTCCCTTTCATTTCTTCAAAAAAATACCTGCTGGTGGCTTGGTAACAGAAGAAGCTCCCATCAACAGCTGGTGTAGAGATGGACATTGTTTTCTGAAATGCTAACCTGGCAGCTGGGCTCTGGTGCCCAGCAAACTGCTGCAACAGGTATTTGAGGACATAATGGAGATGCTGTTTAAAAGGGAAGTGGGTGACTTTAATGAGGGCTGTTGTTTTGGACTAATGCCAGGTTTATTAAAAACCAGATCTGATATTTGCAGGGAGGAAGCTGTGGTTGCACTGGGCTCTTGAATATAAAAAACCCCCACAGAATTTGTTCAAAACATATTTCCTATGAAAAACTCCCTTTTTTCCATCAAAAGTCTCAAGATTTGTCAGCTTTTTGCCAGGATCCCTAGGGGACTGCCTATCCACTTTGAAATACCATCTGCTTCCACTGGGACTAAGGCGAGGGACTTTGAGATTTGCACCTTCAAATGTTGAAATGTGGAACCGAAAGAAACAAGGGCTCTACGATGAATTCCAGTTTTGAAGCCTGCCTACACAAGAAACCAGAAAGTTTAAATTCTGTGGTCCAAAGGCAGACAAATCACTGATTTAATCTCTCTCTGGTGGGAGTAGGCACTTGGTATACATAAAGTGGTCTTTCCCCATATTCTGGAGAACCATTCTTTATGTTTCCCTATGTTCTTCACTTGTGGTTAAACCAAGGTGCTTTAATTTCGCACTAGGTGAATATTAAGCCTCTTGGTTCCGTATGTGGCCCTGTGCCTTTAATTAAAGAAAAGGAAAAAGACAAGCGTATCAGTTGATGCTGAACCTGAGGCCACAGTAATAGCTTTTCCGTACTATTTGTCTCATTTAATATTCACAGGCCACAAGGTTCTGTCTGTCATTTGTGGTTAGGAGTCTACATTTCCCCCCCTTTTAGTTGGAGAGAGCACTTGTCCTTTTTGTTCTACTTTGACACCGACACCGTGTTTCGCTTTACTCTGAACACAAAAGCGTGAGCGCCCCGTGCTGTTTGTACATTGGTGTCACCTCCTCCACCTGAAATTAGCATTCCCCAGTGCCAGCCAGCATATTTATATGGAGCATAACGTCCTAACTTTGACAAGTTAGGAAACAAAAACCAGTGTACAATGAGCATGCCAATTGAGGCTGATTATATTAATTGCTATTCAGGTCAGCGCTCAGATTAATTATTATGTTTGTGTAGCGTGTTTGTTAAGTGGTTGCCTGATTGCTGTTCAGAAGATTGATTACTTGTTACATTTACCTTGTGGCTTCTGCGGGGGAAACCGGTGCTTGCATTTCATCAGTTCAAAGCACACTGAGGTCAGGGAGGGCAGGTGGGAATTGCGTGTTGATCTCTTGGTAGAAGCTTGTGCAGACCTGAAATGGCATCAAATGCTTTGCTGAGTTATATGCACCCTTTTGATCTTCCTTAGGGACATCCTGAAAGCATGTCACTATGTTTCAGGGATTTTCAAATCCTATATATATACACACACACAGTTTTTAAAAATTAGATTCCTCTTTCGTCATTATTAGAGCTGAGCTGAAAATTCTCCAAAGAAATCTTTCTGAGAAGGTTACTGGGATTTTTCTTATTTTCTATCTCTGCACACACACACACACACGGTAAAAAAGGGCCATTTTGCAGACCATTCTCCTTCCTTTACCTTTGTGTTGGAGCAGCCACTTCCCCTTGGAATGCCCCAGAGTGATAGTATCCACGGCATCATGGGATATGCAAAATGGTACCTAGACTGCCAACGCAGCTAACACTGTTCACTTGCAGTAGCACCAAAAACAGAAGTGGGGAAGCTGTGCTCCTGCCACTGCTGTTGGCAAGATTCATCCTGGTTAAACTGTTGGAGATTTTCTTCTTTCCTTGGGATAATTCAATGAAAATTTACTTGCAATTTCTCTGCCAACAAATAGGGCAGGGGAATTTTGATGTACCAGGTCATGGGGGAAAAGAAAGTGCACCCTCTTTGAATTCTGTAGTTTTACAAATGAAGGCATAAGAGCAACCATCTGTTCCTTAACAGGTCTTAAAAGTAGGTAAATACAACCTCAGATGAACAACAACACATGACATATTACACTGTGTCTTGCAGAACATGCGTATAAAAATAAAATTCCTAGTTACGTCTGTGGGCCTGCATGACCTTGTACCTTGTTACACCAGTAAATCCTCTTCATTTATACAAATTCCAATTCAAAACTGAAGTATTTCCTTATGTTAAGAAAAAAAATTAAGGAATGCATATCCCCCCCCCCCGTCATTCTAGTTTAAGTAGTGCCTTTAAGAATTTCCAGTACTTGCTTTGCATCCTCTGCTCTTTGTACTTTGATCCGAGCTATTTGGTCTCACATTTCCATAAAGGCAGTTGTCACCCTGGAGAAAGATAGCATCATATAATTTAGTAAAGGGCATACTTGGGGGGGGGGTTACAAGATACTTAGGGATTTAGGGACAAGAGGCTCTGTGGTTAGAGAAAAGTGTGGAAGAGAACTTGGTTTTATTATCATGGAACATAAATGAAATATGCTTGGTGAATGGTAAAAAAGAGTTGTCGGTGAGCATATAAAAATAATGCAAATAGTTATTGTGGTAGTTATGAAGATAGTTGGACAGTTGTTTCAAATATCAAAAGTGTTTGGCTATAAATATACATTTACTAAACATGTGTCAGAGTGTTAAATGGCACCTGGTTTTGGGAGGCAATACCATAATCGGATGAATTATATTGGGACTTAGTCCAATGTTGATTTAGTTTAATTGGATTGAGAGGCTATTCCAAACTAAGTGAAATCTTTAATAGTAGCAGAAAATAGTGTGGTGTCCCAAGTGGAAACATCCACAAGTTCTGTTTATAAGGAGATGACTGATGAAGTTTTTAGAGTTGGCAGAAATGGATAAATTAACTGATTTGATTAATAGGCAGAAAGGTAGTTCTCAGAATTTAACGCATTCCTGAGAGATGGGCATGCTATTTACTGTGTCACAAATGAGAAAGTGTCCTCAGGGGCTAGAGCCCCAGTCCAGTGAGGTATAAACCTGCTGCCCAAAGCACTCAAGAAGGAAAGCAGGGGTGGTGATGTAACACAGCTCAAAACAGCTGGCGTCAAGCACTGGGAATCGGAATCAGCCTAGTGATGCCACGCCACCCTCCTTATACACTTCACAGATCCCACAGCACACATACTTTTAATGTAGTTGGAGGTCTGCTTTAGTTAAGCTTTGTTTTAGTCAGGGTTTAAAAAGGGAAGCTTTTGTAGGGGGATTTTTGCAAGAAATGTCTGCTGTTCAAATGGATCATACTCCAGAAATGCAATATGTTTTTAATATCACACGCTGTGTGGCAGTGAGGAGTAAGTTCAAGCTAATAAGATTCTTCTCATTGTCTTCCTGGAATTCCTTCTTTTGCATCAGGGGGTTATACACACAAGGGAAGACATGAGCCTTCATCCCATCCCATCCCTTGGAGAAAAGATTCATAAGTAGGCTGAAATCCTATGTGCCTGTGTGGTGGTTTTTTGATATATTTTTTTAAAAAGAAATAAATATATAAAATGGATTAGAGATGGGCATGCTATTTACTGTGTCACAAATGAGAAAGTGCTTTCCCATACATCACTCAGAAATGTTGCACAGGCAGTAAAACTTAGTTTAGTTACAAAGTTGTGAAAGTTCCTAAATTATTAATATAGGATCACGGGGATGGCTGGTGAGAGCCATGTGACTGAGTTGAGGCAACCAACTCAAACCTCTTCACAGGCTGGGTTTCTCAGGTGGACAATAGGCTGGATTACTTATTTCCTCCCAAGATAAGGGAAATGACATCGCTAAGCCTGGCAGTGCAGCCCACTCTATGGCAGGGGTAGGCAACGTAAGGCCCATGGGCCACAAGCAGCCCACGGGGGTCGTTTAACCAGCCCACAAGCCACCCCTGAACCAAGCCACCCGCTCGGTGAGTTCCCGCGTGCTGCACTAAACCGGCTCTATCCATCATATTCAGTTAAAAGGCCTTAGCAAACATCCAGCAATGCAGCAACCCAGCCTCAACTCCAACAACTCTTCCCAGAAGATTTTTGTTTAACACCCACTGGGTTTAGTGTGTTTGACCCTGTTACATTATACCACACATTTTTCATTGTCTTACAGGCATCCATTATTATTATTATTATTATTATTATTATTATTATTATTATATCAAAACTTTATTTTTCAAAACTAGAAATAGAAATTTTACTCGGATCTGACAAATCTCGCCAGCAAGGAGGCACTCCTGGGAGGTAATCATGACAACGGACATGCTTCAACTGCTTGAAACAGATTACTCATTTTCACCAAAAAGATGCAAGTCCCTGCATAGAGCAAATCAATTCCTTGCAGTGACAGCCTATTTGTTCTGAAAGCAGAAAGACGGTCCCCTCAGACTCTGAACCAGCTGGCGTTAAACCCTTGTGCCTTTTCTCTGGGTTGCACACATTACATAATGCACAGGCCTAGTTTTTTTCTACTCTGTCTCACTCTTTCAGAGCACGGACCTGAGAGGTAGTTTGAGTTTTTTCATGCTGGAGAAACATTATGGCCATGACTGTTATTGTCAGTTGGCTGGTTCTTGCTTAACTGGAAAGACATAAATCTTCTTTAGAACGCTAGCTGTTGTACACAATCCCTTTCGCGCTCTCCCCTTCAGCCCGCCCATGCTATTAGCTTTGGACATACTGAAATGATCTTGGTCTAGCATCAAAGACCTCAAGAAGTAATGATGACAGGGGATCTAAACTCATTAAAATCTATATGGGAGTTGGATCTACACTCTTAAATTGGTAACGCAAACTCGAGGAACCTTTTAAATCAGTGTCGGCTAAACTGAGAGAAAATAGTTTCAAAACAATTCACACAATTCACAACCAATAAATGCCACAGGTTAATAATATCTCCTTCCAGTCCTTTACGTTGGAGTGCATTACAAACAATTTGTTTCATATTTCCATATGTGATGGGGTTGCAAACCTGTACAATTAATTTTAGAAAACTGTCTTTGAAGAAGTTCCTCCTATTACAGGACAGGCGATTCAACCTGGTCTGAGGCTAGCTTTCTTAAATCTGGTTATAAGATGACAACAACAGCAAATTAATTCAGTTTATATTCTGCCCAATACCCGCAGGTTTCAGGGTGGTTCACAACATAAAATCACAAGATAAAAACACAAGATACATAATAAAAATAAGAACAAGAACAACCCAATAATCCCCCTTTTCCACAACACATTTTAAAAGGGCATTGGGTGAAGGCCTGGTTAAAGAGGAATGTCTTTACCTGGCATCGAAAGGTGTATAATGAAGGTGCCAGCCAAACTTCCCTGGGGAGAGCATTCCACAAATGGGGAGCCACTGCAGAAAAGGCCTGTTCTCATGTTGCCACCTTCTGGACCTCTCATGGAGGAAGCACACAAAGAAGGGCTCAGAAGGTTATCTAAGGGTCCATGTAGATTCCTATGGAGACAGGCAGTCCATGAGGTATTGCAATCCTGAGCCAAAATCATTATTTAAGGACTTACTAATCTTTTTCACGTCTGCAGCAAGAAATACAATAACACAATGTAGGAAAACAGCTAATAACTTAACTCTAGAGGCATGGTGAGATAGAGTAGCCCTAATGGAAAAACAAATAAGCATCTTAGAGAGTGCTCAGGAACACAAAGACCAAAGATGAATTTGAAACTGGATGGCACATGTTTATTCAGTACACAGGAAAGGACAAGGTTGTCAACTCACCACGAGCTTCCCATGGCTCACCCTAGGACGATCTGTATTATTTATCTGTATTATTTACATGTCTATGCATGGAATGTTTCTTTTGTGGGGGTGGAAGTATATGGGGATTGTTTGTTAAAAGTATTTTTAGAAACTGAAAATATAAAGTTAAGAAACCAGGGGGAGAGAAGTAATGTGTAGTCAGCCTCCCTAAGGAAACCTGTGATTTACTGCATCCTCAGTGTCCAGCTATTCTATAACGTGAAAGGCTTTGTGCCTTCATATGCTGCAGAGTGTATGATTTTGGCCCATCAAGTCAGTGTTCAAAACTGCTCAAAGGCTGTGAGGGAAAACTTAACTCTTTTGTGGGGAGCCTGTACTCTTCCTCACCGGATATTGTGCCTCTATGGCATTGGATCTACTCTGCGGCAGGAAGCTATGGGCCACAGAAACTTAACAGGAAGGCTGGCTGCAGTCTTCCCTTCCAAGCCTTTTCTCTTCAAACAGTTTTTGAAAAAGAACTTGGTCCATGCAGGTCAGCAGCTGTGTTCGCACTTGGTTGGATTGTTCCTGCTGTGTCAAGGACATGATTTGCTAGACCTTTGCTAGTCTTTACACATATTTGGCCTTATAGGTTTTGATAAGTAGAAGCGTAGGGCTTAGTACAAAGCGTACGGGTGAATGATAAAGGAAGACAAATGTCAAGCAGAAATTGTCACCAAGTCTTTAAAATTTAATCAGCTTCTTTGAGTTCTTCACACCCTCCTTTTTTGTGCTCCATGCCATTATCAGCTCTCTATTTTAGTCTTTAGTGAGGCTGCCCACAATTATCACTATTATGTGTCAGAGACAGTTCTGTTCTCCCCACCCAGACAACTGGCTGTGCCCTGAAAGCACCTTTAGTTTGGGTCACAGGTGGGCAACTTGCAGGCCAGAAGCCTTGCATGGGATGCCTGACATCTCCTGGTGTTGCTCCATTCTTCCAACCTTAGCAGAGTTCTTACCTTTGTTTCCCCACCCACCCCACACATTATGTGCTGTGTTCTTCTAGTCTTAGAAGTAAAGTCTGAGACTCAAGCACATAGATTCTGCAAAGTTCTGCATGACTCGGCAACCCGTATAAGTATTCGTGCACCAGTGGCCAATTGCCTGATGATATGCCACACTGCTATGGCACTTCTGAATGCAGGCAAAGCAGCATGTGAATTATAAAACCTTGAAACAAGTTGCTGTTTCATATGGAGCCCTGCATTCACACCAGGGACAAAATTTCACTTTTCCAGGCCATTCCCTTGAAAGCTAGGTCCAAGGTCTAGAAAGCATTTATGTTCATCATTTATTGGGCTGGCTAAGAGGATATGCATTTTCCCCCTCCATTTTCTAATTCCATGCTGAAGTAGTAAAACGAGTGGGATTGCATCCTATATTTCAAAATTTGCCATCCCTAATTCTAACACATCCCCAAACCAGAGAAAATATTTGCACGTGTCCATACATATACTCCTGTATTTCAGATGCTATTCTGCCTAAGTGTCCCTTCTTTTTAAACATTTCATCAGCAAATTGTGCTCACAGCCATAATCTACTGCAAGCCTTTCTGGCAGTTGAGGATCCCAAACCATAGTTTTCCATCTTTGGAGAAAACATCAAAATCTTGCTTGCGGCAAAACTGTGAATGGAAGTTTCTCATCTTCACCACTCCCTAGAAGTGGGAAAGGAATCATACAACCTTGAGGCAGCTAATATTTCAAACAGTCAACCATCTGAATCCAGCCGCTGCCTTGCCACACAAGAATGCTGTGTCTGGATTTATCAAAATGCTACATAGTATCGTTTCATTGCTTGACTTGCTGGCCATAAGTAGCCCTGTCTGTACAGTGGACGCTCGGGTTGCAAACGTGATCCATGCAGGATGCACGTTCTCAACCCGCAATGTTCGCAACCCACGTCTGCGCACACGCGGGTTGTGATTCGGCACTTCTGCGCAAAGCGCGACCGCCAAAAACAGGAAGTAATCCATTCTGGTACTTCCGGGTTTCTGTGGTCTGAAACCCCAAAAAAAAAACACAACCTGAAGCAGCTGTAACCCGAGGTATGACTGTATTGTAGTTTAATGGCACGTGACAAAGAGTAGGTGGAGCAGCAAACATAATTGAAGAAACTGGGGACATCATGCAAGAAGGTGCCAGCAAAAGCCCAGTGACACCTAAAATAAATTGCCTGCATTTTTAAAATAGAAGAAATGTGTCTGGGGCATCTCTGAACAGTCTCGTCAACAGAGGGAGTACCTTTATCACCTGCTGCTGTGTAGACAAAAAAAAAAGTGTGGGGTGAAAGGATTATTAGTGAACCTTGTCATTCTGAAGTCCAGCTACTGGAACAGTTCCTAGGAGGTGTTGGCAGAAAACACATACAACAGCTCCTTCTTGTTTGCTGTTATCAAAACTGGGCAGGAAATTTGCAGAGAGAAAGAAATATTTATGCATCATGCCAACAGCCCTACTTTTCCCAGAGCACTTACACATAAATTCAGAATGAAGCAGATTTCACGCACCTGGTTCCAGCAATGGTGAATTTATTTTCAAAATGGCCAAGTACTAGCCTTCACCAAACTGGGAGCCTCCTGTTGTTGTGGACTACATCTCCCATCATCCATGATCACTGGGCCATGGTGGCTGGGGCTATTGGGAATTGTAGTCCCAAACATCTGGAGGCCACTATGTTGGAGAAGGCTGGCAAATATTTATACAGGGCAATCCTGTGTGTGTCTGACTCCATGGTAAGTATTATAGTCACAGACTATGGTTTTTTTTAGCTCACTGATCACATTATTCTTTCGAAGGCTCACCCCCTTCATCATATCTGTTACTTCTGCTGCTGCAGATCACTGCCTTGTGATGGAATTGGTAATGGAACATGACATATTGTAACTCTTTACTTTCCCTGGACGGGCCAGAAGAAGGATGGGCACCTGGGGCTAGGCACGTCAACTGCTTTTGCAGTGGATCAAAGCGTATTAGAATGCAGTCCGTCACTTTGCTTCAACTTCACCTTTACAAATTGTCTGAGCACCTCAGCTCCATGTGTCAGGAAGCAAATCACATAGCCTCAACTCAGCCAGTCTCATTGGGGTCACCTGTCATGTATCAACATTAGGCAGATCCTACGGCGATCTGTTGGGAGCTCCAACGTGTCACTTTGTTCTAGGAATAGCATTATAAATATTTGTGTCCACTGTAAACCAATGTTTAACATGGCACTGGACAGCCAAGGAATAGCAGCAGCAACACTATAAAAACGGCCTTGCTATTAGGCCACTTTGTTCCGCTTTCTGCTTCCAAGAGCAACCAGCTGTAGAAGCTCACAGGCTTTATCCTCAACATCTACTGCTTATAAAAAAAAAAATCAGGTGATGCGACGAGCCTGTGTCTAGATGGTCCTCAGACTGTGGTGGGACTCAGATTATGGAATGATCTGCCGTGCAAAACATTCCTACACGAAGATATATATTTTAGAACAGGGAGAAGGCACAGCTTGAACTTTTTCCCCTGACCCTCCAGCATTCTGACAACTCATCTTCTGTTTGTGGGAATGGGATCTTGGAGGCACAATGCCTCTGAACCTGTAGCTATCAGGGCTAATAGATTGGTAGACCTGTTCTCCATCAACTTGCCCAATATTTTTTAAAGCCAGTAAGAACATTAAAATGGGAATTGAGATTCAGCTTTTTTAAAAGAGTCATTAAAAACATGGAGGGGGCGGGGATGTGCATGTAAGCCATTGTGCACCCCAGTTTCTCCAAAGTGTAAGTGGCAGTCCTTGGGGTCTCACATTTCAGCGGTGTCCTATGTGGTGGCAAAATTGTGTGCCCCCCGCCTCTCGACTTCCATTCTACAAGATAGTTGCTGAACCCCCTGTGTGCCCAGTGTGACTAAACCAATGGTGCTCCCCTAAAGCTGCCTCTGTTTGTGCAAACCTGGAGAGAGTTTCTAAGCACGTTCTATTGAATACACTTAAAAATCTTCCCATAATTGTAAGACAGGGAGGTGTCTAAGCATGTTCAACTGAACCCCTAGAACCCCTCTTCAGATCCTCAGATTAGTTGCACGAAGATCTGAAGAGCCCCACCACCACCACATAACGGGGGCACAGTGTGGCAGGGCTTGCATATGTGCCCTGTACCCCAGCAGATTTGTATCGATTGCATGTTGAGGAGAATACCTGCATAGGGTTTGAAACATCATCATACATAAGCAGCTTGCCTTATTTTCCTTTTTTGTTTCGTTTTGCATATTTCTCTGTTAAGTTTGACTGTACTCTCCAGAGAAAGTTTTCAGTGGTGCAGTTCTTTCGACTGTTGGTCCAAAGGTTTTCTTCATGCTTTCATACATTTTGCGAGCATTGCAGCAAGTTGAATGCTCTGACACAGCTTTAGCTAATAGTCATTGGCACATTGTCTGGCAATCAGCTGGGCATCTGCAGGAGCTGGCTTCAGGCACCAGGCCTGTTGGCAGACCAACTCTGTGTTATAAAGATGTCTGCAAATGTGACATGAAGCCTGGCAACATTAACCCCACCGTGTGGGAAGCTGTTGCAGACAACTGAAGTGCCTAGAGACAGGTTGTGTATTCACTGCGGCGACCAGAGGAGAAATGTCTACTGGGAATAGCACAGAGAGAAGAACACCATGGTGCATCTGGACCAGCAAAACTAGACACCTTCATCTGCCCTGCCTGCACTGAAACATATCTCCCCCATATCGGTCTCTACAGCCACAGCAGGTGCTGTGACTCTCCAATGCTTTGACTTTATCCGCAATGGTGCACTCTTCCACTGTCTCTCAAGACAGACGGATACCCACAAGATATGTGATAGTATTAAATGCTAATCTTGCATAGAGTTCCCTGATTTTATACCCAATTTGTTGGGGGGGTGTTTTTGCACATTTTCTGAAACAATAAATAGCATTTGCAGCTTGAGGGCTTAAGTACATGTTCATGTTGTGTAGTGGAAGTGGTTGGTTTTTTAAAAGTTTTGTGTGTGTCAATGAGGTCCTCAATGTGTAGGGAGGAATGGCTTACCCTTCCTTGGGGAAAAATGTGTTTCTCCAGCGGCAAATTGGTGCCAAAGGGAGTCCAAGGTCTGTTCTTTTTCTTTAATATCTCTTGTTATTTATAGCATGCATGCCACGGTTATGCCGGAAGAAGCTCAGGGTGACTCACTCCCTCTTTAATCCTCACAACAACCCTTTGAGGTAGATTAGTTTGAGTGACAGCAGCAAGCCACTAAGCTTCATAGTGGAATAGGGAATAGAAGCCAATCCAACAGCTATATTCACTGCTACTTTGTTAACAGTAGCTTAGAAGCTTATTAATTCCTGTGTTTCATAACTGTAAAATAAATGGCTGCTATTTTCAGGCTTTCGGCCTAATTAATTTAAGTCACTTTCGAAGCAAGCAACTGCTGTTCTTTTTCTTTCTTTTTTCTCAAGAAAAGTGTAAAAAGAGCCAGTGTGCGTGTGGTGCTTATGTCAAGACAATAAGTGTCCGTATGATGATGGGGGGGGGGATGTGTTAAGGAAAGCAATGTGCGGAGAATTTCATTTTGAAAACTAGTTGTCTGTGTATGGCCTTGGTGAGTATCATTTACAGGTGCACCTCTGGCCAAGAAGGAGAGTCCTTAGAGGAGAAAATATTGATCTGCATTGCCCTCCACTCTGGTGAACCTAGTAATGTATTGTATTCTGCGCTCTTACAGTGGATAGAAGCCAGTTGCTGCTATGTTCTTTTACTTGTCAGTCGTAATGGGTGAATCATTCTCCTTCTTTATCTTGGGTTGCATCTGACTTACTTATGGATGTGGGAATTTTTCATAATTTAAAAGACAGGAAGGCGGATTATTTGCATGTGCCTCAGTGCACATGCCATAGCTCCCAATGCTGGAGTTTCATTGTTGAAGTGAATGGAAAGGGGAGTAGCTCCATGCTCACAAGTGTAGCCCCTGGGTAAGAGCCAGGGTCTCAAATCTGAGCCCCTGCAGGGACTCTTCATGGGCAGCTTCAGAAAGAGAGAACAAAAATTTAAGAACCACTTTTGTACTTCTGGATTGGAAAAAAGATGGGTGTGTGGTGCCTGAGAAGAATTATGCCTGGCAGAATGATAAGCAGCGGTAGAATAGGATATAGCTAGATATTATCCTGTAGTGCATGTTCTGATTAATTTGAAGGATGTGTACAGTTGGCAGGTGGTGAATTGGATTTTTCTTTTCTTTTTTGGTTAACTTAGCTGTTTTTATTTTTGACTTCTAGAAGTCCTCTATCTTGGGTTGATGAGGACACGCACAGACAGGTGGTAGGTGGATAATGAGGGGCTCTGTATGGGAGACAGGGTAGAAAGGGCACCCCTTCCCCTCCCCGCCTTCCTCTCCCCCAACCCCTGGACAAGGGACTAGAGGTGGCGGCGGTGCTGAGAGGACAGGAAGGCCCCGGTGATGGCAGGGTCAGCTTAAGCAAGGAGGGGCAAGTGCTCGCCAGCTGGCTGTAGCCCGGCAAGAGGTGGATAAGGAGAAGAAGCAGCACCGTCGCTTCCACTGCGGCCACCCCAGACTCACCTCCCTGGGCACCGACGGGGAGAATGACGGAACTCCAGTCCGAGCTGCCACGGTGGAGAAAAACATGTCAGTCTGTCCGTCCGCTGGTTGGGGCAACACAAAATGTTAGGGGTACGCATACCCCTGCGTCCCCCCAGAAAAAAAGCACTGAGAAAGCCCCCCCCCCCCGGGTGGGAGGCTGGGGGGGGGGGACAGAAGTTCCCAGGTGAGACCTGGGAAGGTCGACTTTTTTGTATATGCATAAAGAATATGATACAATTTTGATAGAGGGTTTCTATATCTTCCCCCCCCCCTTCTATCTCTTGCCTTTTTTGTTTTTTCTCTCTCTTATTTTGGCTTTTCTGTATCTTTTTCGTTTTTGGATGAGTTTGGCTTTTATTGTCTCTTATGTTGAAAACTTTGAATAAAAATACTTAACAGGGAGAAAGAGAGAGAAGCACCTGAGTGCATAACATTGTTTTCTGTTCCATGGCCAGCAGGAATACCTGCCTCTTTTGATGGGAGTCACTAGCCAGTAGCTGCCAGGTGCCTATCCTGTGGTGTATCGGTATATCTTCATCGCATTCACTGTACACACACAGCAAGAACATTCATTCAGAGCAGGTGTGGAGGACTTAAGGCAGCCTGAGGACCAAATGCAGCCTCTCTTTTTGGTTCTTATGAGTTTCCCAGACTAGGCTCTCTCCCAAGCTATACCCTTAAATGGCCCTGCTCCACACTCGTGCTTTTGCCAGCTGGAATATGTCTTTTAACTGTGATAAAGTCTCTTATTTGCCATGGAGAGGGAGAGAGAGAGAGAGAGAGAGAGAGAGAGAGAGAGAGAATGAAGAAACACCTGATTTTTGCCTAGCCCTAATTCAGAAGAATACTCAGGAACACACAACCTTGCATTCAATTTAGAGCCCTCACCCCTATATAAACTTGCAGAGATTGTAAAACCATATAATCTTGCTGTTCTTAATTAGAAATATATGTAAAAGATACGTATATTTACAGGGCTGAGAGCTGTCAGGATTAACTTAGAAACCTTCCAGTGCTGGGCATTTCTAAAAGGTTCGTGCTAGGAGGCTTGAGATCAATATTGTGATAATTTCAGCTTTGATTTTTTTATATATAATAACATACTTCTAGCCTTTCTATCTGTCGAGCAAAGGCCAACTAGTGTGTCAATAGCACCTGGAAATGAAACATCAGTTAAAATGGTGTTATATCTCTTTTAAGAGTCCATCATGGTCGGTTGGGAGCAGTGAGTTCAAAGAAGCTTGTAATAAGAATATAAGCAGAGCAGTTCAAATGCTGCTTAAACCAACAGAGTTTCTGTTGGGGCCAAGGGTTTTTCTTCTTCTTTTGTTCAAAATGATTTCAACTTCTCTCTCTTTGTAGATTGAAACTGTAACTTTTCTTTTTAGAAACAATCTGTTCTGTAACCCCCCACACACATACAAATCCTGAACCATTCATCACATGTGCTAAGGAACCATTCATTTACCTTACGGCACAAACAGCATTTCTATTCCTGTTTCCAGCGAAATCCCACACAGCATTCCACACTTCATTGTGATTCATCAAAAGAATATTTATTTTGGCCTCAAGACAAACCAAATGAAGGCAAAGTCATTTAATACCCCCAAATGATCACAAAAACCCATGTGTAGCTGTTACGATATCCAGGGCCACATATCAGCTACCTCACTTGGTGTTGGGGTAAGTATGGATGTTCCTAACACAACACACTATGTATTGATTCAAATCCCCATTCAAACATTTCATTGTTAGAGATGAGGTCCAAGGATTTGTATCTGCATAAATGCCTCCTAATTCTTCCACAGCTGGCTTAAGCCCACCAGACTGTTCTTCTGAGTGGTAGTGAGTTATGTGTAAAGACCAAAAATTATGAGAGGAGGTTAACCTCTCTCAGGCGGTACTCAAACAGGCTTTCCCCTCAACGTATTGTCTTGAAGACTCTAGCTTTACGTTTTATGGTGTTCTGTCTGTCTGAAAGTCCAGTAGAGTTTCACTAGCTTATATGCAGATGAGGCAATGTCTGTGGCTCCTCTCCAGCACCTGAGACTCTCAAAAAGTGGGCTCACTGGGCCTCCTCAACTCACAGTCCAGAACCATAGATTACTGAGCAGTCTCTCAGCATGGTAGGGACTAGAGCTATGGCAATATAATTCATGTAGATTAGGGTTTGGGGAAAGGACCCAGATGGCACACCGGATCTTAAGGGTCCCCATCCCCTGCAGGCGGACAAGGGCAGTGTGACAGAAAAAGGCACCAAATTCAGACAGCCCCAAACCATAGCTCAAAGCCTCCACGACTGATAGAATGTCAAGTGCAGGAAAAGGTGGGCATGGTTTTCCCAAAACGGCCCTGTGAGTTTATTACGCCTGCAGACTAGAGGTTTGCCATCACTGATATATATTTCTGCCCCACATTTCACTGCAACAGTTAAAATATGCAGTAGCATATAAAACAATAAAAACGTGTGCAGAAAATTACAACCCTACACAAATCTGGAGTCCCTAAGGCGGTTGGAAGGCTCCATGTGCGCCTCCTTCTTGCAGCTCCTGCATCCAAGCTGGTGCCAAATGTATTGCTCTGCTTTCCTTAGGACCACATCAGCGAGGCCAAGAGCGGGGTCTTGTTATCTGGGCAGCCCAGGACCTTCATACACACTGCCCAGGCTTGTGTCCCACTGAGGTCACTTTGGTGCTGGTAATGCAGCAATTTGACTTCACTCCCAGAGGTACTCTCCATTGTGTCTCAAGACAGATGACTGCCAACAACAGATCAAGGAACCACTACTCCCCACTGAGGCCTTTACCTTTATGCTCTCTTGCTCCCTCCCTCCATCTCTGCTTTTCTCTTCTGCTTTCTTCCTCCTACTTTCCCAGCTAACTGACCAGTTCTCAGGGGCTCCATCCTATAAGGCATTCATCTCTTTTAGAGGGGGGTTATCAGCCCAGGATTGTACAGGCTCATAGGCACCCCAGGGTTCTCTAAGCCAGGAAATTTGACGATAAACATGATCAAATACAATAAAGCCGAGTGCTGAGTTCTGTGGCAATAAGGCAGTCTTGTTATTTCGACTGAGGAGGGAAACCACCCTATTTTTGCATAACATCAGCAATTCTAATTGTGGTGCTTGACATTCAGGGCTAATCCACCAGTTCGAAAGCTTATTAACAATGGCAATGAGAACATTGGTAGCAATAGGGGAGGTCAGAAATCATCTGGGGTAATGCTTGTTAAAAAATCAGAGATAAAATTATGGGTAGAGTTGGAATGAGGGCTTGGCATGAAATCCACAGGTACAGAATCAATAATATTCCAGAGAACAATGAATCTTGCCTACAGATGCAGATAGTCCCAGCAGCAGAGCTCCCTCAGCAGATAAAGAAGCCCTTTATATATTTTTAAAACCCTTCTTTTATTTCTTCCCCGGCTGTGTGGATTCTCTTCCCCATGGAATCAGAAATAGAATTAGCAGCTGAAAATAATAAATGCCAGCCACAAAGTAAAAAGGAAGAAGCCGTTTAGATTTTGCTCCTAGCTCAAAAACAAAGAGATGGTGGTCAAATTAGCTCTGTTATCGACTATGCTTTAGTTTTCCTCTTTGAGACCGAGGGAAAATAATATTTTGCTACCTTTACAAACTGAGCTAAATACATACAAATGAACAGCTGAGTTGGCAGAAAGCATTAATCTCCGTATAGGTACCAGGTCGCTAGAACAAACAATAGCGGAGTGCTGTTGCCTTTGTGCCAGTTGTGAGGTTCTCAGAGCCAAATTGTACATTTGGTAGTTATTTACATAATGTTAACCCAGCACCGGCTTCTCTACCCAAAAGCACCCTTGCAAAGTGATATGCAAGGGGAAATAGCAGGAGTTTAAGCAGTTCCCTCTCCATAATGGGTGCAGCAGCAAAGATGCCTCTCCGTCTCTCCCACTCATTGGTGCTGCCTTGAGCTGAAGATTGGGGGTGCGCCACGCGCCTGTGACGTCTGGAGGAGGCCTTGCCCAGCGCCACGCAGCTTCAATGGCTACTTTGATCCATTAAAACAGGAGTAGTCAATATGGTGTCCACTTTCTGTTACTGGACTCCGAATTAGCCTCACATCAGTCCCAGCCAGCGTGGGCAATGGTCAGGGATAGTAGGAAAGTAAACCAGATTGATGGATAGTCACAGGAATTGGTTTAGTTGCTGAAGTCAGGGATCCTGGTAGCAACATATGCAATCTTTCAACAGTAATGTCAAACTTTTAACACTGTAATGTGCTATATAGATAATGAACTAATAACTTCATTTCCCATGGCCAAGAAAGGGACCCATATGATGGGGAAGGGGAAGAGCTATTTATTTCATATTCTCATCCCTGTGATGTCTTTGTGAGGCTGAGGAAAACGTTCTTTCATTATTTATTCAGCAATTCAGCTTATGAACTAGATGTATTCCACTGAGGATAGCCTGTGGAGAATTTTGGAACAGGTCAGTCTAGGTGGCACTGTCATATTATGGCAATAATTATAATTGCTTTCTGGACCACATTTCAACTATTGTTTAAATCCAGGCCCTGTGTGTGTGTGTGTGTGTGTGTGTGTGTGTGTGTGTATGTGTGTGTGTGTTCACATCAGTTTTGACAAAAAGAGAGAGAGAATATTTCACTGTTGCTACAACATTCCAAGCAGCCTTTAAAAAAAATTCTCACTGTATAATCAAGAACCATCCCCAGGAAAATTTAGTAAATTAGGGTTGACATTGGTCTGTCACAAGCAAACATTAATGAACACCATGGAGGATTGCTTGTCTCTCTGTTCATTGTCTTTCTGTAATTTATATCCAATATCCCAGAGATTATGCAGAATATATATGTGTGTATTTGTTGTAGCTGCACAATTGGACAAGCCAAATAGGATTTTATAAATTGGTGGAAGTAAGAAGTGGAAAATAAATGTGTACCGTATGCTTCCTTGGGATGAATATTTGAACCTTGATAATATGTGGTTTCTCAAATGGCATAAGGTTTTCCTCCAGTGCTCCGAGTTGATTGGTCTCGCTGAATACAAATGCTTCCAGATGACTGTATAGTGTTATCGCCAGCTGATATGATGCATTCTGACATGTCATAATCTGCTTCATGACAACACGGATGCCTCACTGAGCAAACCTTAAAACCCAAAAATTATATTTATGTAAAGCGATATAAGGAACCTATCAAACTTTCACTATATCCATGATTCATTCTTTCTTTCTTTCTTTCTTTCTTTCTTTCTTTCTTTCTTTCTTTCAAAAGGGAGGAAAATACTTGTTGCAAGAGGGAGAGAGAACCTGTGGCCCTGCAGATGCCATTGGACTCTTAACTCCCATAAGCCCTAGCCAGCATGGCCAGTTGTCAAGTTGTCAGAGTGATGGGAAATGTGGTACAACCACATCTGGAGGAGCCTGTGGTCCCTGCATTCATCCCCAACCTATACAGACCAGTTTGATTTGAGATGGCCACCACTGTGACTCTAGCACACTATGAAAAATGCAGTATTTAAATAGCTAAAATAAGTTTCTGTTGAATCAACCTCCCTTGAAGCCAGGTTAGTTAACAAACCAATAACAATGGATGCAAACAACATGTCAAAATGTGCCTGCCTTTGGTGGAGGTCAGCTGTTCATTTCTGGCTGAGCAGCTGTCTTCTTGGTGCACGTATTGCAATCAGGAAGCACGCCCAGATCAGATCACACCCAGAAAAGCACACTGCATTTCTGCTCACGCTGTGTCCTCCAAGTTTGGGTAGCTTTGCACATCTCAGAGAGTGCATTGTAAGTCACATGCATTCAGTAAGAGCTCCAGAAAAGTAGGCTGTTAGCATTGCTTTTGCGCTACATCCATTAAAAATATTAGGACTGCGCCACCCTCTGCTGTGTATAACTGTGAACATCACTGTTCTTTACAAAACTTGCAATGCAATGCATTTTGCTGTTCACACTTGGTACCCTGGATTCACATATAGAAGAAGAGAGCTGAAAAGGTCCCATGGAGCTTCTGTTGCCACATTGCCCTGGCGATCCCAGAGGAAAAGATTTAGGAGGAATACTATGGACTGTAGCAGGGGCAGAGGGCTGAAAAGAATCCATGGCCACTGCCTTGCTTGCTAAAGAGGAACCTGGAAGCTGGGATCTGTAATCAACAAAGGAGGAAAAGGTGGGGGGGAGAGAGGGAGAGGGAGAGGGAGAGGGAGATGCAGATAACACAAAGAGAGAGAAAAGGGGTGTCCCTGCCCATTTTTAGTTGTAGCTTCACGCACCATCAGCTCTGGCTCCATGCATGCTGGTTCCAATGCCTAATTCACTGTCCCTGTGTTTTGACAGCCCTGCACTGAAAAAGAAAGTTCTGCACTGCTTGTCTGGACCTACCGCTGACAGCAGCAGCTCTACAGGGTTGTACAATTCTCAGAATTATCTAGAGATGCCAGGTGTTGAAACCGGAATAGTCTGTATGCAAAGCATTTGCTCTGGTACTGGGATATGGCAGGGATGTTGGATAGCTCAGTTGGTTAGAGCATGGTGCTGATAATGCCAAGGTTGCAAGTTCAATCGCAGTAAGGGACAGCTGCATTTTCCTGCATTGCAGAGGGTTTCACTAGATGATCCTCAAGGTCCTTTCTGACTCTACAATTCAATGATTCAGTGGTTCAATGGCCCTTCCCCAACAGATGCTGCTCCATGTAGGAATCTGTTTTTGTGAAGCAGACCCTATGTAGCTGTAGAAGTTACGCATGTGTGTGTGTGTGTGTGTGTGTGCATAAATACTCTTCACCATTTTGGGGAGTGAGTGGCTGGTGCGATGAAAATACACCCATTCATTCCACAGCTGGGCCTCCATTTACTTCTGAGCACATTAAGAAGGCATGGCATTCAAAGAGCAGGTTATTATTCCTGGAACTGCTAAGCAACAAGCATATGGTAAGCAAGGATTGCATTAAGAATAGCAGCATTGCTCTATAGAACAGAACTTGGGCACTTCAATTCCACTTCAGCAGTTCAAGGCTGTTCAAGGTTCTTTGAGGTGCTACTGTTAAGTGCAGCTGCACAATCTGAAGAGACCAAAGAACCAGCCAGAGGATGAAGATAGTCTTGGAAATAGCCAGATGAAGGGCACAATATCTGCACACAATCTACGGAAACATGTTAACACCCAGAGCAGACAGAAATCAAAAGGTGCTGTCAGAGTTGCCTCTAGGTCCCAGCTCACAGAGGACCAACGCTAGTCAGTAATAACGTATAAAAGTCTTTATTGAAGATTAGTTTCCATTTCCAAACCGCAGCGTGCAACTCTACGTCTTAGAACCTAGACCGGCGAAGCTCCATCTGAGTCTCCGCCCCCTAGACACCAGTTTAAGACTCTAGCCTTACTCCACCTCTTCCGTTGTTCTTTCCTCCTCTGGGTCCTTCTGCCCCCTGGGGTTTCATCCTTTCTGGACTCTTCTGACGCTGACCCCCCTGAGTCTTGCCCCTCCTTCCGGCGGGCTTTAGGACCTGGTTCCCTATCCGGGCTACCTGCTGTGCCGCTCGCCTGTACATTTGAACTTGGCGCGCGCGCCCAGCCGGTAACTTTCCTCTTGACCGTTTCCCCACTCTCCGATGGAGGCGTGGTCAATCCTGACTCATCTCCTCTCGCTGGTGGTGAGAACACTGGTCCCGATGCCTGGGACTCCTCCCCCCCCCACTGCGCTCTGGTGGGGAAGCTGGTCCTGATTTCCAACTGCTGCTCTGGGAGTCCCCGCTGGCCCCTTCCTTCTGGGGTTTCCCCCTTGGCACCCCCCTTGCCCTGGCCATCGGCGCTCCCTTCTGTGAATCTTCCGATTCGCTGGAGAGGCTCATGGAATCCCTCTGACCACTGTCACCGCCTACACTCCCCTCGGATTCCTCCCCCTTGCTCTCCATTTCCTCCCTCTCCTGTGCCTCTGCTCCTGAGCCCCTGACAGGTGCTCTCTGTATCTGTCTCCATCTCTCTCTCTCTCTCTCTCTCTCTGTCACACACACATGCACGCACACAGCAGAAACCAGGCCTCTGTGAAGCAGGGAAGTAAGGCCTCAGGTCAGCTTACAAAAATGCAAATTAAAAACAAACAAGCTCTTAGCAATCACTCAATTCCCTCAGTGTTTGCAGCCCATCTTGCTGGTTGCAAAAAGCAGGAAGAATTCCGCATCAGACAGAGAGATCCTGGGGGGGGGGTCAGAATTAAGATTTACTTGCATAACAGCACAAGTTCTAAACTCACCAAGCCAAAAACAGCTCACCAGCTGTGAGTACCACTCTGTCAGAGCTCAATACGCATGAGATGGAATTGTGCATGGACCTGGAACTGCCCTGGCCTTGGTGCCACCTTGTCCCACCCTATCCTGATGAGTGCAGCACCACTACTGAGTGTATACCACTGCCACTTTGGCTCCTCATGAGCCACCACTGTATCTGAGTAGGAATGGAAAACATGAAGCACTATGCGTCCATTTCCCCATTCATACAGATTTGTACAACTTGCCTGTTGTGTAGTATACAGACTGCACACTCATTGAATATTATATGTGAATAATTATGCAAGTGAATAGCTCAACTATTTGTGTACACAGATTGTACGCTCATTGAATGTAACATTCAAGGGAAATGCCGGCTGCTGCCCTTCTTTTGCAAACATCTTCCAGCATAAATATCTCCTAAAATAAATATAGACATCTGGAATGTGAATTCACTTCCAGGGGCAGGTGCTTACATTTTCATTTGACCTTTCACCCATCATCTTCATCCATGTAGCAGGTTGCAGGCTATAACACACTTTGTGCAAGCTTTGTGATATAGCTCCTTAAACACAGAGATGGCCAGATCTTACACAAACATTTGCTGGACCATATTATGTCTCTAAACTAGCTTTGAATCAGATTTTACACATCTGAAATATGCCCTGTCTGAACTTAGATGCTTTTAGGCTGTAGCGTGCAATTATGTCATCGTCAAACAATAGAATCTAGAGATTTCTGACCAGTTGCAGACATTGAGAAAGTTCAGCTGGATGTCTGAAATGAGCTTAATTTTATGAATCCAGCAGAAAGTTCAGATACTTTAGGTGTTTACCATCATTTGGAGATTCAGGAGACATGAGCCTGCTATGCAACTGTAAACCTATCTCACTCTAGATTCATCCCCTAAAAGCTTCCAGTAACTTTACTCTTACATCAGGAAATGTTTTTGAGGTCTGTTCTATATTTCTTGTATCCAAACTACAACACCAGACAGCAGCATTTCTTCCTTATTCTTTTTTTAAAAGGTTTTTGAGATTTGAATTTATTTTTAGCTCCATAGAATCTTGACCTACTTGACCTTGATGGTCTTTGCACTTTGCAAAAATCCCCCCACCAATCCTCTGGAGGGATTTAGCCAGGTATCTTTTATGGCATGTAATCTGTGATATAGCTTCCCAGTGTTCATGCTCCTGAAAGGTTAAGTCCCTGCCCTGCATCTTTCTTCCTGGTTATTTTTTTAAAAGGTCCACATGGTATTAGCAGTGTTACATACAGGGATAAAATGTTTTTGAAAAAGCAACTGCTTTAATCAAGTTCAGAGCTACAGAATATGCTGAGGAAGGATCCTTGCGGTAGGAAGCAAGAGGATAAATATTTCAACCAGAAGAGCTGCAAAGTCACAACAACTGCAAACACCAGTATAAGCTCAGTCATGATGTTGTATTTGCTTTCACTAGGCAAGGAGCCATTAGTGTGATGGGCAGTGTGTGTCTCTGAGTGTGTAAGGAAGAACAGTATATGTGCAAGGATCGCATGGAGTCATACTGTACCACTATCTGATGCTCTGTGCATCTAGATGCATGCATGCATGCATGCAAGCTCTTGCGTCGAAGAGGCTTAGTTTGATCAGAATCAAATATACACTTTGAGAGTTTTAATGCCAAATACATTACTTCTGGTAAATGAGCCACCACAACTGCTAGAGGGCCTTGAAAATTTGTGTTCTGGACTTTTTAGACTTGACTGTTCATGTACTATCTGAAACCAAAGGGGCCCAATTGGTTGCCGGATGTGAAATATATTGGCGTTATTTTCCATCTCTCCTTCCCCCATTATTGCTCTACCACCTCCGCTCCGACCTTTCCATGCATCCTCCCTGATTGGTTCAGTGTTGTACAGCAGCACTGTGCTGTGCGCCTGTTGCGGAGCTGGAAACATTGGTCGGTGCCTGGGTAGCTGCAGCCTCTTGTACAGCAACTGTGCTAGCATGGAGTCCTCTTGGTCAGATGGCGCTGATGTAGCAGTCATTGAACGCAACCCTAATAACCTATTTGCTGGTGTATTGGCTCGTAAGGTTAGAACGATAAATCCATATTGCACTCACCGAGAAGCAGGGCTTAATTTGAGTAAATATGGATTTAACTGGAACGTGTGAGGACTCAGCACTAAAGCATATGAAGCAATAAGGTGTCAGTTGAGCCAAAGGGCAGGAACATAGCTTGGTGGTAGAGCACATGCTTTGCATGCATAACACCCTAGGTTCACTCTCTGACATCTTCAGGTGGAAGGTAGGAAAGACTCCTGTCTGGAACCCTGAAGAACCACTACAGATGTACTGGGCTAAAGCTTCAATATTCCCTCACCCCTTTGGTCATGCATGCTTGGGCAGACAGAAGTTCCAGGTTGGAGGAAGACTGGTGTAGACAAGTGCCTGGCTAGATGTTCCGCTGATGCACCCCACTATCAGGCAGCTATCTGTGTTTCTAAGCAAAGCAGCTAAGACATTAAATATAATAATAATAATAATAATAATAATAATAATAATAATATGATGATGATGATGATGATGATGATCTCTAAAAATGGGGAAAGGGTTTCTTCTTGACTAGTTAATCACTGCCCTCCCACGCCACACACCTGAGATTAGGGCATGAGGGTTTGGGTCAGGGTCAGGGGTGTGTTTGTGTACTTTCCAGGAACGTCGGGTTTTTAACAAATTAGCCATGTCCTGGAAAGGAAATAAAACTTCCCCTGAAATCCATTTGGCTTGCTTCTCAGGAAATGTGTTTAGTATTTGGGTGGCAGTAAAGCAGAATGAAAAGGATCTTTGTTAAAAGGATTGATTACATATTTTAATGCCCTTGTGATAATCCTCCTTAATGCTCCTAATGCTGAAATGAATGCAAGGGGGGAGAAAAGCCATTCCCTTACTTGTCAAAACAAAGCACATTTTCTCTGCTAGTGACATCTAACAGACTCGAGCATAAGCAACTGGAGCTAATTATCTTGTGACCAGCAGGCAGTCTCGAACAGATCTTTGCCAAAGACTTCCAAGAAGCAGCACTTCAGCTGGACCAAATGGGGGTGGGAGGGGGGGGTGGCATGCCTTTTTAAAAAAACTATCTCAAATATTTTCAAATAATTGAACAGAAAGCCTCTAAATACTTTCCCAACTATTAGCAAGGAAAATGGGGGGATTTTGTCTTTGCCCTTCTGTATCACAGTGTTCTGAGTGTGTTTCCCCCCCCACGGCACCTCTGGGAGTGATTCAGGCTGCTATTAATTAGCACATTGCCTCTCACAGCATTACAGTTTTATTATTTTTGCCTCGTCACACTTTGGAAAGTCAGCAATATAGCCAAACGTTTTGGCAGACTGCAAGGATTTCACTTCACTTTTAGTTTAATTGAGCTGCTTTCAAGCTAAATGTGTGTGTTTGTGTGTGCACGTGTCTGCACCTATACATATGCATGCATGTACACACATACATGCATGCACTGCGGAGGTTAAGTTCAACTACACAGCAGAGAATGAAACCATCCTACAGCACCATAAGTGTGGAGCCAGAGGCTCCTGACTGCAGCAACAAGGGCTATGGCTTTCCTTTTGTGCCTTTAACAGCAATTTGATCTACAGCAACCAAGCAAGTAAAGCTTTCAGTGGCATGAAGATGCATAGTCCCCTAATGATGGGGTACCACAGTGCCTTCAGACACCATACTAGAGCCCGCGAAGACCCTCACAATTTACTCGGTCCAGTATATCTGAAGGAGTGTCTCCACCCCCATCGTTCTACCCGGACACTGAGGTCCAGCGCCAAGGGCCTTCTGGTGGTTCCCTCACTGTGAGAAGCCAAGTTACAGGGAAACAGGCAGAGGGCCTTCTCGGTAGTGGCACCCGCCCTGTGGAACGCCCTCCCACCAGATGTCAAAAAGAACAACTACCAGACTTTTAGAAGACATCTGAAGGCAGCCCTGTTTAGGGAAGCTTTCAATGTTTGATGCATTACTGTATTTTAATATTTTGTTGGAAGCCACCCAGAGTGGCTGGGGAAGCCCAGCCAGATGGGCGGGGTATAAATAATAAATTATCATTATTATTATTACTTATTTTTAATTGAGAAGGGGTTTTGTTTTTGCTTTTGTGGGTGGCCAATAAAGCAAGATGAGCGCCGCAACTCCAGAGTCGTCCGTGACTGGACCTAACGGTCAGGGGTCCCTTTACCTTTACCTTTTTGTTAAAGAAATTGAGGTGCCAGTACTCATATAATGATAAAAGTGGTGTGGGTGCCAGCACAAAATGACTTGTTACAGGAAAGTCCTGACTGTACATAAACATAGTAAACATTTTGCAGAAAGACACACATGCCCGATTCTTTCCCCCACAGCAATGCCCAGGATCAGTTTAAGTTCTCTCCCCACTGAAGTTCAAAACATCTCTTTTATTAGGTTTGCACTGGGATTCCTGCCTGCCTTCTCCTGCCTAAGACTACTGTCACCCTCTCATTCGTTCCTCCTCCATAATCATCAAATTGTTAACCTCTATAACATCATTTAGCTCAATGAAACCAAACAGAACACTCTGATTGATTGATTTTGCTTTATCAGTAGCCGTTTAGGCAGGAAGCTCATTTGGAGTGATTTGCTTACACAACAGTTTCAGTAATGTTTTGCTACTTGAAATGATTGTGAAGAATGGATCCAGGCAAAGGACAAAGCTGTTGTTCAAATGAGCCTGGCTGAGCATGCAGCAGAACTGGATTTCCAACTCATACAGTGGACGCTCGGGTTGCGAACGTGATCCGTGTGGGATGCACGTTCGCAACCTTCAGGGTTCGCAACCCACATCTGTGCGGGTTGCGATTTGGCACTTCTGCACATGTGCGACCGCCAAAACCCAGAAGTAACCTGTTCCTGTTCCGGTACTTCCGGGTTTCGGTGGTCCGCAACCCGAAAAAACACAACCTGAAGCATCTGTAACTGTACTTCTCTTTCTCTCTCTCTCTCTCTCTCTCTCTCTCTCTCACACACACACACACACACACACACAGCACATACATTTCAGAGTGAACCACAAAACCATTTGGTTCCATCCAAAATAGATCTGCTGTTTCAGGCCTAGCCATGACCTGGTTCCTGCATTCCCTGATTGCGTTGTACAAGTAATGCAGGTGTGGTTCAGCACCAAGCACTGTTAGTCACCTGCTAATGGCTGGGGAATTAAAAATGCCAGCTCCCATTGTGACCGCCACTGCTGCCACTGTCACCAGCTAAGCCTGCTAGAATGCAGTGGGGTGGGGCACTATGCCCAGGCCTTTAGACCCTGTCATGGCCTTCACTAAAAATGGCCACCACCTCATGGCCACAACAACACCAAATTGTCCGCCCAGTGATAAATTATTGTGTTTCTTGTGTAATTGTGCTTCTGCACGTGCAGCACACAGACACGCATGCATAGCCCTGGGCATGGAGCACCTGTGTCCTGGTATGCAGTTAGTACATTTCTGAGTTTGGGGCATGGGTTAGAAGACACCAATTTCTGCCTGAGCTGAGCGCCACTTTCTCCCTACCCTTCCTTCTCATCCTTTCTATCTGTGCTCTGCCCACTCATCTAGCCCTGTTGACCGCCTTTTCAACTTTGTTCTGAATCTTACTCGAGTTATGGTAGGTGGAAGGTCATATCCAGCAGCTAGGTTCCTGGGGATTCAGCTCACCTGTTCAAAGACCACTCTGAAAGGTCAGCCAATTTCCTCCCAATCAAGTAGTTAATATTCTTTAGCAGCTCCTGCCTGCTTTGCTGCAAGGGAACAGGCAGTGCTTTAAGGAGACACAGCAGTATCCAATCTAGGTTATCCATTCAACTTCCTTAAACCTGCTGTCTGGTAGCATCTAGGGACCCTTGTGTAGTGTTGGAGTAGCTTTAGTTTTCAATATAAAGAATCGCAACAGATCCACAATCGGAGTTTCTTGGCTGTGCTTTAGGAGACCAAAGGCAGCTGTCAGAGCAGCTTAATATAAATGTATGTAACTTGCTGTTCAGTAGCTTTGATTTTCTACATTCTGATATCCCTGACCTCCAGATAAAGTAGTTGTGTGTTTTGGGTGGGTGGGTGGGGGGTGTTTCCACAGGAAAAACTAGCATGCTAGTTAATAGTTACTCAAGCAAGCCAGGTGCTGACAGACTTTGAAGCTGCCTAATTTCAAGTCAAGGTGTGATTTGTATAATCCTGACCTCTTTATGTAAAGTTCACATTTACATATATTCAAAATCTATAAATCCCAACAGAGTTGAAAACATTTAGTGTTTTCATTTGATTGGGGGTCGGGGAAGCCACTCAATATATTAAACTGATTTTTCAATGGCTAGCTGAGCATGCTATCAATCTTACTTGTAATATCTGGTTGTTGTTTTTTTAACTCCTCTGTATTTCATTGAATGTGCAAGATGTGTAAAAAAAAATGTTACTGAGCATGCATGGGAGGAAATGATAAAACAAGGGCATGAGCCAGCCAAAGGGAAGCACAGTTAATTACACTGAAAGCCATAAAAGTGGCTGGATTGTGTTGTGATGGTTTTAGACATGTTCTCTGAATGTTTTCCAGGATATTTCTGTACTTTAGCATATACTAGGTATGGGCATGCCCCCCCCCCCAATTTTCCTTGTATCCAACAAAAAAAATGTACCTGTTTGATTCGTTCTGTGTTCACTTCCCTCTGTGCTTTGGGTTCTGAGCTGCTTTGTATAATGAAAACTTATGTGTTCCCTATAATGGGGAAGCTAAAAGCAGCTACAACTGCTACCCCTTTTGGCCAAAGTGGATTAAATTTAAAAGCACAGAGTAAATTATGCCTGCCAAATTGCAGAAAACAGGTCTAGAGATTTTCTTTTGGTGGGGGTAAAAGAGATTCAACTCCTTCCGCAATCCCTTTTAAGCTAAGGGAGCAAGGGTTGACTGGTAGATCCTTTCTGCTGAATACAAGGAATAAACTGCCCAGTTTGGCATCAGCAAACGGAGAAAAAGAGGGGGGATTTTTTGTGTGCAAAGAGGGCAGGAGCCTGGAGCAACAATGACATCATATGTTTGTGGGATGGGGATCAGTAGCCTGATCTCCACATTCAGGTTCAGGAGAACATAGCTGACTTCTGTGGTAAGCTTGAAGTAGAAGGCATGCACGGCAGCTAAAAAAGCCAATGCAATTCTGGGCTGCATCAATAGGAGTATAGCATCTAGATCAAGGGAAGTAATAGTGCCACTGTATTCTGCTCTGGTCAGACCTCACCTGGAGTACTGTGTCCAGTTCTGGGCACCACAGTTCAAGAAGGACACTGACAAACTGGAACGTGTCCAGAGGAGGGCAACCAAAATGGTCAAAGGCCTGGAAACGATGCCTTATGAAGAACGGCTAAGGGAGCTGGGCATGTTTAGCCTGGAGAAGAGGAGGTTAAGGGGTGATATGATAGCCATGTTCAAATATATAAAAGGATGTCACATAGAGGAGGGAGAAAGGTTGTTTTCTGCTGCTCCAGAGAAGCGGACACGGAGCAATGGCTCCAAACTACAAGAAAAAAGATTCCACCTAAACATTAGGAAGAACTTCCTGACAGTAAGAGCTGTTTGACAGTGGAATTTGCTGCCAAGGAGTGTGGTGGAGTCTCCTTCTTTGGAGGTCTTTAAGCAGAGGCTTGACAACCATATGTCAGGAGTGCTCTGATGGTGTTTCCTGCTTGGCAGGGGGTTGGACTCGATGGCCCTTGTGGTCTCTTCCAACTCTATGATTCTATGATTCTATGAGACATAGAATTTAAGAGACATAGACTGTTCTGGACTTGTTTAAATGTGTGGAGTCAAGAGGGAGGGTTTCAGCTTACAGGAGGAAAGGGACCTAATCATTGGCAAATTACAACATGAAGGCATTATGAAGTAACATCCTGCAGTCAGATTATTGGTGTTCATGCCCTCCCTTTATTTTATTTTTTAAAAACCTGAATAACTTTGAAAGTACTATAAATTTTTCAACAAATCTCACATTAATGGGGGCCTTAAGTTATAAAATTGGCAACCTTACAGTTAAAATACATGAAACCGGCAACTGCCAAAGACTGAAGGTCCTAAAATCAATGTACCAAATAACTTTTGATTAGTGGGTCACCATGCCAAAAAGGTTGGGAACCACTGCTCTGGGGAATGGCAGAATGAGTTGATTTCCTTGAAACTGACATGAATATAAATCTTGTAACTTACCTGGTGACCAGGGGAGAAGCCATTATTGGAGACTGGGATCACACAGTGGGGATGATTGAAAAGCTCCAAAGCCCTAAGGTTAGGAGATGGGAAGAAATACGATAGTAATTACACAGGATGGAAAAGGGAAAGATTAATTATCTAGAGAATTATTCCCCTACCTAGATATGAAAAAAGAACTCACAGTAATTAGAACAGAAATTTCTTGCAATGAAAAAGATGGAACAGTGGTTAACCCTCTCAGTAACTAATATTCAATTCTCTGAAATATACAATGTTGTTTGCGGAAATTTTGGCATCTTCTGGAAATGTTGGGTGGTATCCAACTAAGTCATAATCAGAGTAGATTCATTGCAATCAATGATTTCAACGGATCTACTCTGAGTATGACTTTCTTGGATACAACCTGTTGACCTCAAGACTTTAGGACAAGTCCTGGAAGAAATCTGTCAGTGCTCCTTTTAAAATGTATGCTTAGTTCATTTTTATCACACTTTTCTACACAAAAATACACCCAAAGAAGCATATAACAAAAACATTAATACTGATACAAAAATAGAAATAGAGCATAAAGGAGCAGTAAGATGACAAACACAAGTGAAAAACAGCACAGAGATGATATTAATCGAATGTGTGCCTGGATTTTTGTTAAAGTCTTTATAGACCATCTAAAACAGGATCATTTCAAGAAAAAGAATTCCAGGAAAACCACAAGTCCCATCTCTTTACAGACCTTTCCCAGCTTCTGAGAAAGTAGTGTCTCCAGCAGCGTAGTCTTTCCATGTCTCAGTCCAAAAATCCAAAGTCATTAAAGTATTATCAAGAACCACCCTGCAGCATTCAAATTTTATTTGTTGGACTCAAACGCCCTTAAACACCTGCATGAGTAAACCCTGTTATGATTTGTAATGCAGGGTAATAAAATCCTGTGAGCATGTCAAGCTCATATTTTGCAGGTGGGAAATCCTAGGAGCAGCACTTGTTATGCCCAGGTAAAGGATCAGACTATGTAAGATTCCTGTAGCACACGTGCAGGAAACTGGCCTTGGAACCTGCCTGCCTGCAGGACTTGGGACCGTCTCCTCCCCTCCCATTCTGCAGTAGGTTGTCATGTTTGAAGGTCTATCAGAGGACAGACCTCTCTATTTGAAGGAATCCTCTAGGGCAGTCCTGTTTCAAGACAATGAACACTAAGAACAGAAAACATCAAGGTCATTGAAGTTGCTCATCAACAACAGTTATCAGTACCTGGATAGCAAAGAAGTCTTCTCCACAATGCTGGTATATCTTGTAAAAGGTAAAGGTAAAGGGACCCCTGACCATTAGGTCCAGTCGTGATCGACTCTGGGGTTGCGGCGCTCATCTCGCTTTATTGACATTCCAGGTCATGTGGCCAGCATGACTAAGCCGCTTCTGGCGAACCAGAGCAGTGCACGGAAACGCCGTTTACCTTCCCGCCAGAGCAGTACCTATTTATCTACTTGCACTTTGACGTGCTTTCGAACTGCTAGGTTGGCAGGAGCAGGGACCGAGCAACAGGAGCTCACCCCGTCGCAGGGATTTGAACCGCCGACCTTCTGATCAGCAAGTCCTAGGCTCTGTGGTTTAACCCACAGCGCCACCTGCGTCCCTTGGTATATCCTGTACTTCTGTTTAAATTGCAATAAGTACTTCTTAATTTGCATCTATACATATAATTAGCACATGCAAATTTTATACAAAGCAGACAACCTCCTTTGTCCTCTTTTCTGGATCTATGCTTCGTCATGGTTGGCAGTGCACAAGAGGCAACCCACTATTCTGCAGGCAAGGAAGCCTTTGTATATTGGAAGAGGGTTGGTTTCTTTTTTCCAGGCTCTCGGTTTGAACTGAATTCTTACTGTGAGTACAGAAGGACTGGCAAAAATGCTTCTGGGCTAGTAACCTTTATGGACTTATTTGCAAGGCTATTTTCCCCTTCCAACTGATTCCAAAGTATATGCTTTTTCACAGTCATCTTCTTCAACTATTTTCTTGCCTTGCTTTTAATGGCCCAGGTAACAGATTTGTCCAGGGCAGGTAGAAGACATGTGTGCAGTCCTTCTTATGCTTGATTTTGCAACAGCCAGTGGATCTTATGGGCCAATAAAAACGTGCCCATATGATGGCACAAAGTAATCTCACCCCCTGTCTATAGCAGTAAGCAGAGCAGTCTCTGTGCTCTCCTTGCCTCTAATAGGGTCGGTATTTAGCTGCAACAGCACTTATCATGGATTTGAGCTGCCAGAAGCTGAACTGATATACAGATGATTTAAGAGACATGATTTAGCCCATTGTGATGCTCTTGGAGTAGCATTTTTCAAGCCACCCCAGCCTCCAAACAAGATAGCCTTTTGGAGCGAAAGGCAAAGGTGGCAGCTCTCGAGTTAATGCAGCGAAAGGTCAAGAGGAGAATAATTCACTTTCACCTTGCCACGGAGGGAAAGCGCCAGTAAAAGCTGCCCGCTTATTGGCAAGATTATATATAAACGTGCAGTTCATATCTCCAGCCACCACCTCAGGAGCAGTCCAGTTACAGAGTTGATGTCATCGCCCACCTCCCTAATCAAGTGGTGCTGGATTATCTTGTCCTGATAAATTGGAGCCAGCATCTACTGGAGGGCAGGAGGGAGAGAGAAGGAGAGGGAGAGAGAAATAAGTCTTACATGAAGTACTCTGCTAGTTTGTAAGTAATAGGGTAGCAGATGTCCGGATCAAGCCCCTGAGCTTGTAGTCTGCGGCACAACAAAATGATTTGTGGTGAGCAGTGTAAAGGTCTTTAAAGGAAGACATCACCAAACAGGCACACAGTTAAGCATGACATATTTGAGGCCAAGGGACAAAAGGAATCCAAAATGCCACAGTGGGTATTGTTTTACAGAGGAATGCATACAGTCTGTATGGCTTATATGGATGCATTTGCCCTAGAAGGGACCATTGTTTTGCATTGCTCTTCGTGGGCAATGCACTTGTGATTAAAAGAAGAAAGAAACATTCCTAGCTTCACTACTGAGCATATTTCTAAAAAGAATCAAGGGCTGTTGAGCTGCTAGGCACTTGTTCATTGTTCTTTTTTGGGGCGGGGTGTGAGTTGATTACCAGCAATTCATTCAGGGTGAATAAACAATTTTGTTCCCCTTAAACCTCAGTAAGGCTAACATTAAAATTTGCTAACCATGTAACTGTGGAGGAAGGCTTTATTTAAGAAAAAGACAAAGCAGGACTATTCTTGTTTAGATTTTGGAAAGCCACTCCTTAACAGAAAGGCAGTTGTAAAAAGACAATCTACAAATGCAATAGCTGTAGCCACTGATGTGTTGCAAAAATGGACATTGAGTTTTTAAGGGCAATTTCATTATTGGGCGTACATTGGTTGGGTCTCTACTTCAGGAATTCAAAAGACCATCATTTGTGGCTGAGCATTTTGTTTTTGTACCAAACATCTGTGTTTCAATCCCTGACATCTCCAGGTAAGGTTGAGAAAGACCCTGGTCTGAAACCCTGGAGAACTGCTGCCAGTCAGTATAATGAATCAGTATAAGGCAGCTTCTTACATTTCTCGGGTGCTTTTGCATTTAAAATCCATCATACTAGAACAGATGGCACATGTTTGCCACTCCAGTCATCAATGTATAGTCACTGGTTAGTTCTATTAGCCAGTTAACATATGCAGCATCAGCATATATAATAACACTGAGCAGACATCAGTTGGTTGTTTATGTCAATAAATATCTATAATACAGTGGTACGTCTTAGGGATGCGGGTGGCGCTGTGGGTTAAACCACAGAGCCTAGGACTTGCCGATCAGACGGTTGGCTGTTCGAATTCCCGCGATGGGGTGAGCTCCCGTTGCTCGGTCCCTGCTCCTGCCAACCTAGCAGTTCGAAAGCACGTCAAAGTGCAAGTAGATAAATAGGTACCACTCTGGCGGGAAGGTAAACGGCGTTTCACTGTGCTGCTCTGGTTTGCCAGAAGCGGCTTATTCATGCTGGCCACATGACTCGGAAGCTGTACGCTGGCTCCCTCGGCCAATAAAGCGCCGCAACCCCAGAGTAGGTCACGACTGGACCTTATGGTCAGGGGTCCCTTTACCTTTACCTTACCTCAGGTTACAAACTTAATTCGTTCCAGAGGTCCATTCTTAACCCGAAACCATTCTTAACCTGAGGCGCACTTTTGCTAATGGGGCCTCTCCCTGCCGCCACGTGATTTCCATTCTCATCCTGGGGCAAAGTTCGCAACCTGAGATAACTACTTCCGGGTTAGCAGAGTTTCTAACCCAAAGTGTTTGTAACCCGAGGTATCACTGTACACAAAGAATGTAAGCTCCTGAACACCCACATGGTTTCTGATACACTGAGGACCAGACTACATCAGATGTGGGAGATCTGTAAGCTAATCTCCCCCAACTGTTTGATTTCTTACTTAAAGCGACTGCAGGAGCCCCCTGGTTTGCTGCAGTGACGTTAGTCCTTTTCTCCAAGGCCATTTCCCCAGTCCATTCCCCCATACTGTTTCCCAACCCACCCGCTGCTCTTTTGGGGAAGAACTTTACACTGAGAAAATCGTGGGCATCAGAGACTGTGTTAAGAGCACACCCTCCCACTCCTGCTCTGATAAAAATCAGGGGTCCCTGCAGTTGCAGCAAGTCATAGATATCTTGTGTAGTTTTTCTTGGGCAGGTTAAATAATTAAGTTATTTCATTTTTGTTTTATAGTGAAGAGACTCTCCAAAGATCTAAATCTCCCATGCCTCTGGCATGCAACCTTTTTCCAATTATTTGGAAGTTGAATAAACCAATAGCTATAACCTATGAAACTGACTACACTCTCATAATCATTTCATCCAAGCGACCATCCTTCTTACAGCTGTTTTTCCCTCTTCTTTCCAGGGAAATCCCTACATGTGCAATGAGTGTGATGCAGCCATTGATGAACTGGCGCATCCGCCTGAACTGATGTTTGATGCTGAAGGAAGGTATCCCTCCACCTATTGGCAGTCTACCACTTGGAAGGGTTACCCCCAGCCTCTCCTTGTGAACATCACCCTGTACTGGAACAAAACCATCGAGCTAACGGACAACATAGTCATCACCTTTGAATCTGGCCGCCCAGACCTAATGATCCTGGAGAAGTCCCTCGACTATGGTCGGACGTGGCAGCCATATCAGTATTACGCTACAGATTGTTTAAATGCTTTCAACATGGAACCAAAAACAGTGAGGGACTTGTCCCAACAAACAGTCCTAGAAATCATTTGCACAGAAGAATATTCTATGGGGTACATGGCAAACAGTAAAATCCTCCACTTTGAGATTAAGGACAGATTTGCGTTTTTTGCTGGGCCTCGGCTCCATAATATGGCTTCTCTCTATGGGCAGCTCGACACAACCAAGAACCTAAGAGATTTCTTTACGGTCACAGACTTAAGGATAAGACTGCTCAGGCCAGCAACAGGGGAAATATATGTGGATCCACAGCACTTGACACGCTACTTTTATGCAATCTCAGACATAAAAGTAATTGGAAGGTAAGACAAAATAAACAAATGCATTTTCATTTGCTTTTTAAACACTGTGTGTGATGGCAAGCTTCCATCTTTCCTCCCCTCTCTAAAGACAATAGCAATTTCCCCTGGAATTTGAATTGTTAGCCACGTTGAGAAAATTCTTTGTACATCTACATGGTTGCAACTTGATAATTTGTAAGGCTAGGTTTCAACTTCAGATGCGGAACCTGTGCCCCCCCCCCCGCCACCATGTTGTTGGACTCCCAACTCCCATTAGCCCCAGCTAGCATGGTCAGTGGTCAGGGATGATGGGAGCTGGGAACAAATAATATCTGGACAGCCACCGATTTCTCATCCCTGGGTTAGACCAGCCAGCACACTATAATTCTGAAGACTTGCACTTTGATGTGGGTTTCTGCAGAAATTTTGCTTGGCGAGCCCCAGTTGCTTGGTTTACAACTGGATTTTCTCTTTAACTTGGTTAACACCTTTCCATTTATGAGGTGACCACAGCAGGTTTGCTGTTTTCTTGCTCACTGTACACAAGCTTGGAATTAGCTCCTTCCAGTGCCACTAGTATCTAGCTTTTCTCAAATATTGGAAGGGATGGAGAGACATGTTTTCCATATAGGTAACTTGTTTGCCATTTCCCCCCACCTTATAGATGGAAGGAGAGAACTCTTGCACTTGTAAGAGAAACATGCAATCTCCAGTGGAAGTGAGGAATAGAAAAGTTTAAAGGGTTTCCCAATGACAAGAGTGTTTCCCTTGATGGGAGCAGACATGGCATTACTTACTATGCAGCAAGGTGACAGATTTTGACCACCACTGAGAGAACAGTCTCTGGTCTAACCTACTCTCTTTATGTGTATTTGTGTCAATGAGGCATGGACAGGGGAATTTCCTGGAGGATTATACTACATATTAATTCATGAGAGGGAGAAGAACCTTTCAGATACTCCAATTCAGTGTTAGGCTACTCTACTGCTTATTTTAGCTCTGTTTGAAGAGATGCCTAAACATTTTAATGTGATGTTGGAATGGCTCAGGCTCATACAGAATTTTTAGAGTTGAAAGAATATATGAAAGGTGACAAAGTGGTCAGAAGAGGGACTGCTGCCAGTCATCCCAGTCGGAGGCTCATGACACTAAGACAACTACCAGTGTCATAGAAGCAACCACTGTGTTTCTAAGTGTGTGGGTAAAGATGGTGAGCCACATTTGACCAACATCTCCAAAATGGAGAATTCAGTGCCAGGGAAATGTGATTTCCTTATAATAGATTCTCTTTGTTTCTATAATCTAGCAAGTGCTCAGCAATAGTTTAACTCCCTCCCCTCCTCTCCTTACCGTCTGGAAAGTATACTGGCCATACTGATAATCTGTTAACTTTTGGTACTCTCTTTTTGCTGCTATAGAACTTCATTTTCATTCAAGCTTAAAATATCAGGGGGAAATGCTCAAATACCTGGAATTTTGTTGTGCCAGGGACAAACAAATCCAAGTGTGGGTGGTTTTCTAAGTAAATGTTCATAAGAATAGGGCTCAGGTAGCACAGTATGGCTAACGTTCAATTGCTCAGAATTGCCTGTAAATGTGACTAAACTCATGCAATGGCAGTCCAGTGTTAGGAAAACATTTTGCCTTGTCTCAGACCAAGCCTTCATTTATCACCATAAGGATAGAGCTGACATCTATTCATGCTAATCCTTGTCATAGTAAATATCTGGAAGCAATATTACTGTTCTGGTTTCTCAACTGCTCCCCGCTCCCCACTGGCACAGAATGATCAAACTTTTTAAAAATCTCAGTGAGTTCTTAACATGCAGTGCTCATTGTATAGTGCAGGAGCACTATGGAAAACACTGATTCATTCCCATGGTGCTGATCCCACAAGAATGATCCACCCATTTAGCCCCACCCACATGGGTATAGGCCTTTAAATATTAAAACTGTATTGTGGGATGAACTTCCAAAAAAGTGCTTCTCAGGAACAGTGTTAAAAAGCAGGGATGGGGAACCTGTGGCCCTCCAGTTGTGGTTGGACTGTCAACTGCCATCATCCCTGCCCATTGACCATGCTGACTGGTCTGATGGAAGCTGAAGTCCATTGGCAGGGACACAGGTTTGACACTACTGGTTTAAAGGCTGCCTTAGCATCTTTCCACAAAGAGATTAGCCAGGCATATAGAGAGAGACATGTCTCTCTCATTCATTCATTCATTCATTGCTTGGCTCTTGCTTGATTACTGTACTTTCACAAGCCCCAAAGGTGAAATATATGGCAAAAGTGTTCTGTGTAACTGGTCGTGTACAGATAATGAATAAGTACTGTGACCCTGATGAGAAGAAGGGATTATGTATTGTCATTAGATACATGAGAAGGAAGGACTGAGCTCATCCAAACTGTGCAGTGCTCCTGGATTTCATGTGTGCTGGTTCCGTATCCTGCACTGCTCATGTGTAGTACTCTGAATCTGACCTTGGGAACCATGTCCATACACCCAGTTGTTAGAGGCAGATATTCATTCAGCAAATCTTCATCAGTCTCCTTTGCTGAGTCCTGCTATCACTTATAATTTTCCTTTCGTTTTAAAAATAGAGTGGATTCTCAATCAAAAATAGAGTGGATTCTCAATCATTTTTAAACTCGAAGAAAGGCCTTAATGCAGTATATTGATAGCTGATTATACACAACCATCCAAAAACTGGCTGGACATGACAAAGGCAGTGTCCAGTAAGTGCAGTTATCAGCAATCAATAATTGATTTTATGATCATTCTCCAAACTCCTGTTCAGTCTTTATACATGATGTCACTATCCTATGGCCCAGTCCTAAGCACTGGTAACAGTGAGGAAAGGAACACAGAGTGCCAAGACCCTAGTTCTACTGCATGGTTGGTAGCCTTTTAACAGTGCATATACCAAAACCCAGCACACACATAATATCATCTAGCAGTCTTAGTACACCAGAGGTTGCCTTCTGCACCTATTGCAGAGGTACTGTGTAAGAACAGCTGCCAGAGGTGATATGGGCAAGGGATCCACTTATCAATGGTGCCTGGAAAACCTCTTTGCCTGATATCATATTTGACCATCAATGGTAGGGCAGTTGGCCAAGTCTTGGCCAAAATGGCCTCGTGGGCCAAATAGAGAAGCCTAGTAGGTTTGATTAGGGCAAAGGGTTGGAGGTTCCCAACTGCTGCTTCATTGCTTCCTTCTGTGACAGAGTTTGTGGCCATCAGAACCTTCCAAACTGATGCAACACTGCATGCCCTTAGGTGCTTGGTTTGGAGGTTTTTCCTGTCAAGCAGTTAGAGCCTACTTGTAGACAGGTTGCTACTCCCAATTTAGTGGCAGAAACTACTTCCTGTGCTCCTGTGGTCACAGCTCTCCCCAGAGAGTAAGCTTGGATGATTTTTCTTGTCCTAAGTGTAACAAAAGCTTGCTTGATTTTTAGATGTTAACACCCAGTGCTATTTTTCTAGAAAAAGAGGTGCCTGAACTCGCCATGAACACCTCCATTGTTCTCTTACAATGGCAGTGGAGCCCACCTGAGAGGTGCCAGAACTGAGTTCTGGTGAGTTCCAGCTGTAAAAAAGCCCTGTTAGTTTAGTGAAATAAATTCAGTTCAGTACAAATGTCTGCTTATCTTTTTATCACTTGGCATATAAAGAAAACATACGGCAGGCAGCAAGTCAGGCCTGAACCTATCGACACAGCTTCACAAAGAAATTGTGTTCTTAATGAGAAGAAATAATTCGAATTTGGGGCGGGGAGGGAATAGCTGGTGTCACAGTTTGTTTTCCTCGTGCCCTTTCTCTAACACGCATTAGCAGTTATTAATTTGAAATGTCACAACACTGGTAAAATGCCATTGGATTCATAATTGTTATTTAAATGCACAGCTATTGTTTGGGTGGTGAATGGTAATGTTTTCTAGAGATCTCTCTTTTATACCCGTTGGAGGAACAATATCCCTTCATTCATTTTGTATATTTTGTTCACTCTATTCCTGGCAAAGGGGTTCAACCACTGGATATTTTAAGGTAAATATTTGGATTCAAATAGGAGAAATGTTTTAGGGTTCAGCGAGGCCACACAAATTTTTACAGCACATTTTTAACTCTTCCTGGGCGTACGGAAGTTTGAATTGCACCCTCCTATACATACACAAACAAGAGAACTAATCACGCTCTACTCCCATTGCTCAAAGACACTTCCGTACTCCTGCTGCAAAGGGTTGTTTCCTAATAATAATTAGGAGTCAAACAAGAGAGAGTGAAAGAGAGGAAGCCTATTGCAAGGGAATTAAAATAAAAAGCCTTCTGAATGACAGCTTTTTTATTTGATTTTTAAAAAACCCTCTCAGTAATCCCATAGCAAATTGGCTCTAAAAATTAAGTGTGACAGTTCAGAGAATTTATCTAATGGTGTTGCTTGTTGGCTAAATCCACCAGTAATCGGACACACACATTACAAAGGGGTTATCTTCTATGTAATCCTATCCTAGCAGATTAAATTCATGTGAATTTTTTGCTCAACCAGTGCTGATAAAGCACCTCTTGCAGAGTTTCCCCCTCTTGCAACTCATCTGGATCCTTGCCTCCCTTTCACTGATAAGAGCTTAATCTATTCCCCCATAAGTAGCGAAAGGATGGCTTTCGCTCCTGGTTGCTCTCACGATTTAAAAGAAGAGCAGGCTGCGATGCCTCTGTCATTACTCATGAAAGATGGCAGGCTTTATATTTCACCCGGATGACTGCTAGAAGATGCTGCTCTGGAGATGTGGGGGTTTCCTTCTGATTCCTACCCACAACGTACCTGGATAAATCCTCTCTGGTTCTTTTAGGGCTTGTATACACAATCAATTAGCCTCAGATAACAAAACCTCTAGTTCACTTGAGTCTGTATTATTTCCCCACGCAAGTTCAAGGGTCAAGATGTGCAGGTCAAAAATTTAGAATGAGGAGTGGAGAACACAAAAAGTTAAAACCTGTTATCACAGAAGTCTTTTATCAGAAACTCTGGAGCAGGAAAACATAGCCATCTCCACTGACCCAGCTCTGTTGCCCTGGCATTGGGGGGGGGGAGGTGTCATCTGGCAGGAGTGGGGAGCCTGCCATGTATGTGTAGGCACTTTCTGTGGTCACATAGTGTTAAGATAGTGGGTCAAACTACATGTTTCCTTAGATGTGCGATCTGATTAGTGTGTTGTTGTCTTTTAATAACAGGCATTACAGTTAATTGGGACCTTTGTGATTGTGAAAGTGGGCTGACCCTTTCCCCCATACCACAGTCCCATCAGAAACCATCATTGCTCCCCGACTTTGAATTGCTGCAGGGTGGAATCTGTCACCGGTGCCAAGAACAGGTTCCTTCCTACAGCAAATAGTAGCTTCTGGGGGAGGGTTTTTCACTGAGACTCCCACCCCGTGGCTGCAGTTTAAAAATAACAAGAGATTCATGAAATTGAATCGTGATTTTAATTTAACATGTAACTTGGCCACAGAGGTTTCCTTGCATGCTGTGCTGCCAACTTGGAAGAGTCTGGCTCTGCCACTGCCTGTGGAGGTGATCATATCCCAGAAGGGCTGGGGCTGGCGCCCTGTATCTCCATGGCTGATAGGAAGAGGATTGAGATGCAAGGCAGATGTGAACTTTTCTGTGGGTCTTGCCCACTTGATTGCAGAGCTTCCTAAAGGGCTGTTTGTTTTGCATTGAGAATCTGCTGACTGCTGACTGTCTTGGGGATGGGAGCTGAGACAAGCAGCAACATCAGAGCATCTTAAAAGAGAAGAATTACCATATTTTTCGCCCTATAGCACGCACTTTTTCCCCTCCAAAAATGAAGGGGAAATGTGTGTGCGTCCTATGGGGTGAATGCAGGCTTTCGCTGAAGCTTGGAGAGCCCCACCGCCAGCCCCACAAGCTCGGGGGACAGCGGGGAGGCGCAGCGCGCCTTTCCCGCTGTCCCCCGACTTGGTTAGAAGGCTGGCGGGGGGGAGAAGCCTGCTCCTCCCCCTCCCCCAGCCCTGCAAGCTCCCAGAGCGATGCCGAAGCTCAGGCTTCCCCTTCCCCCAGCCCTGCAAGCTCCCAGAGCGATGCCAAAGCTGCGTGCAGCTTCAGCATGGCTCTGGGTCCCGTTCTGGAGGCTGGGGGAGGGGGAAGCTCCGCTTTCCCCGCCCCCAGCCCCGCAAGCTCCCAGAGCGATGCCAAAGCTGCACGCAGCTTCGGCATCGCTCTGGGTCCCGTTCTGGGGGCTGGGGTCGGGGGAAGCTCGGGCTTCCCCCGCCCCAGCCCCGCACCTGGGGGGGGAATAATTTTTTCCCTTTATTCCCCCCCCCAAAAAAAATCTAGGTGCGTCCTATGGGCCGGTGCGTCCTATAGGGCAAAAATACGGTACCAGAACCATCACAGCTCTGTTGTTCCTGTTTTAGGTGACTTAATAAGAGCTTGACCACTCAAGCCCTAAGAGACCTATAACCCTGTTGTTTGCTTGCCATTGTTTTTTCTTAACTTTAACTTCCTGCTGTCATTTAGTGCTGCACTAACCATGGTTAATCCCATCTGAATATACAAGCCAATTTTAAGTGGATCTGCACCTGCACCAAACAAACCATAGTTAGGAGAATTTTGCTGTCTATCTCATTTCAAGGTGATGGATTGAACTCTCTGATGTCCCTCTATTCATGTCCAAATGCAAGATTTGCCTTGGTGAGATATATTATGGGTTTCTTGTACGTTTGGGATCTTAAGCAGGTTTAAAGAAACAAATAATACTTATCACTATCCAAGGTTTGCACCCAGATTCTGTTGGGTATGTAGAGATGACTGAAGGTACAATTCAGTTAAAAGGAAGCCCTAACTGATAATGTCCTGATGGAAAGGAAAAGTGGCTGTGGTGCCAAACAGAAACCCAAGAGTAAAAACCAAATGTGCAGATGAAAAGAGCTCAATACTGTATATATGGGGGAACATCAATTGACTTAAGTAGATTTGAAATTCAACTGCATTCTATATTTGCAAAACAGTTCAGTCTGCAAAGAAGGAGGCCCAATAATAATCAAACAATCCAGGAACAAAATAGATAATTTGAAAATTACGCTATTTGCTTCCACTGGCCTTTGAAGATGTAGAAAGGGAGGGAGAAAGGAGGTGATTTTGATATGAAAGCTACTGCATTCAGTATAAGAGCAGTTACGCAAAATCTTTTCTGGTGCATTAAAGCTGGGAAACCTACCCATTTAATATACAATTTGTTTTCTTATCCAACTGCATTTTGCTGTGAAATGAGTCTAATGCATATTGCACCGAGGATGAAACCCTGCGTTCTCATGATAAACACTTCAGTTCTTCCATTACAAGTTGTTTATTCAACTTCCATTTGCTACCTTTCATTGTGTGTTTATTAAGAAAATGAGTAAAACAAAACAAAACAAAACAAAGGACAAAATGTGGCTGTTAGCAATTTCAGCAACCCTATTGTGCTGCTATTATTTGGGAAACCTAATAATCCACATAAACTAATTCTGACTTATGGACGGCCTGCTTCACTAAATCAAGGCGATTTTCTCTGGTGAATAACAGGCGAGTTCAGTGTGCCAGTGCCTTAATTAAAGAGAGTCTCTCTTCATCTTGATCTCATTTTAATTTACAGGGTAATACTACAATAATATCACTAATGGAAGGTACATTAAAGGGCATCAAGTAGTATTAAGTGTACTAAATTATGGCACTTGTGTTAATTAACTTCTGGAGCAAGATGGTCCTAATGGCTGAAAAAGGTCCACTAATGCATAAATAAAGTCTGGCTGAGTGAGAATAGAAATGGAAGGAAGACAGGAGAGGGCTTCTTTCACTCTGTCCACTGCCGACTGTAGAGAGAATTTTAAACGCTAGACAATGTGAATAAACTGCAAGAAAGCTTTTCCTATTGAACTGTTTGATGAAAAGGCAATTTTTCAGCCCCTGAATGACTCTGATTAATGGAAAAGTTTGCTCCAGAAATTTGATTGTAAGGCAGCATGTGGAAAATTCTCGCTAAGGGCTCCACCAGAAGACATCCAAGTGCCCCCCACAAGTTACTATTGTGACTGAAAACATAACCATCTGGTTCAGATGTAATGCTAAACTATCATTTTGCGTTATGAACAGGAACTTTGTGCTCATGTCTCCCACCTCCCCTCCCCTCTGTGGCTATTCAGAAGAGCTCATAAACTTTCACTTATGTTTTCGATGAATCACAGTGTATTATTTCATTTAAGTGGCTCATCATATCTGTGGCTATTAAGGGGATCAAGCCAGGATGCTAAACTATGGTTTGACATTGACTCATTTTCCTAAACTAAAGTCAACTCTGAGCATAGTTTGTCTGGGTTCAGGTTTAGGCTGTATCCATGCTAGGGCATTTATATGTACATGAGTGGCCGTTTCTGTGTGCTCATTTGTGCACCTTCAGCCTCATGTGAGCACTTTCATGTTTATGCCTCTTCCAGCTATCTTGCCATTTCCCATCCCGATTTGAAATGCATTAATTTCCTTTCGCAAGATTTCTGAACCAAAGTACGGTTGAGAGGACTTGGCAGTGTGTGCATTTTGCCATTGTGCCTGAATATGCACATTCTATGGCTATGTTGATTTCCCTCCTAAAAACATGGAGTTGGATCCTGGCAAAAAGTGCAACTCTATGCATTTCTACTCAGGAGTAAGTCCAACTGAGTTCAATCGAGGTATGTACGGTACAGGATTTCAGACGTGATTGTTTAAAATAGTTACCAGATGTTCCAGCCAAACCCCTATGTGTGTACCTCACCTTCCTGCCTGTGTCTGTTTTGATCTCAAGCAACAAAGTTCCTCAAGCTGTTATTCTGCTTGTTTCATTGTCCACCAGTTCCTCTTTTCCCATTCTTGCTCCTACCTAGTTAATATACCAGTGTATCCACTTAGTAGATTTCCACGAGACCCTGCATCTCTGATACATCTAGTTTCTCCTTTTTCTAATGTAGTTCGGTACATTCAGCAGTGAGCAATGTTTGCCTCCCAGGCAGCCCCTTGTGAAATTTCGCCTTTCCTGTTTCTACCAGCAGACATGAATACTGTTTCATTTAAATTTAATAAATCATTTGAATGATTTCAGTCAATAATGGGGGTCTCGGGGTCCTACCGGTCCCCAGTTTGTGACTTGAATTGGTCTCAAGAAAGGCCATACATTTGCAGAAAATGCTCCAGAATTTCCTTAACCATATCCTAAACTACAGAATGAGAAAATAAGTAGCTACTGACATTTTCAGGCAGATTACTGAATGGTGAGCATTTAGTCACAGTAAAATTGTAGGCATGTTGACTGAAGGGTGGGGGAAGAGAATGGTAAACTATGAGCCCCTCCCCTTGGGGTAACTAATTCAGACTCTGAGGTGGATTAAATTTAAATGTGAGGGACAAAAACAGAGCTCCTGTTATTGCTGGGACATAGTCGCAAAGCCCTGGGGCTCAAATACCGAAGATTCCAGCAGAGGGAAGAGCATAAAAATAAAATGAAAGGCTTAATGGTATGTATTGCAAAGGGACTCGAAGATATTTTAAGTTCCAGAATAAAGCACTAGTTGTTGTATTGAAGATCTGAGCAAATGGTCCCTGGATTTCATCTTGGCAATCCTTTCTGAGCTCAGAGGAGCAGAAGTCATCCACAGCAATCAAAGTTTCATCATCTGATCCTTAAATACCTGAATTCTCCCAAGTAACTGCATAGCAAAAGGATATAATGATAGAAACAACATTGCCTGATATTGGGTTCAAATATTATGCAGTGCAGAGGAACAAGAAGTACAAGTGATTCATTTGTTCCCTGTGTAGGTCGCAGAGACCCACAATTTATAAACTTTAGACCCACAATTGACAATGGTTTCACTGAGTACCATAAGGCTCAAAATACTCACAAGGGTTCAGAAAGTCTGTAGATACTGAACATAACTTGTGTAATCAGACTTCAGGAGTCAAAAGGATTGGCATGCGGGGGTTAGGCCTTCCCCTTTTCACTTGATGCTGCTGCCACTGCTGATCCAGTTCTGGGTGCCTTCCCTGTACCATTCCATGTCATGCCAGCTCCACTGCAGAGCCTAAGGCTGACAGGTCGCTATTTCCAGCTGCCTTTCTCTTCCTGCTCTTTATTCTAATCAGTGGTGTTGGTGGTAGCAGCTTCTGATAGAGTTCACAGAGAAGGAAGGCGGGCAGTGGCACTGGCCAGTGTGCAGATCTGGGCCCCATGCTGGCAGGTGTAAGAGGCAGTGGAGATGAGGAGAGGGCTTCTGCAACCTGTCCTGGCAGACCCTCTGCAACTTGCCTGGGCTACCCACTCACTGCCTCTCATCACAGTGTAGTTGCAGCAGCACCTGCTTGCCACAAAGCAAACTTCAGTGTGACAACACACTTGCATTTTTATTATATAGTAATAAATAATAATAATAATAAACCCTAGGAAGAGAATAACAGAGGATAGCACACTGCCCTGGGATGTATTATAGAGAGCGACCAACATGCCCTTGAACAATATGGGCATGCCCATTGAAATTATTTAAAAGGTTCACAGGACCCCAAGAGGGGGGAGATCAGCAGCCAGTAGCCATACGTTCTCTACACTGGTGTAAGTTTTGGTAGTGCTCCCTGCCGGCAAGGCGTTCAACACCAATGTGAAGGTCTTATGTGCATATCGATGCAGACACACTTCACATTGCTGCCAATTGCATAGCCTTTAGGGGGAAAAGTCACGATCTTGCACCATTCCCTACAATGTGTGAATACCACTACTACTACTAATAATAATAATAATAATAATAATTTATTATTTATACCCCGCCCATCTGGCTGAGTTTCCCCAGCCACTCTGGGCGGCTCCCAATCAGTATTAAAAACAATACAGCATTACATATTAAAAACATCCCTGAACAGGGCTGCCTTAAGATGTCTTCTGAACGTCAGGTAATTCTTTATCTCTTTGACATCTGATGGGAGGGCGTTCCACAGGGCGGGCGCCACTACCGAGAGCACTATTAATAGTGCTGGTTATTATCATAACAACATAATGTTAATAAGCAGCAACATAATGTTAATAAGGCACTGCAGTAGTTGGACTAGATGACCCTTAGGGTCTATTCCAACTCTGCAATTCTATGATTCTATAATAAAGAGCTGGTCTAATTTCATGTTTATCAAAAGTGTTTAGCTAGACTTATAGTGCGGTGCTAAAGTCTCCTAATAATGTCTACTTCATACTGTTAAGGGGAGATTAGAAAATTATTGTGGTTTGAAACATTTATTTACAGCACCTGAGGTTTCTTTTTTACAAAAATAGTTGCATGAGCTTATCGCATTCCTTTGGGACTTTTGCCACTTTTTGGAGTGACTGCATCTAACAATTCTTCCAATTAAATTCCAAACTTCATTAATAGAGTTGGCGGGGGGGGGGGGAGCTTATGTACTTATGATCTTGTCAGTTTATTCACAATTCCCCTGTGCTGGTAGAAAATATTTTTATAGCTGCTGCACTATGTCATTAAAGAAAAGGAGTGTTCATCTTTTCTAAACACTTCAAAAGCTTTTAAAGGAAACATCATGAATAAAAATGAATGAAATCAGTTCAACATGCATTAGCCGAGTTTAGCAGCATTTGAGTAAACTGCTCCGGATTTCCTTGGGTTACTGCCTGTGGTCAAGCAGGTTGTTTATGCATTGTAACCTAATTTGGATTTCAAAAGGTTCAAATAGTATTGTCATTTTAGCAGCAGTTCCATGCATGCATGAAAGGTTGCAACCTGAGAATGTTTGGATTTGGGCTTCACTCCATTGTAAGTAGGGCCGCGGGTAGCGCTGTGGGTTAAACCACAGAGCCTAGGACTTGCTGATCAGAAGGTCGGCGGTTCGAATCCCCACGACGGGGTGAGCTCCCGTTGCTCGGTCCCTGCTCCTGCCAACCTAGCAGTTCGAAAGCATGTCAAAAGCAAGTAGATAAATAGGTACTGCTCCGGCAGGAAGGTAAACAGCGTTTCCGTGCACTGCTCTGGTTCTCCAGAAGCGGCTTAGTCATGCTGGCCACATGACCCAGAAGCTGTACGCCGGCTCCCTCGGCCAATAAAGTGAGATGAGCGTCACAACCCCAGAGTCGGTCACGACTGGCCCTAATGGTCAGGGGTCCCTTTACCTTTACCATTGTAAGTAGAGCCGTCAGCTGAATTGTGTTTCTAGCTGATTTTAACCATACCCTTCAGCGTCCCACAAATGAAACAAAGACAAGCCCATGCATGAGTGCAAAGGACAAGAGTCCAACCATCCAGGGATGTGTTTGGACAATGGTAGGGTCCATAGAATCTAGACTTAAATGTACCACAATGCAATATTGTGGGGGTAAGTTCACTTGAACTCATTCAGGGCTTACTTGTGAGTAGCCAGACAAATGAATATGCTCTTAAATTGCTAACAGATTGCTCCTGAAAATAAAAAGAGTGAAACTATCCATAGACTAGTTGCATGAAATGCCTGTAGAATGCACACATAGACTATATTGCATATATAATACTGTAGTTGAAATGTGGTCTCATTTTACAGATGAGAAATACTGAGGAAGAGCAGTAACTGAGAAGCCCTGGATTAGCTGTTGAATCCACTTTAGAGAATTTTTAAGCAGAATTTGTTTGTTTGTTGTTTGTTTATGAGACTTGCTAGTTGTTACCCAAAGGTCTCACTTTGGCAGCTTACTAATAACAAGCAATATCACCCTAGTCTTCTCAAAAGGCTGCAAACCAAAAAGATGTCAATGAAGGCTCCAGACAAACCTTGCTGGAGAGCCCACTCTGCAGTTAGGAAGCCACAACTAAGAAGATCCTAGTCCTTTTTAAGCATATACAGATTGTTCTCCCTCACCCTTCAGCAACTGAAGCCATCCTCCATCCAGACACTTTGACTTTTGACCTCTGCCTTAAAGCCCCAGAACCTTTCTCTTTAAAATATCAGACACTTATCCCACCTCCACTGCTGAGAAACAACTCACTCCCAATTCCTCACACACTTTGTCTTCAGCAACATTTCAGGGGGAAATTATGCTCCTACCCAGAAAATCTTTCCTAATCTTCTTGCAGTGGGTAATTTTTCTGTGTGCTTCCTCACCATTCTTTTATTTAAAAACCTAACATTAATTTGTAATTAGATTCATTGCCATATTTCATCACCAGACTGCATTATATATAATAGTCAAAACACACCTGCAGAAATGAAACCAGAACTTGAATGCAATACCATCAAGGGGCCCCTGTAAGATAACTCCAACGTATACCCTCCAACACCTTGAAACCAAAATCCAGGACAGTCCCAGTCGGTTGCCAGGCAGCAGTACTGTAGACCAACTGAAGTTTCTGAGACACCTTTGAAAAGCAGCCCTATGGACAATGCATTATAGTATTTTAAGATGAGTATTACCAGAGCTTGGGTAACAGAGGTCAAGCTGTCCTTTGGGAGAGGACACAGCTAGCTCATCAGCCTTAGCTGGTGAAATATGCTTCATCCACTAATGCCATTTGGGCAATGGACTCATTAGGTGATCTTGGACATGCCATAGTTTTGCCTTAGCTGGTTCTTACAATATTTCAGTGTTCCCAAACAGGAACACCCAAAATATAAAATGCACACACCGTGCACAATAAATACAAAGGACACATTGTTTAGACCATTCATCTCTAATTTTGCATATTGACTGGAATTAATTAGACAATTCTTTGGCTACAGGCTTCTAGCCATAACTATGAAGCGTATCAAGCATGTAAAAGCTTTTGTTTTCTATTCGGAGTAGGTCACTATGCTCTTCAGAGCAATATGGTAAAGCTATTAGAGTATAACAATTTCGAAGCTCAAGGATGAGCTAAATGGATCCCCTTGTGATCATAGGCAGCACACTTCTAAGTATAGGTACTGGGTGAATAACAGGATATGTGTCACATCCGTGCTGTGCTTCAGAATTTCTAGAGGCATCTGCCTGACTACTGTTGGAAAAATAATGCTGGACTGCATGATGTTTGAAATGCAAACATAGAAAATGCTGTTTGGAGCAACCCCAAATATGAGCCGCTATATCAGTGATAGGGAATGACCGCTCCCCACTTAAAACGGGGGGCGCCTTTTGCGTGGACGCGTGCAGCCCTGGATCTGGAGTGGCCCCATCAGCATAGGCTTTGCCTTCCCTCAGGTGGGATACCTGGAGGTCCCCGCCTACCCCAGCGAGTTGTCCAATCCCACCTGGGGGAAGTGTTGCCAGGGAAACCAGGCCAGGTAAGGGGAGGGATTACCTGCCCACACAATAGAGGGTGGATCTTAATTGTTAATCCTCACTTGGCTCCAGAGCTTCTCCCACCCTACCCACCCTCAGTTAATGTCTTCTTTTGCAGGTTAACTTTTCTTCATAGGTTTTGCAGGTTAACCTGTCTCCACAGGTATGCGGGCGCTGCTACGATAAGGTCGCTGTTAAAGGGCCGGAAAGGAATTTCCCTGCATTGGCAGGTTTCGCCTTTCCCGTAGCAAAACGTCACAACTTTGGCGGTATCAGGCCTTGGGCGGAATCCTTTAGTCCATCTTCCTCTTTGCGGCGGCGATACCAGGGTTCCCCGTTAAAGGGGTTTTTGAAGGGAGGCTTTGGCCGTACGCCGAAAGGTCGTCATTGCTCTCCCCTGCGGCGGCGTAACGGGGGCGGCTATCTCTGCTTGAACATATGTTCTCCAGAGCCGGCCCATCCCCCCCACACACACTGGATAACCCTGATGCTCCCTAGGTCCCCGGCTGGGGACTAGGGAGGGAGAACGCCCAATGCCTGAGCCAAGGTCTACCCACATTTGAAATTTAATAAAGTTGTGGCCAATTTAATCCCATAGCACGTTGTCTAGAGTCGTTATTCCACATGACGGGGGGACCACTCGGGATCTGGGGACTCCGCCTGTCCACGCAACTTATTCCGCCCCAAGGGCCACTTTACCTTAGGGGGACTGTATGCCAGTGGTAAAGCAAAATTGGGTAAAGTGGTGTATATAGTCTATATTTCAGCCATGCAAAAGCCAGAGGTTTACACACACACACACACACACACACACACACACACACATATCTATCCTTCATCCAGACTTTATCACATTCAAGGACACATTCCAGCCAGGCAAAAGTACTCAAGGAGGGTGCAGAACAGGTCTGGGGAGAGGTATGGTCTGAGGATAGAGGGTGTGGCCTTATTAGTGTCCTGAGGGTCAGCCTGGAGAGTTGTATTTTATCCAAGGTCCTGAGGTTCCTACCTACCCCTATTCTAAATGTTTTAGTTCCCCTTATAGATCAATTGTCCTTAGTACAGGCATAGGCAAACTCAGCCTTCCAGATGTTTTGGGACTACAACTCTCATCATCCTGGCTAACAGGAACAGTGGTCAGGGGTGATGGGAATTGTAGTCTCAAAACATCTGGAGGACTGGGTTTGCCAGTGTGGTGTAGTGGTTAAGAGCAGTAGACTCGTAATCTGGTGAACTGGGTTCGCGGCTCCGCTCCTCCACATGCAGCTGCTGGGTGACCTTGGGCTAGTCACACTTCTCTGAAGTCTCTCAGCCTCACTCACCTCACAGAGTGTTTGTTGTGGGGGAGGAAGGGAAAGGAGAATGTTAGCCACTTTGAGACTCCTTCGGGTAGTGATAAAGCGGGATATCAAATCCAAACTCTTCTTCTTCTATGCCTGCCTTAGTAACTACAACCCCAATCCTTGAAGAAAGGGTCTGCTAGGGGTAGTGTCAATTTATCAAATTTGCACTTTCTGAAACAATATGAGAACTGAAACACAGCCATCCTTCAAAATTCACACTTATCTAAATTTTGCAGTGCACTTCTCCCAGCCAACCAATGTTTACAAAAATGTATTTATTAGCTGAAAGTTTGCATAAAAATAAATAAATGAAAATAGCATAACATGTATTACTTTATGAGAAATTGCTTGCCAAAATGTGTGCTTTGGTCAAAGCTGCATACAAAAATATTTTTATTAGGAGGAATTCACATTAAAATGATGAATAAATTTCTTGAGGATTTTTAAAAAAAGAAAATCTGCAAATTGCTGCAGAAATGTGGCAAACTGAATTTAAGACTGGAAAAAATAAGAAACAGAGAAAACAAAAATTGGCAGATCCATCCCTACTCAGGAATTCCTCATGGCATATCACCATGTCCAAAACTGCCATAGTAGTTCTGGATGTGGAAAAGGCCTTTAATTGAATAGAGTGGCTTTATTTACCAGTGATATTTAAAAGAAAAATTATTATGAATGTGGAATGTAATTCTTTTCAAATTGAATCATCAATATATACACTTCCCAGAGTAAGGGTAATTACTAATGGGCACGTTTCTAATATCTGTCTCTCCTTAATAGAATCACTAATGATAGCTATATAGAGATTCTTGGAATCTCTGTTGGGTAACAGGAATTTAATATTTATTTGTACACGGAGATGTAGCCCTTATATCACCCGTACCTGAAAATGCTTTCAGATTGTTACAATATAGTAATCATAAATGGCAAAGAGTGATTAATAATGAATTAAATTTCTGGTCTCAGTTACCACTGTATTGATTAGGAAGGTAAAAAGGTAAAGGTACCCCTGCCCATACGGGCCAGTCGTGTCCGACTCTAGGGTTGTGCGCTCATCTCACTTAAGAGGCCAGGAGCCAGCGCTGTCCACAGACACTTCTGGGTCACGTGGCCAGCGTGACGAAGCTGCTCTGGCGAGCCAGCACCAGTGCAGCACACGGAAACGCTGTTTACCTTCCCGCTATAAAGCGGTACCTATTTATCTACTTGCACTTAGGGGTGCTTTTGAACTGCTAGGTGGGCAGGATCTGGGACCGAAAGACGGGAGCTCACCCCGCCGCGGGGATTCGAACCACCGACCATACGATTGGCAAGTCCTAGGCGCTGAGGTTTTACCCACAGCGCCATCCGTGTCCCTGATTAGGAAGGTAGCTTTAATTAAATAAACCTATTACCTTGGTTGTTTTTTGAACATCCTCAGAAATATTAATTTGAGATATTGGAATAATTGTAAGGAATTAGCTGCCATATGCTAAATAAAGGATCAGGACTACCTGATATCAGACTATATTACCTTGTGTCAAGTTCTGTAGCAATATTTGACCAGCTGACCTAGATAAAAGTATATCATTTTACTGTCATTTAAAAATGGAAGGAATAAAGGGCAAGATTATAACCTAAGAGTCAATAACATTTTGTTAGCATAGTAAAAAGGAAAAGTCAACCTACCCACTATCTCTTATCACAACTAACAGTATTCTATAATACTGAGTTTTCTCCTCTGGAATTGCTGAGAATTATCTCATTGTAATATCTGTCTCAATTATTTCAACTTATGTATCTGTTGAAATATAATTTTTTTTTTTTTACTTTTCATGGAGATTTAAAAAGGAAGGAAGCATGTTAAAAAGGAATGCATGTTGTCCCTTAGATTAAAATGTTGAGGTTGTAAGTGGCATTATCTGATTGTTGTTGTCGTTTAGTTGTTTAGTCGTGTCCGACTCTTCGTGACCCCATGGACCAGAGCACGCCAGGCACTCCTGTCTATCTGATTACATCTATATAAATGAGAAAAGTTGCTGGAAGTGTTAAATCCTTAATGCTGACATATTTCAGATCTTCTGGACTCATCTAAAAGGGTTTGGCAAGAAATCCTGAAAGGATACCATTTTCTGTGAAATTCTTAGTACTCTAAAAACTGTACCGTTGGGATACCTAAAGGATTTACCCTGAAAGAAGACTTGGAACTGATCACTTGCCAGACTCTGTGTTGTTTGACCATTACATGTGACTGGCACAAAAGGATATGGATGAACACAATTTTTAAAAACTTACATACTGAAAATCTTCTAAGGAAGCAAATAAGCTTGTAGAAAAAAATAGTTTTAAAAATAAAAATGGAATATGCACACACATATAGCATACTCCTCATTAACTGGCCCAAGGCCTTCTACAAGCTGCACGTAGCTTGAACAAGGCAAACAGCACATTTCTCATTCCTCTATGACTGCCAGGAGCCTAGAATGATAGCGGCCATTTCCCATGGCTCTTTATTGTCTTCTCCATGACTTTGAAATGGAACATAATGTAGCAGCGTTCCGTTATGGAATCAAAGGAGAGATAAAACATCCAGCAGCCAGAATCTCAAGGACAATAAAAGTGGCCTGTTTGAAAGGCTGTATTACTGAATGTATTATCGATGCAGAAACAGTAGGAACAAATGACTGCATTCAGAAGGAGGAAGAGACAATTCCAAATAAAAATGAATGCAATATCGTCAGGTTTGAATGTTAGATTCAGCATGGGTTAAGGGAAATGTATAAACTTGAAATTTCCTTCCCCTTTCTACTACACGGACTTCATTCTCAGGAAAGTAGCATTTGGAGGGGCACGGAACCCAAAGTGCAAGAAAAGCAAATAGATTTATAAAAGAATTTGAGTTCCAGATCATAGATTTTTATGCTGATGCACACATGAATACAGGCTTCTGCATATGTATCCCTGGGAAATGGGTTCAGGGGTTGCCAACCCAGCACCTAAGAAAAAAATGGAAGTCTCTAGCCCCCTTAGAAATAAAGTTATGGAGCAAAATGTACAGATACCTGCTAAGTGATTTCTAATTGTGGTGGGGGCACCTTTTATATTTTCCTGGTACAGTCATACCTTGGAAGTTGAACGAAATCCGTTGCAGAAGTCCGTTCAACTTTCAAAACGTTCGGATGTTCAGCTTCCAAAGAACATTTGCAAAATGGAACACTCACCTCCGGGTTTGCGGCATTCAGGAGCCAAAACATCTGAGTACCAAGGCGTTCGGGATCCAAGGTCCGACTGTACAGAGGAATTCTCCCCATTGTTATTGGGCAGCAACAGCATCATATTCTGTGTGTTATCAATATTATGTGATCACTATAGTCAGGACCAGCAGTGCGTATCTGACTTCCTATTGCAAACGTAAGGTAGTGAGGAGTGGTTGTCTCTCTAATTTTGTGTTATGCCACGCCCCCATGGCAGCCATATTGTGTTGTGTGTCACACACACATAATGGCAGCCATTTTGTGACTGGCACCCACTGCACTCTCTCAAAATTTACATTGTGCTTACTGGACCAAAAAGATTAGTGACTTCTGTTCTATATAACCAGATGCTATGTATGTAGGCACGCTTAAGTAATTTGATTTTCTATACTGACCTGAGTTTGCCTGATCCACACCTCCTGGATTAAAGTGCATATTATGCACTGGATTTCACACATTCTGAAAGTTTTGATCCAGTTCTCATCTAAAACAAGTATCAAAACTTTTTTTGATGCATATTTTGAGAGAAGATATACGGTAAATGTGTTTTTTTGAGGTAGACATATTTAAAAATGCATATTCTGAGAGAAAATAGCTTTGAAATATTTAATATGCTCTCCAGTACATAAGAACATTAGTATTATTACTACTACTATTACTATTGTTACTACTCCTACTACTGACCTATCCTTCACCCTAATGTCCCAGGGTGGGTTACAATATTAAGGCACAATATTAAAAACAACTTGCAATATATAGGCTCCTAATTGCAGCCATGACACAAACCTAATTAGCTATGGTAGTGGTGTAGTGGAGGGAGGGGGAGGGGGAGGGGGAGGGGGAGTTGTGGTTCAAATTTAATTGCTTTCACAATATGCAAAAAGATACAGATTTGGATACCACAAGGATATGTACCCTGAGATGTGCACTTTCACACTCGAGTAGTTCTTTGCCCCTGACTGCTTTTGAGTTGCTCAGCAACATGTGGTGCATAAATCATTACAAAATGTGTTAAATGCAAATGGTTGCTAATAGGGTAACCATCTGTTTGATGCTGCGAACTTTATGAAAGGAGGTAGTGAGCATTTCCTTTAGTTAAACACGGGGAAAGTTCTGCAATTATCTGAAGTGGCGAGGAGGGCAAGCCCAGCAACAAATCAGCCACCTGGATTACTGTCAGCAGCAGCACCTTGTATCCTTTCCATTTCCCCATCAATTTCCACAGAGGTAATTTGGCACGGTGGCATGATCTTGACTTCAAGACCATATCCTGGGCTGCAGCAATCTAGGCAACCATTGCTTCTTGCAGCTTGATTATTAAAACTCAAGCCGTATTTGTTGCCTTTGAATCGTTCATTAAGGAACAGGCTGGCCTACCCTCCCCAGGGCATCTTTTCATCCACAAATATAATCGGACTCTCTTATCCCGCTTTACCAGCAGCCTCATACCCCATGGAAAAAAATGGATAATATTTTGTAAGTGATACATCAGTGACATTTTCCTGCCCGATAATGTATTGCAGTAGACTCCATCAGTGTGCACTTTCCATCTCGTAATCTCTCCTGCAGTATTACTATTAAAGATCTCTCTTTTTGCAAGGAAGGGGGAAATCGATTCTCTTGCCCCAGACATACATTAGTGGATGCTGTCACATACCTTCCTAATGAACATTGCTAGGCAGACTTGTGAGTGACAAGGTAATGCATTAGGAAATTACCAGTGGGACACATGAAGGGCTGAATAATCCAGTTGCTTGAGCTTAATACCACAGTAGCCAAGCTATACAGGAGAAGCTGTAAACTACCAGCACCATTATCTGTTGCAAGGGCAGCTAATTGTTGGTCCATGGACTACATCAACTCCCTGCCCTAATTTTGTCTATCTTTTCCTCCTACACACACACAACTCTCTTATTTACCAGATTGGAAGTGGGGTGTGCTCCTTTTTATTTATCAAGCACTTCTTCCTTTGGGAAATGAGGTTGCTTTGGGTTGCAAGGCATCAGGACTAAACACGGGACTCTCATAGCAGGAGTCCAGAGCCCATACTTGCTGGACCACTGTAGGAGTTTGCCATACGAATAGCTGCTGGTTTTCATTCTCATGAGCATCACCACCACCACTGCAGTGGTGGCGCTGTAGTGTCCAGTTCAGGAGTGATCAGGAGACACAAGAGACCAATAGGGTTCCACCCACTGCTGCAAAGCTGTCAAGGCTAGTTTGCACATCTTACCCTCAAGTGCATACTGAGCTGCCTTCCCCTCACATTATGGCTTAACTACCAGCTTGTTTCTAGACTGACAGGTCACTTCCTCTATTCCCAGTAAACCTTTCAATTTATTCTAGAATCTCCCAAACCAAGCTTGTGTTATGCAGCCTGACATAGAGCATATTGCAGATTCCTGGAAGTGATGAGAGTGTGGAGTGCAGTGTCCAAGAGGAGCTGTAGCTAGTGAACCAGCCATGCACACTCTAGTGATCAAGGCTAATTGAGCCTCCAGTGACCATGTTGGATCCAGGAGATGCCAAAAGCTGTGGATCTCTTCTTTACAGGGAACTGCAGTCCTGTCTGGAATAGCCTTTCTCTCCATCTCCAGACTTGAGAACAGCTCTTGTCTGTTTTGGATCCAGCTTAAATTTATTGACCCGCATGCAGCCCTTCACTGTGTCCAAGCACCATTTGCTTGTGGGCCACTGCTTGGTATTAGACTGTGCATGTAGCAGATCAGAAGCTACTGTTGAACACCCCCCACACCTCCCTGAAGAAATTGAACAATAAGTCCCTTCCCTGTACTGGAACTGCAGAAACCTGGAGATGTGAGGGGCATTAAGTGCATATCCCCTGCAGAGAAATACAAGTGTGTGTGTTTTTCGTATTGTGTGTTTAAAAGGGAGAGTGGGATGGAGAGAAAAGAAGAGGGTGTCTTAAAACCTGCCTTCCCCTGTCATCTTACACAAAGCAACTTGCTCACTGAAAGTACGGTACGTATCTTGACAACTTCTTTCTGATTTAGAAGGAACCCAGGGGTGTTCAGACAGGATGGCTGCATGAATGAGGCACATGGAACCTGTCAAGGATGTGGGGAGAGTCCTTTGACTAGTACTTTGGCACTACTTTTGTTGAACATGAGCATTGCTCCAGTTCCCAGAACACTACATATTTTTAATGTGAGTTGCTGGTGACAGGACAGCAGCAGGGCTGTTGATTGTTTCTGACTTTTATATCTGATGAATCCAATTTGATTCGTTTTTGCTGTTTAGCAATCTAGGGCAATACAGGTACAGAGATTTTGAAGGTATGATATGCTGATGCCATCAGAGGGATGTTGATAATTGCAACTCCTTTCCTCTTCTCTCTTGGTGAAGCCACTTGAGAGAAACGGGGCTGGTTTGCATATGCTCATGTATCTCAGTGGAAGTACTCAGGCTCCACATTAAAAGCTTTCGTATCATGTCGCGCCCACTCAAACACGATGCTTCTCAATGGAAACCCATTCGCACTTTGAGCTAAGAAAGCAAATGCTGTACATGCAGTTGTGAACTGCCCTTCAATGTGTTCACTTCCTGCAGGTTGCACAGTTTCTTATCAGGTGATGGCTGCAGTCATCATGCATGTGTCTGAGCCGGCATTTGAGTTATCACCCTGAATGATGCACTTGGGATAATAGTATGCAGCAACTGCACCCCTTTGCTGTTTCTTTACAGCCCTGAAAGGTGATGCCACTAGGGTGCTTGTCTCGTTTGGTACACTTGGCTACGCAGCTCCTACTGAACATATACTTCCCCATATTTCATTTCAATGTAGATTTTCTTACTCTGCTCATGGAAGTGTTGTACTATCTTCTTCCCAGAAATTTCTGGGTCCTTCAAATGCTGACCACTTCTACTGTGCCATTCTCAGATTTAATTAGTGAGAATCCCCAAGATTCGGTTACCTTAAACTTGGGAGGAGCTTGCACAGGAGTGCTAAATAGAGTCTCCATGTGATAGGAAGACTCCAGCTGATTATATTAGCTGCTGATTCTTTCAGCTGCTACAACCGCATGTGGAGAACCCCTTGGCATCGTCTCTGACTGCCATTGCTTGCTCTCTCCACTTCTGGCAGCACCCAGCTGCTTCTCTTAGTTGCAGAAAAGAACAAAAAGTGCACTGCATGGAATCCCCTGCATGACTAAGTTTTCCTTGTTCTTTTGGTGGCACTAGAAGAAGCCAACTGATGCTGGAGACTGAGTAGGCTGCAAACTCTGAAAGAGATGGAAGAGTTCTCTTTGTAGGTTGTTAGAGCTGATATCTGCTACAACTGTTTGGCGGCTCTTCACTGTGTGTGAACCCTGGGGCTCCCGTGTCAGCCAGGTATTGGTTTTTTTTATTCCATGCCTCTGTTATCATGAAGTCATCTCCTCCAAATTCTTGAGCAGTGGATTGCAATCAGGGAAGAACGTGATGAATACATGCTAGGGTAGTTTTTGATAGAGCAAAATCCTACTTTCTGATGCTTTTCCAGTTATGCCAGTAATGCTGACTGCAATCATGACAGATAGGAACTGACTTTCGAGTTCAATGCTTTCAATGAAAATACTTTCAGGTGCCTTAGGAATCCAATAAAAATGCAACGCTATGTATTCAACCATACATTTTTCAAAGCATGAATGTTTCAGAGCTGCAACAGGCAAAATTATAAACAGATCAACAGAAAAGAGAAAGAGTTGCCCCAAGAGAAATACATGAGACTTCTCTTGAACCAGTGAGGCTCCTAGACAGCTGCTTCGGGCACAGCAAGGCACATGAACAGGTGACAATGTGACAGCAAGTTGCGTGATGACTTTTGTCAAGTACATTGTCACCATTCTGAATCCAAAGTACATTTGCCTCCGGGGGGATTTGCACATCTGCCATATATTTAGATTACTTTTATTTTAAAGAAACACATGCATATAATTCATATGTAGACACAAGAGTACAAAAGACAACCATGTGGGAGGCTAAATTCATGCAGGCATTTCTGAGCTGGCATCATACAAATGTGCTAATGTACTAAATGATGCGATGAAACCTACTGTTAGGGGGTTTATCCAAGCACCATACTTTGGAGTCACTCTGTAGTTTTGTCATTTTTGTAGTATTTCATCAAAATGTGTGTAAGGACTGAGCTAGCTGCGAGTGGAAGACCTGATCTCAGCCAAACTCATGAAAAGCATTGGAAGGCAGAGTTCATTTGGAGGGGAGAAGTGGCAGGTGTTGTTTCTACTTGATTCTTTCTGACTAAATCTTCCCTACACTCTCCTCCCCGGCCAAGATTCAGTGCTGGGGGGGGGGAGCAGATTGCTGGGGGCGGGACAGGAGAAAGGTCACCACCCATCACTTTTTATTCCCAAATGACACCATCCACCACTTTTCCCTCTAGATTTTAAGCAGAGATCCAAGTTCCCAATTCCATGTCTCTGTCACAGCATTCTGATACATTGCTTTGTCAAAACTACTACACAGCTGCTAACTGCGCAGAAAGAAAAATAATAATTAGGGCTTAATGAAATCAATGTAGGTAGCCGTTATGCCCCGGCATATTGCTCTGTTTCTTCTAACCTGTGGTTCGCAGCATTGTTGCAATCTGCAGCAGTGGTAAGGCAAGAAAGTACAGCACACACTGGCAGCTGTAGACGCAAGAAATAAAGCTCCCATGTCCCCACATTGCCATGTGGAGTTCTTTGGACATTTGCTCATGTGACAGGGCAGAATGAGAAATCAGAAGAAAAACAGAGGTGTTGTTTTCATGAGACTTTGACACATGAAGGGGCATCCCATATAGAATAGGGCTGTCATACATCACCTCTGGCTCCATCCATAAAGGCAGGTGGCACCATTGGTCTAGTCCCCAGTACCCATTCATTAGGCATGGATACATAAGAGGCCCATGTAGTGGGACAGGGCCACTCTTCTGTCAGCTGCCACCTAGCTGATGGTCTGGGGATGGGGCAGGGTAGTGAGCTGCACAGGCTCACAACCTGGTCCAATCCGATGCTGTCGACAGTACACCCATGCAGCCTTGACCTGCCATCCTGTCTCATCCCTGTACTGTCCACATACATGGTGGTGACACTGTTCAATGCATGGCACCACCTCATCATACCAGCCACTCCTGCGGGCAACTGCAAAAGAAAGCCTTCACCCATGCACCTTGCACATGCTCTGGAATGCTATGTGACCAGGGCTCCATAATGCTTAGTGAGCTACACGTGCAGGCTTTCCTTTGCAGATATCTAAGCCTAACTTGATCACAGGGCTGGTGCCTCCATGAAGTCTCAAGGGCAAAGCCAGAGGCAGACTTTCAGTGCCGCATCCTAAGCGTGATGCCTCTCGAGGCAGTGCAGCCATGAAGGGGGCTTCTGTGTGACATGATGTTACCACACAATGCATCACCTCATTCCCAGTAGCGTGGACATATGATGCCATCCCATGCATTGTGTTACACTAGGCATTTTTTCTGGGCATTGTAAGGCAGAGAAGAGGAACAGGCAGCAATTGGTCGCTTCTCCACATTTTGCAAAAATAAATAAATAATGCAGCTCTTTTCAAAGAACTTCGAAAGATGCTACCTTTCAGGAGGGAAGAGCAATGAGGTTGCAATGGGAGTAAGTCTCAGCCTTCTCGCTCACCTCCTCACACTTTTTATGCAAGTGTGTGAAGGAACTGCCCACTGAGGTTACCACTAACCGCTTTATGTATGTGAATGAAATTGGCTCTAGCAGATGGAGCTGGTGCCACAGCAAATCTCCTAGGTCTTTAAGCTGCCATGATTGTTGTTGCTTTTCCACAACTCTCTAGCACAGCCCCAGCTGGAATTTTTTCTTTCAGTGCTTGTGGAGAAAGGGGACTGTCAACAGGAACAATGTGTCTCATGCACAAGCTAAATTTCCCCCTGTGTGGGAAATTAAGGGGGCAGAACTCCCAGCCCTTCAGTCATGCTATTCAAACTCCTTGCCTTCTCTCCTCCCTCCCTCCCTACTCTATCCTTCAGTCTAGAAGTGCCTTCATATTCCCTGATCCTCTGCTACTTAAGCTATCATCTTGGCAAATTTCTCCATTGTTGAGGAGGGAGGAGGAGGAGAGAGAGTGTGTGTGTGTGCGCGCGCATGCACTTTCTTCTTATCTAAGCTGCTTCAAAGCCTGGCCAGACATGCCTAACCAAGGCCTCAGCTGCACTCCATCAATTTCAACCTACAAGGGCTTGCCAGGCCAGTTCTCCCCAGACTGAATTAAGCTCTCGTGGACCAGTGAAGGTTTAAGGTCATCCCATCTCATTGTTTCACTGGCATACACCCAGTGTCGGGCTTTCAGACCCTACATAAGATGCTTACCCTAACCCAGTTTTTCAGATGCAAATGTCTGTTATGCACACAAGCATTTCTAATCCTTGGGATGGTGGGCTATTCCTGTTTGTTTGTTTATTTTCAGATTATCTCAAGTATTTCTTTGTGAGCAGAAGCAGCTTTTGCATTTTTCATTGCTGAGTGTGGCTGAGCACGGGAAGCCTGAATGACATTTTCAAAAAATGGGGGTGAGGGGGTGGAGAGGGAGGGAGAGACGACAGGATTGTAAAAAAAGCGAAGTCAGGCAAGGCAGAGTCAGGAAGGTTCATCCTTTAATATAGGCATTGTTTTCGTCAGCAGTATTTCACAATCTGTTTTTCCTTTATGACAGTCATAAATTATTTATAACAGGCAATCTATTCCTTAAAATCTTCAGTTGTATGTTGTTGTTGCTTTTGCTGGTGGGGTGATCCCAAACTCAGGCGGGAGGAGGGGCTCAACAGAATATTGATTTGAAGCATTTGAAATATAAATGAAGTTGTTTAGTCCTTTCTGGTAGATGGAATCTTAAAGCAATTGGGTCAAATTCAGCAGACCAGCAGGATCCAACCTTTCTCTACCTCCCCAAGACTAAATATCTAAATAAATAAAAATGCTTTAAGTTTGCATTAGCAAACAGCAGAGCTTTCTGAATTGCACCTCTCATCCCACTGTCATCCATCTTTTGAGTTAATCAATATTTCTGAAAATGAAAAATAAACAAATGAAGAGATATGCATATATTTCCATCATTGTGGCTGATTGCATTTTTACCTCAGGTTAGTCCCAATGAACTCAATCCAGTGCTCATCACATGCACTCAGAGAGTAGCAGGTATATGGAACAGCCATTTAATGTGTGCAAACACACACAGTTCCTACACAGGCTGAGATGTGTCCTCTGCCCTCTTAAATCTCTCTGGAGCATCAGTGGTGATGAGCAAACTAAGCTATCTTAATGAACGAAACACCAGGTTCACTTAGAGCCTTGCTGCCCATGAGTGCCAGTGGCATTATTCCATAACAGATTTTTATAGGGCAAGCTGTCACAGGTAGTTACAAATACCATATTTTCAGCAATAAAAGATAAACCGTTGGCTTATGAAACAAACATATGGAAAACACAGTTTCTGAAGTGCCTCTACTTCCAGACTTTTTTCTGAAAAAGATTATCCCTTCTGAGAGCACTGAGAGTACATTCCCCTTCATCTCAGTAACACAGCACCAGTAGCTTGAAGACAACACAAATATAATGGAAGGAAAGAAGAGCCTCTTTCCTCTGTTTCCTCTTCCTGTTTCATTGCAACTGCTTCCATGTTCATACAAGTCAACGGGAAGATGCAGAAGCCCTATCAGGATGGGCCAAGATTGTGATTTCATAAAGAAAACAGTGGGATATGTTGGTGTAAATGAGAAACAGTGCCAATGAGAGCTGTGCAATATTAAAATTTAAGTAACCCATTTCCAGCCAGGATCTATTTTTTAACCATGGGAAGCAACCCAGAATACCAGTTCTAACCAAATTCACATGGCACAGTCAATCAGCCAAGTCTGATTGTCAAAACCTCAGATGGGTAACTCTTTCCAGCCAAAGAGCCATCATTTACTTCCAAGTAGCCTTATAGGGGGACGCGGGTGGCGCTGTGGGTTAAACCACAGAGCCTAGGACTTGCCGATCAGAAGGTCGGCGGTTCGAATCCCCGCGACGGGCTGAGCTCCCGTTGCTCGGTCCCTGCTCCTGCCAACCTAGCAGTTCAAAAGCACGTCAAAGTACGCGTAGATAAATAGGTACCGCTCTGGCAGGAAGGTAAACAGCGTTTCCGTGCGCTGCTCTGGTTCGCCAGAAGTGGCTTAGTCATGCTGGCCACATGACCCGGAAGCTGTACGCCGGCTCCCTCGGCCAATAAAGCGAGATGAGCGCCGCAACCCCAGAGTCGGTCATGACTGGACCTAATGGTCAGGGGTCCCTTTACCTTTTAGCCTTATGGGGGCCACGTCCCAGCCTTGAGTGAGGCTGGGGCCAAAACTGGCAGAGCAACTCATGCAAATGTTACCATCTACAGTAGGCTAGTCTCTACGCACACATCTGCACATCTCTCTATCTGTCCTCCTTCCAGACAAGCAAGATGCACGGTTGGAGGTCAAGGATACATTCTAGCCTGGCAGAAACGTTCAAGGAAGATGTGCAGCTGAGCCACCGAAGGGTGTCGCATAGAGAGAATCCCAAGGACCGGATAGACTTGCTCAGAGGGGCGCAGCTGGTCCTTGGGTTTGAGGTCCTGATCACAGCCAAAGGCCATGAAAAAATATAGTACTAGATGGGGATTCTGCTGCACTGAAGAATGCTGCCCCTTTAAGAAAAGATAGTGCCTTTCCCCCTTTTTAGACCTCAAGGCAGGTTATGAAATGTAGGCACAGCAATATTCTAGTTTCTTTTTTTTTCTTTTTTTAATGCTTTATTGGTTTAAAAACATAACAAAACAGAAAACCAAATCAAACAATATATAGCAACAATATATAGCAATATTAACAAAAACCAATCCAAAATAAATACTCCTTACGTACCAAAAAGAAAGACACGGAATTAATTTCATCCTTTACTAATTCTAGTGTGACTTCTGGTCCCCCCATTGTGGTTCCTAAATTCCCTTTCACTGCACACTTAATTTTATCTCTCCTAGATTCTCTATCATTTTTGTTCTGTAACCTCTTGTTTTGAAGCAGAAACTCAATCCAAACCTGCCAATGAATTGGTAATATTGCAATGTTCTTTTAGGCAATCTCTATAAATATTCCACTCTTCGTTGCATATTTGATCCGTATGGTCTCGGAATCTTGCAGTTAATCTTGCTAGTTCAGCATATTCTAACATTTTACTTTGCCAATGTAACTTTTTGGGCCCCTTTCCATATTTTAGCAATAACGATCCTAGCTGCTACTACCGCATACATAAATATTTTCCTTAATCTTTTTGGGATTTCAGTATTCTAATTTCTATTGACACTGCCCAGATCGGGAAGAAACCTCCCTTCCTCCTTTGCAATCTAGTTTCAGTTTAATTCTTCAAACCTAGAAAGAAGGGTGAACTCACTCGTTCTTACAGACTCCACCGAGAACTCTACATGGAACTTCATAAAAAGCGTCTAACCAATTTCATTCAGAGCCAAAAAAACAGCCTTTTGGAATGTTAGTGTCAGGGAACTGCCATCGGAGCCAGAGGGAGAGAGAGGGCTCCAGAGGGATTCCGGAGAGCATCCCGGGATGGGGAGAAGCAGCCCATCTTCTGGAGAAGGAAATCAGCGTAGCACCAGTGGAGAAGGGGGGCAGATGGGGGAATCGGCGAGGCGGTCCCATGACTCCTCGCCGGGGACCAGCGGGGAGAGCACGGGTCCTCCGCTGCCCACACCCTCCTTGCGCAGAAGGCTTCCGTGCAGGGAGAGTAGGCGGAGACTAGGCGTCAAAGAGCTTCTTTGCTGGAAGAAGTTCAAGAAACGCCCACTGACGGATTCTGCCAGCGATTGAGACAGCCACGGGCAAGTGGCTGTCCAGACAGAAAAGGTTCACTCAGGCAACCCAGCCAGGTGTGGCGCCGGTTTACGCACGAGCAACTCCTAGAACCATCACAGTTAGTAAATATTTCTGCATGTGCCTTGTGATCTTCAATAAATCTATGTATGAGAGCTTTGTGGGGTTTTGTTGAATACTATCCAGATTGAGAGAAAATTCTCAGGACGGACTGGCTAACTCAATACTATTTATCTCCTCTGCAATGCAGAAGGGAACCTTGAGGAACTTAATATATGTGAATGATCTCTGGAGTTTCAGTAGTCATCCTTCTGATAATTTAAGCTAGCAATACTTAAGAGATGCTTGAGGAATTTGATCTCAGTGAATTACGATATGAAATCTCAGGAAATATACATTTCAAGCATTTTAAATATGTGTTTTGAGAGGATTTTTAAAAAGTTGTTCAACGTGGAAATAGAATGAATATAATTAGTAGTTGGTTGTTGTTTTTTTAAAAGTGAAAGTAGCATGGCTCAAAGAAAATAAAAATAAAAGGCAAATTAATCCATCCCAAGTAATGCTGTCTCACCCAAAAGAAGCCTGGGTGCTTCATGCTTCCAAACCTGCCAATTTTCAAAACCATTATTTCTGAACAATTTTCTTGATTTTCTGAATTCTAAGCCAAAACCAAAACAAACAGACAAAAAGCCAAGAAAGACTTCAAATATAAAAGTGTTGGCAGCCTCTTTGAAAAAAAAACCCAAAAAAACCCACCCCTGTATCTCTAGGCCAGCATAGCTTCTCTTGTTGAATTTCTGCCTGTCACACATATTTTTATGGGTACTAACCATACAAAGGTTGATAGGTGCTTCTCTGTATCAGTACACCTGGAGAAGTGCCTCACCTCACGATATGTAATTATGAAGGCTGCATGGTTGCATTAAAACAAAAATGCAATATAAGCAGTATTTACTTGCTGTTTTGAGTTCAGCAAGCTTTTCTCTCTGGCGGGCATTCCTGGAAGAAGGTTGCAGTATTTCTTGCCAATTGCTAGCAGTTTTAATTCTGTCCTTCTGTACCAGCTCTGTCTACATATTCTTGGCATGTCCTGTATTTATTCCCACCTGTTAACATAAGGCTAGCTGAACTTGGCAGATCCGATATTTTCATAGGACTCACAGAGAGTCTAGTGAATTAACTGCTCAGCTTATGTATTAGGCTTTTCCTTGCTTAAGCGGCCAGTCTGACTGAAAGGTTCCTTCCACTTTGAGTTCTCTTGAAATATGGCCAGTCAATCTTTTGAGAATAGACTAGACTAGACTAGACATAATGAAAGAAAAAAAGGGGGGCTTGTTCTAGTCTCCAGTAATAAATAATAATAATAATAATAATAATAATAATAATAATAATAATAATAATTTATTTATACCCTGCCCTTCCCAGGTCAAAAACCGGGCTCAGGGCAGCAACAAATTCAAAACACTTAATTGTAAAAACAGCATAAAATACAGTACAAAAACATCAATAACAATAAAATTCATAATTCAGAAATCAATTTAGGGGAAATAAGCATTAGATAATCCCCAGGGCTAGCTGGCTGAATTGGTTCTACTTGGGCCAGCGACGAGGCCAGGGGAGAATTAGCTGTGGGGTCTCAGAGCGGGTAATCTTCATAAAAGAGGAGGGGGAGGGAAGAAAAGGGAAATAAAAGATCAGGCTGAATTCAAATTAAAGGCCAGGTGGAATAGCTCTGTCTTACAGGCCTGACGGAAGAAGGTTAAATCCTGAATCCTAGTCTCATGGGACAGAGCATTCCACCAGGTCGGAGCCATCATCCAGTGTGGCTTAGGTGTGGGTGTGAATGCGAAATGTGGAAGAAAATGATAGTTGTGTAAAAGAAAGCAAAGTGTACATTACACAGACAACCACTCTAGCATTGAAAAGCCTGTTAGACGGCATCAAGGATCTGTTGGAAGTTTCAAACAACATCCATTCATGACTATTTAAGACTCCTCTACTGTACCAAAATGCATTTGGAGACTGTATAAATATATGTAAAAATAAAGGGTTGCAATGTACCTGAGGCCACGGATAAATTTTAGAACCAATCCCAGGCGGTCTTGAGCACAGAAGTGCTTTGGTGTCTATTGAAAACAAACAAATGCACTGCAGCGGTGAGCAGGTTTTCCTGCTGTGCGTTTCTGTACTTACTGCTGATTTGCTCAAATACAGCTCTCTTTTTCCTGCATTGCAATGGGGATGCTATTGTGCTGTCTCCTGAGTTTTGTACGGCTTGCTAGAGAAAGGTGCTTGTTTAACAGGTAGTGATGGTCAGTGATGTTTCTATGAATAAGAATGGAGGTTATGCTTATCTGCCGGAGTCAGGCGCTGGATACAATGGTTTTGCAGCTTAATCTCACATGAGGAGAGACGGACAGACTGAGAGGTTGTTTCCACCCAGTTTATTGATAAGAAGTAGCCATGAAGGGCTTCTTGATTATGCTGTTGTTTTGGGTCAGGGTAGGAGGAAATCTGTTTCCTATGAAGGATTGTTTACCTACAGGAAAAGTTAGCCTGGGCTGGTGGCCACAGCTGGTGGTGGGTGAACCTAAAAACCAAAGCTAAGCAAAAGTTGCAGCATTGTATAGCTCTCTCACCCACCCCATCTCTCCCTCTGTTTCTCTCCATACCACTCCACTCCATGAAATTAGGCAATCTCCACGACGGAATGAGCTGCCGTTGCTCTGTCCCAGCTCCTGCCAACCTAGCAGTTCAAAAGCATACCAGTTCAAGTAGATAAATAGGTATTGCTATGGCGGGAAGGTAAATAGTGTTTCCGTGCACTCTGGTTTCCATCACGGTGTCCCGTTGCACCAGAAGCGGTTTAGTCATGCTGGCCACGTGACCTGGAAAGCTGCCTGTGGACAAACACCAGCTCCCTCAGCCCAAAAAGTGAGATGAGTGCTGCAACCCCATAGTCGCCTTTGACTGGACTTAACCATCCAGGGGTCCTTTACCTTTTTACCTTTTTTATTTAGTGAACTGATGCTGCGTGAGCACAAGCCTCTCAGGCTGAGCATCTCACTGCTTTGTTGATTGTTCTGTATATTAAGAAAAAGAAGAAGAATTAATAATAATAATCAGACCCATAAGGCAGTGTGATGGGATAGTGAGCTGCTTGTGCGTAAAAGCTTGATCCCTCTGGGGTTTGGCTGCTCATCCAAACCGATGCACTAACGGAGCCCCCAAAGCATGACTCCATCAGTCGCTGGTAGAATCTGACAGTGGGCGTCTACGGAATTTACGCCAACATAAAAGCTCTTTGACAGACATGCGCTTTCGAGACTCTCTGCGTGACAGTTTCCGGCGAAGGGTGGGCGTTCCCAACGGGGGTCCCGTTACCTCTCCACTACTCTCACTGGAAGCATCCCAGAGCCTCCCCTCCGCTGTGACTCCTGCACTCCCCCTGCTGGTTCCCTCTTCTACTGCAGATTCTCTCCTATTTTCCTGTAGCCTGTCCACCACCTGTCTCTCCGATGGCAGTTCCCTGACATCCACCTCCCCCCCAGGGCCCCCTTCACCCCCTCCCGCCTCCTCTCCCACTGGCGGTGAGGGCGGAAAGCCCCTGAAGGAACTCTCCTCGTCGTCCGAGGATTCTAACACTTCCAGCCACGGCGTACCGTCTCTCTCCCCGTCTTCCTCTTCTTCGTCGGAGTCGGCTTCTTCACCCACCCCTGACTCTGGGAACCCTTCAAACTCTCCTTCCTCATCGGTGGTCCCAAAGTGTTCCCTTCTAAATCGAGCCACGGGTTGCGGTTTTCTTGGGAAACGCTGATGAAATGTTTCTATTAAAACCTCGTCATTGACTACCTCTGCTGGTACCCAAGTGTTTTCCGACTCTGCTTCCCCCTCCCATTCTACCAGATATTCCACCTGATTCCCCTTCCACCTGGAATCAATGATTCCTGCCACGTTCATGTCGCGCTCTCTTCTATCACGGGCGTTTGGGTGGCCTCTCTCTCACGCTCCCCCCACTCGCGTCCCTCTCGGTACGGCGACAGTAATGACCTGTGAAATACTGGGTGTAATTTCATGTGACTGGGCAGCCTGAGTTTGAATGCCACTGGGTTGACCTGCTGTATGACCTCAAAGGGTCCCAATCTTTTGGGCCTCAATTTCTTACTCCCGCCCTTGAACGGTAGCCCTTGGGTGGACAACCACACCCGGTCCCCCACCCTTATAGTTTCACCTTCCCTCCTATTTCTGTCTGCTTGCTTCTTATATTCTTCCTTGGCTTTCTCTAAGTTAAGTTGAAGCTGACGGTGGATCGCCTCCATCTCTTCAAAAAAATATTCCGCCGCCGGCACGCTCCACCTCTCCCCTCCCTCTCCTGGGAATGCCCGGGGGTGACACCCATAATTTGCCAGGAAGGGACTCATCCCTGTGGACACGTTCTCCGCGTTGTTGTAGGCAAATTCTGCTAGAGGTAACTTATCCACCCAATCATTTTCTCTGTCTTTTACATAACACCTCAGGTATTGTTGTAAAACCCCATTTGCCCTTTCCGCTTGCCCATTGGTTTCTGGGTGCCGGGCAGTTGAGAAATTGAGTTCTACGTGCAGTAAGCTCATAAGTTTCCTCCAGAACCTGGAAGTAAATTGTTTCCCTCTGTCGCTGACCACCCTCAAGGGGGCGCCATGCAACTTGAAAATATGTTCTACAAACAACTTGGCGGTTTCCTCCGCTGTGACTGCATGTGAACAAGCTATAAAATGACACATCTTGGTTAATTGATCTACCACCACCATGACAGCTGTTTTGCCTTTGGATTTTGGCAGGTCCGTCATAAAATCTATGGATACTGCCTCCCATGGCCTTTCGGGCGTGGGTAAGGGTTGTAATAGCCCCGCTGGCGCCACCCTCTCTCCTTTCGCTCGCTGGCACCTGTCGCAACCCCTGACATATTCCCGTACGTCCTCCCTCACCTTGGGCCACCAAAACTCCCTGGTAACCAACCACATGGTTTTGTGCTGTCCAAAATGTCCCGCTGTGGGGCTGTCATGCAACTGCTTGAGTACTCTGCCCCTCAGTTCCCCGTCGGGTATGTACAGTGCCCCTTTGTAATACAACGCCCCGTTCTTTTCTTCGAACCCCCCTGTGTTCTCCTCTGTCCTCCGGAGCTCTCTGAGTTTCTCTTGGGCGTATTCATCGTTCTCCGTACCCTCTATCAGTTCCCTCTGCCCCACCAATGCCGCCCCACACACCCAGCGGTCTTCAGGGATTACATGCCTTGCCTCAGGCGCTCCCTCCCCCTCTAAGTACTCAGGTTTCCTGGAAAGAGCGTCCGCCCTCACGTTCTCGGAGCCGGGCACGTAACGAATCTCAAAGTGGAATTTGGAGAACTCCTGGGCCCATCTCACTTGTCTCTGGTTCAGCACTCGGGCTGTTCTCCAGTATTCCAGATTTTTGTGGTCAGTTCGGACTTGAACCTTGTGCTGCGCCCCAATCAGCAAGTGCCGCCATTTCCGGAATGCTTCATGAATGGCGAGCAGTTCTCGGTCGTACACTGTGTAGTTCCTCTCTGATTTGTTCAACTTCCGCGAGAAGAATGCACACGGTCTCCATTCAGACGTATCTTTTCCCGGCTGGAGAAGAACGGCCCCCACCGCTCGGTCTGACGCGTCAGTCTCCACTCTCATTGGTTGTTGTAGATCCACGTGCAAGAGTTGCTCTTCCGACGCAAACGCCTGCTTTAAGCGTTCGAACGCTTGTTGCGCTTCTCCCGTCCAAACAAATTTATTTTTGCTACTAAGACAATCCGTGATGGGCGCTGTTAAATGGGCAAAGTTTTTGATGAACTTCCTATAGAAGTTTCCGAAGCCCAGGAACCTTTGCACGTCCTTCTTGGTCTTTGGTGTTTTCCATTCCAGTACCGCGTGAACCTTGCTGGGATCCATGGCCAATCCCTTGTCAGACAACCGGTACCCCAGGAATTCCACCTCCTTGGTATGAAACTGACACTTCTCCAGTTTCACCCACAGCCGGTTTTCTCGCAGCTTGCTCAGTACCTCTCTTACATCTCGCACATGCTGCTCCTCATTGTCTGAGTACACCAGAACGTCATCTAAGAACGCTACGCAGTTCTTGTAGAGCAGTGGCCCCAGGACGTGATTCATGAATGATTGAAAACAGGCGGAGCCCCCTTGTAATCCGAAAGGCATAACGGTGTACTCAAAGGCCCCCAAGGGGGTGAACATAGTGGTCTTCCACTCATCCCCCTTTCTCACACGTATCAAGTTATATGCCCCCCTAAGGTCCAGCTTGGTAAAAATTTTCCCTTTTCTCACCCGTGTTAGAATGTCATCAATTCTGGGCATAGGGAAAGTCACTGGTTCTGACACTGCATTTAGGGCCCTGAAATCACATACAAGCCTGGGCTTGCCCGTGTTTTTTTTGTCCACAAAGAACACTGGGCTGCCCCCCACCGCTCGTGACTCTCTGATGAAACCTCGCTTGAGATTCTTGTCAATGAACTCCCTTAACTCCTGCATCTCACTGTCTGACATTGCATACAGCTTGCCCACTGGCAATTGTGCTCCTGGGAGTAAGGTAATTTGACAATCAAAGGGTCTGTGCGGGGGCAGTTTATCTGCTTCTTTTTCGCTGAATACGTCAAGCAAGTCAGCGTATTGTGGTGGCACCCTCCCTTTGTCCATCACTTCCATCCCTGCCAGAGTGCCCCTGGCGCCTGCCTGAGCCTCTCCCTCCTTGCAGTGTTCTAGGCAATGTGCTGATCCAAAGGAAACCACTCTCTGATGCCAGCCTACTAGCGGATCGTGTAGCGCCAGCCAGCTCATACCCAAGATAATAGGAGCTCCTCCCAAGGTGGCTACGTTAAACGCTATCAGTTCGGTGTGTCGTGCCACCCTCATTATCATTGGTACAGTCTGTTGGCTCACTTCTCCTCCCAACAGCTCCCTCCCATCAATCGTGGTAACCTGCAAAGGCTTACTCAATGGGATAGTCTGTATTTGGTGTGCAGCTGCAAACTCTTTGCTCATGAAATTACATGAGCTACCTGAATCCAATAGCGCCTTTATCTTCAGTGGGTGTCCGTTTGCCAGTTCCAGCAACACCTCTATCACAAGCGCTGGTCTTGGAGGTTCCGGCGTGGGCACATTCATTACTCCCTGGCCTGGCTGCTGTGCCCTGATGTTGGCAACCAGGCGTTGGCTTTTACTGGCTCCGTGATTTCTTCTTCCTCCTTTCCCCCAACAGTTCCCGCCATCCCTTGCCATTCCTTCCTTTGCGGACAGACTCTGGCAAAGTGACCTGGCTGTTGGCAGAGATAGCATCTCTTGCCGCTCTTTCCCTCCTTCTTCCGCCCTTCACTGGTGTTTGAAACTGCGCGCGCGCGCGCTGTTCCAAGTTCCGTCGGCTCTGCTGGCGGGAAAGGCTGCTCCGGAATCTCTGGAATGCGGAAGTCCTTCCAACGTTCCCCCTTTCCTTCCCGCTTTTCCATAGCTCTAGCTTCCTGGCGTGCCCCAATGGACAGCGCTGATTTAGTCAGCTGATCCATAGACTCCGCCCTAGGCGCCCGGGAAAGTTCATCTTTCACTGCCGGAGAGAGACCTTCTTCAAACAGCATTTGAATAGGTTCACTAGCAAGGTCCCACCCAAGTCTATGAATCAGCATGGTGAACTCAGTCCAGTACTCACGTACAGATCGGCTCCCCTGTTTACACGCCATTAACTGCCTGCGCACCACTCCCTGCTCGATCTCGCTGGAAAACATCAAGTCCATGGCGCGGAAAAACTTCATTGTGTCCTTTAAGATTTCATTATTGGCTGCCATCAGGGGCCGAACCCAGTCCCTCGCCCCTCCCTCTAGATGGCCAATCACGTACGCCACTCTAGAGTTCTTGTCGGGGAAGTCATCAAACAGTAGATTGAGAGCATATTGCATCTCTGTCCTAAAGGCTTGATAGTTCCGGGGATCCCCCCCAAATTTCTGCACCAGTCCAGGCACCCGTCTGGCCAGTGGGGTGGTCTTCCCCTTATCTGCATCTTGAGCCCTCCTCTCCTCGAGCCTCGCCGTTTGCAGTGCCAGCTGGACCTCCAACGCCCTGTACCTTTGTTCCAGGCTTGGATCTGCGCCAGCTCCCGCTCCTGCTCCTCCGGCTCCGGATGGTTCGCTCATGATGCCTTCTGCTTGCACAAGCTGCTTTCAAAGACTGTCAGATTGCTGTGATGGGATAGTGAGCTGCTTGTGCGTAAAAGCTTGATCCCTCTGGGGTTTGGCTGGTCATCCAAACCGATGCACTAACGGAGCCCCCAAAGCATGACTCCGTCAGTCGCTGGTAGAATCTGACAGTGGGCGTCTACGG